>NW_026555157.1:11809240-13070654 GCF_021234165.1 Pteronotus mesoamericanus | reverse complement strand
GGGGAATAAATGTTAATGGAAAAAAGTACAATAAAGATTAAATTAAAAAAATAAAATATTTTATTTTATTCTGAGCAGTCAGGTTAATTGCTTCCTATCTATTCTCTTGGGTTAATTTTCAAATAAATAGATATAAATATTTCTTTAACACTTCAGACAATAAGAAAATGAGATAGTATTAATAGTGAAATCAAAGTAAAAATTCTTTTATCTTATGCACTCTGAATCAGTAATTAGTTGGTTAATCAAAAATTATTTATTTAACATGAACAATATGTTTAAATAGTATATTGTTTAAAGATCATATTTTATATTAATACATGTCAGTATATTTTCATTGGAGGTCTCCACAGTGGTCTATGTTGGACAAAGATCACTGCTTCATTTGACATCTCTAATTTCCAACTTTGCCTTCTTTAGAGAAAACTGAAAATTTAAACACTTTTGCAAATTAACATTAGTATATAAGTCTTATGATTTTGAGAATATCTTCCCAATGGTTTATAATTTTATCTATACCTAATTTACAAAGAAAATTATATTTTGAAATGCCCATTTATCATGTCTTAATCAGAGAACTGAATTTAAAATAAAATAAAATAACGTTAAGTATTAAATAAATAACATCAAGCAACAGCAAAACTTACTCTTCTCTAACACTACTCATGGGAACGGAAACACCAATGCAGCTCGGAGAATAAAACAGTCTACTGGTCACAAGTGTTTGCTGTGCCATGAGCCTCACCCACTGTGACTGACAGAGAGAAAACGGAGTATCTGTTCATGAGCTAAAAGCTTTTCCTGTACTGATACTAAACCTTATCTGTAATTTTTGTAAGATCAAAATAAAATGTAAATTTTAAAAAGATTTAAAATAGAGAGAAAATTTCATTGTCAAATATTAGATAATGATCATTTCAATGAGAAAAATATAACGACATAAAATTAAGACTTGTTTGTAGAAGTACGTAAACAACAAACAGAAATAGGCACTTCCTCAGAGTATACAGAAAAATAAACGCCATGTAAATCAAGAAGAGGTAGCTGCCTATTTGCCAAGAATAAAAGGAGCACAGAACCTGAATACATCTCTTATAATATTCTTTAAATGACAAAAACAAACAGACAAAAACCAGAAGTGACAGGGAACAAAAAGAGAGAAGTAAATAGCAAGCACATGACCGGAGGCATATATGCTCCTGGGGATGTGCTAATCTTAGATTGTAACACAGACTGAAGTGAAGCAGAGACTGTGGCTCTGGAAAGCATGGGGTTTAACTGAGACCACCAACATAAAGCTGGGAGCTCAAAGGTCTGTATGCAGTTATGGGGTTAAAGAAAAAATGAAGAAGAAAAACCCACTGACACAGAGAAAAATATAAAGAAGTTTATTTTAGCCTAGATTTTGATTGGGTAAAATTAACTTTTTTCTCTTTGTTGGGCCTGTACTACACACTGTCTGGTTTGGGAAAAAGTTATCATAAAAGTTACTCTTGCAAAAGTAATAGTTCTGAGAGTGATGGAATAAGAAATCACAAACATTCCATGATAAGACATGCTTTCCCCTTAGACAACATAGCATTCCCATAAGAATGAAAATGGGTTTACAATGCAATTATGAGATAAAGGGAAACAATCCATCATGAATGAGACAGCACACAAAAGAAACATGACATTTTAATTCCCAGTAGCAGTATAAAACAGAATAATCTGACAGAGACTCTGAAATAAATGTAATTAAGATTATTAATGAGACTTGAAAATATAAGAAAGAAGGACACAAAAGTATAAAAATAAGATGATAAATGGGTGGAGAAATGGATAGGTGGACAAATATGCATACATCAAGTAGAGTAAAATGTTCATAGTAGACTCTAGGTGGTGGATATACAGGTGTTCAATATAAAGTTATTTCAGTTCTTATACATTTGAAAATGTTAATAATAAAATGTTGAGATAAATACAGTATGAAAAAAGAATAGCTAGATATAAAATAATCAACTAGAAAAGAAACAACTATAAAAGCTAGGCTAATATTTATAAAACTGATGGCATTAGAGAGCCATCAGCAAAGGACACAACACTGAGTCAAGAGGCGACCTGAGCCTCACGTTCACTCCAGCTCTCTCTCTCTGAGGCTAGGGAAATGGGAGCCCAATAAAGCTGGGGTGAGCAAGTTTGGGAACAAATAAAAACCATCTCACTTGATCTCTCCTACAAGTGGAATCAAATCAACAAAACAAACAAGCAAGGAAAATGTAACCAGCAACACCGAAAAAATAAAAGAAACCAACAGAAATGAGAGGGAAGGAGGGAGCAGTAGCGGGAAAGGAAGGGGAAAGGTCACATCAAGGAAAATGTATGAAAGGACACATGGAAGGAACCAAGGTGGGGAGAGATTGAGGGAGGGAGGTGGGGGTGGGAGGGGCAGGGGAAAGTGGTGGCAGGTAAATGGAGACAAATGTATTTGAACAATAAAAATAAGTTAATTAATTAATTAAAAAAAGAAAAATACCCATCTCACCATAAGTATCTAGCTTACAGGACAACGACAGTAGTTTAAATGTAACATAGAATATTAGCATTAGTACTGAAAGAGTGGTCCCCTGACTAGCATCATCAGCATCTCAAAGCAACTTATTGGAAATGCAAATTTTCTGGCTCCTCCCCAGACCTACTGAATTAGAAAGTCTGGAATATGGGCCTAGCAATCTGTTTTCATAAGCTCTCCAGTTGGTTATATCACTGGGTATATCACAGAAGAAATATAACTTCTGATATAAGGTGGCTAACCAAAAATTAATAAAAATTAATGATAACTTGCTTAATCATAAAATAATTCCCTGTCAGGTCCCAAATGAAGAATATCACCACTACTGTTCAACAGAGTACTTGCAAACAATTTTATTATCTATAAAACATTCTGTTGAATTTTATTGTCAAATTATTAAAACTAAGTTCAGCAACAGGAATATAAGCTTAATATACAAAATTAGATAAATTTTAAATGTTTCTACAAAGAAATGCCTATGAAAATATCTTATTGGATAGGAATATTCAATATCACAAGAATACAGTGCTCCCAGAATGTGTATGTATGCATGTTATATATGTAAGTTATATACATAAGTGCATGTATTACATATATACATTATATGTCTTAAAAATTTCAGGTAATTCCAATCAAATTACCAAATAGATTTTATTGTGAGAATCTGTTCATAAAATATGTATAACAAAAAAAATCAAGAACAAAAAAAAACCTTAAAAAATGAGCTGATTTACCATCAAGATTTGTCATAATTCAAACAATGTAGTAATGATGCAAGAAGTGACAAGAAGAACAATGATAATACAGAGCCTAGAATTTTACTTTTTATACACAGGAGCTTGGAATATCAGGGGCATTATTCATTATTGACAAGCGAGTGGGTTATCCAATATAAATGTGAGATAATTGACTACCCTTATGGTAAAGAAGGTTACATCTTCACCTCCTACAATAGCACTTATAAAAATAGATGATAAATAGATAGGCATTTAAAAATTAAATGTGAAAAGTCAAATTCTAAAATATTTGAAGAAAATATTGAAGAGTATCCTCATGACATACATCAATAGTAAAGGATTTCTTAGTCAAGACACATAGAGCAAAAACATGAAGAAAGTGATGCATGCATTTATCTCAGTTTATTTGTTTTATTTGACGGAAGACATCACACATGAAGTGAAATGCCAAACCATAAGTTCAGATGAAATATTTATAGTGCCTAGACCTAACAAATAATTAGTATCTAAAATATACAAAAAGCACTTCTAAGTCACTAAGAATAGAAAACTAGTAGAAAAATGGATCTATCACAAGCAATTCACAGAACATTAAACAAAATGACCAAATATAAATGCAAATGACACTGTTGCAAAAGGTAGAATTTTATTCATTTTATGGCCAAGTAGTATTCCATTGTGGAAATGTCCCACAGTTGTTTTATCCACTTATCCACTGATGGACACTCGGGCTGCTTCTATATCTTGGCAATTGTAAATAGCGCTGCAACGAGCATAGAAGTACTTATGTTCTTCCGAATTAGTTTTTGGATTCCTTCAAATATATTCCCAGAAGTGGGATCACTGGGTCAAAAGGCAGATCCATTTTTAAGTTTTTGAGGCATCTCCATACTGCTTTCCACAGTGGCTGCACAAGTCTGCATTCCCAGCAACAGTGCAAAAGAGTTTGCCTTTCTCCACATCCTCATCAGCACTTGTTTGTTGATTTATTGATGACACTCATCCTGACAGGTGTGAGGTGCTATCTCATTGTGGTTTAATTGGCATTTCTTTGATGATTAATAACATTGAACATCTTTTCATATGTCTATTGGCCATCTATATTGGCCATCCTCTTTGGAGAAATGTCTATTCAGGTCCTTTACCCTTTTTTTTAATTGTGCTGTTTGTTTTTTCAGTATGTATGGACCTGGAGAACATTATGCTCAGTGAAATAAGCCAGTCAGTGAAAGACAAATACCAAATGACCTCACTCCTATGTGGAATCTAATGAACAAACTGAACTAAAGAGCCAAACAGAGACAGACTCATAGACGGAGAGCAGGGTGACAGCTAAGGGTGTGGAGAAGTTAGGACAAAGGACTCATGGACATGGACAACAATGTGGTGATTGCAAAGGGAGAGGGGAGTATAAGAGGACTAAATGGTAATGAAAAAAATACAATAAAAAATTTTTAAAAATAAAATGACACTGAGCAGCTAAAAAATTTAGGCCAATGAGAAAATGAGACATGTTTTCATAGGTTTCTGTCCTTTCAATGAGATATTAGTAGTATACAGGAGGGAAATATATGGCTATTGCCAAGATTCCCTTTTTAACTTAAAATCTATTGTTTTTTGTATCAATTATTTGAAAATTTTTGCAGAGAATAAGACCATGGCACTGCCTACATATTGATTTTGATTTGAAGCCATACTTGGGATGAATATATATACTCTAGCTGATTTTACTTACCAGTTACTCCTAAAGAAACATTAATCTACTGACTTAGCCATTTAATTAAGTACTATAGAACTCACTGAACTGAGAGTGTTTCTCTCCTTATGCATCATACATTAGCCGCAGCTAAGTGTGGGGAAAAGTCAGAAAGTTTTTTTTAATGTTCTTGTATATTTTGCAGTTAAGACTTATGTCTTAGGGATATTACAGACTTCAGGTGTTGTGGCTAAGACTTCCAGGACTGTGTCAATGAGAGCAGTGACAGCGGGCATCACTGTCCTGTTCCTGATCTTAACGCGAACACTTAGTTTTTTGTCCTTGAGTATGATGTTTGTTGTGGTGCTCTCATATGTGGCCTTTATTATATTTTGGTATTTCCCTCTATTCTCCCTTTGCTGTGAGTTGTTTTTATCATAAATGGATTTTGGTTATTGTCAAATGTTATTTCTACATTTATTTATGTGATCATATGATTTTGATCCTCCATTTTGTTCATGTGGTGTATCATGTTAATCAATTTGTGGATATTGAAACATCCTTGCATCACAGAAATAAATCTCACTTGATTATTGTGTTGCAGCCTCTCTAGGCTGGGCAGGTCCACTCGAGGCTCAGGTAGACAGAAGAAGATGCTTGGAGACGTGGGGATGCTTGACATGCCTTTATTCGGGAGAGTCACACAAGCCGCAAGCCTGTGTCTGGGGAGTCACACAGGACACAAGCCTGTATCTCTACTGGCACCCTACTCCCTCCCTCATCCAAAGCTCCCACCCCCTTAAATACTAGCCCCAAACAAAGCAGACTGCAGGCCAGAAAGTAAAATAACCTAGCATGAGCGGTACATGCGAGCCTACTCAAGGCTATGGGGCAGTTTATCGAACCCGGGCTCAAGTGCGAGAGGCCCAGGCTCAAGGCTGTGGGAACACTGCTTTATCAGACTCCTTCAAGGTTGTGAGAAGCTGCTCCCTCCAGTTACCCACGCATCTGGGTGAGGGAACCAGACTGCCTTCACTTACCCTACAATTATGGTGTATGATTTTTAATGTATTGCTGAATTTGCTAACTCAAAAATACTGTTAATATTTTGTTGAGAATTATTGCATCTATGTTTATCAGGGATATTGGCTTATAATTTTCTTTGTTTGAAGTGTCTTTACATAGTTTCAGAATCATGATAATGCTGGCCTCGTAAAATGAGCTTGGAAGTCTTCCCTTCTGAATTTTTTTAAACTACTGTGAGAATGCTAGGCATTAGTTCTTCTTTGAATGTTTGGTAAAACTCACGTATAAAGCCAGCTAATCCCAAATTTGTATGTTGGGAGCTTTTTGATTACTGTTTTGATTTTGTTGGATGTAATTGGTCTGTTCAGATTTTCTAATTCTTTTGATTTGGCCTTGGGAGATTAGGAATTTATTCATTTCTTCCAAATTGTCCATTTTGTTACCATATAATTGGCCGTAGTACTTTCTTATAATCCTTTCTAGTTATCTCATGTCAGTTGTTACTTCCCCCTTTTTCTCCTGATTTTATTTGTGTCCTCTCTTTTTCTTGATATGTCTGGTTAAAGATTCAACAGTCTTCTTTGTCTTTTCAAAGAACCAGCTCTTGGTTTCATTGATATTTTGTATTGTTATTTTTAGATTCTATTTTATTTATTTCTGTTCTGATCTTAATCATTTTTTTCTTTCTGATCTCAATCTTTTTTTCTTCTTTAGGCTGTGTTTGTTGTTGTTTTTCTAGTTCCTCTAGATGAAAGATTAGACTGTTAATTTGAGATTTTTCTTGTTTCTTGATGTAGGTCTGTATTGCTCTGAGGTTTTTTCTAAGAACAGCTTTTGTAGGGTCCCACAACCTTTGGGTTGTTGTGTTCTCATTTTCATTTGTTCTCAGGGTATGTTCTGAATTCTTCCTCAATCTCATCAATCAGACAAGAAAAAATAAAAGTTACCCATATTGTAAAGGAAGAGGTAAAATTGTCATTATTTGTAGATGACATGATACTGTATATAGAAAACCTTAGAGATACGACTCAAAAATTACTAGAAATGATAAATTCAGTAAAGTAGTAAGATACAAATATAAGCATTCAGAAATTGGTTGCATTTTTATACGCCAATAATGAACTATCAGAGAGTGAAACTAAGAAAACAATCACATTTACAATTGTATTAAAAAATACCTAGGAATAAATTTAACCAAGGATATTTAAAAACCTATACTCAAAAAATTATAAAACATTGAGGAGAGAAATCAAAGAAGATACTAATAAATGAAAGTATATAGCATGTTTAGGAATAGGAAGGATTAATATCATTAAAATATCCCTACTGGCCAAAGCAATTTACAGATTTAACACAATTCCATTCAAAATATCAATGGCATGTTTCATAGAACTAGAACAAACAATCCTAAATTTGTATGGAAACACTAAAGACTATAAATAGAGACAGAAATCTTGAAAAAGAAGAATAAAGTGGGGGGGTATCACACTACCTGTTATCAAACTATACTACAGGCAGCATGATCCTGTCATAAGAAAAGACACATAGATAAATGGAATTGAATAGAAAGCCCAGAGATAAACTCATGCCTATATGTTTAATTAATCTATGACAAAGAGAACAGGAAAAGATAATGGGGTAAGACAGGTTCCTCAATAAATGCTGTTTAAAAAAATTGAACAGACACATGCAAAAATATGAAACTAGACCACCTTCTTACACCATACACAAGAATAAACTCAAAATGAATTAAATACTTAGGTGTAAGACCCAATAGCATAAAACTTCTGGAAGAAAACATTAGCGGTTAAATCTCTGAGTGAGAAAATGGAAAATGAAATAAAGACAAATATAAGGCCTGATACCATAAAACTTCTAGAAGAAAACATAGAAAGTAAAATTTCTGACATTTCTCTTAGCCATGTTTTTTTTCTGACATATCTCCTAAGGCAAGGGAAACAAAAAATTAACAAATGGAACTACACCAAAATAAAATTTTTTGGCAGCAAGGGAAACATCAACAAAACAACAAGACAACCTGCTGAATGGGAGAACATATTTGCCCAAAATATATCCAATAAAGACTTTATAGCCAAAATTTATAAAGAACTCAGAAAACTCAACACCAGAAAAACAAACAACCCTATTAAAAAATAAGTAGAAGACCTGAATAGGCACTTCTCTGAAGAAGACATACAGATGGTCAATAGATATATGAAAAGTTACTTAGCACAATTTACAATAGCCAAGTGCTAGAAGCAACCTAAGTGTCAATCAATAATGAGTGGATCAAAAAACTAAGGTACATTTACACAATGGAATACTACACAGCAGAAAGAAAGAGCTACTACCCTTTGTGGCAGCAGGGATGGATCTGGAGAGCATTATGCTAAGCAAAATAAGCCAAAGGGTAAAAGACAAATACCATATAATCTCACCTATAAGTAGAACTTAATCAATAAAACAAACAAGCACAAAAAATATAACCAGCAACATTGAAAGAAAAAACAAACTGACAGTCATGAGAGTGGAGGAGGAAGCAGGGGAACAGGGAAAAGAAGTGGAAGGGTCAAATCAAGGAACATGGATAAAAGATCCATGGACGAAGCCAAAGTGGGGAAGGACTGAGGGTGGGAGGTGGGGGTGGGTGGGGCAGGGGAAAGTGGTGGCAGGAAAATGGAGACAAATGTATTTGAACAATAAAAAAATAATTTTAAAAAAGTTATTGAATGTCGCTAATCATTGGAGAAATGCAAATTAAAACCACAATCAAAGCCTTACACCTATCAAAATGGCTGTCATCAATAAATCAACAAACAATGAGTGCTGGTGAGGTTGTGCAGAAAGGAGAACTTTAATTCTCTGATGGTGGGAATGCAAATTGGTGCAATCACTATGAAAAACAGTATAGAGATTCCTCAAAAAATTAAAATTGGAATTGCCTTATAACCCAGTGAATCCACTTCTGGGAATGTGTCCAAAGACACCCAAAACACTAACTTGAAATTATCTGAGTGGATTCACCCCCTTGATCACTGCAGCATTATATACACTAGCCAAGGTATGGAAGCAACCCAAGTGCCCATCAAAAGAGGAGTGCATAAAATGGCTGTGATGCATATACACAAATAGCATACTACTCTGCCATAAAAATAATAAAAGCTTACCTTTTAAAGCAGTATGGATGCACCTAGAGTGTATTATGATAAGGGAAGTAAGTTGGAGAAAGACAAATATCATACAATTTCACTTATATGTGGGATCTAAAGAACAAAAAAAATACACAAAATAAAAACTAACTCATAGGTGCACAGGTCAGATTGATGGTTGCCAGAGGGGGAAGGTTGGGGGCTGAGTGAAAAAGGTGAAATTATTAAAATGTACAAATTGGTAGTTACAGTATAGCCATGGAGATGTAAATGATAGCATAGGGAATATAGTTAATAATATTGTAATAACTATGTATGAGGATGACTATCGGGATGACTCTGTAAAGTACATGATTGTCTAACCACTTTGCTATACATCTAAAACTAATACAGAATAATATTGAATGTAAACTGTAACTGAAATACAAAAAAAAAAAAACTTCAGGTGCAGAAAAAAATATGTAAAAATTTTATAGCTGAAGAAGCTGTGGAAGCACTGGAGCTTAGAACACTGTGGTTTCTCTTCAGATCATATAAATCTTTCACCTTTTATTAAATAGTGTGATGAAGTTCTATCTAAAGGAAGTGTTCTACGGAGGTCAGTGAGGATCAAAGCTGAAACTAAGCGGAGCTTGATAACAGCTAAAGATTAGGAGAATAACTCCCTGAGTCTTTGTTGTTACAGACTGACCTTTCAGGACTCACTTTACCTCTTATTAAATATAACAATTTTAATAATTTTTCCTATTTAAAAGTCACTGAGTGGGAAGTTCTTCAAATTTCTTTTTCAGAGAATGGCAGGTTGGTCAGCTTTGGCATCAGACCATATGAATCTGAATGCTGTTTTTTCTGTATGCCTCGGAGCAGGAGACATGGCCTCTGTACCTCAGCTCCCTTATCTGTAAGAAGGAATAGTTAACACTGCCTACCTCATAAGAGTATTATAAGGATTAAAGAAAATAGTATAGTATAGTATAATGCAGGCAAACACTTATACGGTGTCTGAAAAATACTAATCAATGGATGAAATTGAATATTAGATGTACTGCCGTATCTGAAGGAAGCCTGCTGGTTTGGATCTCCAGTGTAGAACTAATGTGCTGTGCTCCACCTGCTGCCAATTTTGTGCCTGGAAAGTATTAACTGGTCTCTTTTTAAGGGCTGAAATTAAAAGCTAAATGTTAAGGGAAAGAAAGCACACATCAGTGAAAATAACATTTATTACCAAGTATTTTCATAGTTAATATTTCTGAACTCTGAGCATGTGTATTTCTGAAGGAATACACAGATTAGATTAAATCTGACCACTGATGCTAAACACGCCCTCAACACTGCCAAAATACATAGGTGGACCAAAACCTGGGTACACAGAATTTGCATTCCTAAATATGATGGAATAAAAGCACTGTGCTGAAATTTACATTCTATGTATTCTTTTGCTGTTAAACAAAATTGAAAATATTTTCTGACATCATTAAAATGTGATTGGAACAAAAAAATGTAAGGTGAGCATTTTAAAAACATTTTGAAGCCAAACCTTAAAATTAAGACTTTAAATTTACAAATTAATGTAGTAGCACAGGTGTTACCTGGGGATAGAATACAGGTCTTTAACTCTCCAATATTTTTTCCAGCCCAGAGTTCAGTGATGACCTTTCCAGTTGAGTTTATTATAAGTTTAGTGGACACATTAATATGGCTTCTTATAAGAAAAAGTATGTATTAAGCCTAAGCTTTGTGCCTAATATTCTGCAAGACATCATGGGAGGAAGCATAGTGTTTATTCACAGCAATTTTAATAAAGACAACCAGGGGCTGTTTTGTAAAAGATGACTGAGTAAAAAGTAATGTAGCAATGTGTGATATTTTCACTTTCAAATACAGTGTTGTGGTTAGAAGTGGAGGTCCTTAATTCAAGCTGGCAGGATCCCAATATAGGTTTTACTAACTCTTAGGTATGAAACTTTGGTCAGTTTATTTAACCTCTCTAAGCCCTGATTTTCTCATCTCATAAAACAGAGTTTGTGGTCCTTGAGGGGCTTATGCTAAGTGAAGTAAGTCAGACAGAGAAGACAAATACCGTATGATCTCACTTATATGTGGAATCTAAAAAAAATAAATAAATAACCAAGCTCATAGATAAAAAGAACAGCGTTAGGGATGGGCAAAATTGGTGCAGATGGTCAAAAGGCACAAACTTCCAGTTATAAAATAAATAAGTCCTGGGGATAAGATGTACAGGGTGACTATTGTTAAAAATACTTTATTGTACATTTGAAAGTTGCTAAGGGAGTAGATCTTAAAAGTTTTCATGACAATAAAAAATTATAGATATTGTATATGTGGTGATGGATATTAAATAGACCTATTGTGGTGATCATTTCTCAATATATACAAATATTGAATCATGATGTCGTACACCTAAAACTAGTATAGAGTAAATGGTCAATAAATATGAAATCATCATCATTATCATTCAAAATATTATTAAGTTTAGCAATCCTTCTTAAAATGGGAAGAACTCCAGAGATCCTTTCTTCTTGGCTATTAGTTCATGATCATTCATGATCACAAACAAATTTGTCAGTTTGTCTCTGTTTTGTTCATAAATACAGGCAAGAATACTTTCATGAGGTTATTGTAAGATTCAAATAGGATAATTTATGTAGAGTGCCTAGTGATGTGTCCAATGTTTGATAAAACTTTGGCCTTATCTCTTGCCTTACTCCATCATAAAGAATAAGTTGTAGATATTTATATGAATAGGCAAACCTAGGTATATTTTCTGCTAATAAAGTGCTTAAAACAGATGCCTGCTACTTCTAAGTAAGGTGGAAATGAGAAACAAGTCAAGAAAACAAGTTATAGTAACTGTTTACAAGTTAGATGTTTGTGATGAAGGGCCAGAAGACTTAATGAGGCCTCTGGCTCTTTTCCTTGAACCAGGAAAAAAGAACTTATCTCTAGAATGGTTACATCTTTGATGGTGAAGGTGAAGTATTCAGTTTAGATAGAGTGTAAAGTGAAAAATAGGTGATTTTAATACCTAACATCTTGTCATTCTGTAAGCATGTCAAATAAAGTTGCCAGCCAAGAAACTAAACAAAAAGATTTGAGAAATGTTCCCTAAAGTACCAAAGGCTGCAGCAGAAGCTTAATATTATGAATTACATACCCATTCTAACAGGCAAGAACGTGAAAGGGCTAAAGGTAGAAGGCCCGCCAAGGACAAAGAGCCCAGAAAGAAGTAGCAGAATAACAGCAAAATCATCTTCTTCATAATTTAGACAATGCCTTCCATAGGTGTTTATTTTTAAGTAACTGAAACCTGGAACAAAGTGTAAAACCAATATTATGAGTGGGATTTCCCCACACTAAGAATTTTGAAAGCCATAATGTAGTGGGTTGAATTGCATACACCCAAAATTCCTATACAGAAGCCCAAACCCCCAGCACCGTAGGATGTAACTTTATTTGGGAACAGAGTTATTGCAGTTGGGATTACTTAAAATGAAGTTGTGTTGGAATAGGATGGTCCCTAATTCAATATGGCTGATGTCCTTATAAAATGGGGAAATATGGACATAGACATGCGCACATAGAGAATACCATGTGAAGATGAAGGTAGAGATTGAGGTGATACATACATACACAAGCCAGGTAATGTTAGATTTCCACAAACCACCAGAAGCTAGGAAAGAGGCACACAGCAGATTCAGACAGAACCGGTCCTGCTGACATCTGGCTTCAGACCTCCAGCCCCCAGGATGGGGAGACAATAAATTTCTGTTGTTTACGTCGTTGTACTTTCTTAGGGCAGCCCTAGAAACTTGTACAGAGTTAGCTTTGTCTGGCAGTATCCCAGTGCTGACTAGCTTTGCTATTTGCTATAAAGAACTTTATTTTTCCTTTAAAAAAAGTATTTGATTTAATCAGAGGAATTCAAAGAGTGCTTAAAAACAGATCTTTGTATGGCTTTCAGAGAGGCCTAATAAAGCTGGGAATCAAGTGATAGACCAAAGAATGCCTACCTCCAGTGAGCATGCTTAAAGGAACAGGAGGGTCCCAAGATGTCACGTTGATTAATTTCATTCAATTAAAAAATGTTAGCTTGTTGTATATCATCATAAAACTGATGCATATGATGAATGTTGCAAAGAGTTTACATTTAGGGAGGATGAGTTGACTTTCAGTTTTATCCTAATACTCTTTAACTGATAGAATATTAAAGCAGATAGACAATGCCTCATCTTATTAAAGGGGGAAGCAAGAGCAAGAAGAATTAAATGATCTGTGTAGTCATGAAGGTGACCCAGGCCAGAGGCCTTTTGTCACTGAAATTGAGAAGAGGTTAAGTTCTTTGACTGTGTCAGAATATCTGTCCCTAGATCTTGTTTGGTGTCAAAACTTGCTTTTTCAAAACATAGTCCCTGAAGTTAACCAGGCCAGAATGCTTAGGAAGCTCAGTAATTCCACAGTAACTTTTATCTGGCGTCTAAAGCCACAGAATCATCACAACTCTAATATCCACCCAGTTTTTGCCATTCTCTTCGGTTCCTGACCTAGTTATGTGAATGCTGTAGTTAAGCAAAGAGAGTTTCTAGAGCTGATGAAAAAACCTTGCAGATTGGTGTTTGGGAAGAAACGAAATCCAGGAAATTGTCCCATTATTAATTGTGATTCCCCCATTTGTTTTTGTTTTTAATTATCCCTTAAAGATTAAGAACTAAGTAGCAGAATATATCTTAGAAAGAGTCGAACCCCTTCAATTTGCAAATAAGGAGGAAACCCAGAGTGATTGTGCCTTGCTCATAGCTATACAGTGAGTTTGTAGAAGATATGACCTAGACCATGTTTTCCTGATTCCTAGTTCAGCTCTCTTTAAACAACACTGTACCACCACCCCATGGAAGACTCTATGTATTTTGTCTTGCTAATGATCAATTTAAAAAGGGATAACTATCACATGTAAAGCATAGATGATAATGCACAAGCTTGGCCAGCACCTGGCCCCTTTATGCATTGCATTATCATAGGCCCAGCTTACAGAGGAAGAGATTCTCTTCCAATCACTTCCATTCAAGTATATTCTGTTTCTATATAAAAATTTAGACATATTTATAGGTACCATGAAAATATACAAGTGAATATAATAGATAAACCTGTGCCAAACACATTTGACCTTGATCAAATGGTGTGTTTTCAAATTGCTCTAAAAACAAAATAATTCTTCTGGGACTAGCCAGAGCATATTTTGAAATGCTTGTGCCAAGATCTCTGCAGCTCAGCTACTAGCTGACAATGGTTGGCAATCCTGAATTCATTCAATCCAAGTGTACAAGGGCCTCACTTTAAATATAATGGCTGGCTCAACCCTATGGTGCAGAGCTAGCAAGAATTCCACTGAAGTTAGTAGGTCATATTCCTCTTAGTGTGGAGGGAAGGAAACGGAGCCAACAGCGAAAGTCTACTGAACACTCAAAATGCTCCAAATTTCCTTTTCTGGTGATTCTAGTCTCAATTATTCAGTGCATAGACCATAAATTGAGTCATAAGGAGCATTCCTAAGGGTTTTTTTTTTAAGCTTCTTTTATTCTAATTGCCCTTCAGCTACAAGTCTGCTTTTCAATTAGAAAGTAAGTAATTAATTGATAGCCTTACAAAGTTCAGATATCAGAAGGAGAAGGGGAAATCAAATCCTGCATAACTGTTTAGGCTAAAACATAATCAAGTTAGTAGTTCTATCATTTGTAAAATCAAATTCTCATTTAAATGAAACAGAAAAATTTTCATTAATAACAAATTCCTTTCTAAGCATCTTCTTTTCTTCCTTATGCCAATCAAGGAAAAGATTTATTTGGTTAGGACCCTGGCAGGCTGCTTTTCAAGGTTAGGCTGATTTCTGCTTCTTCATTTTTAGATTTCTCTCTCTACTTTCAGACACCTGAATATTCCGAGGTAAGCAAAACTTTTTACACCATAAGTAGGGATTAAAGATTTAAAATACAAGTGAATGTACTAGGCTACTCAATATATATTAAATGAATAAATGATGCCTCTCAGGGAAATATTTCCCATATAAATGGTTTATAGCCTAACTCATTTGCTAAAACTACTTGATTTTACTGAATTTGAACTCAGATGTAACCACTTGAATATTTCATACAAAAAAAATGTGAAAATGTATATTGTCACAATATTTTTAGGAATGGCAAGTGGACCTTTACATGTGTTGGAACAGAATACAATCGTGTGGAATCCTCCCTTTGTATAAAGAAGCATCCAGTTATAGTGTGCAAGGAAATAGAGTTCTAAAATCCATCCAACAACTAACAGAAGAGAATAGAGCCACCACTTCCAAAAAGAATCATTTCCATTTCCAATATTAACAGTTTTTTAGCTGATTTTCCCTTTACCATATTTGAATAAGACAGTTCCTCATTTAATGAGTTTCAATACAGGAGTAATAGTAAATCCAGAAGAAAGAATATATTTGAAAAATATTCTGGTCTCTGAATATTTCCTATAAAAATATAATCTCCTTCCTTTAAAACACCTTATATAACAATAGTCAAAAATGTTCATGGCATTTCTCCATGTGTTTGATTTTACTACACAATTTTTTTAAAGGACTGCAGCCTTGCCTAAACTTCTAGAAGCCAGACCTTGTTTAGAATGGAGAGTTTAAATCTCAGCAGGATTCTCTTTCCTTGTCATTCCTGTTTCAGGTTGGGGGAGAGCTGCCAGGAATTTTCATAGGTAGACCCCTTTGGTCAACTTGCTAAGTATCTGGAATCAAAATATGCCTTCACTGGACTAGTTTGTGAAAGTGGTATTTGTTCAGCCCTCACATCTGGGGTAAATGGGTGCCCCCAAGTAGGAAATGTGAATGTCTGTCCAAGAGGGGTGGGAGTGTCTGCCATGATTTCCTTTCCAGAGAATTTCTCTCACTGGGTTGGTGCATCTGGAATTCCTCTGCTTCCTTATAAAAATGTTGATGTTTATTCAGACTTTCTGAATCTTGACAATGATGGTCAGATGCTTGCGGCCACCTACGTCCCTGGATGAGAGGCTGGCAACCCTCAGGACCACTTATTCTGCTGTCTGTCACACATCAGCAGAGTTTTAAAAACAGACTGGTCAAAGTCAAGCCCATTTAGACAATGAGTAAAAGTTTAGTCTGAGGTATTTTTTATCTGTGTTCCCTTCTATTGACTACTTAAACCTCCCCTCCTAGGATCTTTGGTCCAGGTTGGTCCTTACAAAATGAAGTATAAACTATTTTTCTATCTTGACTCTACAAAGAGTAAGACTTTTTTTCTTATAATGAATATGAAGGAAGGTTATGAGAAACCAAGAACAGCTGAGAGTAGTAGAATGATTGTACCTTTTAGAGAGATAAGGAACAAGTATAAAGGACTCATGGACAAGGACAATGTGGGGGAGGATTGAATGTGGGAGAGAGGGGTGGGCAGGACAGGGGAGAGCAAAGGAGGGGAAACGGGGACAACCGTAATTGCACAACAATAAAAAATTTTTAAAAATACACTTCATGAGACATGATTAAATATGTACCACATTTACTTGTTTTATTCTAACATCCCAGTGCCCTCAAATCCCAGGCTTCTCACCATTATCTGTGTAGTAAAGATTTAAGGGGGAAAGAAATACCTGTAATTGGTCTGTGGATTTCCGTGCCTTATCCCACCGTACCTGGATGACTTTCTACTTAAGCTGTAGTTTGTTTATTCCATAATTAGGAAGGATTAAAGTCTAAAATAAAGCCAGTATTGTTTTTCCAGCTGTGCTTCTACAACTACAGCAGGATTGGAAAGCATACACATAAATGTAGGCATTTTGATATAATGATTCATCAGAATCCTTTATGAGCATCAGGCCAGCCAGCCGGGCTAGTTCAGCTTTTCAAAGGAAGGAGAAGGACAGTCCCAAAAGGGGAAATCTTACCATGGGAATGATTTTGTAATTTAGGGAATATCTCAGGAGCCAAAAATTTAAATGAAGCACTTGACCTTATGCAACCTTTTGATATTCCATAATTCCAAACTGTATAGATGTCTTAGAGTTAAAAAATGAGGTATAAAATCTGTTTGCTGAGAGACATTTCTAACTTATTAAATATCAGTACACGAAGGAGGAAAATGACTGGAACCTTTTAGACTTGCTTATGTTGGGCAGCAGCCAAAACAAAACATTCATTATTACTAGGGAAACCTTTGTATATCTAAACAGACTGATCTTCAGATAGAATGCATGTACACACTCAGCATCTGGAAAACTTCTAATAATCTTCAAAATCTTGGTTCAGTGGACTAATCAGAGCTATTAAAATGTTTGGACAGGACTTCCACAAAGGATATTTGGGTGCAGTAGGGCTAAGAGCATCAAGACTTCACTTCAGACCTGACAGTGCTTCTCCCAATGAGCAGGTATTGGAACAACAGAATCCAGGAAGTGACAGGACACTCCACTATTATCATTGGTGTGTTTGGTGAATGGCACAGTCCCTGAACACATACACTTTACCCATGTTTCATTTCCCACCAAGTACTTAGTAAAATTTTTATATGTGAATATATGTTTACAAAGTTCTATTTATTCTCAAAATAATGGCAACGTAATTTATTCACTACTATGAGAAGAAAAATCTACATAATGAGTTGAAATTTATTTATATTTTTCTATGTATCTCTCTCTAGATCTATATAACTAGAATATAATTATATTTGTTAGTATAATATAGGATTATTTAAAGAATAGAACATAATTATAATTATAGGGAGAGGGAGAGATTGTGAATGCTAGCAAGTCTGAAATCTGCAGGGCAGATGGGCAGCCACTGACGTTGCTGTCTTGATCCCAAGGACAGTCTGGAAGCAGAATTCTCTCCTCTGCTGGGGACCTCAGTTTTCTCTCTTAAGCCCTTTGACTGATTAGATGAGGTCCCCATGTTATAAAGGGTAATCTACTCAAAGTCCACTTGCTGATTTAAATGTTAGTCACATCTAAAATGTGCCTTCTAAAAATTTAAACTGGTGTTTGACCAAACAACTGGGCACCATGGCCTAACCAAGCTAATACATAAAATTAACACATAAAACACTGCCTTACGTGTAATTCACATTGTTGTCACTTAAACATGCCCAGATGAATGTGTGGCAAACTCTAAACAAACCTACAAATACATACAGTATGAACTATAGACCTGTCATGTATTATTTTAATCTCATGCTTCTAGTTGTCATTTGGCCCCTTATCTAGACTTTGTCTGGAAAAGATAGCTCTTGGAAGTTATCATATTTAGGCCTGCAGGTATGACAAAATGGGACAAAATTAATTGAAGCCTAAATCAACACCGTAGATACATTTTGTCAATTCTTCCCATCCCACCTCTTTCTCAGGATCCTGGCTTTACCCTGAACGAGGAGCATCTATAAGATAGGTGTTCCCTTGCAAATTAAATTACACCTCTCAAATACACCATTAGGTCAAAACCTCAATTGGGGAACAAAAGAGAAAACTCTTACTTTTTACATGAGCTTTAAAATTCTGCCTTCTAGGGGCCTAAAGATGCACAACCTGTGAAGGTGAATCTGTTGCTACTCAATTGCTTAGTTTTTTAGTTATAATTATTATAACGCTATAACAAGGTAAAGCATTTCCCAATGTTTGAACAAGATTTTTTTTCTGTCTCCTGTGTTGGTTTCCTACCTTGAATGTGCAAAAAAGAGAGAGCAATTGCCTTAGATTTAATGATCAGAAAAACTTTTTTTGTCACTGATTACAAGTGAGCCATTAGAACACCCAAAAACCACTGAGTTAAGAACAAAACCAAATTATTTTTTCAGCATTTGCCTAACAGAAATATTTACTTCATACCTGATGTCTTTTTGATATGCTATGATTAGTCACTGATGACCCAGAGTCTTTGCTCTGGAAAAAATAATGAAATAAAAAATAATTAAGTCCTGCTCTGTTCCCAGCTTCATAAAAGCTCACCTATTAAGAAAGAAGTCAAGGTTTCAAGAAAGCACAAAGCAAAATGGATAAAAATGTAAAATTTCTTTAAGATCAGGAAACACCTGTTTCCACTATTTTATTTTTACTTTGCCAAAAGATTTGCCTTCATGTAACTACCTCTGTGATGTCTGTTACAACGTTGGCTTTTAGGAGGATGAACATCTGCTTCTTTGATACTTTAGTGCTGTAGCCTCAGATGTTTTTGATCACATACCCTTCCCTATAATTGACCACACACCCAAACTATAGTAAATTTACTTAGAAGTTATACACCTGTACCATTTTATAATACATACATCATTAAAGGGTATACAATAATTTAAATAAGAAAAAATATAAATATGGTGTAATATTTTTCCTGCATCATACAGAATCATTTTGTACCTCGTAAGGTACACAGCACCCCAAACCCTCCACTTTGCAGACCACCGCTTCAGCAAAGATTCTCCTTCTCCCAGCCCTTTGGTCTCAGCAAATTTTCCTTTAATGAAAAAAAAAATCTGCAGCTCCCTAACCCTCACTCTTCTTCACTCAAAATCCAGGTTGCCTCTATTTCATTCTTCCACCTGCTCTATAAATCCGTTGCTATCAATACTCTGAATATACCCTTAGCAAGGCCAATCCCTTATTTCTATACCAAATGTATGGGTATACGCATCTTTCAGACTATATACTTAACGTAGTATTGCTGCAGCACTAAATACTATTAACCATAATCTCCTTAAAATGCTTTTTTTTTTCTTGATCTCTGTGTCAGTCTGGGATCATTTGCTACTGGAACCCAAAACACTCTAGACCTTTGAGGAACTGGAAACAGAAAGTGACAACCTGACACCTAAGTTTCTCAAGCACCCTATGCCCACTGAATATCTCATCTCCTCAGACCTGTTTCCCCTTCTTTAGCACTGGCTGGCTATCCTGACCCTGGATTCACATGGCTTTCAAGTCTGAAAACTCAGTAGATCGACTAGCATTCCATTACAGTCACGCTCATCCAGGAGAGAAAATATGCTTGAACCTGCTTGAGTCTTATATCAAATCCTGGTGTCTAGTCCACTGTGGCCAGTAGTTTGAGGTCTTCTGAGGGAGCAGACTCAGACTGTGGTGGTACGATAGGTGTGTCCCCTAACATGGTGACTGGTGGGGGGCATGATTTGCCTCTCTCGAACAACTTCTGTGACTCTCCTCTCTATTAATGTCCTCTCTCTTGTACCCTTTCTTCTTGGACTTTTCCAGATTTCTCTTCTTCTACCCAGTCCTTAATAAAGGCATTTCCCCATTCTGTCCCTGGTTCTTTCTCCATTCTATACACTCATTCCGAATGCCTGGTTTCTGCCACCACCCACAGTGACTGACCTATAACTCACAGGTACACAGTATCGCCACCCTCTATATCTGTGTCTTAGCTCTGCAATCTGTCCTGAGCTAGAGCCACTTTCTGTGCCTTCCTGCTGCCTCTCTGTCTGATGTTCTATAGTCACCTCAAACTCAGCATCTCCATACTGAGCTTTCCAGCTATAGCTCCCCAACTGATGTTCCCAAATATCTCACCCTTATCTCACATATCGCCATCCCTAACCAGCCACCCAACTGAGAAGAATTCTAAGTAGATCCTTGTCTTTGTCCAGATTATATATTGGTTCTCACTTGAGATTTCTGTTGGAATGTAATTTCTATTGATTTAAGCTACATGTTAAAGCATCATTTATTCAAAATTATGCTGCTTTAATAAAATTGAATTAATATTGGTTAATTTATCATCAATGAATTTAGCATATATTTTCTCAAATAAACAGCTCTAGGCAGGGCCGCAGGACATTGTGGAAAGTGACGCTGGAGACTGCTTTGGAAAGTACTGGGATATTATCATTTCTTACCCCAAACATAGAATAAAAGTATTATTAATGTCCCCATTTTACAGGTAAAGAAATATACTACTACATAGAAAGTTTGAGTAACTTGTGCAATATTACAGACCTAGTAAGAAGCTGAGGTAGGGTATTAGCCCATATTCCAGAGCCCAAACTCCTAATGATGACAATACGCTTCTTCTTTTGATGTTAGGAAATATGGTATATGATTAAAAACATAGCCTTTGAAGTCAAGCAAAATTGGTGTGAGTTACTGCTTGCCTGTTTGGACCAGTTACAAAATCTCAGTAAAGGGGGATAATAGAGAGCTAAGGTGGCTTTATAGAGTAAGTAAGAGTGACAGATGTGAAGTGGAGAACACAGGAGCTGGCATGCAGTTATTGTTCAATTGTTGGTAACCTAAATGAGGGCATGTGGTTGGGACATGCTCAGCTATTAGCACTTTGGTTTACCTTGGACAAAGTTCTTTAACCCCCGGGTAGCTACATTCTAAAGGAAGATGCTTATCAAATAAAATAAGGTCTCTAGCGGTAAAATGTGAGTCAATGTGATCGGCAGAAGGGTCCTGGACCTGACATGATACACAACAGTCACTGATGGATGTTATTTCCTTTCCAGTTTCAGATGGTGATGTGAAAACCATAGAACCTGGTCACAGTGCCATAATGGATCCATAGTGCCAATAAAGGGATTTAATTGGGTAAAATGTAGAATTGCACTTATTGCGTAACTGCAGCATTGCTGAAGAGTTAATGAAATGACAGTGAACAAGCCAGAAATACTGAGGAACAGGCTTCTAATCCCAACCTGTCCAGGTTAGGCTAAAAGAGTGGTGATTATCTGCTGCAATTAAGTAGAAAGTACTCTGGCTCTTTGTGGTTAATTAGGAATTCCAGGATACTGACAGCTTTTCTTTGGTACTCAGACCTAGAAAACTGCTTCAGGAGAATACTGGAATGCACAGGTCCATCCTCTACCTCTTCAATTCTGTACATTGAGTCCCCTGACATTTCACACCCTCCCTGATCCTCCCCCATTCCCACTGCTGCTACTCATCCCAGAAGATGAAAAACTTTAGTCCATCTAACTTTGAGAGCAGGACACTATAGCACAACTTCAGTTACCTAAATGGATTCTTTTTCTAAAAACACACACACACACACACACACACACACACACACACACACACACAAAGGTTGATGTTTATAATACTGTGTTGTTGTCTATAATGTCTGTATTATGCATTAGATCTCCAGAACTTATTTATCTACTGGTTACAAGTTTGTATCCTTAAGCAATATCTTTCTTAATCTCCTGCCTGGTCCCCAGACTATGGTAACCACTGTTCTACTCTCTGTTTTTACAAGTTCGGCTTTTTTAGATTTCACATTTAAGTGATATCATAGATCATTTGTCTTTTTCTCTCTGACTTATCTCACTTAACATAATATCCCCAAGGTTCATCCATGTTTTGCAAATAGTGGGATTCCCTTCTTTCTCGTGGCTGAATAATATTCCTCTGTGTGTGTGTGTGTGTGTGTGTGTGTGTAGCACATCTTTGTTATCCACATATCCATCAACAGATACTTAACATTCTTTCCTTATCTTGACTGCAAGATAAGATATGATGCTGCAATGCACATGGGGGTGAATATATCTTTTTGAGTTAGTGTTTTTGTTTTCTTCAGATAAATACCCAGAAGTGGAATTGCTGGATAATATGGTACTTTTATTTTTAATTTTCTTTTCTTTAAAATTCTTTAAAATTTTCAGAAAATTTTAAAATTTTCTATAGGGGCTGCACCAATTTACATCCCAACTGGGCACAAAAGTTCTCTTTTTGTGTCCTCACCAACACTTGTTATTGTTGTCTTCTTGATGATAGCCATTCCAATAGGTGTGAGGTGATATGTCATTGGTTAAATTTATTTCTAGTTATTTTATTGTTTTTGATGATCTGTGAATGGGATCATTTCATTTTTTTCAGATGTCACATTGTTAGTGTATAAATGCAACTGATTTCTTTACACTGATTTTATATCCTGTAACTTTACTGAATTCATTGAATAATTTCAACAGTTTTTTGATTAAGTGCTTGGGATTTTCTATATATAAGATCATATGATCTGCAGATAACAACAATTTTACTTCTTTTTTTCTATATTAGATACCTTTCATTTCTTTGTCTTAAGTAATTTCTCTAGCTAGCATTTCCTGTACTATATTGAGTAAGAGTGGTGAGAGAAGGCATCATTGTCTTATACCAGAAGTTAGAGGAAAAACTTTCTATTTTTCTCCATTGAGTATAAGGTTAGCTGTGGGTTTGTCATATATGTTCTTTATTTTTAGTTATGTTCCTTCTCTATAAAATATGTTGAAGGATTTTATCATGAAAAGATATTATATTTTGTCAAATGCTTTTCCTGCATCTGAGGTAATCATATAATTTTATCTTTCATTCTATTAATGAGGTGTATTAAAGTTTATCAATTTTTGTATGTGGAACCATCCTTGCACCTCAAGGATAAATCCCACTTGGTCATGGTATATAATGCTTTTAATGGGTTACTGAATTTCATTTGCTAATATTTAATAGAGAATTTCTGTATCTATATTCACCAGGGATATTTATCTATAGTTTTCTTGAAGTGTCACTATCTGGCTTTGAGAGCAGGGTAATGCTCACCTTGTAGAGTGAATTTGGAAGTGTTCCTTCCTCTTCAATTCTTTGGAAGATTCTGAAAAGTATTGGCATTAATTCTTTAAATGTTTGATAGAATTCACCAGTAAAACCATCTGTTCCTGGGGTTTTCTGTGTTAGGAGGTTTTTGGTTACTGATTCAATTTCTGTACTTGCTATTGACCTATTCAGGTTTTCTATTTCTTTTTGATTCAGTCTTGATAGATTGTATGTTTCTATAAATTTATTCATTTCTCTAGATTATTTAATTTGTTGGCATATATAATTGTTCATAGCAGTCTCTTTTGGCCCTAATATTTCTGTAGTATCAGTTGTAATGTCTCTTCTTTCATTACTGATTTTATTCATTTGTGTTTTCTCTCTTTTTTCTTACTCTAGCTAAAGGTTTGTCCATTTTGTTTATCTTTTTTAAAAAACTCACTTTTAGCCCTGACTTGGTAGCTCAGTTGGTTAGAGTGCTGACCTGATACACCAAGGTTGTGGGTTCGATCCCCAGTAGGGGCACATACAAGAATCAACCAATGAATGCATGACTAAGTGGAGCAACAAATCAATGTCTCTCCGCACCCCTTCTCCCCCAGCCTCTCTCTCTAAAATTAATTTTAAAAATTTTTTTTAAATATAAAAAACTTGCTCTTATTTTTGTTGATCTTTTCTTGTTTTCCTGGTCTCTATTTTATTTATTTCTTCTCTGATATCTTGTTATTTCCATCCATCTACTAAATTTGGCAAATAAATTCTGGTAAGCATTGAGTAATCAACCTTTCTGAAGTGATATGCCCAGGACAGATTCTCACTTTTTGGGAATATTTAGTTGAGGTACTCCTGACTGGGAGAAAAAGAGAATTGCCTATCTAAGAATTTCCTTTATGTGAGGGGAAAAAAAGCAAAGAAAAAGAAAGAAATTCACTATCTTGTATGAGTCATTTATTTCAAATTTTTATTATATTGAATGAAAGCTAATACCAAATGATATATTTATCTATTCACTGGACAAAAATATTTTGAGAATTTATTATGTAGTTGTGATAACAGGACAAATCAGTTAGATTTCCTGCCTGTGATGAGATCACAGATTAATAAAGAAGGCAAACATAAATATATAATTCAAACTTTTAGTTTTGTAAAAAAGAAGGTCAAAAAAAAAGATAAACAAAGTCTTCAAAGAAAGCTTAGTTTAGAAGGTTGAACAAAACTACCCAGAGATGAGATTTGAACCAGTCCTTGAAGGACATGTGGCATTTTAGCAATTTAAAGGTTAGAATATTCTAGATATGAAAAAAGAGTCAGATTCAAGAAATAAAGGCATGAAAGAGCTTGGAATGGTCATTAACAGGGGTCAGTGTTCTATGATTAAAGAAAGAAAGAGTGGGGAAAGTAGAGAAGCTGGAAAAGAAAATATGGCCAAGTGCCCTGTACACAATACTTAGATATTTGGGATTAATTAACCTCATGGTAATGGGACACACTGAAGGTTTTTTAAGCAGTGATGTTACTAGATTTACATTTTAGGAAGATTACTGTGAAAGTGGACTGGAAGCAGGAGGACCGGCTAAAGGACCATTACAACAACACTAAAAGAGATGACGAGGGTGTGAACAATGCTAAGGGACAACGTGTTAATTCCTATCCACTTTCGTTTCAATTTACCTTGTCAAATGAATTGCTCACTATCTGCAGTTTAGCCTATATGGACAAACAGACCCTAAAAAGCACTACAGCAAAAAAACTTTTTACTCCATTAAATAGCATTTCTTGAAAAATGGTCTTGAGTACTGTCATTAGGCATATGGAGAAAAAAATTTGTTGTTTCATCGCAAGCCTCCTGACCATTGCTGTGGCAAGGACAGAACTTCCACTTCACACTTTCTCTGAGTCCTTGGGTTTTCTCCATATTGACTTCGTACCTGGACCAGAGGCCTCCAGAAGTTTGCTCTGTACCCTGGCCTGCTAACTTGAATCTACTCTCCTACCTCCCATCTCCGCATCATGCTCCTTTATTTTCAAATGGGTCTCCTTGAACTTGATACTACTTGAAAAAAATGTTATTGCCATCTTGTTGTCAAACTGCTGAAACTGTGCATGAATTAACTTGTAATCCTAGAACAGAGTTCTAATTACAGAGGGATACCCGTTTGATTCTAAGCTGGGAAAAATGTATTGTTATGGTTGAACCTTTCTGGGAGTACTGTTTCTACTTCAATTTTTCCCTCAACATCAGTTCGTGCCCACATGCACTCC
Source organism: Pteronotus mesoamericanus (assembly GCF_021234165.1). Classification (NCBI taxonomy): domain Eukaryota; kingdom Metazoa; phylum Chordata; class Mammalia; order Chiroptera; family Mormoopidae; genus Pteronotus; species Pteronotus mesoamericanus. The sequence continues at coordinate 13,044,644 of NW_026555157.1, read as the reverse complement.
TCTAGCATTGGATGGAAGCATGCATTAATCACTTCCAGGGACATGAAGCTGATAAGATAAGGCATATCAGACGTAAAATGAAGATGAGTTGGTGACCAGTCAGTTACAAAGTCAAATTGCAGCACAAGTACAAAAAGATTAGCTTTTCTTTGACACCAACAGTGAAGGTATATTTTATGATATTTTTTTTGAAAATTGCAAAGAGCAGAGTGCATTTATAGTTCTTTGCCTTTTCTTATCCACTGTATAAGCAGGCAACATTTTGTATTAAATTTAAAACTTGCTAATCATTTTGGATTACAGATTTATTTTATCTGAATATCTCCATAATGTCTAAATCCACACATCAATTGCACACACACATACTGTGTATGATTTTATTCAAAATCAGATCATATAAAAAATAAAAGTGGAAAATTCCAAAGAAAATGTGATTCCTTTCCAAGAAGTTCACTGTGCTTTGATTTCAAACACTGACTTTTTTCTTCTGGAAATCTCCTATTGTTTAAATTGTCTACACACCAAGATAGGTTCTCAGCTGGAACACTCAAAATCAGGACATGTTTCTGCACATATTTTTAAGGTTCATTCACATTTTGTTTGAAAGTAGCAATAAATCAACTTAATTTGAATCATTCCGTAAGATCATATGTCTCTATAAACTTTTCCCTTGAAAATAAAGCATAAAGATATACTTTTGCTTTAATCACTTTTTCTGTTTCAGTGCTGTTTCCAGAGTCCAGTGTGTGTTTATTTGCATTGGTGATTTATTGATTTATTCACCCATTCAGACATCTACTTTGTGGGAGATCCTGTGCTGGGAACTGTGGAGATATAAAGATAAGATTAATATTATAAAAATTAATAGTTCTCTATAGTCAAAAGTCTCTCAGTCTTGCAGAAGAGCTAACATTATCATGCATTTTTACAGGGTATTGTAGTTTACAAAACATTTTCAAACGCATTCTTACATTCACATGTCTTTATAACAACCTGAGGAACTAGGCAAGATAGGTGTTATTAGCCCTGTTTTACACATGGGTGAACAGCATCATCTGTCATGAAGTCTTACTTCACACTTGACAGACATGGAAGTTTCCACTGCAAAACAAATACAATGGAAATCACTTGAGAAGCTTCAAAAATAACAAGTGCCTGCCAACCTCACTCCAGAGATAAAGATTTTATTTGTTTGAGATGGGCTCTGGGCACAGACAATTTTTTTAAAGTTCATGAGATGATTCTATTGTGCAGCCAAGGTTGAAAACCACTGCTCTTCTATTACTCAAATGCTTGTGGTTCTCCTTGGATACCATACTGTTTCTCTTCTCTGAGTCTTTGCTCCTTCCTCGCTGCACTTTCCCCTTTATCTTGAAATTCCTTACACACAGCCTTAAACTCTATTTTATTTATCTTTTTAGTCCGTTTCTAGCAAAATACCTCAGAAACAATTGGACCTGAGTGTTTCTTGAATTGACTTCAACCGGCTCATATAATGTTAGTTTGTGTTATTGCTTCTACCTCATCATGGTCTCCTGTATTAAGGGATGAAATCTTTTATCTGATTAGGTCAACTAGGTCATTTTTGTCTCTTTCTCACTAAGAACATGGGTTCAGCTTCCTGCAGCAAGGCAGATGGACAGATTAAATGGTACTGTGATGTTCTACACTCAAAATTATCCCTCCTCACTAATTTCTATCCTTTCATACCCCAACTCTCTTTCTCCATTCTGCATTTCATAGGAAAATGAAGTATATGGCCCTTGACCTCCAGATGCCCAGCTAATACAACCAATGTTGCTGTCAGAAACCTTACTAAATCTTCATTAAAAGCAGATTTGTCCCAGTGACCCTTACAAATGATAGCCATCAGGATCAAAGCTCAAGGTGTTCCTAGTTTAGGCCTTAACTCTGGAATCTGCAATATCCATCCAATACTCAGGAAATTTATGTCTGAATAATTTATTATTACAGTATATTTTTCTAATAGGGTTAGTGTTGTTTGTAAGAAATGCAAAACCAAGTACTTTTATTCTGCAAATTAAACTATCAGTATCTTTAAAATAATATCTAAAAATCAATGTCATGGTAGAAGTAAAATATAAATGCTCTATACTAGTTAGTGGGCTTAAAAGTGACTGCTTAGTTGATTGTACATATCAATTCTTATAAATAGCAGTATGATAAAATATTTAAGCATTATAATGTTCAACAACTTTATCTTACTGATTTTGCAAAATTGACAAATATTATATCTATAGTAGAATCACTGTCATACATACACTGACAGAAAATATGAAATTTTTGGGTTAGTGAACAAATGGATTTTGGGTTTCTTTTTGTTATTTATTTATTATTTATTAAATTCACTGGGGTGACATTGGTTAATAAAACTACATAGGTTTCAGGGGTACAATTCTATAATATATCACTTGCATATTGTATTGTGTGTTCACCACCCCAAGCTAAATTTTCTTCCATCACCATTTATCCCCCTTTCACTCTTCCCTACCTCTCCCCAGTCCCCTTTCCCTAGGGTACTCACCAGGCTGTTGTCTGTGTCCATGAGTGTTTTTTTTTCTTAATCCTTTCACCCTTTTCACCCAGCATCACAGAGCATTTTGGCTCTGGTACCCACAGGGTACCAGGATGAGAACCAATTTTGATCTGGGCATGCAGTAGGGTTTGCATGAGAGAAGGACTTTGAAATTATGACTCAAGATTTTTTACAGAGAAGCTGGCATATCTTCCCTCTATCCCCCTCTCCAGAGAGAGACCTTCTCTCTGAAATGTAACCAAAATTTTTCAGGAGAATGGAGGCGAAGAGTTCTACCCTGGAAGGTAAGCAAATGGCTCTGGGGAGATACACCTCTAAAACCTTCTGGAGAAATACACAGTCTTTATCTTTCCTCATGTTTGCTATTCAGTTATAAAGCCTGAACTATGTAAAAATATAAAAATATTCATGGAGAATTATCTCCCAAGAAAAATGTGTACAGAATTTTTTTAGATATTTTAAAATAATAGATAACATCCTTATTTTTTATTTTTTGATGAAGATAAATTTCATGAATTTTCACAACTTCTAGAGGCGAAGAGAAAATTAGCCACACATCCACTCAATAATGTAGATACAGCATTATCTGCCTCAGGCCAGTTTCCCCACACTTGAGATCCTGGGCCAAGGCATTAGAATAACCTGCTGTTTATATGCCAGAACGGTGAACATTCTGGATTTAGTGGGACACAAAAGAGAAATGGTTTATTGTTTCACTAATGCTGCTCTCGTTATGCCAGGAGGAATCTCCATTTCCTGTCTCTTTACTAAATCTTAGTCTCCATAGTCACTTTTAAGTTTTCTAGTCACTTTCCATTGTCAAAAAGGCCAGTCCAATTAAATAATTTCAAATATTAACCTTATACCCTCTCTTCCCCAAACTCAAATTTATCTTTGGCCTAAAGAATACAGAGGAAAGGGCATGGAGCGCCCCTAGAATACTTCCTTGTCCCCTTTCTGGGTCTCTTTCTCTTTGAGCATGCTGGGAACAGGGAGGAAAAGTAGATGCTCATCATCAAATGTTTCTTGTCTATCTCTTGCTATATTAGTCTTCCTTGTAAGATGATCTTAATTTGATGGCTCTCTAGTGGGCACATAATTGGGTTCTTTAAAAAAAAAAATTTAACCAGGTAACTTCTATATGTTATTATTTTTTAATTGTATTTTATATTAGTTTTCATGTGCACTTTGAATATATAGTGATTAGACAACTATATAATTTATATAGTGTTCCTCTCGATATTTCCAATACTCATCTGGCACCCTGCATACTTATTGCAATGTTATTGATTATATTCTCTATGCTTTATTTACTTCCCCATGACTATTTTGTAAGTGCATTCTTTAAAAAAAATCAGTGTTTTTTTAAAAGACTTTTGTTTATTTTTAGATGGGGGAGGGGGGAGAGAGGGAGAGAAACATCAATGTGTGGTTGCCTCTTGTGCGCCCCCTACTGGGGACCTGGCTCACAACCCAGGCATCTGCCCCAACTGGAAATCAAACCAGTGACCGTTTGGTTCACAGGCTGGTACTCAATCCACTGAGCCACACCAGCCAGGGCTGTAATGGATTCTTTGCAGGATGCTTGTGGAGACTTCTAATTGCACAGTTCATCAGTGTGGGATTTGTTTCAGCATGAAATTTTTCAGTCTCTATCAGCTCCTTCCCACAATGATCTTGCTTCTGGGTTTCCCTTGCTTGCGATACCTTTGAACCAGATATTGCAATCATCTTGCCATGACAAACAGTGGAAGTGAGGTGGACTCCTGCTCCACAACTGTCCTCTCCCACAGTCCTTCCCCGATCTCTCCAATCTGTATCTCTCCATTTCCCTATTCTCTGCCTAATTTGACACAGAAGACATTTAGCAAGTCCTCTGGGCATACACCTTACTAGATAATGGGATGCCAGACTTCCATTACAGCTGACTCCTCCAGTCTCTAAAGGCCTGAAGTTTCTTTTGGATCCCTTGACTTAGGGACCAGAGGAAGCAAAATTCTACCTCCTCCATAGAGGGGAAAGAAAAATTCCAGCTCTCTTATCTTAGGCAAGCTATTCTCAGTTTAGTCTGTTCGTATAGACTGCTGGGCAGGGTACACTGATGTTGGAAACGAAAGAGCCAGTTTAGACACCTATTAATAAGACCTGAAGAGGTATGCCCCCATTAGGATTCATTACTTTATTCGAACATTAGGCAGGTTAACCAGTTGTTTTCTTTTTGTTCACCTAATTATTCCATAGAGTGCAATTTCTACTCTTACACTTTTCTTCTGAGGCATACAAATGCTTTCTTTTTACTGAAGTCAACAAGAACTCTGCCTTCTGCCATTCAAAACTTCCTCAAAATACCTTGCTCTTCCTAAACTAAATAATTAATGCTATCTAATGCTAAAAACGATTAGCACAAAAGAATTCCTGCTGGGAAGGATCCTATGAACTCAGCCCAATTCTTTTCACTGACTGGTAAGAATAGTGGATTTCCAAAGGTAAAATAGTTTATTTAAGGTATTGAGTTAATTAGAATTTTAGCCTCCTGACTTCTAAAAGAGAAAATTCCTAATATATCATGATGCTTCTCAGGTCCAAATCAACATGACTCAACAACAAAATTCACATGAACTGAAAATATTAAGATAATTACACTTACTGGATGATATATCCACTGAGTACCATGACCTTAAAGGGACATGGAAAGATCATGTCATATCAAAATGAGTCAAATTGTCAGTTTCTATAGTTTATAATCTGTCAAAAGACTGAGTTAGGTGTTCTGTGAAAGTCAAGTAAGTTAAATACTTATGCTGAGTCATACTTAAAAATTGACATGATGTTCTGAGGATGTGCGGGGGAAAGATCGTTGCACAAAAGTGTGTATTCAGATATCAGCTGTGGCTTAAGACCACAGAGACCAAGTTTCTGGGCAAAGTGTGTCATTTTGCAGCTGTTTTCTACATCTGTAATAACCTCACTATGGTTAACCACATTAAACTGAAGGTATCAGAGTATAACCTGAATATAAGCCTCTAGACGGCTCCTCTAGGGTGCTGGGAAATTCTAGTACAAGCAATCACTAAAATATGTATATAATAAGCTATTGTAAGAAGTAGTAAGATCAGTGAATAAGAACTATAACACAAAAAAAATCTTTTCTACAAACTTCAAGAAGTCGAACTAACTTTGCCAAAATATTTATGAGAAATATACTTTTCTTAGGAAAATTGAGGTGTGCATATCTTTCAAAAATGCCTTTGGAAACATTTATGGGAGAGTAATCTTGACACCAGGGATAAGGAAAACAGCCCAAGAAAACTAATTTAGTTCCATAAAGTGGACATTCCAAAGTCCATGAGCAAGAAGACACAAGGCACAGCAAGGAAACAATATATATATGGACTAAGAGATTTATAGAGTGTTTATACATGTAGTAATACAGTGCTTCAGCCCAGCTACCCTATTTGGGCTCTTTGGTGTAATTAATCTTTATTGAGCTTCTAATTTCTGCCAATAGCTGGAATATAGAAATATTATACAAGACATAATCTCTACCATTTCAGAATTTTCTGCCTCTTTGGGAAGTGAATGAGTACACCAATCATTACAATGCAGAACAACATTAACAGCAATGCCTCCAGCATCTCGTGCATCTCCCTTGTTACTTGGGTAAACTCATATCTTTCCTTCTAGAGGTTCAGCTCTCAGGGAATCTATATGTGTCTTATCGATCTTTGTAGCCTTCTAGTGCCTGGGAAAAGGCAAATATTTCATAAATAAAAGGGGTCACTTCATGAATGAAGCCTTACAATTTATGAAAAACTTTTCAAGTTGATGATGCCACATGGGTAAGAGCCACTATAACCCTGTGAGATAGGCAGGACCTATATGGTTAGCACCACTTCACAATCAGTAAAAAGGAGCTTTAATTGGTTTCGAATATAATAGGTGGCAGAAGTGGAGCTAAGGGCTCCTCCTACCTCTGTTCTTCCTAAAGCCCTGTGTTGCCTCTTTAGTATGTAATACACGATTGGTAAGTGTGATGGTTGGTTGGGAGAGAGATCACATGAGTAATCAAAAAACTATGGAAAAGCTGTCATTGAACTTAAAGTTTCACTTTAGAACTTTTCTATTATTAACTATATTTCAGCTAACTTGTTTTGCTATTTTATTGTTTTCTTTTGCATCATGTTGGAAATGTTATTTTAAGTTGAAAGCTCTTACAGAATAAGGTAAAATTTTTTTGGATGTGGGGAATATTATTCTGAGTACTTATTGGTTAGTAATAAGTATTTGATTTTCAACTAATGGACAATTGCCCACCTTAAAATGTTAAGACTTAATTGAATATAATTTTAGAGCTAGAGGCGACTGTAGAAATAATGTAGTAAAGTGATTCCTAACATTTTTGCCACCCACTGGCCTTTTTGAGCCCCATGCTCCACCAATAGTCCTCCCCGTTTTTAAATATTTACCTACTTGTATTAAATATTTATTTATTTTATTTAGCTCAAAGACAGCAAAAACATGACACCTGTGTTAAAAAAAAGAACTCACAAACTAATGAGAGATATAAGTTTGTAAATAAAATGAGAGTACAATAAACATATTATTTTCTCCTTATCTTATGCCTTTTTCATCATTCTCATCCCAGTAGATGATGCCAAATGCCAATGTCTCAAACCTAGATTTTATTCTTCATTTCTCTTCTTCTCATAGCTCACACCCAATCCATTAGAAGGTTACTAGCATGATTCTCACACTTAATTCAGACTTCAATTATCACCTCCTAAAAAAGACTTCATGTGATATTTTGATTTAATATGGTCACCTTCCCAAACCTCTGTCACCATCTACCTCTTCAACTGCTTTATTTTTATCCAGGGAACTATCACTACCTGAATCATATTGTTTCAGCTTTTATTTATTTGTTTATTATATATGTCATACTAAAATGTATAAAAATGTATGAAAGTAATGGCTTTGTATTATTCTTGCTATATCATCAGCTACTAAAATACATAGTAGACCCTAAATAAATATTTGGAGAGATGAATGGATGGATGAATGTATGGACAAAATTGAATAAATGAATGAATACATGAAGAAAATGGTACAGCGGGGGCACAATAAAAAGGAATGACTAATTATACCCAAAAGAAAAACTAAAGGTAGGTGGCAATAAGCTGGACTTCTTTAAAAAATGAGTAGACGTTAATGAGACAAATTAGGTTGGGAAGAGCAGTGCCGGCTAAGGAAACTGACAGAGGTAAAATTGTGTCTGGATGTTTGGATGTTTTAGTGAGTGGTTAGAATATAAGAAGTGGATCAGAAGAAGCAAAAACTCAGGCAGTTTGTTTGACTTAGCCCATGTATTAAAAGGCTTTGTATGCTTGCTAAATGTTTGGACGTGCTCTCTGGGTAATATGGAAGAGGTTTTAAAAAGAGAAATACCATGACCAGATCCTTGGTGGCCTTGGGTTGATTGCTCTTTACAGCAGAAAGGAAAGAATCAAAGAGACAATACTGCCAATTAAGAGTTGAGCAAGGGGGTGCCCATGGACACGGAGAGGGGAAGACATAAATTAAAGGTATTTCCGAAATAAAATGAAGTGACAATTAAATGGCTGCCTGTGGAGAAAGAGAGAGACGAAGAAGCTAAGTGTATTCTATAATCCCTTGCTTAGGAAATGTGAAAAGAATGATGGGTTAATGAAAATAGGAAAGTCGGAAGAAGCGTTAGGGAGAATGAGGATCTAGGTATATGAGTTCAGTTTCAAGCAACAATAAATATCTGGCAGTTGATATTCGCTGGGTAGTTGATACTTGATTTTGGAGCTGAAAGAAAGAGATTGACCTAAAAAATGCAGAGTTTCTGGTCATAAGAGTATACATATTAACTGAATCCATGAAACAAATTTCATGTTTTAATTATTTTTGCACCTTTAGCATTTAGGACAAAATTTTTAGTCAGAGCTACTGATTAAGAAACAATGCTAACACAACTATTGATAACTTAACAAAAATTAGAAAATCTTGAATTTTTAGTTTGCCTTTGGTGAACATACTATCTCTGAATCTTCTTTTTTAACATACTACCAATAACATATGGTCCTTATTCTTCAAAAATATATGGGAGAGGGAGGGTCTGAGGCTTTAAAAGACCAATGGCTTAGTCTGATTCTTTAGGGGGGGAAAAAGAAAACATGACCCCAGGTTGTTATATCAGTTTTACATGAATTAATTCTTATTTTGAAATTGCGTACGCAGGCTCTATGTCCATGGAAACTCCTTGAATCATTTTTAGGATTTTCTCTCAGCTTATTTGATACAGGAGTAAAATAATACAGGCTGAGCAATGTTTTCAAAGATAGACAACAAGGTTCAGTCAGAGCTGCAATCCTATCTTTACCTCTGTCCCTTACTCAGGGGATGGGAGATATGTGCACATGGCAAGGAGAAGGACCATGGGAGAAAGGCACAAAAGATCAACATACAAATTTTGCAAGTTCTTGTCTATAAGAAAAATACAAAAATATTATCCCCAGTTTCTATAGAATATACGTACGTTGTCCACTCCTTGGAGGTAAGGCAGAAGAATCCGAGATCAAGCATATGAAAATGAGACCTGCTTAAAAGCAAAAAAGATTCAGCTCAACTGAGGAGGAAATGCTAGTCTTTCTTAAATATTAAAACCTTATTTGAGGAATATTACAAAAATTAAAGTACACTTTTGTATAATACCTAAGTGCACCATAAATGTTTCTAAATTTCCAGTTATTATTTCTTGTCATTTAATATTGTTTATCCTTTTAAACTGTCCAACAAAATTAAACATGATCTTCACACCGCTCCATATAAAGACTTATCGTGGGAAAGACAGCTTGGTGCCACAACCTGCAGGTCACATTATAACCCTAGTCACAAGTGCAACATAGACATTTTGTCTTTGGCATTCTATGCACCTCTCTCGCATCTCTTAGAAATCCAAGGTATTCAGAATTTCATTTCCCAAGACTTATGACTTTTAATTCTACTTTCCTTTCCACATCCACCCAAAAACACTACTTCTCTTCCAATATAATTGCTATAGATTAATTATAAAGAAGACGTATAGCCGAAACAGTTTAGAAATCCCATTCTGGCACTCCTTAGCTATGTGAATGACATTGGACAAGGTATGTAACCTCTGTAAGATGAATTTTCCTCATCTATACATTAAGAATAATTTATCCATATAAGAGCATTGTTTTGAGGATTAGATGAGATACTACAGGAAATGTCCTTAGTGCCATAGTTGGCACACAAAAATTTTGAATTTTTAAATGCATTGTTTAAAATAATTCAGCTGAACCCTGAGTAAAAAGAAAAACTAATCACTTCAAAAAATTTTTAAGTATATTTTATTGATTATGCTATTAGAGTTGTCCCATTTACTACTCCCCTGTACTCCCCTCCACCCTGCAATCCCCCGCCCACACTCCAGCATCCCCCACCCCTTAGTTCATGTGCATGGGTCGTACATATAAGTTCTTTGGCTTTTCCATTCCCTATACTATTCTTAACCTCCCCCTGTCTATTTTGTACCTACCAATTACATTTCTTATTCCCTGTACCTTTTTCCCCATTCTCTCCCCTCCCACTCCCCGCTGATAATCTCCTTATGATCTCCATTTCTGTGATCTGTGATTCTGTTCCTGTTCTAGTTATTTGCTTAGTTTGCTTTTGTTTTTGAGTATAGTTGTTGATAGTAGTGAGTTCTTTGGCATTTTACTGTCCATAGTTTTTGATCTTCTTCTTTTTCTTATATGAGACCCTTTAACATTTCATATAATAAGGGCTTGGTGATGATGAACCCCTTTAACTTGACCTTATCTGGAGAGTACTTTATCTGCCCTTACATTCTAAACGATAGCTTTGCTGGATAGAGTAATCTCAGATGTAGGTCCTTTTCTTTCATGACTTTGAATACTACTTTCCAGCCCCTGCTTGCCTGTAAGGTGTCTTTTGAGAAATCAGCTGATAGTCTTATGGGAACTCCTTTCTAAGTAACTGTCTCCTTTTCTCTTACTGCTTTTAAGATTCTCTCCTTATCCTTAATTTTGGGTAATGTAATTATGCTGTGCCTTGGTATGTACTTCCTTGGGTCCAACTTCTTTGGGACTCTCTGAGCTTACTGGATTTCTGGGAAATCTATTTCCTTTGCCAGTGCTCCTTCATTATTTTTTCAAATTAGTTTTCAATTTCTTGCTCTTCCTCTTCTCCTTCTGGACCCTATGATTCAGTTGTCAGAATGTTTAAAGTTGTGTCAGAGGCCTCCTAAGCCTCTCCTCATTTTTTTGAATTATTCTTTCTCCCTTCTGTTCTGGTTGAATGTTTATTTCTTCCTTCTGCTCCAAATCATTGATTTGAGTTCCAGTTTCCTTCCTTTCACTGTTGGTTCCCTTTATATTTTTCTTTATTTCACTTTGTATAGCCTTCACTTTTTCCTCTATTTTACAACCATACTCAACCATTTCTGTGAGCATCCTGATTACCAGGGTTTTGAACTCTGCATCTGATAGATTGGACATCTCTTCATTTCTTACTTGTATTTTTTTCTGGAGTTTTGATCTTTTGTTTCATTTGGGCCATATTTCTTTGTCTCGGCACACCTGTTACATTGTAAAGGGCAGAGCCTTAGGTGTTTACCAGGGCAGGGTGACCCAAGTCACTGCATTGTGGTGCTATATGTGGGGGAGGTGTCAGAGAGGGAACAGTGACACTTGCTCAGCTATCACCCCATTTTCATCACTTCCCCCACTACCAAAGAGGAAATTGGGCCCTCCTAGTGCTGACTCCTGGGTGGGTGGGTTTCTGTACATTCTGGGACCCTGGGGGTCTCTCCCACAGGTTTTTACGGACAGAGGTTTTGAGGTTTTTTTCCCCCACCCCCTACCCCCCCTGGAACCCTGGGTTGCACAGTCTGTCTCACTCCCAGTTGTTCCTCCCGGTTTATCCACATGCAAATGTGGGACTGCCTGGTCCTCCAGCCACTGCCTTGCCATGTCTTCTCTGCCCCAACTGCCTGTCTCTGCCCCTCCTACTGGTCTGGATAAATGTTTCTTCTTTAACTCCTTGGTTGTCAGACTTCCATACAGTTTGATTTTCTGGCAGTTTTCATTGTTTTTTGTTTTTAAACTTGTTGTTGTCCTTCTTTTGGTTGTGTGAGGAGGCAAAGTGTATCTACCTATAGCTCCATCTAGGCCAGAAGTAGTAGTAATCAGTTCAAAATTTAAGGGTATACTTGCACTTTAAAATTGAAACCTAAAATCCAGTTAGTTTCTTACTGATTCAATAAGTAATAATAAAAAAACATGTATTATGTGATTATTATGATTACCTATAATACTTCATTTAAACCTCAAACAACTCTATAAGAGACATAATATTAAGCTATTATTACAGATGAGGGAACCCAGGCACAGGTAGCTTAAGTAACTTGCCTAGAGTTATACATCTGATAAGTACCAGAGCTTAGATTCAAAGGCAAGTCATGTGGCTCCCATGTAAAATGAGAATTTTTTCATTTTATTTTTATCTTTTTTTCTGTTACCCTAAACATCAGGAAAAAATGGGGCAGCAATTTTTACCTTATAAGGTTCTTATGTCAAAAGAATGCTTCAGGGAGGAAGAACAAATGTGAGATAAAAGGAAGCAGAGAGAAGCAATGGAGAAAAGCGAGGGTTTCAAAATTCTTACTTTGGAGCCTCTTCATTATAACCAGGAAGATGATGAAAACGGAAGGTGAAACGAAGTTAGCGACTTTCAAAATGAAAACACACGATCAACAACAACAAATATCTGATTTAAACTTTCAAAAATGAGTTTGTTAGCTAGATAAATCAACACCCCGGTAATATTCCAAATAGGCCCGTAAAGTCTCATCGTTGAGCTAGGAATGAAATACCAGGGCCTTGCCCCTGCGGTGACTCAGTAGCTCATCACACAAACGCAATTCCAAGGGACAGGGAGGTGGAAAGGGTCTGAGTGAGGAGCATGCCCATAAGGAAAAACACATAGTGAGAATAATTTCAAAGCCTAGATGATAGGAGAACTAATGCTCAAATCAGCCCAGGTAGATGTTTACTAGATACCTCAGCAGTCCCCAGCTGTGTCTTTCATTGTGAATGAGTAGCCAAATACAGTTACCTGAGAGGTATCCTTTATGACTGTAGAGAGTACTTAACTCCCCACCTCTGCCTCCTTTAGGCCATAAATACAATCATCTAAAGAGGAACTCAGTAAGAAAGAAATATGCTCCTAAATTTTTGTCACAACACTCCAGAAATCATGTATTTCACTTATAAAGTCAGTGGACTAGTTAAGATCATTTCTGAGTTCCTTTAAGGTTCTATTACTCAATGATATTTGGAAGAATAGTGACAATCTAGGCATCTCTCATAAGGGAAAAAATAAATTTTTAGAAAATATATTTATACTATAAAGATGGTTTTGTCATTTATAACTGAAGATTTGAAAACAACTGAAATATCAATAAATAAATGCTTAGTAATCTATAACATAGCCATATTATACACTAGTCATTATTTAAAATATCAATTATGGTTATGAAGAGGTTATATAAGATAAACAAACACTTGAATTAAAGTGTTAAATGATGCAACATATACATATATCAAATCATTACATTGTACCTGAAGCTTACATAATGTTATATATCATTTACACCTCAATAAAGCTGGAAAAATATATGAAATGTTAAATTAGAAAAGGCAAATGTAGCATTTTACATGCAATATAATCATAATTGTAATTCAAAATGCATAGAAAAAACTGGCTGAAAATACACATACTGTTACTATTGCATGCCCAACTTAATTGCTACAGGGAACCCAGAGCTCACCACTAACACTCTTTCTCTCATCCTGCTGACACTTTATCACTTGTTAGCAATAAGATTCCTACTTCAGGAATCTGAAATGATTTTACTGGATACCACACATCCTTTATGACAATAAAGACGTCTAAGGTCATTTCTTTGTTCAATATAATCTAGGCTATGTCTTGATTTTTAGCCAAGAACACAATCAGAATTTATTAGTGCCACATCTTACTTCTATATAGAATGCACAAAGTAAAGCTTATTCATCTTCCTAAAGACTTGTTTTCATTTTTTAAAAAGTCACTTCTGGCCTCAGGAGAGAAAAATCACAAAAGCAGCAAAAACTAAACTTTGTCACCATTCAGAACTTTGAAGAACTTTCAAACCATAGACTTGCAGATCTTTAGAAACACTAATGAATTTCAAAAGAAGAAAAATACCATCAATCATTAATTGGCTCAATTTTGTCAGTCAACTCCTTTCACCCTCTATGAGCAGAAAAAGTGACTCCAAGAGGAATAGAAAGATGTGAATATGTAACCTCCGGTCTCAAAACCACATTCCCTGGCAGCATTGTAGGGGTTGTTTTAAACCCTATACACCAGCAATCTCTATCTTGGAAAATCCCTTCTGGGCATCAATCAAGTAGCAGGAGATGATCTCCGTTTGCCTAAGCAGAGTCTTGGGAGAGAAAGGAAGGACTCTCACAGCATACTGCATCAGCCCACATTCAGAGCCTTCTCCGACTTAGTGAAAGCTGTAATCATTTGCCAGGAAAAGCCTTCAGGGTTCAATTAGGAGCAATGAGATGTTGGAAAATACTTAACAAAATCATTCTCCCAAAGCAGCATAGAATGTGAAAATTCTGGACACTCTGGGCAATATATCCTGCCAGATCCTTCTGATTATGTTTGGTGAATAATTAGGACTTCTTCACCAGAACAGTTTGGCCGTCTTTTGAAAGAAGGTGTTCAAGACTCCTAAAGTTTACCTTAAATAACCCAGGCTGTGAAAGAACAGGAATTATGATGTTTGTTTATAATTTTTTTTTTCAGATTTTGTTTCCTTTTTATTGAATTTATTGGGGTAACACTAATTAACAAAATTATACAGGTTTCAGGTGCATGATTCTACAGCACATCATCTGTACACTGAATTGTGTGACTACCACCCCAAGTCACGTCTCCATCAGGAATTTTATTTTTTAAATACCTACTGAACAATATTCTCAAACCCAGGGCTTTAAGGCACAATTTCAGGAATATCTACCTTTACAATGACCATGTTTTGTTTTGTTTTGTTTTTAGAACAAATTTCAATGAACTAAAGAACAAGTATCATGAAATCATAAAATATTAGAACCAGAAGCAGTCTTAAATGTCATTAATCCAACTTTGTCATTTTCTTTACTTTTTTAAATTATATTTTATTGATTATGCTATTATATTTCTCCTGATTTCCCCCTTTTTCTCCCTCCACCCAGCACCCCCAGCTCCCTCAAGCAATCCCCCCACCATTGTTCATGTCCATGGGTCTCATATAAGTTTTTTGCTACTCTATTTCCTCTACTCTACTCTACATCCCCATGGCTATTCTGTAACTACCTATTTGTACTTCTTAATCCCCTCACATTTTCACCGTTCTACCCCTCTCCCCTCCCATCTGTCAACCAACAAAACATTCTCTGTACCTATGTTTTTGTCTCTGTTCTTCTTGTCTGCTTAGATTGTTTGTAAGATTCAACTATTGATAGATATGTATTTTTTTGTCATTTTATTGTTCATAGTTTTGATCTTTTTCTTAAATAACTCCTTTTAACATTTCTTATAATGGTTTAGTGATAATGAACTCCTTTAGCTTTTTTTTTTTTTTTTTTTTTTTGGTCTGGGACGCTCTTTATCTGCCCTTCAAATCTAAATGATAGCTTTGCTGGGTAGAGCAATCTTGGCTGTAAATCCCTGCTTTTCATGATTTTGACTATTTCTGGCCAATCCCTTCTAGCCTGCAAAGATTCTTTTGAAAAATCAGTTGACAGTCTTATGAGAACTCCTTTTTAGGTAACTCTCTGTTTTTCTCTTGCTGCTTAGAAGACTCGCTCTTTATTTTTAGTTATTGCATTTAACCTTTAGCATTTTAATTATGATGTTGTTTAATTATGATGTCTTGGTGTGGGCTTCCTTGGGTCCAACTTGTTTGGGACTCTGTGCTACCTGGACTTGCATGTCTATTTCCTTCATCAAATTACGAAGTTTTCTCTCACTACTTTTCCAAATTGATTTCCAGTTTCTTGCTCTTTCTCTTCTCCTTCTGGCTTCCCTATGATACAAATGTTGGAACTCTTGAAGTTGTTCCAGAGGCTCCTTACACTATCCTCATTTTTGGAATCTTTTTTCTTCATGTTGTTCTGATTGGTTGTTTTTTGCTTCCTTATGTTCCAAATCAATGTTTTCATCCTTACCTTCATCCACTCTACTGTTGTTTCCCTGTAAATTGTTCTTTATTTCAATTAGTGTACGCTTCATTTCTGACTAGATCTTTTCTATGCTGCTGAGGTCCTTGAATATCCTTATAAGCAGTGTTTTGAACTCTGCATCTGATAGATTACTTATTTCCATTTTGTTTAGCTCTTTTTCTGGAGTTTTTATCTGTTCTTTCATTTGGGCTATGTTTCTTTGTCTTCTCATTTTGGCAGCCTCCCTGTGTTTGTTTCTATATATTAAGTAGAGCTGCTTTGACTCTGTGTCTTGGTAGTGTGGCTTAATGTAGTAGGTGTCCTGTAGGGTCCAGTGGCACAGCCTCCCTTACCACCCAAGCTAGGTACTTGAGGTGTGCCCTTCATTTGGGCTGAGTACACCCTCCTCTTGAAGTTGACCTTGATTGCTGTTGGCAGATCAATGGGAGGGATTTACTCAAGCCAGTCAGTTGCAAGGACTGGCTGTGACGACTAAGCACCAACCTCCGTCATTCATGGTGGTGCTCCAGCATGGTGTAGCTGTCCATAGTGTGTGCTGGCCCTGGGGTTTCCCAGGTAGTACAAGCCAAAGTCAGCCCCCACCTTGTTTTGCCCAAGGCTACCCTGCCTGAGCTATAAAGCAATCTGAGATGGCTGCTACTTGTGCTGAGCTTGGAGATTTCCAGGTGAAGCCAAGCTATGAATCTAGGCTGGCTGCTGCTAGTGCCAGGCCTGGGGCTCACTGAAGCCAGCTGTTGCTTGTCTGATAGGATTAGGAAGTTGTGAAGCATGAGCCAAGACCAGCCATTCACGAGGAAAAGCAACTTGGATGGACCCATAATTTGGGTGGGACAGAGCCTCTGGGAATCTCCAAGGCAGGTCAAACAGTGTTAGCCAGGTTGATGGAATCTCAGATACGGCATCAGCTTGCCAGCTCTGTAGGGGAAACAAATCTCCTCATTATGCCACCAAGAACCTAATGACTGGCCTAAAATAATACAACTCATCAGGGTCAGAACCATTGGAATAATCTCACATCTCAACACAATTTTTGGATTCTTAAACACTTTTTAATCTAATGGCTCATTTGATTCTTAACTCTCTGAGAGGCATGGTGGCAGAGACTAATCAGTCGGTTGGTTCCTTATTTCTGACACCATTTCAAGCAAACTAACATATAACTTGAGAGGAAAAAGAAGTATGAAAACTGAAAAATGTTTCTCTCAATTCAATTTTTTTAAAGATTTTATTTATTTTTAGACAGAGGGGAAGGTGTGGGAGAGAAAGAGAGGGAGAGAAACATCAATGTGTGTTTGCTTCTCATGCACCCGACTGGGGACCTGGCCCACAACCCAAGCATGTGCCCTGAATGGGAATCGAACAAGCGCCCCTTTGGTTCACAAGCCAGTGCTCAAGCCACTGAGCCACACCAGCCAGGGCTCTCAATTCCATTTTGTTTGTACATTTGTAACATTGTCAAAAGATTCTATGTTCTTACTTATATTATGTCTCAGAATCATACCAGGATGGATGACCACCTACTTGTTAAGTCTGCTAAAGTAGGAGGATTCAGGATTTGAAAAGGAAAACACTTATAATTTTTGTTCATTGAAGAACAGAATAGCATTCTTTCCTCTAGAAAGAGGGGTTTTTAGAGTTAGGCATACACTCATCTCTGGATAAGAGTTGAGTGCTATCTTTTCTGGAGTTGAAAATGAGGGCTGTCTTGAGCTTGGAAGTCCATTTCATTCCTGGAAGTTAGAACTCATTGGCTTTATTTTCTTCAGTTCATTAGGATGGTCTTTCTTTTCAGCCTTAATATTTCCAAGAAATCTTTTGATTCTGAAACTGATTAGAGCCTAAATTAACCTAAAAGTTGACTAGTTTAGCCATGATATTATCTATCAGTTGCAGAAATTAATGTGGGCCTAGCTAGACGCTCATTCTAAACATGATTAATGCAACTTCCACTCCTTTCCCACTTCCTCTCAGAGGACTAATATGGAAAGCAAGGCTATATGAATGCCTAAATAAACAGAAACTTTCTTCCTTAATTTCATTTTTACATTTTATAATATATTGATTGAAAACATGTTTTAATCATGCTAAAGTGATATCTTTAACTTTTTCTCAAATAAAACAGTAACATCCTCCAAGACCCAGGTAAGCTCTTTTTTCCAAAAGCTATTAACTAAACAGCTAGACCAGAGTAAAGCAACAACTCTGCTTTACATGGAAGTAGAACCAGAATGTATACTGAGTCAGACTTGAATAACCAGAAAGTTTAATAAAATTAGGTACACATGCAGGATTACAAACCCTCATATTTCTCCACTCTGACATGATATGGTAAGTCTTTCATCTTCTCTAATTTAAGAGATTTTGCTAGCACCATTCCTTGTTAAATCATGAGAGGTATCATTGGTCCAAGGCTCACACTCATATGAATTGTCTTTTTTGACCTATGTGATTTCAAATATACCTCAGTAGATAATGATAAAATATATACGGGCTGAGGGACATTAAGCAGAAGCTTCACGTTTTACATCAAGACCACCATTCATGAAAAGTTTTTTAATCTGATTTTATTGCAGTAGGAAAAAAATGAATATGTTATGGTTTTTGAGGAAAAAAATACACCTTTATTACACATGTAAATTATAACATCTGTGCTTCTATGTAGGCTAGGAGCCAAAAAAAAAAAAAAACCCCCACAAAAAACAAAAACCTCAAAAAAAATATAGAGTAGTCCATAGAAAATACCAAAATTAATTTTCCTCCTCAAATGCATACCAAACCAAACTATAAATATTGAACCTAGAGGCAGTTTATCTGGAAAAGAATCTTTATAAATATTTCAACTGCATTCCCATTTCATCCAGCTGAACTTGACATAAGCATTTTGAACAATCTAGTTGATTATCATTTCCACATGAAAGATACAGTAACATTCCCCTCTCTATATTTCTCACTTCTATATTTCATAGTCTGTAACTATTTTAAAAATATTTCTAATATATATTGCTGGTGGGGCAATGGGGAGAAAGAAAATGGGAGAAGGAATCTCATGGTCATAAGTGTCTACACTGCTGCTTACCTGTTCTTCATTTTTGCATATAAACAGTCCACTACATTACAATCATAATAAGCATTAAATATTTTGACCCCTCTATTAATCAAGAACATATAATACTTCCTGAAGTTGGAAATATTTCCAGTTACAAAATCTAATATTAGATAAAAACTAAAGAAGAGAAATAATTAAATCTCCTATTACATTGACTTGAATTGGTGATATTTCCAATTTTAAAATCTAATACTGAAGAAAATCTAATTAAAAGAGAGATTTAAAACTCTTCCTGAATATAAAGTTAAAATTTTAGGTGAACTGTGCATCTTACCATAAGAAAAAATCCAAGCTGATGCCACTTTTTAATCAACATAAGTGGCCTGTGCACTCTATTTTTAAAGGACTCTGAATGTGTGCGGGGAACTGCTTAAAAGCAATTTAAACCTTTACTTAAGTTTCTCAAAGTTTTTCCAGCGAGAATTCCATTCATTACATAGAACAAAAAATGTCTCTAAAAGTCTTCCTCATCTATTTTTCTCCTACTGCCCCACATTGAACAAATTCAGCTGCTCCAATTCCCTCTATTTTTTTCCTACAAAATACTCACAAGCTGTTTTTCAAAGCACTACAACTCATGTTATCTCTTTTTGGCCTTCACACGTTTGTCATTTTCTCCCATAAATAGGATTCTATACTCAGTAGAGGAAAGGCTGGTACAAATTTTACCATTTTGTAAGACAATGCCTGAATCCCTTAAGAAGAAGATAATCTACTTGCTGCTAAGACAAACTCCCATTCAACCTTTTTATTTGGGTCCCCACAATCCTATGGAAATTCAAACCAAGCATTTTCAGCTCACACTACTGGCACTGACTGTCTAAGGTTTGAATTTCAGGGTTTCAAAACAAGACTTTGGTGCCAACTTCTCCCATGGCGGGAAGAAAAGCAAATGAAGCCACAGAGACGTGCCAGTTTTAATTCGATTTCTGTCTCGACAACCCAACCCTGGTATGAAAATAAAACCCAAAACCCAAATCTTTCCTGTAGTAACCAACAAAAAATGCCTTCTCTCACTTCCTCCCCCCAAAAAGCAGCCTTCAGAATTCTTCCAAACCCAACTGGTAAATGTAATCAACTTCTCAAAAGGAGTGATGTGAATCTTTTCAGAGCTAGACAGCATGGCAGGGACGCATGGCCTCAGTGACAGAATGTATGTGTGTGTATAGAGAAGAACAAAGGGAATTGAGCTTTGGTTTGGAATATAAAACTCTAATCCTGAAGACAGAATTTGTACCTAATTGAATCTAACAGCTTCAGCAGGGCCTTTTGAGTAGAAATGTTTTCACTTCTACCCTGTGCCTCCATAATTGATTTAACATGCGCTGGGATGGGCGCAAAAAGACCTGAATCCTGAACATAGTCTGGTTAACCAAAACAGAAACACCAATACAGGATACAACGCAATGTTGTCAAGTCCAAAATATACAGGACATAGGAAAAATTAAGGAAACACAATAAAGGATTTATCCTGCCTTTGGGGCAGGATAAAAGATGTGTGCTAATTTCCAAATAACAGTCCTTTCATTTTATGTGCAAATATTTTCTTAACAAAAATTCCAAGAACTAAACTAACCACATTATAGTGACTTCTTATGTGAAGTGTGTTTTACATGAGGAAACAGCACATAATCTAAAAAGAATGGTTATTTAGATTAACTCTGATAAGTAAATTAGAACTACTTCTTAGTCATAGTTGCTGTCCTGCTGAGAATGTCCCCATATTCTTTCAATTTCAAATGAACTTTTCATAATGTTCCTTAATTAACTCTCATTAATTCTTCCTCTTACTCATTTTTCCCCTAGTACATGGCTTTAAGGTGACCTTTATGATCAAAGTTTTTATTTGGAGGGAACGAGTAGTTAAGGGGGTGATTTAAGCAATGGTTAGAGAATTATACAACAGGACAATAGGGATTACACAGCAAAGAGCTAGAATTTCCTAGAAATCTACTGGTCACTTGCTAATACTGTCATTCTGTGCTCATCAAAAAAGAGCCAGCCAAAGTTTCTGAACATTTTATATAAACAAAATAATTGAAATTCTTAGGAAACCATAATGTTGAAAAGAATGCATATTATTAAGCCATCATTAATTCCTTTGTGTGTTCATCTAAGCATCATTATCCCAACAGCTTTAAGATAATGTATTATACCAGATTTAAAAATATTTATGCATGTGTATTCATTTGGATTCAATGTATATCAAGATTGAGTCACACTTGTTCTATTTTCTTATTTTTCAATTGCAGTGACACACAACATTGTATTAGTTTCAAGTGTACAATATAATGATTAGATATTTATGTAACTTACTAAATGATCACCCTAAGCCTAGTACGATCTGACAATTTTTAAACTCTTTATTTTCTATCTAATGCTAAAGTATCTTAAATATTCCCAGATATGTCATTTCATCCCATTGTATTTTAGTATGTATCCCTAAAAGTAAAAAAAATTTAAAATGATGATGACAACAATCTCACCCTTGCAAATTTTAATAACTAGATATTTTAAACAAATAGAAAAATAAGAATGTACACCTGTGTAGTCAGTTACCAGCAAGATAAAACAGATGTCAATATTTGGCTTTTCTTGCTTTACTTAGGTTTTTTTTCTTTTTCCAATGAAATAAATCATTGCAAACACTGTCAAGTTTCTACTTTTTTCACGTTTTCAAGTTTCTACTAGTTTTTCGGGTATACTACCCCTTAACTAAGATATTAAAATGCTTTATAAGTCAATCTACACCAAATTTTCACTATAAATTCTACAATTGTTTTACTTCAAATAGATCCACAAAAGCCCCTACTAGTCATGACCTTCATCCCTGGGTCACTTCTCAAAGAACTAGGTTGTTCCATTAGACTTATTTTAAATTATTACATCTTTCTTGAATGTTTTACTTACGTTTTGTGGTTTACCTCATGCTTTTATATCTACCTTTCTGACATACCTAAAAATAGAGGTTAAATTATTTACTCTACAGGAACTACCACCATGACTTTTTTCCATAAAAATTTAAATAAATTTTCATTAAATTTTCATTAAATAAATTTAATGTAAATTGAGACAACGTAAATGAATCTAATTTATCTGAGGAGATGTACACCAAAGCTGAAGAACTTATCTGGAATATGGTAATGGATTTATATATGCCTAATTTGATCTATAATAAATAGAATAGGATTGTTTTTTCATCTATATTCCTTCCAACCTAGTGCAACTCACTATATATTTTTTAATCTATCTGACTTCATTTATTGCATAAGAAATAAGGAGGGGATGAGTTAAGAAAAGAGAATAATAGGAATATGTCTTAAGATGCAAGTTACCTAGGAACTTGAGTTTGTCCAACTTAAATATCATCACCTCTTCCATGAGTGTAGCAGTATATTTGCATTTAATTTTCTCAAAGTTGAGTAGAAAGCAGCTCAGTATGAATCTGCAGTTTCTGAAGATTATGAGCAGGTGGTTGCCCAAAAAGTCTTTTGACAACAAAGATCATAGCCAAATCATAGAATCATAAATGATTCAGGGTTATGATTTTATTTTCCTCTTTCCTTTTTACTTTTCCAGGCTGCCATTTGTCTAATTCATTGTTTTTTATAATAGGGACAATAGTACAATGAATCTACTTACAACCTGAGTTAAAGGAAGATACTAGATTAATTAAATCAGGTACTTAACGAAAAAAACAAGGTATTGGGGTAGGGCAAGCAGACATTGGTAGATTAAGAACACAGTATGACCACTGATATGAAAAGTGTATGCTCTGAAAATTTCATATGATGTTCCCATTCATTTGGAGAGAGAAAATTACCAAACCCATCCATTTAGCTAGTTAGCCAAGAGAGAAGCTAGCCTCGCTTCTACGGTTTCATTAAGCCCTCACTACATCTATGATTGCTACCAAGCTACTACCCCAACTTTCTGAGGGTTGATTACTCTAGTCTAACTTTAGTAACGAAGAAAAAAGGAAAAGCCAAGTTCGACTAGAATCCTAGTAAAGGAGGTAGTTCTTTCTAACTGCCTCACCTTTCTCTGTACCTATTCATGTCTTCTGCTAATCTAGACAGTCCTTGGCAAAAAAAAAAAAAAAAAGGCTAAAGATCTGCATGTGTAACCCACTAAATGCCTTTTTCTTGGTACTCAGAAGTTAAGCTTAAGGTATACTGTGCTATTCTAAACCACCTAAATACTTTAAAGCTGGTCCTCCCTCTCTCCATCCCTCCCTAAAAAAAAAAAAAAAATTCTATTTTCAACCAGTCATCTTTATGAAAGAGTATTCAGGACAGATAGATCTCATCAGGTTTCACCTGATGCTATGACTATGTTTATTTTTAGAATTTTAAAGTATAGGCAGTTAAAAATGGGTGAATACCCCATACTTTTATTATTATAGTCGAAATATTCTATAAGAGGAAAAGTACCAAAGAGAATATCAGGAGAGGTGTTTTGATAATAAGTCGCCCACTAACTACTGTTTTCCCCTCTGGGTGTCAAACTACATGATCTGTTATTGTTTGTTATGCAAGAGTTGCATTTATACTTCATGATGCAACCTTCATATTTCTTTTCTTATGCATGATATAGTCTTTTGCATTAAAAATATCTGTGCACTTCTGTCTATCTCTACTTCCTTCCTCTCTCCTACTCCAAGCTAACATCATCTCTAATTTGGATGGCACAGCAGCTCTATAACAGTTCTATATCTCTCCATTTTTGTTCCCTTCCAATCCATTCCCTACACAGAAGCAAACGACCTTAAAACAGAAGGTGGATTATGTTGACTTCCAGCTTAAAAAACCCTCAATGGCTTTCCATTGCATTTAGAATAAAATGCTCTAAAAAATAACCTGCAATGCCCTCCATGACAACCCCAGACCACCACTTCAGTCTCACCTCTCCCTGCCATTCTTTCCTCTTACAGTGCTGCAATTATGTTGGCCTCTCTTCAGTTTCAAGAACTTACCTGGTTCTTCCCACTTCTGGACTTCTGTGTACACTCTTCCCTTTGCCTGACACAGTCTTCCACCCAGTCTCCTTCTCATCCGTGGATTTCGGCTAGAACATTACCACAAAATATAACTTCCATAAAAACTCTTCCCTGATGTTTCTAACAAAATCATTGCTCCTCTCTCCTATTCTTTTCTACCTTAGAAACTTGTTTATTTCTTTCATTCATCTTATCAAAAGTTTAAATTACTTTATTTATTTATTTATTGGATTTTGGTTTGGCCTTTTCCCCTAGATTGTCTTATGTACATCCTGTTCAGCATGACATCCCCCAGTGCCTAGAACAGTGTCTAGTACATAGTAGACATTCAATTTATATTTGCTGAATGAATAAGTGAATCCAGGATAGAATTGAGGCTACTTCTCTGTTTTACTCCATGTAGTATCTCTGCAGTATATGAATTCTGTGGACAAGATTCTTAAAACACACAGAGAGGGGGGTGGTCTAAACTGAGTTAGTGAAGAAGTAAAAACGGTTGATTGTAACATGGCTGAGAAACATTGCTCTCCCTGTACAGGTATGGGCTAACCCTGCCCCTGAGCCTTTTTCTGTATCTACCACTATGTTCCCTGACTTTAAGCTCTTGGAGGGGCCTCACTCTTGAACTGAGGCAGCCTTTTTCTTCTCCTGAAGGGAGAAAGTACACATACGGGATAGCTGAGTCTCCTCTTTCAGGCAGTGCTTTACAAATGCTTGTTACCTAACACAGAAAGTTAAATGAAACAGTTTTGACATCGGACATTACTGGCATGAATGCCATTCTCTCTGCACACTGTGAAGGTTCCCTAAGAACAAGAGGACAGCAGCTCCCTCCATATTGCTTCATGAAAACAAACCCTAAGCATTTGGCAATTACTTCCCTGGCAAAATGTCCTTCTTCAGCTCCAAAACCCAACAATTTTAATTATGTAAAGTCAAGAAATAGTTTTTCTTTTCATCATCAGAGTCATTTTCTTTTTATCATTAAATTCAAATATGTAATTAAAATAATTAATCATTTTAAAAATTGAAATGTGAACATTTTCTTTTATTAGCAATGTCTTCTAATTGCCATTATAAATTTTTTAGTGTTGTGTCCCTAAAAACATTTTTACAAGTATATAATTATGAATTATTGCAAATTTTGTTTCACTATTTGTAATGGATTCATGTTTAAAAACTATTATTGAATTTATTATAGTGACATTGGTTAATAAAAATTACATAGGTTTTAAGTGTACAATTCTATAATACATCATCTGTATATTGTATTGTGTGTTCACTGTCCAAAGTCAAGTCTCCTTCCATCACCATTTGTTCCCCCTTTACCCTCTTCTACTTCTCCCCACCTCCCCTTTCCCTCTTGTAATCACTATACAGCTGTGTCTATGAGGGGTTTTTTGGCTTGAAATCCCTTCACCTTTTTCACCCAACCACCCAAACCCTCTCCTCTTTGAGAGCTGTCAGTCTGTTCTCTGTATCTGTGAGCTATTTTCTATTTTATTTTGTTCATTAGGTTCCACATATAAGTGAAATCATATGGTATTTATCTGCTCTGTCTGACTTATTTCACTTAGCATAATACTCTCCAGGTCCATCCATGCTGTCACAAAAGGAAAGATTTCCTTCTTATTACAGTGGGTAGCATTCCATTGTGTAAATGTACCACAGCTTTTTTTATCCACTCATCTGCTCATGGGCACTTGGGCTAACTCCAAGTTTTGAATGTTGTAAATAATGATACAATGAACATAGGATGCATATATTCTTTCGAATTGGTTTTTCAGATTCCTTTGGATATATTCCCAGAAGTGGAATCACTGGGTCATAAGACACTTCCATTTTTAGTTTTTTGAGGAAACTCCATAATATTTTCCACAGTGGCTGCAGCAATCTGCATTCCCACCAGCAGTGCACGAAGGTTCCCTTTTCTTCACATCATTGCCCACAAATGTGAAGTGATGTCTCATTGTAGTTTTAATTTGCATCCCTCTAATGATTAGTGATGTTGAATATCTTTTCATATGTCTATTGGCCATCCATATGTCCTCATTGGAGAAATGTCTGTTCAGATCATTTTTCCATTTTTAAATTGGGTTGCTTATTTATTTTTGATGTTGAGTTTTATAAGTTCTTTATAAACTTTGGATATTAACTCCTTATCAGAAGTATCATTGGCAAATATGCTGTCCCATTCAGTGAGTTGTCTTTTTATTCTGTTGATGGTTTCCTTTGTCTTGCAAAAACTTTTTAGTTTGATGTTGTCCTGTCTACTTATTTTTCTTTTGCTTCTCTTGCCTGAGGAAATATATCTGAAAAAATATTGCTATGACAAATGTCCAAGATTTTACTGCCTTGTTTTCTTCTCAGTTTTTTATGTTTTCAAGTCCTATAATTAAGTCTTTAATCCAAAATGGATTTGTAATTTCTTGTGGCAACTTCCTGCCAGTTTAAACACTCATGAATCCATTTCACTTCATTCAGATATGATAACAAGAGCAAACTTTTATTCAAGTTGTTGAAAGCAAAAGTTCTTAATCATTTCAATGATTTAAATAAAATCTTCCCACTTTCTCGAACATGTATTATTAGTAGCCAACGTCTATCACATCTCAACAGAAAACAGGTTTTTGATATAATTATGATCTATTCTACTAGAACTCACTTTATTAGTAAATTTTTATGAAGCTTGAAACTACAGTATTAGCTTATTTATGTCATAGACCTATTTAATTTATTTGCTTCATTTCTAGGGCCTTCTAGAGCAACAGAAGTCATTCACTCAATGCTAATTGCTCATTAAATATTTGATGAATGAATAAATGAGTCACAAAGTGTCAACTTTCACAGTTATTCTAAGGCCATTCCTATAGAGGATATAGAATTGAAATTGTAAAATATCTTTATTAAAAATTTTAAGGTTATAAAGATCACCTATTTCAAATTCACTGTTTTTACAGGTAGGAAACAAGGCCCAGAAAGATTAAAGAATTTGACTGATGGTACTTTTACTAACTAGAAATAGAATACCAGGTTCCTAAGACACCTTCAATTGTTCTCTACTCTTTTGGGCTCTTAATAACAGTAGTTCATGTTAGGTACTTTTAATGCAAAAACATGGTTTTAATACAAAGAAATGTAAAGAAAGTTACATAAAATAGAAAAAACCTAAAGAAAGCCAAGATTCCTTTGAATATTAGGTCCCCTATATAAAACATTCAAAACCCTTTGCTATCATTAATGTTTAAGAATTTTAGACATTTTCCAAGAGCCAAAGAATAGTAATATACATTAATTAGTCTCTTAGTAAACCATAGAGATGAAGAATTGAATCAATTTCAGTGGTAACTTTAAGAGAGAAAGCATTTAGTCTCTATAAGTTTTCTTTTCAACAAAATCAAAAGTATAGTAATGCTTGTGTATTGGAGTACCCTATGTATAAATAATACAAAACACCTACAGAGTCAGAACTGTAAGCCATTTAATTTTAACTTCATTGCCTTTTCTATGGTTAAACAATATACTTTAGGCTACCAGCATCCCCAAAAATTTGTTTTTATTTTCTGATGTTGTTTTAATAAATTTGATAACAGTTTGTGGCAGACATTGCTGTTGTTCACTGATTATCAGTTTCCCTCTCTTTCAAGTTTCCTGGAAGTATTCCTTAGAAGGCAAGCACATGAGCAGAAGTGATGTCATTTCCGCGTGGAAGCATACCATTGATAGGGATCACCTTGCAACCTACAGTCTCCATCTATACATAAATTATGGACTCCTAGGTCCAAAAGAGTTTGAAAAATGTTCCCTTCATAGAGATTGACATTATATATTAGCTTATTAAACACATTCAGAAGGTTTACATGTGGAAAAAATTAACATAACAATTAATTAATAGGACCTCAACTTTTTTTTGACTAACAATTCTTATTCCTAAGAACCTTCCTTGACAATCTCTGGACTATGTTTAAGATATTGCTGATTAAGGTGGCAGCAAATACTTAATAGAAAAATGAACACTAAGATAGTTATTTGGGCAATAGGTGGTAAAATTGAGTGCTAGCCATTGAATGCTTTCATAGGGAAATGACATGCATCACTTCCAGTCATATGCCTGACTTCAAAGAAGTCTTTCCAGGCACCTTCACTTAAAGAAAAATTAGACAATATATAGTTGACTCTCGAACACAGGTTTAAACTGCACAGGTCTACTTATATGCAGATTTTTTCAATAAATATGTACAGTACCGTAAATGTATTTTCTCTTTATTATAATTTTCTTTTCTCTAGTTTACTTTCCTATAATAGTACAGTATATAATACATATAACACACAAAATATGTGTTAACTAACTTATTACGTTATCAGTAAGGCCCATGGTCAACAGTGGGCTATTGGTTGTTAAGGTCTGGGGGGAATAACAATTAAAATACATGTGGACTTTTTAATCTACAAATGGGTCTGTGCCCATAACCTTCATATTGTTCAGGGATCAAAAATGGAAACATTAGCCTTACACAGCATTACACTAAATGGACTTAACCGCTATTTACAGAATGTTTCATCCTATATCAGCAAAATACGCATACTTCAAAGAGCACCTGGAATATTCACTAGGATAGCTCATATTTAGGCAAAAATAACAAACCTTAAAATCATATTAAGCATCTTTTTATAGATGGCATAAAACTAGTAATCAGTTACAAAAAGATACTTCTGCATAGCTAAAAAAACCATCATGAAAATGAAAAGGGAACAGACTGTATGGGAGAACATATTTGCCAATAGTACATCGGACAAGGGTTTAATCCTGAAAATATATAAAGAATTCATACAACTCAACACCAGGAAGTCAAGCAACCCAATTAAAAAAATGGGCAAAGGACCTGAACAGACACCTCTCCAAAGAGGACATACACAGGAGACACATGAAAAGATGCTCATCATCACTAGCCATCAGAGAGATGCAAATTGAAACCACATTGAGATATCACCTCACATCTGTCAGAATGACCATCATTAATGAATCTACAAACAAGTGCTGGAGAGGATTTGGAAAAAGGGGGACCCTAATGCACTGTTGGTGGGAATGCAGACTGGTGCAGCCACTGTGGAAAACAGTATGAATTTCCTTTAAAAACTAAAAATGGAACTTCTTTTTGACCCAGCAATTCCGCTGCTGGGATTATACCCTAAGAATCCAGAAATACTAATTCAAAAGAACTAAGTACCTCAATGTTCATAGCAACACAATTTGCAATAGCTAAATGTTAGAAGCAGCCTAAGTACCATCAGTAAATGAGCAGATCAAAAAAACTGGGGCACATTTATACAATGAAATACTACGCAGCAGAAAGAAACAAAGAACTGCTACCTTTTGTGACAGCATGGATGGTACTGGAGAATATTATGCTAAGTGAATTAAGCCAGGCAGTAAAAGAAAAATACCATATTATCTCACCTATAAGAGGATTCTAATGCACTAATAAACAAAATACACTAATGAACAAAATAGAACCAGAGGCATAGAAACATGGAACTTACTGAAAGTGAACAGAGGGGAGAGGAGAGGGGATACTGGTGGAAAGAAGGGAAGGGACTAGACAAAGACTATATATGAGTCACCCACAGACATGGACAACAGTGTGGGAATGGACTGTGGGAGCAAAGTGTGGGTGGAGCAGGGTGTGGTTGGGGCAGAGGTGGGCAAAGGGGAAAAACTGAGACAACTGTAATAGAATAATAAAAATAATGATTAAAAGAAGATAACTGGAACATTCACAGATATAACTTAACAGCATGCCATTGAACAACCAAATAGGTCAAAGAAAAATAAGAAAAGAAATCAAAAATTATCTTGAAGCAAATGAAAATGGAAAAAAAAATGTACCAAAACTTACGTGGTGCAGCAAAAGCAGTTATAAGAGGGAAGTTTATAGCAATAAATGCCCACATCAAGAAAAAAAAAGATTTCAAATAAACAACCTAAATTTGTACCTAAAGTCACCAGGGAAAAAAGAACAAACTAAGCCTAAAGTTAGGAAAAAAGAAAATAGAATCATGGGACCTCATCAAAATAAGAAGCTTCTGCATGGCTAAAGAAAACATCAGCAAAATGAAAAGGGAGCCAACAGTATGGGAAAATATATTTGCTAATGATACATCAGATAGAGGTTTGATCTCTAAAATATATAAAGAACTCATTCGACCACTCCAAGAAGACAAATGATCCAATCAAAAAGTAGGCAAAGGACCTGGGCAGACTCTTTTCCAAGGAGGAGATACAGAGGGCCCAGAGACATTTGAAAGGATGCTCGGCATCACTAACCATCAGAGAAATGCAGATCAAAACCACCTCACATCGGTCAGAATGGCCATCATAAGCAGATCAACAAACAACAGGTGCTGGCGAGGCTGTGGAGAAAAGGGAACCCTAGTACACTGTTGGTGGGAATGCAGACTGGTGCAGCCATTGTGGAAAGCAGTGTGAAATTTCCTCAAAAAGATGAACATGGAACTGCCTTTTGATCCAGTGATTCCCCTGCTGGCACTATACCCTAAGAATATGAAAACGCCAATACAAAAGAACCTATGCACCCCAATGTTCCTAGCAGCACAATTTACAATAGCCAAGTGTTGGAAGCAATCTAAATGCCCATCAGTAGATGATTGGATCAAAATACTATGGTACATTTACGCAATGGAATACTATGCAGCAGAAAGAAAAAAAGAACTACTAAACTTCGCGACAGCATGGATGGAACTAAAGAGCATTATACTAAGTGAAATAAGCCAGGGGGCGAAAGATAAATACCATATGATCTCACCTATAAGTGGAACCTAACCAACAATACAAAGATGCAAGGAAAATAAGACCAGCAACACTGAAAGGAAAAGAAACCAACAGAGACAAGAGGGAAGGAGGGAGGGGGGGTGGGGAAAAGGAAGGGAAGGGGAAAGTCAAGGAACATATAGCAAGGTCTCATGGACAAAACCAAAGGGGAAGGGTTGGGGGGAAGGGGGGCAAGGGAAAGTGGTGGGGGGAAGGCAGAGACAAACGTATTTGAAAAAATGGAATTTTTAAAATGTTATTTGTTAATTTTTTGCAACTCATATAAAAATACAATTGGCTTTTTAAAAAGATTGTATTTTTTTTATTTTTAGACAAAGGAGAAGGAAGGGAGAAGGAAGGGAGAAAGAGAGAGAGAGAAGCATCAATATGAGAGAGAAATATCAGTCGGCTGCCTCTTGCATGTGCCCCAACGGGGACCTGACCCGCAACACTGGCACGTGTCCTGCCTGGGATCCAACCGGCAGTCCTTCACTTTGCAGGGTTATGCCCAGCCAAGACACATGGGTCAGGACACAGTTGGCATTTTTATACTGAACTTACATCCTGAAATCTTCTGAATTCAATTATTTATCAGGATTGTTTTTTGTAGATTGCTTAGGATTTTCTATCTTCATAAAAAAGCCCTCTGAAAATTGCATTAATACTTCTGTTCAAATATATATACGATTTATGCATTTTTTATCATTTATTGCAACACTGTCTATGACCTCTGATACAATTATTAATAGAAGTGGATTTAATATTTAACTGCTAAATGCAAGGTTAGCTATAGATTTTTCATAGGTAACCTTTGGCAGGTTTAGTAAATTCCCTGCGAATTTTGCTGTGTCTTCTTTTTAGCATTAAAGAGTATTGAATTTTGTGAAATGTTTTTTCCTGTATCTATTCAAATAATTATGCGGTTTTCTTCCTTATTCTTTTAATTTGGTTTCATAATAAATCATTAATGATAATTTCAAAAAAAGAAAATAAAATCAGATATGTCTGACACACATAACAGACAAAACTTTAGTGAGATCAACCAAGAAAAAAATACAGAGTGGACTCAAATAAATAAAATAAGTAATGGCAGAGGAGATATTAATATTGTACAGCTGGCACCACAGAAATTCAAAGTATCTTAAAAGACTGCTATAAATATGAGGAGGGACCCCAATAAAAAGGGATTCTCCTCTGGAGCGTGAGCCCCTTATACTATAGGCTCCACCACCAGGTGACTGTTCTAGGAATCCATCTGTATCTGTGTACCAGCTGGTGGTGTTGTGAGAAGCTCTGTTCAACTTCAGTGAATTTTTTTTGAAGACTCGGCACATTTGCCTATTTCATGACGGATGATTTACAAGAGTACCTGCCTACACTGTGCTGATTGACAGTTTTTAACCAAAAATAACATGACCCCAATGCCCCACCCTCCCTATTCACCTAATCTCACCCCCCAATAATTGTTTTTTTGGTTCCCCAGATGAAAACAGTCCTCAAAGGGGAATATATTGCTGATGTGGAAGGGGTGAAACAAAAAATGGCAGAAGTACTAAAAGGCATCAAAATTGATGAGTTCAAAAAGTGTTTTGAGCAGCAGAAAAAAATGTTTTGATGGGTGTATTGCATCCAATAGAGAGTGCTTTGAAGGTGACTGAAGTTTAAACATGTAAGAATAAATACATAATTTTTTATAAATAAATTCCTTTTTGTGTGTGTGTGCCCCCCCTCATAAACATACACCAACAATTTGGCAACTTAGAAGAAATTGAGAAATTCCTAGAAACTTACAACCTACCCAGACTGAATCAAAAGAAATAGAAAATTTAAACATATTATTTACTAGTAAGGGTATTGAATCAGTAATCAAAAACCCGACAAGAAACAAAAGTCCAGGAGCAGAAGTCTTCAATGGTAAATTCTATGAAACATTAATTAATACCAATTAATACCAATCCTCAAACTCTTCCAAAAAATAGAAGAGAACATTTTCAAATAGATTTTATGAGGCCTGCATTACCCTGATACAAAAACTAGACAGACAGTACAAAAAAGGAAAAGAAAACTACAGGCCAATATTACTGACAAACATAGATGCAAAAATTCTCAACAAAATATTAGCAAACTGAATTCAACAGTACTTTAAGAGAATCATACACTGTGATTCATTCCAGGATGCAACAATGATTCAACATCTGCAAATCAATCAGTGTAATACATAACATGAAAAAATTGAAGAATAAAAACATAATCATCTCAATAAATTTGGATAAAAGCATTTACAAAAGTTAAAATCTTTTCATGATAAAAACTCAACAAGCTGAGTATAAAGGGAACAAACCTTAACAAAATGAAGTCCATATATGATCATACCACAGATAAAATCATACTTAACAGTGAAATTCTGAGAGCATTAGCTCTAAAATCAAGAACAGCACAATAATGGCCACTCTTGCTATTTTTATTCAACATAATACAGGAAGTCCTAGTCAGAGCAAGTAGGCAAGAAAAGAAATAAAAATCTTCCAAACCAGAAGACTGAAGTAAAATTTTCTCTATTTTCAGATGACATGATATTATATGTAGAAAACTTTAAGAACTCCAGCAAAAAATTGTTGAAACTAATATATGTATTCAGTAAAGTTGCAGAATACAAAAGCAATCTACAATAATCAGTTGCATTTATACACATATACTATGAGAAAGAGAAATTAACAAAACAATCCCATTTACTATAGAAAACAATGAGTTACTTAAGAATAAAGTTAACCAAGGAGATGAAAAATCTGTACACTGAAAATTATAAGACATTTATGAGAGAAATCGAAGACACAAATAAATGAAAGATATTTCATACTCATGGAGTGAAAGAATTAATATTTTAAAATGTCCATAATATCCAAAACCATCTATAAATTCAATGCAATCCCTATCAAAATTTCAATGGCATTTTCCACAGAAATAGAAAATAACCCTAAAATTGTTATGGAACCACACAAAAAAAAACCCCAAATAGCCAAAGCAATCTTGAGAAAAAAAGAACAAAGCTGAAGGCATTACACTCCCTGATTTCAAACTATATTACCAAGCTAAAATAATCAACACAGCATGGTAATCGCCAAAATAAATAAACATATAGACCAATGGAACCGAATAAAGACCCCAGAAATAAACTCCCACATGTATGGTCAACTAATATTTTTAAAGCAAGACAAAAACACTCAATATAGAAAGAATAGACTCATGAATAAATAGTATTGGGAAAACTGGACAGCCACATGAAAAATAATAAAATCGGACTACACACACAAAAAATCAACTCAACATAGATTGAAGACAAACTTAAGACCTGAAACCATAAAACTCCTAGGAGAAACAATAAAGGGGATATTCCTTAACATTAACCTGGGCAATGATTTTTTTAGATTTGACACCAAAAGCAAAGACAACAAGAGCAAAAACAAATTAGTGGGACTATATCAAACAAAAATTCTTTTGCACAACAAAGAAAGCAATAAAATGCAATGGGAAGAAATATTTGCAAATCACATATCTGATTAGGACTAATATGCAAAATATATTAAGAATTCAGCCCTGACTGGTGTATCAGTAGGTTGGGCATCATCCTACAAACTGAAAGGTCTTCAGATCGATTCCCAATCAGGGTACATGCCTGGGTTGTGGGCCAGGTCCCCAGTTGGGGGTGTGAAAGAGGCAACCAAATGATGTTTCTCTTGCATGTTAATGTTTCTCTCCCTCTCTTTCTCCCTTCCCTTCCCCTTTTCTAAAAATAAATGAATAAACTTTTTTTAAAAAACAAGTACATAAAAATATGCTCTACCACTAATCATCACTAATCATCAGGGAAATATATATATCAAAACCACAATTAGATATCACCTTGCAACTGTTAAGATGACTATTATCAAAGAGACAGATATATGTGTTGGTGAGAATGTAGGAAAAAAGGAACCCTTGTGCACTACTGGTGGGGATGTAAATTGGTTCAGCCATTATGTAAAAC
The DNA here is from genome assembly GCF_021234165.1 of Pteronotus mesoamericanus. Classification (NCBI taxonomy): domain Eukaryota; kingdom Metazoa; phylum Chordata; class Mammalia; order Chiroptera; family Mormoopidae; genus Pteronotus; species Pteronotus mesoamericanus. The sequence continues at coordinate 13,009,780 of NW_026555157.1, read as the reverse complement.
AGTATGGAGGCTCCTCAAAAAATTAAAAGTAGAACTACCATATGGACTAGCAATCTTACTTCTGGGTATGTATCCAAAGAAAATAAAAACAGGATCTTGGAGAAATATCTACACATTCATGTTCATTGCAGTTTTATTTACAATAATCAAAATGTGAAAACAATGTGTTTGTTAACATATTCATGGATAAAGAAGATGATGCGTACAATGGAATATTATTCATCCATGATAAAAAATAAAACCCTGTAGTTTGCAGCAGCATGGATGTACCTTGAGGGCACTATGCTGTGAAATACGTTAGAAAAAGAAAATTAGGTAAGAAAGAGAAAGATTCTTGTATGTGGAATCTAAAAATAAAAATTAACACATAGAGACAGAGACTAGAATGATATTTATCAGGGTCTGGGAGGTGGAGGAAATGGGGAGTTGTTCAATGGGTATATATGTTCTGGGGATATAATATAGATCATGACGATTATAGTTAATAATACTGTACTGTATAGTTTAAAGTTGCTGAAAAAGTAGATCTTAAATATTTTCACCATAAAAAGGAAATGGTAATTATGTGACATGGCAGCCGTGCTTACTAATGCTATGGTGGCAATCATTTTACAATATATAAGTGTACAAATAAACACAATGAGCATGGAAACTTCCACTAAGTTACACATCAATTATATCTCAGTAAAGCTGGAAAAAATAACAGCTTAATCTGAGGACTACGATGGCCTTTAACTTACATGTACCTATAAAAAAATTTTCTTGGGAGATATACACAGTTTTATCATATTCTCAAAAATATATATAACCCCATAAATATAGAGAACAACTGTAGTAGAGTATTGGGCAAATATATAGTAGTAAGTGAAAAACATTTTTTATATCATTTGACTCTATAAGAACAGGCCCTTGAAAATAATTCCTAACCAAATTTTTAAAATAAATTTCTCCAGGGAAAGGTTGGAGAAAACATAGATGTCTCAAACAAAATTTAGAAGAAATAAAATTAAAGAGGTTCAGATTCCACAGATAAAACATTCAGGCTGAGTGCCCTCCCCTGCTTTGGACTTCCAGCTGTTTTTGGATACCTGTCACGGGGCTTCACATAATTTTTTCCAATGGAATAATTCCACATGGACAAAATTAGAAATGCATTTATTATTTTCCTTGGAAGATTGTTTTTTACATATAATAAAGCTGAGACTCTTTTAAGAGCAGCATGTACCACAGGCAAAAAGCAGCTCATACCACAAGGCTGTTTAGAAAGAACTCTTTTTTTAAATAAAATTTAAATTCCTCTCAAATGAGAATAACTTTCTTTCATGTGACAGGCTGCTACTCAGCCAACCTCTGGAAGGTCTGAAAAGTTCAGAAGATCATTTCTACTTTGAAGCTGAATATATCTCATGATTACCAAGGCACCATGGACAAGGGAAGAAAATGGGTTATTTACACTTTAGAGAGCCCGCTTATGAGATTCCACAGGAGAATTTTAGGAAACTGTCCACTTCCATGCTAAATAAAGAAGTATGTACTAATTCTATATATCTTTTAATTTCAAATAAAATTCAAAGACATTTTTAGACTTAGTTAAAGGTTAGACCCATATATTTATATGATCCTATTTACTCAAGAGATTTTTTCCATTTTTTAAAAATTTTTCACATACATTTGTCTCCATTTACTCTCCACCACTTTCCCCTGCCCCACCCACTCCCACCTCCCCGCCTCAATCCTTCCCTACCTTGGCTTCATCCATGTGTCCTTCACACCTGTTCCTTGATCTGACCCTTTCCCTTCCTCTGCCCGCTATCCACCCCCATTGGTTTATTCAAGAGATTTTTCAAATTGTCCTATAAATTAAGTTCGTTGGAGCTCAGGGATTTTATTTTAAATTGTATTTTGTAAAGACTCCCCTATATAATGCATTCCTGAAAAGGGTTTGAAAGTCAGAGGTCTGAAATACTGTCAATAGACATATACAGTATAATTCTGGCTCTAATTTATTTGTATTCTTACCAACGCTTAGTATTGTCAGTCAAGTTAAATTTGCCAAATGCAGTATACATTAATATCTGTGTTCTTAATTTACATTTTCCTAATTACCAGTGACAATTAGCATCTTGTTATGTGTTTAGATCATTTGTATTTGCTCTTTTGTGAAGTATCTGTTCGTGTGTTAGCTTCTTCTAGTTAGTTTTTTGTCTTTTATTATTTATAAGAATTATATATATTTTAGACAGTGTCACCATTTGCACAATTGCAAAAAAGAATGTTCTCAAATCAAGAGGAATCATTTACTTAGAATAGACTGTGACTATCTTTTAAAAAATTAGTCATTAAGTAAAAACTGATTGAATAGTCCTGAACTATTAAAATGTGTTCTAAAATCTAAGACAAGAAGTATCTAATATATTTTAAAGAATGTTTATCAAAAACAGAATATTTTTACCAAAGAAATGTAGCATTACAGGTAACAGTTTTATAAACAATATACTTATATGGAGCACTTCCTACCCTAACACTGTTAGGTATATGTAGTTATGTTATATGTAATCTGCATGTATGCATGTGCATGGAAAAGTGACTATTAAATGAGAATAGTTTTCATGTGTAGCCTGTGGAAGGCAACTTTACATGCCTCTCATATCATCTCTCTCTACTTGTATGTTATCAACGTCTCTGTTTAGTGTTTTAGCTTCTCACATTCTCTTATTACTGCAACAGCCTCTGCACCCCTATAAGAGTTCTTGATTCTAAACTAACCCCACCTTTCAAATTAGTTCATAAAATTTGCATTATCAATTTTTCCATAAATAATGGTCTCTCCTATACAATAACCTACAATGGATTTCTATCAAACTTAGAGTGAAATTTAAGCTCTTGATTCAGGACATTGCTAAATCAGCCCTCAGACTTATCCTTAAAATCTTATTTCTAATTCTTGAGCTATAGAAAATTATACATCATTTAGATTAATGTTTTCTCAAGAGCACATCTTTGTACCATTTGTTTTCCTTGGAAGTCTTCCTCCCATTTGTTGAAAGTATCGTCTCTACTCTTCAGCTCCTTGACTCTTATGCTATACTCATTGCTTATATTTGTTTAATAAATGAATGCATGATTGTATGAAGTACCACTTTTTTAGATTTGCCTTAGTTCCCAAGCCAGGTATTTTGCCTTCCTGTGAAGCACTATGAGCTTTACTTTTTCTTATTGTTATTTGACATATTTTCCCTTAAGTTTCAGCTGAAGGTGGATTTGTCTCATCCTTCACACTAGAACATAAATACTATGTTGAGGGATTGTATTTCACTATTTCACTCATCTTTGTTTTCACAGAGAATCTAGCCGTACATGTAGTGTGCCCTCAAAAAAATTCTTAGAAGCATATGTGGATGTTTTACTAAAGTACATGAAGGACACAAGAGGTGAGGTTATATAGATGACTGGTGGGGAGTTGGTAGGAATGTAAGAGATTATCCCTCTTGGTGCAAGTTCAAGGCGAGTTACACCCTGAAATTGTTGAAAAACACAAATTCTTAGACAATTCACTCAAAGAATATTCACAACAGTAGTTTTGAGCTCAATTATATTGACCATGTGACTCAACTGATCTCTTTACATGGAAATCAATAGCTGAGACAATCGAATGGGAAAAATGTAAACAAAAATAAGTGGTGAATTATGTGCACTATGTAGTCAGTCACAATCTTTGTTTCATTTCCACTATTGTACTACATATGCAATCATTGTAGTCTAATGAATAAAATATGAATTCACAAGTTAAAATTTGTCTTTTTGTTCAGTATATGAAAGCTCTATATAAGTTTCAAGCAGAAAAATAAGAAAGATAATGAGTAACATTAAATCCCTTTTTCAAAAATTTCATATTTATATTCATTACATGTGTAATTTCAATGGTGCTTTTTATACTTTCTTGAAAGATATACTTTTTTTCTGAAGGTACTGAGCAATATTCCATTACCAATATGGACACTTACCAATTCTCAGTGATACAATAACATGAAAAATTTTTGACATGCTCTTTGTCAATTAAAATAACTTTTACAAGCATCTAATTAATCCCTAGATCATATCAGTGAAAGCATTGTAATTTCAAGGAAGATCCAAAAAATGGAAAAAATAAATCCTGATATTTTTGAAAAATATTTTTTACATATGAGAATATTAAGAAACTTTCATTATGCTTTCAGTATGCTTTTTAAAATGTGTCTATTTCTGTTGGGCTATGGAGAAACCACATTCTTGTTTATATTTTAAAGACAGACATATGTTCTGTTTAATTATCTTATCCTGGTAAACTGAAATTTTTATAATTAAAGCTTTAAGCAAAAAAATATGGCATAGATAGTGTCTGTCCTTCTAGGTTTGATATGATTGATAAGAGTGCCAAGGCACATAAATGCATGGCAAAATTCAGCAAGAACTGGGAAGGATACTCAAATAAAGACCATTTTTTTATGAGCAGAAAAAGTAATTACTTTACCAAGGTCAAAAACTACATAACTTTTTTCTGAGGTTTCTGCTTTCTCCCACTGAAATCACATAGGGACAGCGTGTTAAGAAACTGAAAAGCTAAAAGATCGCTTTTCTATGAAAGTATTAAATGGTTGTTCAGAGAATTAAAACCTGAAAGGACTTCAAGAGTTTTAACTTCTTGTGGAGCTGTCAAAATTTGAAAAGCATCTGAGATTAGTATATAAACTCACTTGAGTAAAATCTGTACAATGAGTTAATTCTCTGCAAGCCTGAGAAAAACTTAACTATACTAATCAGTGTTTTACACTAATTCACAGATAAGGAATACAGAATCAAATGTATCTGGGTTTTTGTCTTAAACTTATTCAGATATGCTCTATAAGTATATATAATTTATTTCTGTGTATATATACTTGACCAGTTTGAAAAAAGTTGTATTTTTAAGAAAATTCAGAAGGAAAAAATGTGCCAATCCCTTTATTAATCACCTCTATGTAAAACCAAGGTTTTTGGAACAGGAGCCCACCTGAAGACAATGTTTCTTAATAGCAATAAAGTGTCAGAAAGAAAATAACCTCAAGACTGCTGGCAGTGGGTTTGTCATATAAGGCCTTGTTTATGTTTAGGTATGTTCCCTCTATTCCCCTTTTGCTGAAAGTTTTTATCATAAATACATGCTGGATTTTATCAAATGCTTTTTCTGCATCTATTGATATGATTGTGGTTTTTATCCTTCATTAAGTTTATGTGGTGAATCACATATATTGCTTGGCCAATGTTGTACCAACCTAACATTCCTGGAATAAATCCCACTTGATCCCGGTGTATGATCTTTTTGATGTATTGCTGTATTCAGTTTGCTAATATTTTACTGAGGATTTCAGTATCTATATTCATCAAGGATATTGGCCTATCATTTTTTTTGTAGTGTCTTTATCTGGTTTTGTAATTAAGATAATACTTGCCTTGTAAAATGAGCTTGAAAGCTTTCCCTCCTCTTGCATTTTTTGAAATAGTTTGAAAAGGAGAGGTATTAGCTCTTCTCAGGAGGTTTGGTAAAATTCACCTATGAAAACATCCAGTCCAAGTCATATATGACAAGCCCACTGCCAGCATCACAGTCAATGGACAAAAACTACAAGCACTCCCCTTAAGATCAGGAACAAGACAGAGATGCCCACTTTCACCTCTTACTCAACGTAGTACTGGAAGTTCTAGCCACAGTAATCAGGCAACAAGAAGAAATAAAAGGCATCCAGATTAGAAGGAAAGAAGTAAAACTGTTTTTATTTGCAGATGACATGATATTATACATAGAGAACCCCAAAGATTCCAACAAGAAACTACTAGAAGTGATAAATGAATTCAGCAAAGTAGCAGGATACAAAATTAATATCCAGAAATCAGTTGCATTTTTATATGCCAGTAACAAACTAACAGGGAAATTAAGAAAACAATCCCATTCACAATTGCTTCAAAAAGAATAAAATACCTGGGAATAAACCTAACCAAGGATGTAAAAAGACCTGTACTTGGAAAATTATAAGACACTGAAGAAATGAATACTCAAATAAGTGGAAATACATACTGTGTTCATGCATAGGAAGGATTAACATCATTAAAATGTCCATACTACCCCAAACAATCTCTAATGTTGATCATGGGCACTATCAGCCAAGCCAGCCATGAGACTTCTCTGGAGATCTTCGTAGACAGCAGATATGGGCTAGAGAGAGATGACAGAAGAAAGCAATATGCCAATTTTAACTGTAGCTTATACATTAGTTTGTTTAGAGATAAACTTTGGGAATCCCTAGAAATAATTGGAGGTACTATCGTAGGAGTAAGGATTAAAAGTTAATGTGACTCTATTTTAGAATGCACAGGTTCTACACATAAAACACAAGGCAAGAAATTCAACAAGAATCTTATCTTAATGATAGGCTCCCACCACTATGACTAACATTAAAGAAGCTGATCTAAAGGACAACAGGACTGCTCTGTGACTAACTACTGCAGTGAAAGTTTAGCAATATTAATATTTGTAGTTCAGGAAAGATTAATAAAATTCACAAAAATGTGGTCAACTAATATCAATGGCCACATTGTTTATAATATTATGCAAAATTGGGTTCAATAGCATAAATGCATGTTTTAAAATATAGGTTTTGTTATTATTCAGGTGTGTTGAGCAAAACAGGTATGGACACTATTGCCACTGAAAAGATAATTTGCTACTCACAGGCCCCTGGAAGTGGGGACACATCACCATACAGGGCCACACATAGAAGCACGAGCATCAGTCAGGAGGCAAAGGGACCAGGGACAATGCGGGCAAGAGCCTTCCTTTTTGTTTCTGTGGGAAAGACTAGGCAAGACAAGGTAAACGAGCTTAAGGTTGGCTAGTTTGAATAATTTCAACAGACTATTGAGGCATAAAGGCTATCCCTACTTGTTGGTGCCTGTTCTTAGGGTGACTAGAACAGATAGATAGTGTCCCAGAGTATGAGAGCCTTATAAAGGAGGTAGTTGGGGGTGAGAGCTCTGGATTGTTTCGTTTGCATGGGAAAAAATGCACTGTAAATTTGGTATCTGTATGAATTAGCCAACCTTGTAAGAAACAATCCCTTCAAAGTCATCAAGGCCCTAAGATGTCAAAGTTTCTCAAAATATTGGATTGGCCAAAAAGTTTTAGTTTTTTCCATATAATGGCTCTACTAGTGCTTAGTTGTCTTTAACTTCATTTGAAACAATTTTGTTAGATTGTATTATGGCAGCTGTCATATCAGCGTGCATTTTTAAAAAATTATCAAAATTGGTGAATTTTTGTGTAGCTATTTTGACACTGAAGATGGAAGAAAATAAGGAACATATTGACATATTATGCTTTATTATTTCAAGAAAGGTAAAAATGCAACTGAAATGCGAAGATTCATGAGGTGTATGGAGAAGGTGCTGTGACTAATTGAACATGTCAATAGGGTTTTGCAAAGTTTCTTGGTACTGTTGACATTTTGGCCAAATAATTCTTTGCTGTGGGGCTGTCATATGCATTGGAAGGTGTTTAGCAGCATCCCTGGCCTCTACCCACTGGAAGCCAGCAGTGGAAGATAACCAACATACTCAAAATATCCAAATCAATAAAGTTATTGGTGAAAATGAAAAATGTGTCTTTTATTTTACAGAAAAAAACTAAACACACTTTTTGGTCAACCCAATGATAGACATAGTTAATGCACTATAGGAATTGGTAGGAATTTCAGAACTGACCGTAAGTTTAGATTTGTATCTAAACTTACACAAGTGAGGCAGTAAGACCAGGAAAACTAACTCCAAGTCCAAAAATAGTCAAGTTCTCAGTTTCAAGTTAGCTGAAGCAGACTCACCAGACGGTGTGGGGGAATAAGTTGTGATGGACAGAGACTTGACTTGGGGTTGTGAATACACAATGCAGTGTACAGGTGCTGTGTTGTAGAAGTGTGTACCTGAAATCTGTATAATTTTGTTAACCAGTGTCACCTGAATAAATTCAATAGAAAAGAGGGGAAAAGTGAAAGTGAACCTGAGCTGGAATAACAGAGAGGTGATAGGGAAAGATGATGCAATAACCCTCCCACCATGCTTGGCATTAGTCAGACCCTTGTTAGGATGCTCCTTGTGCCTGCTTTAGAGCACCACACTGCCCCATCCCTAACCCAGAGGAAGAGGAGAAGTCTGTCAATCACCAAAGAGTAACCAAACAGAGATGGGGTAGGAAATGGATCTACTATTGTCTGTACTAATGGGGAGGATAGTTAACAAAGATTTCTTTATTTTGCAAAACAGAATTAAAGCCACATTATTGTTTGAGAATGCTGGAAGTGCTCAGATAAACAGTCACCCACCACCACTCTTCCTTTCTTTGCCTAGAACAAACTCTCTTTTCCTGGCACCCACTGCTTTTAGCGAAGAGCCTGGAAGTGTAAATTTGGGAAAGTGGTATACTTCCAATTGTGACTATTGAGGTAAAAGTCTACTCATTGATAACTGAAAGTTTGCTGGTTGTCTATGAAATGTTCCTTGCAGCAGTTCACCAAATTTTAGAACACAACCTTAAAACAAATAGTTGACTATCTCTCCCCTCCTTTTGACATCCATCACCCTCAGTTCTGCTCCCCGCTTCAGTATTCTTATAGCCCACCTTGGATGTCTGGCTGGGCCAGTCCTTCCCTGCATTCCTGACCACCTCATCCATGCCCAGAGCTGCTCTTGCTTTCTTGTTGCTAAAGCTGAAGACTTAAATTTGCCAATCTGTGTATACCCCAGAGTCACCTGACAAAGAGCAATGAGTTCTCCATAAGATGAGCTAAATAGTGAGCAAGATTCTTCCCAGAGCCTTTGTACAAAAGAGAAAAATAATTAATGTATGGGCAAATTCACACCTTGAGTCTACATGCAACACAAAGCTAACTCCAATGGTCTTCTGCATCTATCCTAGAAAAGTGATATGTATCTTAATCAATGTGTTAATTAAACAAATAGTTGAGCGACTTTTGTGTGTCAGGTCCTGCATTAGGCCTTTTGGAGTGCATGAAGGGCACAGAACCTGATCTGTGCTTTCAAGAAATATACAATTTAGATTTAGAGACAAATTCTTACCCATGAAAAGTTAACAATATATAAGTTACCAGTACAAACAAGAAACAAAAAACCCAAGGCAGTTTTAAATTAAGTGCCAATTAAGAAGAGCAGGAAACATCTGTGGGTACAGTGGTCTGGAAAGGTACCATGGAAGAGGCAGGATATAAACTAGGTATTAAAATTGATGGGGTTTGAACAGGAAAAACCAGATTTGGGACATGGAGTGGGCAAAGAGAACAAGGCATGCTTTGAGAACAATAAGAGAAGGTCAGGCGGAACGAAGCCCATATAGAGCAAAAATGTGACTCAAAGTTTGAGAGACAGGTTGTGAAAGGTCCTACTTGTTTGTTAAGGTTTCTGGAAGGGTAGGAGGAAAAGAATGTAGCATGATAAAAGTGGGCATTTGGGCAGGTTTATTTTTTGATACCAAAATCTCCAGGTCTCTGTGCCCACCATTCTTCGTGAGACACTCAGAGCTAGCCTTCCATGAGCCACATTTCCATCCTTCCCTGTTCATTGCCTGAAGGGACAGGATTCCCAAACAAATAAACTGTGCCAGGTTGTCATCCCTTGAAAAATTCTCTAACCCCAGACTCTACTCCCTCTCTCCCCTGCTTCAAACAGCATCCTCAAGAGTTTCACAAGGATATAACCGTGCATAAGTTCTTTTGAATTGGTATTCATAGCAGCACTATTTACAATAGCCAAGTGCTGGAAACAGCCTAAGTGCCCATCAGTAAATGAGTGGGTCAAAAAAACTGTGGTACATTTACACAATGGAATACCATACAGCAGAAAGAAAGAAGGAATTCCAACCATTTGGGACAGCATAGATGGAACTGGAGAATATTATTCTAAGTAAAGTAAGCCAGTCGGTGAAGACAAGCACCATATGATGTCATCTACAAGTGGAATCTAATGAACAAAATAAACTAACGAGCAAAATAGAACCAGAGACATGAAAACATGGAACAGACTGACAGTGGCCACAGGGAAGGGGGGAGGGGGATAATGGTCAAAAGAATGGGAACGGACTAAAGAACATGTATGAATGACCTGAGAACATGGACAACGGTGTGGGAATGGACTGCATGGGCAGTGGGGGTCGGGGGGGCGGAGGCGGGACTGGGCATAGAGTGCAAAGGAGGAAAAAATTGGGACTTTAATAGAATAACAATTAAAAAGAGAGTTTCACAAGGAGGAAACTGCCTTATATTCTCAAGTTCTTCATCAGATGTTTTCCCTCTTCCCTTGCCTCCTATACGGCTGCTTCCTCTGTGCCCCTTCCCGTGCAAGCTACACCTTCTGCACCATGCCCACTCCCGCTCCCCAAGGGTTGCACAAGGTTAGGAAGGGTAGCTGGTATCTTCCTTTTAAGGCCTTCCATGACTCTTTAAAAATTGACCCTTTTGTTAAAATAGAAAGCTAGATCATACATATGTACAAATATACATGCATACATGCTTGCCCCTGAGGCTTATACCATTACCAATGACCCATATTCCTACTACACTCTTATTTGGTGTCATCAACACACTTGCCCAGCCCCAAACACATTCACTGAAGATACTGTTGTAGGCACAATCTTCCCCTTCATCTGAACTTCTGCCATTATCCTGGTTGAACTCAATTAATATCTTGTCATTTTCCTGTTAATGGTCATTCTTGTTTCTCACTGCTTATAGTCCATCTCAACACTGGCAGCTGCCACTCTCTCATCCTACTCTGTATTAGTCCATACTGGGCTTTTGTCAGTTCCTGGGATATTTCAAGTTCATCCCCACCTCAGGGTTTTGTATACACTAGGCTTCCTTGCTAGATCACTAAGACCCACCCATCTCCCAAAACTTTGTACCCTTTCCTTCCACAATCTTAATTTCTACTAATTCCCACCCATCCTTCAGCTATCAACCCCAATGGCCTTTTAAAAGGAACATTTCCACAATAAACACACCCCCAAGCCATACAGACTACAGCTGAGCAGTGATTCTCAACTAGGGGGAAATTTTGCCCCCTTGTGATATTTGGCAAGAAACACTTTTGCTTGTCACATCTGGGGACGAGCTTGTAGAGGGCAGAGGCCAAGGATGGTGCTAAACATTCTGCAATGTACACAATATGGCCTCCACAACAAAGAATTATCCAGTACAAAATCCCAAAAGTGCCACATTTGAGAGACCCTTCAATAGCTCTTACACATTTCTGTTGAAATATTCATCACATTTATAGTATTATTGATTTAATATCTGTCTTTAATGTCTGCCTTTGTTCATTATTAAATCACAAGTACACAGCAACTGAAATACAATGAAGACCAATGCTCACTTATAAGCAGGATGTAGCAAAGAAGAATTAACAAGAAAAGAAATTGGAAGCAGGGGAATGAGCTGGGGAACATTCAGTATTCAATAATAAGGAAAGTTTGGATTAGAATGCTGCAGAGGAAATGGTGAGGGTAGATGAAGGGAAGAATCTTTCTTATAAGAATTTAAAAGTATGTGAATTTTAGATATGAATGATTAATAAAAATGTAATATAAAAATACTTAGAGACTTGGGCAGTCTTAAATGGAACAAATAGAAACTGTCTTATTTTTAATTATATTACTTATGGTCTTTTTTATATGAAAGGTTATTTGAGAGAGCTTAAAATTAAAGACATATAAAACAGAAAATTAAATTAAGAACAAAAGATTAAATATCAAATAACGAGGGCAATCAAAATATAAATCATTTTACCAGTAATCTAAGATAAAAATTTTGCTATAATTTAATACAAAATATAAATCTGAATTTTCTGAGAGCCAAGACACAAAGCAAGGCATAAATATGACTGGGTTCCATCTTGATAAAAACATCACTACACTGCATGCTATTTTCTCCTGAGTTATTTTGTTGTTAATATTCTTTTTTTTTATCCGCACCCAAGGACATGCTTATTGATTTTTAGAGAGAGAAGAAGAGTGAGAGAGGGAGCGAAACATCAATTGGAGAGAGAAACATTGATCAGTTGCCTCTGATACACCCCTCTACCAGGGACCGCACCTGCAAACCGGCAATCAAACCCATGACCTTTTGGTTTATGGGGTGACACTCCAACCAGCTAAGCCACACTGACCAGGGCTGTTAATATTCTTAAATTTTGTTATTTATTTCATTGAAAAATACAAATATATCTATCATTGAACTCTAAGAAGAATATACCCAAATGATTTTTTAAAAACACAAAATTACAATGAATTATGTTTTCAGTAGTAATGTTATGGAGGTACATAAATGTCTTTCAGGTGATCCTCTTTACATATGTTCACAATTAATCAGAGAATCATCATGATGTGAAGATGTCTAGATGGCAGTGATTCTCAGCTACCTGAGATGTTACTGGTTTGTGGGGGGTGGGCATCTTTTAAACTAGGTATATACCTTCTTATAGAGCCAATGAAACAGTTATCTGTCATTGGATAAGTGCATTCTCACTAGGTATCTGTGGGACCATGTGATAGTAGTAAAGAGAATTCTCCTTCCACTAGTTTGTACAATTCTAAACAGAAATTTTCTTATTAAACTCAGATGTAATTTTTCTAATTTGCTTCTAGATTTTAAATGACAATTAATGTAGTCTAAGGGGTGATGTTTCTGATGGAAGAATGTACATGTATGCAGAAAACTAAGTGAAGTCATCATTTCTTGCATAGGATTTATTAAATTGATCTAGTTAAAACATGGGCTTTGGATTCACTGAATCTAAATTTAAAATCTATCTCTGCCATCGTCTAAGCTACTTTACCTCTAAAAGGCTGTTGAAAAGTTTAGAGACAATACAAGGATTATTCTCTGCAAAGACTATTTCACATAGTAGGTGCTTAATAAATTATATTATCAAAAAATATGAAATAAATATATTAAGATAGTTATTTTTAAGTCCCTGGAAAAGACAAAGTATTAAATGAATATTTGTCATTTTTTCCACTACTCCAAAGATTTATGATAACTCTTGATCTGAATAAAGAAATAATATAATTAAGTAGAATCATTACTGAAGTGAATTTATAGGCAAGCTATGATCTAATAGAAAAGAAGTATATTAGATATTTCTAAACCCATGATGATATGCAGCACAATCAGATCAGTATTCCTGAAGGATTCCTACCAACAATGTTGTGACCTAATTGTTATCATTAAGCAGGACATCTGAACATTGCAATCATCTCTAGAAAGCAACCTAAAATCATTTCTCACTGTAGGTTAATGTGGGTTTGGAACAAAAATTTTCACTTTAAAAAGCCTCTACAATTAGAGTACTCAGATTCTATAATGCGAGTTGGCTGGCACATTGCTGACATTTAGAAAGAATGCACTGCTAAATATCATGCTATTTCTCAGATCACCATTTTGAGGGATGGTTTCCCTTGATACACTAAGCAGAACATTTTGATATTCTAAGCAGAAACTGTTCTTTCTTTACAACTAAAGCAGTTAATACAGTTCTAAGCGAGTGAGACAATTGTCTTTCATTGGTTAAGTGCATTGTCACTAGATGTCGTTGTGGAGAGGAAGGGTTAAGGATGGGGGTTGAGTTGGGAGCATGTGAAGGAGCTGGTGGTACAGATAATTCTCTTTCCACCAGCTTGCATAGTTGTCGGCAGATATTTTCTGATTAGTGTCAGATGTTATTTTTCTAATTTGTCTCTGGATTTTAATGACATTTACTCCAAACACGACATTTAATAGGTCTGTGAAAATAATAATAAAACTGTACAAGAGGAAAGTGTTTAGTAAGAAAAAGTTGGACTTAAATTCATTTTCCCAGTCCCAGTCTTCTCTTTTCCCTTTTGTGTTTTGCCATTGACAATAACTCCAGTGTCCTAACAGTGAGAGCCATGGAGATAAATCAAAATATAAATTATCCATATTTATTTGGGTAACTGCTAAAGGGAAGACAACATCCCATTTGAAGGTCATTATTAAATGAGATTAGATCTAAACCTTCCTAGTTAAAAATGATTTTAATGGGTTATCCTGGCTTCCAAAATTAGTTTGGAAAATTTATGATACTATTGTTTGAGAGCAGAGACATAACTTACTGAAAATTTTTATCCTAGCTGTGGATTGGATTCATGTACCATTGTGTGCCAATAGCTCACTGGCGGGCAACAAAAACATTGAAGCTCAAGAATTAGGAGCAGGGGTTTCCAATTTGTCTACCCATTCATTCCTGTGTTCAGGACAGACCCAAGCATATTTTGTGGCTTTAGTGTTTTTCTGCCTCATGAAAGCTACTGTCTGACTGCCAAGATTACCTGCTAGGACTTTCTTCTCAAGCCTCCTCTCTTTAAGTATTGTTGTACATTCTAAATGACATCACCCTTCTTTCTTACCCACCAGTAAAACTCCCAAGCTTGAGTGCTTTGATCTCAGCACACCTACTATTTACTTCATTATGCTATCATTGAATTGATATCCATGTGCCTCTTTAGACTATGAGGTACTTGAACATTCATATTCATCCTTGTATCCCCAGCCTCACATAGTACTTGTGATGCCGTAAGGACTCATTGTTATAAAAGGACAGAAGATAAGAAGGAAAAAAGGAAGAATGAAAAAAAAGGATATTAGGGAGAAAGAAACAGAGGAAGAAAAGGTTCTAAGAGTAATGCAGTCCTAAGTAAATATTTATTAACATAAAAACAACTTGTGGCCAATCTTAAAAGATGAAAACCCCAAAGAATTTTTTTATTTTTAAAAGACACTTGGTAAAACAAAAAAAAATAAATAAACTCTTAAAAATGAAAAGCCAGGTTCTTTACTTTGCTGGTGGGACAATTTTTCATTGTCAGGAAGCTCCATCAGTACCCTTTAAGTCACCACATAATTAGGACCCTAAAGTAAATGAGTCCAAGAAAGTGGGACCCTGCCTGTGCTCCCCACTCATACTTATCTGTAATGGGGTTTTCAGAAGGCTTGGAGAACGAGGATTTAAGGGAATTAATCATCACCCAGAGGATAAACTAGCAAAGTTTAAATGAAGGTAACAAGGAGATGAGCAAGTGAATGCTGGAATATTAAACTTCAAATTAGTAGAACTGCTCTTGAGAAGTTCTGGCATTATCTGAATCGGCTACCCTTTTTATATTTATATCCTTCTCACCCAGCCTCAGAGGAAGGAGTCACCCACAGTCCTAAAGATAAGATGTCCTCTTGTTCTTTTAGTCCCAACTCTACTCATCTCCACAAATGCCTTAACACAACAAGAAAACACTAGCATTTTCAGTCTCCCTCTCTAAATTGTCCATTTTCCTCCTGTCTTCAAATACGAATCTCTCCCATCTAAAAATACGAGCAGTCCAATACATCTCCTGTCAATACACCTACCTCTGTAATCTGCTTCTTTATTAAGGCAAGCATTTCTTGTAATTTGTTATTTATCCTTTCAAATCTATGAGAATTAATCTGTAAAGTTACCAATATCATTCTAAAGGAATCTAAATGACCTCATTTCAGTAACATTTGTATATTTGACCATTCTCTGCTACCAGAAACCAATGCATTGGCTTTCTTTGATTATATTTTGTATCTTCTACCTCCCCTACTAATCATTCTTTGATTCAGCTCTTTTCTTCCTTTACTTCCTTCACTGAAACGACAAGCTTCAGACCTCTGTTTCTCATCCTGTATGATTTCATACATTTTCTACATCTCTAACCTTAAACTCTTACCCAGATTTCAATTACCATACATTTTGAGTTGTGGACTCACTCAATTTAAACATCTGGAAGAGCTAAGAATGAGGGGAGTGTGGGGAGACTAAGAGGAGTGGCATGAAGTGTTATGTCATGAATGGAAGAATAGACTATGTCTTCGTACCTGTTATTTCAAATTAAATTGACATTGATAATTGTCTCCTGTTCTATACCAACTGCTACATAAGATATGTTAAAAAAGACAGAATAAAAACCACTCTTTACAAAACCTGTGCACATTAGATTATTAGATAGCCCTCCAAACGGCTTCATTTTGGGTGCCCAGAGTTGTCCTTGAATTCCCCTCAAAGTAAAGAAGTTCTATCGATCTTTCCTTCCAATATGCATTGTATTTCCCCCATCCTTCCACGTTTACTGCTCACACCTCGACCGGGGCTTTTACTGCCCATCACATTGATTGTCATCATGGCTTCCCCTCCTGGGCTCCTTCCTCCCGTCCTTCCATCTGCAACCCGGTGTCATATGTACTGACTGACTTATCTTTCTTAGAGAGATGTTTTTCACATTTTGCTCCATCATAAGAACTGAAAATGGACTATCCCCCGATCTAAATTGAAGGTATTCCAGAGTAATTTTATTTACAATTTAAAGGAACAACATTTGTAGATAAGGGAGAACATCTTAAAACATCTGACAAACTCTCTCAAAATAAGTTTATAGATAAGTTGAAGAAATGTAAGCTAGGTTTTGGCAAAGTGAGGGGGATTTGTGCCTGACTGAAGAGATACTGCACTTTAAGGCTTGGGTTTGGCCTTGTCCTAGTCCATGAGTTTATCAGCGATTCCTGGGAAGGCAAATGCATGCTTATATAATTTTTAGAAAACCAATATTTTGAAGATCTATATCAATAAGACATAAATTCAAAACATTCTGTCTGGTCTCAAAAATACGACTAATATTGTCATGAAGTTTTTTTAGAATAAAATAACCTATATGTAGAATAAGAATAAAATCAATTGTATCAATACAAATTCAGGAAAGAAGAACTATGGCATAACAGTAACTTTTATAAGAATATAAAAGATTTTAGGAAAGTACCCAATACTGATATACTCCAATAACATGACCTAGATAATGGAATCTAAAGCTACTCTAATATAATATTGTTTCTGCATAGAAGACACAAAACTAATTTGGTGTTTCCTAAGTTAAGAGATGAGGTCTAGCCTGTTGTTATTATAACAAAAGAGCACTGACATTCATTCTGCATCTACCAGCAAAGGAAAAATGCCCATCTCCCAGTACCATCTTTCCTATTATTCCTATCATAGTTCCTGACTCTCAGTAGAAGTTCAGTACTTGTTGCTTAAATAAATAAATAAATGGACAGATGGTGAGGCAGCGGCCAAAATATTGAGAACACAATTAATGTAAGTCCCATAATTTGTGTTATATTTGTGTATATAATAAATATGTATATAAAATAAAGAATGTTTTGATCTTTTGAAAAGATTACAAAATGGGGAAGTGCAGTTGATTTGTTTAAGAAAAAATTTCAAAGTCAGTTGAGGAAACATGGAATATAAGAATGAGAAAGGCATGGGTATATCTGTTTTGGCCAAAGTTATAAATTTTATTTCAAAGAGAGATTTCAATGTAATTGTAGCTGATAAAGGCTATTTTTCTAAGTTCCTAAAAATTTGGCCTTTGTAAAGCCAAACATAACAAGGCAATGTGGTGTAGTAGAACAGCTCCAACGCTGCGTAGAAATAATCACATGGCATTCAACTCTACATCTGTCCACTGAGGAGGGCTTTCAGGCTTCCCCTTAAGGGTGAAACATGAGAGTAGACTCTCTAATTAAAATGGGGATTGAGCAGATTCTCTCTGGAGCATGCCCACAGCTTTCTTCCCTCTCATGTGTGCATCTTTCATTTTCTCTCCTAAATCCTAAGGGTTCCCAGGAGACTTGCAACCAGGGAAGAAATGGTCAGTGGCAGCTCATCCTGGAACTACTTTCTGATCCTGTCTCCAAGGCCTCCTTTTCTCTGACTTTTCAGCGAGCTAACAGCAGCTCCGCCGCCGTGGCTCACTTCCTTTCTATAACATTTCTGGAGAGTCAAAGCAGAGCACTGTGTAGGCTCTCTCCTGTTGCTTTTTCTATCCTAAATCCTTCCTTTGTTTCTCTGTCCCCTGCATTAATAAACATACTTTAAAAATAAGTATTAAATAAGTATTGAGTTGTACAGAATCATACTTTCAGAATACCACTTATCGTTGATGATAATGTGAGAATTTGGAGAAAATCAAACAAACAAGTATTTATTATGCACTTAAAGTTCGCTGCTTCAAATAAAAGATTTGAATTTTCAAAGTTCTGTGGATTAATGAGGCAATGTGCTATATTAGCAGAAAGCTTCTAGGCTATTTAATCTCCAGCCAAGTATACTGCAAAGTCTATGTCAAAAAGTAGCACTAACAAGACAAGGATCTAGATTTGACCAAAATTCTGTGACTGCTATAATATAAAGATTTTTTAGAGGGTAACTTAGTAATAATAGATTTACATCTTGACCTGCAAGATCAGAGATAACAAGTGAGCTTTAACTTATGTGCCAACTCCAATTATTTGGTAATGACTGCTGAAAGTACTATGATGAGAAGGATTCTGAAGCTGAGTCTAAGCTAATCAGAAAAAAAAGACAGAAGAAAATCAACAGCATATTTCCTAACATATAACATGCAGATGAGCTATGAAATCAATAAACATCAAAACCTCAAAAAGTATCTTCTCCAAGTTTCATCAGCTTGGCTAATCTTAGTTTAAAAAATAAGAGGTAAATATCACAAGAAAAGATTTGATCTGAACTTATGTATGATACTTTCTCTTGAAATTTCTTTCCCTTCCTGCCTCTAGCACCCATGTCTGCTGACTGGCACCTCTAACTTCCAGTAACCCAAGTAGACACTTTTTTGACTAGGGTTTATGATCCTTGGGCTCCTCACCAGTCTCCATTCATGTGGGTATATTTTGTATGCTTTATAACTCCTCTCCAAGTGTTCTTTAAGATGACAGCTGGGTAAACTGATAACATTCAGCCTTACTTGAATATAAAGGGTACCTTAATCAAACAGCATCCCCAGAATCCTTCTACCTTTTAAATAATGTCTTTACTGCCCTGGCTGGGTGTCTCAGTTGGTTGGAGTGTCGTCCTGTACACAAAAAAGATTGTAAGTTTTGTTATTCATCAGGGCACATACCTAGGTTGTGGGTTCATTCCCTGCTTGGGGCATGTAGGAGAGGCAACCAAGCGATCTCAGATCTCTCCCCCCCCCCCACCCCAACACTCTGTCTCTGACTCTCTCTCTCTCTCCATCTGTCTCTGTCTCTGTCTCTCTCTCATAAAAAAAAAATGCTCTGGTGAAGGTTAAAAAAATAATAATAATGTCTCTACCTTTTCAGAGACCATGTTTTCCCCCATCTGCTTTTCTCAATTTTACTACTTAACCCAAAAGAATAAATCTATTAGTGGCTCTTTAGGAGTACTATGGAGTATAAAGAGTCTTAGAATATTTTTCTTTCCCTCCCCTACATTTTTTCAACTATAATTCTCCTCCCCCATAAATTTCCCAAATAAAACCTCCAACATTAACTGAAATACAGTAGTTATACCATAGCATGGTGTTCTTGCCCACCTCTAAACACATGCTGCTCTTATAACTAACATGGGAAAACTATAAAGATAATGTCAGTTGAGGAAGTCAAACAAAGGAGAGTTCCTTCTGGGTAGGTACTATATGTTACCTCAGCTTGAAGACCAAGTTACTATTTTAATGTAGGCTCAAGAAATATGATGTTAACTCAAAAATGCAGTGTGGTGACTGCTGAGGAGAAGGGCGTATAAGGAGACTAAATGGTAATGGAAAACAAATACAATGAAGATTAAGTGAAAAAGGAAAGAAAAGAAAAGAAAAAAATATCACAAGCCTTAACAGAAAAAAAAAATTCTTCGTTTGTGAACCCATGTATAAAACATGAACCCAAGATGAGATACCTTTTGTTTTCTTTGCTACAAAGAGAAGTGATACCAACATACCTGTTGTTTTATTCTTCTCAATAGATACACCTTCTTAACATGTCTACTGAGTTATCTTCATGGTCATTAGGGTTGCTCCCAAGGACAGATACCACTCTGACTGCCATGGGGACAGATATTATGGAATTTGAAGTCAGTTTCTTGACATCACTTTTCTGAAAAACAATTCACTGAAAAACAATTTGCTATGTTTACCTGTTTTGTTGACTTGCCAAAAACATGGTTAAGAACAATATTTTTAAATATATTCCAAAAACTTGAGTATACATTTCTTAGGAATATATTTTTTCTTGAAAATGCATTTAATATGTTCAGGGAGAAAATTCCCTAAAACAACTTTTTATGAATTGAGTAAGCATGGTAAATTTGGTAAATTGCTCATTTGGCATTTGATCTTTTGGCAAATGACATTTGGTAAAATTGGTTTTTGTCAGCTTTTGTCAAATTGGTTTTGGATGAATCAACTTGCTTCATATAGCAGAGACCATTATGTCAAATGTGACAGAAAAGGGTAAAACAAAGAATCATTTAATATACGGCAGTTGTCTCAACCAAGGAAGATTATACTGCCTAGTGGACATTTGGCAATATCTGGAAATGTTGTTTGTTGTCCTAACTTTGAGGGCATGGAATGTTATTGGTACCTAGCAGATAAAGACCAAGGAAACTGCTAAATATCCTACAGTGCACAGGGCACTCCTGCCTCCCCGCAAATAAAGGAATTATCTAGCACAAAATGTCAATATTGCCAAGGCTGAGAAACCCTGTGGCACAAAAGACATTCCCCTATGAATCTCTCCTACATCACCTTGGGGTAGGTGTCCCTGTCATACAACCTTAAAATTGAGAATGATCTTACTTCAGTTGACTTGGGTTGTTTAGTTGTTGTCCTTGTTGTTTTGAGCTTAGTAAATACTTGTAATGAGTCAATGGACAGAATATGGGTGCTGAACAACTGTGTTGGGCCCTTGGGATAGACAGTCTCTTATGGCCTTCTGATACCTGGCCGAAGGGAAGCATGCCTATATAGAATCAAGACCATAAAATCCAGGATTCTCTGAGTTACACTCTTAGTCTCCTCTAACTATATATGACTCTTTGGACAAAAATATGTGTTTTTATAGGATTTGAGAGAAAAATAGGTGTCTCTTTCCATGTCCTCCCCCATATGTCATTCATAATATTGTGTAAATATCCAAAATAAGAAAGGAAATGCAAGTGTTTCGTTTTCTCCCTTCTTCTCCCTTCCCTCTTCTTTCTCTACAGACTACAGAATTTCTTTCATAGAAAGAAGAAATATCAGACTCTAAAGGAGCTTACAAATTGTTCTAGCAAAACAGAACTGAAGAAATAAGGGAGACAAAAACAAATGGTACATGTAATTAGTGTGAGTAGTTTTGAACTGTTTCAACAAGCCCTGAAGTCCAGATAAGGAGTGCTCTCTCAGGAAAGAATGTCTCTATTCCCAAGGACAAGAGTGGTGCTAACACCTGATCCCAGTGTAGCACCTTCACTACAGTCTGTCCAGTAGAGTCTGGAGGCTGCAAATAGAAGAAGCCACATAGCCCATGTCCTCCAGAGACCAGTTTGTCATATCCTGCCTCGTCCCTCCCAGGATCACCAGTTGAAAGTGGCCAGAGAAATGAAATTTGGCTGGTGTCTTGGGACCAATTTTCTTCACTGCCCTGGAGCCAAAATGAAAGGAATGGAAACACAAAGATGAATTCTGGGGGGAGAGTGGGGGAACAAATGGCTTGACCAATTAGGAGAAAATCCAGTAACTCCCTTTAGAGGGTCCAGCCACTTCCAAACAGCTAGGATTTCCTAAGCTTGGATTTCAAGTTTAGAAGAGAAATGACCATAGTGTAGGATAAATCAGTTGAGCAAGGGAGTAGACAGTGATGTCATCCTGATCTGTCCCTAGCCTGTTTGAATGAACAGAAAATGGAGCGAAATGTCAGAGTTGGAAAAGACTTCCAAAGTTATCTAAATTTAAACTCCTCATTTTGGAGATGAGAAACTAGATACACAGAGGCTAAGACAATCATGTATCATCACACACTAGGAAAAATCAAAACCAAGTCTCCCCACTTCCGAACTAGTGTCCTTTTGACCCCATCACCATCTTTAGATAAATAGCCTATACTCCATGTGCGCTTGACTAAATCACCTCTATCTCCACCATGATCGTTTTGTAAATAATATATGAGACCTAACACATGACAATGTAAAGATGAAACATAAGGTAAGAGATACTAGCAAATTATATATGCAATTTATATAACGACACTCTATAAAAACAAATCCAAGTTATTGGCCTCATGGAAAAGTGCTAGGAATTTAACATACAGATATTTCTGACTCTTGTTTTATGAGCTGGCCTCCTAATTAATGTACTAGTAGCCTTAAGCACATGGTGCTGGTGCATTAAACAAATTAAAAGAAATTTTTTTAATGAAAAATTGTGACGTGAACTCCCCAGGACAAATGCGTCCATTTGGAATCTATTGTTTAGTTGGGCAACTGATAGAGGTTGCAACATCTAGAACATTGTGAGGCTATAACTGTGACAAGGTTAAGAGTAGACAATTAGAATTGAGCCAAAGCCTTCCATGCACAGTCATATAATCTTTCTTTAATAAGATTCATGACATTATCCCTAGACTAACACCACATGTTCTCTTGTGCATGATAGAGTCAACTGCTTTTGCCAATTTCATTCAGCTCTGTAAACAATATTATAATTAAAATATTGGCTTCCAAAATTCTCAGCTGCCTTATTATTACTTTCTAATATCATTTCCATCCTCTTCAAGGCATCCAAAAATGACCTACAAGTAGCTTAACTTGTAACTAAGTGTGTTCACCAAATTTATTTATCCTCAAAATTGCTACAAAAATCTTACAGAAAGGAATGACAAAGAAGTCACAAATATTCTTAAATTAAAAAAAAATCAACTAATTTTGAGTTCTGAAAAAGTGACCAATTTACCCCAATATCTTAATTAACATGCAGTTTTTTAATGCATCTGGGCTCTTCTAGTGCTTTGGAAGATCTATAAATAAAAACTGACATCTTTGTTGTGACCCCTAGAAAACACAGAATGCCTGTCACTCCAGAGGAAGCCAAATTACTTCATAAACCTGTGTCAAAGATGCTAATGAAATTCTTTTGAGTAGCAAAATTAAGTGTCAGATACAGTCTCAAGAAATGGATGGTGGCTTCCAAGAAAAGACAAAAGAGAGTGGAATAAATTTTTCTCATCAACGCTGGCCAAGTCGATCAACCATGCCCTCTCTACAAGAACACATGAGCTCAAGCAGCTAAACTATAACATTTTACTCACATTGTTACAATCTCCTATGCATACTTTCCTAGATTAGAAGGGCCTTTAGAATAAGGATTTTCATCTAGCCACAAAGATACTTTCAACAATTGTTACTCTGACCTCTAGGAGTATTAGAAAGGTCAGGCCAAGTGAGAAAACATCGTGGGCACTGTTGTTCATGATCTTCCAAGTAATGCCAGGCAGTTTGCATGCCCCTCAGGTGTCTGTTTCTCTCAACCAATGACTGAGCAGTGCACGATTATGAAAGCCCCAGCTCCCTTGCTCTGCATGGTGGTATGAGATATGACTTATGCTCCAGAATTTCCCCATGGTGTCAGGTTATAGGACACTGCCCGAGATTGCACCCTTGCTGGGAGTTTTCCCCTTTCACGTCCTGATTCTTCCACTCCCTTCCCAGTTTCCCTGGGAGAACCTCCGAAATAAACTACTTAAATACCAATTTTTAACTCAGGGTCTGCTTCTGAGGAACCAACCTAAAGCAGTTGCTCACATTTTAAAAACTAGTATATTTCACATACTCCAGATTTCTAGTTTTTCTGGAAATGGGGAAAGATGTGGCAACAGAGAGGCAGCATGTGTTAACAATCAGTGTGAATGCTCCAGTTCACTACCACCTTCACCCACTGATCTCACTCATTTCAGTCACCTGCATGCCCTCTTGGCATTTGAGTTTGATGCTCATGGACTAGACTGTAAACTCCATATAACAGGCAGAAAGAATAATGGCGCCTAAGATGACCACGCCATAATTCGCAGAACCTGTGAGTATATTACTTTATCAGGCAAAAGAGACTTTGCAAATGTGATTAAGATACAGAGCTTGAAATGGCGAGAGTACCCTGGGGGTTTTTTTGGTGGGTCCAATCTAATCATATGAGTTCTTAAAAGTGAGGAACTTTTTCCATCTCTGCTCATAGAAAGGGTCAGGACAGCCCTGGCCAGTGTGGCTTAGTTGCTTGGAGTGTCATCAGTACACCAAAAGGTTGGGGGTTTGATTCCCAGGCAGGACACGTACCTAGGTGGCAAGTTCAATCCCCTGTCAAGACACATACGGGAAGCAACCAATCGATATTTCTCCCTCACATGATGTTTCTCTCTCTCTCTCTCTCTCTCTCTCTCTCTCTCTCTCTCTCTCTCTTCCTTTCTCTCTTTCTCTAAAATCAATAAACATATTTTTAAAAGTAAAAAAAGAAAGAGTCAGGACATTGCTGGCTTTGAAGGTGGAGGAAGAAGGCCACAAGCCCAGCCTTTGAAACCCGCCAGAAAAAGGATTCTGTCCTAGAGATTCCAGGAAGCAATGCAGCCTTTTCCCATCTTCATTTTAGCCCAGTAAGACTCAAGTTGGACTTCTGACCTCCAGAACTGTAAAATAATAAATTTGTGTTGTTATAAGCCACAAGGGTTGTGGTCATTTGTTACAGCAGCTATAGAAAACTAATACGCTTAATGAAGGCAGAGATTCTGTCTTTTCATCATTATATCATCATCTGCGAGAGTGCCTGACACATAAAAAGCATTAAGTAAATGTTTGTTGAATTATTCCATGACTATTACTTTCCTAAGCTTTAATGAGTAAACCTTTAGTAAATAACAGAGTTCCCATTTGCTTTTTGGATTTGCTATAAATATGGAAACTTCTATTCCAACTCAGCCAGTATCTTTTAATCCTGAGAAGAAATTGTAATCTTTTCCATTGACTTTCTCTAAACAATACAGGCTTTTGATTATTTTACTCTTTGTACTTTTTCAAATTGTGTGTTAGACAAAATGGTAAGTATAAACTACAGTATTATGAAGACTAAAAAGATGTAGAAACCTCTTCCCCATTGTATGGATAACAGAACTCTTTCTGAATGACTCCTTCAGGTCTAGGGGTACAGAGGGGTATGGGGGCTATAGGGTGACTTGACATGGCTGATCTGGAGAGAGAGGCGTGTATCTGAGGCAGGTTCAGAGCCTGAAAGCATTTTTCATGTCCACAAACAGCTCTTTACTATTTCTGCAGAGAGGGAGTAATGTGGAAGTGGGTATCTGGCAATGTGGTAAGTAGGGAAGAGAAGATTATTCTGATTTGTAGCATAGAAATTGTCTTCTCTTATTACATTTAACATTCAATTGTAACTTTCCTGAATGAGAATTTTATATACTAAAACTTTCAACATGATATCTTGTACCTAATATGTAAATTGCTGGATTTCATTTTTTGCACATTGACTTATAGTACCAAAATAATATCCTGGGACAGCATTATTTTATAAGGACTGGAAAGATAATGTCTGACCAAAAAAAAAAAAAGAAAGAAAAAAAAAGCTAACCTGAACAAAAGGTTTCAAGTCAAGAATTTGAAATAAAACTAGATTTCATTTTGGACCATGGCCTTGTAGGAGACAAACACAAGTACAGAAATATTCATGAGAAAATACCTGGAGACACGTCAGAGAATGACAAGGCTTCAGAAGTCCGTACACCAGTGCTAAGAGAATAAAAAGGAGATCAAAATCTTTTAAACAACAAGGTCAAAGCAATCATGTAGAGGTTATTCAAAACTGTTAAGGTGAGATCTGTACATAGACATTTTCTGATAGAATAAGATAGAACATGAAAAGATGTTTGAGAGAAATGAAGTAATAATAATATTTAGTGTAAAACCTCCTGATAAAAATTAAGGACTCTTACCAACATCCTGAATAAAACTTCCTTAAGTGCTATGAAGTAGAAATTACTATTAGTCTTTTACTGACTAAATTACTCCAAGAGACAAAATAACTTCCAAATTCACTCAACTGCTATAATGCATCCAGAACTCCACTCAACATCTCTAGCTACAGATTCTCAACTCTTCTGTATATTTTCTATTTAATGTGAGAGGGTACCACAGAGTGCTAACCAGGCTGAGGATATGGATAAATATTTGTTATGAATGTGTTGAATAAGCAACAGAAGCACTAACCTGGAGAAAGTCATTGAAATAATCTCTGGTTATATGATGACCTCTCCTGCTTTCCATTGCTTAGCCTTTTATCATAAAAATGATCCTGGAATAACAGAATTAATGTGTAGTAACTTGTAAACTAAGGTGGAAATTTGCCTGCAATAGGCAGTCTGGTTTTGAAACTTTGAGAAATACAGCCACCTGTTGGATTTTTTCTGGTATCGCACTCTGGTATCACACCCTTTCTTTTTGAGTGTTCTTTGCAAAAAAGCTGGGTGTTTTCTTTCAAAAACAAAAAAGAATAAATAAAAGCATGTTTGCCCCTATTAGGGAAAATAAAGATGATAAGGCAGTAGAGTCCCTTGTTTGGTCTCTTAAAAAAATGGATCTATGTATTAATAATGTGCTTTCTCTAGATATAGCCTAAGTAAGTTGAAAAGTAACTCATAAAGAAACATAATAAATAAATGAATTTTTTTTTTAAATCCATTCCCTCACAAAAAACAAAAAGTAGGAATTTGTTACTTTTTTCACTCCATTCCAGCACTGGTCTTTAGAGCAGGAGTCCACAAATTTGTTTTGTAAAGTTTTTCAAATGTTAAATAGTTAAGGCTTCGAACCTACTCAAATCCTTTGTGGTAACACAAAAGAAACCATACATTACATGCAGACAATGAGCATCGCTGTGTTTGTCAACAATCAAACTTGGTTGACAAAAACAGTTGGTGGGTCAGATTTGGCCCATGGGCTATAGCTCTCCAATACCTGCCCTAAAACAGGGCCGGCAAGCTTCGCCTCAAGGCCTTTGGTACTGGCTGCTCCCTCTGCCAGGAGCACCCTCCCTCCAAGTATCCACATGGCTTTACTCATTCATCTGCACAAGATGTTCAAATATCATCTTTTCAATGAGGCCTACTCTAACTACTCCATTTAAAATTTCAACTCTCAATTTCTCCTGTTTTATTTTTTCCATCACACTTAGCACATTCTAATATATTAAGTATATCACATATATATTAGTATATATACGTAAGTATATATTAAATATAAACGATGAGATTATATGCTCATCGTTTATAATCTACCTTCTCCCACCAGAATGTAAGCTCCATTACAACTGAGATTTTTGTTTGATTCATTTATGAAATATCCCAAGCACTTAGAAAAATGCCTTGCATATAATAGATGCTCAGTAAATATTTGTTGAATGAAAGAATAACTTGTTAGAATTGGCTAAAAAAAAACCAACAAAACAAAAAACTTTAAGAAACTGACTCCCAAAGAGATTATGCTGAGCCAAGAAACAAAGCCAGCATTGCACATAGTTTCAATATTTTTTCGAAGCCTCTTTGCTTTTCTCACACATGAAAGTAGTAGAAATACTATTTTTAAAATCAGTGGGAATATCAGTGAATATACAGCCCAGTATAGTTCCCAAAACTGTATATCATTTTACTTAAGCCTTACAATAACCTTTATTACATAAACAATATCATACCCACTTATATATAAGAAAACTGATTCTCAGAAAAATCAGTAACTTGCTCAGTCACAGTGTTGTATGAGATTTGATTAGAATACAGGTACATTGATTTCAAAGCCAGTTTTCTTTTTCTGACAATGCAGCCATCAGGCAGCCTGCCTTACCTCCTTCCCAGCCTCTGAAGAACTCCCTTTTTCATAGATAAATTAGCCTCAGCAACAGATTGCCTAAGTGCCATTTCCCATGCCAGATTTCCAAATTACATCCACTTGAGTCTCTAACTTTGTTCATGAAGGGAACAATGGGACAATGTCAGTTCTTTGGAGGACCTCTCCCCCAGTCATAAGCACCAACATTTCCCTTGTATTCTCTCCTATATACCTTCTGTAGTCATAATATCAGATACCATGTTCTCCTTTTATGTGTGTTCTGGGGTCCCTAAAATGCCTACACTAAAACAGGATTCCATGTAAAAGGCATAAAAGCCATTCTCTGCTTTCTATTGGGGAGATATAGTCAAAATTTGGCCAGTTAAGTGCTCTTTTGTGAAGCAAGAGTTCCAAGTAGGAATGAAGCTAAAAATGGTTCTTGCTATGCTATCTCCTGACTTATTACGAAAAAAGAAAAGTTTCAACATGGATTGATAGCACTGATGACAGAGCAAAATAGTAAAACTGAAGGGCAACACGGAGGAAGAAATAATGAAGCTTGATGAAAAACTGGAGAAAGTAGAAAGGGTAACAGAAAAATAGAAGGGGTCTGCAAAATCTCCAGCCTATAGGATTAGAGAGATAGTGGCACCGCTGAGGACAGAAAAGGAGCAGATGAGGCAATGAAGATAAATTCAATTACAAGTGTACATCGCCATAGAGGCCATTAACTATAAATCAGTGTCTTTTAAGGTATAGCACTGAAGAACTTCCAAAATTGCTTTCACCCTTATTTAGTGCCTCACAAAGCTACCTTAGGTAAATTGATGCAATATATTCATCTCCTATTTGGCAAATGAAACCGAAACCCAAAGAGGCAAATAACCTCGCTGAGATTCCACAGACCTGGAGCAGGAACCCAATTCTCAGGACTCCTTGTCCAGTGTCCTTTTTACTTGATCATCTGGCCTTCCAGGCCAACTATAAATACTGATAACTTCATCGGAATGTAATTTAGCTAAAGTCGTTGAAGTCAAGACAATACAGAGAGAACTTGGCCAAGCAACTGCTTAGGAGTAAAATTCATGTTTTGAAATTAAAGTACAGGTCATAAACTTAAAGTTTGACTACTCTGATGTTTTGTTTGATAAAAGAGAGAATAAAATAGTTGTGGGGAAAAAATTATCAAGTAAAAGTATTCCAGAAGTATTTCAGTCAATCTGTTTTTATCTAAGCATAGTTAATAGATTCCTATTAACTATATTCAACTCCATAACCAAGAAGCCAACCTCTGTAGTTTCCCATCACAAATAACCAAACATTCGCTTTTTTGCATGATTATTTCAAATGTCAGTGACATGAATGATTGTCTTTAAAGTGGTCCAGTTACTTACATCTTTAGGCCAATATTTGCTGGTACTTTCATTTAATTTCCAAGACAATGAAAATATTTTGCCCTTCGGAGTGTTTCTAATAAGTATAATAATATTTTATAAATAAATCAATACTTTGTACTTACATAAAAGTTTTCACCTGAGAAGTGCAGCATGTCTTGGCTTTCAATTCTTTATTGAACTGACCTCTGCTTTTTTTGGCCAATGGGAAATGCTATCCTTACTTTACCAAAAGAGAAACCAAAGTCCAAGGCTTGTCTAATGAAACAATGAATTAACAACAGTTCTTGGAAGAGGAATCAGTACATCTGATTTCCAATGTTTAAATGGATTTTTGATGCCAGGATATAATCCCTGTCCAACATGAAGCTAGTCTTCCCACCCAAGGGGCCAAAGACACTGGAGAACCGGCATTCTTATGACATTTTATTAAGCAGTCTCTCTTTTTCATTATGATCCCAAACTCCTACGGCTCCAAAAAAAAAAAAAAAATGGTTTCAAGATACATAAGGTAATGAGGAAACCCCCACGACTCGAGAAAAAATTCACAAAAATTTTTTCATAACTAGTATTCAGCAGATGCTCACTGACTATAACTTTTTGTCTTCACAAAAGAGCTAACTGCTGGTAAGGAGAACACCTCCACAGACAGAAAAGGGAAGAAGGGCTAGCCCGAGGAAAAGATGATGGATCTTGATTTGAACATAGTCTCTCCTGGTCAAATTCTTTTCATTCCATTTGGCCTCTTTAAAAGTCTTTTTGCCTCCATAGTGTTCCCTTCCTGAAGGAAAAAAAACAAATCAACCCAAAGCCATTAGATAGGACTGAGCAAAGTACTTACATGTTTATGCAAGAGGGTGGGGAGCAGAGCGGTCCAGTCTGAGAGGTCAAAAATGGTATCAGGCCAGCAGGAGCTACCAGAGCCCCTACAGGCGAGGAGAGCACCCATGTGAGGATGGGGAGGGGGACTGACATAGGAGATCAGGCTCCAGGTACAGGTTAGTAGAGCTGCCTAATGTAGAATGTCAGAGCTTGAGAGGAGTAAAAAGGGTGTCTGTGTAAGGAGCAGCTCAGCCTGAGGAAGTCATCTTGGCGGGAGGGCAGCCCAGTTTAGGTTATCACCAAACAAGGTGAAGAAGACACCTACGGAGGGGTGGCACAGCACAGAACGTAGGGTTGTGAGAAGGGCGTCTATGCAAGGGAGCAGCCCACACGTACCGGAGCCCAGCAGCACGAGGAGGACATGCACAACTGGGATGGGATATCAGTGGTGACAGTGGCAATGAGAGATTAGACACATATGGGGAGGTTAACATATATATGTACATATATATATACACACTTACATGTGTTAGGAGGTTTCTCATTGTCAAAAAGGAGCAGTACAAATATGACAAGAGAGAAAACTATAATAAATTCTGTGTGGTTAATGAGAATGAAAAATTATGACAGATGATGGGGAGAGAGAGAAAGAATATGGCATTTAATAAGTGTTCAGTAATTTATGTTCCCAAATTTACTTAAATATTTTTAATGTATAGGTTGTGGGAAGAACCTGATGTAATAGAAAGGATGTGGTTTTGAGGTTTAGGTTCAAGTTCTATCTGGGTTCAAAATGATATCAACCTTTGGGACAGGAAGCAAACGAATTATAAAATATCTTTCCTTTATTTAAGACAATAGCTCTCAGCCAAAGGTGATTTTACCCCTCAATGGGACAATGGCAGAGTCTGGAGACATTTTTGGTTGTCACAACAGAGGAGTGCTAATGGTATCTAGTGGCTAAAAGTGAGGAATGCTGTTAATCATCCAACAACATACCAAGCAGCACCCCTCTCCACACACACAAAAAATCTGTTGGAATGGGCTGGATCGTGTACCAAACCACAGCACCTCAGAATGGCACTACTTGAAGACAGGGCCTTTAACAAGATGAGTAAGGTAAAAATGAGGTCATTAAGATAGGCCCTAATTCAATCTGATTGATGTCCGTATAAAAAGAAGATATTTGGACACACAAAGGGAGGCCAGGGATGTGCTTGCAGAGGAAACACCCTGTGAGGACACAGCAGGAATGCAACCGTCTGCAAGCCAAGGAGAGAAGCCTCAGGAGGAACCACACCGCCTGATACCTGATCTGAGACTTCCAAACTGCAGAACTGAGAGAAAATAAATTCCCGTTGTTTAAGCCACCCAGTCTGTGGTATTTTGTTATGGCAGCCCTAAATACAGTGACCCAGCCCAAAATGTCAATAATGCCAAGGCTGAAAAACTCTGGTTTATGATATACAAAAACAGTCCTGAGAAAAGCATTTATGGGAATGAAAGATGATCTGGCTAATATCCACCATTAAATGGCAAACAGAAGGAAAGAAGGGAAACAGAATTGCTTCCCCATAAAAATTTTTTAAAAATTACTCAGTGGAGAAAATCATTCTCTTGACTTTATATTGCGATGGGCCAGTGCAGTTAACATTCTCTCTTCTGGGCTATAAAGTCACTGAAAAGGCAATTAAAAAAAAATAAAATCAGCCTGATTTGGGGCTAATTATGTTTTCACCTCTCTGGGTTTTGTTTTTTTTAATAAAACCAAACTTGGAACATTCAATAATTTGATTTCTACATGCATTTGCTCAAAACATTTTCACCCACCAGACTAAGAAACCCCAGCCATGGCTTAATCCCAAGGTTACTTTCCTTTGGCTCAAAGAGGAAGGCATCTTCCTTGATCCAATATCTTTACCAGAGCTTTCATGAAAGTTCAAATGTGTGATACAAAATAATTGTTCTCTTTGTTGGCATGAAAGTGAACTCAAAATGGATCATAAGGATACACTTAAAAGCCAAACTATAAAACTTCTAGAAATAAACATAGAATAAAAATTTTTGTGACCTTTACTTAAGCAAAGTTCTTATTCAGTTGTGTTCTTATTCTGGACACAAAACTACCAAATATTTTATAATGATTAATTAAACTCCATTTTTTTTTAAATTTTGCTCACTAAAAGGCATTATTATTAAAACTGAAAAGTGACACACTTGAGACTGGAAGAAAATATTTTAAATACATATGTCTGACAAAGCATTTGCATCCAGAATATAAAAGAACTTATAACTCAATAAGAAAAAGCAAACAACTTCCCAAAAATCCAGACTATTTAAATAAGAAAAAGAAGATAATGACAAAAGCACATAAAAAATTCTCAACAGCATTAGTCATCAACAAAATGAAAATTAAAACTATAATGAGATATCATACACGCTTACTAAAATAGCTAAAATTAAAAAGATCGACATTTCCATGTATCAGCAAGTGTGGGGTATAAAGCAACTGAAACTCATACATTGTTGGTACAAATATATGAAATGGCATAGCCATTTTGGAAAAGAGTTTAGCACTTTCTCATAAAGTTAAACATACACTTCCCATATGACCAGCACTTCCAATTTTAGAAATTTACTCAAAGAGGAATGAAAACATATGTTCACAAAAACGCTTATACATGTATTCCTAGAAATTTGATTTACAATAGAAAAATCTCAATGCAATCCAAATGTTCATGAACAGATGATGGTATAAACGTATGGTTTATTCACACCACGAAATACTACCCAGCAATAAGAAGAAAGAAACTACTGATACATGCTACAACATGAATGAATATCATTGACATGCTGAGTGAAGAAAGCCAAACACAAAAGAAGCATATACCATATGTTTCTGCTATAAAATTTTAGAACAGATAAAACCAACTTACAGTGCCAGAAATCAGTGTCTGCCCATAATGGGGTTAGGAGGAATGAATGCTAAGGTGCACAGGGGAGTCTTTCAGGGTGATGGGGAGGTACTGTATCATGATTGGGGAGGGAGTTACAAGGTTGTACACATCTGTCAAAACTCATTTAACTGTACATTTAAAATGAGTGCATTTTGCTGAATATAAATTGTACTTCAATAACATTTTTAAAATATAAGAAAATAAATATGTAAAGGTACCTATAAATATATGCATTTATATGTGACTACTAAAAAATCTATAAACAAGAATACAGAAATTCAACGAATACACCTAGTATCAAGATCATGGTGTTCAACTATAATTCTTCATTAAAAGGCACCTTGGCAAAGTGGCCGATTTCAGGTAGGGACAGAGAAAATACAAAGTGAACATAGAATATTTTCTGGTAGAAACTCAGGAAGTACTCAAAGAATAATGGACCATGTCAAAGCTGGTAGGAGTATATAAAATAGCATAGTCATTTGGATGAAGAATGAAGGGACTCCTGCTCGCCAACCCTGAGTATTTGAGTACCAAAATACATGATGATATTAACAAGTTATTACCCAAAACTAAATAAGAAAATTAAATATAAGTACAAACTTACATACATACATACATTGAAACTAAAGAAGAAAGAGATATTTATGTAGATTTAAATCTTCCCTCAAAGTACATTCTAATTACAAAAGAGAAGGGAGTAATATTACAGTGGAAAAACACAGCAGATACAACTTAAATCACATGATCAAAGTAAACATCATTAATAATGTAACAAGTTGAAATTGTACGCCACTCAATAGGGCTTATGAGAAAACTGCATCACTTCTGTGACATTCCTGCTAAAGATGTATTACTAGAGGTGCTACCATATGTACCATGTCAACCTAAATTTTTAGAAATGCAGCAAAATCTCAGGTATCACCTTCTGCATCACCACATACCCCATACCCGGTACATACCACTGGATAACTCTTTCCCTTGCACCACTCACCCCTTCCTGCCTTCAGTACCTCTGATCTATCATCTCATTCAATCTATTTGTTAACCGTTTTAAAAATTTTAGATACGCTGCATATTTTTATACTTTCCCAGTATTTGGATAAAAACAGATAGCAACATGACTATCAGTAGGAGATTTTTTTCTGGAAACTAAACCTCTTATCTTTTAAAAATATCCAGCCTCTATCAAGTACAAAGCCTCCAGTGAATAGCACCGGGCGCCCAGTGGCCTGTGACTCACTTACAAGGTAACACTTCAGCCTCTGAGCTCACTTAGCATGTGGTCTCTGAATTAAGATTTCTGCTAAGCCTGTGAAGTAAGGAAATGTGAGGCAGCACCTGGAGTCTAAAAACATAACCTGGGGTCTCCGGTCATGCCTGGTACAGCACAGAAGCTTTGCAGGAAACTCGGCACCTGGAGGTCAGTACAAAATGACAGTGGCAGCTGCAGCCATAGAGAGAAGTGTTTCTTTCCCTGATGCACTGGAAGTCTGGCTAGGCACTGGCCACTTGTGATGAGAGAAGAATTTAATCCATAACCTCACTGTGTTCCTTGGGCGGCACATGCATACTTGCTGACTTCTGTAAGGGTTGCTAGTAGCTCAGCTGCTCACAGCCTTTTGTCCTTATTTGAACAAAGAACACTAAATCCCACTTTTAACACTCCTAGTAAGAGAAAATTAAATCTTGGTTCTCTGGGATATTCTGCAGACCTGCAAACTGTGATCTCAACCTAAGAAAAATAATTCTCTGATGGAACAAAGGCTAAAACAGAAACAAATACACAATTTCATTTTAAGCTCCAAGTGTACTTAAATGTTTAAACATTCCACCTTTGCTCATTTATTTTAGAAATAGAGTGATGGAAGCAAATATCTAAGACTAAGATGAGTCTTACGGCACTAATCCCAGCAAAGCCTCTACTCTAGGAGCCAGATCCAATGTCTCGTTGTAAATCTAAGAATGTTCTGTGTCACCGTTACACTGACCTTTAAACGAAATAAATGTCATTTAATTATTATTCATACAGCAAGGTGTCTTTATAATAACTATAGTCCAATA
This sequence comes from Pteronotus mesoamericanus, assembly GCF_021234165.1. Lineage (NCBI taxonomy): Eukaryota > Metazoa > Chordata > Mammalia > Chiroptera > Mormoopidae > Pteronotus > Pteronotus mesoamericanus. The sequence goes on along the minus strand of NW_026555157.1, from coordinate 12,974,709 downwards.
TAGATTTCTTTGAGAACTAGACCCCCAAACCAGAAATCCTGATCCTTTCAAAATTATTGGGAAACGAGCTCTGACCTTATGATCACCGTGTATAATTCACTTGTCCCCATCTGCTGAGATGGCCAGAATGTGCCTTCCATTGGCGTACACTCCTCTCCTGGGCAACATACTAATATGTACAACTGAGTATAACATAGTTAATAGTTCCTAATACACAAGGAGCCTTGAAAACAGTAAAAACAAGGAAATTACCCAGGGAAAATGGAATATAACTCACCAAAATTATAAACATACTTTAGAAGCATTAAACCTAACTAATAATTAAGGAAATGCAAAGCAATGCAATGATATAATTTTTCACCAGTGAGAATGAGAATGGCAAAAAAAAAAATATTCGATGATAACACTCATTGATAAAGATGTAAGAAAATAGGCAGTGGGAGTGAAGCTGGTAAAATCTCCTTGGAGGGCAATTTGGCATTATCTTTTGAAATATAAAATTCATATGCCCTTTGCCCTAGCCTTTCCATTTTCAGAAGTTTATGCTATAGATAGACTCTCAGATACATGTACTGATATATAAGTTCTGTCTGAAAAAAGTCCAACCATTGTTAACATAATGAGAATGGTCTGCACAACATCAATGTAACCTGGCAGCCAAGGAGTGTGGCCTGGAATGTACATACATGAACAATGACGACTTCGCTGTAATAGTCAGTGGGGGCGGTAGACACCATTGAGTGAGCACTTGTACTGTGTGCTCATCGCATTCAAAATGACTGAGTGAGTAGAGCAACGAATGTGCATCCAATTTTGTGTTAAGCTTGAACATTCCTCCACAGAAGCTATTCAGATGATTCAGAAGGCCACAGCTGTGGGCACCTGGTGACTGGCAGCTTCATCACAACAACATGTCCGCTCATGTATCACATCTTGTGCAGTTTTTTAGTGAAACATCAGGTCACCCAGGTGACTCAGTCTGGCCACAGCCCAGATTTGGCGCCCTGCAAATTTGGCTTTTCCAAAAACTAAAATCACCTTTGAAAGGGAAGAGATTTCAGACCATTGATGAGATTCAGAAAAATATGATGGGGCAGCTGATGGCAACTGGGAGAACTGCGTGAGGTCCCAAGGTGCCTACTTTAAAGGGGACTGAGGTGTCATTGCCCTATGTACAATGTTTCTTGTATCTTATATCTTCTTTAGTAAATATCTCCATTTTTCATAATACATGGCTGGTACCTTTGGACAGACCTCATATATTTATGTTTATGTAGATAAAACACAAATAAGCACATACATGCTAATTACATGTAATTTTAAAGAAGATTTTACTTACTTATTTTTAGACGGGGGAAGAGAGGAAGAGAGAGAAACATCAATGTGTGATTGCTTCTCCTGCTCCCCCTACTAGGGACCTCACTTGCAACCCTGGCATGTGCCCTAACTGGGAATCAAGCCAGCAACCCTTTGGTTCTCAGGCTGGCACTCAATCCGTTGAGGCACACCAGACAGGGCTAATTGCATGTAATTTTTAAATTGTAAGTTTTAAAAACTGCAAGCAACCTAAATATAAGTTGAATATATATATCAGATGTTAAATATAATATGTAGTCATATGTTGGTTTGGCCAAAAAGTTCATTCTGTTTTTAAGTAAAAATAAAAGACACACTTTTCATTTTCACCAATAGCTTTATTGAACAATGTATTCACCAGTTTGTTTCACAGCTTTCTGCCCTGTTTCAGGGAACGTCACAATTCCATCTTTCGAAAACTTTTTATCTTTTTGAGCAAAGAATTATTCCAAGTGCCTTTTTATTTTCTCAATAACACTCATTGATAAAGACATTTTATTTTCTTTAAATGTCAACAACTTAGGCAATTTCTTATATTTACGTAATTCATATACATGATAAAAATTCCAATAATTCAAAAGGGAAATGACAAAAGTAAGGGTCTTCCCTATAGGAAGACTATAGTCTTTCAAGGAATTGAAATTTTTCCCATTAAGAGAATTTTGTAAATACTGAAATAAATGGAAATCTGAAGATACAATGAATACTGCAGATGAATCAGAGCTTCCCAGACAATCTGTAGTTTTTGCGTGGTCATCAAAGAAACATGTGGTCTCGCACTATCCTGATGGAAAATTATGTTTTCTGTTGACTTATTCTGGAGGCTTTTTGTTACGTGCAACTTTCAGTTGATCTAACTGGACACAATACTTGTTGAAATTAATCGTTTGGTTTTCTGGAAGGAGCTCATAATAAAGGATTCTCTTCCAATCCCACCATATACATATCACCTTCTTTGTATACAGGCCAGCCTTTGGTGTGATTGGTGGTGGTTCACTCATTTGCTCCATGATCTCTTCCATTCCATATTATTATAAAGCATCCACTTTTTATCACCCATCACAATTTGTTTTAAAAATGAAACATTTTCATTTCATTTAAGTAGAAAATCGCATGCAGAAATACGGTCAAGAAAGTTTTTTCGCTTAACTTATGTGGAACCCAAACATCAAAGCAATTAACATAACCAACCTGGTGCAAATGATTTTCAATGCTTGATTTGGATATTTTTTAGTATGTCATCTATCTCCCATGTGGTAGAATGCTGATTGTTCTCAATCGATGTCTTGATTTGATCACTATCAACTTCAACTGGTTTACCCGACTATGGAGCATCATCCAGAGAGAAGACTCCAGCACAAAACTTCACAAACCACTTTTGACATGTTCTATCAGTCACAGCACCTTCTCCATACACTGCACAATTATTTTTTTTTTTGCATTTCAGTTGTATTTTTACCTTATTTTTTACCTATTTTTACTTCTTGAAATACTAAAGTGCAATATGCTGAAAATGTTGCTTATTCTTCCATCTTCAGTATTAAAATGGCTACACAAAAATTCACTAATTTTGATAAGCTTTATTAAATGCACCCTGACATGACAGCTGTCACAATACAATCTAACAAAACTTCTTCAAATGAAGTTAAAGACAACTAACTGAATGAACTTCTTGACCAACCCGATACACTATATCATCATATATATGAGATAAAATATATTGTCAGAGTTACACATTAGATAGCTATGTCATCATGAAAATACCAGAGTAGATCTAAGGAAAAAAAAAAAAACAGTGTTTAAGGTACATCAAGATTAAGAATATATTATATATTTGAGTAAAATTTTAATATGTACATCTATACTACTACTATATATGCTTGCATAAGCACAAAATATTTTTTGGAAAGATACAGAAGCAACTCTTTATAATGGTTGCCATTAGCAAAGGAGAAATGGGGTCTGAAATGGGAGGACACTTACTTTTGTCATTTCCCTTTTGAACTATTGGAATTTTTATCATGTATGTGTATTACTTAAATATAAGAAATTGCCTAAGTTGTTGACATTTAAAGAAAATAAAATGCCTGAAATCTAGTGATTTCACAATGGTTTCATGTGATTAGGTTATCCGTGGTTCAAATAAAACAATAGGTCAAAATCTACATTAAAGTTGTCCAAAGTTTTAAAATAACACTGTGTGTCATTCAGGAATTACTCATGGACGTGAACGGTCTCTCTTACAGGTCATTTAAAAAAAATGTATTGTATTTTTTTCCATTGCCATTTAACCCCCTGATACCTTGTATTCCCTGCATTCACCGCACTATTTTCCATGTCCAAGAGAGCTTTTTTCATTTTTGCTCAATGCATCTACCCCCTAATGCCCCCCACCCCCCTTAATAGCTGTCATCCTTGCAAGTCATTTTCTCTCTGTATTTTGCAGGGGTAATGTCTTCTCAGTGAAAAGCAGCTGGATAGAATGATTAACATTTTTTAAAAAGCCTGTTCATTCACAATTACTCTATTTTTTTATTTATGTATTCTCTTTTCTTTAAAAAATTAATGTTTAATAAGGAAAAGACATTATATCAACATTGTTCATTGTAATATTAAAATAACTGGAAATAACTTTATTAAAATGCTGTGAATATTCTTGTACAAATACTTTTGTAAACATATGCACTATTTTCTACACAGCATATTACGGAGTGAATGTTTACTGTCCCCCCTTAGATTCATATATTAAAATCCAAAGTGATGGTATTAAGAGATAGGGTCTTTGAAAGGTGATTAGGTCATGAGGGTGGAGCCCTCATGAATGGGATTAGTGCCTGAAAGAAAAAAACACTCCTGTGTTTCCTCTCTACTATTCACACTGAACACTCCTCTGACCAAATGTGTGGGGCTTTTCCCATGCCAAGCAATTCTTCAGTTCTCTGGTAGACATCAACTGGATGTCCTACAGTTCTAACACTAGCTACCTGGAGATACTGTCAGATCAAACAGATTAAAGTTTCATTCCCACAAAATTGCTCCTGCTTCAGACACTAACATACAGGTTGTCACCATGCTTCTGACTGAAGTCAGAGGTTCCCACAACCCTCTCCTTGGATTTGATTAATTTGCTAAATGGCATCCAGAACTCAAGAAAACATTTAAAATACTATATTACTTGTTTATTGTAAAATGAAATAACTAAGAAGCAGCCAAATGAAAGAAGTACATGGGGCAAGGTATGTGGGAAGAAGAGCAGAGCTTCCATGCGCTCTCTGAGAACATCGTTCTCCCAACACCTACATCAATTTACCAAACTAGAACATCTCTGAACCTTGTACTTTGGGGATTTTTGTGGAGCCTTCATTTTGTAAGCGTGACTGATTAATCCAACCTCTAAACCAACCTGCCCTTGAAGTTGGAGCATGAAAATTCCAACCTCCTAATCACATGATTTGTTCCCCTGGCAACCAGCTCCTAAACTTAGGGGCTTTCCAAAAGTCACTTCATTGATGTTAACTGAGGTGTGGTTGAAGGGGGATGGTTTTGGATAATAAGACAACGTATGTGCTCCATTACTTAGGGAATTTTTTTCTCATTGTTTATATCTTTTTAAAATTTATTTATCAACGTATAATTGATATATATTAGTTTGAGGTGTACTCATAGTGATTTGACATTTATATACCTTATGATCTGATCATCACAATAAGTTTAGTAACCATCTGTCACCACACAAAGTTATTATGATATTATTGACTATTTTCTCTGTGCTGTATATTATATTCATGTGCCTTATTTATTTTATAACTGGAAGTTTGTACCTCCTATTCACCTCTACTTTTTTCACCCATCTCCCCCACCCCCTTCTCCTCTGGCTATTATCAAGTTGTTCTCTGTATATATGAGCCTATTTCTGTTTTGTTTTATTTACTCATTTATTTTATGTTTTTAGATTTCACATGTAAGTGAGATCATACAATATTTGTCTTTTTCTGCCTGACTTATTTCACTTGGGATCATAATTTTTAGGTCCATCCATTCATGTTGTCACAAGTGGCAAGATTGTACGGCCATTTATAGATATAGTGTTTATATATAAACTTCTTAATCCATTTTATCTATTAACAGACACCCAGGTGGCTACCTTATGTTGACCATTATAAATAATGCTACAGTGAACCAATGAACATAAGAGTACATGTATTTTTCAAATTAGTGTTTTCATTTTCTTCATATAAATACCCAGAAGTAGAAATTGCTAAGTTGTATGATAATTCTGTTTTAAGGACTCTCCATACTGTTTTTCACTGTAGCTGTACCAATTTACAATGCCACTATACACAAGGATTTCCTTTTCTCCACTTCCTCACCACACTTGCTATTTGTTGTCTTTTTGATAATAGTCATTCTGACAGGTGTGAAAAGATATTTCATTGTGGTTTTGATTTGCATTTCCCTGATGATTAGTTATGTTGAGTGTCTTTCCATTATGTCTGTTGGTCTTTTTCAAGTCCAAAACAGCTCACTCAATAGCTGGCAGTTGATAGTGGCCATCTACCAAAGAACCTACATGTGTCCTCTCCAGCAAGATAGTCATTATTTCCTATCCTGTAGCTAGTTCCCTTCTGAGCAAGCACACCAGAAGCACCAGGCAGAAGCCAAATGGCCTTTTCTGTCCTAGCTTAAGTTTTTAGGCAATTGTTAAACATTGACTAGAACACCACTAACTTAGCTCTTCATGCTTTGCTTTCTGTGCTTGTATTGAAAAATGCCTTGAGATGCTCAGCATCACTAGCCATCAGAGAAATGCAGATCAAAACCACCATGAGGTTCCACCTCACACCGGTCAGAATGGCCATCATAAACAGATCAACAAACAACAGGTGCTGGCGAGGCTGTGGAGAAAAGGGAACCCTAGTACACTGTTGGTGGGAATGCAGACTGGTGCAGCCACTGTGGAAAACAGTGTGGAATTTCCTCAAAAAGCTGAAAATGGAACTCCCTTTTGATCCAGTGATACCGCTGCTGGGACTATACCCTAAGAACACCAAAACGCCAATACAAAAGAACCTATGCACCCCAATGGTCATAGCAGCACAATTTACAATAGCCAAGTCTTGGAAGCAACCTAAATGCCCATCAGTAGATGATCAGATCAAAAAATTATGGTACATATACACAATGGAATACTACGCAACAGAAAGAAAAAAAGAAGTACTAAACTTTGTGACAGCATGGATGGAACTGGAGAGCATCATGCTAAGCGAAATAAGCGAGGGGGCGAAAGACAAATACCATATGATCTCACCTATAAGCGGAACCTAACCAACAATGCAAACATGCAAGGAAAATATGACCAGCAACACTGAAAGGAAAAGAAATCAACAGAGACAAGAGGGAAAGGTGGGGGCAGGGAAAGGGAAGGGAAGGGGAAAGTCAAGGAACATATAGCAAGGACTCATGGACAAAACCAAAGGGGAAGAGCTGAGGGAGGGAAGGAGGGAGGGGGCAAGGGAAAGTGGCAGGGGGGGAGGCAGAGACAAATGTATTTAAAAAGTAAATAAATTTTTAAAAAATCTTCATAGATTGTAAAAAATAAATAAATAAATAAATAAATTCATTTTTTTGGTCATAAAAAAATAAAAAATAAAAATAAAAAATACAGATGAAATGTTAGGCACAGTTTCTGACACATAGTAAATAGTCAATAATTACAAGTTGTAATTATCAGTGAATAGAAATTAGAGGAGGAAATTTTAGCTTTAAAAGTTTTCATTAAAACCTATTTTAACTTCAATAAAAAAAAAAGAAAAGTGCCTTGAAAAACCATGAAGCATTTCACAAAAATAAGAAAAAAAACAATTTTTAATCTAATGCTCTGATTTTTATTCATATTCAAATTAAAATTTTAAAAGTAATTGTTATAGAAAATGTAGGTATTATCTCTGTGGCAGGATAGCTTACTGAGACCTCAATTTGCATTTTGATCTTGTGTTTTTCCTCCCCTTTGCCATCATGGTGGCCAGTGTGCTGGTCCTTTGATTCAGGGACATTGTTGGACCAAAGCATTATTTCTTAACATTTTCCCTCCTATCTTTTATCTTCAAAAGACTAGTCTTTTGAGAAAATTATGCTAGAGGGTACTGAGATCCATCAAATGTCTTTGGAGGAGCAAGAAGGAAAACAGAGGAAGGAGAGCCGTACATGGGGAGTCCCTACCTCTCATTCTCTTACAGGTTTTCAAGGGGAATTACTGACAAGCTACCAAGGCGTAATGCCAGGAGCTGGCAAACTGCAGCCCATGGGCTGGCACCTGTTTTTATAAATATAATTTTGGAGAACACTGCCATGTCCACTCATTAATATGTTGCCTAGAGCTGCAACTATATTTACAACTATTGAACCGGGTAGTTATGACAGAAACCTATGGCCTATGGCACACTTACTATCTGAACAATTTTAGTGCTGGCCAATGTAAATGATACCCCCTAGACTTGAGTGTTTCAACCCTGCAAAATCACACAGCAGCCCCGAAACTACAGATATCTGGCAAAGACTATCATCGCTACTGAGGCAGGAACCACTTCAAATGAGACTTGCACTTCAGTGGAATCATATTCATGTGACTTTAAGAGGATACATTTCAAAAGAAGATAAAATCACGACTCTCAAACAAATATAAAATGCACATATCAAAGCATTTTATTGAACTCAATAATTAATGAGGGAACTAGTAAGATATGTAAAAATAAGTTCAAATGGAAATTTGACTTTCAGAGAGTTATATTCTCTAAAAAATTCATTTCCACTGCCACGAAGAGGAATCACTTGTGTAGTTATGCACAGAAAACATTTTCGTAATTATTAGTGTTCTACGGTTAAATTTCTTTACAGAGTTGTAAGACAACCTAGTCAAAGACAACCAAAAGCAGAAACAACCACATGGATGAGCTAGCCTGGATTCCTACTAAATTACAAAGTATTGCATAATTTTCCCCTATAACACCAAAGACCACAGACAAACCCCAGAATATTTTGCTTTTTTATCAACCTTGGAACATTCATATGACCTTAAGAAAGCTTTATAATGACTGAGATTAAATTATTTGCCAAGCAAGTCTTGGTGTCAAATTCAGAATAAATTTGATTTAAAGAAAATAAAGTATGTTGATATTTCCCTTGAGTTTCTGGAATAAAATTCATCTGTTGTATTCAGGTTTCTTGACAGACACTTTGACAAATCTACTTCTGTTTTCTAGACCTGACAACAGTTAAGTAGGTGATTGGAAAATATTTGCTAAATGAATGTAATGAATGCTAAAGAACAAGAGAAAATTGATTATTTCACATAGGTAAATAAAACTTAAAGGGGAGTGGGGGACACCTCAAATTATTGACTATCTCACATGTGTACTATGCAAATTCTGACCTAGGTTCACTATGTTTTGTGCAAGAGGAGTATCAAGAAGAATCTGATATGGAAACCCAGAGTTTGCAGAATGAACCTTGTATCTACCTGTTTTCTAAGAAAGCTGATAGAAAAAAGAACCACCAACAGAGAATTATTTTTTCTTGTAGGAAAAAAATTTGTGCTTCACTAGAAAACTATGTGTTATCTGGGCTCTCCAGAAAACTCTCAGTGTTATCAGATTCTAGTCTTTTATTGCAGCAGCGAAGCTGTGTAAATTGGAGCTAAGAAGTAACAATGCAAAATAATTCTTGTTTATTGATGTGCAAATTGTGTTCTGCCCAGTAGAGGTTCAATTGATTTCCCTTCTTCTCCTGTGGAAAAGCCAGTTTTGCCCCCCATTTGTACATTCATTTCAATATTCCTGATTTATAAATGTGTCTGTTACTTCAGATTCTCTTTTGAACAAGTTGTAACATCTGCCTGGTATCCTCAATGGTTAATGAGTAAAATAAAATCTTTTTACCTGTTCATTTTTATCCCACAAGAGTCATGATTTTAACTTTTTTTAAAAATATCATCTTTTAACACTCTTCAAAATAGTATTAATTTTAAGAGAAAGTGAATATTCAATTCAAAACACAGAGAGGTGGAGGAGAAAAGAAAAAGACTGTATAAAGTGGATAGATACCAAGCTGTCAAAATAATTAATTGAGAGTTGAGTTTAGAATAATTATTAATGTGCTATAAGGACACATTTAAACATTTGTGCACATCCATGATGCCAGCCCATTGGGATAGCAACAGTATTCAGGTTGCTATGGATACATTTTTAAAAAAATTACTTACCCCATTGTCTTCTTCAAGATGTCAAGATGAGCCCTGACTGGTGTGGCTCAATGGGTTGCGCATAATCCCCTCAAACTGGAAGGTCATTGGTTCGATTCCTGGTCAGGGAAAATACCTGGGTTGTGGGCCAGGTTCTGCAGGGGGCATGTGAGAGGCAACTGTTCAATGTGTTAACATCAATGCTTCTCCCCCTCTCTTTCTCCCTCCCTTCTCCTTGCTCTAAAAATAAATAAATAAATAAATTTTTAAATGTCAAGGCAAACGTGGAGATGAGTCTCATCCAAAAATCAATTTTCCATTTCTCCCTTTATTTACATTTATTTTCTACATCCTTTGTGTGTTAATTATCAATGCAAAAACCACACTAGTGATAAAATGTGTAGATGTTACAGGTCTCAGTCATCCAATTTGAATCTATGTCATCGCCACTGGGATTTCCCAGGGGACATCAGAACAAACTACTTCTTCCAGACTGTCTTACTTAACCTTCCTCAGAAGTCAATAGGATAGCCTCATGTTTAGGTCACAAAGATCTTACTGAGTCAACAGAATCTGATACAAGATATCTATCATTTTTTAACTCTGGTATGCAACCGCACTGTTAATTCTCCTGAGAGACAAAGAGGAGAGTCTCCAGGGATAAACACTGAAAGAGCTTCCTTCCAAATTGTCATTAGTTGGGCTTTGTGGAAGATAAAACTCATGCTGGAAGAGATATGCTCATTTAGTAAATAAATGCTGTCTCCCTCAGACACTAGAGCATTGCTTGGGGAAGAAAATTTCAGAATTCAATATTAAGAAAACAAAAGAAGAGGTAACACATGATTTCCTTGGAGGTCTTGTCAGGTTCTAAAAACAACACGTTAAGTGTAAAAAAAAAAAAACCCAAATGTACCCCTAGGATTCAGAAACAATAATCCTGGTCCATTACTTCTTTCTAAAGCTGCATTAGTATGGGAAAAATTGTTACAGGCTTTCACCAGTAGAGGGGAATACTATCCTGGGAAAAAAACACACAATTTCACTATGCCCATCTTCTTCATAATTTTTCTGTGGTGTAAGAGACAAATGTTTTTTCCTTGCTTTTCTCATTTATAGCATGTTTAATGGCAGGAAATTTGCTGCTCTGTGCCTAGAGCATAATTGATCTGGGAGCAGGAAGGAGAGGGTGGGAAGCCGCGAGAGGAGAGCCATCTGGGAGCTGTCAGGCACTGGAAAGAGGCGCTTTCCTTACATTTTCGCACTCTCTCCTTTCTCAAATCCCCAGTCCAAAACATTCTAGAATCGTAGTTCCTACTTAACTCCTCCCTATGGGAGACTGTTAGCTATTGTCAATCAATAGAGACCTCTAATGGACAGGTAGTCATAATTTGTCCTTTAAGAACTATGAATATTAAAATATCTACCTGTTTTCCACTTAATATCACCATATCCTGATGGCTTTCTTTTCCAGCATTTCTAACACTGCAAAAGCTTGCGAAACGGATTTCATGAAGAGAAGCATTACCCTGAGTGGAATTAAACAGGGAGTGCCATGGTGCTGAATAAATGGAAGGATCCATTCTCTGTGAGGCACTAGGTCAGAAAAAGCAACTCCCATAGTCATAGCAAGCAGAGGTCACCATTAATCACAGGAAAAGAAAGTAGAGTGTCTTCAGCAGAACACCAGGACAGCAAGTGCCGTATTTCCTAGCCATCTTCAGAGCTGAGGAGAAAAAGAAAGAGGGAGGGGAGGGGAGGAGAAAGAAAACAACATCAACAAAGAGCTTCCTGGTTAAATATTTTTAGGGAAGAGGTAGGAGACTGACACCAGAACCCATTGTATATTCTGTATGTTTTGTTGCACATAAATATAATGTAACAAACCTATAACTTGACTCCCATGTCCAACTGTCACAGGTGGGCACAGGTCACCAGGTTCTTGGTGACCACAAAAAAAACACAATTGAACAGAACACCCATAGAGTCTACAGCACAGAGACAGAGAGAGCAGATTTATTAAGCAATAGTGCACTCCACAGGGTATAGGAGCAGACCAACTTTGAGCAGGGATTCTATGCTTAAAGGGCAGATATTTCCTGGTTAGTTTTGGCAGACTCTTATTGTGCATGTGCAAGTAGTTATGTTACTTTTAAGCTACTGTGCATGAGATCCCCCGTGATTTTCCTTGATTGCCCCCTGGGGTGAGGGGTGGGGGAAACACAATTCTAATTTATTATAATGATATTATAATGAAGCAGGGGTCATGCAACGGTCACAGAAGCATCTTTTGTGCAGGTGCAATCATGATTCATCCAGATTCAGTGCATTTCCAGGAAACATTACAACTGGCCTTAGAATAAGTTATCTGTTCTCTATCCATGTCCTTAGTCTTAGTCCTGGGGTGCCTCTGGAGTTTCCCCGTTCCTGACTATCTCCTGCCTCAACTTACCCCTGAGAGACATGGTTCTCAAAAATGTTTTTGGGATTGCTGAAGGGCGATGATCATTCTTCTGTAACTTCTTCTGGCTTAGACAAGACAGTAGTCCCTGTCTACCGAGAATCATGCAATTTTCACCCTATTCTATCTACAGGTTGAAGAGGAGCTGCTGAGACTATCATGGAGGCTGCATGTTGGTCAGCTTCAACATCATCCTTAAGGATTGGCTGGAAACCTGAGAGAATCATCATCTTGATGTGAAACTACTTATGTCTAACAGATGCAAATTTAACAAGTAAATTAAAAAAACAAGGTCCTACAAGTAATAAGAGTAACGGACCTAGGAGGGATAATTGCTGGGGGCTGCTTTGAGTGGTATCAGGGACTGTAGTCCTGCACAAGCAGGCGCCTGGGAGAAGCTACGTAAGTCTTGGTTGGAAAACTGGTAATGCGGTTGATAGGCAGGACCTGGAAATAGCTCTGAGGGCCCCTGGGGGAAATCAGGCCAGAAGTAAATTATACTCCTTGAAGCATGCTTTGTTTCTTTCTCAAGCTCTGTTATTCTCACACCAGATAACTGGCTCATGCTGGGAAGGAAATTTACATTATTCATGGACCCTGACCCTGAACCATTTGGCGCCATTATGTTTACTCATCTTGGACCATGCAAATCGGTGTGTTCCTGCCATTTGTCTTCTTCAAACATCACCTACTCTCTGTAAATTTAAGATATTGATGTAATTATATTACCTTTACATTCCTGCTACCTCTCCTTAACTAATAACCCTTTCAATAAAAACCAATGAGCATGAGGGCTTGGGGCATCCCCCGCTAGAGGGAATTGCCATCCCCTTTCCTTGACAGGCAAATAGTGTCTTGAATGATTCTTCCATCCGCAGTGAATCTGGGGACTTCACAGGCCAGAGTCCCCCATAGATAATAACCACTTTATGCCAGGGAGCCAAGCAGTCAGGGTATCTTTAATTCCTTGGCCCTGTTTGTTGTATTTATGTAGCCACTCTGCCTGCTTATAAGTTTTTCTTATGTTAGTCTCAGTCATTCCGGAGTTATTCACATAAGTAGAGCAGGCGGTGTTAATGACAGCACATACACCATCCTGTTCTGCCAGAAGATAATCAAAGGCAAGGCAGTTGTCCATGACTACATTTGCTAGCAAGTCTACTGATTTTAATACTCCAGTAAGAACATCAGAGGTACCTTTGGAGACTTCTCCTATAGTCTTAGTGAGTCCCTGTAGGGTGGCCTCATGGTAGGCAAAGCCTCCGCAGGAGACCTCAGCAGCTATAGGCCGCTCCTCCACCAGCCACAACCAAGCCAAAAGCTCACTTTTTTTTGACAAGAGATTGTTCCTTTGGGTCCTGAGTTGTATTCATAATAGTGAGGCGTTGAGGAGCCAGGGTCCCTAGAGTGAATTCACCCCCATGTTAAGAGTAACTGAAATGCATATAAGTAATGGCTTCTAGAAGTTCTGAGTGAGGGATGAGAAAGTTGTTAGAAATCCCACATAGCCAAACAAGACCTGGAGGTGCCACAGTGATGGTTGTGTTGGTAGAGTTATATTTACTAAGGAGTGTATATAGTGAAGGAGAGAGGCTATCTTTAAAAGGGTCCAGTTCTATATTGCAGTCATGTTTTTTGGCTGGGAGCATTGAGAACTCAAGTGGAACCCCTGAAGAGGTTGGCCCAATTCTCAACCAACACATTTGTAGTGTCATTGATATCTGCATTATTAGTTTTGTCAAAGCAACAATGGGTATCATTAAGAATGCAATTAGAATAATACTGCATGTGACCAATTCAAAGTCTTGAAGATTCATCCTTCAGAATGATTCTCTAGAGAGCTGGAACTTGAAAGGGAAGCCAGGGCTTCTAATGGGTTAATGGCCCCAGAATGCATATTATTATAACACGGATGCATCCTATATTACTGTTGCACTTGAGAGGTACAGGAATAATTAAATGACTTTAATTCTAGTGGGGTCATACAGAAGCACAAAGAAGGGTTCTGCTTCCATCTGACTCAAAGAAAAAAAGGAACACATGTAATTAGCAGAGGAATTTATAGCATTGATTAAGGATTTATTAACTATTGGGTAGGCTTTTATTTGAGTATTATATCTGGAAGGAGTCTCTGGATTAGGACAACATATCCAACCTATTGGGTCAGATTTTCTCCTGCTGCTATGATTTGAGAAGCATTTACAAAAAATTCTCATCCCATTCCCCTATGCAGGGTGTAGATGAGTAGAGAAAGGTTCACAGAAACAACAAAGAGATTTTAATTTTGGAAATCTATAGATATGATTCCACCTCAGAGGCAGTAAACAAGCCTCCATACAGAAGACCAACACTAATAGAAAAATGCCAAGATGGGTAACTATGCAGAACAATGGTGGTTTTAGTACATTGTCATGAATCATTACTTATCTTTCAGGGCTTCTTCCTTCTGAACAGGAACCTGAATGTCTCCAATGGCTCACAGCTGTAGTCTGGCTCTAGCTGGTCCTGGCTTGGATCAGGATCACCCAGGAACTGGGTTTACCCCAGACATACGAACCCAGCTATTGACCCCTAAAAGTTTTACAGTCCTGAGGGGTACTCAAGACTACTTGGTAGGGCCGTTTCCACTCAGGGTTGAGTTGGTGATCCTTTCTTCCAAGTTTTAAGGAGTACCCAGTCCCCTGGAGATATGGTAGTTTGAAAATTCTCTTTTGGGCTGGTAAAACTTTGTTCCCTATTCCTAAAAAGCTTTCTGCACTTGCTCTAAGTTTATTATATTCTTAACTGCTTGGTGGTTCTCTGTATCAAACATTAGATCTAAAGTTAAAAAGGGTCAGCCATACAACATTTCAAATGGTCTGAAGCCGGTATTGGCCTTAGAGGAGCCCCCAATTGTCATGAGGGCTATAGGTAGCAACTTAGCCCAGTTCTCAGATGTCTCCTGACCAAGTTTTACTAAAGCTCTTTTTATCTTTAAAAAAAAGTTTGATTTGCCCGTTCTACCTTTCCAGAGGAAGCCCTCAAGCAGAGTGGAGATAATATTTTATACCTGGAACTTCAGAGACTGCCTGAGTGATCCTAGAAGTGAAGGATGGCCCATTAGCACTTTATAGGAATCATGGGTGACCAAATTGGGTCATTATTTCCTTTAGGAGAGCTTTTGTTATTTCTGTGGCCTTCTCCATCCATGTTGGAAAAGCCTCAATCCGTCCAGTAAATGTATCTACCAGGACTAGTAAGTATTTATATCCTCTTCAAGGAGGCATTTCAGTTAAATCAATCTGCCAGTCCTTACCAGATAGGTCTCTCTTCACTGAATAGGTTCTATCAGTGAGGGCAGGACTGGCTTTTGCCCAGGATTGTTGTAGTTACAAAGAGTACAAGGCTGGCAAATATTCTTTATGGTGGTAACTATTCCCCTGCCTATGAATAATTTATTAACCATTGCCACTGTAGCATCCTTTCTGATGTAGAAGGAGTCATACAAAGCCTTTAAGAATTTCCACTGGGAGGCCTGGGGAAGGAAGAGTTTCTGGCTAATATACATCCAAGGTCCTTCATGGACACCCCCTTGCTCAAAAGCCCAAGATATTTCCTCAGATGTATAGTTGGGCTTGATATACGAACCACTTACAGAGGGAAATAAGGCCATTTGTTTGTTGGTTCCTAGTGCCTCCTGCCTCACAATCAAGAAACAGAAACGACATAGTGGTTTAAACAGAGAAGGTTTAACATAAAGGATTATTCAACTATGACCAAAGGAAACTAATATATTTTTCAACTGTATGTGGAGCCCCAGGGCTATGAGAGAGTACCTAAGGAAGGCCAAATTTGGTACCCAGCGCTGGGTTCAGGCCTCACTGGGGAAGATGAGACTACAACCTACAGGAGGCAGAGAATTTCACTGGTTTGTAAGGGCCAGGTCTGCTCTGCAGTTGCTCGTCAAGTAAGGAAGCAACGTTCCACGGCACAGGCTGCTGCAGTCAGTGAGCAGCACACTGGCATGCAGACAGAGCCCTCCTGGCACAGCCCGAACACAAGCGAGCCACAGCTAGTGGCCTGGGATGTTAGCGCGCGGCGGGAGCGGAGGTGGCTATGGGGGCAGGGGGCCGGGCGTGCACGGGTCTCTGTCAAGGAGAAAGCAGGAAATGCTCCCGAAACTGCGTGGGAGTTGTAAAGGTGTGGAGAGTCACACATCGACCAGGATTCTTTCTGAGGCAGAGGACAGTCCTGCGTCCTCACACCCACACCTCTCACCAACTCTGCAAATACTGGGGCAGGGGACCCCCTCCCCGTAGCTAGGTCCTTCAGGTGCTCTCCGCTGAAAAAGCTGAGCCTCGTGTTCACTGTAAAGAAGAGAGTTTTCCAGGAATTCCATCTTTCTCTATAGCATGGCAGATTTTGGAGAGTGAATTTGGAGCTGGGAGGCAATAAATGGGTAAGCGGCGCATACGAATAAGAGGCTGTATATGACCAAATGCACAGTGTGAGTGATCCTCAAAAAAAATTTTTATATTCCTAAATATTTTTTTTGATTCCTAAAGCCTAAAAGCAAGGACCCCTCCAGGTATTGTTGAATAGATTCTTGCACTGGATGGACCCTAAGTGACCATTAATTCTCAGATTCTGGAGTCTAGTGTGTCAACTAAGAAGTCCCATCACAGCAATCTACATGAGCAAATGCCATTGTGATTTTATAACATCTAATGTCATAATAGCCCTCTGATACAGTCATTGAAATCCCTATATTGCACATAAGGGAGGCTATTGGGGCTCAAAGGAAGTTAATTCAATGATGAAAGGGCTAGAAAATAACTCACTGAGGAAAAATTAAAAGGGCTTCAAAATGCTTTTAGCATTAATTTCAGGTTTGTTATAATAACTGAAGACCTTCTCATCATGAGAAGATAAAATGATCAGCTCTAAAGGCACAAAGAACAATAACTGACAGAGGGAAATTTGGTAAGGGGAGAGCACTGTCCCTACAGGGATGGGAAAGAGCCAGATTTCAGAGCCGGGCTGCTGGCATTGAGGTCAGGGCTCTGCCGCCTACCAACAGTGCAATCTTGAGCAGAGTATTAGCCTCTCGCAACCTCAGTTTCCTCATTAGTAAAATGGAGATGATAATCATGATGCTTCTTTAGGGAAATGTTGGCAGGATAAATGAGCAAATGTATGTGAAGTACTGAGAACAATGCCTGGCGCCAAGTCAGTGCCATACAACAATTCTTATGATTTACTTTGTACAGCAGAAGAGGTAGGCAAAATTGAGAGAAAGGTTTTGAAGAATAACATTAAGATCAGCTTAAGAAACTGGGAAGAAGAAGACTGTGACAAAAATGAAAACATATTTAGAATTCCACATCTCTGGACGGTGTAAAGCATGAGGCTCCTCCCATAGAGTTTAGTACAGAATTTTGAAGGAAGTCACAGCATCACACTCCCACAAAATAAGAAAGTGCTTCAGCAGATATGAGGTTCTATTGTTTTCTCAAGAAGATAAAAGCAGAAGTGTTTAGTGGGTGCCTACACAAGGGCATAGCCACATGGAATGAAATGCAGTCAAGTCTGGATAAGAAACTACAACACAGATTATTTATATTTATGTTTTTTTAAATATGTTTGGTTGGTTGGTTGGTTGGTTGGTTGGTTAGTTGGTTGGTTGGTTAGCTGGTTTTACTGTATTGGCTCCTGATGGCTTTGGAAAGCCTCTAATGTTAATGAAGATAAATGTCAGAGTAAGTGAACAGGTGCAACCTGAGACCAGCAGGTAGTCACAGGAAATGGCCAACTAGCCTCTAGAGTGAAGGGTGACATTTAGTGGGCATAGCAGAGTCAGTCTCCTGCTGCCCTGGATCATGGGTATTTTGTTTTAAAAAAGTTATTATTTTATAAGGCCTATTAGGTATTTTTTGAAACCCATCTTTAATTACTAATACCATTTCCAAGGCTTCTTGCTGGGGCTTAGATTGTTGGTTTAGAATTTGTGATTCATTTGAATTCCTCTCACATAGGAAAAGCAGTCATCTGCATTTCATATCAAATAAATCTTCTTGTTTCTTGATCTCAATGGGCATATCATTTGTGTTGACTTATGCTTATTAAATGAATAACTTGTGTTCAAATATCTTGCATCTAGCATTTAGATATTTGAAGGTAAACATACTCATTTCTGGATATTTCCATTCACTCTAATAATTCAGCTGTTTCAACTGGAAATTTCTTGGTGTGTCCCCAAACATAATAAAATATTTTTCTACTTGGAACTTCTATTGAATGACACAATTGCACACACTGCTTGTGAAAAATAATTGGAGTTAGTCATGCTTTCTTTCTTAGGCAGCTTCATTCTCTAGGAAGCAAGTGAGTGGAATATAGGTCCTGCCCTTAATTTTCTCAATCCAACATGCTTGAAATGATTACATCATCTTGTGTTATACTAGGATAACTCCATCCGCTGCTTTATTCTTTATTCTGTAAAGATATTGAAAATGAGTATTTTCTTTCTGGTGTATGTCTGTGTATCTAATTTTGTTCATTTCTGATTTTTAATTTTCCACTAAAATTACCACCCTTTAAACTTTTTAAAATTCTGCCCACTTATTTTATATCCTATAAGATTATATATTAATAATGCATGTCACATATTTCTTTCTGCATTGTGAGGAAACATAACTATACACCTATATTTAATTTTGTTTATTAAAACAGCTTAACTCAGGGATGATCCTACTGGGTCATTAAAAGATATTACATGTATGTATATTCCCTGATAAATAAATCACAGATACTAATATGAAGCCCAAATCCAAGCCCCTGCTATTCATGAATTCAACTGCCCTTTGCACACCAAAATCATAAATTTCAATAAATGGTGTTACTATTCCATAGACTCAAACTCTAGCCAAAGACAGGGCTGGGGTGGGTACTCTCACAGGAAGTGCAGTAATTCTCCCTGAGTACATTCTACATTTTGAGCATATTTGTAAAGAAAATATGTTAGCATGACAGTTGTTAGCACCATAATAAAAAGACATCAGAGAAAAGTATGTGAAAGCATGACTTTAAATAAGTAGAAGAAGGAGTCAAGTTGTAGGGTTTTTTAAAAATTTTGTTGTTGATTTTAGAAGCTTGCTGTTCATTTGACTACTAATCAATAAATGCTTTAATTTCCTCCTCTCCCCCAGCCCAAGCTCCTTCTCCTGAAGTGAGAGCCATGCTATATCTGTCTCCAATTTCTCTTGCCTAAAGTCTCACAACTAATATGTGTCAAAACAGGATCTGAACCTAGTTCCCCTTGGCCTCAATGTTCTCTGACTGGCCTTTAGGTCTATCACATAAATGTCTCATGTGTGGCTATCCTGGAAAATCCAATGCAAATACCACCTCAATCCCTTACCTGGAGTTCCAAAATCCAAAAAACTTTCAAAACCAAAAAAAGTTTTTCATAGTTTTTGGTAAATTCATCTGGTGGTAAATTGACCTGAACTGACATAACAATATCTGTAGTCTTAATATCCCACTTGGTGTGGATATTCATACATTTCACTAGAGAAATGTTAATGTGTTTCATTAATGTCTTAGTCCTTTGCTGTGGGTGTATTTTGAGATACTGTCTAAGCATGGCAGTCACACGAGGACCCCGCTCCTAGAAAGGTCCTGCACTTGGCTTAAATCTCTGCAGTTGCCATCTTGAAACCCTTAATAATCTTTGAATGAATGTTTGCATTTTTTTATTAGGCACAGGTTCCTTCCAATTTTTTGGCTAATCCTGAGTGTAAGCACTGTAGTGTCTTTCTAAAATCTGAAAAGTTATGAATTTTAAAGCACTTCTGATCTGAAAGGCTTTGGTTGAGAGACCAATATCAAACTACCAGTATTACTGCTATTAATACTAACACTATTGTAATTTGCAGGAGTGTCATCCCATAACCAAAACTTTGCAGGTTCAACTCCTGGTCAGGGCACACATCTAGGTTGCTGGTTCAGCATCCCTCATCTGAGCACATATGATCCCTGGTCCCAGCGTGTATGAATGGCAAGTGATGGATGCTCCTCTCTCACGTCAACGTTTTTCTCTCTCCCTTCCTCTCTCCCTCCCTCTCTCTCTAAAAAATAATGAAAAAAAAATGTCCTTGGGTGAGGATAAAAAACATACTAACACCATGGATTGAATGCTTTCTGTAGGCAAGTGATTTTCTAAACACTTTATACATGTTATATAGAACCCCATGAGGTATCTTCTACATTTAAAAAATTTGAGTAAAGTAATGTTTGGAAAGTTAACCTAAAGTTTTTAAGATCACACAGCTAGTACATGACAGAGCCGGAATTAAAACTAAGGTCTGCCTGATTCTGGAACTCATGAAAGAATACTTCTATGGTTGAAGGTAGGTGCATTGGAAGTATTAGGATGAACCATATGACACCGCCATTATTCAATCATTCTGACATAGAAAACACAGCTATTTCATTTGGCCCAACCTAGTAGGTGTTAATGACTACTTCTAAAATATAAGCTCCTTTTATTTCATTTATCTTTTTTTTTGTTTGAAATGATGATTAAACTAGTCTTTCTGCTAAAATAAAAAGTTGCAGTGAAGTGAGAAGAAAAATTTATGTAGTCCAATTTAAAATAAGTTGCATGTCTCATCCAGTCTCACCAGAGATGACATCACTGCTCCTAAATGGGGAGGACTGGTCACATGGGAGACCCTGTTTTTATTGTGATCAGCTGCAGACAATCAGCAAGGATGACCTCATCTGCAGCTGAGGAGGTTTGACCTTTGCCCCTGTAGGCATGTGAAACAGAAAAAAATGCTTCACAGGCTGAGGAATGTAAAACAGACAAGCATCCTTCAGGCCTGGCAGAGTTTATCAAGCATGTGTTGAGTGCAAACGTTCAGACTTGGACATGATATAAAAGACATTAAGAGAAAGAACAGTGAGTAGCCTATGATTTGGGTGGATTCTTTGGCATTTCTTGGTAATAGTAGAAAAATATATTTTTCATTTTCCAATAATAGAAGATAAGAAATGAGCCTTTTTAAAAAATGGTGCTTTTACAAATTTTCCATAAAGCAATGGTAGAATTTAAATTCTTATAGTAATCAGCTCTTGTGAGAATATCTTAGACTTAATCAAATCAATTATGAATAGGTTAATTGCCTGGTTTAAAAAAAAAGTATGTCATGCTCCTTAGCTAAGTTTTTTAACTGTTGCAGTGATAGTGAAATTTCCACAGTAAGAGTCATCCACTCACATGTGCCCAGAGGTGTTTAACGGGTCAGTGATGGGGGAGTTGTCTATTAAGTCCTCTTTCCCCATTCTGCTTACTTCCCCTGGACAGCTCACAGAAAGAAAAGCTTTCAATGTTACAGATTTTCTTCTGTTCAAGAACTCCTTGCTATTACTTTAAATACCTTTAAGTATTGCTTAATACTTCAGGATTTTTGACATGTTTCCTTTGATATAGCATTCATGAGCACTATGACTGGAAGCTCTTAACATTAGCTTAAAAGATGGGTGAAGTAGTAAAATTAAGAAAGATTATTCTCGTCTCCTGGCTGATAATTATTAATCAATACAGCCTGTGAGAAGCAGGCTTTCTGTGTTTCTCTTGCAACTAATTGGAGAAATGGAAGCCTTCCAAATGGGTGCTGAAATCTGAAACATGAGAAGTGTTTCTCCCAGGTGAAAAATAAAAAGTAGTTTATTATTCTAATTTTAAGTTGGGCAGTTGCCCAAGGTAATGGGCCAAGTCCTTTATATTTCCTGAATGATTTTTATCTTACCTACTGCTTCCTACTTTCCAAGTGAAATGTACCTCATTCCCTCAAACTGAGAACCTGAGAAGGCCAAGTGCTTTAGAAGACGTGAGAAAAACAGCTGATTTAGGAGACTGGTGTAGTTATTTCTTCCACTTCTATTGTTTTTATGGTGTTAGTGGTGATCATTTTAATGTTCCTATATTTCTATTTGATAAAATCTTGTTCAAAGTGAGATATGAAATTTCAAAAAAGTATTTATATTTCAGCAATAGTTTTAGAAAGTAGAGATTAAAATTTTAGAGAGTTTTCCTTAGTTTTCCCTCAGTTTACCAGAAAAAAAAGTCACTACAATTTATCATATGGGTCCAATGGACCCTTTAATTAACATATTATAAATTCATTTTTGAATACTTACAGAAGTAAGCATAAAAAGATAGCATAAAACTTTATTACAGAAAAAGAACTTCAAAAAGTATTATACCTTAATGTCTCCCACTTCCTTTAGAGTTTATTGGGTTTATAACTGGATCGAATCAATAGATAAATAAATTGCAGTTTATCCATATAATGGAATACTACTCAGCATAAAAAGAACTAAGTTATTGATACACCCAACAACACAAATAGATTTCAGAATAATTATTCTGAGTGAAAGAAACCAAACCACAAAGAGAATACATTCTGGATGGCTCTTCCAGCTATATAAAATTCTTAGAAAATGCAAACTGACATGCACTGGCAGGAGGCATATCAGTGGTTGCCTGAGGATGAGGGGAGTAATGAGACGGAGATATTATAAAGGCACAACAGAAACCTTCCTGGGTGGAGGATATGTATGGTCATTATCTTGATTGAGGTGAAGGTGTCATAAATGTATATATATATTAGAACTTACCAAATTGTGCACTTTAAGTATGTGCAGCTTATTGTATGTCAGTTATATATCAGTATAGTTGCTAAATTTATTAGTGAAAGTAGGCTGGAAAATAAGGGCTAGGACATGTAACAGCAAGGAATTGCAATCAGGTCTCTGAAACTAAAGCTAGAAAAGACCAAAAAGATAATTCTGCCAAATAATAGGCTTGCCAGTTAAAGTAGGACCCTTGATTGGGGAGGGCTGCCTGTGGGTAAGAAACTTAGTTACGCAAGCCTAAGGATATTTCAGTAGGGAAATCTCCCAGGAAATGATTATTAGCTTGAAAAATTGAATGTGAGGGCCCATCTTACACTTGGGCCAATTTTTTCTGCAAAGTCTTTAAAAACAAAATGGTGACTTTAATTTATCAAAGAAAAATAAATATGGATGATTTCATCTAAAACCCATCTGTATCCATGTAGCAGCTGGTGGTGTTGTGAGAGGCTGCATTCAGCTTCAGTGAAAAAATTTTTTTAATTCTTTCAATTCATTTGCCCTTTTCATGATGGGTTACTTAAGAGTGCACCTGCCCACACTGTGCTGAGTGTTCAGCGGTTTTTGACCAAAAATGGCATGACCCCACACCCTACCTTCCCCATTCATCCTATCTCAACCCGAGTGACTTTTTTTGTTTCCCCAGATGACAACAGTCCTCAAAGGGAAACATTTTGCTAATGTGGAAGAGATGAAACAAAAATTGGCAGAAGCACTAAAAGGCATCAAAATCAATGAGTCCAAAAACTGTCTTGAGACTTTCAGTCAAGATGGAGGCATAAGTTAAACACAGCTCACCTCCTTGAAAACCACAGCAAAAACTACAACTAGACTACAAAACAAATATGGCCCAAAATCATCAGAAAATTATCTGCATGAAAGTCCAACAACAAAGGAATTAAAGAAATCACACTCATTCGGATGGGTAGGAAGGGCAGAGATGCAAAGATGCATGGAGAAGCACAAAAATATGGAGATACAGTCCCACACCCTTGTGTGGTGGATAAAAATTGGAAGGGATACCTTGGGAGTGAGGGATCCCAGCCCAACACCAGGCGAATGAGCCCAGGGTTCCAGTGCCAGGAAGATAAGTCCCTATAACTCCTGGCTGTAAAAAGCAGTGGAGGTTGGTGCAGTTGAAGATACTGTGGGATACTCAGGAGTCTCCTCTTAAAGGGCCCACAACAAACTTAGGACTTACACAGACTCAATCCCTCTGGGCTTCAGCATCAGGGCAACAGCTGAAAGGGCACCAGTGGCATGCAGGGAGAAACTGAAGTGTCTGGCATCAGGGCAAGTACTAAGGGACAGCTTCCTCTCAGGTAAAACTCCAGATGCCAGGCCGGGGTCATTGTCCCTTTTCCGAGCTCTCCCCAACACAGAGCCACAGAATGGTGACACCATCTCTGAGACTCCACCAGCCTGGTTCACACAGGTTACTGCTTGCTGGTGATTACCTAAGGTTCCACCCTATCCACCTTATGTACTTCTCTATAATAGGCCATCCTACTAAGACAGGGAGTCAAAGCAGCTCTAGCTAATACATAGGAACAAACACAGGAAGGCTGCTAAAATGAGGAGAGAAAGAAATATGGCCCAAATGAAAGAACAGGTCAAAGTTCTAGAAAAAGGACTAAAAGAAATGGAGATAAGCAGTCTACCAGATGCATAGTTCCAAACACTGGCTATTAGGATGCACAAGGAACTCATTGGGTACTTTAACTGTATAAAAAAGACCCAAGTGAAAATGAAGGTTACCCTAAGTGAAATTTTAAAAATTTATAGGGAACCAACAGTGAATGAGCTGAGAATCAAATCGATGATTTGGAACGTAAGGAAGAAAAAAAACATTCAATCAGAACATAATGAAGAAAAAGAATCTGAAAAAAACAAGAATAGGCTGAGGAGCTTCTGGGACAACTTCCAACTTACCAACATTCAACTTATAGGGGTGCTGGAAGAAGAGAAAGAGCAAGAAATGGAAAATTTATTTGAAACAATAATGAAAGAAAACTTCCCTAACTTGACGAAGGATGCAGACATATAAATCCAGGAAGCATAGAGAGTCCCAAACAAGATGGATACAAAGAGGATCGCACTGACACATCATAATTAAAATGCCAAAGGTCAAAGATAAAGAGAGAATCTTAAAAACAATAAGAGAAAAGCAGTTACTTACCTACAGGGAAGTTCCCATAAGACTGTCAGGTGATTTTTCAAAAGAAACTTTGCAGGCTAGAAGGGACTGGCAAGAAGTATCCAAAGTAATGAAAAGCAAGGATATACAACCTAGATTACTCTATCCAGCAAAGCTGTCATTTAGAATGAAAGGGCAGATAAAGTGCTTCCCAGGAAAGGAAAAGCCAAGGGAGTTCATCATCACCAAGCCATTATTATATGAAATGTTAAAGGGACTTATCTAAGAAAAAGAAGATCAAAACTATGAACATTACAATGGCAATATATTCACAACTATCAGTAATTGAATATAAAAAATAAACTAAGCAAACAAGCAGAACAGAAATAGAATCATAGATATGCGGATCATTTGGAGGGTTATTAGTTGGGAGGGAGAAGAAGGAGGGATGAAGAAGTACAAATTGGTAGATACAGAATAGACAGGGGGATGTTAAGAGCAGTATAGAAAATGGAACAGCCGAGGAATTTATATGCATGTCCCATGGTCATGAACTAAGGAGGGGGGTTCAGGATGGAATTGGGGATACAGGGTGGAGGGAGGCTCAGGGAAAGATTGAGACAACTGTAATAGCATAATCCATAAAATATATTTTTTAAATGTTTTGAGCAGTAGAAAAAAATGTCTTGATAGGTATATTGCATCAAATGGAGAGCACTTTGAAGGTGACTGAAAATCAAATATTTAAGAATAAATACAAAATATTTTATAAGAAAATTTTGGGTTTCTTTGGGTCCCCCCGCATATGCAATTCAAATTCAGAAATTATGAATAAGAAAATAATGAATTTAGAAAAATTATTTGGTTAACATTAAAGAAGGTTAATATCATTTATGTACAAAGAACTTTTTAAAAATCAGTAAAAATGTACAGCTAAAGTCAGAAACATAAAACCAATAGTAATTTTTTAAAATTCCAAGTCGATTTACCACTGGTAAGGAGTTTCCAATTTTAGAGTACTTCAAAACTTGTTGTCTTCATTGTGTTTAGTGTGTTAGGCAAGTGTTCTCAAATCTCATTGCCTGAATTACACAGAATATCAATCAGTGGTGGCAGATGATCAATTCTCAGCCAGTAAACATCTGGTACCATCAAATCTTTACCTAGCCTTCAAACAATAGTAACAACAGTCACTAAACAATGCTAATGCCCCTTATCTGAAATCATTTAGAATAAATTTCTTTTGTGTTACACTTGAAATGATCTTATGTTTCCCTTAATCCAGTGAGATTTGAGTGACCCTTCCTGATTTAGCCCAGACTGCAAAAAAATGCAGAACTAAAAGAAAAATCTCAGTGATATACCCATGTGAATAGAATGTGTGAGAGTTACAATGATATTATCTTCTTGGTTTGTTGGCTTGTTTGTTTTTAAAGTCCTATGTTAGACTCACATAAAATAGACTCAACACTGTTTACAAGGTTTTTTCTGAGTTGCATAAATTCTCTCTATGTTTTTTCCTCTTCTCCCTCTATTCCACCATTCAGTCTTGACTGCCATAATCAGACAGACAGAAAGTTCAAGGACACTTTTTTTGTTCTTGCATCTGTAGTAGAAACCGTGGCAACAGGTAGTAACTGCTTCAGGTCTGTCAAATGAGGGATTTATTCTCTTTTTGTAATTTTAATTTTCAACTGAATCCTAAAGCTTTATTTTATATATATATATATCAAGGCAGGCCATATTACAACATTTGGGGGAGACTGAAAGGGTGTACATAATGAACAAATTAAATATAAATAAATAGTATATATCCTTTTGTTTAAAGTGACAATAAATAAAAGTTCTAATCCTAAGCAAAAAGAAGCACTGTAAATGTTTGGAGAAGACCTCTAAAATGTGGATGCTTCGAAGCAACATTTGTATTTAAGATCATCTATAAAACATATACTGTAGATGTGATTATTTCAGGGCCTTCCACAGTGCAGAAAAAGGATTTATTTGCATGCTAATGTATGCCAAAGGGTAAATAACACCCCCCCCACCCTTCTTCTCCAAGTAAATACTGATCACAAAGCTTAGATTCAATGTCAAAAAAATAATAATAATCTCTGAAAGCTGGTCCTCAAAGTCACTGCTGGGGAAGAGAAAAGTTATATGACTCTAGCTGGGTCCATGGACAAACCTAAGGTTTCAAATCCAGTGCAAGGCTTATGTTCCAGCTGTGCAATCATCTCCCTCTGTGACCTCATGCAATTGATTATACTTCCACATTTTTATTTCTTCAACTATAAAAAATGACAGGAAAAGTTTGGTGGGCAAGGGAGTGCTGCTCAATGTTCATATTCAAACTATAGATTAAATATTATAATTAAAACTACATTACACAGTCCCACAAACCTTCATTAGATGCCATAATATATCATTCATCACTAATTATCTGCTTATATTCCATCTGGTTCAGACACAAAGATGATGTGTTCTTTAACCGCCAAAATAAATCCAGCTAGAGTGTACTGCTGGCATTGTTCTTCCCCTGCATTCTTTTCACTCTTCCAAAACAGAATGATCTTGTGGGAATCATTAAAAAAAAAAATGACTGAATATACTGGATGTGAAACTCTTCTTTAAGAGAGAATAAATTTAGTTTTAATCAAAATCTCAATTTTACTTCTAATATCATCCTTCATCTGAAAATGTTAGGCAGGGTGGGGGGAACTTACTTGGATTATGCTCTTAGTTGAATAAGAGAAAATTGTTTTTAGTCCAAGTTCTGTGAATAACAAGCTGTATGAATGTGGATAATTATGGCTGATTTATGGGATAAAAAATTTATACAATTGTTATGCATAAATATTTAGGAAGCTTTATAACAATTGAGAATAATTATAACATTAAGTTAAAAATCTTTTGGAAGATTTTTTACATTTTTAATAATTTGAATTAAATTATTCTGTAATCAAGAAATTGAAGATGAAAACAAATGGAAGAATATATTGTGCTCATGGATAGGAAGTATTGACATCATTAAAACGTCCACACCACCCCAAGAAATCTATAGATTCCATGCAATCCCTAACAAAATACCAATGGCATTTTTCACAGAAATAGAACAAATAACGCTCAAATTTATATGAAACCACAAAAGACCCCAAGTAACCAGAAAAATCTTGAAAAAGAAAAACAAAGTTGTAGGTATCACATTACCAATATTAAACTATACTACAAGGCTATATTAACTAAAAGAGCACAATACTGGCATAAAAACAGAGATATAGAACAAAACAAAAGAATAGAGAGACCAGAAATAAATACACATCATCATGGTCAATTAATCTATGACAAAGGAGGCAAAAATGTAAGACAGGGTAAAGACAGTCTTTTCAATAAATGAAACTAGACCACTTTTTTTACACCATATACAAGAATGAACTTAAAATGAATTAAAGACTTAAACGTGATACCTGAAGCCATAAAACTTCTGAAAGAAAATATAGGCAGTAAACTCTCTGACATTGTTCTTAATATTTTTTAATATATCTCCTTGGGTAAGGGAAACAAAAGAAAAAATTTTAAATGGGGCTATATCAAGCTGAAAAGTTTTTGCACAGGAAAGGACACCACCAACAAAATGAAAAGACAACTTAATAGTTGCAGTGATATATACAATAATGAGTTAATATCCAAAATTTATAAAGAACTTATACAATTTAGCACCAAAACAAAGTGTGCAATTAAAAAAATGGGCAGAGGATCTTAATAGACACTTCTCCAAATAGGACATGCAGATGACCAACAGACATATGAAAAGATGCTCAACATCACTAATCATCAGAAAAATGCAAATTAAAATCACAACGAGATATCACCTCACACATGTCAGAATCGCTATCATCAACATATCTACAAACTACAGGGGCCGGTAAGGATGTGAAAAAAAGATAATCCTCATGCCCTGTTGATGGGATTGCAAACTGATGCAGCCACTATGGAAAGCAGTATGGAGATACTCCCAATAATTAAAAATGGGACTGCCTTATGACCCAGCAATTCCTCTTCTGGGAATATATTTGAAGAATCCCAGAACACTAACTCCTATGTTCATTGCGATGAACACACCCCTATGTTCATCGCAGCATTATTTATAATAGCTAAGATAGGGAAGCAACCTAAGTGCCCACAAATAGACAATCGAATAAAGAAGTGGTACATACATACAATGAAACATTACTCAGCTATAAAAAACAATGAAATCTTACCACTTGTGACAACATGGATGGACCTAGCAGGCATGATGCTAAGTGAAAAAGTCAGACACTGAAAGACAATTACTATATGATTTTACTATATGTGGACTCTAAAGAACAAAATAAACAAACATGGAAAAATCTTTCCCATTCATTTTCAGTCTGTTTGTATCTTGAGATCAGAAATGAGTCTCTAACAGGCAGCATATGTATGGGTCTTGGGTTTTTGTTTTTGTTTTGTTTTGCCCATTTAGCCAAACTAGGTCTTTTAATGGAGAATTTAGTCAATTTACATATAAACTAATTATTGATAAGCATGTACTTATTGCCAGTCTGTTCACTGTTTTCTGGTTGTTTTTGTAATTTGTTTCTATTCCTTTCTTATTCTGTTCCCTTGTGATTTAAACCCTTTCTTTAATGTTATTTTTAGCTTTCTTCTATTTTTTGGTATATTTATTATAGGTTCTTGGTTTTAGGTTAGTCTAAGATTTATATGTAACATCTCATGTATATAACAGTTAATATTAATTTTCTGATTATTGAGTTCAAATGCATTCTAAAAGCACTACATTTTACACTCCCCCATGTTTTATGTTTTTGATGTTATATTTTACATGCTTTTGTGTTATGCATTACCCTAATATTGTAGCTATAAATTATTTTATTACTTTTGTATTTTAAATTTCACACTAGCTTTATAAGTGGTTGATCCATTACCTTTACTATATGTTTGCCTATATCAGTGAGATATTCTCTTTCATATATTTTCTTATGTCTAGTTTTGGCCTTTTCCACTTTAACATTTCCTTTCAATGTTTCTGGTAATGCTGGTTTAGTGCCAATGAATATTTTAGCTTTGCTTCTCTGGGAAACTATATTTTCTTTAATTCTGAATGTTAGTCTTCTAGGTAGAGTATTCTTGATTGTAGGTTTACCTTTCATTGTTTTCAGTAAGTCATACTCTTTTCTGGCCTACAAAGTTTCTCTGAAAAATCAGCTGATAGTGCTATGGGGGTTTCTTTGTCTATAATTTCTTTTCTCTTGCTAATTTTAAGATTCTCTCTTTATCTTAATTTAACTTCTTGAGTTTTTAATCAATATGTTTGGTGTCAGTATTTTGGGGTTCATGTTGTTTTGGACTCTGTGCTTTCTAGACTTTGATGTCTATTTCCTTCCCTGAGTTAAGAAAATGTTTAACCAATATTTCTTCAAATAGTTTTTCTGTCCCTTTACTTCTCTATTCTTCTGCTGAGACCCCTATTATGTGAACATGAGTATGCTTGATGTTGTCCCAGACATTACTTAAACTTTCATCATTTCAATTCTTTTTTCTTTTTAATGTTCCATTTGGGTGATTTTTACTACCTTGTCTTCCATGTTGCTAACACATTCTTCTACATCATCTAAACTGCTGTTGATTCTTTCTAGTGAATTTTCCATTTAATTTATTGAATTCTTTAATTCTGATTTGTTCTTTTTATGTATTCTATCTCTTTGTTGAAGTTCTCACTGAATTTATACATACATCTCCTGAGTTCAGTGAACACCTTATGACATCTACTTTAAACTCTTTTTCTGGTTGACTGCTTACTTCCACTTTATTTAGTTCTTTTTCAGGGGTTTTATCTTGGGTGTTGTTTTTTTTTTTTATTTGAAATGTATTTTCTGTCCCTCATTTTGCATAAGTCTTCTGCTTATTTCTATGTATTAAGTAGGTCACATACCTCTCTTGATATTAAAAGAAAGGCCTTATATAGATGTCCTTTGGGGTGTCCATTAATGCAATCCCCCTGGTCACCAGAGCCAGGTGCTCCAGGGCTGACCCTGTGTAGGCTGTGTGCACTCTTCTGTTGTGTTCGGCCATGGCTATTGTGGCACACTGGTGTGTTCCACTGCACGGTGGCTAGACAGGGCATGCCACCACGGAGGAGCACCGCAGAGAACACGGCACTCCTTGAATCTGGGGGAAACCATCGGGGGCCAGCTGAGATAGGAGTAGTGCTCTGAATCCCCCAGAGCCTGTCCTGGGGTTGTCACTGATGAGGGGGATAAACACAAATCATCGCAAACACTTCTCTGTTTGCCAAGAGAGCAGACGGGGGCGCTTCCCTCTTAGTGGAGAAGGCTGTGGCACATGCCCCTAGTGGGGAAGGCCCCGTCGTTCTTTGTTCTAAGGCTTTTATTGAAAATCTTATCAGTGGGGCTAAGTAACAGGAATGCATACGTTATCTCATTACATTAGTATGTTAAGTTTCACAGAGAATAGATGATGCCTTTAAGAAGACAAGTGACGGGAATACACTGATTTACATGGGTCCAAGAGGAGACCAGTATAAACAAAGGAGACTAAAGATAAGGGCGAGTGCCTAACGATATAGGGTAAGGGGTGTAAATAATGTAAATGTCCTTCACAGCATGAGCTGGCTAGAGATCTGAGGGAAGAACAAAACACACTTCAGAGAATTTACTTTTAGGCCCGATTTTCCCGGGAACTGCCAGACCTGATTTAGGGCTGATTCCTGCACTGTTTCAAGCCTGAGCCAGGTGTGAGAAGGCAACCACCAAGAGATAAGGAGACTGCTTTTCGGCTATAATGAGGACTCCTGCCATATCCAAGCCAAGCCGAGAGGTGCGGGCCCTTTTGCCCTTTCTCAGTGTCCCCCAATTTCTTATCCGCTGCCTATATCGGTCAATGCCTGGCTTAGGTTGCCCTTCCACCCAAGGGTTCCTACCCTTCATTGACAAGGACCATCACAAGGCAAAGCAGAGAGGCAGGAGCTACGCCCCTGCTGAGGGGCAGGTTATGTCTCCTCAGGAGCCAGTTTCTCCAAGGTCCCCTGATTATTTCCAGCCTTGTGGCCCTCCTGCCTATCAGCAGGGTTACAGTTCCTGAAACCAGACAGGATGTATCCCATCACTCAGGTGTCTGACTTGCATCGAGCCTGGCTGCTATTGCTGCAGGTGCACTGGTGGGTTGGCCTGGATCACAAAGTGGCCTGGCCATTACTGGTGTGAGTACACTGAAGTGTTGGGGCAGACCCTTGGCCCAACTCTTTGCAGGATTTAACCTCAACCATTGCTGCTGTGCTGGTGTGTGGGATAAAACTCCAGTGTGGGTGACAGCAATGACTGACCTCTACAGTCAAGACTGCTATGATGTGCAGGGAGACTGGCATTTTTACCCTGTTTGGGGGAGCTCCTGTGCAGCCCATCAGAGAATAAACAAGATAAACTTCCAGAATGGGATGCCATTTTGGGGGTGCTTCCTGGCCTGGGTGGGGAGATTGGACTGGCTAGGTCATCAAAGAAATGTCAGGTGGGGCAAACAGTTAACAGGTAATAGATAGTGTCAAACCTGGGATCCCCACAGTGGGCCAGCTGGTATAAGGAGAGTAAAACAGCAAATGCAAAAAATGGTGTCTGCCAGTACTTCCATCTGTTGGAGAGATTCCCAACAGATCTGTGCAAGCTCCAGAACATGCCCTAAAATTAGACAATATACAGTTTCATTTGGGTACTTTTCAAGATCCTTTCTTGTGCTGAGACTCAGAGAGAGTGAGTTTATGAGGCCCTTTAAGAGAAAAGTCTTGGTTTTACTCTCTCCAATCTTCAGCTCTCCAGGATGTAAACCTCACTGGTTTTCAACACTAAATGTTATAGGGGCTTTTCTTCCAGGTGCAGGTCTCCCAGGCTGGGAAACCCAATGTGGATCTCAGACGCTTGCTCTTCAGGTAGGGGCTTCACTGTTGTGATATCCCTCCCACTTGTGAAACATCACACCACTGGCACTCTTACCCATGTCAAAGTGTTTTCCTCCATATCCTCGGTTGTATTGAATCTATTCTTCTAGTCTGCAGGTCATTCTCAAAGATTGTTGCTCTATATGTAGTTGTTTTTGATGTTTCTATTGGAACAGGCAAGCCCAGGATCTTTCTACTCTGTCATCTTGAGCCCCTTCTGAAAGTAACAGATTATTTATAAAAGAAAATATAGAACTCTCATGCAAAGAGAGTACTTTAGCTTACATCTGTTAATTCTTCAAACAATAGTGACAATCATTCCTGAGAATACTCATATAATGTTACTTAATGCCAATATTTCAGGATCTAAGGGTAGTGATAATCATGCCTTGCAAAAATTGATCCCTAGATATTATTTATTTCCTCTGCTCATTACTAGAGTCAAGCAATGCAGAGATCAGGGTTGGCAGTTAGAGAATAATTGTGCTTACGGCAGAACAGAAACCCATCCACTCCTATAGAAGAAATGACAGTAGGCAACAGTGATATGCTGGGAAACTTATTAATGGAATCTCAGAATGACCTTCTAAATGACCTGCAGTTGTGCCTAGCAAATGTTTCAGCAAATCTCTGTGACTTTATTAAACAACTCTCCTTCTATAGAAAACCACGTCCTTCTCCCACAGAGGAGTTATAAGTGGTCAGTCCTGAAGCTGCCACAGCAGCACCCATGTGCTCCAAAAGAGCTCACCTTTCTGAAATGCACTCACAAAGCTCTTCCCTAGTATCACTATGATCCATTTTCTCAAACATAGTGAACTCAAAGAGGCCCACATCAAGATATATCATAATTAAAATGCAAAAGATTAGAGACAAAGAGATAATCTTAAAAGCAGCAAGAGAAAACAATTAGTTACCTACAAGTGAGCTCCCATAAGACTGTTAGCTGGTTTCTCAACAGAAACTTTGCAGACCAGAAGTAGCTGGCAAGAAATATTTAAAGTGATGAAAAGCAAGGACCTACAACCAAGATTACTCTACTCAGCAAAGCCATCATTTAGAATTGAAAGACAGATAAAGAGCTTTCCAGACAAGAAAAAACTAAAGGAGTACATCACTACCAAATCAGTATATGTGAAATGTTAAATAGTCTTCTTTAAGAAGAAATAAATAAAAAATATGAACAATGAAATGGCAATAAATATATATCAACAATTGAATCTAAAAATAAAATAAATAAAGAAGCAGAACAGAAACAGACTCATATTTTGATAGTTGCCAGAAGGGAGGGGTTCGGGAGGATGGGTAAAAAAGGTGAAGAAATTAAGAAGTACCAATGGATTGTTACAGAATATAGACAATAATATTCTATTAATTATATATGGTGTCATATGGGTGTGAGGTTTATTGGGATGATCACATAGTAAGTTAAATAATGTCTAACCACTGAGATGTATGCCTGAGACTAATATAATAATGTATGTCAACTGTAATTTAAAATGAAAAAAAAGTAAGTTTTAACCTTAAGCTCTTGCTTTATCTTATTTTCCATATAGTCAAACAACCTAATGGGCCAAAGAAAATCAGAGTTTGAAAAGTTCCTTTATTTTAATTCACTAATGGCTCAATTCATTAAAGGATCTGTAATTCCAAGTGTCTTGGCCATGACCACTAGAAACTCACCTTTAAAAAAAACCAATCCAAAAAGCAATCTCTGCCA
Source organism: Pteronotus mesoamericanus (assembly GCF_021234165.1). Classification (NCBI taxonomy): domain Eukaryota; kingdom Metazoa; phylum Chordata; class Mammalia; order Chiroptera; family Mormoopidae; genus Pteronotus; species Pteronotus mesoamericanus. Next base: position 12,940,132 of record NW_026555157.1, on the reverse strand, counting down.
GTTTACTGCCTATAAAAAAAAAAAATAAAGCAAATGCTTAGAAAAGTCCCCTGGAACTAGAAAAAAATCAGAGAAATATTTTACCTTCACAAAATAATGAAAAACACTGTCATCAGTATTTTAAAATTCCTTCCAAGTCATTGAGTAATGAGTTTTTTTAAGAGCATTTTTACTTGCTAAAAGGAAGCTGATTCATGGTTTCACAGAGAAGTTGGTGCCAAGGTGAGGTAGGGCAGTGCTTCCGTTTATCTACCTCAGTGCTAGAGTTCTGTGGAAAATCAGCTAATCTTCCTCAAAGGTTCACATTAGCAGAAGGATCACAAGGTCATGTTTGTCCATCTAGCACTACATCCTGCTGCTAGCAATGGCCAAGGAGAGAATTCCTTAGAAGGAAGGTTGATGTTCATTTCATAACAATTTTTTGGTAGCAATGAGATGAAATACTCAAGTGAAAGTATTTTTTCTATCATTTCTTCACCACATGAGAAAATATAAAAGATTAAATTTAATATTTAAGGATAAAAGAATATCACAGCAATTTCCTTCTTTTCTTCAACTTCAAAATCTAACTAGGTCACAAAATGTTAGGACTGGATAATTTTTGTTAGGTCAGCCTTTGCAATTATCTTGATTTAAAGTCCAGGGGAAGTAAACTATTGAGTTCATATACAATATGGTAAAATATGATAATTACATTTAAATTTATCTCCATAGCTGATTAATATAGCAAGTCATAAGAGGAGAAGGATAGATGTAGAACAATAGTTATTTGATTGCTTTTAATTGCTATAATGCTCCCCTCTAAAGTAGATCATACCTTTTTCTCACATATGGAGGAGGGAAAAAAGCCTCTTTTGCCCTTTTTCTGTGGGTGTGAGCTGTCCATCACTGGACTGGGCTGATGGGATGTTCTGAAGCATTTAATTGTGGCTGCCCAAGGCTCACAAAGCACAGGAACTAAAAAACCACAACCTAAAATGCTTTATACAGATTTGCCAATAGTTTTATAACATTACATATTTTTAAATACCTTTATATCGATTATTCAGAGAGTGTAGTGAAATTTTAAAATTTATTCACTGATTGGTCCTTGGCCTTTACCCTTGCAAACTAAGCTAACATGCACACCGGCTTCCTGTATGGAATCATGGAGATCAGAGGCAACTCCTTAACCAGTAGGTGATGGTCCCTCTTCAAAGAAAATGATTTGAAGGGCTGAACAAACAAATGACACAAATATCTCTCAATTTTAATAGGAACAGGAAATGACTGAGTACTTTACAGGTTCTCTAAAGACAGAGCCAGAAAGGTAAGGTCAGGGACTTGACTTATTCTGTATCCCACTTTTCCCTCATTGCTCCAAAGAAAAGCCTGTTAGAGCAGGAAGTAAAAATTAGGACAGCCCAGAGATGAACAAAAGACTGGACTTAATTAATAGAATGAACTTTTGAGAAAATAATAAAAGTACTGATACATTGAGAACAGAGTAGCCATATGTATTGATGAATGTAAATAGAAAAGAGAGAGAGAAAATCATATATAGTATGGTATAACAAAAAAGTAAGATTTATTAGTAATAACAATAGTTAAATTCATGTACTCTGCTAAATGCTATACAAGCAATCACTTTTAATCTTCATAACAACCTGAAGAGGTAGGTATTACTCTCAGCCCCATTTTATAAATGAGGAAATAAAGACATACTGAGGTAAAGTGATTTACCCACACAGCTGGAGTTAGTGTAGCTGGAATTCAAGCCCAGTTGTCTGAATTCAGAGCCCACACTTTTAATCAGAACACCATATTGCTTCAGAATCTCTCTCTCTCTCTCTTTTTTTAACCAAAAAGTTATGTGGCAATTTCCATCTGCCTCAATTTTATTCAATAAATGCAGAGTAGTACATTCTTTGTGTTTGCTTATGAGCTTGGATGAGGTGGAGCACCATTCTGAAAGGCAGTGTCACAGAGCGGTCAGGATAGATCTGAAGTGAGCATGACAGTGTCCAGTTCCCAGGCCGGGTCTGCTCCTTGCTCTCTGTGTGACCTTGGCAAGTTACATAGCCTCTCTGTGCCTCATATTCCTCCATGGTAAAACAAGGCTGTTAATAATTCCTACACCATGGGTTTATTATGAGAAGTAAGTGATTTGTTATTGGTAAAGTGGTTAAAACTGTAACTGACACATAATAAGTACCAAAATATTTTGGTTAAGTAAATTTTAAAAATCTAAATAAGGTAAGGCAAAAAGTGTTTAAAGGTCAGTGAGAATTGACTACTTGCTGCTTAACGATCAATACTGATTCTATATAGCCCATAGTTGTCCTCCACTCCTTTTTTAACCAGAAATTTGATCCAAAAAGCCAACTTTATATTTAAAAAAAAAAACAAACTTCTGTAAAGGATCTCAGATATGGTCATCAGCACTCCGTGCTTTTTCTTGTTTCAACAGCACTTTCTTCTCTGTTGCCTTGTATGCTCAGGCTGGTTCTATCTGGTCAGTGGTTTCCAGTACCTACAGGTCTCTTTCATTGTTCTTCAGCTAGAAATCCCAGTGCAGAAAGATTCTTACTAACAATAAGTATAACCTAGTCCCAGAACTGACTCTCATTGGCCTGAACTGAGTCACTTGATGACCCTGGAACCGAACACAGTGGGCAAGAAATAGAATGTGCTGACTGGCCAGGCCTGAGTCATTCAGCCAAGGAGAGGTAGAGTCAGCCTCACCCAAACCACCTAAATGGAGAGTGCAAGAAGGGTTATATCTTAAGGAAAATAAAGGTGCCATTGTGAGAAGATGGGGTAGCTGGTGCCAGAGAGGCAAGACAATGAATCTCTACCATAATGACCAATAATGTTTTTTGTGCCACATAAAAAAATCACATTGAGGAATAGAAAACGTATTTACATCCTTTGAAAAATAATAACAGACACTTATGCCCAAGGTTAAAAACTCTCATGTTTTTGTTCCTATGGAATTCTCCCCCTGCTGAAAAGAAAGATACCTTTCATAAACAGAGATTGTTAAAAATTATTTTCACTTCTTAATTTTGCTAACTATTTGTAAATCTTATTTGGAAACTCTACTAACATTCATTTTAATTCTCTTACAAAGACAAATGAAAGATAAACTCAAGAAAAGCATGGAAGACCAACAGACTTGTTGAAAGTGCAATAAGTTTTTTGTTACATTTTGTTTTGTTTTCATTTTTCCATGATGACTGGAAAAGAATCACTGGGATTTACATTTCTTTCCAACCCTCCCCTCGCCAGAGTAAGATCATAACTTATTCTATTCTTGTGCATTTTCTTTATATTAATGCCCTTCTTTCCACTCAGACACATTAAATATATCCACAAAAACTGGAGTTAGGATGAATATGCAAAACATTAATATCAAAATTTATACCGGAGAAATGTGCTATTTTATCTTCTCACAATCAAAAGGAATAATCATTAAAAGCCAGTTTTAGTTTCGTGTCATGAAATCTTAGAACGGTTAAATAGAAGTACAAGATAAAAATGGTATTTGCAAATTCCCTATATTCCATAATGTGGTTAATGTTGTCATACAATTTTATCTGGGATTATTTTCTGTGCTTTTCTCGAATGTCAATCATCACATTTTGAAATGTTTATCTTCTACAGCTGTTTACTTCATCTTTTTCATAAGTCACTGGAATGATATTTATACAGTTACTTTAGATAAAACTTGGCGTTGACCTTATTTCATAAGGTATAGGCCATTTTACAAGTCATGGTGAATTCTTCACAACACAAAACTGCCATGGCATATTGACTTCGTGCAGTGATTGCCTTGGAGTCTGTGAAGAATACTAAATATAAATCTGTTCACATTTCCCCAGCTCATACTGAGTCTCCCTGATGAGCACGCATCCCACGTGCACAATCTGGAGGTAGTTCTTCCTCTGACCTCCCCCACATCTTGTTCTCAAGCACAGTGTCAGCGTTGCTGAACACAGAGGTGTTAGTCCCCTGGCTCTGACATATCCTGTGTGTGTGTTAGTTATCTCCCCCACTGTACACATTCCACAGGCAGAGCATAACAAATATGTTGATATGTTTCCATGAATAGAGAAAAAAACTCATCCAAATTTCCCAAACATCATGCAATTATGTGGGTGATGTAAACAAGCCCAACCTCCAGTTTCAAGTCTTGCCCCCAAATGGTTCGTTATCCATTATCTCTCTTTTTGTTGAAAAACAAAAGGCTTCACAACTTTCTCAGTCACAATTTTGTCCCTCTGATACATCTGGAACCTCTATTCTATAACCTTCAGGAAACGTCTCACCTAGAAAACCACCTTAACTTCATGGGGGAATGAAAGGACCAGAGTAGGAATGATGCTTCGTGTGATTCATGTGCATGTAATTTAAACAAAATAAATTGCTAGAATAATCATTGCTTATATGTTGGAAATCCCTCCTTATTTCTTCATATTTCTTTTGCAGAAACTGAGGTCTTCAGGTCAATAGAAAGCTCTGCAGCACAAACACAGGAATGTTGACTTTTTGAAAATTCTATTGCCATGTACTCAAAGTAAGCATTCTTATTTGAGGCAGAGAGCTTAAGTGTGAAAAGTCATTCTAATATATGTATTTATTTTTTTAAATGAAGCAACAATAAAGGTTTGCTTTTTAGCATTACACAATTAATAACCTTGGGGCTACTCTGAGAAAAGCAATGTCTTTGAGTGTGTTAGTAGAGATCAGTGACAAGCTGGGGGAAAAGGGAAAGACCCTAGCTGGGTAGCTCAGTTGGTTAGAGTATTGTCCTGATATGCCAATGTTGCAAGCACATAAAAATCAACCATTGAATGCATCAATACGTGGAACAACAAATTGATGTTTCCCTCTCTCTTTAAAATCAATGGATAAAAAAAAAATGTTTAACGAGAGAAGATGAAGCTGTGGGACATTAAGAGTAAAGAGTGAAGGGAAAGAAAGAAAAGAGAAAAAAAGGGGAATAAAGAAAAGGAAAAAGGGGGAAAGGGAGAAAAGTAAGAGTGAAAATATATAAATGTAGCCTACATAAAAGTATCCTTGACAGTTTAAATAAGCAAGTGTTAAAGGTGGAAGGGCGTGGCCTATACATACAGGAAATATGACCTAGTCCTCAGACCTATGTATAGATGTGGGTTTATGTCTCAGTTTACACTAAGTCTAGAGGTTTGTTTCTATAGTCCAATCTAAGTATATAAATTCTTTCCACTGTCACACTGCAATTCAGACACACATAAAAATATTGTCACATGTACTTGCCTTCCTTCTTCAATAGGAAGGAATACCTTCCTAAATATCTCAGTTCAAAAGCCATTATGTGGGGGTCTTAGTGAGCTAGTAGTTCATGTGGGGTGGGTGGGAGAAGGGGTTGCAGCGGCCTGGCAACTGGTGAGAGCTCAAGATGTCAAGGAGTTCATTTCTACAGGGGACGGTAGTACCTGGGAATAGGGCCAGGAGATCGATTACATACAGGGGAGCTGACCAGATGAGTCAATATATTGGGAATATATGAGAATAATGGGAGTCTTTGGTCTCATTGTCGCAGAAAAACCAAAAATTAGAATGAATCCTGTGGTGTTAGATTGAATTTGGAGGTGTTGGTATTAACATACACATGCGCGCGCACAGACGTGCACACGTGTGCACACATACGGGGGGTCGCAGGGGATAGATGATTGATAGGTAATATATGATAGATAGATGATTGGATAGGAAGGAGGGAAGGATGGCAGGAAGGAAGGAAAAAAGGAAGAAAAAAAAATAGAGACAAAGAGATGCTATTGTAGCCAGCCTGTCAAGTGGCCTAAAATTTTCTTGCCTCCAGGTGTTTATACCTTTGTGAGGTCTCCTCCCATACTGAATAGGTTCACCTGCATGAGCAATCGGATATTGTGGAAATGACATGGGGAAACTTTGAGGGTAGGTTTATGAAAGACATTCTGGCTTCCTCACTCTGGGGGAGACCAGCCGCCATATTACTACAACATTCAAGCAGCCCTGTGGAAGACTCTGTGACATGAGGAAATGAGACCACCTTCTAATAACCAGTTCCAGCTTGCCAGACATGTAAGTGACTTAAAGGTGGAGCCTTCATCCCTGGTCAGGCCTGACGATCACTGTCCTGGCCAACATCTTGACTGCAATCTCACCAGATACTCTGAGCCAGAACCAGCCAGTTAAACCACTTCTGAATTCTGTAGTAAACAGTGAAGTAATAAATGTCCACTGTTTTAAGCTACTAAGTTTTATGTAGCAATAGATAACTAGTACACTTGCGAATATATGTATATACTCAGAGCCCATACTTACACATACTCCCTAGTTTTATCCATTGACACAGTCTGGGTACAATGAGGTTTTAAAACCAGTGAACGTGCTAAGTGTCCAGATATTAATTTTTAAATACACTTCTCCATTAAAAAGGACCAGAGCTCCTTAGAGAAATCACTGACTCAGGAGTAGAGCAGGAAAAATTAAAGATCAGCCTGAATATTGTATTCAATATAACAAGGGAATTGTCAAAGAGTATGGAAGCTATCTTAAAAGAGCTCGCACTGGCAAATCTGGACCAATCTGACCATCAGAATGAATAATGTCAGTAAAAGATTATAATCCATTGAATAGAACATGAATTCATAAGTCTACACCAATACAAATAAGTAAGTGAAAAAATTAATTTGGAGGAATAAATTTCTTATAGTAGAATGCCAATGAACAAATGTCGGAGGAATAGTTAAGTTAGAAAATAACCATTTGGCAACTATCATAGTAACAATTAATTCAGCCAAGAAATATCAAAAGGTGCCAAAATTAGTGAGTGCAAGCTTGATGAGGAATGGAATGTTTATGTAGTCTCAGCTATCCATAAAATGTTTATTAATTGCAAAGAAGAAAACAGTTTTTCAGAGATGAAATCTGGCAGATACCACTCAAACAAAAAATTAAAACTAACATCACCTTGTAAAGGGTCAAATTGAAAACATGTACCACCTAGTTGGATGCAGGAAGAACACAGTCATTACTGTGGTATTCCAGCCTTAGAAGTACAAGCTGAATCTAATCATAAGGAAATGTTAGATAAATCCACATTTAGAGACATTTCATAAACTAATTTGACAAATTGTCAAAGTATGAAGTTAAAAAAAAAACTGAGGATTTATTCCTGATTAAAAGGGTACTGCAGAGATATAACAGCTCTGTGTATCATGTGATCCAGAATTAAATTCTTTTTACTATAAGGAAAGTTATTGGGACAAATGGCAAAACTTGAATGATAACTGTGATTTAGGTGGTAGCAATGTATTAGTTAATTTCCTGACTTTGATGATGCTGCTGCAGTTATGGAGAAGATCACACTTATTTGCAGATAATACACACTAGAGCACACGAGGGCTATGGGGCACTCTCACCGACCATTCTCGGTGGACCATTCAAATGGACCATTGAACCATTTGCTCAAATGGTTCAGAATGAGAAAATTCTCCAAAATATTTTTGTAGATTTTTAATTATTTCAAAGTAAAAGGAAAATACATAGTATAGGTCTGAAAATTACAGCCCTTATTTTACAGAAAATATAAGTGCAGTTTAGAGATACAAAATGCCAAATAGAAAAAATATGCAGAAAGGCATGCATAGCAGACATCACACACGGGTAAAGTGCCAGCAACAACAGCAACATAAAAGAGAAAATAGAAACAGAGAGTAGATTCAAACAGAGTCATCCACTGAATTACTTAGTGTCCCATGAGGAAACAGATGGTATGTCAAAGTAGAATAATTTAATGAGGGTTTTTATATATACAAAACAAATTTCCAATGATGTACATTATGGTAACCATATATTCAAAAGTCAGTATTAGCCTAACGCCCAAGCTATTGTGAAGTGAGAAAGTAGTATAAGAATTTAGAAAGAGTCGTGCCTGCTGCGTGGAGAGAAGCAGTGCCACTGTTGGAGAGATGCAGCCAGCTGGAGGAGACCTGGTAGGAAGGGTGCCAGAGCCCCACTTCCTTTCCCCTCTTCCATCTACTGCCTGCGCTTCCCACTGGCAAAACTCAACCAAAAACCGGGGGGCCATGGGAACTCAATAATGCAAGTCAGCCTGTCTGGGCAGAAAGCCAAGTTTAGAAGAGTTGACGGTAAATGGGGGGTGGGAGTGGGGTCAATGGAAGAGATCTGGCCTATCTGCCTTAAATATAAGAAATTAAGAACAGCAATGTTTTGCTCTGTAAAAATAGCTATCAAGAAGGACTCTGTATTTAAAATCTTCAACAAAATTTCAGAGAGACCAAAAAAAATTTAATTGAAAATTGAAAAAGGAATCAACCATTCCAGTTCCACTAAGTGGATCATCAACATCAAGGAACACAAAAGTCATTGGATGGTTTGAAACTGTACAAAGAAATACAGCTTGAAGAGAAAAAAAATCTGGAAAGCAACAGGTAGGAACCATTAGCCACATTTGCTTTAAGCACAACTGCCTACAAGTTTTATCAGTTCCTTAGTGAGAAGAATTGAAAGTAAATATCAAAATTATTCATAAATATTATTTTGCTTAAATTACCGTTTGGTAAACTACATAGAGTTCTCATAACTTTGGGCAGATTTAATCCTTTCCATATACAGTTATCATTTTTTGAAAGTTCGAGTTACACTGTTATGAAAGACCTGCATTAGTAGTATTTGTTTTTGCTAATTGAAAGAAATTTGAAGAGGTTTTTGCTTTTACAAAAAAAGGGGGAGCACAAATAGTGTTCAACACTAGTTTTGCGGTGCGCAGGTGCGCAGAGGCAGTGCGCGCACTGAGCCGCCGAAGTGGCGCTGCCTAGCTCCTTCCCAGGAACGCACTCAGCATCTCAGCAGCACGCTGCCGTAGTAGTTGAGTTGTGTCTGTGAACATCTGTGCTTTATCTCCATTTATTTTGTGCATCCCTTAGCAAGATGTATCCTAAGGTATCAGAAAAGCCTAAGAGAGCTCATAAGGGTGTTATGTTTAGTGTAAAACTGGATATAATTAAGCATATTTGATATGACTTTGTAGGTTTGGTGGAGTCTGGGAACACCCAAAATTTTTTTTATATAAATTAATGACAATTGCTTCTTTGCTTTATACCATTTCAGCTTACAAAAAGTTTCAAAGGAAACCTCTATTTACAATAACAAGGGAAACCTGCAATCTCTTTGTTGCTGTATGCAGTTCGATACCTAAAACCTCTCTGAGTATATAAATCTGGATTGAGTAAATCCCATCATTAAACTGAAGTCAATAGTTTTTACTCCAAAGTGGCAAGTAAAGGGCTACTCTCAAAAATATTGCCTTAGCAAGGTTTCTTCATGGCTGATTGTGCCAAACATTCTTCATAGAGAAGACAAGTGTAGAGAACCAATATGATTTGCAGTCAAGTAAATCTGTCTCATAGTTTTCCTCAAGTTTAAGAAAAGTTACTGCAAAGATGAAATAGTTATAGAAAAAAATATGTTTTGTGATAGTAGTACATTTGGTCTCTATGTTGATCTTCAATGAGTCTTTAAACCCATTATATTTAATCTTTATTATAATACAATACTTTTATTTTTCTACCAACATTATGGAAACTCAGAACATATTAGCACCATTTGACAGATGAAAAATTAATTAAAATCCCCACAGCTAGGAAGTAGCAGAGACAGGATTTAAATCTAAACTTCCTGAATCCAAATCAAGTAAATTTTTCATTATATAATTCTACCTATAATTAAACCCAGAAGGACATTAAACCCCTTTACCTATTTTCTAACAATACTTTATGATTCATTGAACAAGACTTTATCTTAATGAAGAGTTTTCCTCAAACAGGATGGAGGAAAGGCAAATGGGGGCAAGGAGGGAGGGAAGAGAGAGAGTGAGAAAGAAAGGGAGGAATGTATAGGTTTGCTCTTGGCACTTGAAGGGCATTCTACTAAAAACCCAGAGCAAAAGCATTGCTTTGATAGGAAAGTTAGGAATAGCCACTGGTGATCCTTCTCCATATTTTGTTTCTATGGCTCCAGGCTGTGAATGGCCACTGGCCTGAATACTCTTCAGATAACCATTAGAAAAGTTGGTTCTAGTGCTTGGGAAAGTCCTTGCTAATAAGAGATACAGAAACACCCAAGAGAAGCAGCAATAACACAAGAAGAAAAGTCGCTTTAAAAATCACTGTTATGTACCTGACACTACTATAATATTGTATGTTAACTATAATTAAAAATAAATTTTTAAAAAAGAGAAAAAATTCCTTCAACAGGCATTTGTTGAGTCCCAGACATTGAAGAAAGATAAGAAAACATAGTATCAGTCAGCATGGAATGAAATATGAGGGAGGACCCTCCAAAAACTGAAATTATCTTCTGGAGGTGGAGCTCCTTATGGTACAGACTTCTCCTGCTAGGTGAGTGTTCTAGGAACCCATCTGTATCCATGTAACAGCTGACATTGTTGTGGGAGGCTGCGTTCAGCTTAAGTGAATTTTTTTTGAAGATTTTCTCAACATGTTTGCCCATTTGACCATGGGTGATTTATGTGTGTACCTGCCCACACCATGCTGAGATTTTGGCAGTTTTTGACCAAAAATGACATGACCCCTGAGTCTCACCCTCCCTATTCACCCAATCTCACCCTGAGACATTTTTTTTGTTTTTCTGGATGAAAATAATATCCTCAAGGGAAACATTTTGCTGATGTGGAAGAGGTGAAACAAAAAAACAGCAGAAGCTTTAAAAGGCATCAAAATTGACAGGTTCAAAAACTGTTTTGAGCAGTGGAAAAAATGTCTTGATAGGTGTATTGCATCGAATGGAGAGTACTTTGAAGATGACTTAAGTTTAAACATGTAAGAATCAATACAGAATTTTTTCATAAATAAATTCTGTTTTGGGGGGGTCTCCCCTCACATATTTCAGTGATAAACAACCACCCACTTTCCAATGACTTCAAACTGGGGATTTCCGGTGCTGTCACTACATGTCTGTTGCAATTTGATTGGGTCTCTGCTTTAAGACACCCTCACTCTGGGAACCGGGCTAATGAAACACCTGTCTCTGGAACATTGCTGGTCACTGAGGCAGATGAAATGAGAGTAGACAACAAATTGCATCCTGCTCTTAAAGAGCCCACTTGGATGAAACACATACCCTTCTCTTCAATTTTATTGCCCCAAAAAACAACAAAGAGCCAAAACACATGACCCCTCTAATTCCAGGGAAATAGAGAAGTACAAACAAGCTGGGAAGGAGAACTGGAAACATTTGTTGAATGAAACTAATGACTCCCAGACATGCATACTCATACAGTAGATTCCAGGGGCAGAAACTTGGGGCTCATCACCTATCCTACATAGCTTATTATGTCCCTCAGCCTGCTTTGCAATTAGGTTAGAGCTGGGGAACTAAGTTAAGGCAGAAGGGCCATGAATAGAAGTGACATTTATAACTTTTGGGCCTGAGGAGTTGAGAACTGATGTGCCATTCCATCCTTCTCTACCAATGCCAGGGAAATCTGAAAAGCCAAGTGTCCCACGTGGTGTTAAAAGATTAGTAGAGCCTCCAGATTAGCCCAGTTCCCTGAGTGATTGCATGGAGGAGCTCATTCCCTCTCTACCAACTCTTTCTGGACATATAATATAAATATGATTAACCTTTGATTGTACAAGCACTAGGATTTTAGAATGTTTGTTGTGGCAACTAGCATTAATTATTCCAATAAAGGAATATCTGAATACAGTTTGTTGGTATAGCAAAAACCTAAAGTGAGTGAACATGTTTGAATAACAAGGAAACTGACATCAGAGGTTGAAAATATGTTTTGCAGTGGTAAAATATTTAGTGTAACTATTGCATGCAGTGACTTGGAAGTCATCGCACATGGGTATTTTAGCCAGGAGATTCAGAGTAAAGTGGTGGGAAACAGAGCATTTGTACTGCTGTTGGCTTTTTGTTGCATTTACCAAAAAGAAATGAACTCGGAAAAACCATTTGAAAGCCAGTTTACAGAAATTATAGAGACAGACCAGAAATCCAGGGCCTTCCAGGTTGAAAAGTCAAATGCTTCTACACTTCAAAAGTAAATACGAAACAGGACTAAAAACACTTTTAGTGACAAATACCAAACAAAAACCCTTAGTTGATTAAAGTGCTCACAGGCAAAGTCAGATTAAAGGCGTAATCTTCCTATTTAAATTCAGTAGCCCTGGGGTCAACTACAGAAAGCAAGGTGTAGGGTAGCATACTTCCCATTTTAGAAGCACTAAAGAATAAAGAGAAAAGGACACATTCTGCAAAGATCTCTAGACAAAGAGGTTCCTCAAAAGAATGGGGTCATAGCCCAAAGAATTAAGGAAGCTTTCCCGTATGCACAATGTCCACTCAGTGGGGTTTCAGAGCTTCCACAGCTCAGTGACTGCTGCTGACTGTCTCCCTCAAAATCAGTGTGTGTGCCGCTGTTACCCTGTCCTTTTTTCCATTGTTATATATTGGGGGATAGGGAGAGAGGGAGAAAAACTCTTTTGTGATTCATAAGTCTCCAAAGAAGAGGAGCCACATGTGGACCTGACAGGCAGACTTCACTGTAATGGCCACACACTGAATCACCACTGAGATGACACAAAGGAACAGCAAAATTCTTCATATTTTAAAGACAGCATTTTGAGTTCTTCCACTGTTACAATTTAAAACTTTTGTATTTTGACACTTTAATGGTTTTTGTTGAATTTTGAGAAGAAAGTAGAGATTATAGGAAACCAATGTGGATTATCCCTACTTTGTGTCCCTGATCAAGAGTGAGGGAGCCCTGGCTGGGTGGCTCAGCTGGTTGGAGCATTGCCCCGCACGCCAAAAGGTTATGGGTTGGATACCCAGTGGGCGTGCTTACGAGAGGTAACTGTTCAATTCTCTCTGTCTTTCTCTTTCTCTCTCTCTCTTACCTCTCTCTCTAAACATATCCTAAGGTGAGGGTTATAAAAAAAAGAAGAATGAGGTAAATTTTCTGTAACAATAAGAGCTAATACTTCAGATCCCAGCCTACTGTTCAAAGCACATACCCCCACATTCTTACACCCTTAGGTAAGAGATAGCTCTATGAGTTAAGACTTTTTTTATTGTTACATATGACCACAACCCAACAAAAATTAACATAAGCAAAAGAGACGGTGAGTTGACTCCTCTGGTTAGGAAGCATGCTGAGATAGGTCATGAACTTGGAAGAGAAGCCACAGAAACCAGTCATTCAGAGACCAGATCAGGGGCCTCAACGCTACCACAATGTTTGCCTACATCCAGTTCTTATTTTTATTGGTCCCTGTTTTTCTTTATATCTTGGCTTCTCTATTTGCAATTCCATGCACCGTCTCTCCATGTATCAGAGAGGATGGCCACTGACAATCCTGCTTCACCTCCTTATAGTTTACTAAGTAAAAGAAAAGCGTTCCTCTCTACCTCTAACTGTAAAGTTCTGGAGAAGAATTCTGGTTGGCATGACATGGTTGTTAAACACACCCCTGTGATTAACTGTCCAGGTAGATGTGCTTCTAAGACTGGCTCAGCCTGCGTTATGTGTTCAAATATGTGCCTTGGAGGGTAGAGGATAGGAGGGCAATGATATATATATACCAGGACCATGGAGAGAAGAGAAGAATTTCCCCCAAGAAAATCCTGTGGCTGTAAAAAGAAGATGTAAAAGATAAGTGAACAGAAACAAGAGCTACAAGATTCTTCTATGATTATCTAGATACCAATAGCAATGCCTACCATGAAATATACTGAGAAAGCATACCTATAAGGAGGGGCCGAGGCACTTTCATGCAGGGCATTTCCAACTTTGGTCAGTTCTAATGCCTACCGAGAATCTCTGTCATAGTTTCCCCACATTGATCCACTCCCCCTCTGCTGTAGGATAAACAGGCCCCTTGGGACAAGTAGTGTGATTACAGTGATGCTCTGCCACCTCCTTCTCATTATTCTCACAGGCTTGGGAGGACCCCAGATTAAGTTCACATGCTCTGTGCAGCACTGAAAACCACAATATTTACCCAAGTCTCATATAGAGTATTATTAAATGATTAAGTACTTTATAATTACCAAACGCTTTCTAATACCTCTACCATATTAATGTTTCTACAGTGCAACTTTGTGTCACTCCTTGATTTAAAAAAAAAATTATAGTTTCTCTAAATCTTCCCAAATAAACCACTAACTCCAGGCCTCTAAAGCTATAATCTAAGCCCCAAATATCTTTGCAGTCTAACCTTTTATTACGCCTTCACTCATGCCTTCCTTTCCATTCAAAGTAGATTGTTCGCTGTTTCTAGCATGCATGTAAGTTTTTCATTCCACTCATTCATTTACTAAATCAACATATATTGGGTTTTGTTTTTTATGTTCCAGGTACTGTGATAAGTACCAAAGATGCAATGATGAGTGAAACATGAACCCTGTCTTCAAAGAACTTACCATTATGGTAGAAGAAACATACATTATAAATCATTATAATTCTCTGTTAAGCATGTTGTAAGTGAGGTATGAGGAAATTGCTAAACCAACTGACTGTATGGAGAAGTAGGAAAAATTCCCCTTGAATATTCTATTTAAGCTGGAACTTGAAAGATAAATGTAAGCTAGTCAGGTGAAGGAGTAATAAAGAGATTTACGAGCAGAGAGAAAATTGTGTGCAGGAGTCTAGCATTAAGAAGAGATGTAGCTTGCTCAGGATTCACAAATAAAAGCTACTTTAACTAATGTCCACTAAAACAACACTGAAGATTAAGCAGTGCACTATATTGACTGTGCACTGTTTAATCTTCAGTGGCTTAACACTGGCTGATCTGTAGGACATGCTAAATGCTTATAAGCTAACAGGTTTATATTATATTTATATTCTCCTATTTACCCAGAAAAGTCTATAACCACTGGTTGATTTTTATATTTATTAAGATTAAGTGATCTCTTACACAATTGAATTAAATTATGTAAAGCAGAGTTTTTTCAATTTCAACCATATTGAGATTTTGGACCAGATAATTCTTTTCTATGGGAAGCTATCATGAGCTTTGTAGGACATTTGGGAGCATCCTTGTCCTCTCCCACCAGATGTTAGGAGGATGTTCCCTTGAATTATGATAATCAAAAATGTCTCCATAGATTGTTGAATGTCCTCTGGAAGGTGAAAAATCATAACTGGTAGAATTGAGCCAAATTATAAAAGGCCTTATATATTGACTGTTTTTAAAATACTCAGTGAAAAACATTTAAGGATTTTTAGTAGTAGAGTAACGTATGTGACAATACATTTCAGAGGATAAATTAGAAGAAGCAAGACTGGAGACAAGGAGACCTATTAATAAGGTGATTGTTGTAGGCGATCAAGAAAGAACAAGAGTATTGATGAATACAGTAGCAGTGATGTTAAAAGGCAAATTAAAGAGAGATTCTTGGAGGCAAATATATGTCATTCACTCTACCTGTGATTCCCCTCCACCTTCTCATCCTCCCTATTAAATCCAACTCAACCTCAAGGGTTAGCTCAAATTTTATGTCCCCAAATCAAGCCACAGAAAAAAAAAAACACTTCCTCCTCCGAACCCTGTAACTCATTACTTCAGCTTCTTTTGGAGCACTTTGTTATATTGTTAATTCAATGGCTAGATTATAAACTAGATTTCAATTGTAAATTATAAAATTCTTAAATACAGGACCCTAATTTCTTCATACTTTCTTTCACTCAGTGCCCAATGCCATACTTTCCATGTAGCAAATAATATTGTCTATTAAGTGAATTATGAAACTCTAGTCTAAATTATTCCAGTAGATTTATGTGTCCCTTGAACTTTCCTAGCTGTTAGCATTAGGAGAACCTGGGCTTAAATTAACTAGTACTGCATTCTTTATAGATCTGTTTCCCACAGTTTCTATCTACTCACATTACTGGAGGAAGTTTATAGTCATTAATCTTATAGCTTTATCAATAAACCACTCCTTTGAGAAACTTAGCAAAATAACACTCACACATACCCTTAAAAAAAAACGGTAACTAGAGACTAGATGGTATCAAAGTAGTGAAAAAGATATTGAACTGTGGTAAACAAGATATGAATGAGTGTTAAGCAAAAACACCCACCTGGATTTTTCTCAGAATAAATGTTTTTACTGCCAATATAAGTCACCAAGACCATTACTCACTCTATCCTTTCAACTATATTCTTATTCAATTCGTCATAGCTATCCTATTAGTTTCCATCAACAAGTGACAGGAAATATTAATGGTGAACAAACTTTAGTTACATATTGTGAAATCATGTATCTGAGAGATATATTTCTAGTGATAGGGATTAGGACAGATATGTACAATCAAACTGAACCTCAACCACACCTTGTATCAGAATAGTCTTTCTGCATCAATGAAAAAGTCCTTATTGTTCAAATAGTTTTTTTTTTAAACATGTATTATGAGCTTCATAGTATATTGGCAAAGCAAGAAGTACAAAAAGAATAAAAGTCAAAATCTCTGCTAACAAGAACCTTACAGGGACACAAAGAAAACAAATATAACCTATAATGGCAGCAAGAGGAGTAAGGATGGAATAGCTTTCCTGGTTACATCTGCTTGAAACTCCTTTTTGTACTATTTCAACTTATGAACTATCTTGAGGTTTTATATATGTTGTCTCAATCCCACACCAGGCAACCCACACATCCTACCTATGTGATTTTTACCAAATTAACCTTAGTCACATGATTTTATGTGTGCAAGTGATAGAGTACACTAGTGAATTAAGGTGACACTAATGCTAAAAAACATATAGAATATCAGAAACACTAGTGTTTTAAAGCCCCTTGGCATTTCCATCAATTTTACTTCAGTCTCTGATCTCTAGCCTTCCCCTAAGCCCCTTGCTTAGCTGCTCTACCTTTACTTCTTCTTTCTCAAAGGCAAAAAAAAGTCGTTTATATTATTACTGTATAACAGTAACAGGGCATGTCCACCATCCTTTTATTGTCTTTTTCTTCCCAACTCTGTTCAAGGGCCTCTCTTTCCACGTTCATGAGGACATTTTTCTTAAACACGTACAGTTATCTTCAATAAGTGAAGTTCTGGTACCAGCTGTTAAGATGACTGTAGTTTTTTACCTGGTTGCACTCTTATAAGCAGCACCAAGTGAAAAACTAGTGCTAATCAAATGTAAGATTTCGGAACTGAGAGGAAAGAAGGACAGGTGAGAAATTATTCCAGTCTGACAGTCAGAGATCACCTAAAACAAAGGAAAAAAAAAAAGCAACAGGCTTGGAGGAAGTGAATTTACATGATCAGGAAAATAACAAAACTAAAAACACTGAAGAGCATAAGGGTTTAAAGCTGAACTAAAGACTTTAAATATAAATTTGAAATAATAGTGATTATTTGTCATCAATTAATATTTACTTAGTAAATTAACAATATTACAATAAAAAAATAATAGTGAAGCAAATAGTAAGATGCACTATGTAATATGCTCTGGGCTAGTTTCTATAGTTAGAATGAAGGAAGTACCATATTCTTTTTGTTCTTCAATGCATGTTTTCCTCAAAATTTTAATATTTTTGAAATTAGGATTATAATTTATCTTAACTTTTCAGCTATATCCTTTTTTCCAGAACAATCGTTATTAAATAGAGTCCTTAGACTAATGGAAATATGGTAGTTCCTCAGTTCAGCAGGTCTGCTTGCAGTCTAAAGGCTATATCACTGAAGGTAAGTGAGGAAAAAATAATATGATAAATGAGTTAAGGAAAATGTATCTGAAAATGAAACTTAAGATGAGTGGGAGTTAGTGGCAGGAAGTAATAGATCAATAGATAGGAAGTGAGATAAGTGTGGCCCAGAGCTGTGACGTAACAAAGGAAAGGCAGAAATTGACATATGGTTAGAGGTATGTTATTTCAGAGAATGAAGAAGTAGCTATCACAGAATTTTGGGGTAATTTAAATAAAAATTGAGAAGTACATCCAAGATATCTCTAAATCTTCAAAAAAGCCTGGCAAGAGGATGATAGTTCATTAAAAACTGCAGAGAATTCAGATTCAGCATGTGGGACATTAAGTTTTGCTCAGATGTGTTCAATAACCATATGGAATAGTCCAATAAGCAGATGAAAATATATTTGGGAACAAAGATTAAGAATAAAAAATTTAAAGGTCATGGTTGTCCCTGTGCACTTTGTGTTATCCTAACATATAAGTGAATTCCCAGAAAATTGTTATTTTTCTTTTCTAACATTCAAAATGCTGGTGTGTCTGGTATACTTGACAGAAGGGGGGTGGCGGAGATTAAATACATGATAGCCTCCTTCTACCAGTCTTGAAATGAATGAAATCTATTTCAGGAGCTCCTACTGGTCTACCCTTCAAAATACTTTTATCATTTTAATCATTTATATCATCTATATACTATTCCAACCTTCCAAGTTTTTCACCTGTTGGGGTAATACAGTCAAAGGAGTTTTTGCTTCAAAGTTTCTGAAGCCCAGTGCACATATGTATACATACAACACACACATACATATTCATAACTAGTTTGAAATACAATATAGGCCTCACTTATTTTAATATTCAAATAAAATGATTCTGAGCTCCCATCCCTCTTGTTGCAAGAATGTTCCTTTTCTCCTCTCCAGGTCTCCCTTCTTGTGCTGACTCTTCTGCAATCTATTATAAGATGTCAAGCAATTTTGTTACTATCACCTAAAGGAGAGAAGTCAGAAAATATGATCAGGTAACTGAGGGGTTCCACTGTTTTCTACTACTGCTCTTGGAACACAGGATTCTCCAGGTTTGGAGTGGAAGAAGGAGTCCCTGTTGAGCATTATTGATCAGGCTAAGGCTACTATAGGTTGGGACTCTCAATGTTTCAGCAATTTAGTTTCTAAAGCTCTTTCAAATAATTCCCGCAGACATGTTCCTTAATGCTAATACACAGTGCCAGGGCATTTGGCTCCAGAGGAGACTTTATTACATAGGCCTAGCTCCACCTACTCTATCTCCACCTCCATGATCTAACTCCAAAAGTGGAGAGATTCCCTCTTTTTTGTGTGTTCCTTACCTCTTCTTCTTCTTCTTTTTTTTTTTTTTTTTTTTTTTGGTCTCAAAATGAGTGACATTTATTTGCCAGGAGAACCCACCTTATTAGATTCAATCATACCATGAGTAGGGAAGGATCTGTTATTATTATTTATACTTAAGAAATCAGAAAACTGTAGGTCACAGAAGTGACATGACTCACATGAGACCACCAAACCAGCAAATGACAACCTAGCCTCAAACTTAAGACTTCTCATACCATTTTTACTGATCTCTTTATCACAAACTTCATGTTCTCTCTTTTCATTGTGGGGTCCTGATGTTAGTGAATCCTTCTTATAAGTCCTGTCTTTTCTCAACAAAATCTCTTTTTCTCCTTGATATTATCCGACTAGGCCCAATAATACCTACTAGTTTATCAAATGCCTCTTCTGCATAAATAAGCAATTCTTCTATATGCAGTCTGTCACTGTTAATCTTGTAAATGTAGATGGTCAAATTGAAAATTTCAAGTAAAAATTAACTTCTAACAAAATAAAATTAGCTCGCAAGCTAACGTGACTGAGTTAAAGCACACACACACACACACACACACACACACTCTACATTTGATGCTATTGTGTATGTAAGGTCTCCTGGTAAAACAACCCTCAAGCCCAAGGTTCCCAAAGGATTAGGTCTAATAGTCCCATACTGTATCACCTACCAAAGCACCATTCATTTTACTTGTGAAGAGAAAAGATTCTGCATGCCACAACTGTTATCAGGAAAGGAGCCTTCCCAACATTTCATGTTGGAAATGTGAAATTCTTCTGCATATTTCTGGGATATGCTGCCTATAACTCAAAGGGTCTGTTATCAACCCTAAGGAGAGTCTGAGATCCTCTGCAATCACAAGGAACATCTTTTTCCAGAGCCTAACCAAGAGCTTTTATAATCTCTAAAATTTTAGGTCAAAAAATCTTACAAAGATGTACACAGTAGGCAATTTTTGATAAGAACCCTAGATAACTTGGCCAGAAATAGTTTTTTGCCCAAACAATTTAAGTAAAAGCAAGTTGTCAACATTATAATTTAATCTTAGTCATAACTTATAAAAAAATAAATAGATATTTTCAGTGTTTGGGATATTGTTCAAATTTTGAAAAACTTACCCTTCTTCAATATTGTGGCCTTATTTGCAGAATTTGGCAGGAGTGGGGAGCAGTGGAGTTCTCACCATTTTGCTTTTTAATTTCTAATCGACTTTCAGACAATCATCCTGCTCTGAACTGTTTTTAGTAATGGAAAGCTAGAACATCAAAAGAGCCACACTGTATAAACACAATAAATATTTGTTTAATGTTGAGATGATCCAAACACCCACCTGACCAAAGGCATTTACTGTGGGTTTTTCCAGTTTTTCTACACACTTAATTTAATTCTACAAAATAATATGATAGTGCACATACTGTTCAGTAATTTTTCATAATTAAAGTAGCCTATAAAATATTTTATCATGATTTTATAGATGAAGAAATCAGAAGCTCAGAGAACTTTGTATTTATTATATACCTGTTTGACTTTCGGCAACTTAACTTCAGTAACTTGTTTCCAAGTTTAAAAAGTTGATGCTCTTTCCATACTATCTACTTAAATGACTTATTTCTTGTTAAAGCTGTAGTATTTAATGAACTATTCCAGTCTTATATCTGTATTCCATTTAGGTCTTTGTGTAGTGTCCAGCTAAAATTAAAACATAATTCAGGCTTTAAAACATTTTTCTTCAACTCTATAAGGTCAACTAGTGCATATAAAAATTAATCTATTGCCTGATTTAATTCAACTTAATTATATTCAACAAGTATTTACTGAATGCTTAATATGTACTTAAGTTTGTATTAAATACTGTTACCATAATGAGAACAAGAAATGATTTCATAATTCTCTGTAATAAGTAACTATACTCTGTACTGGATGTTATTGCCAAGAATAGTGATGTCCAGCAGTTATACAATAGCCTTGAACTACAATCAAATTTTGCTCAGTTTAAATAATTCGAGGATCCAAGATGGCTACAGAGTAACTGGAAGCTCCATCCACTTGCTCCCTGACCTGAATAAGTCTTGCAGCCAAACCACAGAGCAATTAACTAAAAAATCCAGCAGAGAGTGAGTGAGAGCATGTTTGAGTGTGTATGTGGATGAGTGTGTGCGGTGTGTGCGTGAGTGGGCACGAGCCTGCCCGCCCGCCTGCCCGGCACTGGAGAGGAGGCGGCCTAGGATCTCCTAGCAGAGCCACTGCAGAAGCTGCTGCCCAGCCTGGCACTTCTGGCTGCGTCGATTTGGAATGGGAGCCATTCTGAGGAATTTAAAATTTCCTCGGGAAGAAGCCTCCAGAGTACCAGCACCTCAATGTCCAGACATGTCTCTGTGTCCTCCGCCCCTACAGAGCCACGCACCAGGCTGCTGCTAGGAGCCAGGGACTGCAGTACTTACTGGGGGGGGGGGGAGGCTGTCACCTCCCTGACCCCAGGCCCCACGGACACCGCAAATGGGACAGATTGTGACTGAGGAGGCTGTGTTTCAGCTCAAGAGCTGCGAGCTCCAGGGGCAGAAAGAAATGGCTGGGGTAGTGCTGGCTGCAGAAAGTGTGGCAGGAGCAGCCCTGCCCGAGGCTGAGAATCAGTGGAGGGATCGGCAAGAGCACCCGGCCACTGCCCGGTGTTATAGTATGGCTGCGGGACTCTTTCCAGTGCCATCCGGGAGAGATCCAGAAAGAAACTTTCCCTAAAACCGTCAGAGGCTCTGGCAGGCTGCAGCCAGCTCTGACCTAGAGAGACTTTGTGCTTTTTGGAGAGGGAGAGTAAGTGGAGAACAGGCTCCCCAGGGCTCAGTGCTGCAGAGTGGGGGCCACACAGAAACTCTTAAAAAAAAAAGCCGAGGAGAGACTCCAGACTTGGCAGGGACCCAAGTGCCCATACGCATGTCTGCACATGCTCAGCGGCTCTGCAAACAAAGACCTCAGAGGGATAGAGTCATGCTGAAGGGACTGTGGGACCCAACCCAGCATGGCTGGTGAGCAGGGGACTGTACAGAGTGGAGAGTTTAGGCCAGTATCTCCTTCAAGAGTGGCAGGCTGGGAACTGGATGGCGAGGAGCTGAATGTCTGAGATTCACTGCAGCCAGGCAGGTCCCCTCATAGACAGCTATGCCCAACTGCCACTTGTGGGATTATAGGCTCTGCAAATCAGTGAGGCCAGATTCAGGAGTCCTCTGCTGGACACATATCTCCAGGGGAAAGCAAAAAGCTTTAAAGGGCCCTTTCTACCAGACACTACAAGCTACACTCTTCCTCAGGCCCTGATCCACTGAAACAAGCAGAACAGAGAGGTTAGAGACAGAAGCAACAAGGGATGTTCAGGGTTCCATCCAGCCTCTGCACCTAGACAGAGCTGCTGTCTATGGCAGACAGGAAAGAGCCGCCCCTTTTACACAGATGGGGCCCTCACAGGAAACGGAAAGCTAATTCACCAGAAACCATACATTATTGGAAAGAATCTGGGACAGACCAAGTCATGGGGCAAGCAGGCAGGCAAATACTCCCATCTTCCCTGAAAACTGAACAGCACCCCGGTTTCACTCTCTCAATCGCACCAGAGGCCCCCTCTTGAGACAGGTGGAGAAGGTACTGGCAGTCCTCTCAGGTCATTAAATGAACCACTCCTGGACCCTGGGCTAATGGAAAACTGGCAGGACAGAACAGTGGGGACCAGCCAAATCTGAAGGTGACAGCTACAGACTGTGGATCTCCTTTAGTCTTGAACAGTCCACCTAGGGCCAAACTAGGACACCATCTGACATTACCAGGGGCTTATCCGGAAAAAAGAAGACAGTGTTAAACACTGGATTCCACAGAGATGAATTCCACCACGGTCTTCTTTATTATCTGTATTATTTTCTCCCCTGCATAGTATTTTAATATTCATTTCTTGTCCTTCAAGTTTGTGCCTATCATTTCACCAGTTTTTTAAATTTTAGTTTATTTCAAGTCTCATATTTTGCTCCTCCCTTCTCTTACCCCATTTTACCTTCTTCCTCTTATTTTTGTTTTAAATTTTATTTTTTTCTCTGGCTACAACTTGTTTCTATTTTATATACTCTCTTACCATTTCTCCCCACTCCAGCCTCTCAAAACCACTTTTCTTGTCATTAGTCATCTCACATTCTTTTTCCCATTCATAAAATACCCTTATTCTCTCTCCGCCTTTATCAGTCTTTGCTTGTTGGTTGTTGTTATGGGGGTTGTTGTTGCATTCCTTCGATTTTATTCCTATATCTTCACTATTTTTGTATTTCAAATCTCAAATTTACTGTTCCCCTCTCCTACTCCATTTCGCCTTCCTCCTGCTTTTTCTTCATTTTTGTTTTAAATTTTACTTTTTCCTTGTCTTCACCTGGTTTTTATTCCTCACTTTTAGAATTTCTTCTCCCTCTATCCTCTCAAAATCACTTTACTTTCCTCTAGGCATCTCATAAGCTTTTTTTTCCTTCTCACTCCCATTCCACTGGTATTACTCTTTTCTCATTTATTGTTGATATTGCTGCGGTGGATCATTTTCTCCAATTTGGTTCCTATTTTTTCACTATTATTTAAAATTTTTTTAAAAACCTCATACTGTGCTCTTCCCTTTTCTTACTCCATTTTGTCTTCTTCCCCACCCTTTTAAAATTATGATATAAATTCTATTTTCTTTCTTTCTTCACCTTGTTTCTATTCCCTACTCTTAATATTTTTCCTCCCTCTACTCTCTCAAAATCACTTTTCTTTCAGTCATCTCATACTAATTCTTCCTTTCTTATAATAGTCTTATTCTCTTTACACCTTTACTAACTTATGCTGATTTTCTGTTAATAGTGTGGTTGTGGGTGAGGGGTTATTACTGCAAGTGTGGGTTTTGTCTCCTGGGTTGTTTTGTTTTGTTTTGACAGAATCTTTACAACAGCATATAAGACATGGTGGGCTGTGTGACTCTCAGACAATCAGCCAGAGGGAAGAAATCACCAAATAACCCAAGAACAACCATAACTCAATTACAAGAAGAAAGCCTGAATAAATAACATAAAGGGAATCTCGAGAGCATCCAGCTTAGGAGATCAAGGAGACTGCTCCACTGAGTCCCATAGGTCACCTACCACAGGTCACACGATGAAGACAGAGAGTGAAAGCAGATCAATCTAATATGCAGAAACATACAAGAAGAGTCACTTAATATGGAGAGACAAAGAGTTGGCTTCCTCCAATTGAAAGGAAAGGGGTAATCCCCAGAAAGAGTGCTAAGTGAAATTGAGGCAAGCAATCTATCAGACATCGAGTTCAAAATAATGGTTATAAGGGTGCTCAATGAACTCAGTGAGAACTACAAGGAACTCTATGGAAGTCACAAGAAACTTACAGGGAACTACATCAGCATGAAAAAAGGCATAGAAACTATCAATAAGAGCCAGGAGGAAATGAAGAATACAATATATGAAATGAAATATACACTAGAAGGAATTAAAAGCAGGCTAGATGAAGCAGAGGACTGAATCAGAAAACTGGAGAATAAGGTAGGACAAAACTCCCAGGCAGAGCAACAATGAAAAAAGACTCAGAAAGAAAAAGGAAGGTTTAAAGGAGTTGTAGGACATGACACATAATAATATTTATATCATAGGGATACCAAAAGGAGGAGAAGAGGAGCAAGGAATAGAAAACCTCTTTGAAAAAGTAATGATAGAAAATGTGATGAGGGAAAAACCACAGAGGTTCCCTATCAAGATGAACCCAAAGAGGCCCACTCCAAGACACATAATTAAATGTGCAAAATTTAAAGGTAAAGAGAGAATCTTTCAGTCATCAGAAGACACCCTCCCTTGAATATTTCTTATTCACCACTGACTTTTAGCCTGGGTTATTTTTTCTCATTCCTACAAAACCAAATGGTCCATAGACATTTCCTACTAGAGTTCGTCTTGACTAATTATTGCATGTGACTCAGCCTTGGGAGTCCAACACAAGCCTGGGTCTGTGGCTAAATTGTTCAATAAATGAGAATTTCTAATGAGAAAACTTTTCAATAGCCACCCCCTCTGCGCCCCCGACACACACACACTGTAATTTGCAGCTCTCATCCTAACCAGCAAGGCACAAATGTTTTCATTCGTCCTGTGTAAAATCAGCTCAAATATTTGCAAGACGAGAGGGAAAGGCTCCACTTTTGTAGAAATGAATCATATAACTCTGTCATCTTGAGTATGCATGTTACTCCTCTGACTCTCTTGGAGCCATTTCCCTAAATTAGCTAATTCGTCAAGACAGACACATCCAGATCGAGATTTTTTAAAATTTTTTAAGAAAATTTCTTACATCATCTTTGCACCTTATTAACCAACTAGTTCGTCAGTAATGTCAGCACAATTTAAATGTGTCATTCTGTTTGCATACTGAACACATGATTCATAAACTTACTTCCATATTTTTATTATTAAAAAAATCCTACCATAAATATATAATGTATGAGGGGTTATATGAAAAAGTAATGCACATTTGAAACTACCCAACAGTATCTAAAAAAGGAAACAAAGAATGACTTAATAGCATTGAAGTTGTAGTTGGCTACCTCCAAAGGAACCACAAGAATCACATTTTAAACAAGGAATGACAAACTGACATTTACTGCCATGTGCTCCAAAGCTGTTTAGTATGATGACAGGGTACACTGGCATGTAACATTCTTTTCACAGTTCATTATTTGACTTAAAGTATAATAAGAACAAGATGGGATGTATAGCTATTTTGTGAGCAGAAAATTTATTCTTTAAGGAAAACAAATTAATTAGGATATGTTGATATTGTTTTACTCTTTTTCCTGTAGGGAAAAATATGTTATTTTATTTAAGACTATGTCTCTGTGATTGATTCCATAATATGGTTTTAGGAATATTTTTCATGTTCAAGTGGATGAGAAAAAACAGTGAGGCAAATGAGCCAGGAGGCACTCAACTGGCTGAATAAAAATCTGTTACAAATTAATCCACTGTCTTCAGCTCAAAGTTCCACCTCTCTCAATTAAAATGATACTAGGAGAATGAGATTATAACTATTAATTTATAAACAAATATTACATATTCTCAAACTAAAAATAATATTGAATAGGTTTATTTGGTCCTGGTGTTAGTGACACTTCCCCTCTAGAGAGCTGACAAAAAGCTGAGCCAGGTGTAGCCAAAGAAAGTATATCCTGGTCCTTTATAAATCTCTCTCCTAACACTTTAATTGTTATGGTTGTTTATTTTCTTGTGCTAAACTAAAAATCTAATAGCAGAATATCCTTGTTCTTCTCTGCATATGGTCAATGTTCAGATGTAAAGTAAAAAAATATCTTTTTAATGCCTTCTGAAAATGTCTCCCTCTTAGTGCAGACATCACTGACTTTATGTGACTTCCTGTAGCCCTGTCAGCTATTCTCCCTGGTCACAACAGATGAGATTTTACTCTTTAAATTTCTCATGCTTATTTTTGTGTGGGGTATAACTGTAGAAGGGTATGATTAACTAGGCTAGAAATTTGCCATTGGAGTTCTTAAAGACATCATTTAAAACAATTTTTCATATATTTTGATAAGAGATCTAGATACTTTTTAAAATACTATCATCTACATCTAAATGTCTCAATATAATTTGTCCCTTAATAAATGTGATCACAGTACTAGGTTTTATAATAGAGTGTATGATATCTTATTCTTGTAAACTTTTATGTTTTTCTGTAGGTCCAGTGTATTGTTTTTAAAAAATGGGTGGATTTAAATACCATAAAATGTATAGAAATGTTCTTGAAGATATAAAAACACTTTTAAGATAGTAGCTAGCCCTGACTATTGTGGCTCAGATGTTTGGGCATCTTGCCACGAAGTGAAAAGTCACCAGTTCGATTCTTCGTTCAGACTGCATGCTTGGGTTGCAGGTTCAAGGTACCTATGTGAGGCAACCAATCTATGTTTCCATTCCTCTCTTCCTTTCTCCCTTCTCTTCTCTCTAAAAATAAACAAACAAATAAATAAATATTTTAAAAAGATATTAGTGAATTTTATTTTTTGTGAATCCAGCTTAGCCCTTAGGTGGGGAGCTATAAAGAATTTCTAAAGTCCACTTTTGCTCTAAAATTATATGATTCTAACTTTAGGTTGTATTACATTTTTTAAAAAAAATATTCATTCAGCTTTGCAATTTTCTCAAATTCATTCTCATTTTGCAATCTCCTTTGAGTTTCAAAATTTGGATCACGAAAAACTGGTCATCCACAATATTTTGTCATTTCAGAGAAAAGCAAATTCCTGAGAAAGTCTCTAGAACTAATTAAGTTTATCAAGGTCCTCAAAACTGTGACTGGTTAGGGCCCAACAAGACTACCACCAAGTGCAGTAGACTTCCTAATGCTTCATGAGCCAGAATGATGGTTTCCTGACCATCCTCTGCTTGGAATGACTAACTGAGGCACATGGGGCTGGCTCCCCCTGAAAGGAGGTTTAGACAACCTAGTCCTTTCTATAGAAACATTATAGCCTTTATCACAACCTTCTCACTTTGCCCCTCTATTATCTCGTCACCTCCTGGTTAGATCTGGTCTTTACCCAGCTTTTTAAAACTTTATCTCTAGTTCTCAGCCTCATATTTTCCTGTATACTCTGAAAATAGATTTGTTTTCTTGAATTTTGAGCTCTGGAATGCTTATCTCTTCTGATTATTTTGGATCTATCTTATTTTACTATCCCAGGGAATAGCACTGACATCGGTTAACTTGACTGGCATCCCTTTAGGAGACAGAAACAATCCATCCTGTTTTATATCTGCTCCCTACTAGGAATTATGCTTCAGCCTCTTAACCATTCTCCTAAATTTAGGGTGTCCCTTTTCAGTCCATTCTCCATGTCTTTGCTATTATGATCCTAAAACACTTTAACATATCTTTAAAGTCTCTCATAATTCTGTGTTGCTTTAAGAGATAGTCTAAACTCCTAAGCCTAAAGGTACCTCACTATTCCCCTGATTGTTCTCTACTCTCCTTTTTTCTGGCCACAGCTCCCCCCTCACTGTCTCCAGAACATACCAAACTGCTTCCAGTTACATGCTGCTCCACCCAGCCTTCAGGCCCTGGCTCAAACTTACCTCCTTTATGAAACTTCTCATAAGTGGCCCACGTTTTTCTACCCCTGTTTTAATACATCTAGCAAACGGATGAAAAGGGTATGTGTCTGTAGTGTTCACTGTGATACTTAACTAAATGGAATTTTCTTATGTTGTTATATATGGTTATCTAATGTGTAATGTGAATGACCAGTTTTCCTAAGAAAGATTCTATTAAAGTAGGAACTATACTTTAAAATTATTTAAACTACTCATTATACTAACAAGTAAATACTGATTGATTTTTTAAAAAAAACAACACAGAAATTCAAATGACTCCAAGATTATTTTTCTAGTCATCCTTGGTTTAAGACAAAGAATGGACTAGATTATCTTATAAAATGTTTTCTCTCCCTGTATTCCTCAGGTTCTAGACTCTCAGGTTTTTGTTTATGGAAGCTATAATTACAATTCTTACTTGCAAACAACCAGGCGGACTGATATCTGAATGTATCGACAAAATTTGTCTAGTAACTAAAAGTTGCATATCTTAAGCATATCTTGCTCTGCGTTTACCGTCATGTGTAAAATGGAAATATCAACAAGGGGAACTACCTTATTAGGTGGTATTAAGGATTAAATGGCATATACATTAAGCAGCAATTATATATAGTAAACACAAAATACACATTTGATCTTATTGTTATTAATCATTTCACTATAGGCTAAGAATCAAACATGGAGGCTTGATGTAATTCTTTTTCTGGTACAGACAGCTGCTCTCCATATTTTTCATAGCCTGATCTGATTCACACTTTTGGAGCAGACTAAAGATAATTAGCCTGATCCTTCCCTTAATGACAGAAAGGGAAAGAAGTGAATTCCCCTTATTCACGGAAATTCCCCTGTTCCAAAGCCTAGAGACAAGCGGGCAAAGCCAATAGACAAGGTGGGAGCAGAATATATGGTTTTCTGGTATTTTGGGGGGAGTACCCCCCCAGAAATGTGTTGAAGCCCACACAGTAAAGCATTGAGTCAGTAAAACATCAATAGTTTGTACTCCAGCCATCTGATTTCCTGGGCTTTATTTAACTAAATTGGCATGGGGGTTAGCTGAATTTAATGAATTTAGCACAGCTGACTGGTTGCTTTTGCCTTGAGTTCAATCAACTATATATCAGTATGGCCACAGAACTTGACAAGATGAAAATTGGTCATTTAAAGCCAAATTTTATGCAAAATTTCCCATTTTAGCAACCCAATTATTCTTCTTAACTCAGCTCATGAAATAAGAATCAATATTTAAATGTCTTTGAAATCATATTATTATTAATTATATTCAATTAAAATAATATTAATTTGCCATGAAAATATATTGTCATCAGTGCCAGTATTTTTCCATGTGTCTTAAGCCACAGTAGAAACAATATAGAATGAAGAAAATAGAATTCTAAACAATCAATGTGGATGTTGAGATGAGACTGTTAAATGCTGAGAAAATTATTAAAGAAAGGGCTTATTCCAAACATATTCCAGCTGGGCCATTTACTTTCCTTATGGCTTCTCTTTAGCATCTTCATCTCTTCTCTGAGGTTCTCCCTGTAGCAATTACTTATAGATCCTCATAAGTCAGTAGGAGTATATCATTGATGATCAGTTTTATTTGGCTTAAATCAAACATTTTAATAAACTACTTGGAATGACATAAGAACCTAAATATTGCAGTGTTTTTTTCTCCCTAAAAGGTTTCTCAGTTGTGCGGTTTTCAAAAGCCTCATCAAATATATCTAAAAGAGTTACAGTAATTTAAACATCCTTTGAAATGCTAGTGTTCAGCTCACTTCATTTAATATTGACTTTACAAAACAAAAGAGGCTCATTACTAGAACTGGCTCAGTCACTAACTTCGTTGTATGAACTTGCACAAGTTAGACCTAATTTCTTTGGGTCTCAGATGTGTTTTATTTTTTAATCTACAAAACAAAATGGCTTATTAAAATAATTTTCTAAACTGCCTTCTAAGTTTATTCCCCTATCTTTTTAATAGGATATATAAGATTTCCAACTTATATAATAAAATACATCACATCTGTAAATGTGTCTTACCTATTCTTTCGGTGTTGCCCTTACTGCAGAATTTGAGGTGGGAGAATAAAAACTTTCCACTTAGATATCCTTTATTTGATAAAAACTTATTAATTGAAATGACAACTAGTATAACAGCTTGATAATTTCAAATAAAATACTCAGAATGGATAAGCACAAAGTTAGATATTAACAAATATGCCATGCCTTTTTTTAAAGGAAATTGAACTATAATGCAACCTCATCTATAAATGTGTCCTATAGCTGAACATTTATTTTCAACCATATACATTCTAATTCAGAGTTAATGCTGAATACACTAAAGGGGAAGAGATTGATGGAGTTAGGAATAGAAGTTAAAGCAATTCTCATGTAGCTGAAATGCAGCTAAGAAAAATACCTATAATGGTGGTTGAGTGTTCTCCAGCAACACTGACATCAATTCAGTTGCATCATTTAATCTTTAAAGGGATTAGAGGAGTGCACGTGGCTCTACTCCCTAACACTGAAAGGAGAAAATTCTCTGGATACATTAAAGTAGAAACTGGGTCTTACCCGATGCTTCTACCATGGCAATAAGTAAAAGTTTAAATTTGACAGAAATCAGTCTGGTGAAAATCGCTCCATGGGCCTAAAGAAAACTAAGCAGTGACCTTGAAGAAATGCAATGCATTGCTTTTTGCCATTCCACCCAAAATGGTGGCTCAATATCTGAAACAACACAGACATTGCATAGTAGAATTGTTCATTCTGACATTCTGCCTGTCCAAAGAGAGTATGGTCAGTCAATCTTGGAGACATGGAGCACAGAAATCTGTATTTTGCTGTTGTTGTTGTTGTTGTTAATTTTTCATGTGATTGTGATGGACACTCAAGTTTGAAAACCACAACATGGAGACC
The DNA here is from genome assembly GCF_021234165.1 of Pteronotus mesoamericanus. Taxonomy (NCBI): domain Eukaryota; kingdom Metazoa; phylum Chordata; class Mammalia; order Chiroptera; family Mormoopidae; genus Pteronotus; species Pteronotus mesoamericanus. The sequence goes on along the minus strand of NW_026555157.1, from coordinate 12,908,921 downwards.
TCAGAGTTTCTCCAGGCTCTGCCCCACCTCCCCCCACAAGAGTAACAAGGTTTAAAATGACTACAAATATTAGGTCCAGTTTCTAATTTCAGTTGGTTCTATTTTATTAAAAGAATCACATAAAATAGGACATGACACTTGGTTTTTAAATCATTATTAAAACCCTCTAAAATATCACTCTTAAAATCTAAGCATTCTTTTCAATCAATACAATATTTCAATAACTGGGTTTTAGCGACCTTATCTTCCTGACAATTTTTGAACTAAAATAGAGTTAATGATAATGAATTTCTCCTTTCCTATTGAAAATAAACCTAGCAATATGCCATCCCAGATATAGAAGGAAGCAAAAAAAAACAAACAAACCCAAAAACAAAAACCCTCCCTCTCTTCTCTCCTTTGCTTATCTAAAAGCAGCAATACTTCTTCAGAAATTTTAACTTCTAGACAGTGGACGAAAGAGCTATGCAGACAGAAATAATACATTTTCTCCTATATGGTAAGGACTAAAATGAATGATGCATCAGTAAAAATAAATTCCTCTGCAAGTAGATTAAACAAGTTAGAAATGTATTTGTCTCCAATGTAAGAGTACGAAGGCAAGCAGTCCAGAGCTCATAGTGTATCGTCCTTTCTACTTTGTGTTCTTCAATTCATAAATTGTATTTGTCATTTCCTCGTCTCTTATTGATCGTTTCTATGTCCTTTTTCATGCTGACATAGTTTGCAGTAAGTTACTCATAGTTTTCCTGTAGTTTTTGGTAATTCTCTCTGAGCTCACTGAGCTCATTGAGCTTCCTTAGAACTGTTGTTTGGAAATCAATATCTGATAGTCTACTTGCCTCTATTTCATTTAGTTCTCTTTGTGGGGATTCCTCTTTTCCCTTCAATTGGGCGGTGTTTCTTCATCTTCCCATTATTTGTGAGACTCTTCTTTTTTGCTTCTGCTTCTTAAATTGATCTGTCTTGACTTCCTGACCTTGTGGTGTGAATTTCTATGGAAGAAGACCTGTGTGATTCAGTAGTGCAGTCTCCTTGATCCACTGAACTTGCTGTTCTTTGGATGCCTTTTATGCCATTTATGTTGACTCTCTGGAAGTAATTGGGTTTTGATTGCTGTTTCTTCACTCTTTGTTGGATCCTACCCTCCAGATGATTGAGTGTGGGTCACTCTGCCCACCACATCTTGTGTGTTTTTGTGCAGGGGCTGCCAGAAAAAAACCACAAAGCCCAGGAAACAAACCTACATCTACAATAATAACTCTCCCCTGCAATCTCACTATCAGCAGTAAATGAACCAGTAGTTTTGAGGCTGTAAAGGGCTGTAAGGCTATTATAAGAAAAGAGAGAAATAAACTTTTAGTATAAAATCTAATAACTTAATATGCACAAATTTGATGGACCTGAAATGGATATTAAATTGCTATGTAGTAAAGAAAGTATCACAAATCGTGGAGAAGACCATATTGGATTTTGTCTTGGTAGCCTCTAGTATTTACTGCTGTTTTTTTCTTTCTGGATCTGCCTCTGATGACGTCAGATGTTGACCCCATCTGACCTTAGGCACTCTGTTCAAGACTTCCAGAAATCTACTGTCTGTGCCTGTCTCCTTCAGTTGTTAATCTAGTCACTCTGCACTAAGCAGTCAGGCTTAGGCACCCCCTGTGGTGGGCAGAATCCCTCCTGGAGGCAGGGATATTGTTTCCTCTCACACTGCTGCCGCTCAGAGGAGTGGTCTGCCTGAGCAAGATGGCTGCTGCTGTAGGGCAGAGGAGTCAGCACCGGTATCCCACCGGCTACTCTCTCCCTTCTCTCCCAAAAGCCTCCTTCTCCAGCCTCTCCTCAGGCATCTCTAGCCCACTCTGCCCCCACCTTTGCCGGATCCCAGGGTAAGTGGCTACAAATAATAATCTATGTGTTGGCCCTTTAAGCAGCTCTTTGAGTCTCCAGCCACCCATCTCTGGCAGAGAGCAACCCTGACGCTTTTCACAACTGGGTGTTAACTGAGTACTTTTGGGCTCTGGTGCTGTAGGCTGGGGGTCCCTGCTTATGGTTTAGACCCCACACTTCTCAGGGGGATCCAACTGCCATTTAAATATCTCCCTGGTGTTGCTCCCTGTGGGCACCCAGCCAGCCTTCTTGAGTCTCCACCACACTCCTTACCAGTCAGATTGTGCTGAAGCTGATTCTTCTGTCTGTCCGAGGTTATAAGGCTTTTCTCTTGCTATTGTTCAGTTGTTTGTTATGGGTGATTTCTCCACAATTTAGTTGTAATTCTTGATTGGCCTGGAGGAGGTTGGTGTGACGTCCATTCACCCCTCCACCATCTTGAAACTCCCCCATATCAAAAAATTCTTGACATAGTCCAAGGTCATGACGATTTTTCTTTAGTGTTTTCTTTGGAAAGTTTTAGAAGTTCTTTAACTGTGTATTTAAACATATGATCCTTTTTGAGTTAATTCTTGCATAAAGTATGAGACTTAGGACAAAGTTCAATTCTTTGCCTACAGCTGTCCAATTACTGTAACACCAATTGTAGAAAAGACTATGCTTAATGTATTGAATAACCTTTGCACCTTTATTAAAAACAATCAGCCATATATATGTGGGTCAATTTCTAGACTCTATGTCAGTGTCTATCCCTTGCTAATATCAAACTATCTTTATTACTGTAAAATTATTTTACGTCTTAAAATTAGGTAGTGTGAGTCTTCCACTCTTTTTTTAAATTGTTTGAGATATTCAACTTTCTTTGCCTTTTCATATAAATCTTAAATCAGCTTTTTGAAGTCTATAAAAATTCTGCTAGAATTTTTACTAGAATTGTGTTAAATATGCAGGTCAATTTGGGGAGCATGGGTGTCTTAATTATATTGAGTCTTCCAACCTACAAACACAATGTATTTCCATTTACTTAGTTATTAAAATAATTTTTTATCATCATTTTATAGTTTTAAGTACATAGATCCTGCACATCTTGTTAGAGTTATACACAAGCAGTTCTTTTTTTTTAAATAAGGCTGTAATACATGGTGTTGCTTTATAATGTTATTTCCAATTATTCATAGCTAGTATATAGAAATAAGATTGATATGTTTATGTTGTCTTTTTAACCTGGAACTTGCTGAAGTCACTTATTATATCCCAAGAGCTTTGTTCTTTTTGAAATTTTCTCGTAATTTTCTACACAGATAATCATCTATAACAGGGTGATTTTTATATTTTTATTTCCTATTTATTTGCTTTTCATTTATTTTACTTATCTTATGACACTGGCCAGAACTTTTAGTACAATGTTGAACAGAAGATTTGAGAGTAAACATTCTTACCTTGTTTTTTGAAATATTCAGGCTTTCAGCATTTAACTGTAGCATTTTTATAGTTGCCTTTTATCTGGTAGGTAAGAAAGTTACTTTCAATTCTGAGTTTGATGAGTTTTATAATAAATTAATATTAAATTTATCAAATACTTTTTCTGTGCCAGATGATGTGGTCATATGATTTTCCTTCTTTAGTCAATGCATATAAAGGAATTCACTGATTGATTGATTTTCAAAAATTGGACTAACATTGCATTCTTATAATTAATCCAACTTGATTGTTGTTTATTGTTTATTATCCTCTTTTGAATATTGCTGGATTTGCTAATATTTTATTAAGTATTTTTGTGTATATGTTCATGAAAGCTATTGGTCATTAGTTTCTTGTTCACTTTTTTAATCTTGTAATGTCTTTACTGGGTTTTTGTTTCAGGTTAGTACGGACCACATAAAATGAATTGGAAAGTATTTCCTCTTCATTTTTTTGGAAAAGATTGTGTAGAATTGACAATCATTCTTCTAAAACTGTTTGAAAGAATTTAGCAATGAAACTATATGGATCTGTAGATTTTTGGGAGGTGAGCGGGTAGGAGGAGGGAGGAGTATAAATTATGAGTTCAAGTTTTTTGATAGTTATAAGATTATTATAGGATTATTTATATATCTATTTCCTGCTTTTGAAAAAGTCATCAATTTTAACTAAGCTGTTAAATTTATGTGTGGAGAGTTGTTTTTAGTAGTTCCTTATTATTCTTCGATGTCTGTGTGGTCTGTAGTGATAGCTCCTGTTTCATTCCCAATACATGTAGGTTATTTGTCTTTTCTCTCTCTTTTTAATTCTGTTAGTTGTATTAAATGTTTATCAATTTTATTGATCATTTCAGAGAACAAGTTCTTTGTTCCACTGACTTAATTGTTTTTCTGTTTTCAAGTTTATTGATTTCTGTTCTTATCTTTATTATTCCCTTCCTCTGCTTTTTTGGAGTCATCTTGCTGTTTTTTTCTACTTTAAGATGGGAAGTTATATTTGATTTGAAATTTTCTTCTCTCCAAAGGTAAGTATTTAGTGCTATAAATTTACTCTCAGCTCTGTTTTAGCTGCATCTTCCAAATTTACATCTGCTGTATTTTCATTTTCATGGAGCTCAATGAAATTTTTAGTTTCCTTTGAGATTTAGCAGTATGGCAAATAGGAGCTTCCAGGGCTGCTTGGTTTATAATGATTTATACAAGAAATAAAATTATATAAAGCATACTGACAATTATTTCTTGGTAATAAGATTATGTTTTCTTTAAAATTTAGTCTTCTTCTATAATTATTTGCATACCAACTATGAAAATAAAAATGGGGATTACATAACTTATATGATGTTGACCCATATTAAATTGCAGTATCTGATTTATTTAACCTACAAAACCATTAGTTTCACATGGTTCAACTTACTAATTCTTATGATGGAATGCATAGGCTTCTCCTTTAATAACTGACTATCAATATTCCATTTTAGGATTTAGGATAACAAATGAAGAAAACATATGTGGGGTGGATTAGAGTCAGCAAAGTGACTCAGGACCAGATGAGGTCACAGGTCCCATAAATCTTAGAGAAGAGAATAAATGTTTGAGAGTGAGTGAAAAGAAAAAGATGAAGCCTTGACTGGCTAGTCCTAGTTTTCTAGAGTGTTCAATAAGTCATGGTATCAGAAGTAGCTGAAAGACAATGTCAAACATGAGGCCTCAGGTAAAGGCTACTTACTCCATTTCCAGTTACAGATGAACCCATTTCTGTGACTTACAGTATAACACTATGCAAGTTTTTTTTTAATCTGTCTGTAAAGTAAGGACAATAATACCTAACTTGTAGTGTTGTTGCAGAGCTCTAAGTAGAGAACATATATTAAGTTCCTGGCACAATTAGGGGCCCAGCATTTTTTAGCTCCTTTTTCCTCCGTCTCTAAAGAAGCCATTGCATTGGAAAATCCTGCAGTTAGAGGAGGAGTATATGTCTCTGGTTCAAGCATGGACTTTGGAAACACAGCGCTTTTGTTCAGACCCCATTAACCACTGAAAGTTGGAAAATTATAGAATCCCTCCAAGCCTTGGTTTTCTTTCTACCAAAAGACATAATAGTACTGCGTACATCCTGAGGCTGTTGAGAAAATTAAATGAGCCAATATATGTAATGGGCTTAGAACACTGCCTGGTATATAACAAGCACTATATAAATGGTATTTTTATTAGTAGTATGAGAAACTGCATTGGGATTGAAGAAAATTTTATTTTGAAGGAAAATATAAGTTACAGAGGTGCAGGAGAAAAGAAAAGGAAAAGGAGTATGGAAGAGGAGAGGAGGGAGAGAAGGGAGAAGAAAAGGAGAGAAAGCAAGAGAAGGGAAAGAGGAAAAGGGAAGGGAGGGGAAAGGAGAAAAAATGAAGGTGAAAGAGAGAAATATTTTAAGACATTCTCTTTCTTGTTCTAAAAAAGTTGGGAAAATAGTACTAACATTGTGCCAGACAGGATGCTTGCTACACGACCTGTCTCTAGTAATGAAATCTTAGAGTATTTTTATTGTTTGTTTTTGAAGAAAAAAATAGCAAGTAATGAGGAAAGCCCAGAGAAAAAGGTTTTCACAATGAATGAGTGATAATGTAGGTAAAATTGAGAGCAAAATGAGAGAGGAAAGCTACTATGTGGCAATGTCACAGCTAGTGTGGATTCTGTTTCAGAGAAGAGAAATCATGAGTGACAGATAATCACTTCATTTATTTCTTAGGTCTCTGGAGAGAGTCCTTGATGCAAGAGCATCTTTGAGAAGCTCCTTAGTGATTTTTCCCTTTAATGGATTGATGTATTCATAGTACACATTGTGAAGATTGGTTTTGCTTTGTCTCCCCAATGTATAACCTTTTGGTTTTCTTTTTAATAATTGCTGGCAACTAGCTCTACATGACAGCATTGAACACGAATACCACTGATGATGATGAATGGATGGAGGAATGTGGGATGCATTGCACTGAAAGGGTAACACATTATGTCTATGTAATTGCTTCATCTCCCTTAGGACAGACAAAGTTCAAAGAAATGTGAACATAGATGACTCACAGACATGTTCTTTGAGCTACCCAGAATTCATTTCTCTAAGTACATTAACCTCTTCTCCCTTCCTCACTCATCGCATGTGCGCCCACTGTACAGGGCATCTTGACAGGGTGTTCAGCCACTTAACTTTTACACTCTCATGTATTGCAGCATCTTCCTGAAGACAGAGCACTTAAAAATACTAAAGTGGCTGGAAAAATCCATTGTAAACTGGGTTTCTACATTTTTGCAAACACTCCATAATCAGTTTAGAAGTTTCATTTTAAGTAGTATTCTTTCAAATTTCATGTTAATATTGCCCATCATTATGTGCTAATATGAGTTTTGAGAAGCCTATACTAATAGGACATTTTCTAGCTAACAATTGTGTGGGAAACTGTGTTTTGGCTAAAAACTACCTTTGAAAAGCCAAATTCCTAAAACAGCTTTTTTGGAATGGTACTTCAATTATTATTTCCAAACAAATAAAACATTCAACAAATAGTCATTCAGAAACTTCCTGAAATTCCTATTGCCTGGAGCTCAATGCATGATAAGGCAGCCCCAACCATTATATAAGGACTTAAATATTTAGATGGTTCTTCTTGGTCTTGAACTGAGATATTAACCTAGTAATCTCATAGGCCATACCTCTTCCTTAGAATATCTGGAAACTGCTATTACATTACCCTTTTTGACAAGTTTCTGTTTCATTTCATAAGAAGTAGTCACTGGACTGAACATCATTTTGGCTAATATCCTAGACATCTTAAGTCTGATAAGTTTGCTTGAGAACACTGACACAGACTTAGATGAAATATTCCAGCATAACTTATTGATCAGAGTAGTTAGACTTTAATGGAACATTTACCTCTTCTCTGCTGAATCATATTTCTTTGTAAGAAGTCTGAGGTTGTGTTAACCTTTATAAAACAACTTGTTCTTGTTCAAATTCAGACTCTGACCAATTAAATCCACTTCTTGTACACACTATTATAAAGCCAGTCTTTTCCCTACCTGCTGTTTTCTGCCCTTAATTTTAGCAAATCTAAAGAATCTATTCTAGCCCTGGCCAGTGTGGCTCAGTTGGTTGGAACATCATACTATAAACCAAAGCGTCATAGGTTTGATCCCTGGTCAGGCACAGGTCTGGGTTACAGGTTTGGTTCCCAGGTGGGGTGTACACAAGGGGCAACCCATCACCGTTTCTCTCTTGCATTGATGTTTCTCTCCTTTCCTTCCCCTCTCTCTAAGATTAATAAACATGTCCTCGAGTGGGAATAAAAAAAGAATCCATTCTATTGGCTTAATTGTGCTGAGGGCACAAAAGCATGTACTTAAGAGCCAGTCTACTTGAGTTCAAAGGTTAACTTGCTTAACCTGCTGTGGGTCTGAGCAAGTGACTTGATGTCCTTATGCTCCAAATTCCCCAACTATGAAATAAGAATTAAATTAGCCAATATATGTAAAGTGCATAGAAAAATGCATATAGTAAGCACTAGATAAATGTTTGTAGCTATTACGTTCAGCCATTTCTCTCAGCATTGGGTCATCTACAGACTAGGATACTACGTTTTCTGTCCATTAGCCCAAGTCATTGATAAAAATGCACAGAGGAGCCCTGGTGAGAGCGTTGTCCTGATAAACCAAGGTTGTAGGTTCAATCCACAGTCAGGGCACATACAAGAACCAACCAATGAATGCATAAATAAGTGGAACAACAGATCAATGTTCCTCTCTCTCTCTCCCCCTTCCTCTTTGTGTCTCTAAAAACCAATAAATAAAAAAGTTTTTTAAAAATGCAAAGAGGATACTAACAAGGACAGACCCATAGAATTTCCCTCAGATTTCACCTTAAATTTTATTCCCAAGAGTTGAGTAGATATTTGCCTGGCTTTCTGTCTGGAATTTTGGGAGAAATTTCACAAATTAATGTGGAGGACTGTAGAGGGAGCACCATAGCAGATCTTGCCACAAGAGAGCCATAGATTTCCCTCCTTATCCTCCCAAATCTTCCATGACTTAAAATGGTATAGAGAGCCTTTGAAAGTTACTCTGTGCTCAAAGCAAAATATGGGATTTAGATGATAGTACTCTCTAGAGTACTATCTAGAAAGCAAGATAATATGCCTATCCAGAATTCTGAAGTCTAAACAAGGGAGGTGCATATCAGAATGATGCAGGGTGGATAGTCCACCTCTAAAGTTTGGATTACGACATAGCTGTGTCTTTGCAGATTGCAAAGTCAGGGGCAGAGCACGAGCTGGTTTAATGCCTACAGACCATCCAATTGTCAGTGAAGTGAGAGTACTATAATCACCCATGCCAAGCACCAAACCAGAAGAGTTACCTCTGGAGCAAAATGCTGCCAAGGAGCACCTTAGATCAAAACCTAAAAGCAGTCAGCTCCCTCCCAGTGATACTTCAAGGAAGTTGCATTATAGACCGTCCCATTTCTTGTATGCCTGAGTTTTTCTGAACTATTATGATTCCATAAAATTAATACATTGCACAGTTAAAGACTTCACATATGCACTCCCTACACACTCTCTCTTTTTATACCTTATCACTATAAAAGGGTTCAAGGGTACTCTTACAATGGTATCAGAGTGAAAAACTCAAGTTATTTAACTTCTGTAGATAAGACAAGATACAAAAATATGTTATCTAGTTATACTTAAATAACCTTAAAACATTAAACAGTTCATTTAAGTATTCCTTAAGATTCCTCTCCTTTTAACATAGTATAAAGCACTGGCTCTCAAACTTTGGGGTCACTATGTATATTCAGAGATGATTAGTTAAAAAATAACATAAAAGTCTATTCAAGCTCCTTTATTTTATTTTTTTTCAAGCTCCTTTAAATGAAAACATTTATTAGTTACAAGAGAGGAGATCCAAATGTACACCAGGGTTCAGGACATTGTTGAACTAGTGGGTTAACAATGTAATGAGGATTGTGATTCTTCCCATCTTTCTGCTCTTCCTTTAAGAGTGTGAGATTCATCCTCTTGTGGTTGTTAGCTGGTTTCCAGGCCAGGCCAATTTCTTCTTCAGAGGGGTGTTTAGAGGAAGAGCAACCTTTTTCTCTCAGGAGTCAGAAAAAAAGCTGAGTGATGGGTACATCAGGTATATTTTTTCTATTCTTTCTAATTTTAAGCCAATTATTACAAAAGGACCTAGAGTTATTCTTAGATCAAGAAGACCCCTCTAGAGCTGATATTAACTCCCAAAACTATATTGCTGCTACACAATGAGGGAACCCTAGAATGAATTAGGGGAGTTAACTACTAGGACCACTCTGTTCAATCTGATAAAAGCAACGAAGCCTGTTCCCAGAAAACACAAATATATCAAACTTTTAATATAATTTCAGGGGGTTCCCAAGGCCTCCCGGAGCCATACTTACAGCTTCTTTAGGAAATCATGAACCTCAGTGCTATAAACTTCTCAGTGACCCATGGGATGCATTGTTCTAACAATATGCCTTTCATCTTCTTACTCTAGGGCCAGAAATTGCCACAAGCCTCCTTTTGTTCTCCAGAGAAACAAGGGCTTCATGTAGATGCCAAGATGCTCTTTGTTCTTAACCTGATATGTGAAACCAGCTACTCCAGGAGTGACCAGCTTTACTTTCTCCTTCTTTCCTCTAGTTCCCCATGTTCTCCATGGAACCCCACACATGGAGACCCAGGTATTTGCCACGTCACATTGACCTTCCTTTCTTTCTGCCTTGGGCTCTTTCTTAAAAATTAATTACCAGTTCCTACACTCTGCATAAAAATATCCCCAGTTCTACAATATAAAGTTATTAAGCATTTACTGTGAAGTAGGCATACTGGTATGCATTTTGTATACATGTTTTTAAATCTTGACAACAAATTCAGAAGGAAAGTATTTTATTTGCCTTGTTGTAACATGACAAAGTCACCATACAGAGAGGTTAGTTAGCAAAGGGCAGAGTTGGGATTTGAACCCAGGTTGACTCTAGATCATACCCCACCACATCCCTAGGCTTGCTCCCTTTATGTTTTTCTCAATCACAGTTCTGGGTATGACAAGAAAAAACACAATCACCCTGTCCAGGAGGCTCAGTTGGTTAGAGCATAATCCCAGTACTCCAAGTTTGCAGGTTTGATTCCTGGTCAGGGCACATGTAAGAATTAACCAATGAATGCATTAATAAGTAAAACAACAAATCGATGTCTCTGTCTTTCTCTCCTTCTCTCCTCCCATTCCTCTCTCTTTAAATCAATCAAAAATTTAAAAAATCAAATAAAAAATGAAAAGACACAACCTTCCCAAAGAAGTCCTTGTTAAATATCACTTGGTATTTTAAGTATTTCAGATCCCACATTTATACAAAGCCATGAAAATATTGGCTCTTGATCCAGAGCTCACTGTAGGAGAGGGAAGAACTTCATCCTAGTTTAGTATTTTATGGTCTCAAAAAAGGGAGATTTTTTTTCCCCCCATCAATCACAACATTTTAATTCTTTTTCTTCACTGCTTCTGGAAAGGTCTCAATTCGAGACAGTAATCTGAACTATTTGGTATGTGATTTTTAAGCAAAAGATACAAGAGTCTTCTTTCCCGTTTTTGGTCATAGCTCTCTTTGAAATTCTCCCTTAGTTTCCCTATCTTATTCATGTACAATAGTCATCTCCACCACATTCCAGTCAGAGGAGTGGATTCACAGACAGAAACAATCTTTCTACAATGCTGTGATTATGAAGACAGACAGAGCTCTCCTTTCAAAGCTGTTGCTTAAAGTAATCATAATGACACTGTAGTTCTCTGATGTTGATAACAAAACCAAATACCTTCCTCCCTCTTGAAGCAGAAACAATATCTTGCTATTTAAGATGTGTAAAAATAACATCTACAAAATTGAATATGACACGCCTTCCATAGAGATGAAATAGAAAACTGAAACTTGGGTATCTCCACAGCCCTGGAACCGGACTCACAGAATGACAAAGTAAGGGTGGAAAAAAGGACTCTGTGATGAATAGGGAAAGTATTTAGCAACTGGTATGGCACAGGCCTCTATCAGAGCAGGGCCCCAGAGGTCCCCAGGGTTGCAGTTTAGACGACGGAAAGTAGGGAGGTCTCTAGAGTCCTAAGGGCAGTGCCATGAGGGCGAGGACACATTCAGGGGCGTTAGGATAATGGCTACTGACTTACTAAATGGAAATATTTCAAACTATGACTTCTATCTTTAAAAGTGCAAACCTGCTGCATATTGCCTTGGAGAAAGTAAAGGGTAGGTGATCAGACACCCCAGGATGCCCAGGACAGTCCTAGTTTATACCTGTTACTCCAGTGTCATTATCAATAGCCTCTTTTAGATAATCATGTTAGGTCTTTGTGCCCTTCTATTAGGATGACCATATAATACATCTCAAAGTGTCCCTGACTGAACAACATATGGTATAATCACCCTAATAAAAGAACACAAAGGCAAAATATAATTCCATTTGAAGCAAAAATGCATAGGCAGGGGAAGATCTGGGCATGAGGAAGGAGAAAAACAAATGGTAACACAGAAAATATCTCCATTAATTGCCCAATGAAGACAGTGGCATGTGAATGCCAGTATTCAGTGTAATCTAGGGAGTCAAGGACATAGCCAAAGACAGCCCAGGATAACCGAGCTGCCAAGACATCCCATTGCTAAGGTTCCAGGGAATGTTGAAGCTGGAGAAAAGGCAGAATACAGAGGGACATTTGGCAAGGGAGACCCTTACGGCCACAGTGAGCAAAATAAAAGACAATTCAAAGAATGACCTAGTCTGCCTTGTATGGCCTTGGAGGTCAAACAACATCCAGCTACATGGCTGCCATTCCATGGACCATGATGTAAATGTCACTCTATAGGGTGAAACGGTGCACAATCTACATGTGGCTGTCTCAAAAGGAACATTATTCCAGCTTCTCTGTGCCCACACATTGGCCTAATTTTTGATATACACACATTTTTTATTAATTAAATTACTTTTCTGAAACTCTTAGGCTCTGCTCAATTATTTGAATGACATCTTCAGGTTATATGCAAGCAACTCCATGGTATTAAGGGCTTGGCAACCTCAAAGATGGGTAATCTCTCCATTCCATCATCAAAGAATGATTTCATAGACTGCATTTAAAAAATAGGGAGAGAAAGTGGCAAACAGATATTCATTAGGGACTCTCCCATGCTGTGGAACCATTCACAAAGTGCACACTCTTATCAGCTCACAGGCTCTATCATTTCCTTTTCATAATACTCTTTTCTTGACAAGGAGTGCAGTTAAAGAACATCACATATTATATAGTAGACAAGGATAGTCAAGGAGATTGTGCTTATATAATCTTGATATTACTAAAATAGGCGTCTTTCAAATCATTGTGGAGAATAAGAATGTACTTATATATTCCAAACTCTTCCACAGACTGTGGATACAGGTAAGGAATTCATTTACATTAATACCCTGAAATTGCAACGTCTTCAAGTCCCTACTTTCATTGCTAGAACTAAATAGAGAAATAAAATTTTTCTGTGACAAAAGAGCCAGAGTTGGCAGAATTAAAATGTAAACTAAGGACCTCAATGATCTAAATGATATTTTAACTGTTTTCAGTAGCTGAAAAAAAATAGAATCGTTTATATGTTAGTTAGTAATTCTGAAGATCATACCTCACATGTTCCCATCTTCATGCCTTTGTCTATACCATTCTCTTCTTTGATAGTGTTCTAATCTTTTAACCTACTGAAATCCTGTCTATTCTTTAAGATTTTCTCTATGAGGCTTTCCAGATTCCTCCAACAAAGTGCAATGTTTCCATTTGTCCATTTGTTATATCTACACCTACCTTATGGTATGTATGCATGGTATGTACTGGACTTCACTTTGTATCATATATATTTATGTGTTCATCCAGTTATCCTACAAGCTTCTTGAGCTTATTAGAAAGACTTTCTTAATTCATATTTATATCCATGGCACAGAGGACAATATGTTTGACATGTTAGAAATTAATATTTATTTAATCAGGCAAGGGAATAGGGAATGGTAGTCTCACTATATAACTTTATACTCAGCATTCATGAAAGGGACTCCTGTAGCAATTTATAACAAAGTCATTTCAATACAAAATCCTCTCAATACAAGGTCCTCTTAGAATTTTGTTGAATGTGACTATGCCTTATATTTTGTTTCAGCAGGATTGTGGTTCCTTCCTCCTTCATAAATACACATTAGGATTTCATTTGGCTCCAAATAACAGAAACCTAAGTATGCAGACTTAACTAAATGGAGGTTTGTTTTTTATTTTTATCCTGTAACATGGGCCTTAGGGCATCAGCTAATGGTGACACCTGGAATATAAACAATAAGATAATTTTGTCTGAATCCCAAAGACTCACAATCCTTTCATCTGTACATTATTCATTTGCCAAGCCTGTATTGTTAACCTACTATAGTGATCTCCGCTGTCAAGAAACACTAGCATTATGTAAAATAGTCCTTGGTGTCTAACCAGTAAGTAATTTAGCAGTTTAGGATGTAAGCATGTATATAGGATAACATTCACAGTTAAGATGAGCTTGGATCATAATACTCTCCAGATCTTAAAGGAATGGTCTACAAATCACTTCACAACAAGATTTTTAAGAAAACATGAGGCTCCTTGAAGGGATTCTCTAAAGCCTTACACATATGCTAAGATAATCCAACAGCATAAAGGCATATTACTGTGATTTCTAGAAACTCTATAATTTGTACCATGCCATTCATTCACGCAGTGAAGTATAAGTAGACCTCATGCAGTTGGATGTAGCAAACCATGGAGGAGAAGCCAAGGCAAAGTGGAGACACAAGCATGACTTTTGAGAGAGAAACTGTCCCTTTTGGGGTTTTGGTAGTAAAGGGTTATTCCAAGATCCACCAATGGCTGAGAAAATGTGTCATCAGTACTCTCTTCATTTTCCCACAAAATTCTTGTATGCTTCATTAGAAAATTTCACATTTTTATGTTGCCAGACTGGCTCAGTAGAAATCTCAGTTTGGCTTGGTACCAAGTCAGTACCTGCTCTTGCCCACCTAGTAAGTAAGTAGCTGTTAAAAGGCAAACGGGGCGTTGGGAATCCAGGGATATGGGATGAAAGTGTCCACCGACCAAGCCTGCCACACTGCGACTCACAGTTGCAGGCCCAAGACAAAATCTGAGCAGCACAGACAGGGATGGCACGGCAGCATATTCCAGAGTTTCAGGGACGCTTCAGAGCATTCCATTCTTTTTAATCCTCACAGCAAATATTTTTTCATTGCTTTGAGAGCCAAAGAAAGGGGAGAGAGAGGGAGAGAGATGTGAGAGAGAAACATCGATTGGTTGCCTTCTCCTACACACCCCAACCAGGGATTTAACCTGCATCCTGGGCATGTGCCCTGACTGGGAATTAAACCTGAAAACTTTCAGTCCATGAGACAACCCTCCAACCAACAAAGCCACACTAGCCAGGGCCCATTTACTTTTTAGATACACACTATTACCTGGTCTTTGGAATTGTGAATGCTGGATGATAAAGAAAAGTTCAATATATAGTCGTTCACTTATTTGCCCACCCTCGACTCCATTTTCAGCTCTGATTCTTACATTCCAGCCCTTCTGCCTTAATTTAGAAAACTCTAACCCTTGTCATTATTGCTATATACCTTCTTAATTCTAATGTCATTTTAACATCATTTTCAGGACAGGAGGAGGGAATAAACACTGGTGGTCAATCCACATATTTTTAATTGGAAATTAATCTCTTAGATTCTTTAAGCCTTTGTGAGACTACATTAGGCAAAAATTAGGAATGCCAATACATTCTCTGTACACTAAATTTGATCCTATACAACTCTAATCCCTGGGCCCATGCGCCTTTCAAATACTCAAGGTTTGAATTTTTTGATGAAATTTCAAAAAATGCAAGAGATAAAATGGACATTTACTAGCACAGTTTTCAAAATAGCCATTTGTACCAAATAAAAATTTTATGACAAAAAAAATGCACTTTTATGAGGTACTTGTTACCTACTAGTAGCAGGCTTTGGAAAGAATCCAGGTCACTGACTAATATAAGAAAAATTCCTAGAATAACATTGAGGCAGCATGGTCAAGTGGAAAAAACACAAATGCTCACATTAGACAGAACTGGATTCTCCACTCAGCTGAGTCCTGGCCTAATCGGTGAATCAGTGTGCCCATGTGTGAATAAGTGTACTAACCTCACTGAGATGCCATGAGACATTCATACGACATGTGTCAAATGACTAGCTGAGGTAAATGCTCACTAAACATGAATCCCCTGCCCTTTTTCTTCTGGCCAAGGTCCTTGAGCATGGGAGGTAACCCAGTATTAGAGCCGCTGATTATTTAGTCGTTCTAGGAAAGTATCTCATACTGGTCACAAAGAGCCTTCTGAGGAATCTTGGTGACAGCAAATTGTGCGCAACTAATTCCTACAATGAGAAAGCTGTACCCTCCGTGACAGGCAATCTGCTTGCAGAAGACAGAGGGGCCCATTAAGCAAACACCACATTTGACCTGTTGCTGGGATTTAGACACTATCTGTGTCTGGCTTGCTGCCCATTGCTCCTTGTGGCTGTGAATCAACATTGTAAGAGAGAGGGCAGTGGGTCAACTGCATTCCATTAATATATCAAAGTGTTTCATTTAGACTCTTACAGCAAAAGAGAAGGAATATGGAAGATATACAGTTTAGGATGGGCATAAATTTGGCAGAAACAGACACATAAGGATTTTAAAATATAAATCTGAAAAATACAAAAATACTAATAAACTTGCACAGTCTGGTCATCGGAATTAAATTTTCTCACTCAATGGTTCGTAATATTTTCCCCTCCACTACTGAAAGGAGGTCACAGATTTCCCTAAGGGTCTCTCAGAACTTATAAAGCCCCATCAGGAGATTCTGTTGGTACTTACCATCTAAACATAGTACCTCATTTTATTCCATAGACCATAAAATTATGTGTCATAATATTTATGGAGCTTATTTTTCAATCAATTTGGAAAGCTGATAGAGAAAAAATAGCATTCATTGGGTAAAATGTGGATTTCTGAACTTCCTTGCATTTTTTTCCAAGGACATTTTATAGTTTCAAGATGTTTTTGGTGACAATTCATATTGTCTTTTCCTAAATACAGTCTTCTTATCATTTATTAGCTACATTAAGTCCATGAAGACAATTATTAAAGAAAGCTATTTAGAAGCTCTCTATCTTTCATAAATGTTAAATACCTCATATTCATTTGGATTGAGAAAATTAAGGTGGGAGCTATTTAATTTGAGAGAATGGAATGAGACCCACAATTATAAAAATAATGCCAGGGCCAAGAAAAATTGTTTGTTGATAGGTCAAGAAGAACTTAAATTCTCTACACACAGAATATTCAGACCTAAAGTTTAGGAGGTAACTTTTAGAAGCAAGAATATGTTTACAGATGGGATTTGAGTATAATATTTTCAAATATCTTTAAACATGGCTTATTTGTTT
Organism: Pteronotus mesoamericanus; assembly: GCF_021234165.1. NCBI lineage: Eukaryota > Metazoa > Chordata > Mammalia > Chiroptera > Mormoopidae > Pteronotus > Pteronotus mesoamericanus. The sequence goes on along the minus strand of NW_026555157.1, from coordinate 12,891,976 downwards.
CATTTTGTTTTCTATTAGGGCACATATGGTGTTAAAATTTTAATTCTGGGCCATGTATAACTATAATTCCTTTAAATGGATGGCTGCCATAAGTATGCATGAATGGCTGTATGAGTCTGTTTACTTGGAGAGAATTTCAATTTACTTATACACCCTGTTGTAGCGATTAAAATAAAATCTAGGGACTGCCTTTTGACCCAGCAATTCCACTGCTGGGATTATACCCTAAGAATCCCAAAACACCAGTTCAAAATAACCTATGCACCCCAATGTTCATAGCAGCACAATTTACAATAGCCAAGTGCTGGAAACAGCCTAAGTGCCCATCAGTAAATGAGTGGATGAAAAAACTGTGGTTCGTTTACACAATGGAATACTACGCAGCAGAAAGAAAGAAGGAACTCCTGCCCTTCATGACAGCATGGATGGAACTGGAGAGCATTATGCTAAGTGAAATAAGCCAGGCGGTGAAAGACAAATACCATATGATCTTACCTATAAGTGGAACCTAATCAGCAAAACAAACAAATGAGCAAAATAGAACCAGAAACACGGAAATAAAGAACAAATTGACAGTGACCAGAGGGGAGGGAGATAATGGGGAAAATAAGGGGAAGGGTCAAGTCAAGGAGCTTGTATAAAGGACGCCTGGATAAAGACAACAGGGTGTGGGGGCAGGGAAGGATTGAATATAGGAGGTGGGAAGGGCAAGGGAGAGTGATGGGGGAAAATGGGGACAACTGTAACGGAACAACAATTTAAAAGAAAGAAAAAGAAATAATCACTAATGATAAAATACATGCAGTTTCATTCTCAAGGCCTGTAATCTTCAGGGCACCACAGATCCAGGACATTCTGTGTGGGGCTTTCTTGTTTTTGGGAAGTAGATGGGAAAAGAAAGACATAACAAAAATGTAAAGTTGTTACTAGGGTCTTAACGATTCATGCTTGGAAACCAGTTGGAACACTTTGCCCTGAAGTAAATAAATTCTGTAAAAAAAAATTGATAGCTGGAAAGTCCTGCAAAAGAAAATCCTGAAATCATCCAATAAACTTTATTTTGGAGAGGGAAAAAACTCCAGGGGCTGATTTGGCATGACTCTGGTGGGGCTATTATTCTGTAGGTGATTTAATTAATTGCATGCATATGCAAATAACCGTATCTAGAGTAGCTACATTTATCTTGTGTTAATGAAGTACTTTCTTAATATTAGTTATTTGTCAATATGAGAATAGTAGCAAATGACAAAAAGACTAAAGTCAATCCTAATCACCTTATATCTGGTAATTGGTAAAAATAAAACCACTTTTATTGTTTCAAATCAAACAGCTAAACAAATAGTTAAATTTTGTCATTAGATGGGGCTATTAATATCTGGCTGTCTTCCAAATGAGTCCTGAATAAATGGAAAATCCATGAATTTTTTGACTCAATAATTTATGTCTTTTATCAAGATCTGCTCTCACTCTCCATTTTAATCGAGTCAGTAGTATCAAATATACTGATTATATTCACCAAAAATGAACGGACATATCTTCAGATCTTCAAATGAGAGCTAAGCATTAATTTATAGAGATCACCAGTAAATAATGCCAGATATGTGGTGAGAAACTCATTCTATTTATTCAAAATTCTATGAGCACTAGTTATGTACAGTCAGTTCTTCAAGATTTACAAAAATTAAAATAAAAAAGGTAGGTCCGAGAAATTATATTCTCCTTTGTTTTTCTCCTAGGAGTTATCTTGGTCTGCAATCAATCCTTCAGGAAAATCTCTCACTATATTAACTATGAACAAAATGATAGAGTATGTCGGTCAAATGTAAAGTATTATTTATATTGACATTAAAACTTGATTACTCATGCAGAAGCTCATGGAAGTTCAGATTAATCTGAACAATGTATTATTTCCCTTTGGTGTACAATCTGTCGTTTCACAAACTATGATAAATAGAATGCCAAAATAAAAAGATCTGTTTATATGAAAACGTATAATATATTTTGCATCTCATTTATGTCTTGTGCTAAAAGGCAGACTAACATCAGCTATTCTGTGAAAATAATATGAGGGAGATCATATCCTTTTTTGTTTTAAAAAATTTAGATATTCCTTTTAAACACTGAATTTTCAAAGGCTTGCTATTATTTAAAATATTAGTTATTATTTTGACTTACTAAATTTAAAAGCTCTAAATTAACATTTAATTAAAGGATTGAAAAGGAATCATTGAAAGACGTGATCTGAACATTTAAAAAATCCCAGTGTCTGTTCTCTTGGTTCTTAGAAAATTAAAAGTAGAACCATTGTTTGCTTGTCCTAGTATATAATAAATGGCAGCTGCCTGGATGATTCTAAATCTGGGGATGGAAACCTAGTTTCTTGTCAAGATGCTGGGGAGTGGCAAGGCAGTTTGCATTTGTCAAAACCTCTGGTTCAGGAATCTCCTGCTTTCTCTAAATATTTTATCTCTGCTTTCATTTCACTTCCTGAGGATGCTGCCCTTTCCACGTAGAATCAAAAAGCTGAATATCAACCTGATTGTCTGTCCCCAACTTGTATGCTCCTTTCCCCCCAAAGTTTCACTGAAACAAGGCTGTAACTAAGGTAAACGTAATGGAGAGTTTGGGAGGAAAGCAGAGGGTGGAGGGAGGTTACAATATAGTGTATAATATACAGCAAACAACTAGAATTTATTTACTGGCTATCTTTATCAAAGTATCTTTGCATTCCAATCACTGGGGAATTTTCACTGTTTCTCTCCTCTCCTCTCCTCCAGCCTCCCGCCACAATGCTGACCAGCTTTATCTCCTCTGCCCTCCCCATCTCCTTCCTGATCAGGTTTCCCTCCTACTCTAAGGCACTGTTTGTTTCTTTCACAGAACAGAACTGGGGCTCTGCATCTAGCTCCAGTTCATCAAGGTAATGCTGGGCTGCGGTTAGGGATGTGAAGCTCACCCTTTAAAGTGCACTCCGTTCAGCACAGACAATGCACTCCCTGAGAGGAATTCTGTGGGCATCAGCTTTTGTGTCCTTGCCCTCCATGAGGTAGCAATTCAGGAATTAAGGACTTAAAATTTGTCTGTGAGATGAAAGGGAGCAGTGGATAATGAGAATTTGTAAGAATTGTCAAACCCAAAACCTATAACAAGATCCAATCATCCTCTGTTGCAGACAAAGAAACTGAGGCCTGGAGAGGTTAGGAGACTTACTGTAGGATATACAGCACTTTGAAGTGGAAGTTGCATATAAGAGTCTGGTCCAGGGCTGTTTTCATGATCGCATGAAACAACTCAATTTCTCAGAAGCCAAACAACATTTCAGCTCTATATATCTGATTTTTGACTACATTGCCAGCATAGGTCCCATAGGAAAGAATACAGGTGCGTAGCAGGAAAGGCACACAACCATTGTGCACCTAAATCATATTATCTCAGACACTCTGGTATGTTCACTATTCATGTATAATTAATTCCCTAATTTCTATGCATGATGTTGGTGTTATGGAGGGCAGTTTCCATGCTTTCACTAAAATCTTTTGCAGCCACCATCAGAGATAAAAATACCAAGCTGAAGCTTCCATGTTCTGACCCACAAAAGAGTGAATTAGTTCAATTTATTTTATCAAGTTCCTAGAAAAACCAAAGGGAGGGAGGAGAAGTAGGAAAAGAAAAAGAGAGATGGTTGTAAAAGGCAAATGGAAAATGATCAACGTCAGTCATGCTGCTGAAATATGCCAAGAAAATGCATGTAAAATCATTATCCACTAGTAGAAATGAGATATCTTCTAAAATATATTAGGTTTCTAACACTTGTCTTGAATTTGCTGTAACAGATACCTAAATAAATAAAAGAAATAAAGAAATAAAAGTTTATAAATGTCAAGAAAGTATGAGTAATAAATCTGAGAGCTAGATTTGTCTGAAATGACTAACTGAAAGAAGTTTACAAGATAAAGAGAAAAATGTATCCAAACCAGTTCTGTTCACATAAAGGAAGAGAGTCTCCTCAGCAGAATTCAGACATTTAGCAACAAATCTGGCTGTAAACATTTGTCCAAACAGTCAACAGGACAAAAACATTGCTCCTCCTGTGAGAACAGTAACCAGATCTTAGGGTCCCAGGCTTTGAAGTTCAAAATATTTCCCCAGAAATACCACATTCTTCTTTCTCTCCCACCCCACTGGAAGATCACAAAAATAAATTCTCATTTGTTCCCTCTTTTTGTTATCCTGCCAAAAAAATACACTCACTGATAAAGCCCACCAATGATTCATTACATACCATCATCCCAAGGTTTCCGGTATAAATGCCATATTAAGTGAGCTTCTTCTGTTTTATTAATGCTTAACAGACATTTAACAGTGATGATGGTGCCAAAGATTTGTACCGTATCATACCATTAAAACTCAGACATTTCCGCATGAAGCAAGGGCACTAGCCCCCAGGTTTTTCTCCTTCACTCTCATTTCCTTAGCAATGGCTAAGCGGAGATACATTTGGAAGCAGAAATGGTGTGATGTAACAACTCTTTTCATATTTCTCCGTTTCTCTACAGATCAATTCCATTTTCTTTATTGCTCTACTCTTTATCCATGAAGAAAGAAGAAAGAAAGAAAATGAGAAAAAAGGAAGAGAGAGAAGAGGGAAAGGGGAGAAAGTTCTATTGAATTAAAATTTATATCGAGAATCTACATTTATGGCTAACATGGAATAAACTAACAAATACATTAAAATGATACACAGTTTATATATTTCATATATAACTATCCCATGTGTTCTTTTCCTGAAGCCCTAGTCTTTCCCAGAGGCTTCATCCAAGCATTAATTCATTTACCAGTCAAGGAATGGAGTCAACCATGGCTCCTCCGAGTCCTAGTACATGCAGCTCCATCAACGCCATTCATCTGTGACGTAGCCTCCTTTGCCTCTGACCTGAGATTGAACACCTTCCTTACTTTGTTGTCTTATTCAAGGTCACTGGATTTTCAGCCCTGCCGTAATGGGTTCCTTAAAATCCTTCTAATGCGGTATTGTGGCATCAGTCTATATTTCCAACGTGCCACTGCTGTCAGTGGATTTATTTACATGGTTGCCTCCTCTGATTAAATTTTGCATGCCCACTGCCTACATTAGGCCTAAAGCATAGTAGGATTTAATAGGCATCCAATAAATGCTTATTAATTAAATTTGGTAGAAGGGTTTAATGCACAAGGGGTGCATTGAAAAAGATGACCTCCAAAGTCCTTCACAATTTTCACATTTTCATTTGAGGATATCAGTTGCCTCCATAGTTTTGAATATTACATCTATTCATGGCTCCTCCTCCCCCATAACTTCAAGGCATTCCTCATCCTAAGCTTTAGATCAAAACATCCACCTGTCTTTTATATAGAGCTTTGCACTTTAGACAAGTGGACATCTGAAATGCTGTATGCCCCAAATTAACTCACTTTCCCACACATTCTGCTTCACCCTTTCAGCTTTCTGTATTTATTAATGAAATCATCCTGCTTAGGAGCCCATGTGGAAAACATCCAGGAGGGCACCTCTCTCCCCTCTACAACCAGTCATCTGGTCTTGTGGATTCCACTTTCCCAAAGACTAGTTCTTTTTGTCACTCTATCTCTTGACATTCTCCATCAAATTGTTTGTGACTCTAATCAGCATTTTTTTATTCTGCCATTCATGATGTATTTCCATATCTGGCCTAACATTAGATCCTAGAAGACATGTGTGTATTATAGCTGCAACTCCTATACCTAGTAACACAGACTTTGCAGGTGCTCAACAACTCTAGAATGGATGAATTAATTTAAATTACTTTGGAGGCATAGATCTTGTTTTATTATTTTTTTGTCCCCTCCACCCCCATTTAATAAATAGTAAAAGGCATTGGAAACAGGAAATACATATACTTTTTTAACTGAATACTGATTTGTTGTCCCTCAGCATGGTCGCAATAATTGTCAGTAGCTTTTATTTAAAGAAAACAATCCGCTCTGCTATTTTTTTTTTTTAAGAAAGGAAGAAAGAAAGAAAAAAAAGAGTCCTTTAGACTCAGATCTCAGCTAAAACCCTCCAGAAATCAGGTTTCCCACCCCTTCCAGTGGCCTGATGTGCGGCGGGGGAGGAGCAATAAGCAAGCTCAACTTGAGGAGCATGGAAAGCGGGATGGGGGAAGTCCCGGAAGTCATTGACCAAAGCTAGCGGCCTGCCTCAGCGGGATCAGCTTGGGCTGAGGTCCCAACAATAACAAATCTCGGGGCCAGGCGGGGGCCGGCGGGGGCCAGAGCTTGGGGGAGGAACCCAGATTGGGAGAGGCGGGTGGGACGCTTCCCAAGGCCTCAGGGGATTGGAGGAGAGAGATGAGAGGCGGTGGAGCTCGAGTAGCGGGCAGCAGAGCTAACTGGTCGACAGAGGGGAGAGCGTGTTGATTGGGTGATGCGAAGGGGAGACGGACCGGAGCCGACCGAGGATTGGCGGTGGCGGCCGAGGAGGCGTGGGCAGGGCGCGTTACAGGGAGCGCGAGGGAGCCGGCCTGCCAGCTAGCCTGAGCAGCGGGAGAGCGAGGCGAGCAAGAGTCGGGTTGAGGAACGCGTTGCGAAGGGCTAGTTCTTCATCTCTGCCGCAGCCATCCTCCGCGCTTCGAGCACCGCGCTTCCTCCACTCTGCCCTCCGGCCTTGGGTTCTCGGGCCGGGAACCGAGGGAAGGGACGAAGGAGGAGGCAAAAAGGAGTGAGGGGCAGAGGGGGTCCCGGCGCGGGGCGAGGCGCGCTGCCTCTCTCTCTCTTGATTCAGCTGCCGCCTCCGTGCCTGGTGCAGTGGCCTCGGGGCGCGCGGGACCCACGGGGCGCCCGCACTATGCAGGCGGACTGCCGGCCGCCGCGATGGCGAGCCGGATGGTGTTGAGAGCAGGGCGCAGCCTGCACAGTCCCCGACTTCGGGCCGTGGCCACCGCCCCCGCTCGGGCCGCGCTCCCCCATTCTCACTCCTGCCTCCTCCCACCCCGCTCCAACTGCTCCTCCTCCCCTATGCCTCTGTTCCTTCTGCTCTTACTTATCCTTCTCCTGCTGCTTGAGGACGCTGGAGCCCAGCAAGGTGAGTGGTCCCCGGGGAATCCGCCGGCGCATGGAACCCCACGGGCGGTCGGGACACGGGGAGCCTGCGGGGAGCCAGGTCTGCGGGCCATTAGCAGACACGCGGGGAAGGTGCGGTGCGCTTCCGTGCGTGGGCAGACCTGGCCGAGCACTTGCAAGGTTGAGTTGCAAAGGTGGGGGGATCAGCCTGTTGTCTCCCAACTTGGCGCGGCTTTACTTTTTGGCAAGGCCATTCATTTTCCTGAAAAGAAGGACGTGAGACCCTGCTATCAAGGCCCCCTTTTGGGTATTGGATTCTTTTTGGGGGGGAAATGTTTGGGAGGAAAAAGAAGTTTTGGAGCTGTGACACCTATTGAAAGATACAAGAATGGATGGACAGTAGGAAGGCAAGGTAATTAAATAGCATCTTAAACCTGTTAAAGGAAAGTGGCGATAATTACTATCTTTTGTGAAAGTGCTCAGTTCAAAAGCGAACGAAATTGATTCTGGTAGTCTGAGTCTTGGATTCAGAAAGTGTCCTTTACAGCCCCTACCTGTTAGGATAGCGGTTTAGATTGCCTGGGTCAGACGCTGGCTCTGACCCATTGAAACCTCCTATATTGGCTAAATGGAATGTCCCACGTTAAAAGGGTAAGCCCATACAGAAAGGGACAAAAGTTTTGTTGTGGGTTTTTTTCCTCCATCAGCAATCCTTGGAAAACCTTTTCCAGAAGCAAGCAAAACTGTTTATTGAATAATCACTGTTATGGAGAGAGAATGCAGAGCTGATCCCCGCCGCCCTTCAGGCAGTGACCCGCAATTTTTGAATCACTTTGGCATCAGTTATTGAACTCATTTCCCATTTTATTGCAATGAGAAGGATTGTTACTTTTTCTGGGAAGGCTTTTTTTTTTTTTTAATTGATTTGCACGTTTAAGTCTAGCTTAATGTTGCTCTCAGTAAAGTGTGGAATCATGGCCACAAGCCTGTCATTATGATGATGCTGAAACTTTGACAGGCATATGGAAACACAACATCTCCTATAAAGAAAAAACCGTAAGTGGTCAACTGACCTCTTTTATATCTAGGCGCAGTTCTGTTCAATGGAGATGTTTAGCATTCAGGTTTTAGATAATCTTTATTGAATTTTTGAACATCAGCCCTTTATAAATTAGAATGTGAAATCCTTCCCTCCATTGAACTTTTAGAGCCCATGCCTATGTTGGGTTGGCCAAGAAGTTCATTTAGTTTCTTCAGGAGGATGGTTTGAGTAGTGCTTAGTTGTCTTTAACTTCATTTGAAACAATTTTGTTGGATTGTATTGTGACAGCTGTCGTATCAGCATCCATTTAAAAAACTTATCAAAGTTGGTGAACTTTTGTGCGGCCATTGGAATACAGAAGATGGAAGAGAATACACAAAATTTTTGGTGTATTGTGCTTTATTATTCCAAGAAGGGTGAAAAAGCAACTGAAATGCAAGAAAAGATTTGTGTTGTTTATGAAGAAGGTGCTGTGACTGATTCAACGTGTCAAACGTGGTTTATGAAGTTTCTTGGTACTATTGACATTTTGGCCAAATAGTTCTTGGCTGTGGGACTGTCTTATGCAGGGATGTTTAGCAGCACCCCTGGTCTCTGCCCACTAGAAACCAACAGTGGAAGATAGCCAACATATTCAAAATATCCAAATCAGTAAAGTAATTGGTGGAAATGAAAAATGTGTCCTTTTTTTTAATGGAAAAAACTAAATGGACTTTTTGGCCAGCCCTATGTTTTCCTCCTAATAGGAAAAGAAAAGAAAAAACAGGCTTATATATGGCTCACACCTAATGGGGCTTACTTTGTGGCATGCACAGTACCAAGTAGTTTACATGTATTAGCCCAACCCTCATCACAGCCATTTGAGATAGATATTGTCCCATTACAAAAATAGGAAACTGAGGCAAAAAATGTACTTGAAGCAGAAAGGAAGGTAACTACCTAAGCAGAACAGTCCATTTTGCTTATTTCCAGATTTGAAAGTGTTTATATCATGTTTTTTAAAAAAATCTTTTAACCGTATAGAATCAGGCATATGGAAATATAAGATCTCCTGTCTCCCACCCCAATGAGACAATTGTCTTGTTTTTAGAATTCCCCAAGTCTGATCTAATTAAACATGCAACATCACATTTTTAAAAAGATTAAATTTAGTTTTTACAAGGGTATTTTAACAAATATACATTTGTCTTTCATAATGTCACTATAAACACCAATGTTGATTAAACACAAATAGAAATGATGCTGGTAATTTAAAAGGCCTGATTTCTTGTTTTTCTAAGTTGATTGAATAAATATTGTTAAGTCATTTAAATTCTTAATATCTCAGTTTTCTATATCTGTGATATGAGACTACATACCTTTTTTATTTTATTTTTTAATTACAGTTGACATTCAGTATTATTTTATATTAGTTTCAGGTGTATAGCATAGTTATTAGTGTTATGTTCTTTACAAAGTGATCCCTGCCCCAATATTTCAAGTACCCACCTGACACCATATATAATCGTTACAATATTATTGCCTATATTCCCTATGCTGTACTTTATATATTCCTGTGACTATTTTATAACTACCCATTTGTACGCCTTACTTCCTTCATACCTATTTTATAGCTTAATGAAAATGAAATGATAGTACACAGGAGTTTTGCAAAGGGGAAAGCATAATATAGCTGCAACTGATTATCATTGATAATCTTGAGCTTACTCAATTATCTGATAAAGTAAGGACCAGTTAGGTATATATCACCTGAAAACTCAGGAATTGTGTGAGATTTGAAATCCCTGGTTTTTATTTATATTTAAGCTTTTTTTCTTTGTTAATTTTAGAGAGAGGGGAAGGGAGAGAGGGAGGGAAAGAAACATCTGTGAAAGAAACATCACTCAGTTGCCTTTTATAGGCACCCTGACTGTGGCCCAAACCTGCAAATCTAGGCATGTGCCCTGACTGCGAATCAAACTGGCAACCTTTTGGTTTGCAGAAGGACACCCAACCAACAGAGCTACACCGGCCAGGGCAAACTCCCTGATTTTTCAAAATTATATTTTCTTATCCAAAGACCCTGATGCAGTCTATGGTGGAATTGCTTTTGAACCAGTCTTCCTAGTCTAACAGATGTGCTTCAAGGGTCAACTGGTGTGTTCCCTTGCATAGCCTGAAAAGAAGTATAATTTCAGAGTGAGAAGCAGTGCTTTAAAACACCTATACAATTTTTCATAATGGGAATGTCTGCATGTTGCAATGTTTAGTTACAAGCTGGAGTTTTTATTTTACAGTAGTTTTTACTTTACTTTTACTATTAGGGAAAAGATTGGAAGGAAATAAAAAGATGACAGTTGCTTTTTGTTAGTATGATTGTGGGTAATTTCCTCCTGAAGCTTTTTCAAATTTCTTGCAGTTTGCATAAAGTCAGAATAAAAAATAAGTTGTGTAAAATGCTTTGTGATAGATTTTTCTTCTCAGCCAGCCTAGGTAGGTAGAATGCATGTAATATACAGAGTCGGACAAAAGTAGGTTTACAATTGTTCATGTGGAAAATAATACCATAATTAATAAATAATAATACAAGAATAAACTCCATTTTATATACTCAGCTGTAAACCTACTTTTGCCCCAGCCTATATATGTTGATGTAGAATGGTGCCTCAGCCTTTTTTTCAGCCTTCCAGACATCATTTTGAAATAGGAGATATTACCCTCATACCAATTAATGCTGTGCATACTATTCTTCAGCAGATTTTCTGCTACCAGAGTGATTTTTCTTTTTATTTGGCTCAGAATAAAATTTATCATTGGTCTTAAAACTTATCAGCCTTTCACAGCTCAGATGTATTTTGACCAGTCTCATAGGATTAATCTACTTATTAATTCATTCTATTTATTCTCATCTATTTTATTATTGTGGTGTTTTAGATATGACTTATATTTGGCTAGTTTTGATTTGTAAATTTAATATTAAGTTCATCTTCAAATTCTTTACTGAAAGCATTTTTTCTGTAAAATGTGTATCTTTCAAAAAACTTAAATTGGTGAAACTTAGGCTGATTGCATATTAACTAGTGTAATAAATTTACTTAATAGGAAGTTGAGTGTCTCCTATGAATGAATTTATGTCTTCGGTTTACATTGTGAGTATAGGAATTTGTGTCACTCTAGTAATTTGTGTCACCTCATCTCAGGAGCTCAGCTTACTGATTTGTGTCATGGACACCTTGCCTACTTTTTGGGTTAGAATTATACTTGAATGTGGAGCAAATTTTAAAGTCCATTAAGACTGACTTTTACATTAATAGTTTATGACTATTAATGTAAAATGTTTGTGAAGATAGTGATTTTTGTTTGCTAATTTAATAAGCCTATAAAAAAAGTCAGGTTCTTTTGTAAAAAGATTTCAGTTCCACAATGGTATCTGAAACTAATGTGTGAGGAGAAGATTATATTCTGTTAAGTAAGGCTTTTATTTTCTAGTGATTCAGGGAAATATTTTTGAACAATATTTGTGAATAGTCAGAATTGGAGAGCACATCTCTCTGCAAAGAGCATTTGTAATTATTTCTAGTATTAACATTAAGTTAATTTAGAATTTTCCATTGTCTTTCTTGGTGTGATGAAACGTTAAGATTCTTTATGTAGTTTTGTTCGGAGACAAAAATCAAAGCATCTTATTTCTGCTGTATTTCTGATTAATCTTATACAATGGAGATTAGAAGTATAGCATGTATTTCTGATTAAAACACACATTTTAAAACTTATAAATGAAAAATTAATTGTAAGATTTCAGATTCATGATTTATAGATAGTTTCCTAATGTTATAAACAAAGTGGAAACATTTTTCTTTGGAGATAGTTAATAATTCTGTTTGAACATCTGAGCTTTATTCTAGAAGATCAACACAAAATCTTAAAGTAGTGAAATTGGTATAAATGGAAGTAGCAGTACTAGAATTAAAATGACAAATGAATAAATTAATTTCCAAAAAGCATGATGGGATTTCAGTATGATGAGGAAAAGCTAAATGAACATAAAGGTAGATTTTAAATTTAGGACTATACCTAATAAAACGAACCTGGGATGTGAAAGTTCAGGTGGTAATATTGGGCATTAATTGAATGCTTGCAAATAGATAGTTTTTATTCCCACTTTTTGATTAGTTGGAAGGGTATGAAAAGATGATAAAAAAATTAAGGGGATTAGGAAAAGCTCTATAGAGATAATAATAATTGCTAAATGTGATTGTTGAAGTATGACGTAGACAACTTGGTGGTTTTTCTTGTGTGGCTCATGAATTTGCTTTATTTTAGGACAACGTTATGGTCTAAGCACTTTATTATTAACATATTGTACAGATAACAACGATTGTTACTCAGAACAAAAAACTTAAATGATAATCATTCACAGGTCTACCTCCTGATCTATCAACCTATAAGTTTTGGGTCTCTTTCTATTCCATATTGACACACCTACATAGCCTTTCATGGTTGTAATTTTAATACTGTTGTGTTATGTTCTGTGGACTTAGCATGTAAAAATTAATTTATAAGCTAACATATAAGTATACTTAGAAAATACAGTATGAAAACTTTAAAATGTAAAAATTCCTCATGAAACACTTATTATTTGTTAAGGAGTTACTACATTATTCAGAACTACTATAACTATTTTCTTTACATCATTGGATTAAATTCTTCCAGATAAGGTCTTTGAGAAAGTACAGTAAGTTGTCAATGATGACGTTAGTAGCTTCTGCGACTTTGAGCAAAATGATGTATTAATGAAGCCAATTTTACCATAGGCTAATTGATATAAACAGTGTTAAGTTCCTATGGCATCTCATCAATGTTAAAATGATATTGAATGAAAAGACATTATTCAAGGACCTGCTGTATTTAGTTTAAAATATTAGTTTAGAAATATGTCATGCTAATTGTCTAGATTTGTGGATTCACTCAATATAATCCATGAGGACAGAAAATGCATATAGATACTCAAATAAACTAGTATCTAATTGATGCCAGGGTCCATAAAGCAGATGAGATAATGGGGTGATATTAAAGGCTGCTAACACATCACCTGTTAGGTCAGCTTGCACTCTGAAGAATATGTCGTTGGAAGAAAATTTTAATTAGCTACTGAAATTGTGGGGAAGATCCCAAGGTGCAAGCTCCCTCCACTGCTTTCTAAGGGAGCAGGACCACAGTTAACTTGGAAGGCTTTTGCTGAGTAGGGTGCATGCAAATTTGCAGTCCAAACGGAATTAATTGCCTGGGATCAGAGAGAAGATGCTGGTACTTTCATTCTCTCATTAAGAACTATTGGCATGAAGGAGTATCATCAATTATGAGCTCCCAGAACAGTGTTCCCATATGTCAGTACAGACCAGGGAGATTTAGAGAAGCGTAAAACATTGTCACTGTTTTCAGAGAACCTATAGTTTAGGAAATAATTTCCACGTTGTAATATATATAAAAATAACCAAGAAAGATTGCACAGTACCGTGGGTTTATAAGGGAAGGAGAGCTCACAACACCTAGGAAAGTAGAAGAAGCCATGGTGATAAAGGGGTTTTTAATGGATGAGCTTAAAAGAATTGCTGAATTTCTAGCCCACAGTGAGAGCAGACATTTGAAGAGTAAAGAACACATCTTCAGAACAGCAAGGAGTCAGGAAACCATGGGAGTTTAAATCCTGCCCTGTTGCAATGAGTAGTAAGCCTGTGGCCTTGGCCCACTGCCTCTTCCTTGAGCCCCATGCCCTGCACCCTTGCCCAGTCAATCATTAGGCAAGTGTTGAATATTTGTGGGCTATGGTTCTACACAGTGGGGTACTGCCCTCTTGGAGCTAATTTAATACTACCATAGTGTAGACAGCAGCCTCTTTATCACCAATAGGATAAAATCCAAACTCCTTTGCATGCGCGCACGCGTGTGTGTGTGTGTGTGTGTGTGTGTGTGTGTGTGTGTGTATGGTGGGTACAAGTAGGTTTACAGTTGTTTGTATGGAAAGTAATATAATAATACATGCCTGAACTCTTTGGTATACTCACAGCTGTAAACCTACTTTTGCCCACACCTGTATAATGTTTTTCAGTCTCGCTTCTCTCTTCCTCTCTGACTTACTAATATCATGCCCTCCTATCATGTTAGCACCCCTCATGCTTTATACTTCAGGTGCAAGGCTGAGCTACTTTTTATTCTAACGTATAATTTTGTACTTTTTTTCCTTGTTCCCTATACTGACCTCTTTACATACGTTGTTTTCTCTACTTGGAATGTCCTTATTTTATTTCCATGTCTACTTGGTAAAATGCATTTCTCATTTTTCCATGTATTTTTCCACCCCCCTTCCTGCAACATTCACCACACTGTTGACCATGTCATTGAGTCTTTTTTCCTTTCTGCTTGATCCCCCTACCCCGTAACCCCACCCCAAAGCTGACAGCCACCTGTCTATAAGTCTGTCTTCGTTTTGTTTGTTATTTCAGTTCGTTCGATTAGATTCCACATACGAGTGAAATCATAGGATATTTGTCTTTCTCTGACTGGCTTATTTCACCAAGCATAATGTTCTCCCAGTCCATCCACAGTGGCACAAAGGGTAAAGTTTTCTTTTTTACAGCTGAGTAATACTCCCTCGTATAAATGTCCCATATACGAGGACTCATCAGTGGATATACGAGTTATCCACTGATGGACACTTGGGCTGCTTCCATATCTTGGCAATTGTAAATAACACTGAATGAACATAGAGGTGCTTATGTTCTTTCAAATTAGTGTTTTGAGTTTCTTTGGATACATTCCCAGAAGTTGAATGGCTAAATCAAAGGCGGTTCCTTTTATAATTTTTTGAGGTGTCTCCATACTGCTTTGCACAGTCGCTGTGCCAATCTGCATTCCCACCAACAGTGCAAAAGGGTTTGCCTTTCTCCACATCCTTTCCAGCACTTGTTTGTTGATTTATTGATGACAGCCATTCTGACAGGGGTGAGGTGATATCTCATTGTGGTTTTAATTTGCATTTCTTTGATGATTAGTAGCATTGAGCATCTTTTCATATGTCTGTTGGCCATCTGTATGTCCTCTTTTAAGAAATGTCTATTCATATCCTTTGTCCATTTTTTAATTGGGGTTTTTTTTGGTGTTGAGTTTTATAAGTTCTTTATAAATTTTGGATATTAACCCCTTATCAGATATATTGGTGAAGATGTTCTTCCATTCTGTGATTGTCTGTTTATCTTGTTGATGATTTTCTTTGCTGTGCAAAATCTTTTTAATTTGATGTAGTCCCATTTGTTAATTTTTTCTTTAGTTTTCCTTGTCTGAGAAAATGTATCAGAGAAAATATTGCTATGAGCAATGTCCAACATATTACTACCTATGCTTTCTTCTGATTGTTATGGTTTTTGGTCTAACATTTAAGTCTTTAATCCATTTTTAATTTATTCTTGGGTGTGGTATAAGAAGGTGGTGAAGTTTCATTTTTCTGCACATATCTGTCCAATTTTTCCAACACCATTTATTAAATAAACTATCTTTAGTCCATTGTATGTGCTTGCTTCCCCTGTCAAATATTTATTGACTCTAAAGGTGTGTGTTTATTTCTGGATTCTCTATTCTGTTCCATTGACCTATGTGTCTTTTTTTTTTTTTTTTATGCCAGTACCATGCTGTTTTGATCACTATGGCCTTATAGTATAGATTGATATTAGGCGGTGTGATTCCTCCAACTTTAATCTTCTTTTTCAAGATTGCTGTTGCTATTCGGGGCCTTTTGTGGTCTCATATACACTTGGTATACTCTTAATCATCCTTGTAAGACCCTTCTTGGGTCTCATCCTCTCTGTAAAGAGTTTTCTAACCATCACCAAACACTCATTTCCAGGTAGTACTTTCCACTTATTTCTGTTCATTCATTAACCACACTATTTAAAATGTTTATTTCTGGCAGAGAGTTTTGTTCATTTTCTTACTTTTAATGATTAGTATGATGTCTATCATTCAAAAAATGTGTATTAAGGGCCCATTTCAGGAGTGACTCTGCTGCCCCAAGCACATTTTTTGGTGTTAGTTGCTGGGCACCTGCATGCCTTTCTCACCGTCATCCTTTGTATAATCCCCACATTAGTGTTCAGTCCAAGAGCCTGAGCTTCTCAGTCCCATGGGAATAGAGTTGTTCAGAATCTAATATCTACCCATTGTTTCCCAGCCATGCTCTTTACAGAAGCTAGGCCTCTTTCCCACACCCCCTTGATAAGGAGTCATCCTTTATCTGGAACTCTATACAGCTTAGAAAACATTACCGGGCCCACCAATCATCCGTAAGAACAGTGACAGCCTGTATTAATGCCAGCAAGTTGGGTGTATTCCTTTGTTCTCTCTTTTAAGTTCTTATTTGAAGAGTTGTCTCCACCATTATTAGGAGTCCCCTAGTTTTGGTTCGAGTAGTTGCCTGCCTTCATTTTAGTCACCAGCTGAAATGCCTGGAGAACACTCAGATAGCTTTAAAAATCTGGTGCCAGGGAAATAATGAGAAACAAAGGCTGCAAAGATCAGTGGGAACATTATTTTGGAGGGTTTTTCCATTGTGGGGAGGCTGAGGAGTTTGTACCTGAGGTATTAGGCATGGCCTCAGCCTTGGGTTCCTCCTTCTTCATCTGGTCCATTTGTCCTTCTGCAGGCTTAGTTGTCTCTTGCCAAGCCCTGGTACCTCAGTCTGTCAACTCAGTGATGCTCTCCCTTGGTCCTTGACAGATTCCACACAGGCTCATGTGCCAGTCCCCAATATCTGCTTCCTCAGGTTCTGGATACCTTAAGATTAGTGGAGCAAGTATTGTGTCCATTGTGATTAGATCTGCCACAAATGAGGACTACTAATCAAATCTCAAATGGGAATTGCCCCTCAAAAGCAGTGTTATGACTGGCCCACTTTGTAGAGCTGAACTCCTGCCTTTGTCCTCCTCCATGCACAATATAAATTTGCCTCCTGCCTCACCTTTCCTTCTTCCTCAAACTCTCTCTTCCACTCTGTCCAGTGCACAGTTCGATCAGGAAATATAAGTTGTGTTTTAGTATTACTTAAACTTCTGTGGTGCTTTTTAGTCTATACCTGGAAACATGCTCAAAACACCACTGGTGTTAATACATCTTTCTTTTGAACTGTTTGCTTTTTGGGTACCTTTTATCTCAGCTCTTTTCAGTGACAGACTTTCTAAAAAGTAATCTACACTTGTGCTGTACGTTTCTTCGTGTCTGGCATACTGCAGGTATTTGTTACTGATGATTTTCTTTTTAACCCTTTCAGTCTAGCTTCTACAGTACTGAAACTGGCATTTAAACTTAGTTTTGTTTTGTTTTTTTGTTTCACTTTCCAAAACCTGAGAGCTTTGTCTGTCTTCACTATTTCTTACCTTGGTGGACTTTGAAGTCAGACATGCCTCTGTTTAAATACCAGCCATGGGAACTGGGGGATTCATTTTCCACTCTTGGTGTTACCAAATATACAAGACATCTCTCTTCCTAGAATGTATGAGGGCTGGGACCAAATCTATTTGAGTAGTTGGTAAATTTTGTTCAATGAGTGAATCAGTGTGTGAATGAAAATTTTGTTTCCCTTTTTCCTGTTCTGCGGTGAAAATATCCATCTTCAAATGTTTGCTTTCTCCTGAGATCCAGTGCTTTTCCATCATTCTGTCCCTTATCCCCATCCCTGTTATTATTTAGGGAAGTTCCACCTCTAGTTCAGAGAAAGGGGCCAGACTGTGCAGTAGAGGAATGTGACAGCAAAGCATGGTTGTTCACGTTGAGATATTTTTACCTGGCCTCTAACCCACCTGGACCTTAGTGCTGGTTTTGACCCTTCCTTTTGACCTCCACTTTCTCTCTCCAACTTCTGTTGATATGTTTCAACTATTTCTGATCTCCATGATCTCAGGTCATTTTCAGGCTCATATTTTATCTCTTTCTGTTGTACTCTTGTTTCTAGTTATTCTTTGGATCTTAGAAGCTAACTTTACATGTTTTAAGACAGACATTCTTTTGTATGGGTGGAGGAAAAGTGTTTTAGTTAGGACTCTAGAGGTCGTAGGAAACAGAAGTCTAAATCTGCTTACAGTAGTAGAAGGGAAAAGTATTAGGAGGATTCTAAGGTTACTTGTGGAGTCGTGGGAAGAGCTGAACCAACGTAAGCCAAAGGGAAAGCAGGAGAGCAGCTGCACCTCAGACACCAAGGATTCAGCTTAATTTTTCTCTCTTGATTCAGTCTGGCTTTCAGTGGATACATGGAATCACAACTCTTGGCAGTCTTCAAGGCTGATAGCTTCAACACTGGAGAGATTCTGGGGTTTTCCCTAATGTATAAGGTCCAGAAATTGGAGGGAAGGGTGAGTTGGCCTCACATTGGTTCAGTGTCAGTACACACACTTGAACCCGACAGCTAGCCAAGGGGCATGACATACAGAAAAACTGTTGGAAATGCAGGACAGTTCCCAGGAGGATATTGAGGGTACCAGACAGACAGAGGCATGTATCATCTTCAAGGAGAAAGAGGTTCACATTTATAGAGTCCACTGTATTTTACATAAGTTGTTACCAAACCTCACAAGTACCTTGGGAGATGGGTGGTGAGGATATGGAGGGTTTTATGGTTAAGTGCCCAAGATCTCAAAAGTTGGCATGGCTAGAATTTAAATCCAAGTCTGTCTGTCTCCAGAGCCTTTATATTGTATACTTTCTACTAAATCAATTGCCTATCAGGTGCCTGCCCCTGGTTCATTTGGGTTTATTTTTTTTTTTAAATTCAACAGCATGTGTTAAGAGCCCAGTATGCCCTGTTTCTTTGTATATGCCTGCCTAAGAATTTTATAGCTTGGTATGGCAAACTGACATAAATGTGCATGCATAGTTAAACATATTAAGTACAATAAAGAGATTTTGATACTAGAAATGGGGAGAAAGACCAGGTGTTTCAGCATGTTTTACAAAGGAAGTAACACTGAATTTGCTAGGTGGACAGAAGGAGGAAGCAGAGGAGAATAGCACGTGCAGTAGCCCAGAGGAGAGAACATGGAGCATGCAGGGACAAACTACAGGTACTGCTGGAGCAAAGAGGCTATGGGAAAAGTCAGAAAATGAGACTGGAAGAGGAGTCAGGGGAAGATTATAATAATAGACTTTGTATCCTTGCTGAGAAATTTGACTGTTATTGTATCATCAATGGAGAATAGTGGAAGGATTTTTAAATATGGGACAGGACACAGTTGGTGTTTAAGAAACACGGGCAAGAGTGTGGACAGTGGATTAGCAGAAGGAACAATGTGGAAACAAGGGCCTGCACTTGTTCAGAGGGACTAAATGTAGAGATATTGAGGAGGTAGAAAATGTAAAACATAATGACCAGTTAAATTTGAGAGAGCAAAGTTAACATGCTTTTTTAAAAAAGTTTCTGGAATCCGGTTCTCCCTGCTTTCTATCCACCTCACCATCCCGGATTCCTGTCAGATTAACTGCTATTTATCCTACATACACATACACACACACCCAGAAAGTTCCCATTACTTCCCCATAGTATTTATCATCCATAAAATGACTTGCTATGTCTGTCTTACTATATTGTAAACTATAAGGGCAGGGGCCCTATCTGTCGTTTTTGTTGTTCTTTGTAGTACTTAGTATAGAGCCTGGCATGCGGAAGATGTTCCTTGGATACTTGGGACACGTTGAGTTTGAATGCAGTGGAACTTGTTGGCAGAGGTACTTAATATATAATAGGTGACAAGTTTGAGGATTAGGAGAACGGT
The DNA here is from genome assembly GCF_021234165.1 of Pteronotus mesoamericanus. Lineage (NCBI taxonomy): Eukaryota > Metazoa > Chordata > Mammalia > Chiroptera > Mormoopidae > Pteronotus > Pteronotus mesoamericanus. The sequence goes on along the minus strand of NW_026555157.1, from coordinate 12,872,065 downwards.
TGGCAGCTTTGGAGCTTTCTCCATTTCAGTGGTAACTGAAATCATATGGGTAGATGAAATTGCTCAGGTAGAATACAGAGTGGGAAAACAGCTCTGAAGAACAGCAGCATTAGCAGTAAGAAGCCAAGTCAACTAAGATGCCAGAGAAGCTGCAATTAGAGAGTTGAAGAGCTAAGGCAGGAAAGGAGAGTTATAAGAACGAGGGAGGGAAGATATTATGGAAGAAAGAAACACCGGAGGACAGGAAGGCCTAGCAAGGTGGGAAATGATAAGGATACAAAAGTATCCATTGTATTTAGCAGCTCAGAAACTGACTGCTTTAGTTAATAGAGTAAACGTTGAGGACCGCTGAATAAGAGACTACTGAGTGGCTTTGGGTACTCAACTGAGATTGGAATCCATCACTCTAATGACACATATTTCCTAGATTTTTAAATTTTTTTTCCAGCAGTGCTCAGCTTCTTGGCAAAGAGAGATTATTTGATTGTGGGGAAGAGGGAGGTGTTGGCAGGATACTCAAGGGGAACACAGTAGCTAGCAAGTGAACATACCAGAAGAGTGTAGTTAATCCAGTGGACATGAGGTCTGGGCTGGGTAGAGAAAGAAATGAGGCCAAGACACAATAGATGGGGAGAAAAGAGAGATGTCAGGTTCACAGAAAGTATGCAGTGGCTGTAAGGAAGCTAAAAGGTCAGGAGACTGACCAGCAGGGTAAGACATTAAAGTTCTCGAGATTTCGGAGGTGGGAGCTGTCAAAAATGGTAAAACCAAAGTCCAGATTGTGGTCCTGAGAGTAACTGAACTGGAGTTGAAGTTATAGGGTAGAAGATTAGTGAGAATTATTGTCTAATGGATTCATACTTTTCACAAGACACACTTGAGGCTTTAAAGCTGCTATGAATTTTCTAAACTAATGGGCCATTATTCTTTTACCTCCGTTAGGTTGTGGTCAAGTGCACTGGATCTACCTATGATGGGCAAAGCCTTTCTGCTCTTTTAGGGTGGTAATCGTACCCTTAAACATTTATTGAGCACTTTCTTATGGGTTAGGCTCTCCATATTAGATCTTTTCAGAGTATATATCATATGATTCTTACCCAATCTGGTTTGAGTTGTTATTGTCCCCATTTTATGAAACTGAGGTTTAGCAACAATAAATTACCTTCTCAAGGTTATAGGATATTTAAGTTAATTATATAAACCAGAACTCATTTGCTTCACGTTATATTCTAACCAGAATATGTGCTTGGTGGGGGTTGAAGAGGATTTACACATCTCACATTCTTTTACATTACCCAGTTTTGTAAATTATCACACATGCAGAGATGAAGTTGGGCTTTAAAAAGAATGAAGCTGGGAACTACTCTTTTTTCCTAAAAAATATCCTCAGTGACCCTCTTTAGGCTCCCAATGTATATCCATCCTATGCAGTATTGGATGACCTGGATGATAAGGATAAATTCCTAGAAACATACAGTCTTCCAAAACTAAATCAGAAAGAATCAGAGAATCTGAACAGACAGATTATACCTGGTGAAATTGAAGCAATAATAATAACACCCCTAACAAAAAAAGCCTTGGCCTGGATGGCTTCACAGGTGAATTTTACCAAACATCCTGAGAAGAACTAACACATCTCCTTCTCAAACTATTTCATAAGATTCAAAAGGAGGAAGCCTCCCAAAATCATTTTACGAGGCCAGCATTATCCTAATTCTAAAACCAGATCAAGACACTACAAAGAAAGGAAAATACAGGCCAATAACCCTGATGAACATAGATGCTAAAATCCTCAAGAAAACATTAGCAATCTGAACACAGGAATGCAACAAAAAAAGATCATAAACCATAACCAAGTGGAATTTATTCTGGGAATGCATGGTTGGTACAACATTCCCAAATCAACATTCCCAAATCAATAAATGTGATATACCACATAAACAAAATAAAGGATAGATGCAGAAAAAAGCTTTTGATAAATACAGCATATTATAAAAACTCTCAGCAAAGTGGGAGTAGCAGGGACCATACGTAAACATAATAAAGGTCATATATGATAGACCCACTGCCAGCATCATACTCAACAGGCAAAAATTACACATGTTCCCCTTAAGATTGAGAAAAAGACAGGGATATCCACTTTCATCTCTCTTATTCAACATAGTACTGGAAGTCCTAGCCACAGCAATCAGACAAGAAGAAGGAATAAAAGGAATCCAAATTGGAGAGGAAGAAGTAACTTTATTTGCAGATGACATGATACTGTACATGGAGAACCCCAAAGATTCCACCAAGAAACTACTAGAACTGATACCTAATTCAGCAAAGAAGCAGGATACAAAATTAATATCCAGAAATCAGTTGCATTCTTCTATGCTAATAACAAACTAACAGAAAGGGAAATTATGAAAACAATCCCATTTACAATTGCTACAGAAAGAATAAAATACCTGGGAATAAACCTAACCAAGGATGTAAAAGACCTGTACTCAAAAAATTATAAGACACTGAAGAAAGAAATAGAAGAACATACATATAAATGGAAGTACATACCATGTTCATAGATAGGAAGAATTAACATCGTTAAAACGTCCATACCACCCAAAGCAGTCTACAGGTTCAGTGCAATTCCTATCAAGATTCTAATGATGTATTCATTACATCATTAGATCTAATGATGTATTCATTACATCATTAGATCTAATGATGAAGATTCACAGAACTAGGGCAAAGATTTCAAAAATTTATATGGAACCACAGAAAGCCCCACATAGCAACAGTGATCCTGAGAAAGAAGGATAAAGTTGATGGAATCACCACTGTACTATAAGGCCATAGTAATCAAAACAGCCTGGTACTGGTACAAAAACAAACACATAGATCAATGGGACAGAAAAGAGAGCGCTGAAATAAACCCACACCTTTATAGCCAATTAATATTTGACAGAGGAAGCAAGCACATACAATGAGTTAAAGATAGTCTATTCAATAAATGGTGTTGGGAAAATTAGATACGTGCAGAAAAATGAAACTAGACCACCTTCTTACGCCACACACAAGAATACATTCAAAGTGGATTAAAGACTCACATGTTAGACCTGAAACCATAAAAATCATAGAAGAAAATATAAACAGCAAAATCTTGGATGTAGCTCCTAGCAACATTTTACTAGATTTATTTCCTCAGACAAGGGAAGCAAAAGAAAAAATTAACAAATGGGGCTACATCAAACTAAAAGGTTTTTGCACAGCAAAGGAAATCAGCAAAATAAAAGACAACCCACAGAGTGGGAGGACATATTCGCCAATACATCTTGTAAAGGGATTAATATTCAAAATTATAAAAATCATAAAATTCAACACAGAAAAAACAAACAACCCAATTAAAAAATGGGCATAGGACCTGAATAGACACTTCTCCAAAGAGGACATACAGATGGTCAATAGACATGAAAAGATGCTCACACAGAAATGCAAATTAAAACCACAATGAGATATTGTAGCCCTAACCTCACACCTGTCAGAATGGCTGTTATCAATAAATCAACAAACAAGTGCTGGAAAGGATGTGGAGAAAGGCAAACCCTTTTGCACTGTTGGTGGGAATGCAGCTTGGTGCTGCCACTATCGAAAGCAGTATGGAGATTCCTCAAAAAATTAAATATGGATCTGCCTTTTGACCCAGTGATCCCACTTCTGGGAATATATCTGAAGGAACCCAAAACACTAATCTGAAAGAACGTAAGCACCCCTGTTTTCATTCAGTGTTATTTACAATTGCCAAGATATGGAAGCAGCTAAATGTTCCTTAGGAGATGAGTGTATAAAACAACTATGGGACATTTAAACAATAGAATACTACTTGGCTGTGAAAGAGAAGAAGGAGAAGAAGAGGAGGGAGAGAGGAGGGGAGAATAAGAAAAGTTTTACCCTTTGCAACACTATTGATAGGATTTGGTGAAAATTATGCTAAGTGAAATTAAACAACCAGTCAGAGAAAGACAAGTACCATATGATTTCACTCACATGTGGAATCTACTGAACAAACTAAACTAACAAGGAAAATGGAGACAGGCTCATAGATGGAGAACAGGATGACAATTAGTGAGAGTATTTGAGGGGGTGGAAGGATTGAGAAAACAGGAAAAAGGACTCGTGGACGTGGACAACAGTGTGGGGATTGCTGGGGCATGGAGGGTATAAAGGGACTAAATGGTAATGGGAAAAAATATAATAAAGATTAAACTTAAAGTAAAAATATTGAATAAAATTATAGTGCCTTGAATTGTCTGTTTAAGATTTCTAGCATTAGTAATACTTTTGCTGTATAAATTCATAGTGCTGAATAATACATTAAAAATATTTATTGTAGCCCTGGCTGGTGTGGCTTAGTTGGTTGGGTGTTGCCTGGCAAACCAAAAGGCCAGAGATTTCATTCCTGGTCAGGGCACATGCCTGGGTTGCAGATTCAGTCCTCGGTAGGGGCTCGTGGGAGAGGCAGCCAACTGATGTTTATCACATCAATGTTTCTTTCCCTCTCTAAACTTAGTGAGCATGTCCTTGGGTGGCAATAAGAGTAAAAAAAAAAAAAAAAAAAAAAAAAAGCTTCATTGTAGCCAAATAAAATAGGATGTAATAGTTAGGACTCGGAAGTTATTCTTTTAAATACTTTCGTACACTCTTAATTGTCTATTTTTCCAGTTGAGTATAAGATCTCACAAATGTATTATAAGATATGACAGAGGTGACACTTATTTAGAGGAAGTGGTCAGATGCACCAGTTCACAGTGATAAAGAAATCCTTGAAATTTCACAGAAAAAGTATAAACCTTTCATAGCTTATAATGACTGTGCTGAAAAGTTATGTTGCTCTACAGTTTTGACATATATGTGCAAGCTTTCTGCATTTGTGTTTCCTGTTAAATAAAATTTTTAAGAACGTGGTGGACCATGTTCATAGTAATATAATTCAACAGGTAGGAATTTTATTATTTATGAGTAATAGTGTGATTAATAAATGGGGTGGCTGGAGAGTCTTACGAAATCAGCATCACAAGCACATACTTATAAAAAAAAACCCCAAACCAGTTGACTCGAAGTTTAGAGCAGCCTAAAATAAGCCATGTGTTCTTCATTGTATTAATTCATTGTTATTTAAATATGTTCAGTGTTCCTTTTATTTTCTCTGGGGATAAGAAGTAAAAAAAATGACTCAGTTTTTTTTCCTGGAACAGTATCAAAATTTGTATCTGGCTTAACACATCTGACCTTGCACTCCTCAGAGGAAGTGAACACATGTTCTGTGAGTAATCCCCTAGATAAACCTGCAGCCAAGCAAAGGAACAGTAAGATCAAATTCCAGTGCTTTTTGGCCACTGAAATAAAATTTAGAAATTACGTTATCATGCTTCTATACTTTGTAGTCAGTTACAGTCTGGCGGAGTCCATCCGGGGAGAAGTTGAGAGTGGAGGTGGTGGTGAAGGACATGGGGAAAGAGTGGTGATGTTGGAATTGTCAGTGGGAGTGTATGGATTGCTTCTGTGATATCCATTTTGAAAGTTGTGTTTCCAGTAGTAGTTACGCTCTTTTTGTCAATTTTGCCATGTGAAAATGAGTAATAGTAGGTGATACAGACTGGCCTTGGATCATTTTTTTTCCAGTGTACAAAGCTAAGCAGAAAATTTAGGGACTCTTACTCATGACCCTGTTAGTAACACTTTCCCTTTAATGTTAAGAGCACCTGAACTAGGAAAAATAAAAAATCATTTGAGGGCTGTACACTAATAAAAAGGAATATTTTCTTTAATTCAAAGAAAAAATAAAGGATTCCATTTACTTGTTTTAAAAATTGGGAAGTGGCAACATAAAACTCTTTAGTATAACTGCTGACCTTCGAGGGGAAACTATTCCCTGGGTTGTACCCATGGCAAATAGAATAGCATTACCCTTGGGTCAGATGAAACCCAGCCAAGAACTAACCCGGATCTTCTCTCTGAGATAGCCTAGCCATGGCTCTCTCACTTGCTGCTTCTTGACCTTGGCACTGTTGACATTAGGATGGTTCGGTCTGTTATGGGGGTGGGGGACAGGGGTGGACGGCGGGGAGCTGCCCTTTGCATTGCAAGATGTTTTAGCAACATCCCTGGCCTCTACCCACTAGATGCCAGTAGCAACCTACCCCCTCTAATTGTGACAACCAAAAATGTCTTCAGACATTCCAAATGGAAGGTAAAAATCAGGCCTGTGGGGTCCTTCCTCTACTCCAGTTAAGAACCATTGCTCTAAATACTGGGGGGGCGGGGTGGGGGGAGGTGGCAAAAGTAGGTGAACAATTGTATGTGAAACAGTTATTCTTGCATTATTTATCAAGTGTATTATTTTCCATGTGAACAACCATAAGCCTAGTTTTGTCCCACCCTGTATATTAGATGATTTGTTGATAAAGAATATTTTCCAGATTTTGGTTTTACTTTAAACTAATTTGTCATATTCTAAGTATTTCGGTGTAGAATAGGCCTTACTGTTAAGAACTGTAAAAATGAACTGGGAGCACATTTTCTAATAGGGGACTAAAAGTGAGGACAAGATCTTTCTTTGATTTGGGAACTCAACACCATGACCTCTGGGTGCCTAGTACAGTGTTTTTCAGACTGTACTAGGTAGGGACCCTTTAGTGAGTCAGGAATAGTCAAGACGTTATACATACTAGAGTGTGTAGGATCGCAATGTAAAGTAACAGAGAAAAGCATTTGAAAACTGACCTAGTGAATATGTGTAAGCCCAATGTTCCATTTTGAACTGGAATATTCTTAACATATACCTCATGGCAGTAGGTGTTAGGCTGGGGCAGCTAAGCTATTTAACTAGTCAGGATAAACTTCTGAAATAGTCTTCGAAATATGAAACATTCAGACTTGTTCAGTGCAGTAGATTTGAGGCTTTCTTTTAACTTCGGTTTTTGGTGAGTATCATATTGTTTGGGAGAGGAGAAAGCTCTGAACTCCATCACATATTTTGAAACATTCTTGGCACACTACTTGGGGACTGTTCATGCCCTCCCCCTACACAAAATACTGTTAAAAAGACAGCTTCAATTTAATTGTTTTCTTCAGCAGCATGCACACTTAAGTCTTGTTTTTCATCAGTTAGTATTTATTGTGTTACTTTGTGTAGAAATTATGCTTTATGGAGGAAAGGCAAGAAATGTTTTGTATATTTATTGAGACTCAAATATAATATGAACATGAAGACATCTAAAAAATTACTACTAACTTTCTGCTTATACTTTCTATGATAATCATTTTAAAATCAAAACCTTAAGTAACAGCCTGTGGGGAATATATTAAATGTGACAACCCACCACATTTAGATGAAGTCAAGAATTCAGCTGTTAATAGGAAATTCTTGAAATCCATCAGCACTTCCTATCACTTAAAAAGTTGCCTTAGTTTCTATTTACTAAAGAAAATGCATTTATATTTTGAGTTATTTCATTTATTCAATGGCTACTTTTCAATGATTGAAACACTTACAGAAAGCATGTTTTTATCTTCTCAATGGTAAGAGAACACTTTAGACTAGTTTTATAATGTTAGAAACTCTCTCTTGGCATAGCTGTTTTTTCCTCTGGGGAAAAAAATCTTAATGATTGTTTAAAAGTTATTTATATTGCAGTTCATTTATTGTCACAGTGAAGGTTGTATATCCCTATGTTCTCAATTTAGATGATACCCAACGGAGATATTCGAGGTATTTTCATGACAGTTTCAGGTGAAATTTATGGGGGGGGGGTTTCCTCTGAATTGCATCACATTCTAAGTTTTATATTTGCAAAATATCAGTGGGTATGTCAACAAAACTCGTGTTTATTTTATGGCACCCTTACATATTATCGTATTACTGAGCTGCTATGCCTACTAAGTCTTATGTGTGGGATGAAAGCAGGTGTAGAGATAGGTAAAGTTTCACGTTGATCAAAAAGCTGTTTTATATGACAGAGGTATGTTTAGGAAGCCAGATTGCTAGTACTAACTGACTTTTAAAAGTAGACTAAGTAACAGTACTCACATGGATCTGAGAATTAAAATTTTTTATAAAACAAAGGATTTGAATCATTGTCATTAGAATCTAGGTATATTTGTTTCTTCAGTAAAGTTACTTTTGAGACAAGTTTGAACTTCTTTTTTTCCCTAGGTTAATAACATTTATTTTGCAAGTACTACTTGCTAGATGCTAGGTTAAGTTCTTACTTACAGGCCTTTAAAGCTTTCATCTGTTTTAGTAAATGATATCAGCACTACATCATTCTTAGAAATAATTCAAGATAATCGAAAATTCTATTACAGCCATCTGTATCCATATTAAGGTTAAAACCTAGTGGTGTCATTTTCAATACTGTTTTTCATATAAGTACTGAACTGTTCCAAACAATGATTATCAATAGTTCTTTTGAAGGGGAAAATATTATCATTTTAAAAGAATGTATTAATTAGAATGTATTAGAAAGAATTTATTTAAGTCCTGTCATCAAGGAATGCTAAACTGTACAATTGGAGTGGCAGCTGAAACCTCTTAATTAACATTATATGCCTCCTGCTCAGTAAAATAACAAATTTTATAATAAAGGGAAGGATGCACATTTCTTTATTTTTACAAACAATACATTATCTGAGTCTTCATATCTAGTGTTGAAAAAATTTCTAGAGCAAATAATGCTGCTACAAACATGAAGGTCATTTTTCCTCATCTTTAATAAGCATTTAACTTAATTTTTTCTTATTTTGTAGGGAAACAATGAGGCTTTGGAGAAGGATTACTAAAAAGTCAAATTTCAGTAGAATGTAAAATTAAACTACAGTAACTATTGCTTTAATGCTTCCAAGGAGTGTCTTATAGTGTGTAATATGGTCAGTAATTGCATAATCTTTAGTATATATTAAGTGCTTTTAGAATCATTCACGTCATAGATTTTAGAAGGGCTTTGTGATATTTGTAAATAAATAGATGAAGCTAATCACATACTTTCATTTTTATAGTTTACATTTACTTTAAAATTTACTATTGATACTCTTAAAGATTGGGCTTATGACTTGTGTATATGTATTTTGCCAAATTATGTGTACTTTTATTCTAATTCAGATTGGAAGGTTCTTTGAACTCATAAATCATAAAGATAACCATTGATTATTTTGACCTAACCTGGCATCTCTTGGCTCCTGTGCATAGATATACTAAGAACTATGTCATCTGCTTTTATCTTGTGTAAGGAGTATTAGTGGTATAAAATATCTAATATCATGCATATTTTAAAATCTTCACAAAAATCCTAGTTATATAGAGTATAAGTTAAAGATGTAAGAATAATTTATTGTTCTTTTAACTTTTTTTAAAGGTGACGGATGTGGACATACTGTACTAGGCCCTGAAAGCGGAACGCTTACATCCATAAACTATCCACAGACCTATCCCAACAGCACCGTTTGTGAATGGGAGATTCGTGTAAAGATGGGAGAGAGAGTTCGCATCAAATTTGGTGACTTTGACATAGAAGATTCTGATTCTTGTCATCTGAACTACTTGAGAATTTATAATGGAATTGGAGTTAGCAGGACTGAAATAGGTAGGAAATTTTCTTGTAAATGTACATATAATACATTATTGCCCCAAGTTTTAAAACTGAAGCAATTTTGATACTTAACATTGAATAACTATGCTGTATGGATATGTGGGAAATTATTGAAAGCCTGTGTGAAATCTCAAATCTGAATCTTTTAGGAAGATTCTTCTCTCTTCATTTATTTTTCTTATAAGCCTGTGTTCATACCTTTGCAACAAAATACCACTTAATATATTTCTAAGGAAAAAGTTACCTCACTTTTTTTGTTTTTCTTTGATCATTTTATTTGCAGTTAAAGAATATAAGTATAATTCATGCTTAGGAGACAATATATCATGGTCATTTAAGGGCATGGGCTTTTGATCCAAACTTCTTGGTATTTAACCCTAATTCTGCTGTTAGCTTGCTCTGTGACCCTGGGCAAGTTACATGACCTGTCTCTTTCCTCACTTGTAAAATAGGAAATGAACTCATACATGTAAAGTGCTTAGAACAGTATACAACATACAATACAACACAATACATGTTTAGTAAATATTAGCTGTTACTGGTTTTACCCTTAGCTAGGAGCAGTAGTTCTCAATTACGGTGATGTATTAGAGTCACCTGGAAAGACTTTTAAATAATACTGCCACATATACCTGATCCTCACCTTAGACCAGTTGAATTAGAATTGTTTGGGTGGGACCCATGCCTCAATATTTTAAAAGGATCCCAGGATCATCTACTTTGTAGTCAAATAAGGAACCTTTGGCTTAGAGAGCAGCACATTTCTCTTAAGCAAGAAAGGCGGAGAATTTTGTTTGGCTGTTTTGGTGAACTCTTGAATTCTTTGAGTTTATTTAGAAACATTTATTGGCCCAAGTGTGTAAAGTGTCTTTTTAGAACAATAGTTGGAACACAGTATCTTATTCTTTTAATCATCTTGTTCATCCTTTGGCTTCCTCTATATCTATAGTCAAATCCTTTATCTCTTCTCTACTTTTTGGCCTCTTACCTACCAGAGGTACAATTCCTGCCCTGCTTCCATGACTGTTAATTGATAACCTCTGCTGTCTCTAAGTCAACTCTTGATTAACCTGGTAGCTTAATTACCACATGCACATTGCCATGATTATGTGGTATCAGATAAGCTTTTAGGAACTCATACCTGAGGATCTAGAAACACGATTACTGTAACTCTAATAGAAGACAAGTGGGTATCAAATGTATCCTAAGGCGATGCGGTAGAGAATAAACAGTAGCACAGGAGCAGTCTTACAACAACAATGAAAAAAGGTGAACCACAATGTGATCGAACACATAGCAGTTTACAGGAAATAAAGAACCTACAGAAACACATTGTATCAACTCTGAAGACTATATCGGCATACCTCGTTTTATTACCCCTCACAGATGTTGCATTTTTTTTCTTTTACAAACAAAAGGCAAGAATCTCTACTAACAAGTTTATGACTCACTCTAGCGCCGTTCTTGTTTATTGCAGTCCTCCATTTGGGTAGTAATGTATGGTTCAGTTTCTCTTTCCGCATTGTTTGTCCCTTGTCTTTATAATATGTTTAGTTCTTCCTGTTTTAATAGGAAAAAATAAATTTTCTTCCTCTTTACCCCAAACCTCTTGAAAAAACTGTATTAATGATAATATTACAACTTAACAATGATAATGATCGCTAACATTTTCTGAATTCTTATTCTGTAGAGCCTGGGGTGATGATGAAAATAACTACCATGCATGCAATGCTTGATATGTGTCAGGTACTGTTCAAACCATTTGTATCAGTTAGCTTATTTAGTCTTCACAAGAACGCTTGAGATAGATGCTGTTATCACCACCATTTACTGATGGGAAAATTGAGGCACAGAGCAATTAAATAACTTGTTCAAGGTTACATAGCAGTCTGGCTCCAAAATTGATGTGAGTTTTTAACATGCGTGATTTTATGGAATCCTATAAGAATTCTATACGTCATTTCCATAAACAGATACAGAAATAGAAGATCAGAGAAGGTAAGCAAATTGTTTGAAGTCACATAGGCAGAGGTGGGACTTGAACTGAGATCTAGCTGATAGCAAAGTCCATAACCTCAACCATTAGGCCTTTTAGAGTAATAGATACCAGCTATTACTTCTCAATCTTGTACTGTATGATTGTTGAAACTAGCAACTTTTTTCTTTACCTGTTTATTTTGACCTAATTTTAGACTTATATAAAAATTGCAAGAAGTGAATAATTCCCATTTTTAACCCAGATTTTCCAAATGTTACCATTTTACCACATTTCCTCTACCCCTCCCCTCCCCCCACTTTTTTCCTAAACTGTTTGAGAGTAAGTTTCAAACATAATGTGTCTGACAGGCCCCCCCTCCCATACAAAAATGTTTATTCCCTAGAAATGTAGGATATTCTTTTTTACATGATCACAGAACAGATATCAAAATAGAAGAATTTAACATTGATGTTATACTAGCCTACAGATCTTATTCAGATTTCCTCAGTTGTCTAAATAGTGCCCTTTATAGCAAAATTAATTTTCAGATCATGCATTGCATTCAGTTGTCACATCTTAGTTTCCATTGTTTTCGGAGATTAAAGGCAAGGGCAGTTGCTCTGTTTCTCCTTGATTTCATGATGTTTACGTTGTTGAAGTTTATGGGCCAGTTATTTTGTAAATTCCTAATTTGGTTTGTCTGATGTTTCCTCATCACTTAATTCATGTTAACTGACTTTTGGCAGGAAAGCCCCAGAAGTGATGTTCTCAGTGCATTGTATCAGGAGGCACACAATGTCAATTCGTGCCATTACCGGTAGTGTTAACTTTGATCTCTTGGCTAAGATGGCATCTCCGAGATTTCTGCCCTGTAGCTGTGTTTCCCTTCATCAGTTCTCATTTTGTGAGAAAGACTCCTTGACTTGATGTAAATACCCTGTTACTTATCAAACTTACACCCATTAATTTTGGCATCCATTAATGCTTCTCATCTGAATCAGTTGTATTATTATAATTGTCATCGAGTGGTGATTTTCTAATTTCATCATTCCTTCTATGTTTGTTGGTGTTTTTATACTGAAAGGGTGAGCACTTTCTTTTATGTCAGTGTGGGCCCATGAATTCCTATGTTAGCACATGGTTTAAAATCCTTTATTTATTATTAATTTTGAGTCTCAGATTGTCCTAATTTTCCAATGGGAGCCTCTTCAAAGCTTTTATTATGCCCTCATCATTTTTTGAGTACTCCCTTCTGGTCTGGCATAGGATATTCTAGATTGATCTTGCCCTGCCCCAGCCCTGAAATCAGCCATTTCTTCGAGGAATCCTTGTTCATTTTAATGGAAAATTATTATTAGAAATCTGATCTCTAAGTTCAGACCAGCGAGCTGTCATGCCCTATCAGCAGGTAGATTTAGTAAATAGATGTATATATACAAACTTACATATACAGGGTCCAGCACAAATAACACCCTTTTTTATACAAAATCATTTATTACAAAATCATGGGCGTGTAATTCTGTAACATAACAATATCATACTCAAGCACACCATATGACACGTTACTTGAAATTAAAACTCCAAATTATTATACCCATATCATTGCCCTACCAACCACACTGAAGCAGGCATTACTTCTGCTGGACCCTGTATACATTACACGTAGTGTATCTGTTTTTTATAATTATCTACTGATATTTATTAAAAAGCATGAATTCATATTGATAACCTTTAATTTTAACCCAACATCACAGAGTTAGAATTAAAGGTATTGGTACCTTTTCGTATTGATAGCCACTCTGACAATGAAATATCTAGCTCCTTTTTATCTATAATAGGTATCTATTTTCCTTGTTTAGTGCTATCATACACAGAAAATAGTTTCAGGACAGCTAACCTATGCCTCTAAGTCAAAGAAGGCTACTACCTATACCTGAGGACTTAGAATCTAAATACTGTGTTCACATCCTGGCTGCTGTGACTCAGTGGATTGAGTGCTGGCCTGCAAACCAAAGGGTCACTGGTTCAATTCCCAGTCAGGGCACATGCCTGGGCTGCGGGCCAGGTCCCCAGTAGGGAGCACATGAGAGGCAACCACACATTGATGTTTCTCTCCTCCCTCTCTTCCCCTCTCTCTAAAATTAAACAAATAAAATATTTTTAAAAATACATATATATGTATACATGTATGTGTGTGTGTGTGTGTGTGTGTATGTATGTATAGTGTTCAAAATTGCCTGAGCTAGTTTTCCCCCACTGCCTTCTACCCTCCAGTGTGGTTATATTATCCATTTCTAATAAGGTTTGGTTCATTCACTTCTCTTCATGTTCCATTTTAGGTTTTTTCCCCTCTATTGTTGGTTTTCTTTATCCTTTGTTGAGTTTCACATTAACATGGTTCTCAAAGTTAGAACTATACAAAAAGATAGTGACATCACTACACTTTATTTTTTTATCTTCACTCGAGGACATGCTTATTTGTTTTAGAGAAGCAGGGGCAGAGAGAGAGACAGACAGACAGACAGACAGACATCCATCGACATCATTGTGACAGAAACATTGATTGGTTGCCTCTCACACGTGCACAGATGGGACTGAACCTGCAACCCAGGCATGTACCCTGATCTGGAATTGAACCCGTCACCTTCCAAATTTCTGGACAGTGCTTCAGCCCAACTGAGCCACACTGGCCAGGGCTACAGTACATTTTCCTTTCCACCTCCATCCAGCCCTTGTAGCTAAACAATTTCATTAGTCTTTGTTTTTTTTCTTTTCTATGTTTCTTTTTTGTATAAATGATACATTTATATGATTTTATTTTTCCTCTCTTATACAAAATGTAACATACTATTGATACTCTTTGCTACTTACTTTCTCCCACCCTTCAACAACGTATCTACTAGAAATCATTAAAGTTCACAGAGGTAGTCCTCATTCTTTTCACAGCTACATAGAACTGCATAGTGTGGATGTACTGCAGTTTATTTAACCACACTTTTATGTATGGGTATATGGGTTGCTTCCAATATTTTATAATTACAACAGTTCTGCAGTAAATAACTTTATACATGTATGTTTTTGTGTGTTTGGAGATGTATCTTCAGAGTAAATCCTGAAGTAGACTTAGTTGTTCAAAGGTAAATACATAGCTTTGTAGATATTGCCAAATTCCCTCATACAAGGGTTGTGCCAATTTGCATTTCTGCCATGATGCATTAAATGCCCATTTCCTTGCCAACAGAGTATATGATGATGTTTTGCCAACTAATAAGTAAGAAATGGTATCCCAGTATAATTGTATTTCTTTTACTATGAGTGAGGTTGAACTTTTTTAAAATTATGTTAAAGGTCCATTTTCCCCCCTCTTTTTGTCTGTGCATACCATTTCCCATTTTTCTGTCAAGTTCCTTTGGTTTTTGTTTCTCTTGTGTATTCAGAACTTTTTTTACTGTCTTTTAGTGATATTAGCCTTTATGTGATCGACGCTGCAGTTTCTCTTAGTTGTCTCCTAGTGTTTTTGACTTTGTTAATGGAGATTGTTTATAAGTGGGTTTTTTTTTTAATCATGTGAACTTTTAAAAATGTAGTAAATTTATCAGTCTTTTATTGCATCTGTATTCTGAGTCATAATTGGAAATTGGGAGCCTTTTCTTATATCCTAGTTAAAAATAAACTTACCCATATATTCTTTTAGTACATTTAGATGGTATATTTAAATCCCTGGTCCATTTGGAGATATTCTTTTGAACCCTATTGATGTGTAGATCTAATAGTATCTTTTCCAGATGACCAATCACTTGTCCTAGCATCATGCATTTAAAAGTCTATCTTTGCCCCAATGGTTTGAAAATTACCTATATCCTATACTTCAGTTTTGTATGTACTTGGGTCTATTTCTGGGTTTTCTGTTGTATTCCTCTGGTGTATCTATTCATATATCAGAACCTCACAGTTTTAATTAGTGAGACTCTATACTGTTTTAATGTCTGATCGGGCTACTGTGTCTTCATGGATGTCTATTTTTAGTGTTTTCCTGGCTGTTCTTGTCTGTTTATACAAAGTTTAATATTAACCTGTCCAACTTCATTAACAAGTTTGTTGGTATTTTTATTGGGATTATATTGTTTATAAATTATTTTTATGATGTTGAATCATCCTATTCAAGAATAGGAGCTGCTTTTTTCCATTGTTCAAATCTAGTTTTGTTGTTTTTCAGGAGTGTTTTAAACTTTTTCTCATGTAGATTTTACACATTTTTTTTTTGTTAAAATTATTTCAAAATATCTTCTTTGTGGGTGTAATAAGTGTTGGTGTTTTGTTTTGTTTTGTTTTCCATATGTCCTCTACTGGTGCCAATTCAATGCCAGTAGGAGTCCCCAGTTTGGGGTGCAGTGAAGAAGGAAACTTTATTCAGTGTCCACAGCTCAAGTGTAATAAATCATGACCATGAAAACAGCATGGCTTTTAGGTGGCCCAGGAGTGAAGCAGCCTTGAGACCAGGGCCACCTTTGGCCAGACAGCTCTTCTATCTTGTGCCCTGCTCTGGTCTTGCTCAGCTCTGCTTCGCTCTACTCTGGAGACACATCTATGGTGTTTCAGCTCTAGTCAGGGCAACACAGTGTTCAGTCTTTGGTGGAAAGAAAAAATATGCTGCCAGAGCCAGAGGGGAGGTGGCATATATAGATGGAAGTTCCTGCTCCTGGTCCCTGATTGGTCTGTCCTCATGTAAATGAGGACTCCAAATCCTCATAGTTTGAATCGTCCCAAGCCGGTGTTCTGATTTGTCTGAATAAAACCATTCTGATTGGAAGATGTTGGTAGGGTTATCACCATGCCCCTCTGGTTGGGCAAGGAAAGTCTCAGTCCTGTTGGTTGAAATAGGATTCCAGGAACTTTTTTTTTTTATAAGGGCTGGTTCACATAGCAGGAACATAGTGCTGGCAGTCAGCTCAGTGCAGAGGAAAGTAGTTTAGTGCAGGTTTTCCCAGGAGTATAATTTACAGGAGAGGCCCCTGTGTAGAAATGGCTGCTCAGATGTTTTACCAGGAGCCATTCTTGGTAGATTTCTTTCTCAGGGTCCACATTGGTTACTAACTTTATGAAAACTGGATTTATGTGTCTTGATTTTATATCCTGCTGCTTTCCTGAGTTTATTGTTTCAGTTTAATCGTTCACTTTCTAGGGATTTCCAGGTACACAATCACATCTGCAAATACAATTTTACTTTTCCAATCCTTATACCTATGATTGATTTCTTTTATCTAATTAGATTGGCTAATACCACCAGTGACTACTATGTTAACTAGTAGCATAGGTAGTGGGCACCCTTTCTTTGTTCTTGCTTGATCATGGTAGAAATGTTAGAGAAGTGTCTTAGTTATTAGCTCAGGCTACCATAACAAAACATCATAGACTGGATAGCTTAAACAACAGACATTTACTATTTTACAGTTCTAGAGCCTGGAAGTCCCAGATCAAGGTGCCAGATTCCGTTCTTGGTGAGGGCTTCTTGTGGTCAGACACCTCTCTGTGTCCTTACATGGTGGAGAAAGGGAGGAAGAGAGAAGGAAAGAGAAAGAGAGGAGTGAGTTTTTTCACATTTTTTCTTTGAAGAATACTAATCCTATCAGACTAGGGTTCTACCCTTAATGACCCCATTTAACCTTCATTGCCTCCATAAAGGCCCTATCTCTAAATACAGTCACATTGGAGGTTGAAGCTTCAACATATGAATTTTTGGAAGAATACAGTTAGTCCATAACAGGAAGTATCTCTTTCAATTTAATTGAATTTCTTTTATTAGAAAAGAGTGTTGAATTTTGTTGGAAATCTTTTTTTATCACCTATGGAGATGATTACATTATTTTCTCCCTAAATCTGTTAGTATAATATATTATGTTAATGGTTCCTTGATATTAAACCAACTTTGCATTCCTGGAATAAATAGTATTTGATCATGGTGTGTCATTCTTTTAATGTGGCATTAGAGTCTGTTACCTGATACTATTTGGTATTGCATAAATATTTACAAGTGATAATTAGTTTATAATCAGTTTTGCATTGTCTTTATTAAGTTTATGTATAGATGTGACATATATAAATAAAATGAATTACAAAGTTTTCCTTCCTCTTCATTTTTCTGGAAAGCTTTACAGAACATTTGAACAAGCTAGACTTTGAAGGTTTCAGTTTGTGAAACCATCTGATCCCAAGTGCTTTTTTGGTAGAGTAGTCACTGAATGACTTTATGTCTTCTGAGGAAAATGGTCTGTTTCAGCTTCATCACTAAGGAGTCTAATTTTAGCAAACTGTATTTGGTAAATTACCCATTTCACCTAGGCTTTTAAATTTATTGGCAGTGATGTCTGCAAAACAGAATCTTATGATTTTTTTTCTTTAGCTGTTATTTCCCCCTTATCATTTCTTGTTTTATATATTTGTGCTTTTTCTTCATTTTCCCTTGGTTGGCTAGTGGTTTGCCTGTTTTGTTAATTTATTTCAAAAAATAGGTTTGATTTATTAATTGTTAGATCTACTTCTTTTTCTGTTTCAGTTTTCTTTTTCTCCATGTTTTCTTTTGGTTTATTTTGTTGTCTGTTTCCTAGCTAAATGCTTTTAGCTAGGAATTTCATTTCATTTCTATTTATTCTTTTTATTGATAAAATTTACTCTTTTATTGATATTTATATCTTTGTTTAAATTTATTCCTGGGTATTTTATTCTTTTGATGTAATTGTAAATGAGATTGTTTTCCTAATTTCTCCATAATTAGTTATAAAAATGAAACAGATTTCTGCATATTCTATATCCTGCAACTTCACTGAATTCATTTATTTTTAATAGTTTTTTGGTGGAGTCATTAGAGTCTTCTATATATAGTATGTCATCTGTAAATAATGAGGGTTTTACTTCTTCATTTCTGATTGGAATGCCTTTTATTTCTTTCTCTTTCCTGATTGCTATGACTAGGACTTTCAATACAATGGTGAATAGAAGTTACAGTGGGAATCCTTGTCTTGTTCCTGATTGCAGAGCAAAGCTTCCAGGTTGTCACCATTGACTATGTTATTAGCTGTGGGCTTTTATAGGATATATATATTATATATATCCTATATATATCCTATATATATTTTAAAGGATATATATCCTTTATTACATAGAAATATGTTCCTTCTGTACTTTGTTGAGAATTTTTTATCATTAAGGGATGTTGAATTTTGTCAAATTCTTTTTCTACATCTAATGAGATCATATGGTTTTTATCTTTTATTTTGTTAATGTGATGCATAACTTTTATTCACAGATGTTGAAACATCCTTGCATTTCTGGGATGAATCTCATTTGGTCATAGTGTATAATCCTCTTCATATATTGTTGAATCTGGATTGCTAATATTTTTTGCATAAATTTAAAAAAACTTGATCTGTATATTGCATTGTGTGCCCACCACCCAAAGTCAAATCATCTTCCATCAACTGTATATTTGGCCCCTGGGTTTGCTGATATTTTCTTGGGAATATTTTCATCTATGTTCATTAAGGATATTGGCTTATAATTTTCTTTATTTTTATTTTTTTGTAATGTCTTTTTCTGGTTTTGGTATCTGGGTAATGCTGCCTTCATAGAATGCATTTGGAAGTGTTCCTGTCTCCAGTTTTTTGAAATAATTTGAGAAAAATAAGTGCTAATTCTTCTTTGACTGTTAGAGTTCACCTATGAAGCCGTCTGGTCCTGCATTTTTGTTTGTCGGGAAATTTTTTTTTTAATTTATTTTTTCAAATACATTTGTCTCTGCCTCCCCCCCCACCACTTTCCCTTGCCCCCTCCCTCCTTCCCTCCCTCAGCTCTTCCCCTTTGGTTTTGTCCATGAGTCCTTGCTATATGTTCCTTGACTTTCCCCTTATGGAATCTGCTGCTATTCTTTTTATAATCTAATGTACAATCATTTTTGTAAATGTCCCATGTATGCTTGAGAAGGTTTAGTCTCAAATTAAGACAGTGTCTATCCGGTGGCCCAGGATGGCTACTAATGCATTCCAACACAAAAGCATACATTTACTTAAAACGTCTAGATTTTTTTTGTGATTATATGTTGCAATGTATTTCATGCGTAGCTCAAGAAAACTCTTCTTCCACTGTGGCCCTGAGATGCCAAAAGGTTGGACACCCCTGATTTGATAGGCATCGAAAAGATCTATCTTATTTATTATGCTTTTTAGGTTTTCTATATCTGTATTTTTATCCACTTGATCTCCTTGTAGTGTTTCTTTTTGTTTTACTGCATGTCTTTGGGTTTTTGCTTTTATAAGGAGGGATGCCCATATTATCACATGGGTATTTATTATTTTAATATCTGCAACTCAAATTGTGACTTCCAGCATTAGAAAATTTCTCCTTTGTCAAATGTGGTACTTTTAACTTTGAATTCTCATTTGTCTGGCATCAAGATCATACACACACACAGACCCCCTTTTTATTTTGCCTTATATACCTGTTTTTGCTCATCCCTTTATTTTTAGTTTCTCTGAATGATTTTGTTTGGAGTATATTATATATAGCATATTATTGGGTCTTATTTTATGAAACAAGTTGAATTTTTTTTTAATAGTAACTAAATGAATCCCATTTACCTTTATAAAACTGAAATGTTTTATGGCAAGTCTATCATACTTTATTACTATGCGTATTATATTTGTTCTTTTTATGTCTTTACATTGTATCTATTTTTTAAATTTCTTTTATATTTTAATAAGTATTATAGCTTTACTCTAAATGTTACCTTTCAATTTATACATTTTAAAATGCCTGTTTTCATCCTGTCTGGTGTGGCTCAGTGTGTTGGGCATCATCCCACAAACCAACATGTCACCTATTGTATTCCCCGTCAGGGCACGTACCCGGGGGGTTGGGGGTGCAAAGGCAACCAACCGATCAATGTTTGTCTCTCACATCTCTCTCGCACACCCATGTTTTTCTCCCTATCTCCTTCTCTTCCTTTCTCTCTAAAAATACATAAATAAAATCTTTAAAAAAACAAAATGCCTTTGTCCCTTTTGTCTCATCTTTTATTATCAAATTGGTCTATTTTTAATGGTGTCTTTGACCTCCAACCAATGGCCTGTGACCTCTGTCTATTCATACAACATTCAATAAAGTATTCTATTTTCTCCTTTTCGCTCCCCTTTTCTCCCATTTTTACTTGTCAGAATATAAATTAATAACTTGATGTGACATTGATTCACACATGTTGGGCCGTTTTTGCGTCTTCAACTCGTCTCTAACTTTTCTTAATTTTTTGTATTGTATTTTTTTCCATTATGATTCAGTCCCCTTATATCCCCTTTGCCCCTGCCCCCACCTCTCCACAGTCACCACAGTGTTGTCCGTGTCCATGGGTCCTTTTTCCCCAGTTCCTTCAGCCCCTACCCACCCCATTACCCTTAGTTGTCATCCTTCTCTCTATACGTTTTTCCCCACTTTCTTTGTTAGTCAGTGTGTTCATTAGATTCCACATATGAGGGAAACCATATGGTATTTGTCTTTCTCTGACTGGGTCATTTCACTTAGCATAATGTTCTCCAGGTCTACCTATACTGTAACAAAGGGTAGAATTTTCTTTTTTATAGCCAAATAGTATTCCGTTGTGAAGTTGACCCACTTGACCCAAATGAGTAGAGTTGTTTTCTCTACTCATTTATTGGTGGACACTTGGGCTGCTTCCATATCTTGGCATCTATAAATAACAATGAACACAGGGCTGCTTATGTTCTTTCAAATTACTGTTTTGGGTTCCTTTGGATATATTCTCAGAAGTGGGATTGCTAGGTCAAAGGCAGGTCCATTTTAATTTTTTGAGGTATCTCCATACTGCTTTCCACAGTGGCTGCACCAGTCTGCATTCCCAGCAAATGTGCAAAAAGTGTTGCCTTTTCCCCCTACCCTCACCTATTGTTTGATTTATTGATGATAGTCATTCTGACAGGTTTGAGATATCTCATTGTGGTTTTATTTTGTATTTCCCTGATGATTAGTGACATTGAACATATTTTCCTATGTCTATTGGCCATCTGTATGTCCTCGTTCAAGAAGTGTCTATTCAGGTCCTTTGCCCATTTTTTAGTTGGATTGTTTGGGGTTTGTTTGTTTGTTTTTTGGTGTTGAGTTTTATAAGTTCTTTATAAATTTTGAATATTAACCCCTTATCAGATGTTTTGGTGAATATGTTTTCCCATTCCGTGGGTTGCCTTTTTATTTTTGGCTGATTTCCTTTGCTGTGCAAAAACCTTTTAGTTTGATGTAGTCATATTTGTTAAATTTTTCCTTTGTTTCCCTTGCCTGGGGAGATATATCTGATAAACTACTGCTATGAATTATGCCTGAGATTTTGCTGCCTGTGTTTTCTTCTATGATTTTTATGGTTTGAGTCTAAAATTCTTTTTATATCCATTTTTAATTTATTCTTGTGTGTGGTATAAGAAGGTGGTCTAGTTTCATTTTTCTGTAAGTATCCATTTGATTTTCCCAAAACTATTGAATAGATTATCTTTAGCCCATTTAATGCGCTTGCTTCCTGTGTCAAGTATGAATAGACTATAAAGGTATGGATTTAGCTCTGGGCTCTCTATTCTGTTCCATTGATCTATGTGTCTGTTTATATGCCAATACCATGTTTCATTGATTATTATGGCCTTATAGTATAGTTCAATATTAGGTAGCGTCATTCCTCCAATTTTGTTGTTCTTTCTCAGGATTGCTGTTTTGTGGGGCCTTTTGTGTTTCCATATAAATTTTTGAAATATTTGTTCTAGTCTGTGAAATCTGTCATTGGAATCTTGATAGGAATTGCATTGCTTCTATAGATTGCCTTGGGTAGTATGGACATTTTAATGATGTTATTTTGTCCTATCCATGAACATGGTATGTGCTTCCTCTTATTTGTGTGTTCTTCAATTTCTTCAGTGTCTTATAATTGTTTGAATACAGGTCTTCTACATCCTTGGTTAGGTTTATTCCCAGGTATTTTAATGCTTTTTGTAGCAATTGTGAATGGGATTGTTTTCTCAATTTCCCTTTCTGTTAGTTTGTAATTAGCATAGAAAAATGCAACTGATTTCTGGATATTAATTTTGTATCCTGCTTCTTTGCTGAATTCCTTTAGCAGTCCTAGTAGTTTCTTAGTGGAATCTTTGGGGTTCTCTATGTACAGCATCATGTCATGTGCATATAAAGACAATTTTACTTCTTCCTTTCCGATTTGGATGCCTTTTATTTCTTCTTCTTCTCTGATTGCTGTGGCTAAGTACTCCTAGTACTATGTTGAATAAGTGAAGTGAAAACAGACATCCCTGCCTTGTTCCTAATCTTAAGGGGAACATGTGTAATTTTTGCCTGTTGAATACGATGCTGGCAGTAGTTTGTCATCTATGGGATTAATATATTTAGGTATGTTCCCTCTAATCCTACTTTGCTAAGAATTCATATCTTAAATGGGTGCTGGGTTTTATCACATGCTTTTTCTGCATCTTTTGTTATGGTCATGTAGTTTTTATCCCTCATTTTTTTTTAATGTAGTGAATCACATTTATTGATTTGTGAATGTTGTACCAAACTTGAATTCCTGGAATAAATCCCACTTGATTATAGTGTATGATCTTTTTGAGGCACTGTTGTATTTGGTTTGCTAATATTTTTTGAGGATTTTAGCATCTGTGTTCATCAGGGATATTTGGCATATAATTTTCTTTTTTTGTGGTGTCTTTATCTGGTTTGGTAATTAGGGTAATGCTGGCCTCCTCAGATGAACTTGGGAGCCTTTCCTCCTTCTGAAATATTTGGTATAGTTTGAGAAGGAGAGGTGTTAGTTCTTCTCAGAATGTTTGGTAAATTTCACCTGCGAAATCATTGGTCCAGGGTTTTATTTATTGGGAGTGTTTTTATTACTACCATAATTTCATTCGATGTAATCTCTCTCCAGTTCTTCCTGATTTAGTTTTGAAAGATTCTACGTTTCTAGGAATTTGTCCATTTTATCCAGATTTTCCAGTTTGCTGGCATATAGCTGTTCATAATATTTTCTTACATTACTTTGTATTTCTTTGGTGTCAGTTGTTATTTCTCCTCTTTTCATTTCTCATTTTATTCATTTGGGTCCTCTTTCTTTTTTCATGATGAATCCAGTTAAAGGTTTGTCAATCTTCTTTATCTTTTCAAAGAACTAACTCTTGGATCCCTTGATCTTTGGTATCTTTTCTTTTAGATTCTATTTTGTTTCTTTCTGCTCTGATCCTTATTATTTCCTTCCTTCTGCTTACCATGGGCTGTTTGCTCTTTTTCAAGTTCCTTTAAGCATAAGATTAGATTGTTTATTTGAGCTTTTTCTTGTTTTTTGAAAAAGGCCTGTATTGCTATGAACTTCCCTTTTAGGTTGTTCTCCCAGTGTCCCACAGATTGGGAATTGTTCTATCTTCACTTTCATTTGTTTCAAGGTATGTTTTTATTTCTTCCATGTTCTCTTTGTTGATTATTAACATATTTTTAGCTTCTGTGTCTTTTTATTTTTTAAGTGTTGTTCTTGTGATTGATTACTAGTTTCATAGCATTGTGGTGAGAGAAGATGCTTGATATGATTAGTCTTCTTAAATTTATTGAGGTTTGTTTTGTGTCTTAGCAGTGATCTAGCTGAATGTTTCCTAGCAGATAGACCTAGGAAAGGTTCCATGTGCTCTTGAAAAGAATGTATAGTCTGCTGATATGGGATGAAATCCCTGGAAGATATCAATTAAATCCATCTGATCTAGTGTCATTTAAGGCTTGTTGTTTTTCTGTCTGGAAGATCTATCCATTGAAGTCCATGGGGTGTTAAAGTCCCCTACTATGGCTGTGTTTCTGTCAGTCTCTCCCTTTATGTCCACCAATTTGCTTTACATGTTTAGGAGATCCTGTGTTGGGTACGTAATTGTTTACGAGGGTTACATCCTCTTGTTGGTTGTTCCCTTTATTATTATGTAGTGCTTTTCTTTGTCTCTTACTATAGCCTTGGTTTTAAAGTCTATTTTCTTAGATATAAGTATTGCTACCCCACCTTTTTTTTTCCTTTCCTTTTGCATGAAATATCTTTTACCATCACTGTACTTTTAGTATGTTTGTATCTTTTAATAGGAGGTGGGTCTCTTAGATGCAGCATATATATGAGTCTTGCTTTCTTACCCATTCTGCTACACTTTGTCTTTTGGTTGGAGCATTTAAACCATTTACATTTAGGGTGATTTTTGATATATACATATTTAGTGCCAGTTTATTGTTAGACTATGTTCCTCTGAGGTTTTTTTTTTTCTTTCTCTTCTTCTTAAAGCAGGTCCTTTAACATTTGTTGCACTGCTGGTTTGGTGTTAATAAACTCCTTTAGCTTTTTCTTGTATGTGAAGCTCCTTATTTCTCCCTTAATTTTAAATGATAACCTTGCTGGGTAAAGTAGCCTTGGTTGTAGGTCCTTACTTTTCATCACCATGAGTGTTTCGTGCCACTCCCTTATGGCCTTAAATGTTTCTGTTGAGAAATCAGATGACAGTCTAATTGGAGCTCCTTGTATGTAACTACCTGCCTTTCTTTTGGGGGTTTTAGGAGTCTCTCCTTATCTTTAGGTCTTGCCAATTTAATTATGCTGTGTCTTGGTGTAATCCTCTTTAGGTCTAACTTGTTTGGGACACCCCGAGCTTCCTGGACTTGTGCGTCTTTTCCTTCACCAAATTAGGGAAGCTTTTGGTCATTAGTTTCTCAGTTACTTGCTCACTCTGTTCTCTTTATGGTATTCGAGATGCAGATGTTGTTATGCTTCATGTTGTCCCAAAGGTTTCGTAAGCTCTCCTCATTTTTTAATTTTCTTTTTGTTGCTCTGCCTCGGTGGTTTTTCCTACCTTATATTCTAAATCACTGATTCGATCCTCTGCTTCATCTAACCTACTGTTTATTCCTTCTAGTGTATTATTTATTTTAGATATTGCATTCTTTGTTTCTGACTGGTCCTTTTTTATATAGTTCCTATGTCATTTTTCACGCTGTTGAGTATCCTTATAATCATTACTCTAAACTCTTTATCAAATAAATTGCTTGCCTCCATTTCATCTAGTTCTTCTGAAAAATTCTCTTGTTCTTTCATTCGGGGCTTGTGTCTTTGTCTTTCCATTTTAACTGCTCTTTGTGTTTGTTTCTATGTATTAGATAGATCTGCAAGACTCTGGTATAGACCTACATCAAACCCTAACTGTGACGGGCCCTGGGCAACCTGTTTACAGCTATCAGTGATCCACAGCATGTGGCGTCCTCTGCTGGGCCTCTTTGTGTGCAGAAAGAACAAAGTGGGGCATGAAGGCTTGCTTTTCTCAGCACCAGGCCGGTGGAGGGTCAGCTAAAGTCTCAGAGCTCCCAGAGATCAGACTCTGCCTGCAGGCTTTCTGTGGGTTAATCAGTGAATGTCGTTAGGCTGTACTCCTCAGCAACAGGGCTTAAGTGCCACAGGATGGGGTAGAGTAACTCCTATGAGAGGGGCTATTGCTCCCCTCTCACTGATGCCACTTGGAGGAGAGTGCTCTGCCTGAGAACAATGACTTCTGCACTATGGGGAATGACTCAGCACAGGGATCCTGGTAGCTAATCTTTCCGCTGTCTCCCCAGAGCCACCAGCCCCAGACTCTCATCAAGTGTCTGTAGTCCACTCTGCTCTACCTAGGCAGTGGCTACAAACAAAATGTTTGTGTATTAGCCCTTTAAGAGGCTCTCTGCATCTCCAGCCATCTCTTCCTGGTGGACAGAAAGCCTCTGCTTTTCACATTGGATGGTATTTGAGTTCCTTTCTCAGTTCTGGGGCTCTGCTGAGGAGCCCAGCTTGGAGTTTAGACCCCACACTTTACTTAGAGTTAACTCTCTGGCCACTGAAATATCCCTCCAGCACTTCAGCTGCTGCTCATGGGAGCCCAGTCAGTCCTCTCACATCTCCTCTGCCCCTCCCTACCAGTCATGTTATGGTTAAGTGGTTTCTTCTGTCTGTCCGTGGTTATAAGGATTCTCTTCTGATAGAATTCAGTTGTTTTTTCAGGATGACTTTTCTATAATTTAGTTTTAATTCCAGTTTCATACTGAGAGGAGGTTAGGAGGTTAGTGTAGCTTCTACTTTCTCCTCCACCATCTTTAATCCATCTCTAACTTTCTTTACATCTACAATGAAACTTTAAATGCTCACTGTTGGTCTTGCTGCTCAAGTTCTCCTGGTCATACATTGAGTGGATGAAGTTCATTTTTGAATAGACGATTCCTTTAGAATGTCTTAGTGCAAAATCACTTGCATGTTTAAAATTGTTTCTTTTTAAGCTATTTATGATTTTGAGAAACAGCTTGGTTATACATGTCCTTGATTTGCATCTTCCTTGGATAAAATTGTTTTTAAGTTATTTATGATTTTGAGAAACAGCTTGATTATATATGTCCTTGATTTACATCTTCCTTTGAGGTTTTAAAAAATACTCTTTCATTATTGTCTTGCTTTTACATTTTTCTTTGAGAAGTCTGATACCAGTTCACTTCTGTTCCCTTTAAAAGTATTTGATGTTTGCATAGAGGCTGTGAGACTTCTTAATTTACCTTTAAAGTCTAATAGTTTTACAAGTGTAACTGTTGAAGTTGATCATTGTGGGCTAGTTTTCATTGGTATCCAGTGAGCTCTTTCAATATGCACATTCAGATCTCTTATTTTTAGATCATTTGCTTCGATAATAGTTTTAATATTATTTCTGTTCCATTATCTTATATATCTTTTTTAAACACCTTAATTATTAGAAAATTTGATCTTCTTTGCCATTTCAATCATATGCATTTCAACCACTGTCACTGATCTTTTTTACATTTTCATTTTCTTTACCTTCTATTTGTTTTCTTGTTTTCTCTGACATTTGTTACCATATTTTCATTAGAAGCTATTATTCCTTCTGCACTTTGTAATGTGGTCTTCATTTCTGATATAATATTATCATTATTTTGTACTTTCTGAGGTCATCTCATTTCTTTATGGTTATTTTTTTTTCCATTTCTGATCTTAGTTTTTGAGTTTCTGTTTTAAGGTATTTTATCATATTCCCAATTGCTTGTTTGAGGATATTTAATTAAATTTGGAGTGTTGTATTCCAAATTCTTTTTGCTGTACTTTTTTTTTTTTTTTTTTTTTTTTTTGGTGAGGGGATAGGTGCTCATAAATTGAAATGTTGGAATTCTCATTGTTTGTTTTCTTTATACACTATATATTTTTAAGTGACAAAGGCTGTGCCCCCATTTCTGTGAACAGGCTGGTGGTTTACAGTGTTTTATAAGTTCTGTAGTTCATGATAGCCCTCTTCTGTCAGAACTGTAACTTTTTAAAATTTTTAATTAATTTTTGGAAAAGAGGTTTCAGTGGGGAAAGACACCTGTATCCTTTGCTCTGTGTGTGTGTGTGTGTTTGGCAGGGTCCTGTTCCCCCTTCTTTTATTTTTAACCCCATTACCATGCAATTTCCAAAGTATGTAGGAATCTCTGTTACTTTTAACTTACTTCTTTCACCAGACTGTTTCCTTTCCAAAATTGCCTGGTCAAGATTTCTACATTCTTAAGTTCCTTCCCTGAAGTCATTGTTCTCATCTACCAGTGTATTTTTTTTTAATATTTTCTGGTTGTATATGGGATATCTGGTCATCTTTGCTTCCCAGAAAAGAGCCTTGCATTAACTTTGCCACATAAATTATTCTTAGACTCCATGAAATCTACTGATATACTTTCAGGGATCTATGAACCTAATAAAACAAAATACTTCTTGTTCTTTAGTTTCTCTTTTTTTAAACTTTTTTTGTGAAAAATAATTATTTTATGTCAAATTAAAATGTTCAGTATTGTTTTATTTGAAAGAAGTGAGGGGTTCACAATATGATCATCATTGTTAACATTTTACATTTAAAGTAGTTCCCCATGGGAAGAAATTTAAAAAGTGATATGTCATCTTAATCATTGTAGGTTCTTGCATAATAGACATGGTCCACAGTTTCATGTGAAATACAGCCTAACCTATGAAAACATGAAGTCCAGAGGATGAAAGGATCTCATAGCTGCCCATCATGAAAACAGTGATTACTGTGAATGTTTTTCATGTGAAGACTTGATGGGAACTTAAACTTAACTTGGATTTGTCCCTAATGTGGAAGCATTATATGAGGTTGTTTTCTTGCATTGCCATGTACAAGTCAAAAGACATTAGTGAATCTCTGTGCTCTGGAGTAGTTAGGCTGGTTGTGGACTGGAACAGAGAAAAAATATTGAAACTGTGTTTTTATAAATGATGTCATCACTTCAAAATGTTTTCTTTAATGTTATGAGGCACATCAGTGATGAATTGACATCTGTCCCATTTCTCATCAGTATTTAAATGGGTGAAATTTGATCTACTATGGGATCCTTACTCCATCTAAGAATTCCTATTTGTAAGCTCTTATAGGAAATATAAAAAGCCTTTGACATCTCCTACATGGTAAAGTTTATTTTTCCAGACTAGTTTTGAAAGAAATTTCTTGGTGTGTTGTGTGTGTTTCACCTGTGATGCTTGGCAGCACATCTGGTTTTGCTGAAGACTACACATTTTTATGACTCATTGTTTTTACAGTACTGTAGTTGGCATGAGAAACTCTGCCAGCTATCCTAAAAGAAGCTGTCATCTTAATTAAGAGCCAGGGCCTTGAGTTGCCATCTTTTCAAGAGTTTTTATTAAGAAATGGAAACAGAATATGAATGAAACTCTCTTCTACCCAGAAGTTTACTGGTTTGCCAGAAGATAAGTCTTTAAGCTCTTGAAGTAGAATTTCACAAGAAAGCACATGAGTGCTGTAAAATTTTCTGTTGGGACCCTTTGTTCATTCATCATCATGGATAGCAGTAAAAATCTATGTGCTCTTTTGTCCACACTACCATTTTGAAAGAGGAATTGGAGTAGGCAAATATGCTTATAATCAAAGAAATGCAGTTTTCATAAACTTAAATGTATTACCTCCCTGTCTTTTGGATTAATAAAATATATAAAATTTTAACATGTTTGGTGTGGGTGTTGTGAAATTGGTACTTTTTTATATTGATGTATTTGTTGATATAGCTCACTTGAATAGCACTCTTGGAAGTATATGTTAAGATCACTACTAAGGAAATACTTCAGGAAGACAGAATAGGTTGTGCTAGGAAGATATTTATTGTAATATTTTCACTATACAAAAAACTTGGGAGCAATCTAAATTTCTATCAGTATGGAAATTATTAAGAAAATTAAGTTCTATCTAACATATAACCAGTTTTTGGCTATCACTAATTGTCTGCTATGAACATTCTACTACCTGTCTTTTGGTGAGCCAAAGTTCACAATAGTGTAAATGCTCAGCTTTAGTAGATATTGCCAAATGCTTCTGTGATTGTACTAGTTTATACCCACCTCCAGTGTGAGAGTTTCAGTTACAGCTCTCCACATTTTTCCATTTTAAGGTTAAAACCGTTCTGGTTAAAGCCACATTGTAGCTATACCTTGCATTTCCCTGATGGCTAATATTATTGTGCACTTTTTATCTGTTAATTATCCATTTAAATATCTTATGTTAAAAATGTTTAAGTTTTTTAATGCCTCTTTTTCTATTGGGTGATTTTTATTCTTATTTGTAGGAGTTTTTAGATATCCTGGTTATGGGTTCTTTTTAGATATATTTTTACAAATATCCTCTCCCTTTTTTTGACATTTCTTTTTACTCCACTATTGGTATCTTTTGATAAACACACATTACTTTTAACTTAATGTTTCACATTTGTTTTTTCTCTTATGGTTAGTACTTTTTGTGTATTCTTTGAAAATCTTTGCCCACTCCTAGTCCATGAAGATGCTCTCTAAAAGCTTTATTATTTCTCTCTACACATATTACCAAAAAATCCATCCAGAATTTATTTTTGTTTATGATGTGTAAAGTGTCAGGGTACATTTTCTCATGTGGACCTTGTACATTTTAAAATGTGCAAATACCAGATCTGCCATTTATTCATGGAAAAAATACTGAAGTAGCTACCTTCCCAGAAATCATAATGGACAATGACCATATCATGTCATAGAAATACATACTTTTTTTTCTTAAGTGTTGCAATATTCCTGAAGGAATTAAAGTTTAACAATCAACAGAGACATGATACTGATTTAAAGTAACCCACTGACATCAAGAGCAAGAGCTGGAAACATTTGACAGATGGAGTTCAAAGATCAGCATTTGGGGGGCATTCAGGATGGGACGATGAAGGAGAGAATCGGTCACAGTCCATCAGCTTGAAGCCCATGCCATATTTCTTTCTTTCTTTCTTTGTTTTTTTAAGATTTTATTTATTTTTAGAGAGAGGGGAAGGGAAGGAGAAAGTGAGGGAAACATCAATGTGTGGTTGCCTCTCATGTGCCCCCTAGTGGGGAATATGGCCTGCAACCCAGGTTTGTACCCTGACTGGGAACTGAACTGGCGACCTTCTGGTTTTGCAGGCTGGCACTGAGTCCACTCAGCCACACCAGCCAGGGCGAAATGCATACTTTTAAAGTATTCATTATCTTTTAGAAGGAAAGGCAAATCCAGACTTAGTGATACTGCTAAATTCTTTTTAAACACAGGAAATATGTGATTGTTACTTGTCTTTTTAAATATATAACCAAATAGCCCTGGCTGGTGTGGCTCAGTGGATCGAGTGCCAGCCTGCTAACTAAAGGGTTGCCGGTTCAATTCCCAGTGTAGGGCACATGCCTCTGTTGCATGCCAGGTCCCCAATAAGGGGCGTGTGAGATGCAATCACACATTGATGTTTCTCTCCTTCTCTCCCTTCCCCTCCCTAAGAATAAATAAAATCTTAAAAAATATATATATATATGTGTGTGTGTGTGTGTGTATATATATATATATATATATAAAACCAAATAGTCTAATGTTTAAAAAGATTTTAGGTCTGTACCCTCCTATTATTCTGTGCAAGTGAATCTTCATTGGGGCTAAAGCTAGTGCTAAATCGAATCAAAAAAACAACTTATTGTTAGTCATAACAAAAACAAGTTATTGTTATGTTAGCATAAGAGAAATCATTATACAAAGACATCATAGTCATTCAAAAAAAGAATACGAAATCACTTCAGGTCAAGGGGCTAAATTTTACAACTCCAGCTCACTCTTGCTCACCAAGCACAAAGAAGTGATCCTGAAGCCCAGCTTTTTAAGGAAACTGTACTGATGGATATTATTTAATGACAGTATCTTTATACATTTTCTTGGCATTATGATGACCTCTTCAGGACTCTAGAGGCTTCAACTGTATGCCCTGTCCCACCACACCGAGCTTTCTGAGGTCAATGCTGTATCTATCCAGTTTCATCACTGAATCCCTAGCACATACCTAGCTCAGTGACTGGGTATTCAAGGGCTTGATAATATATCATCAATAAATGAATTCCTTTGAGAATTCTGCATTTTGTTTTCAAGATTAAAGGTGCTTCTACACATAGGCAGCAAAAAACTTTCCCTAAATCTGTAAATTAATTAAGTGATGTTCTCCACACAAACTACATTTCCATCTATTGGAGGTAGATGTGTTGATGTGCCTTTACTCTAGTAAATAGCTTCCCACCCTCCATTTTATCTTTCTAACTTGCAAGTTCCTAAGAGAAGCATTGTTCTATGGCACACCTGTCAATAGGTTAAATGATCTATTTCATTGAGAACATAAAGCATGTTTCGTGTTTCATGACAATATTAACCCCACATGGTAGTTTCTTTGAAATTAGATGTGTCTCTTCTTTCTATTTAACATCTTCCAGAATTTAATATGCTGCTTTTTTATCATCTACCTAAAGTACTTTCGATATGGACATAGTAAAGAGCATGATAACCTTAAGATCTCTAAGCTCTATGCAAATGGATACAAACTCACTACCGACAGGGGCTAGCTAGACAGGTAAAATAAGTGTCTGAAATAGACTAAACGTAATAACAGCATTGCCATAATGATAAATTGTAACTAAGCTTAAGGATTAGGGACATTGGGGAGTGCTGGGGACTGTGGCAAACTGGAATGTGACTTTCTCTTTCAAAGAGGACAGCCATTACTTAGGTATAATTTTAGAAAAGCGGTCCATATTTTCATTTTTTTCTTGTGATTTTTTCTAAGAGAAGTCAGAAATTCAGAATTGATATGAAGTTTCCAGATTTTTACAAATTTGGCAACTAATTCAAACATTTTTGAAATAATGCATGGCCCAAAATTACTGCCCAAGAGGGCAAGTAATATATATCTGCCTCCTAATCTAAACCCTGAGCCATAGATTCCAGCTTGTGCACTGTACTTCTTCCAGATTTGATTATGCAAAAGCAGTGTATTCTTACTATACACCAAAGTAAATTTCTGGTTGTATTTGTTTTTGGTTGTTTCATAACCTTACTACAGACTAAGCAACTTAAAACAACACAATTTAGTATCTCAGTTTCTGAAACTCAGAAATCTGGGCATGGCATGACTGCTCAAGGTCTTGCCTGGCTGAAATAAGGATACCAGCAGGGGATAAAGGTTCTCTTCCAAGCTTGCTGGTTGTTGGCAGAATTCAGTTACTTGTAGTTGTAAAACTGGGGTCCCCAATTTCCTGCTACTTGTTGGCCAGGGACTGCTTTCAGTTATTAGATGTCACCTGGAGAGATAGGTCATGGCTCTGTCTGTTTGTAAAAAGATCACATCATTCTTTGAGATTTATCACCACCTCTCCATGTCAGTTTATTCTAGGAACCTCAGACTGCTGGCTGAGTTGTTTGTACGTTGCAGCTATTATGAATAATGCTGCTATGAAATATGATGTACAACTCTGTGTGGACATATGTTTGCACTTGTCTTGAGTATATGCCTAGGGGTAGAATTACTGGTTCATATGGTAACTCTTTGTTTAACTTTTTGAAGAACTGCCAGACTGTTTTCGATAGCAACTGCACCATTTTGGAATCCTAGGAGCAATGTATGAGGGTTCTAGTTTTTCAGCCTTCTTGCCAACACTTGTTATCTGTCTTTTTGATTCTAGCCATCCTAATGGGTGTGAAGTTGTATCCCTTTATGGGTTTGATTTGCATTTCTATCGCTAATTCTTTTTTTGGTGTTGCCCTTTTCATAGATTTGAACAAATGTAAAATGACATGTATCAATCATTGTAGTATCATACAGAGTATTTTCATTGCCCTAAAAATGCTCTGTGCTCTGCCTATTCTTCCTTTCTTCATAGTTTCGCCTTGCCTGGAATCAAAACAGTCTGTAGCCTTTTCAGATTGCCTTCTTTCACTCAGTTATATGCATTTAAAGTTTCTTCTTGTCATTTCATGGCTTGATAGCTGATTTCTTTTTAGTGCTGAATAGCACTTCATTGTCTGGATGTACCACAGTTTATTCATTCACTTACTAAAGTACACCTTGGTTGCTTCCAAGTTTTGGCAATTATAAATAAAGCTGTTATTTATAATATGTAAAACATATACATGTAGGTTTTTGTATGGACATAAGTTTTCAGCTCCTTTGAGTAAATACTTAGGAATGCGATCGCTGGATTGTATGGTAAGACTGTTTAGTTTTCTAAGAAATCCCCAAACCATCTTCCAAAGTGACTGTAGCATTTTTCTGTCCTACAACAATGACTGAGAGTTTCTTATGATCCACACATCTGCCTGCATTTGGTGTTGTGAGTGTTCTGGACTTCGGCTGTTCTAATAAATGTGTAGTGATATATCATTGTTTTCATTTGCATTTCTCTAATGATATATGAGGTAGAGATAAAGCGTCTTTTCATATGTTTAGTTGCTGTCTGTATATCTTCTTTGGTGAAGTCTCTGTTAAGATCTTTGGCCTATTTTTAAACCAGGTGGGTTTTTTTTATTGTTGAATTTTTAGTGTTCTTTGTATAGTTTGGATAGGAGTCCTTTATCAGATGTGTCTTTTGCGTATATTTTTTCCCTAGAAGTGCAGCTTATTGGTTCTTTCTTTCATGGTCCATGCCTTTGGTGTGGTATCTAAAAAGCCATAATCATACCCAAGATCATCCACATTTTTCCTATGTTATCTTCTAGAAGTTTTATAGTTTTGCATTTTAGCTTTAAGATTATTACCCATTTTTTAGTTAATTTTAGTGATGGGTATAGGACTGTATCTAGGTTTGTGTTTTGTTTTGTTTTGTCTTGCATGAGGATATCTAATTGTTCCAATAGCATTTGTTGAAAAGACTACTTATGCTCCATTGTATCACCTTTGCTCTCTTGTGCTTTCAGTTTACTGTATTTATGTGGATCTATTTCCAAGTGTTCTATTCTGTTCCATTGATCTACTTGTCAGTTTGTCACCTTTACCACACTGTCTCTAATACTGTAGTTTTATATAGTAAGTATCGAAGATAGTGTCATTCCTCCAACTTTGTTCTTCTTTAATATTGTGTTGGCTATTCTGGTCTTTTGTCTCTCCATATAAACTTAAATTTAATCAGTTTACACAAAATATCTCCCTGGGATTTTCACTGAGATTTCATAAATCTACAAATCAAGTTGAGAAGAACTGACATCTTGATAATACTTAGCCTTCCTGTACATAAACATGGATCATCTCTCCATTTATTTTGTTATTCAGACTTCTGTAATTCTCCTCATATAGATCTTATGTATGTTTTGTTAGATTTATACCTAAATATTTCATTTGGGGGATGCTAATGTAAATGGTATTGTTTTAAATTTTAAATTTCACTTGTTCATTGTTTTTATAAAGGAAGGCAATTTTGCATTCTTCAACCATGTTATAATTACTTATTAGTTACAGGAGCTTTTTTGTCAGTTCTTTTGGATTTTCTACGTAGATGATCATGTCATCTGTGAATAAAAACAATTTTATATCTACCTTCCTAATCTGTGTATTCTTTCCCCCTTTGTCTTATTGTGTTAGGTCATATGTTCAGCATGATGTTAAAAGAATGGTGAAAGCAGACTTCTTGCTTTGTTCCTGATCTTATTGGGAAAACTTTAAATTTCCCACTGTTAAATACGATGTTAACTGTAGTAGCTGACAGGGGCCAGGGGGTTGTATTTTTTTTTTAATCACATTGAGGAACTTCCCCTTTATTCCTACTTTACTGAGAGTTTTTATCATGAATGAGTGTTGGTTTTGTCAAGTGCTTTTTGTGCATCTGTTGATTCAGTCATGATATTTTTTAGCCTGTTTATATGATGGGTTGAGTTAATTGATTTTCAAATGTTGAACCAACCTGCATATGCGAGATGGATCACACCTGATCATGGTGTATAATTCTTTATATACATTGTTGGATTTGATATGCTAGCATTTCATTAAGGACTTGCATCTAGTTTCAGGAGAAACATTGGTCTGTGGTTTTCTTGTAATATTTCTGGTTTTGATCTTAGGGTGTTGCTGGTCTCGTAGAGTAAGTCTGGAAGTACTCCCTCTGTGTCTATCCTCTGAAAGAGATTGTAGACAATTGGTATAATTTCTGCCTTAAATGTTTCGTAAAATTCACCAGTGAATCCATTTGTGCCTGCTGCTGTTTCTTTTGAAGTAGTATTAATTACTTATTTAATTTCTTAGATATAGGCCTATTTAGATTGTCTGGGGTTTTTTGTTTGAGTTTGGCAAATTGTGTCTTTCAAGGAGCCTGTCCATTTCACATGGGTTATCAAACTTGTGGACATAGAGTTGTTCACAGTATTTCTTCATTATCCTTTTAAATATCCATGTGATCTATAGTGATGTGTCCCTACTTTCATTTCTGATATTAGTGATTTATGTCCTCTCTTTTTCTTATTTAGCCTTACTAAAGGTTTATCAATTTTCTTTTCAAATAACCTGCTTTAGGTTTTATTTTTTTCTATTGATTTTTCTGTTTTCAATTTTATTGATTTCTGTTCTAATTATTATTTGTTTTCTTCTACTTAGTTTGGATTTAATTTGCTTTTCTTTTTCTAATTTCCTAAGGGCTAATAATTTTTAAATACTTTTATTTTCCTGGACACATGGATTCTTTTAGACTATAATCCAATGTTTCAATTGTATTATGGTGATTAAGATAATATTTGTAATTTTGTATATGTATTCACAAACTGTGTTTTGAGATACCTCTCATTTACTCATGAGAAACTCAATAGATATTTTGGCTGACTTTGAGAGCCATCAGCAGAACCTATAATTGTTGTCAATTATGTGCTTTATTTTGATTTAGGAGCACCTTTCAATGGCTAAACTGGGGAAATAGTATTAAAAAGTTAAAAACTATATGAGAAGTGGACCCAAAAAAACCAGAATTGTCTTCTGGTTAGTTGGGCCCCTTGTAGTACAAGCTTCCCCACTAGGTGAGTGTTCTACAAACCCGTCTGTATCAGTGTACCAGTTGGCATTGTTGTGAGAGGCTGCATTTGGCTTCAGTGAATTTAAGACTCTTTCAATGCATTTGCCCATGTCATGATGGGTGATATAGGAGCACATCTGCCCACACCACCCTAAATGTTCAACATTTTTTAACCAAAAATGGCATGATGCTCATGTCTTACCCTCCGTATTTACCTGATCTTGCCCTGAGCAACTATGTTTTTTGCTTCTCTCAAATGAGAAAAGTGCTCAAAGAGAAATGTTTTGCCAATGTGGAAGAGGTGAAGTAAAAATCACCAGAAGCACCTGGCATCAAAATCAGTGAGTTCAAAAAGTGTTTTGATCAGTGGAAAAAATATCTCAGTAGGTACAGTGCATCAAATGGGGAGTGCTTTGAACATGACTGTAGTTTAAACATGTAAGAATAAATACACAATTTTTTATAAATAAGTTCCAGGTATTGGGGGGGGGTCCCCTCTCATCTTGCCCAGATGAGGAATGGTTTTTCTTCTTCCTTCCCCAGAGAATTCTGCCATGTACATGCATTATTTGTATAATGGGTAAAACCTATGATCAAAGGAGAGCCAAATGAGGAGAGGGAGAGTCGTCATCTTGGCTGTTAATAGCAGGTGAAGGAAGGTGTTTATCTTGTACATTTTGTTTGATTTTTTCTTAGAGAGGGGAAGGGACGGAGAAAGAGAGGGAGTGAAACATCAATGTGTGGTTGCCTCTCATGCACCCCATACTGAGGCACTGGCCTATATGCCCTGACTGGGAATCGAACTGGCAGCCCATTGGTTCACAGGCTGGTGCTCAGTCCACTTAACCACATTAACCAGGGCTATCTTGTATATTTTGAATTCATTTAAGCACCTACAAGGTCAGCTGTTGTACTTCTCTTTTTTTTGTTCTTCTGTTTTTTAAATTGTAATTATCCATTCTTTAGCACTGCCTTTTGAGTTTCACAGAGCAAAGGTGGATTAAAACAAGAAAGGAGAAGGGTCGTCAGTGAACATGTATAAAGGACCCATGGACAAAGACAATGAGGGAGTAGGATTGAGTGTGGAGGGTAGGGGCGGTTGGAACATGGGAGAGTGGCTCAGGGAAAATGGGAACAACTGAAGTTGAACAACAATAAAAAAAAGAAAAGTTTTTAACAAATAAAAAGTCAAAATATCAACAACAATATTGTGGAACTAAATGACACATTACATCAAATGGACTTAACATCAAATAGACTTAAATATATAGAAGTTTCATCCCCAAGAAGCAAAATACACATTCTTTTCAAATGCACATGGAATATTTTCAAAGATAGACCACATGGTAAGACACACAAACAAGCCCCAACAAATTCAAGAAAATTGAAATTATAACAAGCATTTTCTCACACCACAAGGGCTTAGAACTGGAAACCAACCTCAAGGAAAAAATTTAAAAAAATTCAAGTGTATGGAGATTGAATAGCATGCTATTAAACAATGGATGGGTCAATAATGAGATCAAAGAAGAAATCAAAAAGTTTCAGGAACCAAATGAAAATGAACACACAACAGTCCAAAAGCTATGAGACACAGTGAAAGCAATCCTACCAGGGAAGTTCTAGCAATACAGACCTACCTAAAAAAGATAGAAACATTTCAAATAAACATCTAAACCCTACATCTTCAAGAACTGGAGAAACAACAACAAACACTGCACAGAGCAAGCAGAACAAAGGAAATAATCAAGATCAGAGCAGAATTGAATGACATTGAGTCTGAAAGAACAGTTTAAAGGATCAACCAATCCAGCAGCTGGCTCTTTGAAAAGATAAACGAAGTCGACAAGCCTTTAAGCCGACTCATCAGGAAAAAAAGGGAGAGGACCCAAATAAATAAAATCAGAAATGAAAGAGGAAGGATAACAACTGATACCACAGAAATACAAAGGATTGTAAGACATTACTATGAACAATTATATGCCAATAAATTTGAAAGCCTTGATGAAATGGACAAATTTCTAGAAAAATATAACCTTCCAACACTGAATGAAGAAGAAGCAGAAAGCCTGAATGGACCAATAGCTGTTGAAATTGAAGCAATAATCAAAAAACTCCTGGCACACAAAAACCCTGGACTGGATTGTTTCACAGGAGAATTTTACAAAACAGTTAAGGAAGAGCTAACCCTTGTCCTTCTCAGACTGTTCCAAAAAATCCAAGAAGAGGGAAGGCTCCCAAACTCCTTTTATGAGGCCAGCATCATCCGAATCCAAAACCAGAGAAAGACCCAACAAAGAAGGAAAACTACAAGCCAATATTGCTGATGAACAGAGGCACTAAAATCCTCAACAAAATATTGGCAAACCACATCAGCAATACATTAAAAAGATCATCCACCATGATTAAGTGGGATTCATCCCAGGGATGCAAGGATGGTACAATATTCTCAAATCAATAAGCGTTAATACATCACATAAAGAAAAGCAAATACAAAAATCACATGATCATATCAATAGATGCAGAAAAAGCATTTGATAAGGTATAGCATCCATTTATGATAAAAACACTCAACAAAGTAGGAATAAAAAGGGCATACCTCAACATAATAAAGGCCATATATAAAAAACCTACAGCCAACATCATACTCAATGGGCAAAAACTAAAAGCTTTCCTACTAAGATTGGGAACAAGACAAGGTTGTCCACTTTTACTACTTCTATAACACAGTATTGGAAGTCCTAGCCACAGCGATCAGACAAGAAAAGGAAAAGGCATCCAGATTGGAAGGAAGGAAGTAAAACTGTCATTGTTTGCAGATGACATGATAGTGTATACAGAAAACCCCATACACTCCACCAAAAAATTATTCGACCTAATAAGTGAATTTGGCAAAACAACAGGATACAGTCAATAGTCAGAAATCAAAGGTATTTTTGTATACCAACAATGAAATATCAGAATCAGAAATCAGGGGGAAAATCCTGTTTGCTATGGCAACAAGGAAAATAAAGTACCTAGGAATAAATCTAACCAAGGAGGTAAAAGACTTGTACTCAGAAAACTACACAACACTGAAGAAAAAAAAATAAGGAAGACACAAATAAATGGAAGTATTTACCATGTTCATGGATTGGAAGAATTAACATTATTAAAATGCCCATACTACCCAAAGCAATTTATAGATTCAATGCAATTCCTAATAAAATCCAATGACATATTTCAGATAAGGAACAAACATTGCAAAATTTATATGGAACCATAAATGACCCTGAACAGCTGCAGCAATTTTGAGAAAGAACAATAAAGTAGGAGAGATCACAAAACCTGACATCAAACTATATTACAAGGCTACTGTAATCAAAACAGTCTGGTGCTGGCATAAGAACAGACCCATAGATCAATGGAACAGAATCGAGAACCCCAAAATAAAGCCATGTCTTTATGGTCAATTAATATTCAACAAAGGGGGAAGAAGCATAAAATGGAGTAAAAATAGCCTCTTCAACAAATGGTGTTGGGAGATCTGGACAGCTACATGCAAAAAATTGAAATTCAACCACCAACTTACACCATACACAAAAGTAATCTCAAGATGGATAAAAGACTTACATATAAGGTCATGACACCATGAAAGTTCTATAGGAGAACATAGGAAACTCTCAGATATCCCTTGCAGCAATATTTTCACTGATATGTCTCCTAAAGCAAGGGACATAAAGGAAAGAAAAAACAAATAGGACTACATCAAAATAAGAAGCTTCTGCATGGCTAAAAAAACATAAGCAAAATGAAAAGGGAACCAACCATATGGGAAAATATATTTGCCAGTGATACCTCGGACAAGGCTTTGATCTCCAGAAAACATAAAGAACTCACATGACTCCACTCTAGGAAGACAAACAATCCAATTGAAAAATGGGCAAAGGATCTGAACAGACATCTCTCCAAGGAGGACATACACAGGGCCCAAAGACATATGAAAGGATGCCTAGCATCAGTAGCCATCAGAGAAATGCAAATTAAAACCACAGTGAGATATGAGATACCATTTCACACCAGTCAAAATGGCCATCATAAACAAATCAACAAACAGCAAGTACTGGCAAGGTTGTGGAGAAAAAGGAACCCCAGTACACTGTTGGTGGGAATGCAGACTGGTGCATTCACCGTGGAGAACAATATGGAATTTCCTCAAAAAGCTAAAAATGGAACTGCCTTTTGACCCAGCAATTCCACTGCTGGGGTTATACCCCAAGAACCCCAAAACACCAATTCAAAAGAACCTATGCCCCCCCAATGTTTATAGCAGCACAATTTACAATAGCCAAGTGCTGGAAACAACCTAAGTGTCCATCAGTAAATGAGTGGATCAAAAAACTACGGTACATTTACACAGTGGAATACTATGCAGCAGAAAGAAGGAGCTCTTACCCTTCCTGACAGTATGGAGGGGACTTAGCCTTATAAAGGGACAGAGCCTTATGGTAAGTGAAATAAGCCAGGTGGTGAAAGACAGATACCACATGATCTCACCTATAAGTGGAAACAAATTAACAAAATAAACAAGCAGGGAAAATATAACTATCAACACTGAAAGAAAAAAGAAACTGACAGTAATTGGAAGGAAGGAGGCAGGAGGGAGGGGGATAAGGAGGGAAAAGAAGGGGAAGGGTCAAGTCAAGGAACATGTATAAGGGACCCATGGACAAAGCCATAGTGTGGAAGGACTGAAGGTGGGAGGTGGGGGTGGGTGGGGCGGGGGAAAGTGGTTGCAGGAAAATGGAGATAACTGTACTTGAACAAGAATAAAAAAAAAATTCTGAAAAAAAATAAAAAGTCAATATATATGTAAAAGACCAAAAAAATGTTTTGTTTCTACCACAGATTGAATTTACTCACATTTTGGAGGGCAACATAATTCCAAATAAACAAATGGTGAAACTGACATGCTCATAAAAAATTATTCTATGGTTCTGTCCCTATTAAAAGGGTTAGCAAGTTTTTTAAAACATTATTTCACTTTTAATAATACATTTTTATAGACATCTTTGTATGGCATGATAGGTATTCTTTAAATATGATCTTTTTCCTTTTCACCTTAAAGGATCAGAAAGGTCATTATTTGTATTGAGCACTTTAATCAGCCTTGTAATACAATCACACATACATACATACATCCTTACATGACAAAGAAAGCGACTACTGATGAGCCCAAATGAAACTGTTGTTCATGTATACAAAGGTTAATCTTGTGTAAAGATGCTAGTTGACATAATTTCTCTTGCCTTTAACTATTCCCATTGGGCCAAGAGATGTAACTTGATAGGCACTGGCTCTGCACATATTTGGGTTTGCTAACAAATTATATAACATTCAATAATATTACCATTTGAGTTAATATTTCTAATAATGTGATATATATTTCATATCTAAAAATAATACAGTGTTTACTACAAGCCAGCGGGGAATGGCAAGAAATATTCCAAGTCATGAAAAGCAAAAGTCTGCAACCAAGACTGCTCTACCCAGCAAGGCTCTCAATTAAAATGGAAGGCGAAATAAGGAGTTTCCCAGACAAAAGAAAGTTGAAAGAATACACCTCCACCAAACCAGCACTGCAAAATATGCTAAAGGGACTGCTTTAAGAAGATGAAGAAAAAGAGTCTATGAATACTCAGTTCCTTTCACAGTCCCCAATACTTGATATTACCAATATTTTTAGTACTTATTAATCTGATCGGGACAATGATGTGTTATATTAATTGTTCCTTTATTATTTGTTGAAACTAAACCTGTTTTTGTATATTTCTTGCCTATTTCTATTATTTTGAAAAAGCTTTAAATGACTTTTTGGTATTCTTTATTTTTTGATTAAATGTTTGTAGAATTTTTCCCTAAAAAAAAACAAAACAAAAACGATTAACCCTTTTTTAGATGTGTTGCAAATACTTCCTATTCTATTACTTGTCCTTTAACATTTTATATATGTATATAAAATATTATATATATAAAACATTTTACATATATATATAAAAAACTAAAACTCCTTAGATTTTACATATTGATTTTTAACTCACCTGAATATTTTTTGTATAATGTGTGAAATAGGGCTCTATATTTGTTTATTTCATATAATAGTGGGTCATGTACCTTCTTTGTTGAATAAGCTTTATTTTCACCATTGATTTGAAATATCAATGTAACCATATATTACATTGTTAGACCGCTATATACATTTGTTTCTAGAATGCTCATTTTATTTCATTGACCTACTTGGTTATTTCTGTGCTCGTGTCATGTTTTAATTGCTGAGACTTTATAATAGATTTAAGTTTTTTAATATTTTATCATGGATTTTGGCATTTAAAAAGAAATAAAATAGTCTGCATTTTAAAAAAAGTAATATGATATCTAATATTTATCCTCTTAACTAGACTATTTCTGAGTTACTTGGTTGTAAAAAACAAGTCTAATGATTTAATCATCTTTCTTTCTGCATATTCAGATAATAATTGGTAGAGTTCTTTGATAATGTGTCATTTTGCTTGAATGTTAAAAATATAACTACTTTATAATTACATTCCATATTTAGATATAGGAGGTGTTGGGGTTTTTTTTGCACAGCTGATGTTTCTAAAGAAAGAACAGATGAGCAAGATGTATTTTTTATTGAAAACCATAGCACCTAAGACAAGCATATGTGTTTACCTTTATGTTTGGTATTTATTCATTAAATTGCTAAATAAACTGAGAAGTTATAGACTGAGGTTTGTTTGTTTCTTTTAATTTCAATATAAATGATTACCTAAAGTGATTGACCTGAAGTTCAACAGTTCTTGGAAAAAAAATTGAGAAGGTTCAAAAAAGGTTTGAGAGGTGCCCTGAGGTCAGGAATCTAGGTGCACCTGGTGGGGAACATGTTAAGAATGTTACTGATTGACTGTTCAATTTATTTGTGAGCCATTTGACTGCAGGAAATGCTTAATTTAAAAAAAAATTTCTTACTACTTTAAAGAGTATACAACTATGTTTTGCAAAAACACTGAATCTTTAAAAGGTCAGTGATGTCATGCTATTTTTTTTTTTAATCATTTGAACAGTTATTACTTCGCTTTTTTTTCCTCCAGACTAATGGGATTTTTAAACACTAAACATTCTAGTTACCATTTTATACTGTTTAGTACACCATTAGGTATATTATTCTTATTGTGTTATCTACATTGACTTCA
The DNA here is from genome assembly GCF_021234165.1 of Pteronotus mesoamericanus. NCBI lineage: Eukaryota > Metazoa > Chordata > Mammalia > Chiroptera > Mormoopidae > Pteronotus > Pteronotus mesoamericanus. The sequence goes on along the minus strand of NW_026555157.1, from coordinate 12,827,800 downwards.
TGAGAAGCACAACAAACATCTGCTTTTCTTTCATTTTTAGGCAAATACTGTGGTCTGGGGTTGCAGATGAACCACTCAATAGAATCCAAAAGCAATGAAATTACTGTTCTGTTCATGAGTGGAATCCATGTTTCTGGACGAGGATTTTTGGCTTCATATTCAGTTATAGATAAACAAGGTAATTTTCACTTTATACTATGGCTCCTGCATTTTATAACATCTTAAAACAAAAATGAAATATTTCTTCGAGTACCTGTTATCTAAATTTGGGATAGAGTAGAAAGGCTGAACAGTTAATAACAAGTACATAAATATGACAAATAAATTTAGATCAGTTTTAGAGTCTAATCATTAAAAATGTATTAACTTTTATATATAAAAGTCCATATACTTCCTTATCCTTAGTAAAGGAAATACTGATTTTTTACTCTTTATAATATGGGAACAAAAACAATAATAACTTCAAAAATCAATCAATTATTGAAATGTAGTATATCAATTTAAAGCTGTATTATCTACATTTTATCATTTCATCATACTGTGTTAAAGACAATATTACCATTTTTCTTAACAGAGTCTCATACCACCAGGAGTACACTGACTGGTATCTGAGACATTATAAAATAAACATAAGATATTTTTTAAAAATTTAATGTTTAGAATCTGAAGGATGGGCTAAAATCAAGGCTATTAAGTGGAATAAAGTGCACAGTTGATCCGAATCTCTGAGATGCAAGACTTGCATGAAATCTCTCTTGTTTTGGCTGTTTGGTATGGATTCATTCCCCTCTACCATTAAGGGTACTGTGGTGAGGAAAGTTAAGAAATGTTACTAGTACAAAGATATATCAAAACAATTATTTCAGTATTCAACAATAATTTATCTAAGTTTGCCATTTAAAATTTAAAAATTTTTTTAATTGTATACATGAGAAAATTGTCAAGAACCTCCAAGATCCTCCCAGGTGCAAAAATGCTAAGCACCGGAAATGACCAAAGGAAATGCAAACTGTTCCTTCTCAGCTGTGGTCGGTTTAAAATAAATACTATATATTTCATTAAAAGTTTTATATAGAATGTGATAGAGAAGAAAACCATTCTTTGTGAAGAGGAGTCTGCTTCCCTTAGTTTCTAAGCTGTGGAACAAGGTATGAAGGCTAACCCCTCAGGGAGAGTGAAAAAGAAAACTCATTGGATAGAATAATGGAAAGAGAAGAAAATTATACTAATGAATATTCATTTTTTGACAGAGCCAGGAAAACTAAGGCAATGTAGTGTTGTGGAAGGGGCACTCTGTAGCCCTGGAATTAAAACCAGGTGACCGCTAGCCAGTCATTTGACCTCTGCGAACTTCATCTGCAAATGGATTAGTTATGAGGAATAAATCTACATGTATAGTGTCTGCAGGTGCACAACATAGTAGGCACAAAACAAATGCTAGTTCCCCCCATTCACCACTGTATACAAACATCCATTTTCCCTATCTGCTAACATCAAAACAGTAAGGAAAAAATATTATATGATGCTAGATTTTCATCTTTTCAGTTTTATTTTCTGAAAGTCTTTGGTTGATAGGTGAAAGGATAGAAAATAAATGTTAGTTTGCTTCTTATTCTTAAGTTTCTTGGTCTTAATATCAGGGTAAATTATTTTGCTTCATATTTTCCCCCTTCTGTCTTTGTTATTTATTGAGATGAAGGTTTTTGGAAAATAAGTATTTTCTTTTTTAGAAAAGAGAAGTTCTTACATTGAATATTTAAATTTGGATCTTTTTGATCCATAGGTATTAAAGTTGCTTAAGAATTGACAGTGATTTCAGATAACAGAATCACTATATTGTAAACTTGTATACATTTATGCCAAAATCCAAATAGCTATGACATTCTTTTACATGAATTTTTGCTTCCATAGTTTTTAAAAAAATTTCTACCATAATCAAAGTTATTTATAGTAACACTTTCAAATCTTACAGTTATCTTGGGACATCCTCATTTTACAGATCTCTCCTGAGGGTTTTTTTTTTTAAATATCCTTGTTTTTTATCCAATGAGCATTTATTTTATTTGAAGTTGAGTGAATTGGCTAAATTCAAGAGAATGTGGATTAAATTTCTTACTACTACTTCTTGGGTGGCCTTTTAGTCACAATTTATTATAATGACTCATTCATTTGAAGGCTGGTTGGCTTTGGTTGAGAACTTCAGTTTATTTCCATCCAGGAAACTTAGCTGCCACACTGAATTCCGTGAATATTTTCAAGGAACATCGCTACAGGTCCCCAGTTTAGCGACCTAGTTGAAGGTTTAGAGTTTTGAGAATGAAGATTGTGAAAAACCTTGCTTCAACAGCTTCTTCATTTGTTAATCTCTCACAAAGACTTGTTCATGTAATAGACTGTGTGATAGAGTCCTGATTTTTTGTGAAATAGACTGATTTTCATTACTTTATGCAAGAGCCCATTGTAAAATTCTTTTCGTTTGAATGCCTTATTTCCTGCTGTATGATTGGCATTGAGAAAATAGCAGTAAATAATACAGATACAATCATACCTTCATGGGCTTTGCATACAGGGTGGGAAAAAAGATATCAAACACATAATTACTTTAATCGTAGTTATGTTATAATGTACAATTAAGTCAGTAAGTACAATGAAGGATACATTCAACAAATAGAGGGCCAGACGGGTATGGGGAGCGGAAAAATGAGAAGGAGTGAAGTTCTCCTGAGGAAGTCACTTTTAGTGACTTCTGTCATCTGGGGTGAAGTGAATGCATGATGAGTAGGTCACATTATTCAGAACTTGGTAGAAAATGTAGGGGTTGAAGCTTGACTGGATTTATTTTTTGTAACTTTCATGGCTTTATTCTCCTCTGTTATTTTTAATGGTCTTTGAGCAGTAGTTTTTAGTATTTTTTATTACCAGTTACTTTTTAAATGTTCACCTGTGAACCTCATTTTGAAAGATTGTATCGACCAGTGAAAAGAGAAGTTTTTCCATTTTCCCATTGGATAGCAGGCAGGAACATAAAAATAATAATCAACACTTTCAGTAATTATGAGAGGAATGGGATTTTTACTTGGAGTTAGTATAATTCCATCAAATTCCAACTAGACTCTCTGAAATGGAATTTTTTACCTGAAAATTGAAGATATGTGTACCTTTAAGATAGTCTGGATTCCATATTCATGACAACTATTTAGAAGTTCTATAGAGAAAAACTCTAAAGTTACTGCTGGTCTAACTGAGAGACAGAAGAACCAACATGTTATTCAGAAGTCCAGACTCAGTAACTCAGGTCATTTAATCTAGTATGCTAATAAATGCTATTGACATTTTCATTCTAAAACATAAACCTAAAAATATAGCATTTACCATTGATACTTGAAAACTATTATAAATTTTATAAGTTGAGTGACCTAAATTTTTAGTTTTGAATCTGTTCAACATTGGCCATTTTCTAGGAAAAGCTCAACATTTCTAGAATCATTCTGGGCAATGATTTTTTAAGTTATTTTAGTTTTAGAATAGGGAGCTCAGAAGACATATCTGCATTTGCATTGAAAGCTTCAAGCCCTTCATGTTTCTGTTACGTGCTGTAAATTGGGTGGTGAATCTGTGCACAGTGAAAAGAAGTAGTGTGATATTTCTTTTGTGCAACATGAAATCATAGCATAGCATTACTTTAGATTTCACTGATCCAGAGTCTAAAGTTTGCTTTTATGTTTGTGAGGAAAAATTGTAAATAGTTTTAAATATCATGTGAAATAAAATGATCCAGTATAGATATTAACATGCTTCCTAATTGGAACTCATAAACACTTGTTCACTCATTGCCTGCTGACCCCTTAGAACCTGAGGACAGCATGCTTAAGACTTGTGAACAGCTGGGCCTGGGAAATATTTCCATTTGACACTGTTATTGTTCCTATATATTATATTATTTTTAGAGTTAACATCAATAGCGTAACAATTTTCTGATTGCCACATTCTTTAACAATTCTTTTTGCAAATATTTTCTATCTTATATCAGATTATATCAACTTATAAATGGAACATAGGGCAAAAAAGAAAATTTTCTAATACAGTCCAGATTTCTGTAACTGGTTGTGTTTTTTTTTTTTTTCTTCACAGAATGTTTTTGGTTTGGAAAATAGAGCATGAATTCCTTAGACTGTTTGCTGCTGTAATTGTACAATAAATTTATAGAATCCTTTCTGTTTTGAGTACTATGCCTAGCTAGGTTTCTATTTTTATTTTTTCTGTTGTTTTCCTAATTTTTGTTATGTTTTATCTAGCAAACATTTTAACATTTTTAAGCTACCTAGTTACATTTTATTAACACATTCTCAGTTGTCATCATATCTTTAGTTTTTTCCTTATTTACACAAAAACAAATATGTATTTGTATGCATAATATAGTACACATGTAGGAAGATATCTATATTTTGGCATCAGTTCAACAAACATGATGATGAGCAAACTGTTACCAATTTTGCAGAGAAAGCATTTATAAACAGAATCTGTTAAGACAGTGTTAACCCAAAGAAGCAATTCAACGTAAGGGTTAGAGTTAATTCCAAGCTGACAGATAACCTGAGAGCACCTTAATGATGTTAGTGTTTTCTGTGTGTTTCACTTTTCTAGTAGTTTAGGAATGCTGTGATGGGACTGGATGTTTGTGCTATCCAGTAGATATATTCGTTCACCAGTGCTCTTATTAATGTACTTATTGGTGTCCTAGATACTTTGCAGTCTTTTAATGTCTTATATTCACCTTTTTGTGTATAGATTTTAGGTGTTGAATGGATTTGATTTATCCATCTTGACCACTGGGTTGAGAGTAGACTGAAGGGGAGAAAGGACAGAAACAAAGACCAAGAAGAAACCTATTTCCATAACTGAGTTAAGAGTTTATGATAACTTGAACTAGTGTAGTAGTAGTGGAGGTGTCAAAGACAGATTCTGAGAAGAGGCTGATGGATGTGAAGTTTGAGAGAGAGTCAAAGATAACTCTTAAGGTTTCTAACCCGAGCAACTTAAAAAAAAAAAAAAATGAATCTATTATGTGTAAAGTGCTTAGGCCAGTGATTATAACAATAAATATCAATAGAGCTCTTATGTGTCAACTCAGTCATCATGCTGGATCCACTTTAACATGTCCTATGATACCAGAAAACTGGTGATATGTTTAAAGTGCAGGAGAGTACACTAATTTACTCCATTAGTTTTTTTTAAATAATTTAAATGAAACATTTAACACATACAAAAAATATGTATCTTCCCTGGACTGTGTTCTTACTAGCTGTGAGCTTTATAGTAATAGTGATTTTCTGGAAGGCTGTTTACTTGGGGAAAGATTTCAAGAAAGATACATTTTAAGGCTTCTAAATTCCTGGCTTAATCGATATTTTCTTTTCCTTCCTGAGGTTGTAAAGGTCAAAGTCTATAATCATGACTTTCTTTCTCTGTCTTTAGTTATCTTGGCTATCCTTATAGCTGTCCTATTTGAATTCCTGTTTTCCTCCTCGGGAGCTCTTTTGAGCCTCCTTGGAATTTTTCTTAAGGTAAATCATCCAATCAGTTTTTATTCATTAATATTCATAAATACACATAGCAGCTTCATTAGAGATTTCAATTTTCCTCTTCAATTTGAATGTGGAGTATTAGGAGAGCCTTTTGCATGGAACAGTACGGAAAGCAGAGATCACCCATGCACAACTACCTACATTTACCTGCTAGAAGTAAAAATTAAGTGGAAATGATTATCATATATATTTTTCTCTTCCTTTTGAATGTATACATGTACAACAGTGACAGACCTGAAATTATAATCACCAAACAAACCCAAGATAGTTGTTGTCCACTTTCATTGGCAAATTCAGCACAGAGGACATTGTCTGAGAATTGGGATGTCATCAAAGGGAAGAAGGTGGTGGAATCTCATTTCTTTTATTACTCTCTTTTAAATACAGGTTTTCTAAAGCAACATCTAAAGGCATAATATCTGCACAGCCCATAGCACCAAAATCTGCCTTCTCCCCCATTCATCCTCATCTGAGGAGGAGCTCTCTTCACGCACTAAAGTGGACAGAAGGAGCTCATGGACAAACAGGCTGCAGTCTTTGTGCTCCCTTTCCATGGTCTGGTGCTCAGTTCCAGACACTAGGATCGTTCAACCTTGTTAAAAGAAATTGGGAATTCTGGAATTCTGGATAGTTTGTTGACTGCTCTCTGAGTTAGCTGTGTTGGTTGTTGCTGTGGATTGTGTGATTGTGATTGTAGTGGTGACACTGTTAGTGTGCCGGCTTGTGTTGCGTGCAGTCTCCAGTTGCTGTCAATATGGCTTCAGCTGCACCTGCAGTTTTTGTAACTGAGAAGTAGAAAGGCCAGAAGAATTAAGCTGTACTCCTGCAGAATGTCGCATTCCTGATAACTGAGATAAAGCTCAGCTATAGGGTCCGTGGTTTCCCTATTGCTTGGAGAATATGAGCTCTGAGGAGAAGAAACCCCTCCAGTAGAATTGCTACTAAAGTGCATATTTGATCTATGAGCAGCAGGACTTCCTAATCCCCAGCCAGGGTGAAACATTCAATGTACATGTCAAACACCACTCAAGTCATAGGGACTCTGTTCAAGGGTAAGATGAGCTGCACAGTCATGCACAGTGAGATGAGTAGGCTCACCTCCAGGTAAAGCTGCCAATATAGGACACATCACTTCTGTTGATGTTTCTGCATGTTCAGACGTAACATGTTCTTGAAGAGATGTATTCGTATAGCCCATTTTTCCACAATAGAGACAAGTAAAAGACTGGCTGCTTTGCAGTAAACGCTTCCCCACCATAGTACAAATCAAATCTACCCTTGTTAATATGCACTGCACTGGGTGGTCAGTTGTATGCATTGTGGCTGTTGTTGCACTTCCGCCAGAAGATGCACCAAGATCATAATCACAGCAAACTGAACACTTAGATCTGCGACCTCAAAAATTTCCTTTTAAACATGCATCACAGCTGACACCTTCATGTTGAGATATCCTAGTTTAGACAGTGGTGGTTCAGCCCCTCCCAGTGGAGCCCCCATGAAATTTGAAAACAAGGTTAGGTGAGTTGCACACATTTGCATGATGTAATCTGAAGTTTCAGCACTGCATGGACTTCACAATAAAGCTCTGATCTAATCAAGTGTATCCGTAGTGGACCAGCATTCTGGCATGTGGCCTGAGGGAATGAGTCCAGCAGGCAGTCGTCTTGTGGCTTAAATACCATGTTGTACCACACAGGTACCTTTTTATCCCACTCTATTAATCCTTTCTTTCAAATTTAATCTTTGTTGTATTTTTTTCCCATTACCATTTAGTCCTCTTATACCCCTCCTTCCCCAGCAATCACTTAGAAGTTTAATTTCTAATCTCAGAAGCTGAAAACTTTTGGTAAAGCAGGGACGTGAAAAATTAGGTCTTATTAATTTAATGTAAAGATTGCCAGCAATAACTAGAGTATATATAATTCAGTTTGTCTGCTTTTCCCAGTCTGTAAATCAGGAGTAGGGAACCCTTATCCAGGAATATATCCTCCTAAATTTCTAAAACACAAACTTAGCCTGACCATCATCCAAATGCCGATGGTATATAGATACTAATTCATATAATTGCTCTCAAAATACCATATTTCTACCGGTATAGCAGGTGTTATGCTCTAGTTCTTTCAAGACACATTTTTGTTGAATGACACGTGGTTTCTTCAGAATTGTAGAAGAGAATCATCATTTATCCTATTGTTGCTATAGTGGCCATTAATTTAGCAAATATTTGTTTAGCATCAGTATCCCAGGACTCATGTGAGGTGCTGTCTCCATCAGTGTATTGGTCACCCTCTGCAAAGTTATTTGGCCAAGCATTTATATGCAAAGTCAGTTACCTGTGTGATTGCCTTAGGACTGTCTTCCAGATTTTCCTCCCTACTGGGTCAGTACATGATTGGGCTTAACCAAACATTCTAACAGTCACATGTCTACTCATCCATGTATTTAAATGGTTATTAAAAGCCTCCTATTATGCCATATACTGGGATTACTGCTGGCAACACAAGTGAGGACAAATGGCCTTAGCCTCTGTTTGTAGACCTGGCGTTATCTATTAATGTTGCTTTTAGCTCTCTAATGCATCAACGAATCATTTTGGCCTCTCTGGGACCTTAATTGTTGGAGTCTTGTTAGTGTCCTACCTGGCTTTCAAGAAATGAGTTAGATGAAATGTGTTAATAAAACTAGATTTCACTAGCAAAAAAAGAAAGTTGTTCACATGTAACACATGCTACTATGAGAGCATGTGATAGTCTTCCATTTATTAAAACAAATACAACAAACTTAAGTGCCTACTGTGTGCTAATTGTGTTTCACTTGCCAAGGTCAGGGGCAGCTTCCACGAGGAAGTGACAGTTAAGCTGAGGCCATGAAGAGGAGTCGGCTTATCTAAGGGGCAGCTGAAAAGCCTCCCAGACTAAGCAAACAGCGTGTTCCAGAGAAGACTAGTGTGGCAAGGAGCCAGGGTGGATACAAGATGAGGCTGAGGCAGGACCAGGCACTGCAGGACCTTGTGGGTCCCGTTGAAGACTTGCCCAATGTCCTAAGAGCAGAAGGAAGCCATGGAAATATTGAAACCAAAAAGCCACCTTTTACATGGCCTGTGAACTAGGACTTAATTAGACAGCTTAGCTCTTACTCAAATTTGTTGATTTCTAGATAGAAAATTTTAAAATTTTAAAGTTTAGTTGTGTTTAGAGTGGTGCTTCTCCAACTGTTGTGTGTTTAAGAATTACCTGGAGGTCTTGTGAAAAACTGATTTTTGGGCCCACCTCCCAGAGATTTTGTAAGTCTGGATCATGTTCAAGAACTTGAATTTCTAGTTAAGTTCCCAGAAGATGCTGATGCTGCTAGTCCTGCTGTGGACCAGTTTTTGAGTTGCAGTTATTTAGAATTAACTTACCTCTCATTTATCATTGTTTTCCTAGTGTGTAACCAGCAAAGGATCATTTTCAGTCATATAATAACTGTCACAGGGAGTGACATGTTGCGGGGAGCACAGGGCTCCGGGATCTGAGGGTTACAGTCCGGAGCCAGCTGAGGAAGGAGCGGGGCTCTGAATCCCGCAGAGCCGTCCCAGGGTTGTCACAGATGGGGGAATAAACACTAGTCATCGCAAACACTTCTCCGTTTGCGAGGAGAGGGGACATGTCTCTTCCCTCTAGTGGAGAAGGCCCGAAGCCCCCGTCCAAAGGCTTTTATTGAGAACCATAAGCACCGGGGTTTGGATGCAAAGCTCATCAATCAATGTCAAAAGGCTCTGTTTACAGAACACAAATAGTGATCTTAGATAACAATTGGAGGAACAAAAGAGATCTGCCTCTGGTCAGGGTCTATGAATAATGTAAATCTCCTTCCCAATCTGAGCTGGTTATCATGGCTTTTGAGGGAAGAACAAAGCACACTTAGAGGAACTTACTGCTAGGCCTGATTTTCCCCACCCGATCCCCCAACCCGATCCAGTTTAGGGCTGTACCTGCCTTTAGTATTGTTTCAAGCCCGAGCCAGGCAGGCGGGGCAGAGCCACCAAGAGATAGGGAGACTTCTTTCAGACAGAATGAGGACTCTGGCCATGCCCAAGCTGAGCCGAGGGGTGCAGGCCTTTTTGCCCTTTCTCCATGTTCCCCAAGTCTTTGTCTGCTGCCCATACTGGCCAATGTCTGTGTTAGGTTGTTTCTCCTCATGAGAAAACTTACTCATCATCAACAACTGACCATCACAGGGCCAAGCAGGGTGATGTGGGGGCGCAGCCCCTACTGGAGGACAGGTTTTGTCTCCTCAGTGGCCTGTTTTCCCAAGGCCTCTTTGATTATTTCCAGCCTAGGGGCCCTCTTGCCTGTTGGCAAGGCTATAGTCCCTGAAACCAGGCAGGGCATTTCCCAACAAATAACTAAAATATTTTTTTCTTTTTGGGGGCACTCTATTTTATAGAAGCCACTTAAAGGCTATAAATTATACTTATCTGTGTACCTTCTGTATATAGGGCAGGGCAAAAGTGGGTTTACACTTTTTTTGTATGGAAAGTAATATAATAATATAAGAACAGACTCTTTTTCTTGTACTGACAACTGTAAATCTACTTTTGCCCCACCCTGTGTATATGTAACTGAGTGAGGTAATATGATAGTAAACAGCAGTGGGGAGACATAGCCCAGAAATCAAGATACTTAAAATCAGAAAGAAATCTTGATCAACAAAAATTTGTAAAAGCTTACAAGTACTATTTTGACAGCTGTTGAGATTTTGAAATTCAGAACAATACGATTTGGGATTTGGAAACAGTGTTTCATCAAGGGTAAAACCTATATATTATTAAATAAGTATTTTATTTTTGTTTTTCTAGATCTAATTACTTGTTTAGACACTGCATCCAGTTTTTTGGAACCTGAGTTCAGGTATGATCATATTTGTACCTTTCTTTTCCCTTAAATTTACTCTTCATTTACTTCATCCTCATTCTTTTTACTCTTAAGATTAAAGTACATGGTAACACATGAAGGGGGACCCCCCCTAAAAAAAAACAAAAAAAAACCTCTCTTCTGGAGGGTAGGCGCCTTGTAGTATAGTCTTCCCCCATCTATATCTGCACCAGCTGGCATTGTTGTGAGAGGCTGCGTTTGGCTTCAGTGAATTTTTTTTGAAGACTCTTTCAACACGTTTGCCCATTTCATGATGGGTGGTTTACGGGCTCACCTGCCCACACCACGCTAAGTGTTCAGCAGTTTTTAACCAAAAATGGCATGATGCCCATGCCCTACCCTCCCTACTTACCCAGTCTCTCCCTGAGTGACTTTTCTTTGTTTCTCCGAATGAGAAAAGTCCTCAAAGGGAAACAAACGTTTTGCCGACGTGGACGAGGTGAAACAAAAAAACAGCAGAAGCATCTAGCATCAAAATCGACAAGTTCAAAAACTGTTTTGAGCAGTGGAGAAAACATCTCAATAGGTATATTACATCAAATGGAGAATACTTTGAGGTGACTGAAACTTAAACATGCAAGAATAGATACACAATTTTTTGTAAATAAATTCCTAGGGTTTTTGCCACCGCCCCCCGCCCCCCCGCTCCCAAGCCGGGCCACCCCGTAGACACTATTCTAAGAACTGATTTAATGAACTAGAGTTTATTTAAAGAAAGCCATTGAGTTGCCGTGTTTAAATTTTGCATTAATTGTAGCATTTGGATCTTCACAAAAGTGAAATTAGTTGCTCTTCAAAATGTGGCAAAACTGCTAACAAAATAGAAGAGTTATTTATCTTTTCTTTAAAAAGAAAAGAGAGTGGTTTAGGCTACTATGGAATTTCAGTGTTCCTATCCAAATAGCCTTTCTGCAATGATTTCCCTGCTTTATTCCCTTGTCTCTTGCCTAGACAAGAATGAACTTCTATTTGATTTCCCTTCCATTTATAACCTTTGCTGGCTTTATTCTGCTATTCATATTGCTGCCAAATTATTTTCTAAAATACATATCTCACCATTCCCTGCTTAAAATCTTCAGGTGTCCCTAATTAGGACAAAAAGTCATCCAGATTCCTTAGCTTGGTTTTCAGGATCCTGTCACAGGTTCTCGGGCGGTTTTTCTAGTTTTATCTCATGCACTTATGTTAAAACAACTCTGGATTACTTACACTGCTCTGAGCTGTCAGATGTTTTGCCTAGAATCACTTTACTCCTCTCTGCGTGGCAAAATCATTCTCATCTTCTAAGTCCACTTCACGAACCTCCCTACAACTTGCTACATTTTCACAGAGAACCTTCTCTTTGTCTTCAGAAATGGTTCTGTCTGTATAGGATGGGCGTGTTTTCAGCACCGGGGCGGGGGTGGGGGTGGGGAGACTGGTCTGCAGAGGTAACCCAGGCGTCAGTGTATGGCACGCAGCCCTGCAGAGGGTCAGATGGCCTGTGCCTTCCACTCTCTAGCTCCACTCTTACCACCCAAATACCAGTTGCTATCATTCTCATCTGGTCTACCACACTGTCTGCCTAATTCTGTCGCAGCTTTCACTCATGGTTCTTTCCAGTGCCTTTTCTTCCCAGGAGTCACAATATTCTTTTATAATAATATGAATTAGGTTATGTATATACACTGTTAAAATCCTTTATTGACTTTCTGTTTTCACTCAGAAATACATTCCAGACTCCTCGCCACGGCCCACAAGGCCCCTGTATGACCTGGCCCCTGCCCACCACTTTAGCTTCCTCTCAAACTAACCTTACCTTTGCTGACTGCAGTCTACCTGCACCGGTTGTTCTCAGTTCCAGACACACACAGGCCATCCTGCCTCATGGGCATGGTGTTCCTTTCAATTGGGGTGCTTTTTCCTCCACTCGCTCCAGTGATAGCCATTGGTTCTCTGCTGAAGCTTCTCTTCCTCAGAGCCCCGTTCCCTGACTAAGGCAATGCAAGGGCCTATGTATGAGCACAAACTCTGGAGCCAGTGTGCCATTTACCAGCCACGTGACCTAAGTACACATTCCCTTAGTTTCCTCATCTATAAAATGAGAATGATAGTACCTACTACATAGGATTCTTACGTGGATTAAAGCCCTTAAGATGTTGCCTGGCACATAGTGAGTTTACTGGACATTTGTATTGCTTTTATTAAGTTTGATTCTTCCCAGTTATTTCAGAGAACCCCTTTTCTTCATAGCAGTATCATAATCTAATTATCTGTGTATCCGGTTTAATGTCTTCCCCCACCACTGATATGTAAACGCAGTGAAGACAGGGGCCATGTTTGTTTGGTTGACATTTGTAAATCCAGTACCTAGCACAGCCCAGCACTTAGACCATAGTAGCCATTCAAGTAAATGTATTGAGTGTGTAGGTGAGTGAGTGAATGAATACCAAACATTTTTTTAGATCAACATAAACTTGACCAGTAGCGGGTTGGTAAAGTAAATTATGGTTTATCCACAAAAGAGTATCATGTAGCTATTAAATACAATGAATAGATCTTACAATAGAAATATGTCTGTGTTCATTACAAAGTAAAATAAAGCCGTAAAGAATGAGACAATTTTTGTAAATTGGTGTGTGAAGATGTGTCTGGAGGGATTGGAGGAAGTCTGAAAGGCGTGGTGGTTCTCAGAGTGGTGAGATTATGATATTTACGTTGAACTGAAAAATGGATATGTGGTGTCTTTCAGACTTTTTTTCCCCAAAAGTACAGTGGCATGTGTCCTTTAACTTGTTTTTACTTCACAGTAAGTACTGCCCGGCTGGTTGTCTGCTTCCTTTTGCTGAGATATCTGGAACAATCCCTCATGGATATAGAGATGTAAGTTGGATATAAACTTACGTTAAAGTTGTTATAGGACTTTATTTTTTTTAAACTTCAGAATAAATAGATGTGTAGCTACCGTATATCCTTGTTTTGATACTTTTTCTAGGTATTAATTCTTTTTAGTAATATGTAATGTTTTATTCTTTTTCTTCTAAAAATTTGTTCTGTTACAGCATCAATAATCTCTCCCATGTTTATTAAGAAAACTGTCCAGATAAACTAATTTCTTGAGGAAGTGTAAGTCTTATGTATGAATTAACAAAAGAAAATAAAAAAATTGATCTTTTTTTCTTCCCTTCCTCAAGTCCTCACCCTTGTGCATGGCTGGCGTGCATGCAGGAGTAGTGTCAAACACCTTGGGTGGCCAAATCAGCGTTGTAATCAGTAAAGGTATCCCGTACTATGAAAGTTCTTTGGCTAACAACGTCACATCTGTGGTGTAAGTATATGTGCTGTTTATAATGAACATGCTGAGCAGGGGTGGGATAGGGATCATGAGACCTGAACCATGTAAGATAGTGGTATTCAAGAAATACCATCTGTGCAATTAGCACTTACATGTGTGTTCTCAGTGCCTGAGTATATTAAAGAGCACAGGTGAGGTCAAACTACTGTGGCTTGTTCTCTATCAGAAAGGCAGTCATTTGAAAGTGGGACTGGTTTGTTTCTTCTTTTCTAAGTATTGAAAAAGCCTGGAATAAGAGTCTAGAAGTATGTTGTCAAATGCCCACTTCATATTAAAGATCAGAAGGTATAAACGACTCTGTTCCTTATAGCCTCTGTGACCCACGATGAATTAAAGATAATTGAGACACTTTGAATGTAAATTAAATTAGAAATAAATTAAAGGTTGGTAGTAATATGAATCCCCCTTCTCATCACCAGAAAATATTTTCTGAATGTATTTTCATGGTCTCTACAATGTTCTATTATTTTACAAAATTTAGGGATAAAAAGCAGGAGAAGTTCAAATATTAAATAGAAATACGGTACTCCTGATCTGTTTTTGTAAATCTTGCCTCTTAGATATGCTCAGTCCTGCACACAGTACTAACCTATTTGACATGAGCTTCTCTCCAGGGGTCTTAGGCCCATTTTCACTGAGAAGACAGGAACATGATCCACAGCTACAGCAGCAGGAAACAGGAGGCAGCACACTTTTCTGTGAAGGACCAGCTAGCAACCAGCTTTATGGGCCACATGGCTCTGTCACTTACTCCCTTTTTTTTTTTTGTTATTTACAACTCTTTAACCATGTAAAAACCATTCTTAGCTCACTGGCCATAAAAAACAAGCCATACATGAGCTATATGCCCATTGCTAGTATACAGTCAGCAACCTTTCCTTCTTTTCGTTTCTGCTAGATGCATTTATGCTAATCCTTTCATTGTTTCATTGTTTTTCCCTGTTCTGCCTTTAGACAGATTTTCTTCCTAATGAATTCTCTTTGGATAAGTTGGATCCACTTGTAACTATTTGAATGTCATGCTAAACACAGGAGCAGGCTGTGATTTTTAGCCCCCCCCCCCCGCCCCCAAGCTCCTTAGAGTCCTTTGACTTAGCACACGGTGACCTAGTTGCTTGTGGACCTAGTTGTTTGTCGCTCCCCTGCATCCTCCCCATACATCCATTCTGCCCTGTCCTTTGAAATCCACATGCTGTGCTCTAACATGGAAACGTCTTGTTCTTAGATGTGCTGATTTCCTCTAACAAATGCAGTCTTAGAGAGTAGTCAGCTTTTCTGCTGTCCACCCCAGGAAATTGGAGCCTCTTTATTGGTAATTACACCTTTCAGTGTACCTCCACCAGCAATACCACAGAAAAGGCTTAGGAGTCAGTTTATTTCGTGAAAAAGATAAAACATGTATGTATTCAAGGTTAGAGGGACACATTTCCACAACCATGTATGAAATGGGGAACTAGATACTTGTAGAGAAAGTTATTTATGCTGACTTCAGAATCTTTTTAGAAATGAGACTTTTTTGTTAACTAGGAACATTATCAGTTGTCTGATACAGAGCCAGAGAATAGTCTTAGTTGTTTATACAGTAAAAGACAAGAAAAGTTTTACTAAGACAAATATGGGGAAATTATGTGTTATGTGATATGTTACCCCCCAAAATTTCTCTCTTTCAGGGGACACTTATCTACAAGTCTTTTTACATTTAAGACAAGTGGTAAGCTTTTCATGGACTTTATAACTTATTGTAATTTGCACAGTAGCTAATATTTTTGAACACTGGATATCAGGCATTGTGCCAGTTGCTGTTTCTTGTACTTTCTTATTTAAGTGTCAGAATAACACTGTGAGGTAAGAAGGGCATTTAATAATATAATGAATGAAATGAGATGGAAGGGGTTTTTTTTAGTTTTTTAAATATTTTATTTATTTGTTTTTAGAGAGGAGAAGGGGGAGAGAAAGAGAGGGAGAGAAACATAGTGTGTGGTTGCATTTCATGTGCCCCCTGCTGGGGACCTGGCCTGCAACCCAGGCGTGTGTCCTACACTGGGAATCGAACTGGCAACCCTTTGGTTCGCAGGCTGGCACTCAATCCACTGAGCCACACCAGCTAGGGCTGGAAGTTTTATATTAATAGGAAAATGATCATGTAAGCAAGGAAAGATTTTTGAACTTGTCTGAAGAAGTAATTTATTCATTTGACTGAAAATATTTATTGAGTGCCTTCTTTTATTTGTCAGGTACTTCTCTGGTCTAGGAATACTACAGTGAGCAGAATAAGCAAAATTCTGCTTTCCTGGAGCTTACATTCTGGTAGTGGGGGATTAATAATAAACAGTGAATAAATCAATTATTGTTTATAATATAAAGGCTGTAGAAAATGAAACAATAAAGGGGTAGACAGTGCAGGAGGTACTGATCGGCAATGCAGGAGGCCGCATGGAAAATGTGATATTTGAGTGAACGCCTGAAGGAGTTAAGGGTGTGAGTCACCCAGTGACCTGGAAACTTGTCCCAGGGAGAGGGTATGTATCTGCATTAAACTAATGGTTATGGCCCTGGCTGGTGTGGCTCAGTGGATTGAGCATTGGCCTATGTATCGAAAGGTCACCACTTCGATTCCTGGTTGGGACACATGCCTGTGTTGCAGGCCAGGTCCCCAGCTGGGAACAAGAGGCAACTGATGGAGATGTTTCTCTCCTTCTATTTCTCCTTCCCTTCCCCTCTCTCTAAAAATAAGTAAAAACAAAATCTTAATTTAAAAAAAAAAAACACCTAATGGTTATGGCTCATGAATAAATATATACAGTTCCTGACACGACAAAACATAGACCCCCCCAGAAACAGTTGCCTAGTTTTGAAATTTTGCTGTTACAGTATATTTGCATAGTGTATGTTGATTACAATAAAAATGTTGTAATGAACAAGTTTATATAGATTTTTTAAAAGATTTTATTTATATTTAGGCAGAAGGGAAGGGAAGGAGAAAGACAGGTAGAGAAACAATGTGTGGTTGCCTCTCAGCGCCCCCTACTGGGGACCTGGCCCACAACCCAGGCATGTGCCCTGACTGGGAATCGAACTGGCTGGCGGTCGTTTGGTTCACAGGCTGGCACTCAGCCCACTAAGTCACACCAGCCAGGTCTTGAACAAGTTTATATAGATTTTAAATTTATAGCTGGAAACTCAGTTACGTTTTGTTTGTGTGATTGTTTTTTGTTTCAGGTTGTTATGGAACACTGGGGATGGAATCTGGTGTGATTGCCGATCCTCAGATAACGGCATCATCTGTGCTGGAGTGGACTGACCACACAGGGCAAGAGAACAGTTGGAAACCCGAAAAGGCCAGACTGAAGAAACCGGGACCTCCTTGGGCTGCTTTTGCCACTGATGAATATCAGTGGTTACAAATAGATCTGAACAAGGAAAAGAAGATAACAGGTTAAGAGGCATAATTTTTTAGAACAACTTATAAAACTGATTTTATTTGAAAACCTAGTGACATCTAAGATTTTTATAGAAAATTAAGTCACTGTAAATTTAATAATATGGTTTTAAGTTTACTGGTGTTAATTTTACTGAAGATGGTTCTATTAAAAATGTGACAGAGGAGTTAGTATTTGAGTATTACTAGCTTTTCTTATTGTAATAAAATTTCTCTTAAGGCAATGTTTCAGTAAAGTAATCTTGAGACATCTGAAATACCATCTATTATAGTCATTAAGAGAAATTTATGTTCAAGGAGTCTTAAGTGCTATAAATAATATTCCACATGAGCCAAGTATAAATTTAATTATTAAAGCAGTTTAGCAAGTGGTTAAAATAATTTGTTGGAGTTGGTTTTGTTAAAGAATTAATTTAGCTTTGGTACTGAAAATAATACCAATAATCATCTTTAATCTGTTCATTTCCAAGAAATCATTCTTACTCATAGTCATAGGTACAATATATATATATTACAATGATATGAATACAAGTTGCTAAAATAGAATGGTCCTTTTCTTACGTGTGCACATAATTCTCCTGTCTCCACAAGGGAACAAAGCCAAGGATTTTGTCACGATTATAATGAAAGCTTGCACTTAGATATGGTAACGTGTCAGAGGCAAAAAATGTTTGAACAGTGTATCTTAGGTGTTTATATTTGAGTAGTGAACAAAACTTCAAAGATCAGAGTGTGTGCACTATGAAAGCAACTCTCCATTCCCCACCAGGCATTGTGACCACTGGCTCCACCATGGTGGAGCATAATTACTATGTGTCGGCCTACAGAATTCTATACAGTGATGATGGGCAGAGGTGGACTGTGTACAGAGAGCCTGGTGTGGAGCAGGATAAGGTAAAATGATTAACAAGGTATTTTTAAAAACATTTTTTTAAATGAGCCTTTGCCAAAAGTCACAGGGACATTCCTGTGTGATGTAAGTTAAATGTCATTTGGTCTTACTCTGCCCTCTTCTGGTTATTTTAGGTAGTGTTAGTTGTTGACCTTAACCCTTC
This sequence comes from Pteronotus mesoamericanus, assembly GCF_021234165.1. Classification (NCBI taxonomy): domain Eukaryota; kingdom Metazoa; phylum Chordata; class Mammalia; order Chiroptera; family Mormoopidae; genus Pteronotus; species Pteronotus mesoamericanus. The sequence continues at coordinate 12,809,471 of NW_026555157.1, read as the reverse complement.
AAACCTGTGGATAAACAAGCAAGCAAAATATAACCAGAGACATTGAAATAAAGAACAAACTGACAGTAACCAGAGGGGAGGGGAAAAGGTCATCAAGGAACATGTATAAAGGACCCATGGACAAAGCCAAAGGGGGGTAGGATTGAGGGTGGGAGGAGAGAGTGTGTGGGTGGGACTAGGGGGGAAATGGAGACAACTGAACTTGAACAACAATAAAAAAAATTCTCAGTTGTGGTACTAGGTCCCTTTTGATGATTGTAGGGGTTAAGTACTTTACTGAATTTTTTTTTTACCACATCTTAATTTGTTATAATAGATACTTTATTAGAAAATTCTAAAAGGGAACTTACCATTTCTTGTCTTTAAAAAGCTTTTCTTTTCAATACACAGAATGATGGAAAAGCCTAATTTGTTCCCAGATTTCTACTTTGTAGACAAGAGGGACAAAAGGGCTAAAGGCAACATTGTATTATAGGATATTTTAGACGTGAAAAGTCATTTCAAGATCACCTCAGCAACTTTGTTTTAGAAAAGTTCACTATTTTTGTACCTGAAGAATTTCCTTAACTTCTGTATTTTCCTACCTGAAGAATTTTCTTAATTTCTGTGGTCATTATGAAATTGTTGTTTTAGTTAACAAAACATGACGGTGCTGAAATGTGCCAGATCAGGTGAGGGGTTGAGAGGAGGCACACGTGGCTCTCACTGAGATGTTTATCACTTTCACTTGGGCTCCCAGCCCTTGACCCGCCACAAGATCTTGTAACTGGAAGAGTTCGTGTCCCCAAGGAAGGTAGATTCTTCTCATCTAAAATTGAAATTTTGAGCATATATTTTTAATGGAACTTCATAATGAGTTTTTTTTTTTTGTTTTAGCTATATGATACTATCAGTTCTCTATCATTGATAAGATTTACTCATATATCTTCAATTACCACTTTTCTCATCTCTCTGTTCAACAACTGCAGGAGCTTCCTATAATCTTTCATATGGATCTAAACTCTTCTGCTGTTATTCAAGGCCTTCTTTCCTCTCTTCTGCTTGATACCACATGAACTTCATCTTTGGTGAGCCTGCACCCATTGAAGCAAATAACATTATTGTCTCCATTTCTGTCTTCTGCTTAATGCCCCCAAACTTGACTACTTTTTGCTCTTAGCATGTCCATATTTATTTGTAAACTACTTATTATATTCATGGGATATAGTTAATTTTCTGAAATTACAAGAGTTATCCATGATTATATTATAAAAACATCTAAAAACATTGAATTATATTTCTGAAAAAAAATTTTGTTTCATTTTGAAAGATAATTTCACTGAGTTGAGAATTCTAGGTTGATAATTCTTTGTTTCAGTACTTTAAATATGCTGGTACATTCTTTTCTGGTTTGAATTGTTTTCAGCAAGAATTCTGCTGTCATTCTTAACTGTTGTTTCTCAATATGCAATATATTTTTTTCCTTTGGCTACTTTTAAGATTTTCTTCCTATCATTTGTTTTAAGTAATTTGATTATGATGTGCTCTATGTAGCTGTCATCATGATTCTTCTGCTTGGGCTTTTTTGAGCTTCTTGGATCTGTGGATTATAATTTGCATTGAATTTGTAAAATTACAAGCCATTTATTTCTTCAACTATGTCTCCTCTTCAGCTCTAATTACATGACAGTTACAGCTCTTGAAAATGTCTTATAGTTCACTGATACAGTTCATTTTTTTAACCTTTCTCTGTATTCTAGTTTCAGAAATTTCTGTTGTTGTGTCTTCAAGTTCTGTAGCTTATTCTGTAATGTCTAATGTGCTATTAATCCTTCTTTTAAAATTTCTTCGATGTCTCTCCTTAACATGCTCATGCTTTTCATTACCTCTGAAACATAGTGAATATATAATAACTCTTAATGCCCTTGCCTACTAATTCTGTCTACCAATATGTCATATCTAGATCTTTTTATATTGATCAGTATTATGGGTCATATTTTACAAGTCTGGTAATTTTTTATTGGTAGCCGACCATTGTAAACTTTATACTGTTTTGTGCTAGAATTCATTTTTTAGTATTCCTTTAATTTTATTTGAGCTTTATCCTGGGATACAGATTACTTGAAAATCATTATCTTTTCAAGACTTGCATTTTAGCTTCATTAGGCAGGACTTGAGTAGCCTTTTGTTGTAATTTTTCCCCACTGCTGAGAAAATAGCATTCTAAGTACTCAATTCAACATCCCAGGTATTACACGGTTTCTTCACTCTGGCTGTTGGCAGTGTGAGCTGTTCTCAGCCCTGTATACCCCTCAGAATCATTCTACTGGCTCCTTTCTAATGTTTTTTTGACCCGTCCACAGAGTTTCTTCATATATGTGCTACTGAAGATTGAAGGGGAAACTTCCTACAGATCCTAGAAGTCTCTCTGCATTTTTCATCTCTTCTATACTGTACCCTGCAAATTCTAGCTTTGTTGGCCTCTCCATCACTGAGCCATCCCCTCAGTGAGCCATCACTGAGACACCAGGCTCTCTGTAGGCAATATTGGGTCAATAGAAGGGCTCACGTCATTTGTTTCCCTTTTCTTGGGTCATTGCCGTCTGCTGCCTATTGTCCAGTGTCTGAAAAACTGTTGTTTCATATATTGTATTTGATTTCTCAAGAAATTTAAGGCAGGTTAAATCCAGTCACTGTTAATCATGGATAGAAATGGAAGTCCTTGCATTGAATTATGTAAAATAACAATTTTTTTGTCTCACTTCTTTTATCCCATCTACTCCCTCTTCTGATAAAAACAAGCAACTTTGATTTTAGGTGCGTGTTCGTATATTAATGGTCTTTAGAAACTACCTACATGAAGGAACAAGGAAGGCTCTTTTTTGCTTAGTAGAGCCCTACATGTAAGTCAGAAGACGCTAATGCAAATCACTGCTCTATCATTGACTGTGCAGTCCCATTCTGTAAGCTGCAGTTTTCTGGATTCTGCCTCTTTTGTAGGGTTGTCATGTAGAGCAACTGAGTTAATTATATGAAATTTTTTGTAATTAAGAGCTCTCCCATTATAAGGCATTATTATTATTTGCTGAAATAGTTGAGGAAATGAGACAGTACTTGAGATCCTACTTTTACGTAAAGATTATTCATATAATGCATTTGTTGCTGTTTACATGAAATCATTAAATTAGGCAGATAACGGTGTCACTATTCTGGCTCAAAGAGCAACAAGAAAAGAAAACAGAATATGAGAACTCTGTTTAGTTTATCCAGTAGGTGGAGGTATATATCTGTTGTGTTAGTGTATGTTCACTTTCAGTCTATTTATTGAGAGAAAAATTATGACTAGTACACAGTAAAGCATTTTCTCTAAGATCTCATATGTTCAGTTATGCTTTACTTTGAAAATGAAATCAACATATTTGAATAGTTGGTAATTCCACAGAACTGGGGTTACTAATTTATTAATAACAACATACCATCTCATTACTATCGAAGCTCTCTTCCCAAGTTACCAATTGGCAAGTTGGTGTTCTTGGTTTGTAACCATCTTAAAATCATTTTTATATTCCTTATTTTTATTTTATAAGTTTTTGATGAAGAATGTATAGCTTCTTAATAGTTTTGCAAATTCTGATTAAATTATTTTCTTACAAATCAATTTTTATTGTTATATTTCACAGATCTCATTTAAGGCCCACAACAAACAAAATAAAACAAAAACATGTTTCAGTGGAGCAATTTAGCCTTGGTCTCTGTTGATATAAAATACCAATTTTCTTTGTTGTTTTTTAAAGATATTTCAAGGAAACAAAGATTATCACCAGGATGTGCGTAATAACTTTTTGCCACCAATTACTGCACGTTTTATTAGAGTGAATCCTACCCAATGGCAGCAGAAAATTGCCATGAAAGTGGAACTGCTTGGATGTCAGTTCATCCCTAAAGGTAAAGCAACAGTATGTTTCAGACGTGTTATTTTTAGTGAATTAATTAAAAATGCCAAGTGCTGCTTTCAGAGAAAGTAATTAACAATCATGTGAGAGTTTAACCTCTAATTACATTATCTTCTTGAAGGAATTTTTAAAATTAAACAGTTATGTCTTAAAAAGTTAGACATCATAATGATTTCCAGAATTACAAGTAGGAGAGGGCATCATTGATGAAATGATGTAATGAGATTGCTTTCCAAATCTAGTCTCAATCTTAATAATTTTTAATCAGGTTCCATGTAATATATTATTTGTATCACATAAGCATTGATGATTGATTATAATAGTAACCTCTAAGTGATTTTTACTTTGAATAAATTAAAAGTGGGAGGAGGAATCAAGATGGTGGAGGAGTGAATGGAAGTCACATTACCTCCGTCCAGTATCAATCTGGAACTACAACTAAATTGTGGAGAAATCACCTTGAACAAACAATTGAACAATACTGAGGAGGAGCCTTATAACTTTGGACAGACAAAAGAATCAGCTTTAGCACAACCTAACTGGTAAGGAGTGCGGTAGAGACTCAAGAAGCCAGACGGGGCACCCATGGGTGGCAGCACCAGAAAGATATTGAAACAGCCATTTGGAACCACCTGAGAAGAGCGAGGTCTGAACCATAAGCAGGGATCTCCAGCCTACAGCACCAGAGTCCAAAAAGTACATAGAAAACAGCCAGCTGCAAAAAGTGGCAGGGTTGCTCTCTGCCAGAGACAGGCGGCTAGAGACACAAGAGCCGTTTAAAGGGTCAATGCATAAATTTTTATTTGCAGCCACTTACCCTGGTCTCCCACAAAGGCAAGGACAAAGTGGTCTAGAGACACCTGAGGAGAAACTGGGGAAGGAGGCTTTGGGGAGGGAACGGAGAAAGTACCCAGCAGGATCCCTGTGCTGACTCCTTTCCCATATGGCAGCAGCCATCTTGCTCAGGCAGACCACTCCTCTGAGCAGCAACAGCATGCGAGGACACAATGGTCCCACCTCCAGGAGGGACTTGGCCCTGGCCTGGTAGTGCTAAAGCCTGACTGCTGAGTACAGAATGGCAGCTACAGATAGTAGATCCCTGGGTAAAGGGGGCCATAGAGCAGTCTAAAGATGCTTGAGGAGAGACTGGAGACAGAGGCTTTGAGGAGAGAATGGGCTGAATAGCCAACGGGATCCCAGTGCTGACTTCCCCCCATATGGCAGCAGCCTGAGAGGACCCAATAACAGTGTCCCCACAAGGGACTCTGCCCTACCCTGTGATGTCTGAGCTGGCCTGCTGAGTGCAGAGTGACTAGATTAACAGCTGAAGGAGACAGCCCCAGACAGTAGATTCCTGGAAATCTCAGACAGACTGCCTAAGGTCAGACAGGGTCAACATCTGACATCATCAGGAAAAAAAAAAAAACAACGGTTCCTACCATAGAAGTTCACACCACAAAGTCAGAAAATCAAAAGATCAATTTAAGAAGCAGAAGCAAAAAAGAAAAGTCTCACAAATAATGGGAAGAAAAACAAACACCCCCCAATCAAAGGAAAGGAGGAATCCCCACAAAGAAAACTAAATGAAATGGAGGAAGGCAACTCTCAGATATTGAGTTCAAAACAACAGTTCTAAGGAAGCTCGATGAGCTCTGTGAGCTCAGAAAGAATTCAAAAAACTACAGGGAAACCACCAGGAACTTACTGCAAACTATATGAGCAGGGAAAAGGACATAGAAAATGTCAGTAAGAGACAAGAGGAAATGAAGAATACAAATTCTGAATTGAAGAACACAGTAGAAGGAATCAAAAGCAGGATCAATGAAGCAGAGGACTGAATCAGAGAGCTGAAGAACAAGGTAGAAAAAAGCTTCCAGAAAGAACAAGAAAATGAAAAAAGACTCAGAAAGAATGAAGAGACATTGAGGGAAATGCAGGACAACCTGAAACGTAATAATATCCATATAATAGGGATACCAGAAGGAGAAGAGGAGGAGGAAGGGATAGAGAATCTGTTTGAAAAAGGAATGATGAGAAACTTCCCTAATTGGAGGAGAAAAAATGTCACACTAGTCCAGGAAGCACAGAGGGTCCCATTCAAGAGGAACCCAATGAGGCCCACTCCAAGACACATCATCATTAAAATGGCAAATATCAAAGACAGAGAATTCTAAAGGCAGCAAGGGAGAAACAGGTAGGAACATATAAGGGAGCCCTGGTACAGCTAGCAGCTGACTTCTCAACAGAAACACTATAAACCAGAAGTGAGTGGCAAGAAATATTCCAAGTCATGAAAAGCAAAAGCCTGCAACCAAGACTGCTCTACCCAGCAAGGCTCTCAATTAAAATGGAAGGCGAAATAAGGAGTTTCCCAGACAAAAGAAAGTTGAAAGAATACACCTCCACCAAACCAGCACTGCAAAATATGCTAAAGGGACTGCTTTAAGAAGATGAAGAAAAAGAGTCTATGAATACTCAGTTCCTTTCACAGTCCCCAATACTTGATATTACCAATATTTTTAGTACTTATTAATCTGATTGGGACAATGATGTGTTATATTAATTGTTCCTTTATTATTTGTTGAAACTAAACTTGTTTTTGTATATTTCTTGCCTATTTCTATTATTTTTAAAAAGCTTTAAATGACTTTTTGGTATTCTTTATCCATTTATTGGTTAAATTTAGAATTTTTTCCCTAAAAAAAAACAAACTATTAACCCTTTTTTAAATGTGTTACAAATACTTTCCTATTCTATTACTTGTCTTTGTCCTTTAACATTTTTATATGTATATTACTATATAGTCTTAAATGTTTAATATAGTCACATTGTCAATATTTTACTTTATAGCTTCTGTGTTTGAATATTTAACTTCAGGGTAAGAAAAATATTATTCTGTATTTTCTCCTAAAACTCCTTAGGTTTTACATATTGATTTTTAACTCACCTGACTATTTATTGTATAATGTGTGAAATAGGGCTCTATCTGTGTTTTATTTCAGGTAATAGTGGTCCATGTACCCAATTTGTTGAATAAGCCATATTTTCCCCATTGATTTGAAATATCAATTTTATCATATATTACATTCTTACACATATATATACATTTGTTTCTAGAATGCTCACTTTATTTCATTAATCTACTTGATTTTTTTCTGTTTTGGTGTCATGTTGTTTTAATTGCTGAGACTTTATAATGGATTTAATTTTTAAAATATTTTTATAATGGATCTTGACATTTTAAAATAATAAATAAATAAAATCAATCTGCATTTAAAAAAAGTAAAGAAAGAAGGAACTCCTACCTTTTGCAACAACATGGATGGAACTGGAGAATATTATGCTAAGTGCAATAAGCCAGTTGGTGAAAGACAAATTCCATATGATCTCACCTGAAAGTGGAATCTATTCAACAAAATAAACTAACAAACAAAATAAACCACAGGCGTGGAAACATGGAGCAGACTGAAAGTGACCAGAGGTGTTAGGGAAGGAGGACAATGGTGAAAAGAAGGAGAGGGAGTAAACAGCATGTAGGAATGACCCATGGACATGGACAACAGAGTGGGAATTGACTGTGGGAGAGGGGGGTGGGGTGGGATGGGTGGGGAGGACAAAGGGGAAAAAATTGAGACAACTGTAATAGAATAAGCAAGATTTGAAAATAAATAATTAAAAGAAAAAAATAAAAGTGGGAGTAACTTCCTTCAATACTGTATTTTAATACTTTGTTTATTACTGTTGTACTTCTAAGAACTATCACAGTGCCTCACACATAGTGGGCCCTCCATAAATATTAAATGAATTAATAAGTAGTATATCAAATTGCAGGGAAATTTTTATAGCTTTATAGTTCAACATCATTTACCTTTCTGTTATTTTCCTTTTTAAGAAGATTACTCTCAGTTTAATTATTTAAACTGAGAAATCCCAGTATATTTTTGCATTTAATACAGAGGATATTTATCCTTCTTACATATTTCTCTCTGACATTTATAACTACTGTGCATAATTAAGTATTCTAGGAGATAACAGAGACATTTAAATTACTATTTCAATTATGGTTTTTATAAGCAAAATATATAAACTTTTCTAAACTATTTTTCAAGGTCGTCCTCCAAAACTTACTCAACCTCCACCTCCTCAGAACAGCAATGACCTCAAAAATACTACAGCCCCTCCAAAAATAGCCAAAGGTATGCCTCCTTTAAATGTGAGAATTTCATATTCCATGAACTCGTGATATAATTTTCCATAAATATGTTCAAAGCATTGTAAAATAATTTTATTTTAATCCAGTTGAGGTAGGTAAAAGAATAAAGAGTTTTAAAACTTTTTTCCAGGTCGTGCCCCAAAATTTACTCAACCACTACAACCTCGCAGTAGCAATGAATTTCCGGTACAGACAGAACAAACAACTGCCACTCCTGATATCAAAAACACTACCGTAACTCCAAATGTAACCAAAGGTAGGTAAACCCAAACATTCACATCTGTTACGTAGTAGTGTTTTATTACGTTTTCAACTTAAGTTTTCAAGAACATTGCTAGCTTTTAAACTTCTACCTTCTTTTCCTTGAACTGGAGTATTTTTAAGCATAGCAAAAAATCTGATTCCCTTCCGTGGGAAGAAACTGGCTACTTTGCTCCAAGTTCTATTCTCTGGAGTCATGCAGAATTGTTCTTTAAATAATTAGAGATGGTTGCTGTATTCTAAGCCTCCTCTTGCAATTTTTGTCCCTATATAGCTAAACACATGGTGTGTCATGCCTAGACATATTTCTAGAAATAACTAAAAGCATTACAGTAGACAAACCCTTTTTTTTCCCCCTTAATTATATATGAATTTGCTGGATAGGGAACTTGGCAAAAAAAAAAAAAAAAGAGACATTTCGGTGAAAACTAATATTTTAAAAAATCCTCTGAGTTAACATATTCATAAAAAAACCTTTTGTTTCTGTTTTTAAAATGTATGCAATCATTTTTCAGATTATAAGTATGAACATTAATAGAATTTACTTTCAAATTTTATTAATGATAAGGGATTAACATATACAAAACATTTTATGAGTTGTTGAGAAACAAAATTTCAGTTGAATACAGGAAAAAAAGCATCTCTGTTCTAGAGGAATTAGTTTCAGCATTGGCAGATAAATAAAGCGCACGTATTTTCAAGACAGTGCAGAGAAAGCAGTTCATTCAGAGTAACTTGTACCACATAGAACTTTAATCGTTCTCAATTTCTGAAAAGTTGCCTGTATTCATATAGCCTTCTCCAACTTTCCATGTGTAGTTTCTTTCCTATCTTCCAAACAGACCAATTTCTGTCTCATGCTGCAGGAAAATCTAGAGAAAAGCAAGAGTTCTCAAAACCAAGAGATCTTAGCATGCACAAGATCTTCTTACCAGTTTGCATAAGGCATGTGTTTGGCCAGAATCTCAGACCACGTACCTGGATGGAAGAACAGTCCTTTTAAAATATTGCTCATCTTAAAACCTGATTATAGAATCTTAAAACCTCAAAACTAAAAGTATCCTAAAAGTATTTTTTCAAGAAATATGATTCCTATAAGACTAAGAAGAATAATAAAGAACTTCCAGATGGTGGCTGAGTTGGTGGACCTCGTATTCACCTCTTCCCAGAACCAAACTGGAAATTCAACCAAATTGGGGGAAAGTCACCCTGAAAGACCAACTGAAAACTGGCTGAAGAAATTTATAACCAAAAAACTGTAAAAGAAGCCACACTGAGACTGGAAGGAGGGCAGAAAAGCGGAAGTACTGGTCCTGTGCACAGTTAGAGGCTGAGGCACCAGAGGGATAGCTCAATGGTGGAAGGTCCCACCTGAGAGATGCAGGTCCTAAACCCCAGGCCAGGTTTCCCAGCCCAGAACACTATAGCCAGGAAGAGACACCCACATAGCATTAGTGTTGAAAAGCTGGGGGATTTCTGCCTGCCAAGGGAAGGTGGAGTCTACTTGAGGCACAGGCATTTTCTTAAAGGGCCAACATGCAAAATTGCATTTGCTGCCGCTAATCCTGGGCTCCAGCAGAAAGAAGGTGGTAAAGACTGGAGTCACCTGTGGAGAGTCCTGGGCTTGTGGCTCTGGGGAGAGACATAGGGGGATAGCTGGTAGGATCCTGGTGCCGAGTCAATCTCAGATACAGACAGCAAACATCTTTTTCTGAGGGAACAGTCCTGTCCTAGCAGCCGCAGCCTGGAGGAAAGCAAGTGCCCCACCCTTAGGAATTTCACTTACCCCATGGAAGGTGCCAGTGACATAGACCTGGGCAGAGCAGCCTGGGCAGACCGGCGGGGGGGCGGGGATTAGTACCTAGCTGTGGGGAGGGGCCATCCCCTTGACTCCCCTGTGAACCTCACAGGCACCTTCCACTCAAGGACAGAAAAAGACCTTCCCAGACAAGAAAAAGCTAAAGGAGTTCATCACCACCAAACCACTATTATATGAAATGTTAAAGGGTCTTTAAGCAGATCAAAAATATGAACAATAAAATGGCAATAAATGCATATCTGTTAGCAACTGATTCTAAAAAACAAAAAAGCAGAGCAGAAACAGAATCTTAAATAAAGAGAACGTTTTGATGGTTGCCAGATGGGAAGGAGGTGAGGAATGGGCTAAAAAGGTGAAAGGATTGAGAAGTACAAATTGGTAGTTACAGAATAGTCACAGGGATGTAAAGAAGAGCCAAAGAACATACATGCATGACCCATGGACATGGGCCACAGTGTGGGGATTGCCTGAGGGAGTAGGGGGGCTGGATAGAGGGGGACAAAGGGGAAAAAGCTGAGACAACTGTAGTTACATAATAAATATAATTTTTAAAAGTCAATTTTTTAAAAATTATTAATAAAATAGAGTTTTTAAAAAAATCAATGGCCTTTATATACACCAATAAACAACTATCAGAAAGAGAAACTAAAAACAAAACACATTTACTATTGCAGCAACAACAACAAAAAATACTTAGAAATAAATTTAACCAAGAAGGTAAAAGACCTGTACTTGGAAAACTATAGGACACTGAAGAACGAAATTGAGAAGATACAAATAAGTGGAATCATATGTCATGTTCATGGATTGGAAGAATGAACGTCATTAAAATATCCATACTACCCAAAGCAATCTATAGATTCAATGCAATTCTTATTAAAATACCAATGGCATATTTCACGGATCTAAAACAAATATTCCAAAAATGTGTATGAACCAAAAAAAGACACCAGATTGCCTCAGCAATCTTGAGAAAAAGGAACAAAATTGGAAGTATCACAATACCTAGTTTCAAACTATACTACAAGGTCATTGTAATCAAAACAGCCTGGTACTATCATAAAAACAGGCACATAGATTAATGAAACAGAACAGAAGCAGAACTCAACCCATGTCTGATGATCAATTAATATTTGATAAGGGAGATGAAGCATACAGTAAAGACAGTCTCTTTAATAAATGGTGTTGGTAGAATTAGGCAGATACATGCAAAAAAAAAAATGAACCTAGACCACCAACTTAGAGCATAAACTCAAAATGGATGAAAGACTTAAATCGTAAGTCATGAAACCATAAGTCCCAGAAGAAAACAGGCAGTAAAATCAGACATATTTTATAACAATATTTTTGCTGATAGATCTCCTAGGGCAAGGGAAATAAAAGAAAAAATAAACAAGTGGAACTACATCAAACTAAAAAGCTGCACGGCAAAAGAAACAACCAACAAAGTGGAAAGGGAACCCACTGTATGAGAGAACATATTTGCCAATGATACATCTGATAAGGGGTTAATTTCCAAATATATAAAGAACATATACAGCTCAACACCAGCAAGAAAAACAATCCAATTAAAAAATGGGCAAAAGACCTGAAGAGACATTTCTCCAAATGGGTCATACAGATGGCCAATACACGTGTGAAAAAATGCTCACATCACTGATCATCAGAGAGATGCAAATTAAAGCCACAATGAGATACCACTTCACACCGGTCAGAATGGCCATCATCAGTAAATCAACAAACAACAAATGGTGGCAAGGTTGTGGAGAAAAGGGGACCCTAATACACTGTTGGTGGGAATGCAGGCTGGTGCAGCCACTTTGGAAAACAGTGAGTTACCCCAAAATATAAAAAATGGAAGTGCATTTTGTCCCAGCAATCCCACTTCTGGGAATATGTCCTAAGAATTCCAAAACACTAATCAAAAAAATATGTAGCCCTATGTTCATAGCAGCATTATTTACAATAGCCAAGGTGTGGAAACAGCCCAAGTGCCCATCAGTAGATAAAAAAAAACTGGTACATTTATACAATGGAATTCTACATGGCTGTAAGGAAGAAAGAACTCTTAGCCTTTGGGACAGTGTGGATGGACCTGGAGAATTCTATACCGAGTGAAATAAGCCAGTCAAAGACAGACAGATACTGTATGATCTCACTCATGTGGAATCGAATGAACAAAACAAACTGATGAACAAAATAAAACCAGAGGCATGGAGACAGAACAGACTGACAGATCTCAGAAAGGAGGGGAGGAGGCTGGAAGAGATTAGCTAAAGAACATGAATGCGTAGCCCATGGACGCAGACAGCAATGTGGTGAAGGCCAGGGGCAGGGTGGGGTTTGGAGGGAGGAGGGGGCTAAGGGGGGAAATGGGGGATATCTGTAATAGTGTGAACAATTTATAAAATTTTTTTAAATAAAAGAATAACAAGGAATGTTACGGGTCTTCTTAATTGAAGAACTCTTGTCTCCTTTTTTTCTGGGACAGTGATGTATAGACCCAAACCTAAGCAGGTGTTTTAAAGCCTCTGATTAAATCAAACTGCACCCATCTGAACCTCGTTTTTCTCTCTCCCAATTTCACAAATTTTAGGGCTAAAAAAGCACATTTACTTTTCTGAATTCTTAGTGCTTTCTAGCCTGAGTCAGGATTTCTATGTTATGCACTTCTTCATTTTTACATTCAAGCTGAGAGTGACGATGGAGAGAAGCATGTCATGGTCAGATTGATGCCAGTGTGACGTCCAGGTCTTCCTTTATCTTCCTTTAGTGGGGCACCAGGTAGAGCCAGCAGCCTGTTTCCCTGCTTAGCTCTTTTGTCTGTTCTCAACAGATGCCTCCGTATGTTTTAAATCCTTGACCCAAAGGTCTTCACTCACTACCAGTAACCTGTTTAACTTACAGAGAAAGTAGAAGCCCTTAGAAGGAAACCCCCTTTTAATGGAACTTATAAACTCCCTTACCCTCTGTCTACTACAGTAAAAAAGGGGATTCTTTGTACTGCCCAAGGCTGGTCACTTCACCTGTGCCCTAGTCCTACCATCCAGCTTCTCAGAGTCTTGATGTTATTGATCATCCTCTCCTGCCATGCTCAGCCCCTGTCTGTCTTATGGATACAGTTTAAGTGAATAAGGACTGACCGGTGTCTGGCACTGAACCCTCAGGAGACATCAGCAGTTGCCGCCATCCTCACAGCCAGGAGGGGGTTGACAGACGAAGAAAGAGATTATTGTCACAAATGATCTTAGGCAGATCATTTTCTGTCTCTGGTCCCAGGTGCTTTATCTGTGGACTGAGATGGGGGATTAAATGACCTCCTACTCCCTGCAGACTCCAGCATTGTGTCAGTTTCTGCCCTGTTGATACACACATTGGCTTTCTATACTTCGTGCACCTTCCTGCATCTCTAAATACTGTGCCATCATGTTGCAAAATCATTTCCATTTCCCAGGTAATATTTTACTGTAAGGAGGATACCGGGATATACTTACTCCATCTCATTGTTGGGCATTTGGATTATTTCCTGTTTTTCACCCATCTGCATATACGGAATCTGGTCTCTTTAAGGATACGTCCTTGAATGTTATCTTAATTTTTTCCCCTAAGAATAAATTGTAGATATTGAATTGCCGAATAATCGTTGTGTATACATATTGCCCCAAAATGATATAGAAGGTATCAATTTATATTCCCATAAAAACATTTTTCCTAATAGCTCCTTCAAAAATTATTTTAAATATTGGCCAATTTGATAAGCAGAAATGAGATCTTATTCTGGTTTTAACTTCCATTTCTCTGATTACTAGTGAGGCTAACATGTTGAATGGTCACTTTTTTTTTTAATGTATTCACTCCTCTCCACCAGCTTTTCTATTGTTTGTTTTTGACTTGTATATCCTATAATGTAGTAATTACAGTAACCCCTTATCACATGCAGAACATATTGTCTCAGTTTATCCTTTATCTTTCAATCATCGTCCTGGTGATTTAAGAAGTTACTGTGAAAAATTTTAAACATAATACAAAGATGGATTAAATAGTGTGACAGACTTCCAAGTATCCATGAAAGCTTCTGAGGTTACTAGCTCATGCTTAGTCTCATTTCCTAGATAATATTTATGATATTTTTTGAGATGGAAACCTTTGAATGCTGATATGGTTAATCTTCACTCTTTCCTTTCAAATTTCTGCCTTTGGTATATTTCAGATGTAGCTTTGGCCGCTGTCCTTGTCCCTGTGCTCGTCATGGTCCTCACCACTCTCATTCTCATATTGGTGTGCGCTTGGCATTGGAGAAACAGGTTAGTATGTAAGTAGTTCACCTCATTGGTCCTAGAGGGGGTGCTTCCAACTGTGAAATAGAAACTAAGTACAAAAGATGAACTGTAATTTGTCTTTTTGAGAGGGAGAATTAAGATAGCTGTCAGAGTAAAAATACATGTTTCTCCGTAATTCCCATAAAAAATGAGTGTATTAAATTTTGCAGTACACATTAATAAGAACACATTAATACACACATTAATGAGAACAGCTTCTTAATATATAGTAAATAGGTACTTAGTAACACCAAAAGAATGAAACACACTTGCTGTCTTCAAGATGTTTAGTAGGATTGACTGGCACAAAATGAAGAACTATAATATAGTTTGATGAGTTATTTATGAATTGCTGGAGAACACAAATGCAAGAACCCCTGAAAGTTTTCTGAAATCTTTTCTTCAGGAAAGAGTATGCTTTTCTAAAAAGAAGGAATTGGATTTGGCTAGATACTAGAAGGTAGGGAATGGCCCATACTGACAGAATTGCATGAGCAAAGGCACAAAATGTAGGATGTAGGCAGACTAACGAGTCAGCTCATGGAGTCTGGCATAGGAGAGCACCGAGAAAGAACCATAGAAATACAGCCTGGGCCGGGAGCAGGGAGAGCTTTCTGGGAGAGAGAAATTTGGATTTCACTCTGTAGATGGGAAATCACTGGAGTGTGTTCAGCACACAGAGAGTATTATCAGATGATTGTAGAAAAATAGTGGCAGGAGTTTTGCAGAATGGATTCAAGAGGAGAGAGTAGAAGAGACAGACAGATGAATTAAGAAACTACAAAGGGTGGGCACAAGCATATCACAGTAATTCTGGAAAAAAGAAAGAGATGAACAGGGAGAGATGTCCCAGTGTCTTCAGCAGGACATCCGTCATGTCAAGGAAGTAGGAGGGATCTAGGACAATCTGAAGTTTCTGACTTCTTCTGTTAGACCAGTAGGGATGTTATGAGTTGAGGGAACAGAGCAGGAGGGACAGGTTTGGTGGAGCAAGAGAATGACCTCTTTTGTTTGGCCATTCAAGAAGTATTTGAGCGTCTACCTATGTCAGCTACCTATGTGAGCGATGAACCCTAAAATTTACAGAGTGGGAGAGGATACAGTGCGAAGACTGTCGGCCTGGTACCGAGATGGATCCCAATGGATCCCAGATTCATAATGTTGGGAGGGTGTCTAAGCAGAAACCCAGCAAGTTATTGTGAGGGCATTAGGGGAAGATGGAGAGGGAAAGAGCTTTAGGGAAGTCCAGGAAGGAAATTAATGATGCTTCCAGGGAACTGTACAGCAACAACAGTAATGATGAGAACAGCAGCAATGGTTAATTTTTATAGAAAATTAAATGCTGATTTTAGGCATTACAGGCATTACATTCTTTACATGTTTTACATATTTTAACTAATTTAATCCTCAAAACCACCTGTGAAAAAGGTACTGTTATACATCCTGTTTTACAGAAGGAGAAAGTGAAATAGGGAGCATAAATAACTTGCCCAAGGTCACCTAACCAGTACATGGCAGAGTTTTGCACCTGGATGCAGAGCTCGTGCTCTTAACTACTGCTATCTGTGAACATGTAATCAGTTGATGAAGTCTAACGCACTATGGTTAAAGCACAGGGATGTGGGAGTGAGCATTGAGGAGTAGAATTGGTGAGAGGGAGGTTGGAAGCAAATCTGGAGGTCAGTTCAGGATGGTGTTTAAAGAACCCTGTGGACATTCAGACTCTCAAGAGGCAGATGGAATACATGTCTGCTCAAGACAAAGGTCTGAGCTGCAGAATTGAAGATGCTTCTAAGCATGGTGGTTGAAATTGCTGACAGCTGGCTTTACGAGAGATCGTGAAGGAGGAGATACTATTAAAGGGCTGTGGAAAATAGTGAGGAGGAGCATAACTTAAACAGCTACAACTCTTGCAACCCTAACTCATGCCAAGCATTATTCTAAGCACTTGACATTTAATGAATAAATAACCTGACATTTTGAGAGCATATAAAATCTTTTATAGTACAACCCTTGGCTAATACCATTCAATTAATTGTCCTAGCCATATAAGGCATCTGACTTTCATTTAGAAAAGATTATTGATTGCCTTTTATTCAGAAATCTTATGATAATTTGAGGATTTTCAAGGAGAAAAGTTACTATTGAAATAGCATTTTAATATTACATTGCAGTTTTTTATTAACACCATCAGCACCTACCATCTCTTCCACAAATTTTACATTGTACTTTACTTTTGGATAGTGAAATGTTTCCTTTTAAATACAGTCAGACTCTAAAATAAGGAAGTCTTTATATCAATAATAAAAACATAGTTTTAATACTGGAGAAGAGTTTCCAAGTAGGAAAAGCACATAGCGTGGGCTTTTTGAGAAAGCCACGTCTGTGATCGTGAGCAGATTACCTAACCATCCTGTCCTCTTTTATGCACTGGTGTATGTCTGCTTTCTCTCTAGCTTTCAAAGCATTCATTTTAATTAGCTTTACATCCTTGAGTCAGAAACTGTCCTTTGTAAAAGGCTCTTGGTAGATAGTAATGCTTAACAGAGGGAAGGGAAGCTTTCCCCTGGGGATGAGGAGGATGTGTCAGAATTCTGAGGGGTGGACTGGGGAGAATCTTCTCTGTTGTACATGTAGCTCTCATCTTTTAGGCCCAGAGAATCCTGTTTTCTTCCCTCAGCTTTTTGTCACTGTTAGTGGCAGAGCTGATTTATCTTGGATGGTTGGGGGAATTTAGTCTATACAATTAAGGATGTGTGACACTTGAAACTTCTCTGGGACAGAGGACCGTAGCTGAAGAGCAGGAAATTTGAAAAATAACAATGCAGAAGAAAATGTGGGGATTTTTGTTGTTCTCAGAAATTTGTGTGATTTCGCCATAAAAACCCACATGTCAAGCTGGGTCTTTGATTTGATTCAGTCTTTTTATCTCCAGACTGAGCCTTTTTTTTTTTCTTTATTCCTTTTGAAATAGTTGGGTAATGAGAGAATTCTCTCAGGAGACCATTAATATGTATTGGGAATCCAGAATTCATGAACCTCGACAAAGTCAAATGAAGTAGAGGACTCTGCCTGGTAGAACAGCAAGTGGAAATGTGTACTCTTGAGTAATTATTAACTTAGGTGTTTATCCTGCAGTTTCCGGGCTGTCTTACTAGTGAATTCACTCTATTTGCTAACTTTTTTCTGTATTTTTCCAGAAAGAAAAAAACTGAAGGCACCTATGATTTACCTTACTGGGACCGTGCAGGTAACTCATGACTTTGTATCTTTCTCTGTCAGCAGGAAGCCCCTCCCTTCCTGGTGGCAGTAATGAAATGAAAGTTGTTTTCAGGCCCACTTACCACTTAAACTCCTCAGGACTGTTAGAAGAACGCATTCTTCCTCTGTTCTTTTCATTTTTACTCTTCTGGTAAATCTATTCTAGTCACTAAGTAATGAAATGGAAAGGAATCTGTTTCTTCTGGGAAACTTGTCTGGTTTTTATCATCTATCTATTTCTCTTTCTTTTAGCCCCATGCAAACACTGTGAAAGAAGTAAAGGATTTGGGTCCTAGTAACAGTGTATGTTTGTCACTCTTCTATGGGTATTTACCAGGTGGAGCCCAGCAGTGTAGAAACCCACAAAGTCTGCCATCTCTGGCCTGTTGAGTTGTCATCTTCTGAATTCCACCTCTGTGCAGCAGGTGGCAAATTGCTGCAAGTTACACCAGAGGCCTACAGGTCTCCCACTTCCCAGACTCACTACTGGAACAACTCTTAGGAGCCAAAAGAGTTCACCACTGCGACCAGGGTAGAAGAGAGCAGTGGTTGGTGCTAATCACATGCTATTAGTCCCCCAAGGTGGATCTTGGAAATTATTTTTTGGGGGGGGAAAAAAAAAACATTAAAAACCACCCCTACCACAGACAAACTATGTCTGGCTAGTGATCTGCTTCTGTATATACTTCTGACAGAGATTTTTACTGTGTTCTGCTTTGCACTGAATATTCTATCAAAGCAAAAACTAATCTTGAACAACTTAAAAGAACTGGAAAAAGAAGAAAAACTAAACCCAAACCTACCATAAGGAGGGAAATAATAAAGATTAGAGCAGAGATAAACAAAATAGAGAACAGGAAAATAGAGAAAATCAATGAAACCAAAAGTTGGCTCTTCAGAAAGATCAACAAAAGTAACAGACCATTAGCTAGATGGACTAATAAAAAAAGGGAGAAGATTCACAGTACTAAAATCAGAATGAAAGTGGGGACATTACTAACAATTCTGTGGAAATGCAAAAGATTATAAGACAATGCTATGAAAAATTATGCACCAAAAAATTGAATAACCTAGATGAAGTGAATGAATTCTGAGAAGCACAAAACCTACCAAGACTAAATCATGAAGAAATGGAAAATTTGAATAGACCTAAACTAGTAAAGAGATTGAGTTAATAATAAAAAGTCTCCCAACAGAGAAAAGTCCTGGACCCGATGGCTTCACTTGTATTCTACCAAATATTTGTAGAAGAACTAAACCTTAAAGATTCCACCACAAAAAAAACAACTATTAGAACTAATAAATGCATTCAGCAAAGTGGCAGGATACAAAGTCAACATACAAAAATCAGTTGCATTTCTATACACAATCAGCAATCTGAAAAGAAAGTTACAAAAACAATTGCATTGATAATAGCATCAAAAAAAAGTAAAATAGTTAGGAATTAACTTAAGGAAGTAAAAGACTTGTACAATGGAAACACTGCTAAAAGAAACTTTAAAAAACATAAATAGAAACACAACCTGCGTTCAGGGATTGGAAGATTTGCTATTGTTAACATCACTACTACACAAAGTAATCTATAGAGTCAGTATGAATCTCCATCACAATCCCAGTGATATTTTTGCAGAATTAGAAACATCCATCCTAAAATTTAGGCACTCCAAATAGCCCAAATAATCTTTAAAAAGAACAAAATTGCAAAACCGATACTCCCCAATTTCAAAACTTACTACAAAGCAACAGTAATCAAAACTGTGTGTGTGGTAGGGGCATAAAGAGAGACATATAGACCAATGGAATAGCATAGAGAACCCAAAAATAAGCCCTCATGAATACGGACAAATGATTTTTGGCAAGGGTGCCCAGACCATTCATTGCAGAAAGGACTGTCTTTTCAACAGATAGTGCTGGGAAAACTGGATATGCGCATGTGAAAGAATGAAGTTGGACCCTAACCAAATACCATATACAAAAGTTTACTCAAAATGGATCAAGGACCAAAATATAAGGCCTAAAAAACAATAAAACTTACAGGAGAAAACCTAGGACAAAAGCTTCATGACATTGGAGTTGGCACTGATTTCTTTGATAAGACACCAAATGCCCAGATAACAAGAAAAAATAGACAAGTTGGGCTTCATGAAAATTTGTAAATTTTCTGTATCAAAAGACACTATCCATAGGGTAAAAAGGCAGCCCACAGAATGGAAGAAAATATTTGCAAATCATATATTTGATGAAGGATTAATACTTAGAATATGTTTTGAATTTCTAAAACTCAACAACTTGATTCAAAAATAGGCAAAGGACTTAAATGGACATTTGTCCGAAGAATATCTACAAATGTCAATAAGCACATGAAAAGATCCTCAACGTCACTAATCTTTAGGGAAATGCAAAGCAAAATTGCAATGAGATACCACCTCACTCACACCCATTAGGGTGGTGCCTATCAAAAAAACAAGTGTTGGTGAAGCTATGGAGAAACTGGAAATTGTGCATTGTCACTGGGAATGTAAAAAGTTACAGCTGCTGTGTAAAACAGTATGGTGATTCCTCAAAAAATTAAAAATAGAACTCCCATATGATTCAGCAATTCCACTTCTGGGTATGTAGCTATAATAATTAAAAGCAAGGTCTCAAAGAAATGTTTCTACACCCATTTTCATGACAGCATTATTCACAACAGTTAAAATGTAGAAACATCGACTGATGAATGTATATGTAATGTATATACATGCAGTGGAATATTTTTTTATTTTTTTTATTACTGACACTATTACAGATGTCCCCCATTTATATTATTCTTAAAAAGGAAATTCTGCATTAAGCTACAACATGGATGAACCTTAAAGACATTGTGCTAAGTGAAATAAGCCAGTCACAAAAAGACAAATACTGTATGATTCCACTTATATGGGGTACTTAGTCATTAAAATCATTGAGACAGGAAGTAAAATGGTCGTTACCAGGAGCTGGGTGGAAGGAAAAGTATGGAATTAATTGTATTAATAGGTGTAGAGTTCAGTTGTACAAGATGAAGAGTTATACAGATGAGTGGCGGTAATAGTTGCACAACAGTGTGAATGTATTTAATACCACTGAACTGTGCACTTAGAAGTGGTTAAGATGATAAATTTTATGTTATGTGTTACGTGTATTCTACCACAGTGAAAAAAGAAGTTTGGCCTTGGTGGGTTGGGGGATTGTTCCATGCACCAAAAGGTTGTGGGTTGGATCCCTGGTCAAGGCACATACCAAGGCTGCAGGGTTGATCCCTGGTCAAGGTGCATGTGGGAGGCAACTGATGGGTGTTTCCCTCTCACATCGGTGCTTTTCTCTCTCTCTCTCTCTCTCTCTCTCTCTTCCTGTCTCTAAAATCAATTTTAAAAAAACCCTGGTGAGGATTAAAAGAAAAAAAGAAGCTTGAACATAAAGGCTAGTTTGTATAGATATTTGTTATGGAAATGGTTTTGGTTTAAATGCAACAGGACTTATCTTCATATACTGTTACGATTTTAGACACAGGTTTTTATTTAACAGTCTCTTTTGCTTACCATCCCAATGAAGGTTGGTGGAAAGGCATGAAGCAGTTTCTCCCTGCCAAATCAGCGGGACACGAGGAAACGCCAGTTCGCTACAGCAGCAGTGAGGTTAACCGCTTGAGTCCGAGAGAGGTCACCACAGTGCTGCAAGCTGACTCTGCAGGTAGCGCTTCGTGGCAGCCTTCAGGCATGGGAAGAGGGAGAAACTGCTATGCTGGCTGTAAAGTGCTTTGGGATTCACAGAAAATCTTTTATCTTCTTTAGGGGTGGGAGATCGGCTATTTTCTGAAGGAAGACCACTTTTTGAAAAGATGATCTTGAGAGGTCATTTCTGTGTCTCAGATGTTCTACCCATAGAATTGGGGCATTCGTATCTAAAAACTATGGTCATTTTTTTGTCTGTTTACCTGGAAATTTGTTTGGTATTATTGGGGATATAGAGACGTTAAAAGGGGAACTTGAAAGATACAGCAAGACTTACAGTATTTATATTAACTGGCATGTATTGTAAATATTCCCTCTGAAATTATACTTTAATATTATTCAAATAATGGAAAATTTCTTTTCCAATGAAATACTGTCTATGTATCTGAGGAACATAGACAAACACTATGTAAAATTACATGAATGAGGCTTTCTGGTATATTAACTTATTGCTATGCTACACAAGATGACACCTTTCATTTTAATTTTGAAGTTGGTTTTTACAGTGTCTGTGTTGATAGGAACAGAAGTTCCATGAAGAAGTGTTAGCTTTTGGTGTAAGCCTGAGGCTTCCACCCCAAATTGTATGAGCGCAGTATTATGAGGTAACTTCTGTTGTCTTTTGCAATATCCAGAGTATGCACAGCCGCTTGTGGGAGGAATTGTTGGCACACTTCATCAGAGGTCTACCTTTAAACCAGAAGAAGGGAAAGAAACAGGCTATGCCGACCTGGATCCTTACAACTCTCCGGTGCAAGAAGTTTATCACGCTTACGCCGAACCACTCCCGATTACTGGGCCGGAGTACGCAACCCCAATTGTCATGGATATATCAGGGCACACCACAGCTTCAGTTGGTCTGCCCTCGACGTCCACTTTCAAAGCTACAGGGAACCAGCCTCCTCCTTTAGTAGGAACATACAACACTCTCCTCTCCAGGACTGACAGCTGCTCCTCAGCCCGGGCCCAGTATGATACCCCAAAAGGTGGGAAGCCAGGTCCCAGTGCCCCAGACGAATCGGTGTACCAGGTGCCCCAGAGCACACAGGAGGTATCGGGAACGGGGAGGGATGGTGACAGTGGTGTTTCTAAAGAAATCCTTTGAAGGTGATGCTGCTTTTTACAAAGCATCATTTTAAAGCACATGGCCTTTTTTTTTCCTATTAGTGGTAGTAATATATAGAATGTACTTCATATCTGTCATGAATGTCGTTGGGGGAAATGGGATGACCGAGGTACAGGAAACTACTAATTTTGTCATCTTGCTTTACAAATGTTACTGTGGCACACTTACTGCTTGCCTGAACATCCTGTTTGTTACTACTGTAAAACACTATTTTTAACACAGAAGAAGCTCCCTGCGATGCACTTCGAAGAAATTAAAAATCACTGAGAGTAAGTATTTATTACCAATGCTGCAGGTACATATGATTGATTCAAGAGGTGGCTCTGTAAGCCTGACTGGCGATGACATATGGTACTGTTCTTGAAATGCCTAATGGCTTGAAATTCTGCTCTTTGTGAAATGTGGGTACTGCCATGATTTCCTCCTCTCCTATTCCTATATTGCTTTCTGGACTTTTTAAAAGTAATAATAAGTGATACAATCATTGTTTTGATTGCAGTCATAGGCACTTGTCCATTTTTCCTTAGGAGAGCTCTAGGTGAGAAACTCTGACTTGTAGAGAGCAGGGTGATCGATTTTCACTTTTTGACATTCTTGAGTGCTTTGACGCTCATGGACATGACCTGGTCTCGTCCTTGCTTGTTCCGCCTGGGACCTGTGGCGGCCAGCCCCATTCTAGTGTTTATAAAGCATTTGAGTCTTTTCAGGGGCTGATTCTTGCTTTATCAAACCTCACGAATTCAGATGTTTAAGTTTACTTCTCTCTGTGGAAACAGGAACTTCGCAATTTAAAAAAGATAGAGATGCTCTCCTTCCCCTCCAACTTTATTTGCAGTGGGATTTTTCCTAGGAGAGTTGTGAAAAGTCAAGGGCTTCCAAGTAGACACTGTAAACATGACCCACTTAATATTTATCACAGTGAAAGGCAAAGTCATTCTTCAGAAGTCATATGAATTACCTTTAAAACAAAGTAACCGTAACTCACTCTCTTTTTATGTGTAGGTAGATTTGTTTTCTTTGAATCTCAAGGTATTTTTTTACTTTTAATCAAATTTTTTAAAAAAAGCTTTAATTTCAGTGTTCCCTAAACTGTTAAAAGATCGATAAACCCAACATGTAGTCCTCAGCTCTGTGGGACTGTGCCCTGGCGTGTGTGCGGAGAGGCATGAGTGGTTCTCTGTACTGTATCATACCTCGGGAGGAGATGGTAGAGCATCCTGGCACATGACCTTTCATGTGTAGTTCTGGATACCTCCGGGCAACTTGTTTGTCACCACTTGCCCAGAACTAGTTTTAGGTCAGTGAAATAGAAATCATCTGCAGTTTACCAGCCCGTAATGTAAACATGTTTAAATGTCTTCAGACTGGCAACGTAATGTAACATAACGTAAGCTGACCATGTGATTAAAATTTGATATCCCTTGTTCTGTGAACCTTAATTTGTAGACGTAATAGAAATGTACTTTTCCATCAGGTCCAAGTCATTTCTGTTGGCCTGTGCCACCAGGTTATGTTGTTGCCAGAATTTGCTAAATTTGACTAAAGGTGAACAGTCTTCACTTGTTGTTTCATGAGTGTATCAGTAATCTAAACCATTGCTTCAGAATAGAACTGTTTATTTTTACAGCCTCCCTGCCCTCTACTTGACTTTGTTGGTTTTGTCTTCATTTGCTTTTGCTTTTCGAAACACACTAGGAGGCATAATTTTATCCACAGAAAAACCAACACATATTTTGTTTCGAAATATTTGAGACAAAGAGCACAGGTGTTGAACTTTTACTAAAACATATGAATGTGTAAAGCACATGTATTAATGCAGTCATCCCCTTTCAGGTGGGAAGAGAGTAAACCAATTGCTTTATTTTTTTAATTCATCCTTAGTACAGAGAGAATATACTTTTCCTAAAAACCTGAAGCTTTAAGAGAAATGTTTTCAGTAACTATTTCATTTTCCCAAAGATGCTTGCTATTTTTGTGTAATTGTGTGCACCTACTTTTCCCATGGAACTTTTTTTTTGAGAAGCCAGTGTTTTCTTAAACAATGCATGTTTTAAGACTTGATTCATGTTGCCACTGTGCTGTTCTTGAACTGCCAATGATTTTTACAAATATCTAGTTTTTACTACTATTATATATTTTACTTTCCAACTGAAGAGCTGAGCCTGATACAAAGGGTTGTTCTGTCTGGTTTTGTACTTTTAGTTTGTTTTCATAGTTGAGTTTTGGAGTTTGGTGGGTTTTTTTAATTTGTTTTTACCTGCATTTATATATCTGATATATATACAGCTTTGGAGACAATCAAGTAACAACTGAAAATGTGAAAGCAACCATTTTTTACAAAATTTTCTTGAATTTTTATTCTTTGCTTGAAACATGTAAAAGACTTAAGTCACTGTGGTTTATTGAATTAAATGTTTTCCTGTTAATACAATTATAAAAATAGAATCAGACAATGGTGCAACAAGTGTGGCCATTACATGTTTCATAAAATAACACTGACTTCACTGTTACTTGATCTTAGGAACCAGCACAGTTAAAGATAAGATATTGTGAATGCTGATTTATATTTTATTAAAGCTGTAAATCCAAATAGATCCTCTTGTATGCAGGGTCTACTCCAGTTATTTAAGTTCACGTTTCACTGTTTGCACTTTGCATTGAACAATGGGTTTAGTTCGCTGATGAAATGGTTCTAGTAGAGAAATTACACAGTAATTGAAAATATGAGGTTGTATGTACACTTGCCCTTCCCCCAGCAGGGGAAGGGGCAGAAAATGAGCTCATCTAAATATGAATGTGGCTATAATCCATGGCAAGTGATAAAGCTTGAACTTACTGCCTTGGCTCCACATTGTCACCTGGAGAGCTAAAGGGCTACAGCAACACCATGTCAGATGGTACGATTAGAGAGAACGAAGAGATTATGCTTTTCAGACTTTTTTAAGAGATATCAATGAAGCTTTACCTGAAAGTTACCTATTAGCTCTGCCTTTCAGCTCTGAACTTGAAGTCCGTAAACTGCAAAATCTAAATAAGAGTTGGATTGTTATTAAAATACTTTTTAGTTCATATGTGCCACCAATTCTCATTTAATCCAACTTGTGAATAGTTTCTTCATCTCTCTCTCTCTCTCTCTCTCTCTCTCTCTCTTTTTCTCTTTTGGCACTAGGAAGGGTGGAAACAAAACACACATTGAAATACATATTAGAAATAAAAATGGCTTGAGTGTCAGTGATATTCTCCCAGAATGTACTTTTCTTACCTCGGCATGTACTGTAGTCACTCAGTATTTGTATATGTTGCTAGAATTTAGATTGTATAAACAGTGAAATTTTAATGTGTTCATGTTTTAATAAATTGTATATATGTGTCTTGCTCAGTTTTTTTGGGGGGGGGGGGGCTTAACTAAAACCACCTTGAGGTTTGTACCCCACCCTTATACTACACAAAATGCCAGATTCCTCAATTTTAACATCAGTCAGAAAATTTTATGGCCAATATTATAGTACATACAGTAACCTTTAGAAATGCCACCATTGGTTTTTGACTTTGTCTGTAGCCAGCAGTATCCTTGTTGAAGCCGAAATTACTTCACATCAGGCTGAACTTCAACAGCCAAGCTACAGCCTCAGGCCGTGTGATAGGAGGAAAAGGTCACCCTGAGCATGTGGACTCCAGTCTAGTACCTGCCTTTTCCACCTCAAAGTTATTAGAAGAATTACATGAAACTGGTATTGTGCAAAGTATGCAATTAACAGAACAGCATCCATATTTAATGTCTAGATCTGGGTTAAATCACCTAGTTTTCTCCCCTTACCCTGCTTTGTAAGTGCTTCATTTATTCCTGTTTCTGGTCTAATATTTCACCCTTTATACACTTTCTTTAGAGAGGCAAGTTGGTTTTCAGTAACATCGATGTCTTCTAATGATAGTTATTCAAAAGATACTAATTCGTTCAACTCCTATCTCTTCTGGTGGCTTTTAATTCCATCATTCTTATAACTTCTGTTCTCTCCCTTTCTCCTTCACCACTTATCCCCACTCCGCCCTCACCATAGCTTTAGTCATACTGATTACAATGGGAAGGGAGACCAGCTCACCGCATTTGTAGGACTGGCTTGTTTGCAGCCTATAGGACCCTCCTCTGGGGAACCCTAAGTAGCCAGGGAAGCTTTCCATTTGAAGATGAGACATAAAAATACCTTGACTCTCCTTAAGGAGTTCCTTACTTGTGCCTTTTTCATCTTTCTAATTTACTTCAAATAGTAAACTTTTAAATTTAATGAATTAAACCAGGCAACACACAAAGTTTAAGAATTTTCTCCTTGAGCGTGTCTAACTTCTTTATATAAACTTTATTTCTTTGAAATAATGCAGTCACAAGACTTTAATAACTGCATTCTTTGGTTACTTATGTAGAATTTCATGTTTAGCATACTTCCTTCTACTTAAAAACAAAAAAATACCATCTTTGTTCTACCTAATTATTCATTATAACCATGGTTTACTTAATTGCAGGACAAATATATCACTATGATCCTTCAACTTCCATTACCTTCCATGCTGCTGTATTCAGAGCTGGTTTAAAATTCAAATCAGGTTCCTTAAATAAAAAGAAACTGAAGAGCCATCCAGATACAGACCTGAAGTGCTTCTGGTTTGCCATATCAAGGCACAACCACATGCCACTTCCCCCCAATTTATAGTAGCCAAATATGTCATCTTGTACTGAAGTTTGTTGCAGTGAATTTAAATTCCCTTACTTATTAGGAAATCATATTCCTTCAAAAGTTCAAGGTGAAGTAACTAAAAAGATGTTTAAAAACACCTCAGAAAACTAGCTTATTTTTTTAAAAATGCAATTACAACTTATTTCCCTGATATCTTAATATCTCTTGGTTTTCATAAATTAAATACAGTCATAGAAATTAAACTGGTGGTTATGAATCACCAGGCAGCAACAAGCTTAATATACAGGGTCCAGCACAAATAAGCCCCTTTTTTATTACAAAACTTTTATTACAAAATCACAAGTATGTACTTCTGTACCATAACACTCAAGCACACCACATGACATTGCAGGTGAAATGTTCAAATTAAAACTATAAATTATTACACCGATATTATTACCCTAGCAACCACACTGCAGCCGGCCTTACTTCTGCTGGACCCTGTACATCATTCCTTGACAAGTACATACTTTTAAAAATAAACTAAAAATTGCAGTATAAAAATAAAACTATACTGTTAGCATTATCTTCTCTGTAGGGTCAATCTTGAATCAAATTGATTACAAAGTTCTTTTTTGTAATGTCCTTCAAAAAGAGCTGCTCGGCAGTCACATTGTGATATGCATTCTAGAAAATAAAAGTAAAATAAAGTGACCATTTATCCCAATCTCACATAACAGGAGCAATAGAATATAACAAGTGGCATGGACTTAACTTTCATTAACCTTTCTAATTTATTGTTCTTTTCTCATTCTTGTGCCAGAGCTTTCCCTAAAGTCCACTTTTTCCACTTAAACCATCACATAAATAAGAGGCTTCCTCACCCCTGATCTACTAACAATGGTAGAAGTCTGGAAACCAAAACTGTAAATCCCAATGGGTTGATCACTTTAATGAAATCACCTGGAACTCAGGTTTTAAAAAAATTCTATTCTATTGATGGGTATCCTAATTTTCCTTAGGAAGGTGTTTTAATGTGTTTTTCTTAAGATGACTAGAAATACCAGATGTGCTGCAGGAAAGGTTAGGGCTGAGAAGAAACGAGCCTGAAGCCTGTCCCAGGCCCCTAACTACTCAAGTGTTTGTCTGACATTGTAGGGGAGGGCACAGAAAGTCAGTATTAAGGTCTAACCAAATTATACCACTTCTTCAACGCACATAGCATTTGGAGGTGATGATTTAAGAGGACTGTGATTTCATGGGATATATCCATGTGCCTTAGAGAAATCATTTCAATATTAAAAAATGTACAGATAACATCTTAATCCTATCACTTGTGATATGCCACTAATCTAAGTTAGAATTAGGAAACCATAAAACTCCTTCCCAGTGTATTAAATAAAAATTTGAAGAATCAAGTCAACTACCATTGATCCCTAATTCAAGGGAAGCATGATCTACTATTAAAAGATCATAACCTTTCTGGCCATAAAGATTCTTTCATGGAGCTAAAATGTTACAGACCTTCTTGTCTACTTAACTGAAAAAAATACATGAAAATAACTACTGTGCACATGGCAATGCTTTTAGGTGAACTTGTAATATCTCCAATAGTAGATTGTCTATACGTATATTTAAATAGTGCAAGTATTAAGATAAGGCTTGGTCCCTCTACAGGTTTGATGATACTTGACAATAACGGAGATTCTCCCAAGGGTCTGAGGCCCACAAACTGGGAATTGCTACTCTAGCAAAAACTCTGCCCTTGAGCCCTCATTGCTTTACTTGGTAGCTCTGTAACCCTTATCTAGCCCTCAACTTCTCAAAAGCTCTTCCCTCAGTAAAATGATGGAGTAAAAAGAGAGAAAATAGGCTTTCCAACTCTAAAAATCAAAGACTATACACACACACATTCATATATTACCTTACTCATCAAAGACATGGTGGCATTCCCATAGTAGTGCAAAGGACTCTTGAGGTCAGAAAAGTTGTATTTAAAACCAGCAAGGTGAACTTCATGACATATATGAAATGCCAATGTGATGGCAATAATTCCTGTTGTTGGGTGTTTGGGTTTCTGGGGAAGGAAATTAAAATTTGCTTAAAATCCAAATGAGATACTTGTTTCCAAAGCATATGTGGATGTCCTAATCTTATAAATCTTACAGTTTAACTAGCTCTTCAGAAAGACTAACCTCAGTGATAAGTACTACTAGTAAGTATCTGACTAGAAAACAAGGATTCCAGTTATATGCGTAGTAACATCACAGTTTCAACTAGATACTCATTAATTTAAAAACAAAAAAGAAATCATCGCCTTCACACACACACATTCAGAAAATGTGCTATAACAGGTGTTTGACAGGAGGATCTTGGCATTCAAAGTTTTAATTCTCAGTAGGGTGGCTTTCAAAGGCATAACAAATATATAAAAGGGTTGGTTTATTTTGGGTTTGGTTTTTTTTATGAAAAAGGGAAAGATAGGGAGAGAAACACTGATGTGAGAGAGAAACATCAATTGGTTGCCTCTCGTACCCACCGCAGCCTGAGGATGGAACCCACAACCCAGGCACATGCCCTGACTGGGAATCAAACCTTTAACTTTGAGGAATGAAACCCAACCACTGAGCCACACCAGTGAGGGCTGTATCAAAGTTTTATCATAACAATTCAAGGAGATTTCCTTTTGATTAAATGTTTTTTACAGAGCCCATGGAAATTAACATGTGGTTAATTACGATTTTGAGGAAAGAAAAGAAAATCAAAGCAGCACAATAAAATCAAGTAAACACCAGACGCCTAACAGCCTTTTGTACAAGCTTTTCTTTACCCCATCCGCTACTGTGACTTCACAAGCCTCCACCATACGCTGGAAAAGAAGGTTCATGCCTGGGTTCAAGACCTAGGACTCACCCATCCAACTTCACCGATCGATCCCATCACTGTTTCCATCTCCTCTGCCTCTTCATGTCCTGACTCCCTTTCATCACACCTTAGAGCACTTCACCATTATAATTATTCCCTTCAATTCTCTGGCACCTGTCACCCACAGAACCTGTATTACTCCTAACAGAATCTTAATCCTGATCAAACCCACATCCAAGCAGCAGAACAGGGCAAGAGAAAACAACATACTTGCCTGGTCACACGTAACACTTATGACCAAAGTTTCAAGCAGGCATTCAGTTGGGCCAGCAGTCCAATTACATCCCCTAGTAAATTTCCATTCCTACTCCCCAAGATGATAGTTTTATTCCCCTCTATCCTCCAACAGTCCTAGCCTTCTTCCTACTATAATCCTAGTTTTCTAAGAAAATAAGCAATCACATAAAAACGACATCATCTTCCCAACTCCAGACAGACCTTTGTCTTTACCCAAATTTTCAGCACTCACTCCTCTTACAGGCACAAGGTGTCCCTGTTTCTGCCTACGGCCACCTCTCTGCAAGGGCACCGTGCTTGTCACATCTCTCCTCCCAACTGCTCTGCTTCCACAGTGAGCCGCTTTCTCCCCTCATCATCGATAGTTTCCTTTATTGAATCATTTCCTTCAGCATACAAACATACCTTTAAAAACTATACTTGATCCTATGTTCTCTTCCAATCATTTCCCTGCTCTCTTTTCTAGCAAAACCCCATTAAAGATTTGCCTCTGCTGCTTGTGTCTTGTGTTCTCTTTAATCTATTTCAAATAGGTTTTCTTCCTTTCTTTATTCTAGCTCACATCACCAGTATGACCTCCATGTTTCCAGAACCAGGGTTTATTATGTGTGCTCAGGCTCTGGATGGCACCTGACCTGGGTGACCTCTCCAAAATACAGCTGTATCCTCATGTGGCTCCTGGGGCGCCCTGTCCTACTGGAACTTTGATCTAGTTACAACTAGCTCTACTACCATCTCTTAAGTAAGATCAGGGTCTTCCTGTGCTTTTGGAGTTAAGACACTACCTAAAACAAAACACAAGTGATAAATCTGATCTTACTTCTCAAGAAAATAAGACCTGAAATGTTACAAAACATACTTGTACATTCAGAAGCTGTCCTTTTCACCTCAGAATTACTAAGAAATTACTAAGAATCTATCCTTTCAATAGTAAGAAGCAGGCTTTAAGCTTAAAAACACATATGTTTTTTGACTTGGGAATTGCACTTTGAGGGGTCTAGCCTATGGAAATCATACAAGTGTGCAGAAAATCCCTATAAGCACAAGCATTTCTCTGTTACCTATAGAAGAAAAAGCTGGGTACAAATCTAAATGCCTTTATAGAGCAATCAATTAAATGGAGGGGGAAAATAGCAGAACAATATCTGTGGTGCAATTACAATTATATTGAACAAGCAAAAAGTCTATGTGTATGTGTTTATAAATAAATAGAAAAGTCTAGAAGGATATAAAGGCAAAAAAAAAAAAAACCTCAGGAGATAATGTGAGTTATTGAGGGAAAAGAAGGATATCCTTTTTCTAAATAGTCCTTTGTAAGTTATTTGATTTCAAGCATGTAATACTCTAGAATTCTTTTTACCATGCTAAAGAAAAGATACATGATGTGTATCTCTTGGGATTTTCCCTGATTACAAAAAGATAAAGAAAAACCCTCCTTTCAGCTGTAAGAGTATGTTTCACAGTAACTGAAGCTTCAAATGAAAAACACATCTCTGCCACCGTCCGGACAGGGCATTGTTTTCTAGGAACTGTACACAGGGCTACAAAAGTCACAGTCAATGATGTTTCTTTTAACTAAAGAACTGGGACTTTGAGGAACTATCAATATTGCCGTAACTACCATTTTCTGAGAATTCAGTGTCTCTTCTTCTGTGACTGGAGAAGTATTTCTGGACCACCTTATCGTCCTTCCTCACCTTTCCTCTGGTGTTCCTGTGGTATTCGTATCACAGATTGCTTCAGACCCCTCTTGTTAGCCTGAAAGCTATACATTGCCCCGAAACTAGTCCTGCTGCTCTGCACACAGCCTGCACCCAGCCCCGCCTTGCTGCAGTACACTGAAGACGAGGTTATCAGAGATGCGCTATCTGGGCATAGAGATCAAGACCCCAGAAGGGCCCCCACAAAGACAGAATAAAATATTCACTAAAGGTTCTTTTGCTTGCAACCTGAAAAAACACAAAGGTAATATTCTCAGATACCTAATTTCAGTAACTCAAACGAGGCACTCAGCAGCCACCTCATGAGCCTTGGTCTTCAGTTTCCAAGACCCTTTGGGTTCCCCTGCTCTACATGAGCCGGAGCTTTAGTTTGAAAGAGTGCAAAGAAAAATACGTACCTGATTTTTGGGAAACACTTTTGGAAAATTAAGCAGTTCATAAGCTGCCATTCTGATAATGAAAGGGTCTAATATTCTGATTTGATATGGTTTATAGATGAGGTTTAAGGCTGGCTTCTTCCAAAAACCATTAGTGTTCTGAAATAAAGAATATAAAAAAAACTTTGTAGTTGTCTTTTTTTCTATGGAAAAAAACCTGAAGGTAACCGGAAGGCACGTCAATTTTGCCAACTTACTATTTTGCCACCGGTCAGCAATTCCTGCAGCCACTTTAAATCATGGGGCTTAAAAGCAGTGAGAATCACTGTAGAATTAGGATCGTTGTGTTTAGGATCTGAAAAAACAGATTCTGGATAAAAAAG
Organism: Pteronotus mesoamericanus; assembly: GCF_021234165.1. Classification (NCBI taxonomy): domain Eukaryota; kingdom Metazoa; phylum Chordata; class Mammalia; order Chiroptera; family Mormoopidae; genus Pteronotus; species Pteronotus mesoamericanus. Next base: position 12,776,475 of record NW_026555157.1, on the reverse strand, counting down.
TCTGAAGGTTGTCCTTCTCCCAACTTCCTCTTCATGTCCTAAAACAGGACCATTATTCATTCTGTGGATAGGAAAACACAAGATATGTTGACCAATCGCAGTATGAACCATTCCCCGCACAGATCGCAGACTTTCAGAGGGGGGCGGCTGTCGGCCGCATATCCAGTGCTCTGGAGGCACAAGGCAGTCGATCAATTTTTTCACATGTAACGGCCAAGGAAATCACCCCCTTTTATGAACCAGCTGCTTGAGTAAAGCAGAAACTTGCATTCGTATTTGAAAATGAATTGTGGGGTCACTGGTAATTGAGTCTTACTTCCAGGAAAACAAGTCTACGTGAAACAAATGTGAACATAAGAACCACAAAAGTAGGGTTAAAAGAGAATTTGGAAGACATCCCAACAAAAATCTCCTGAATTTACAGAAAAGAGCCCTGAGGTTCGGAGAGAGAAAGTTACTTGCCCAGCATTACACAGTCATGTAGCACGTGGACATGTGTCTAAGTGACTGAGGCAAGAATCACATTGAAGGTGAACACCCATCAAAACCGTTATGCTCTGAAATAAAGTAACAAAATTGCCATATTATACCCAACCACAACCAAATGATTATTTATTGGTAGAGTGAAGTAAATAAAGAACCACAAAGAATCCATTGGGTTTGTGTATGCTCAAAACCAAGGTTAGATTTTGCACGCACTATGAAGGCATGCTATTAAAAAGAATGCTTTGTTTCCAAAACATTGTTCCCAAGAAGAATACTATTTTGCCCTTTGCTATTGACTCTGTGTAATAAAAAGACAGTCTTAACACTTCAAGTGACTTTCATAATGTGCCCATGGCATTTTTCCCACAAGGGTTTCCTATAGTTCTAAGTGATCAGATTTTAGACAATTGTAGGAAAAGAAATTTGTGTTTCAAAGTTGTTTTGTGGGTAACTTTTCACAGCTTCCTCAAAGTGGATAATAAATAGGAAATAAGGTGACATCACTGTGCAGAAACCGTCAGCAGTTCGTAACCCAGGAAGACCCCCAGGTGTCGCCAGACGAAACTAATGCAGTGCCTTGGTGCCCGCCCACCCCCTTCCCCATGAAGCATTCCTGCTCTTCAAAGACTTCCAAACTGAGCCCAGATGATGACTTTACATCAACCTTTCAATGAGAAAACAGAAATGCCCTCATTTTCCTACCACTCCATCTACGGGACTCTTGGTAGCTGTAACCACAATGCCAGTTGTCCTTTTCATTATGAAAGATCAGCAGTACCTATGCTTTGGACCCCATTTCTCTCTTTCCTTACCACCCCAATCTCTTAATTCACTTCTATCAGCGTACCAATATGTTCTAGAATCTCCTATCTTTATAAAAGAAAACAACACAAAATCCTCCTTTGATGTCATAACCATCTCTGGCTACTATCACATTTCTCAGCATCACAGCAAAATTTCTCAAGAGTTGCCTGTACTGGTTTCTCCACTTTCTTATCTGTCATTCTCTCCTCAACCCACTTCCACTGGGCTTCTCCCCACATCATGCCTCCAAGTCTGCTTTGTCAAGAGGGTCAATGAACTTGAGGTTGCCAACTCTGTTCCTGTCTTGCATGGCCTCTCACCAGCATTGGACATGGTGGTTCTTCCTTCTGTCTTAAAACACTGTGTTCTCTTGACTTCTGGGATCACCTTCTCCTGACTCCTCTTACTTCACTGGGGGATCTTCTCCATGTCTTTCACTCACTCTTTTTTTCTTGGCACAATCTTTGAAGTATTGAGTACTCTAAGGCTCAGTTCTGGGTCCTCTTTTCTCTCTCAGACGCTTCCTGGGAAATCTCACCCACTCTATGGTTTAAATACAGCTTATAGGCTCATCGAAACTTTACCCCGTTTATCCAACTGCCTACTGGACTTGTCCACTGAAACTCTAATAGGTTATCTCAAACCTAACATATTCATACAGAAATCTCGATTCCCCTCTAAATCTGCTCCCATGCTAGTCTTCCCCAATTCAGTAAATGGAGCCACTATCCAGATAATTTCTTATGGTGAAAATCTAGGAAGTGGTATCCCTGGTTCCTGTAATTCCCATCTCTGCTCATATCTAATACATTAACAAATCCTGATAACACTACCTCTAAAACACATCTCAATCTATCCACTTACCTCCCCTGCCAAGACAATCCTGACCTCAGTCACCATCACCTACCTGTAGACAGCAACCCAACTGCCTCTTCATTTCCACCCTTGTCCCTCATATTCCATTGTTTATGCCACAGCTGGAATGTCTTAAACATAACCAGATCAAACTGCTTTCCTGCTTTAAAATCTTAAAGTGTTTCCTGTCATACTTACAGTAAATCCAGACTCTAATGCTAGCTTACAAAGTCTAATCCTGGCTTGCCCACCCCTCTCCCCCAGCCTGTTGTCCTTCCACTCACTGGGTTTCTCGTTCCTCTCAAACCCAGGGTCATATCCTCCTGAGGACCTGCAGGGAACATTCTCTCTGCCTGCATTGCTTTTCCCTAGTCTTCACTGATTGGTCACTTGGTTCAGTTTAGACGTCTCCTCCTCAAAGTGGTCATCCATCCTAAAGTAGCCACTCAATAATTATCACATATTTTTAATTGTATGTATGGCATTTACTGTCCTATTTCCTTATTTAATTACTGTTTTCTTTCCTTATTAGAATGTGAGCTTTACAGAGAACAAGCACATTGTTTATTTACTCTATATCCCCTGTGGCTAGAACTGCCGGGCATATTAAGGGAACTTAATAAATATTTGCTAAGTGAATGACCTGAAATCTAGGCTTACTCTAGCCAACAGCTGAGAGACAAGGTTGTGTAATGTACTCAAGATCAGAACAACTCCCCTTCCTTTTAAAACACAGCTGTACTAAAGTAGGAAACCACATTCTTTAGAAACAATTCCAGTTTAGGAAATGAGAAATATTTACCTTATTATTACATCATAGGAGTCAATTTTTTCTCCTAAGGTCTTATTCTTCAAAACTCCTCCATTGCCAACCACCACGCACTTTTTACATGGCACACTGTTGGGCAAATAGACAAGTGAGAAATTGAGCCATCTATGAAAGAAACTGGGTGATTCCAGGAATCCATTCATACTTTCAGGAACCCAAAGCCAAATTTCACTTATTGCAAGGGAGAAATAGAACCAATTGTGACTTACAGGTCTAAGAATAGATTAGAAAGATATGAACTTTGAGAATAACAATCCACAGGAAGTATATCATCATTAGCAACTATTAACTCTCACCAGCCCATACACATTTCCTTATTTGATTCCCATAACCACCCATTGAGATAAGTAATCCTAATAGTTCCATTTTACAAATGAAGATAGAGGTTTAGGAAACTGTTAGGTAACATTTCAAAGTACTACTCCAAAGAGAGAACTTTGAATAGAATTTGGATCCAGATCTTTGAACTAAAAAACTCCCTTCAACACAGGATTCTGCATGTTAATATTGATACAAGTGTGTTTTCACGATACCTGTGTGTACAGGTTCTTACCAGTGTTACCCGTTTCCCTGAGATCCTAGCTCTAGGTTGCTGCTGTATCTTGTAAGTGTGCAGACAGGTTGGAATCAGGTGGGGACAGTACAGCTTCTTTGTACCTGCCCATGTCACTTAAATTCCCCAAATATGTACTGGTCCTTGCAGCTTAAACAATACAAACTAAAAATTCATTCTGCATTCCTGGCAATGGGCTTTAAAGTAGGACACAAAGTGGGACTTCCTGTTGCCGGCTAGGGTCAGCCGAGGACCCCAGCCTATGTACCATCAGAGCTCAGCAAACAGCATGGCCCATCTGTCCTCAGGCTCCTACCACTGCCCAGCCAGACCTGAAGAAATGACAAAACAGGTTGTGTCCTTCCCCTTTAGGAATGAAAGTACAGAGGGGAAGGCTGATGAGACAGCCTCGTGCCATGTAAGTATGAAGAAAAATTTTTTCTAAAAACCAGAAAATCAGCACACCAGATAAACTCCAGACTGTAAGGCTTTTAGGAAATTCTGAGTAGCAAAACTGCATGAATGATGTAGAATATTTAAACATAGAGAATATATTAGTACAGGAACCATTTAAAAGAACCCAGCATTGGCCCTGTCGTGTACCATGTACACATTCCTATATGCATAAGATTACCATTTTTATTTTGAATTTTAGTTCATCTATTTGATTTATTTTAATTTATATATATATTTTAAAGAGGAGAAGGGAGGGAGAAAGAGAGGGAGAGAATCATAAATGTGTGGTTGCATCTTGCACTCCCCCTGCTGGAGACCTGGCCAGCACCCAGGCATGTGCCCTGACTGGGAATCGAACCAGTAATTTGGTTCATAGGCCAGCACTCAATCCACTGAGCCACACCAGCCAGGGCCCAAATTCTTCTTATGAGACCAGCATCATCCTAATCCCAAAACCAGGTAAAGGCACAACAAAGAAAACTACAGGCCAATATCACTAATGAACATCGACACTAAAATCCTTAAGAAAATACTGGCCAGTCACATCCAGCAATACATTGAAAAGATCATCCACCATGATCAAGTGGGAATTATCCCAGTGATGCAAGGATGGTACAATATTCACAAATCAATAAACATAATTCATCACATAAAAGGAAAGACAAAAATCACATGATCATATCAATAGATGAGGAAAAAGCATTTGATAAGGTACAGCACCCATTTATGATAAAAACATTCAGCAAAATGGGAGTAACGGGGGCATACCTCAACACGATAAAGGCCATATATGAAAAACCTACATCCCACATAATATTCAACAGGCAAAAACTAAAAGCTTTCCCACTAAAATGGGGAACAAGACAAGGATATCTGCTTTCACCATTTCTATTCAACATAGTATTGGAAGTCCTAGCCACAGCAATCAGATAAGAAAAAGAAATAAAAGGCACTAAAATTGGAAAAAAGGAAGTGAAACTGTCATTGTTTGCAGATGACATGGTAGTATACATAGAATTCCTATAGACTCCACCAAAAAACTACTCCACCTGATAAGTGAATTTGGCAAAACAGAGGGATGCAAAGTCAATACTCAGAAATCAAAGGCATTTTTGTACACCAACAATGAAAGATCAGAATCAGAAAAAAAAATTCCATTTGCTATAGCAACAAGGAAAATAAAGTGCCTAAGAATAAACCTAACCAAGGAGGTAAAAGACGTGTACTTAGAAAGCTATAGAACACTGAAAAAAGAAATTAAGGAAGTCGCAAATAAATGGAAGCATATACCATGCTCATGGATTGAAAAAATTAACATCATCACAATGTCCATACTGCCCAAAGCAATTTATAGATTCAACACAATCCCTATTAAAATACCAATGACATATTTCACAGGTATAGAACAAACATTTCAAAAATTTATATGGAACCATAAACAATCCTGAACAGCTACAGTAATTTTGAGAAAGAAGAACAAAGTAGGAGGGATCACAAAATCTGACATCAAACTATATTACAAGGCCACTGCAATCACAACAGTCTGGTACTGGCATAAAAACAGACACATAGATCAATGGGACAGAATAGAGAACCCAGAAATAAATCTGTCTCTATGGTCAATTAATACTTGACAAAGGAGGCAGAAGCATTAAATGGAGTAAAAATGGCTCTTCAACAAATGGCGTTGGGAGATCTGAACAGCTACATGCAAAAAAATTAAATTCAACAACCAGCTTACACCATACACAAAAATAAACTCAAGATGGATAAAAGATTTAAATATAAGTTATGATACCATAAAAGTCCTAGAGGAGAACATAGGCGAGAAACTCTCAGATATCCCATGCAACAATATTTTGACTGATAAGTTCCTTAGAGCAAGGGACATAAAGGAAAAAATAAACAAATGGGACTTCATTAAAATAAGAAGCTTCTGCAAGGCTAAAGAAAACCTAAGCAAATTGAAAAGGGAACCAACTATACGAGAAAATATGTTTGCCAATGATACCTTGGACAAGGGTTTGATCTCCAAAATATATAAAGAACTCGCATGACTCTACCGCAGGAAGACAAACAATCCAATTAAAAAATGGGCAAAGGACCCAAACAGACACTTCTCCAAGGAGGACACACACAGGGCCCGGAGACAAATGAAAGGATGCTCAGCATCACTAGCCATCAGAGAGATGCAAATTAAAGCCACAATGAGATACCATTTCACACCGGTCAGAATGGCCATCATAAACAAGTCAACAAACAACAAGTGCTAGTGAGGTTGTGGAGAAAAGGGAACGCTAGTACACTGGTGGTGGGAATGCAGACTGGTGCAGCCATTGTGGAAAACAGTTTTGAATTTCCTCAAAAAGCTAAAAATAGAACTGCCTTTTGACCCAGCAGTCCCATTGCTGGGACTACATCCGAAGAATCCTGAAACACTAATTCAAAAAAACCTTTGCACCCCAATGTTCATAGTTGTACAATTTACAATAGCCAAGTGCTGGAAACAGCCTAAGTGCCCATCAGTAAATGAGTGGATCAAAAAACTGTGGTACATTTACACAATGGAATACTATGCAACAGAAAGAAAGAAGGAGCTTCTACCCTTCACAACAGCATGGGTGGAACTGGAGAGCATTACGTTAAGCGAAATAAACCAGGTGGTGAAAGACAAATACCATATGATCTCACCTATAAGAAGAACCTAATCAACAAAATAAACAAGCAAGCAAAATACAACAAGTGACATTGAAATAAAGAGCAAACTGACAGTAACAGGGGGGCGAGAGGGGACAATGGAAAAAAGAAGGGGAAGGGTCATCAGGGAACAGATACAAAGGACACATGGACAAAGCCAAAGCAGGGTAGGATCGAGGGTGGGAGTTGGGGGTGAGCGGGGGTTGGGGGAATGGTGGGGAGAAAATGGAGACAGCTGTACCTCAACAACAATATAAGTTTAAAAATTTAAAAGAAAAAGAATACTCTTTTCCATGCTTTAATACGAGACTCTTAGCTCCCAACATTAAAGAGTCATGCCCAAATCAATGTCTACTGTGTTACAAAAACAAGAAAACCCAGAGTTCCACCGGTGGCAGGGTCTGAAGGGGATGGTGCGGGGATGGTGGGCGGAGACTGTCCAACAGGCACTCCTTGAGGACATGCCCCAAAACCTCTATCATGGACATGTCACAATGGGCTCTAGAGATGTTTATTTTTAAAATCTATTTGTCTTTAACTATGAAAGTAACATCTCTAGATAGTTTTCTATGCAAGTTTGACATTCCTCCTAATTCCAGGAAGGCACCTTTATCAAAGGTGCCCTGGCTCTGCAGCAGAGGTAGAGAGGACCGGAGCCCTGGAAAACATTCAAATTCCTTCCCTCACCCTGGCAGGCATGGCTCAGTGGGCTGGGCTGGGCTGGGCTTCCTCCCGCAAACCACAAACACTGCCAGTTTGATTCCCTTGTCGGTGTGTGCCTGGGTTGTGGGCCAAGTTCCCCATGGACAGGGGTGTGAGGCCCCGTGAGTATTTCTGTCCCACAGGGATGTTCCTCTCCCTCTCTTTCTCCCTCCCTTCCCCTCTCTCTACAAATAAATACAATCTTTAAAAAAAAAAAAAACAGGAATTTTGCCATCTTCTTCACCAGATCCATCCCATGAATGTTCTGTAGCAATTCCCCTACACACAGTTTATTTGACCTTTCCTTCCATAACTTTGGGGTCAGCTTAATGCAAATAAGAGGCTGAACTTGAGGCTGGCTTCATCACCCCAGTGGAATGCCAGGCATACTGGGCAACATGCAGGCAGTGGCTAGGAATGGACAGGGTCAAAATAACAGCTCTGTTCCTGCCAGGTAAGCTTCACAGGGTAGAGGGAAATTTCTGTAATTATGGTAGCAAGACTAACCCTGTCCTCTGAATGAAGGCTGAGACCACTTCCCTGTCAAGGGAATGGGCAGCCTTGCCTTAAGGCCAGGTGGCCTCGGGGTTACAGCTCCCATCCTGGCTTGGGGTCCCCAGGCTGACCCAAGCTGCCACCCCCAACATGCCATGGTAGGACCAGGAGTACAGGCCGCCACCACGTCTCAGGATTCTTATCCTGGAATCTCAACGAAGGACTTCTGACATCAATAAGAGTTTGTTTAACTCAGCTCAGTTCCAGACACAGCAGTGGCGTAATCACTGCTCAGCGTGGACTGACAGGCTGAACCTCAATGTGCACAGGAGTTCCCCTCAGCATTATCAGTAGCATCATCGAGGCAGTCATCAAGCCCTAGGTCAGGTGTGGCCGAAGGAGCCACACATGATAAAAGCTACCATCTGTCATATTAGTATGTCCCTTCCCTGGTCCACGCTCAGACTCGAGGTCCTGGACCTCCTCTCACAGACCCAACACCAAGCCTTCCAGCCAAGACAAGAGGCGGGAGTCGAGCCCTGCCAGCAGATCTCTTCTACAGGAGCCCAAGGGTCAGCTACAGAGGGAGGGGCGTTCCTTGCACCCGGCCTCTCCAGCATCCTCCTTGTTATGGTCCCAGCAGGTTCAAAGACTTGGGAAAAATGGAAAGAAATCTTATAAACACTGCGTCACTCAAGAGAACGCCAATTCTCTCTCTCTCTCTCTCTCTCTCTCTCTCTCTTTCTTTAGAGAGGTTGGTGCGCTCAGGCTAGTTTTCTCACGGAAAGACATTCGAACTGACTTTTTTCAGGATATAGTAAGATGCATGCACAAGGACACAAGACTTTCCTTTTACCAGAAAAGTCCTTCATCAAGCATGAATGCATCTCAGCTTAGAGTTCTGCTGAGAAAAAGCAAGCAGAAGTTTCTCCTGGCTGTGGGGCTGACAAAGGAAGCCACCCAGAAATCCTCCCAGGAATTCCAGTGCTCCAGGACCAAGTGCACATTTTCACAGGAAGCACCTCCAGGTGCAGCCACATCTGTCCTCCCTCCCCCTCATTGAAATGGAGGCTCCATGAGCTCACAGGTTGTTGTCTGTTCTGTTTGCTAATGAATCCCAAGCACCTGTACCTGGCACAGACCTTGGCCCCTGCACGTATTTGTTGAATGTGTGAATAAACGCAGCCACATTCCTCCACAGCTGATGGGGGCAGAAGGACAGGCAGGCCATGACTCTGCCTGCCTGTGTGGCTTTTGTGTCTCCAAATGATCATGATGCCCTGCCTTCTAGATGACCTGGGAAGACATCCGCCGAAATCCCACTGGGTACAAAACTGGTTTATGGCATCAAGCAAGTGAAGTGCCCGGCACCACGGCTGCTCAGGTGTGAATCATCTGTGCCCTCTGCCAGGACTGCAGTGTTGTTGCAGGAATCTGGAGGGTCCTAGGGGGTGTCTCAGCTGCCTGGCTTAGGGATCCCTTTCCCCCGAGCATGGTCCAAGCTGGACGGATGAGCCCCAGGTTAGTGGGAGCACAGGGCTGGGAGCACCCTCACTGGAACCTCCACCTTCAGGCTCACAGTCGGTGGGGAAGGCCACCTCCTCACAGGCCCGACATGGGCTAGTCCCTGATTGGTAAAGGAAGAAAACCGAGCATTTCTACATCATCTCTGTTCCCGCCAACAACATTATGGGCTAAATTGTGTCCCCCAGCCCATTCATCTGTTGAAGCTCTGACCTCCAGCACCTCAGAATGCGACTATATTTGGAGGTAGGGTCTTTAAAGAGGCGATTAAATTGAGGTCATTAGGGTGGACCTTAGAGAATTCCAATTTTAAAGGTGCTTTGCAGCTCAATAATCATCACATTTTTAGAAGTTACACTTTCTATTTACTTCTCTGTTGGCTTTGGAGGGGGCAGATGGAAGGTGAGAAGGCCCTTTGCCATAGGAAAAAGTTTGCCAGTGCCTCTGAAAGGCAACGTTGTCAGGGAATTTCACCTTTCCTCCTGGTAAGGGATATTGCAAGGACACCCATATTTTCCTGGGGATCATACGTAACACTAGAAATGGTTTTACGCCCTGGCTGGTGTGGCTCAGTGGGTTGAGCGTCATCCTGCAAACCAAAATTTCCACCAGTTCAATTCCCAGTCAGGGCACATGCCTGGGTTGTGGGTCAGGTCCCTGGTTGGGGAGGGGTGGGGTGTGAGAGTCAACAGAATGATATTTCCTTCACACACTGATGTTCCTCTCCCTCTTTTTCTGCCTCCCTGTCCATCTCTCTCTCTCAAAATAAATAAATAAATAAATAAATTTTTTTTTTAAAGAAAAGGTTTTGGGGGAATCCCTAGGACTACTCTTTGGCGATAATATCTTATCTACAACTAGTGTTCACCATGCTGCCATGATGCTGGGAAATATGTAACATACCAATACATGGTCTGAACTACACTCCTCGTTAACTCATTGCTTCCTTCTCTCCCCAGCAGGTACCCACCTACCACCAAAGGAGCGATGTATTCTCTCCTTGGTTACACCTGCCTGGGATAGGCCCCTGGCTTTCCCTGCTTCCTTAGGTATGAAACAGTAACTTCCAGTGTCCTCTGGGTGAGTGTGTAACTTTGCCATCCATATTTAATTAACACAACTTTCATGCACAAATAGCCATAGTGAATTGTGTGTCTCTAGAGGACAAGAATGGTAATATTTATATTTCTGTAATCTCCAATCTACAATGTCCTAATTCACGGGCTACACACTTTAGACATCGGTTTGGTTGTTGCTTTAAGTGTGGTGGTTGTTTTCCTACTTTAAGTCTGGAGAAGCAATGATGTGTTCTTCCTTCTCCTACCCTGGAAACAGATAGTGAAATATACATGCCCCAGACTGCTCATCTGGAAAACAAAGTCATTCCAAGAGTGCCTGAACCTGTTAGTGGAAAATCTGGAAAGCTGCTGAAGCAATAACAGTTAAGAGGCTACACTACCCCCAGGTGAAAGGCATGTTCCTCATCAAGTCAGACAAATGCAGAAGCGTTAGTACTGTAGGTGGAGGGAAACATCAACAACATCAATGTAGAGAAAGTAAAATTTGAATTGTCCATTTCAAGCAATCTGTGATGTCTTCTCTTCTAAATGCTTTCTGACATTCACTTTCCCTTCAGCAGCATCATATGCATTAACATTTATCACTCCATCTTCAACAATCCACAGCAGATCCCAGCAATCATAATACCAACAGCCATGATCCCTCGTGCCTTGCTAGCGGAGCTCTGCTCTCATCAGTCTCACAATGGTGACTACATTTCCCTGCCAATGGTTGGGCTAGAGGTGGACATGTGACCGACCCATCCCTGGGCAGTAAGATAACAAGAAAGTCAAGCCCTGGCCAGGTGGCTGGGTGGCTCAGTTGGTTGGTACATCATCCCATACATCAAAAGGTTGTGCATTTGATTCCCAATCAGGGCACATACCTTGGTTGCGGGTTCGATTCCCAGCTGGGCACATATGGGAGACAACTGATCAATGTTTCTCTCTCACATTGAAGTTTCTCTCTTTTTCTCTCTCTCAAATCAATCAAATCATATCCTCAGGTGAGGATTTTTTTTTAAAAAAAAGATATTGGGGAAGTCTATTAGATGCTCTGGAAAAAATTTTACTCTGAGCAACAGTTTTAGAGGAGCACTCTTTTTATCCACTTCTTCCTTTCTGCTTAGATGTCAACATGTGATTACATCGAGTTGGAGCAGCTGCTGTCATCTTGCCACTAATGGGAAAAGGCAGAGAGAGCCAGAGAAATCGCCCTGACATCATGGCCACTAGCTCAGTCTCATAAGCAGGGCCCCTCCATACAGATGTGCAGGCTGCACACAGTCCAACCACAGAGTGTACCACTCAGTGACTGTGTGTGTGAACTGGTACTTCCTGGAGTTGTGCAATCAAGTCTGTTGCCACAAACAGCCATCCCCTACCAGGACAACCACCAGCCTGCGGAATCACCAAAGATACCCCCTGTGTATATGGTATGGGAGATAACGGTCTGCTTTGTTTAAATCACACCTTAGCCGGCAAGATTGCTACTTACTGCTCAAAGATCACAAAACACTGTGCAATGAACTGTGGTTGGGGATCTGACTGCTGGTTTTCAGCACCTATTCAGCACCTCTATTCAGCACCTCTGCAACCGTGGCCTAGCGACGTGAGCTTTTGCCTCAGTTTGCCCTTTTGTGAACTAAGTGAATCACTGAGGTCTTGAATGTTGTTATTCTGGGTTGCATGTGACCATTTCCACCCACACATGTACCATGCGTCTGTAGCTCCACCCAACAGGTGGCTATAGTAGTTGCTACAAAACAGGTAGTGGTTGCTTCTGCCCCTTCAGCACACATGACTCACTCCGTTGACACAGAATCACAGCTTCCCCTCCCCCTCAAGTTCTCCTCTTGGCTGAAAATGCTGCCAAGTAAAGAAACCGTGCAAACCAGCAAGACGTCCAGAGTGGAGATGCAGGCATTCGTATCTCTAACAGAGTCCGTGTTCTATTTAATAAATACACTGCTGGCGTCTACATCTTTTTCTTCTTTTTAAGTTGCCCAAGGCCATGCGCCCATGCTGGCTCACTGCCAATCTAATCAGGCTCTGCTGATGTGGACATAATGGTTTCTGCCTGGGTGAGCAACTTGGCAGCTTTCAGTAATCCCCACCCTTTAGAAGCAACTAACTTAACAGAGGTGCTTCCGTTAGCTAAGATGTTTGTGTCTAACCAGCTACATGGGTCTCAAGCATTTTTCACAGAATCCGGTATGCTTTCAGAATGTGATGTTGGCGGTTGGGGGTGGGGAGCTAGTTCAAGCCTTATTTACTTATTTTTTTAATTTCTTTTTTGTATCCTCACCCAAGGACATGTTTATTGATTTCAGAGAGAGAGGAAGAGAGGGGGAGAGAGAGAGGGACAGAAACATCAATGCGAGAGACAAAAACATCGATCAGTTGCCTCTTATAACACACCCCAACCAGGGACTAAACCTGCAACTTAGGCCTATGCCCTGCCCAGGAATGGAACCTGCAACCTTTCGGTTTGTGGGATGATGCTCCAATCAACTGAGTCACACCAGCCAGGGCAGTTCATGCCTTTTACGTGGCAGCTGAGGTTTTGTGGTTCAGGGTTTCTGCTGCTCTGGCTGTGGGAGAATGCGCTCCCACTGAGGAGTGAGAAGGCAGCAATTCCCTGGGGCCAAGGTGCAGGTGGGTGTGCTAAGGAGCTACACGTACAGGCGAGAAGCATCAGCCTTGCACCATGGGCACATTTTAAGAATTGCTTTTCTGTGATGCAATCCCCTTAAAGTATCCTCAGTCTTTAGTGAAGTTTGTAAAACATGGCCACCTTGTGTGAGCTGTGCTTTGGAAAATAAAGACAGGAACCTGAGGCCTGAGAAATCATCCACAGCAGCAGGACATAGATGGAAAGACACGAGAACTACAGTTGTGTCTCTCCAGATGGTTTCTAGGCCTCAGTGTGCCCTCCAAACAAAGTACTGGAGGTCACCTCAACCAACCCCCCCGTTTTTTAAAATTTTTTTCTTTGAAATATAATTCACATGCCATAAAATTCACCATTATACGTAAGAAAATTCAGTAGGTTTCAGCATATTCACGAAGTTGTGCAACCATCACCACCATCAGCGGTACATTCAGAACACTGCGTCAGCCCGCAAAGAAACCCACAGCCAGTAGCAGGCTTCCCATGGCCCCCTCACTCCAGTCTCTGGCAACAACTGATCTACCCTGTCCCTACAAATGCGTCTATCCTGGCTACTTCGCATAAATGGAATCGTATATCTGGTCTTTTGTGACTGGCTTCTTCCATGTAGCATAATGTTTTCAAGGTTTATCTGAGCTGTAGCATGCATCAGTATTTCATTCCTTTTTATGACTGAATAATATACCATTATACAGATATACATTTATCTGTTTAGCAGTTGTTAGACATTTGGGGCTATTTTTAATAATGCAGCTATGAACATTGACGTATAGGTTTTGTGCTGTCATACATCTTCAACTTAAGCTTTCTATTTTGAAGTAATTCTAGACTTACAAAATAGTACTGAGAAATCGTGCACGCCCTTCACTCCGTTCCCCTGGTTACACTGACTTCACTATTGCACGATGGTTTCACCAACTTAACTCTTCCCAACTAAAGTTGGCATTGGCGTAATGTGCATATACAGTTCCACCCCCCTCTTTTACATGAAACCAAGGTTCAGACAATCAAAAACTCACCTAAGGTGACAGAGCAGGTTAGTGCTTTTTACACAAGGGCTGACCCCCTCTGTTTAGATGGCCCACGTACACCCACCTCCTCACCCTCACCCCTTTACCAAAAACACAACCACTTTGTTTTCAAGCGACCCGTATCTGGAAGGTTTGTTATCAATTCTCTGCTGCCAAAGTCCTGGTCTGAGAACTAGTCTGAGTATTTCCACAAAAAGAGGAACATGAAAAGAAATAAAAGATTGCTCTAATAATCATTTTCAAATGGTTTATTTTGGGGACCTTGCTGGAGGTGGTTGTAGCACAACCTTGTGAATGTACTAAATGCCACGGAATTGCTCACTTTAAATAGTTCATTTTATGTTATGCAAATTGTACCTCAATTTAAAAAAACAGTTTGTCAGCATTTCTGTGAGACTTTTTTTCCTTTCACATATTTAGTCGGATCATCGGGCTCAGCGGCAGGTTCAGAGAGAAGGCCAATAGGCACATTTACTATGTATGTACTTCAGGGTGAGACCTGAGGAAAGAAAACATGTTCTTCTATAGTAACTATCAGAGAAGATTCTATGAAGAACAGGTATCTTTAAGAGGGGAAAAAAAGGAACTTATTTAACATGCATGTGTTTTTCAATAAACTACACATGGCTCCTGGAGATGTTTTAGCTTAACCCTGTAAAAGCACGAATGATCGTTTGGTTAAAAATGGCTTGAGGTTAAGGATGAAAGCATAAGCTATATTAAATAATGGGGGCAATATATAGCCCTGGAAATCCTAAAGAGTATAACCAAAAGAATTCACAATTCTAGAATTCTCTTTCCCTTACCTCTTCAGACAATGTTCAGTTTAAGACAGTCAATTGTGGAGTCTTTCCTGTCCTCTCCCTGCTTATTGAAAGGTGAAGGAGGAGATTAGAGGATGGTAAGAGTCTGGAAGCCTTTTAACTCTGACTCATTGTAACCTTTCCTGACCTCGGTTTTCTCATCTTTAAAATGAGGAGGTTGGACTAGATGATCTTCATCCTTCCTGCCTCTGACCACCTCGATGACTTCACCACTTTGCTTTTGAGTCTGGCTCAGTCCACACAACACATCAAGGACAGGTTAGCTTAGGCGATTAGGATTCTTTAGAAAACAGGTCAGCAGCCTCAGTATTTACCCTACCACAGCCTGCTGGGCTGTTGCTCAGGAGAGAAATGCTGAAAGACTATAAAGGAAAAAGCCCCAGATTATACCCTCTGTTAAGAACACATACCAGAAAGATAAACAAAATAAAATGTACAATGTACACGTCCTATTGCATGCTATCTTTTCACAGAGAACAGTCACAAAATTAGGAGGAAAGGCAATTTTCTATAATGTGAATGTTTTTTCTAACATGCAATTATAGGAAGGGCGATAAATTATTATAATTATTATTGTGACAAAAAAACTGTGAGGAAAAAACATGCAGGTTTTGTTGTTGTTGTTGTTGTTGTTGGGGGGTGGGCATGGAATGATTATGGAAAGGAGGAGGCAGAGCAAAGAACAAGCATGGAATTGTTACAACTCCAAGGCTCTTTCACACAGTTTTAGGGCCAAACACACACTCCTGTTCCCTTCCCTCTTTATTTCTGGCCCAAGAACTTCATGGAATTAACTTTAGAGAAAGGTTCTCTCTGCCTCAGTGTTATTACTAACATTACCTTACAAATATGGCATAAAGTAGATGTCCATAAGAGATGCCACCTCAAAATGATTGACAAGGCTAGTGTGTTTCCACAGCCTGCACAATGTATCGGTTCCCCAAGAGGGAAACCAGGGCTGCTCCAGGGCACTGGCTCAGTTGCTCCAGAGTTACACAGTAACTGACTTCAGCATCCTGACCTTCTCAAGCATGAACTGTGGGGACTAGGACAATGGTGGAGCGTGCTGAGGAAGGCTGCTAGTTGCCCCTAATAATCATGTTTCCTGTGTTCATTAAAAGAAGGCACTTCTTTTTTTTTTTTTTTTTTTTTTAAGGTGCACACACAGCCATGTGAAATAAGGGCCAGTATCTCCAATCCAATTTAGAGCTAGGTGTGGCCTTGTTATTATTTTCCTAGTCCACTGAATATAATCTGTATTTGCCAGCAAATGTTTAACAACCACTTCTCTCTGGGAGGGAGGAGGTGGATGGGAGAAGCCTTGTTGTGTTATGTTTGCCAGTTTCCATGGTATAAGTCATCCCACCATGGGTAGTTTTAAGCTTCCATCCTGATGTCACTGAACGCAGAACTGGGAAGAGCTGCAGCCCCACCACTTGGCACCAATAGGCTCCAGCACATCACAGACTGCAACGAAGTATGATATGTGACTTCTGGGAAATGTCCTGAAAGGAGGCAAGTCTTACTGGACGGGGGCATGCCCTTCCCCCTTCCTCCTCCTTGGTGGCCAGATGTGATTGCTGAAGGCACAGCCCTCAGAGTGGACCATAAGAAGGAAGTTGTTTCTGTAGAAACGGCCAAGTCACAAGGGAGAAGCCTTGGCCCCTGATGCTCACAGCTGCTGGGCTGGCCCCGAATGCTTACCTGCCAGCTTCATTTACCTACCACCTGTGAGAAAGAAGAAAACTTCTGTCTTGCAAATGCAACTGGTACAATATTTATTTGGAGTGTTACCATTCACAGTGGAATCTTTCATAACTGAGGGTATCATGCATGCTGAATAAGATAACTGCACAAAGCTAGGATTATATTTGGTAGGATCATAAAGGATTCAGTTTTGAAACAACAACAACAAAATGTTTGAACCCTTCTGGAAGGAACAAAGAGGACAGAGGGAGAATCACATTCTGGTGAAGAGAAAAGCCAAAGAGGAAATGGACCTGAAAGGAGGGGCCTCGCCTCTCCCGCCGCAGCCCCTCCTCTCTGACCTACAGACCTACAACAAAGGGTGAGCAAGCCCGTGTTTGGACGCGTGGGGCCGCTTCCCCATGCACGTGGGGCTCAGGAAGGGCTCCCCTCCCCCCTGGGGCAGTCCAACTCCTCTGCCTGAGAAAGAAAGACCATCCTCAGACCTTCTCCTTCTGGAGTGTTTCTTCCAAGTCTGCAGGAGAAATGGTAGGTGTACGTCACACAGAGGACAATCTGAATCGACTCGGGCAGCACAGAGGCACGTTAGCGTGCCTGCCTTTCTGGAATATATTTAAAATGCATTGCTCAGGCATAAGCTGGCCTGTTACTATCTTTGTGTTGTACAGTGGGTTCCAGACAAACATAGAACGACTTACTTAAAATAAGGATTAAATATATCACATGTGAACCCCTGGCAGAAGTTCATATGCAAAGAGAAGATGATAACATCACAGGCACATTCTTATTGTGGACAAAAAAAGAGCCAGGCGATAAACCTGACAAGCTCAGTGCGGCACAAGGCTGACTAATGAGGTCAGTGACCAGAAGTACCTCCACAGGATGGTCTTCACAAATTCCTAACTGGGCAGGTCAGGGCAGGCAGTCATGTCTCCGGCCGACAGCTTTCTTAGCAAAGGTCAATCCTTACCTCAAGTAGGCCCTGTCCATCGTCCTTACGCATGTAGGATAACATACCTTCGAAATGCCAGAATAATTTTCTTTTCTTGCCCCTGAAGGCACAACCATTGGCACCAGAGCACAGACCACAGAACACCCCCCGCATTGTGATCTAGTTCCTTGCATGCTGTCTCTATGTGCTGTAAATGTCAATTGTTAACTGTCCTGTCCCCACCAATATAAAAGTATGTGTTTCTCTGTGTTGTCTCTATCCAGCCCTAGAGATCTCCCTGCTTTGCTTTCTCTCACCTCCTTAATCTACCACCAGCAGGTTTCATGCACCTTTCTTAGACCTTCTTTTATTCTAATACATAAAGTGAGCTGCAAAGGTGCCGTGCTCCAGACCATCTGAGGTCTTGCTCCCAAGCATTTGTTGTCAGTTTGGCTCACACAAACTCAGAAGACTTCTCTACAGGTTGGGATGTTTCTTAACTCAGTCAACATTATCTAATTTCAAAATACCCTTTCTGAAGTCTCTAGGGAGCAGGTGTGCTCATGTCAAACAAGCAGTTCAGCAACGCTGAGTGTCTGAGTGCCTCCCTGTGTGCACTCTGGGATCCTACCAGGGCGTTTCCAGTCACTCTCCATTGGAAGAGTCTCTGGCTGCATGAGTTCGTCCTCTGTCTCTTAACAACTTCAGACTGAGGGACTCTTGTGCAGTCAGCATGATTATTGATCTCTCCTCACCACCCATAACCACCTCCCTCTCCAAACAGGAGATGCTAAGCAGCTGACAGGTGTTGATGGTGCAAGGAGGGGGTGCCCTCAGTGACAAAGGACGGAAGGGTAGGGAACAGAAAGACTGAGTCAGCAAGAAGAGAGGAAGCAGCCTGGCCCAGGCGCACAGATGATGAACATCTGTGCCAGAAGAGCTTCTTAAAGCAACTGAATGAAACACAGTCTAGTTCTAAGATAGAAATAAAGGAAAGACAAAACTTTCACTCACATATCCTCAAGTGTCCTGACAGTAGCTCACATTTACAGGGCTAAGAATCTTTTCAGATGTTTGCAGATACTTGCGGCAAATATTTAAGGTATAATCCTTATCATGCTTAAGTCAGAAATCCAGGCACTGGATAAAGTTCTCTAGGTTTCATCCTGGCTCTGGCATTTGCCAGCTGTAACAAGCGACCGACGTTTGCCTGGCCTGTTTCCCCTGCTAAAAGGTGAAGATCATCAATCATACTTTACAGAGTGGTTGTAGGAAATAAAGAGAACTGACATAAAGCACAGATGCCAGCAGTATGCACAAAACAATATTCTACTAATAAGAGCTATATAAACTTTAAGTTAGAAAAGAATTTATGTTGTTGATATGCAATCAAAAATTGGTATTGAGATACGTTAATGGCATTGTTTTAAATTATAACAAGTACAGGGGTTGGGGGTCTGAGTGAAAAGAGTGAAGGGATGAAGCAAAGAAAAAAGAAGAGAAAAAACTCGGACACAGACAATAGTATGGCAATTACCAGAAGGAAAACGGGGTGAGGGAAGTAGGGAGGCTAAGGAGGGATACATGGTGATGGAAGGAGACCTGACGTGGGGTGGTGAACACACAATATAATATGCAGATGATGTATTATAGAATTGTACCCCTGAAACCTATATAATTTTATTAAACAATATCACACCGAGAAATTGAATAAAAATAAAAAAAAGGAATCACAAAGTAAAAAAGTAACATAAATTGTAACAAGTACAAACTAAAATGAACCAACATATATAACATAATCCACACGTCAGTAAAATGAGATAAACTCAGACAAAATGTAGCACCACTCTGCCTGCGGGCCCATTTCTGCACCCACCCCGCAAGTGGCACCTCTGCTCCCTTGAGCAAGGGAAATTCTGCATTTTACTTTTCAATGGAGGCCTGACATCTACAGACTACCCATATCATCCCCCTGGACCACTGGCCAAATTCTGCAGGGGAGCTTAAAACTTTGGAAATAAGTCTCCCTGCTCATTCAGTTGGCAATTCAATTCCTACAGGGTTAACTTGATATCAAAATTTTCTAAAAGCTAAATTGCTATTTGCGGTCAGAGAATGTGTATCTAAGCAAGCTGTTTGCTTCCCTCACATATAATTCTGAATAATAGGAATGGAGCTGCTTCTGAAATCCGATATTCAAATAGAACGGAAAGGATCCTTATGAACAGTTTAAAAGATACGTGGGAAGGTATGGGAAACAGCCCACAGAGGAGGCTGTGAGCTGATTAACAGGGGTGTGAATTAATTCTTCAGTAACAACAACTTAGGAAAGATGAAGGTGAGTTAAAAATGCCCTCACTTTACACCGGCATCACTCATCGTAAGACCTTTTGCAAACTTTTGGGCCAACCAATCATGCAGCTTCTATATTAATTGTGTAGTGTATTTCAAGTGTCCTGGAAGTAACTACTAGATGTTTTAGTTATGCACAGAGGCTATGGAATTTTCCTGAGTGACCACATACAGTGGGAGTGTACTTTGAACCACTTCAGATGAAACTAAAAGTCAAACAGAAGCAAGGAAATGAACTCACTTGTCAAACTCATCGAAGAGGTCACAGCTCTGCAGCTTTGAAAGAGCACGTTGAAAATCTTCCGCTAGAAAACAAAAGGAATACTGTGCAGAAAAGAAGTCGTGGCTGCTTTAGTACATAGTAAGCTACCTCGCTCCCTCGCTTCTCCCAAAGCCACTTTCAGCTGGTAGGGCTACATCTGATTTTTTCTGTGATGAAGATTCATGATATAATTGCATGCAGCCAGCACTACTTAATAGGCACACTCAAATGGTAAATGCTCCAAGGACATGTGCCAAAAAACCTCAGAAAAATAAGAAGTTAATGGGAAAACAATCACAAAACAGTAACCCCCAAATTAGAAGTATCAGATGATTCTGAAATTGACATCAGTAGAGAAATCAATAGGCAGAAAGTTTAAACCTTATTTAATTATCAAACTCTCTGCAATATATTTTTAAAACATATATGTACCCATTCACAGAGGATTAGTTAAATAAGCAAAATCTAACTCAGAAAACCGTAGGCTTATGACCTTCTGGGCTTTTGGAGTCTCTTAAAAATTGAGAATGTAAAGCTGTGTAAGGTCAATCACTTGTCAAGCAGAAGGAAAAGTGTATCACCATTCGTAGATGGAGTATTTCTCTCTAAATTTAGCAAAAATAAAATATCCACTGAATAAATTTTTAAAATCAGTCAAGGAGCTAGACCATGCTGATGAAGTAAAACTCACAAGTAAACATGTGAAATGCGAGATCGGAAGGAACTTAACACAGAGTTACCCTGCTAATTCTCAGCTGGAGTTAGGAAGGGCGTCCGAACTCATTGACCATACGATGACAAAAGAAAAGTAGACAGCAGCGTCTGAACCCCAACAACAACAACAAAATCTAGCTTGTTTATTCTTTTATTCTACAGGCCTCAAAGGGAGTTAGTTATATGTTAAAATCGATCCCCTTCTTCTCATTCCCAAACCATATTCTTTAGGAATCATTATGAAGCAGAAAGATTAAATGGACTTAAAATTATATAAACTTCAAACACCACTCATATTTCATAGGGCAGGGCAAGGATAACATTACTGACCTGATGTTCTTATCCCATAGGGCAAATCAAACTTATCGCTACCATAGAAGGAAGCAAGCTTTTTAAAATCAGCAGCACAAAGAAAAGGATGGAACTGATGAAACCTGGAAGATAAGGATAAAGAATGACTGTTCCCAAATGCCTGTAACAACTCTAGGCTTTTAAAGTCACAACTGAAAATAACTGTGGCATATCATTCATATTGCTATATTGACTATATGATGGTAAAATCATTTTTAAAATTCTTTAAAATCACGGAGTCAGTGTTTAAATATAACATAGAATGGGATACACCATGAAACTACAAACCAGAATGGAAACACGTTCCAGGTAGTGGAACCAAAATTATATAAGAGCTAAGGGGACGGGGTTTGGGGGAACAAAGTTTTTTTTTAAAAAACCAACACCAAGTGATAAAGTGTTAGCCATATACAGGAAGAAACAAATGAATTACTATGGGAAAATAAAAATATTGATGCTAAGCTACTTCCAAATGAAAAGGCACCATATGTATGAAAGTGTCCGCTGTCAAAATGAAAAATACATTAAAATTAGATGTCGCTAGAGCTAAACTCCTGATGTCATTAAATTAAGATTTACTCAAGAACAAGAACCACGGGCACTTGACTTCTTATTGCCTGCTCTGGCCTGAAGGTACTCGCTGCTCAGGGGTTGTCTCAGACAAGAGAGAAAGTGTGACGAGCGTCGGGCGAGCCTCTGGTTTTTCTCACTTTGAATGCCTAGCAGAGTGGTGAGACAACATATATCTAATAAATGATTGAGTGAATTCCAACTCCAAGTTAATTCTTGATGCAACCATTATCTAAAAGAAAAATATTTTTTTAAATTAAAGAGAAGGAACAGGTAGCACCTATATTAAAATGCTATCGTAGCCCACCTGAAGCACAGCACGCCACAGAGCGAATCAAGCTAACCTTTAGCCCAAATCCCACAAAGGGCCCCCATCTTTCCCGGCTTCTCACTTCTGCATTTTCTTAGTCTAAAAACTGCAGGTGGAGATGAGAGTGTCCCTGGGGTTCCAGAGGCTACAGGACAGAACGGAAATCAACAGCAGTAGAGTAGGGGTGAACTAGCTGCAATTTTCTGCTGGCTTTCCCACTCCTGAATCACTAGCCTTAGGCAGGTCCCAGAGATTCAGAGCTTCAGAGCTGAGCTAAAAACTCATGGGTATTCAGACTAAGGAAACATGTGAGAGACCAGCCCTTCCTGCTTTAGATATGAGGTGTTTCCCAGATTCGGTGGTTACAGTGATAGCAGCCTTGAAGGTCCAGCCAATCTTGGAAGGTCATTTGTATACCAGGATTGAAGCTCAAGTTCAGGATCTGCTCTGAGAAGATAAACTGTCAGGTCACCTGACCTAAGATTGAGAGGAGACTCAAGATCTTCCCAGCCCGGGAAAAGTGAACCATACATGACTTTGCGCCCTGAGAGCAATGCAGTAAAGGGCTGTGTTCTTTGCCTATGGTGGGGGTGATGAGGATGATGACCAACGATTAATGTCTATTACCAGTCAAACCTTGTACTAAATGACTTACATTTTATTTCTAAATGAAATAATAGTTTAGCACCGTGTCTCACACACAGTAGGGGCTCAATAAGTATCAGCCTTATCTGTAATAATTATACATTACGTTGTCTATTACATTGTATTATAATGTATCATGTTATATTACATTTCTGCTACTGTAATACCTACAAAAGCCTTGGGAGGGTAGGTAAAGTCTATTAATCAATTTAGACAAAGAAACTGAAGCTATGAGAAGTGAAGGAACTATACAGGATTATCTGGAGTCACTGACCCATAACTGACCAAGCTGAAATCCATACCCAAGCTTAACCCTGAGGAAAGGTGTCCTCTTTACGGTTCTGCAGGCAGCACGTCCAGGCTTCCCAGTGGAGCTTCTCCTGATTGCTGCCGCCCCCAGCTAATACAATTTGCAGGGCCAGTACAGATCTACCTGACAATTAAACTGTAGATTCCTACTCCTGCTGAGCAATGCTACATAAATTGTTTAACCCTTTGGGGTTTTCTCAGAAAGGAAATACCCTTTTCCACTAAAGAAGACACCTTGATTTTAGAGTAGCCTTTTAAACCTGCAGTCTGCAAATCCATAGGCAATTCATGAAATCAATTTGGAGAGTCATGATTAACATATTTTTTAAAAGTAAATGGAACAGAATACAGGGCATCTGGAATAAGAAGGGTAAAAATTCTTTCTTATTATAACTACACATGTATACTAAGTTACAAAGTAAAATGTATTTCTTAGCATGGGTCACGGTCAAAGCAGCGTGAGAACACTCTTCAAGCCTCTCAGTGGCCCTCACTGGACACAACCCCAGGGAGAGACTACAAGCAGCTGTGGCTCGCCTATAACCATGTGCAGAAGTAGTTCATGTATCTGCAGGTTTCCAGAGAGCTGGTTGACTTTTTCAGGGGACCTGTGGCCCCCAAAAGGTAAAGAACCAGTCATGGAAAGGTGCAACGACATAATGAAACAAAATAAAAGCAGAAAATTTGTTTTTCTTAAATTTAATCTATCCTTAATAGATTTAATTGTAAAAAAAAAAAAAACTTATACCTGTTTTACACAATTAAGCATGCCCGGACTAGACCATCATTTATTCCTTTTTATCTAGAATTATTTTGACTAGCCTGTTAAAGGTGAGGTGACAGAGAAAAAATATTTGTAAATGGAAGAATAAATTCCCTACAAGTCCTGGCAACAATAATGAACAATCATTATTTACATTCTATATAGATGAATATGTATTAAAAGTCAGTGAAACTCAGGGAAAATTTCTAAATGTGAAGTTTAACCTAGAGGCAAGGGGGAAGGAGCCAAAAAATAAGGATAAAAATAACGTGGGAAAACAAGGGGGTGAAATAAAACCCTAAAAAATAGTTTACTTTTTTATGATCAAACACAAATAGACCTCTCTAATCTCACCTGTGTGAAAAGAACACTAGTCTGATTGAGTTCTTCAATGCCTTTATTTAAAATACATACAGAGCTCTGACTAAAAGCACAAAGAGACAGGATATTCAAGCTCTTCCTTAAATGTAGGGTGTCTTCTTTATACTGCTAATATTTGAACAAAAAAAGGTAAACAAGTGTGGAAAACGATTGCAAACACATTCTAAACATTTTGTATGCCACAGTTTCTTTCATCTTTACCTCAGGAG
The DNA here is from genome assembly GCF_021234165.1 of Pteronotus mesoamericanus. Classification (NCBI taxonomy): domain Eukaryota; kingdom Metazoa; phylum Chordata; class Mammalia; order Chiroptera; family Mormoopidae; genus Pteronotus; species Pteronotus mesoamericanus. The sequence continues at coordinate 12,751,983 of NW_026555157.1, read as the reverse complement.
AGATGCAAAAGCTGGCTTTGACGAGCAAGTCTGGACCTTATTTCTTCGTTTCATTTCCACAGGAGGCACCCTATAAGACAGAAACAGTGTCGGTGAGAAAGCAGAACCAGGCGGCCAGCCCAAAGGGAAGCAAATGTCCTGGGACCCCACTCTGTGCCACCACTGAGAGGCTTCTCAGGTAGCAAACGAAAGTCCTCACAGCCGCCCCTGAGGTATGACAGTACCTTCTCCATGTCCTGCACACATCTGAGGATTCGTGGATGCAAAGCAAGAGGGATACAAAAGGCTGAGGTGATGAGGGACCCACGAGCAGGTCAAAGAGCAGTGAATCAAAGGACCCTCCAAGAAGGGCTTGGGTTATCACGCTGTGGAAGGCACAGCCTGGTTCACTTTTTAGAAGTCCCCAAAAGCCTGAGGAATCCAGTTCACCCAAGTGCCCACAGCCATGGATCCTCTATGCTCAATCTGGGTCACCTACCAGCAGCAAAGACCACAGATGCACTGACCTGAGCAGGTCACACACACCCTGCCTTGTGATCTGGTGACTCCACAAATCACACTATTGAGAGTCACATCTAACTCTCCTCAGTTCTTGGCACAGGTTGGGCCTTGTGTGTCTCCTGAATGGAGCGCTTGTCTCTACAATTTAAAAGGGTATTGTGAAAGAGAGAGAAAACAAAAATAAATGAAAGGGATAGGGTGGCAGGATCCAGACAGCCAGGAAAGAGGAGAACAGCTTAATCTAACAACATATTAATGGAAATCAATTATGTGAAAAATCAATCTAAAAAGAAAACTAATTCATTTTCTTCTATAACTCACAGGATTCAAACTGAAATAAATAGTCTAAATGCCCCATGGATAGACCCAATTTTCAATTTTGAGGCAATACCAAATCCCTAAGGTATGGTTAGAAGTGCTAAGTTCCAGAACTACGAAGGGGGACCCTAAAAAACCTGAATTACCCTCTGGAGGGCAGGGGAAGCTAGGTGAGTGTTCTAGGAACCCATCCGTACCAGTGTACCCGCTGGTCATTGTCCTGAGAGGCTGTGTTCGGCTTCAGTAAGTTTTTTTTTTTGGAAGACTTTCAACACATTTGCCCATTTCATCACGGTGGTTTACAAGCGCACCCGTCCACACCATGCAGAGTGTTCAGCAGTTTTTTTTACCAAAAATGGCAGGACCCTGCTGCCCCGGCATCCCTGCTCCCTCAATATCACCCCAGCAACATTTTTTTTGTTGTTTCCCTGGATGAAAACAGTCCTCAAAGGGAAAACTTTTGCCAATGTGGAAGAGGTGAATCAACAAATGGCAGAAGCGCTAAAAGGCATCAATATCAACGAGTTCAAACACTATTTTGAGCAGTAGAAAAAACATCTCAATAGGTGTATTGCATCAAGTGGAGAGTACTGAGTTGGTCAAAAAGTCCATTTAGGTTTTTTTCCATAAAACAAAAGACAGCATTTTTCACTTTCACCAATAACTTTATTGATTTGGATATTTTGTGTATGTCGGCTATCTTCCATGTGGTATGACATTGATTGTTCTCAATTAATGTCTCAATTTGATCGCTACCAACCTCAACTGGCCTACCCAACCATGAGCATCATCCAGCAAGAAATCTCTAGCAGGAAACTTCGCAAACCACTTTTGACACATTCAATCAGTTGCAGTACCTTCTCCTTACACTGCACAAATCTTTTTTTGTGTTTCAGCTGTGTTTTTACCTTTCTTGAAATAATAAAGTATAGTATACTGAAAATGTTGCTTATTTTCTTCTATCTTCAATGTTAAAATGACTACACAAAAACTCGTCAATTTTTGTAAGTTTTCTTAAATGCACGCATGACAGCTGTCACAATACAATCTAACAAAATCGTTCTGAATGAAGCTAAAGATAATTGAATTCTACTAGAGCCAGCTGATGGGGAAAATAAATGAAATTTTTGGCCAAACCACTACTTTGAAGGTGACTTAAATTTAAACATGTAAGAAGAAATACACAATTTTTGTAAATAAATTCCAGGGTCTTTTAGGGGCGGCCCCTCATATCCAGCTAATAACACCCTTATGCAAAGAAACATCTTTTATGAATACCATAAATGGCAAGAATTCCTTGATTTATACATAAGGAAAATATATAAATATGGTGGACCAACATATCATCTCATAAAAACTATATTCAGAGGACAAAATAAAGTAAATTACTTGATTTCTAAGGTTATTAAGAAATATAAAGCAAACTATTTTAGATTTGAAGACGAACTTTGGGTGGCTTTAAAAAAAGACAATGATCTGTCTTAATAGTTGTGTGTGTGTATGATGAAATCTTTTTATCATCAGGGCATTCATTACACCTTTTTCAGAACAAGTATAATTTACAGAAATTATACAAGGTAATTTTTAATTAAATATCAGTATTTAGCCTTGTTTTGTTTAGCTGAAATGTTATTTCAATTGTAAAAACCATCTCTGGTTATAAAAAAATAATTAAAAACTTTACTGAAGTTCACTTGCTTTTGCAAATGCCCTAAGTCTTAAGCTAAACAATATAATATTTCAAGTAGAAAAACACTAATTTCTAAATAGTTTGGTATATTATTTCTGTGGGTTTATACATATATTACCTGGTTTCTTTTATAGAAAACCTGACTAGAAGTTTATCACATTAAACATTGTAAAATAAAGGCAAGAGCTAATCGCCTTTTAACAAAAATATTCTATAAGCAACAATTACAAGTATCAAAGATATTTTTTACTGGTTGATAATTAACTGCTACAAAATGTGAAACAAAATATGTTTCCTGAATTGTTTCTGAGAGTGCAGCTGCCTTTGGCACCCAAAATGAGGATTTCCCATAAATAAAAGCTGCAAAGCAATTCATGTAGCAGTTATTTCAGGTCAGCGCTTCCTTTCCTACCCTTCTTCTCTCCTCCCGTGCCCGCCTCCACAGTGGCCCACTATTATTAAGAACATTAAGTACCTGGGAATTACCCCTCAGATAAAGACATCATTTGAGTAATTTCAAGTGATATATACAGGTCCTCCTCATGTAAAAAAAAAAAAAAACCCAAAAAACGTAGTGGTCACAATTACTTCAAAAATAATTATATTCAAATAACCTGACATCTCATGCTTTAACATTTATAGGACCATGAGTTTGACACATGGCAGTTTACAAGTTAGGCAAAGGTAAATTACCCAAATGCTAAACGATGTGAACAGCTGTTCTTCTGTTTAAGTTCAGAGTGCTGCAAAATTCCGGTAATGACTCATTTTTTCAGTTAACACAACCAGCCCACAACACAGCATACTCAGTCATAAAGTACAAATCCAAGGAAGGTAGTATGTTCACCAAGTTACAAAACTTGGGCAGATCAATGCAGTGTTCTTTTAATATAATAAAATATTTTTGTTTGAGTTATATATTACTTAGGTGATAATTTTCAATTCAAAAATGTCATTCAAGTACCAAATTAAAACACTGTCTTTTTGTTAATGGTGGTTTATAGCAGAGCAAGTTATTTTATACAAATTAATATATCCTTTAAAACTTTATAATTTCTCTTTTGAAAGTGAGTTCCCTCTTGAGGTTTACTGCAACAGGGTAATTGTGTATATTTAGAGGTGGCTCTGCTTTGTTTTGGGGTCAGTTCAAGGCCGGGTAGAGTTTGAACGTAAGAAAAGCTTTAAAGTTCTCCATGAAGGAGATTTAATATGCTAACACCAATTTCCAAGTACTTTTCAAGTGTTAAATTGTCACATAAATACTGGAATAAAAACCAATCATTTCAGACAACACTAATAATTTCAGATGTTCCCTTTTATTCAGAAACCCTATACCTCTTTGTTAAGTCACATAGCCTTTCTTCAGCTTATTTTAATTCTCCATAAAATATAGTTGTATTTTTTAAATAAATAAGTATGCCAGCTAGTAGAGATCTAGGGGACTGGGTGTTGTATAGCAACTGTCATCATTTCTCTACAAACACTGTTGCTGCCATCAGAGTTTTTATGCTCCCTCTTGCTGAAGCCATCTGTCTTCAATGTCGGCATTTAATTTAGGTATGTATTACCCATTCCATTGCTTCTCAGCCTTCATAAGTGTTGGAAGATACTGGCCTTGTCATCCGCTCTTTGAGATAACTCCTGACTCCTTTCACAGTGATCAGGGCCCCTTGAATCAAAACAGTTTTCTCTAGTTCCTCAGGATGTGGTTTGTACATACGCTTGTCACCTACTGAAACCATTTTTGTAAACAAAATTTAGTGGATTTAAGTTGTATTGTTTTCTCTACAGGATCAACTACAGAATGTTCTCGCACATATGTTTTGGTTCTTGTTGCACCCATAAGAGATTTCACAACAGAAGGCAGTCCCCACTCTGTGCTGAGAAGTCTGTGTCTGTGCAACTTTCCAGAAGAATCTTTATCCAATACATCAACTCCAACCACGCCATGGGCTCACGGTGTTTACAGACTTCTGCACAGCAGCTGTTCCAACAGTTTCCCACAGGTGGTCAAAGACATGCTCTGAATTTAAGATGTTCATGGTGCTGGCAGCCTGCATGGTGACCGTCAGTGCAAAGAGGCAAAGAGGCCATACTGGCCCCTGCCCTGCCCCCTAGTCACTGTCTTAATAGCTTTTAAGGAAACAAGTTCACAGCAACACTCATTTGAGATAATTTCTGTGCCTGGAGTAATGCACTAACTTAGGAATATCATGAACATTCCTCAAATCCTGATGACAAAAGACTGTGCTGGCCTTGGACAGGTAACTCAGTTGGTTAGAGCATCATCCTGACATGCCATGGTTGCAGGTTTAATCTCTGGCCAGGGCACATACGAAAAGCAATCAACAAATTCATAAACACATGGAACAAGAAATCAATGTGTCTGTCTCTCTCTGTCTCTTTCTCCCTCTCCCTCTCTCTCCCTCTCCCTCTCTCTCACCCTCCCTCCCTCTCTAAAGTCAACCAATAAAATTTATTGCCTAACTCAGAACTTTTTTGTTGTCCTCATCATTTCTCCTAGGGCCAACATTAGGATTAATAGGGAAGTAGCAATCTATAAGCTTCTTTCTCTTTTGTTCTTGTCTTACATTACTAAGGGTGGAACAAAAACAGGATGTGGCAGAGACAGAGGGAGATTCTTGTGGTATAATTTTTATATAGTGTATGATCAGACTACGTTCTTTAGCTCAATAGTTAAGTCTAATACCTAAACCCACCCACTTGGCATTGGGTGTTTCCAAGTGACTTTTTGCCTAACTTCCTTCCATGAAGAGCATTTCAATTATTTTTTCAATCAACCAGTGATGTTATTAAATGCGGAAGTACTTACATATTTTTACCTAGTAAGCACAAGCTAGAAACATGATCTAGGATCTACTATTGAAACACTGGCAAAGAGCTTAATTTCTTCTAAGACACGAAGTTGTCATGTGATCTAATTTGATAAAAATCATATACTACCACCCACTCAGGTTTAAATATCATCAAAACTTTATTCCTAGGCAAAGGACTGACAATGGGGAAAAGGGTAAAAATCTTGTTAGAGAAGTTTTCTCTGCAGTGAAACTACCTTTACCTCTTCAAAGTTTTATATGTGATATTTCAAGTCAAAATTGTTCCAAAATATACATATATCATCATTCAGCAAATATTTTTAAGCAAAGGAAACCATATGTAGTATATACATTTTATCAAACGATGTCCTTATCCAAGCTTATCCAAGCATTTGAGGCTCCTAAAGTCAAGTACCATTGAGTCTAAGAATTACTCCATCAATTTAAGGAGATGAAATATTATATAAAGAATGTTATATTCCAAAGATGATCAACACCACTGCTTCACTGGAAAGTCAATAAAAAGGTGTTACTTGTCAGTTTTTAAACTGTTAGAGATAAAATGTACACTGTAATAGAACAGTAAGATCCCATTCTATTTCCAGTTTATAATGGAAAGCTAGAAAACTTTCAATATATTATAGGGCTTTTTAATAGTTCTCGCTAATGTTATTTGTGTGTCTGGAAATACTAGTTTGGAAGTCATTTTCAAACAGCAAAAATGAAACTTACCCATAGACATTTGTTCCCCACAATATACAATGCAGCACATAATAGAGGAAGACAGCACTCAGGAATATGGCCACGAGGTACCCTCTCATGGCTGGCCCACCTGAAACACAAGGAATGAAGTCCAAAGGCAAAATTGTCATATTGATGGATTTACCCAATGACTCCAATATAAGTACATGTGAATAAACATACAAAAAAGGAAAAGTAGAAGAAAATGATACAGGCCTATTATTTTCAAAATACACACTTAATATGCAGAAAGAGAGTATTTTTTTCTGTCTCTCCTCATCCTCTTATCTTTCATCAACACAACATAATGCATGTATAGGCCAATAAAGTTTCATTGTTTCAAAGCTAGTGGCTTCCCTACTACTTTCTCACCTTAGATAAGAAAAAAATCAGAGCCATCTGAATGAAGAGTTCATAAAGATTCAATCAGAGGATGTCTGGCCAAGATGGAGGTGTAGGTCTATACACTTTGCCTCCTTGCAAAACCAAAAGGGCAACAAATTTAAAAACAAAAACCAACCAGAACTGTGAGAATACTGAACTGTATGGAAGTCCAACAACCAAGGATTTAAAGAGGAAACATTTATCTGGACCAGTAGGAGGGGTGGAGAAGGGCAGCCAGGGTAAAGAGGACATATGGCAATGAGGTAGCTGGAGACCCAGGTGGGTGAGGCGGCTGCTGGCAGACTGGGTGTTCTTACATTTGCACACATATAAGCCAGGAGGAACAGCTGGGGAGCAAGACACAACCTGCAATCCAGGGTTCCAGTGCATTAAAAAAAAAAGCCTCAAACCCTCTGGCTATAAAAACCTGTGGGGGTTGCAGCAGCATGAGAAACTCCCAGCCTCACAGGAGAGTCCATTGGAGAGATCAACAGGGTCCCAGAATGTACACAAACCCACCCTCCCAGGAATCAGCACCAGAAAGGTCCACTTTGCTGGAGGGTAGTCGAGGAAGTGACTGAAAGCCCGCTGAGAGCTGAGCAAGTGGCATTGTTCTCTCTCTGACCCCTCCCCCACATACAGCACCACAACCCAGCGACCTGTATGGCCCTGCCCTGGCAAATAAATAAGGCTTAGCCCCTTATAATGGAACAGGTGAACTGAGACAAAGAAATATGGCCCAAATGAAAGAACAGATCAAAGATAGAACTACGGGATGAACAGATAGCCAACCTATCAGATGCATAGTTCAAAACACTGATAATCTGGATGCTCATTGAATTGGTTGAGAATGGTCACAAAAATGGAGGAAAAAGTGAAGGCTACGCAAAGTGAAATAAAGAAAAATACACAGGGAACCAACAGTGTAGGGAAGGAAACTGGAACTCAAATCAACAATTGGAAACAGAAGGAAGAGATAAACATTCAACCAGAACAGAATGAAGGAGCACGAATTCAAAAACATGAGGAGAGGCTTAGGAACCTCTGGGACAACTTTAAACATTCCAACACCCAAATCATAGGGGTGCCAGAAGGAGAAGAGGAAGAGCAAGAAATTGAAAACTAATTTGAAAAAATAATGAAGGAGAACTTCCCCAATCTGGCAAAGGAAATAGGCTTCCAGGAGATCCAAGAAGCTCAGAGTCCCAAAGAAGTTGGACCCAATGAAGCACACAGCAAAGCACATCATAATTACGTTGCCCAAGATTAAAGATAAGGAGAGAATCTTCAAAGCAGCAAGAGAAAAGGAGAGAGTCACCTACAAAGGAGTTCCCATAAGACTACCAGCTGATTTCTCAAAAGAAACCTTGCAGGCAAGAAGGGGTTAGAAAGAAGTATTCAATGTTATGACAGGCAAGGACCTATAACCCACATTACTCTATCCAGCAAAGCTATCATTTAGAATGGAAGGGCAGATCAAGTGCTTCCCAGATAAGGTAAAGTTAAAGGAGTTCATCATCACCAAGCCCTTATTATATGAAATGTTAAAGGGACTTATCTAAGAAAAAGAAGATCAAACACTGGGAACAGTAAAATGACAACACACTCACAACTATCAACAACTGAACCTAAAAAAAAAAAACAAAAAAAAAAACTAAGCAAACAACGAGAACAGGAACAGAATCACAGAAATGGAGATCAGAGGGCAGGGGAAGGGAGGAGAATGGGGGAAAAGGTACAGGGAATAAGAAGCATAAATAGTAGGTACAAAATAGACAGGGGGAGGTATAGGAATTGGAGAAGCCAAAGAACTTGTATGTGCAACCCATGGACATGAATGAAGGTTGCAGAGGGAATGCTGGTGGGAGAGAGGTACAGGGGGTAAGGGAATAAAGGAGAGGAAAAAAAATGGGACAACTGTAATAGAATAATCAATAAAAAATATATTTTTTTACAAAAGAAAAATATCATTCAGAACAAAATTTTAAACATCTATGCTGAAAAGTTTTTTTCAGAAACATTAAAGAATATCTACTTTCTCTCTCTCAATAGAAAGTGAATATATGCCTTATGATATAAATGATTATTTCAATTCTTTAGTGCTTGAAATGACTTTTGAGTGTTGCACATTACAATTTTTACATGTCCTTTTCTAATTTAAAAAAAACTGAGAAAAAAAGCTATTAAAAATATTTCCCACATTCTCAATTTTAATACACCTTTAGATGCACCTATTTGATCTTTCAATATCCTAGCACTGGTAAATTCAGTTAATTCTTTGCTTGCTTTTGTATTAAATGACAGTACAGTTCATTGCACATTAGTAGGCAAAAAACCATTGATACAATCTTTTCTCAAATGTAAAGGCAAAAAAACACACAAAACTTTACAGAATATCTATATTTTAAAACCTAAAGCACATTTATTTGGTTCTCACTTTTACTTCAAAAACAGAAATAAGTTCTCATTTCCACATACAATTAAATGCAAAAAAACCCCCAATTTTTATTATATATGGTTTCATAACAGATCTTCCATTTCAATGCATGTAACTTTAAACAGATATACTATTTCTTTGCACTTTTCATCAAGTTTCTGGTTCATCTAGACAATTGCATGTACCACTCCTCTCACTCTTAACTATTAACCTCAATCAGGGCAATACAGTATATCATGTGCAAGACAGGTTGCAGACATTTCCAAATACGTAATTTTGCTTCCCTTTTAATGGTAAAATAAGTGTAAGTGGAAATCTTAAACTAAAGCACTCCTTTGCCTTCATAAGTAGAATACACTGAACAGAATTTAAACTTTCCTTAATAATGAAGCTCATCTTGGCAAATGTCATAATTATGCTGGACTCTGTTAGAGTTGAAACTTCTGAGTGTGTGGGGCTATTTGTTAACCCGTAGTAATTATCCAGTCAAGGCTGCTAATCTTGCCTCTTGTGCTACAGCTGTTGGTTACCATTGCTACTAAGACAGCCACCACCCCACATGCCACCATTATAAATCAGTTAAAAACGAAGGCTAAGTCAGAGGAAAACAAATAAGCTAAATGAGCAAATTTTCATTTACATTTCTAATTTAGTATACAGGAACCCTATGAAGAGTCAACACTGGTTGAAAATCAGAAGACAGGGTTTACAGTCCAACTCCACATAATTCCTGGCTTGGGGGACGTTAGGTAACATATTTATCAGTGACAGGACACAGGCCAAGTCTATGGGCTATTAGATAGATTAACCAAAGTGACACACGTGTGGTACAACATATGACACAAAAATGTGCTAAGTATGTTTGTGTATTTTATCGTTGTTTGTTTTCTAAACCTAAAGTATTGAGGAGAGACTGCTATATAACATGGCCGCTACTGGACCCATAAACTGGACCAAGGACAGAAGGGGGAAGTTGCTTGGTCCCACTTAGATACTATCTGATCAGAATCAATGTTCATTCTGACATAAATCAGCACCCCTTCCCTTGCATCCCACTACGGGCTAGGCCCTGAAACAGGCTGTTGCCCTGACCTGGTCAAGCACATTATTTCTCATACTTGGTAGCATTCACATACTAATACTGTGACTATTTCCTCACCTCACTCCCACCCCTTTTTACCCTATATAATTCTTTGGCACCTGCCAAGTGGGTGCAGAAATCTATTTTGTCTTGCAGCTGCCAAGGACATATCTCCTATGTAAGTTTCCCTTAATAAACTCTATTAATTACCAGACTGGAGTCACCAGCCTGTCTCTTTGGTCTTTTCCTGCCTTCTGCTTGCAGAGGTAGATTTTTATTCTCAGAGCTTTTCCCTGGGTCTGCGTATACTAACAATTGGTGAGCCAGCCAGGAGACCAAAGAAATGGGCTTTGGGAAAAAAGCGTTTGTAGAGGAAATTCCAGGTTGGCCATCTATGTCCATGTCAGTAAGGGTGGCCTCTGTAATAGATACATGTAGACTGCCGTGTGAGTACTGGGATGCCGCCAAAACGCTGGCTGATCTCATGCACTCGTTTGAGGAACTACACTGTGTCGAGACAGGAAAATGTATGGTGACAGCTATAGGCTGATCCCTCTTATGGGCTGGCCACTGACACCCAGCTAGAGGCAGAAGCTAGGGTTAGAAAACTAGAGGAAGAACTGAAACGAGAGGAAGAACTGAAACCAGAAAAGATTATCAGAATGTCTACACTCTGTTAGCATCGGGACAGGCTGATAGAAGTGAGGGAGGAGAGGTCCTTTAAACAGAGCACACATCTTTTATGGAAGCCATGAGGTCTCTATTTGCATCTGTTTGTATATTCACATGTGTCTATATATGTGTTGTATTTGTGTGGTGTTTTCTACCTGCAGATGGTACTGCTGACTGGTAAAAGAGCTACGTTTAATGGGCTTAACGGAATTATGAATTTATATAAATTAAAGATTGTGTATTATAAAATTTTCAGAAATATAGAAAGCAATCCAAAAGCTTTACAGGATCAAGAGATTTGGGAAAATATCTGACATTAAAACTAGTGTGTCGGTTTAATTAAAACAGACATGTCTTTACCTTTATTTTACCTAAGCTTATAAATTGATCAGCAAAAACAATAACTTAGTATAAAGGCTGATTTTGTCTAAGGTCTCATGAAGTTTTGTGGGTAACCTAAACATAAATGTTAAGAACTGATAAGTTAAATAGATTTAAATAGAATAAAAGGATTTTACATGAGAACGTTAACAGTAATTGTAAAAGGTTTATGAAAAGAAATCTTTGGAGAAAAAAATTTTAACACATGGTCAAGCTGGCTAAGATTAAAATGGATTTAATTAAGTGAACTTAAATATTAAAAGTCAGGTCTTTGATTACTAAAGAAAACTGAATCTTCTCAATAGTAAAAGCTAACCTTCTGCATTTGAAATGCCCGAGAGGACTTTCATCAAAAGGCAGCAGCAACAAAATCTATCAAGGTTGTGGCACATATGGATGAAGTCCATCCTCCTTCTGCAAAAATGACCCCTATCATTGGCAGACTTTTGCCATCCTGATATCTTTGTAATATGACAAAACTCTGCTCCTGAATCAGGGAAATTAAAATGGGTAAACAATGGTTGTTAATTAAATGAATAGTTGGGGCTATGGGAACACAAGGCAGCCACTTGGCTCTTACAGGCTCATGGGACAACCCCACTTCTCAGTATTTGCATTCCTTTATTTACTCTAGTGCATTTAAGCTGGACTTCATTCAACTGCCACTCAGTGTGAGTTATCCACTGTGTTCCTGTATGTATCGCTTTTGGATGGGTTGGAGCCCTCCCCTGCTGCAAGGCTGATGGCCTCACAGTGACAAGGAAATTGTTACAAAAATGTTTCCCACTTGGGGCATGCCTTCTAAGTGCTCCCTCAATGCTATTTACTTAGCCCCACCATATGCCATGGGATGGTGGCTTTGAACTTGTTGTTTTTCTTCCTGATCTCTGTGAAATGGGCTCATTATATTGATCACATAATGTCATCCTGTGAAGATTTACTTCTGCTACAGAAAACCTTGTAGGCTTTACTAGATCACCTACAACAGAGAGGATAAACAGTGAATACACAGAAAGTTCCAGGTTTGGGCACCACAATCAAGTCCTTTGAAGTCGCCTGGTCGGGTAAGACTCACATTGTCCCTCAGGCTGTCACAGCCAAAGTACTAGCCTAACCTATACCAGAAAACTGTCAAAAAGGTACAGGATTCTGTGGGAATTCTGGGGTACAGGTAAATATTTCTACTCCACCTAGCACAATGCCTTCACCCACTGTATCACCTACTTAAGAACATACGCAGGACTGGGAGGCTGAACAACAGGCTGCCTTTGAGAAGGTGGAAGTGATAGTGAAACAGACTAACATTCTTAGATTCTTCCAGGCTAGGTTGCCATCTGAGTTAGATGCCTTAGTAACTTGAAAAGGCACAGGCTGGGCATTCTGGCAAAAACAAAAGGAAAGAATGCCCCTTGGATCTTGGTCCCAATTATAGAAGGAGGCAGATATCAGATATACCCCAACAGAACAGCAATTACTGACAGTGAATACAGTGCTCCTCTTACCAAGAGGCAGCCAGTTACCCTAAGAACTTCCCTTCCCATCGAGAAATAAACAGACAACATGTTCCACCAACCTGCCTCTTCCACAGCTCAGACTCCTACACTCACTAAATGGCACACTTGCTTACAACAGAGCAGCGCTCTGTCCAAGAGTCCTCTTCCTTTAGAGATGCAGTAATTATTAGGCCCTGTTGAATGCAGAGACCCTCCAAGTGCTGCTACTCTTATCCCTGAGTCGACCCCTACAATCTGCAAAGAAGGAAAATGGGAAGGTCCAGCTGGAGCTTGTAGACTATGGCTCTAGCCAGGATAATCCATCTACTTGGATGGCAGTTGCCATCCAACCATCCCCCAATGCTATCTGGGTGGAAACAGGAACAAGGGGTTGAATTAGGAGCTGTCTGGGTGGTAATCACACATGACCTTGACCACTGATCTTGTATACTAACAGGTGGGCCATTTTAAAGGGAGTACAGCTTGGACGATGGAAATGGAGGGGCGGGCAATTATGAACACACCTTTATAGAGACAAGAGATTTGGACTGACAAGAGCATGAGGCAGGTCTTTTCTTCCATACCTCTGCCCTGGAGGTATCTACACCTCCAGGAAACCAGGAAGCAGATGTTTGGCATAAATACATGCTTTAACAACTAGCCCATTCATTGACACTGAAGTTTACCAGAGGAGTGGGCATAGCTAAGGAGGTAGGGCTGCCTTTAAAAATGCAGTGACCTGGTCTATACAGTGGTTGAATGGAGGTTCCATCTCCAATGTCAGCGATTTTAACCTTTTTCATTTTATGGCACCCATAGACTACTAAAATTCTGCAGCACACTAAAAAATTTATTATATTTTCTGCCAATCTGACCAAAAAGATTGGTAAATATTTTATTCATTTACATCAGACAGCTATTGTTGTGTTGGTTGTTGTCCTTTTTTATTTGACAGTCTGAGGGAAAAAAAGAGGTCAGTGCCCCCTGACTAAGTCGTCAAGTATTGCATGTTTCAAAAATTCTTGTGGCTCACTGGGTGAAATTGCTGTCCTATCTAACCCATAGGCAGCTGGGTTGGTAGAATGGAAAAATCGTGACCTTAAACAACAGATCTAGTTATTAACTAGAAAGCCTACTTTGGCTGGTGGACCAAGGGGCTTTCCCAAGTATTAATACATTTAAATGACTAACCTGCGGGCCCTGTTCCTCCATATGCCAGGCTGGCAACTGAGACCGAGATACCCAACAAGGTAAAGGTGTGGAAAACAAAGGACACAGCAATAGTCTCAACGCTCGTCCTGAACCAACAATGACAAAGAGAGCACCAAGCCTTATGGTCCCTGGGATGTTCCACTGGAATGAGTCAGTTACTTCCCACACATGGGTGGGAAGACACTGCTCAGTCTCTGGTGGGTCCCTGTTATCCTAATGCAATCAGGACGTGTGGGAACATACTCTACATGGACTGGAACACACACTATTGAAAGAAGGGAGAAGGTAAGGGTCCTGGTCTGGCGTCCTCCTCCCCCTACTCACCTCCTCATGCCGGGAGGCATCACCTCCCTCAGCCAATGTGTACGGTTTAAACAACTTGGCCAGGTTCCAAAGACTATGGCCACATTAACACCTAAACCTCAGGCTGCAAATGTAATTCTCACAAAGGGAGAAGATCTTCCAATTCAAGTACCTACTAAATATTTTTCTTTCTGCTCTAGCCTCCTGCTGTTCTGGTTGCATTGAGTTTGTCTTGCATTATATGTAAGTTTCCTTTAATAAACTCTCTTAATTACCAGACTGGAGTAGGCAACCATTTTCTTTGGTGTTTCCCTGCCCTCCACTTAAAAAGGCATATTTTCAGTCTTGGGATTTTTTTGCTGGGTCTGCATGTATAAGTACAAAGCCAGCTGTTCTCTTTTACCATGCAGTTCAATCCATGGGTTTTGAGAAAGTCAAATTGAGATTTGGTCTATCCTTAATTCAGACCGTGTGCAGTATTCTTATTGGTCTGACAGGAAGATGCAACTGGGTGTTGCTCTGGCAGAAAGCCCAGCATCCACTGATGCCAAAGGCAGCAAAGCGTGTAAGGGATATACAGGTCTGCTGCTCCCATCCCCTCAGGCCTGTGGCTGCCTTTCCACTTTCTTCTGTCTTCCTCACCCATTGTAACATATGCTATCTTGATGTATTGTGAGGTATTTTAAATATCACCTTAAATTTATCTTGGTAAAAAAGCAAGAAATAAATTACACAATATTTGGTGGGTAAAAAAAAAAATAGCGTGGTTCTGTGTTTCTTGAGAAATCATTAGTAAAATCTAAGGGACGGAGAGAATTAAGGTTTGGGATTATCAGAGTAAAAGTTCAAGACAGTGAGGTGTTTGGGATGTCCAATGCATCACTGAAGTTGTTAAATGATGACTCAGAGAGAGACAGACAATATAGCTAGACCAGAGACTGGCCCTTACAATGTGTTCAACAAACATTAGCTTTCCTTCCTCCTCTTGTGCTAGATGAACTGAGAACAGTCAAGGAACTGGACTCCAGCTCCACTGTATTTGTGAGAGAGGTGACACTATTAAACACTGGGGCCAGAGGCCGTGAGCCATGCTTCATGATGACAAGAGAGGGCTACCGGTACTGACAGGAAGCTGATGTGGGCTTGGCTTGTCTCTTCCCTTTGACTGATCTCAGAATAATGCTTCCCCCCGCCCCCCCCCACACACACACAGGTCATCACCCAACCATGAATATAGGATATATTTAAGATGGTCCTGGAAGGCATTTTATCATGGGCCAAAACAGTCCAAACAACATACTTAAATACCCAAATTAAATATTTAAGTCCCCACCCAAAATAACAACATTTATCCAAACATTCAACAAGGATGACACTTACCAGTATCAGCAATTTTTTTAAGATATATTTACATCTAAGACAAGATAGCATGTGACCTAAAGAAAAAACTCAGTATTCCCAATACAATTTTCTCATCAGTCACCCAAAACACACTCTTTGGGAAATTTATGTATTATTTCACAGAGCTCAGAAGTTTGGGTAACAGACATTTTCACTGTCTTTCCTTCACAAATGTAGTTTAGCTGAAAACAAAGAAGTGTAAGAGAACGCTCTTTATTCCTTCAAAAAGTAAAATGAACCTGCTCTTGAAGAGCCACTGTATATAGCACCTGAGTAAAACTTAGGAGGCTCAGCCATCCTCTTGTACTTCATGAACAATTCAAAGTGTCCATATTCAAGTTGCAAAATAGAGTTGGACCAACCTTCTGATAAATGTATAGTTTCTCTGCTTGCTCACAGGAAGAGGCTTCCATAAATGAACAAATTCTCTAATTATATTTTATAAATGGAATGATCATTTTGCTTTGAGCAAAATTCTTCAACAGAAGATCAGGTAGAATGCCTGCTTTACAAAATATATATAAGGCCCTTCAATATAACTTTATTTACTAAAACAAACAAATTTGCCAGTTCTTGACATTAAACATGAGCGACGCCAGCTTCTCAGCTGCAGCTGCTCCTAAGGCCAGGTTCCCTAAGACCTGCTTTACAGCTATATCAGAAAAGCAATTATTCATCTAAAGTGTGAGAAGAGGGCCTCAAGGGAGAGTAGGGCTCTTTGGCAGAGATCAAACGTTTATTTCTTCTTCAATTACATGTAACCCAATATATAAATAACCTACATATGTGTTAGTGAGCTCAATCTTGGCCACAGTCTTTTCTTCTCTTTAAAAATAAAAGTACATTTTATTTGTTCATAAAACACTGTATGTCCAATTAAGGATCAAAACAAGCTTTGTAAGTGGGTATGGGAGCATGCTCTTTGTTAGTGAGGGAACTGAAAGTTTCTGAGATGAGCTGTCCCAGGTCACATGGTTTGAAAGACAGAAATAGACTTAAGGACTGACCACTTTATTCTAAGGGTTCTATTTCTGGTGTCATCCTGTCTCTTAAAATAAAAAGCATGAGGGGAACTGAAAAGAGAGAATTCTAACTTGCAACTTCCTGACAGTGCTCCAGTGGCAGCTAATGTTTCAAAGGGGTAAATTCAGTTATCGGTGAAAGAGAAGTGGCTCTGGGGCCACATTCTCCAAACGGACACAGCATGTCCATGGGTCAGCACCAGCTTGGGCTTGTTAATGTTCCCTCCTTGATCTGAATCTCTGGGACTGAGGCAAGTGTGTTGAAACAAGCACATTTCATTTTGGTTCCTATGTGTACTAAAGTGTGGGAAGCGCTGCTCTAGGACACTAGAGTGTAGAGGGGAATCCATGGGGGTCAGGGAGGATTTACTGAAATATGGAGACCACAACAGATATTACAGTGGTTATCCTACTGGATGGAAAGCTCTGTGAGGGCAGCATTGTCCTGCCTATCATTTTATTTCCAGCACTTTTAATAAAACCTGTCACATAGAAGATGGTAAGTAGATAGTTGTTGAACATAGTTACAGATCCCATAAGTAAATGCTTTGTATTATTATTTTTTTATCCAAAATGCCTAGCACATGGAAAATGCCCAGTAAATAATGGCTGATTAGAATCATTAAGATGCAAAAGTGCCAAATTTAAAAAAAAACAGACTCTGACCAGTGTGGCTTAGTTGGTCGGGTGTCATCCCTCAAAGAGAAAGGTCACCGGTTTGATTCCCAGTCAAGGTACATGTCTAGGTCATGGGTTCAGTCCCCAGCTGGTGCAGGTGTGGTAGGTAACCAAGCAATGTTTCTCTCTCACACCAGTGCTTCTCTCCTTCTCTTTCTCCCTCCCTCCCCCATCTCTAAAAATAAATAAATGAATAAATAATATGAGTGCTTAGCATGTGCCAAAGCCTGTGATCAATGCTTTGAGTGAATTGTCTCATGTAATCCTCACAACTATGAGGGGTGTGGTAAACTTGCAATTCTCATTCCAGATGAGGAAAACAAATCTCTGAGCACACCAGTAACTTTCCTGAGCTGATAAATAGCAGAAACAGGACTCAAACTGTTATCGACCAGATCAGAGCCCATGCCTCCCTTCTGACGTGAGCTTTTACAAATGCACATAGGCCCAACCTTCTGAAACCAGGCTAAACATTACAGAATGTTTCTCTAATTTGTCTATTTTTTTTAATGCATATTGATTTTATTTTTTTAATGTCAAAATCCATTATAAAACACTAAAAAATTTAAATCCATTATAAAGTCTCAGCAATTAAAACAACATGACACCAGCACAAAAATAATCAAGTAGATCAATGAAATAAAATGAGCATTCTAGAGACAAAGGCATATATCTGTCTAACAATGTAATATATGATTAAACTGATATTTTAAATCAATGGGGAAAATAAGGCTTATTCAACAAATAGGGTGCATGGACCGCTATTACTTGAAATAAAACAAATATAGAGCCCTATTTCATACATCATACAAAAAAATATTGATGTGAGTTAAAAATCAATATGTAAAATCTGAGTTTTAGGAGAAAATTGAAAATAATATTTTTCTTACCCTGAAGTCAAATATTCAAAACCCAGAAGCTATAAAGTAAAATATTGACACTATGACTATATTAAACATTTAAGACTGTATTGTAATATACATATAAAAAAAGTTAAAGGACAAGTAATAGAATAGGAAAGTATTTGCAACACATCTAAAAAAAGGTTAATAGTTTTATTTTCTTTAGGGAAAAAGTTCTACAAACATTTAATCAAAAAATGGATAGAGAATACCAAAGAGTCATTGAAAGCTTTTTAAAAATAAAGAAATAGGCAAGAAATATACAAAAACAGGTTTAGTTTCAACAAATAATAAAGTAACAATTAAAATAACACCTCATCGTCACAATCAGATTAAAAAGTATTAAAAATATTGGTAATATCAAGTATTGGGGACTGTGAAAGGAACTGGGTATTCATAGACTCTTTTTCTTCATCTTCTTAAAGCGGTCCATTTAGCATATCTTGCAATGCCCCAGTCTTTCCTCAGGTGTCTCTAGCCCAGTCTGCCCCTGCCTTTACTGGAGACCAGGGAAAGTGGTTGCAAATAAGAATTTATGCATTGGCCCTTTTAAGGGCTCTTTGCATGTCCAGCCGTCTGTCTCTGGTAGAGAGCAACCCTGCTGCTTTACACAGCTGGCTGTTACCTGTGTACTTTTCGGGCTCTGGTGCTGTAGGCTGAAGATCCCCGCTTATGGTTTAGACCTCACTCTTCTTAAGGGGATACAACTAGCTGTTTCCATATCCTTCTGGTGCTGCTGCCTGTGGGTGCCCTGCCCACCTTCTTGAGTCTCTACCACACTCTTTACCAGTTAGGCTGAGCTAAAGCTGATTCTTCTGTCTGTCTGGGGTTATACTGCTCCTCTCACTATTGTTCAGTTGTTTGTTCCAGGTGATTTCTCCACAATTTAGCTGTAATTCCAGATTTGTCCTGGGAGAAAGTCAGTGTGACTTCCACTCATTCCTCTGCCATCTTGATTCTACTTAATTTGTCTATTCTACCACCTCCTTAAGCAGCATCAATTCCAGGGGGTTGGTGAAATGGGAAGAAATGTTATAGTCACAAACTGCTGAAATAAAACTATATTATTTATATTATATAGTTTTATATAATATATAAATATTATTATATCCCAACTTTGTTCTTTCTAATACCATTCTTTTAGATTTTAATAAATCCACCATGGTTCTGTTGAGTATCTTACACCAGTGATTCTCAAACTTTAGTATGATAAGAGTCAAATTAGAGGGTGCTTTTTTCAACTCAATGCACACTCCTGAGTCCCAGAGCAACTATGACAGTATGACTTATAAAAACAAACACACATACAAAAAATAACCTATGGAATGTCCCTTGAAGATGGTCATATTTTTATTTTCAGGCTCTAACTTTTTTCCCCAACAATCTACTAGAAAAAAGTAGGTTCAGCAATAATTCTGGAAGCATTGTTCTATCTACCAAGTGTAAAAACCCTGTGGGTATCTCAGTATCATAAATCACCAAGGAAGAAAACCTTTCAAGTTCACTTGTCCAGAAGCTCAGCACATACACATAGACCCAGCCTGTCTGGCCTCTCTGCACCCAGATTCCTTTAGATCTGGCTGCAAGTTGCTTCCTGGGATGCCCATATGTAGCCTCAGCCCCACTCCAAGCTCCGGGGCTGATCCTGGCCCAATGAAAGGGAGCCCGAGGAGCCCTCTAGTAACAAATGAAGAGCTTCATCAAGTTCCTGCTGATTCTGTCAGGCTGGAGAGATTGCAAACCAAGGCAGGGATGGGGAGGAAGATATGTGCCACTCATTAATTCTGCAGTCCTGAGCCTGGTCGGGTCGGACTGCTAGGTGTCCTGAAAATCACAAGAAAAAACCATGATAGCACAGGAGGAGAGCCCTTGAAATTTTCTGTGTATTGTTTCCACTACCTGGGAAAGAAAGCCTTGGAAACTGTTTACTAATCCCAAGGCCTAGAGAGGGGAGGCAGAGGGGAGACAAGAAGCTGGCTCTAAGCATAAAATCCCTAAAATCCCAATAGCTGGGGCAACTCAGGCTAGCCTGGGTGCCCGCTTGCAGCTTCGTGCTCAAGTGTATTTCATAAAACTTGCTATCTCATTTCTACTATATATGTTTGTCTCTTGCCTGAATTTGTCTCTCACAAGCGAAACAAGAACCGAGAAGAGAGAGGCCCCTCACCGGGTCTCCCCGGTAACAAACACACCCTAACTCTGGACATATCTACCAGGCCTGGGTTCCTGTTGCCAGGTCCCTGGATTCAACCCTAGTTCTTCAATGTCTTCATTCTTCTCTTTCAGCCACCCCAGCAGCTCTGCAGCCAAACTTCAAATTCTTTAGTAACAAGGATCCTAAAACATGTCCCTATTCATTCTGTCCCCATATGCTGTCCACTTCCTTAGTGACAGATGTCCCGCCCTTCTGCTGCTCTGTCTCCTCTCACCCCCAATACACTGCTGCTCAGCAGTTAACACCCAATCACTTGCATCTTTGTGAAAGATAGAGAAGGAAACCACCTCTTGCTCTGACATAGCCCCGTGGCCACATATCTTGGCATGGGCAGGATTTCGGCCACAACCTTCCCCTTTGCCAGGTGCCCCTGTTCACACTCATCCCCACAACCATACCAGGTGGCCTTGCTGGCAGTCTGTGTCCATTCAGCCCTGGAAGAGGCCCTTCTCCGTTCAGGCCTCCACCACTCCTCAGCCCACAGTGACCCACATCCAAGACTGTCAGAGCTTGGCCAACAGATCTTGCATCTTGCCTTCCTTCCTCTTCATACAGGGCCTAGCGTAAATATCATCCCTGTCTTATTACAAAACCTTTTATTACAAAAGTGTAAGCATGTAATTCTGTAACATAACAATATCACACTTAAGCACTCCGTATGACGTTTTAGGTGAAATATTCAAATTAAAACTGTAAATCATTACATCCATATTAGTATTACCCTACCAACCACACTCAAGTATGCATTTCTTCTGCTGGACCCTGTATATATTACTTAGTTTTTGACTATTCTCTGCAATTATATGCCCATGTGAGTATTAGCTTCAGCTGTAGCTATGCATTAATGTCTAGATTCTGGTCCAGCCTCATGGGTCCCCTAAGCCTCCTAGACCTAGACATCTTCATACAGCGAAAGCCTTAACGGAGACACAAAGGACCCCACCATGACAGATGCTGAGACCTCAGCCCTCTTCAACTCATGTACTACCCCTCTTTTAAGTGTGGTCCTTATCACTAAGTCTGTGATCCAAACGTGTCCATAAGCTCATTTCCATACCAAGGACCTCTGCCCCCTGGTACTGATGATCCTGTAAGTAACAGCACAGGTCATTAAGTGCTTACTAAATGCCTAGCACTGAACTAAGCCCGTTGCTCACACGACGATGAATGCAGGGGTATTATTAGCCCCGTGCTGGAGGTGTTTAATTCCCAGAGGAGCGGCCAGAGTTCAAACTCAGATCTATCTGGGGTTTCTACTTGTACATTATAGGAAATTATAATTATTGTATTTTTAAACTATAAAATCATGAATGTAATATGTTCACTTAATAGCTTTTTAAAATAAAGCAAGAGAATGATACACATTGAATTATGCATTTATTAAAATACTTAGAAACATTATAATATGAAAAAAATGTTTATTTCACAGTTAAAAAGATAAGTCTTAATGAATCAGGAGTCTGGCTGATGCAATTTTGCTAGAATGACCTGAAAATGCTCAATAGGCCATAGTTAAAGAATAAAATAGCATATATAAAATTAAGTAATATGCAATATTACACCTGAAAAAGCTAAATTTAAATCTGAAGTGTTGAGCTCCTGCTATCTGATACAAATTAAGGGGGTAAAAGTCTGACATTGCTGAGTAAATTAACAGAAAATTATAAGTTTTACAATTTATGTGCCCTCCAAAAAAACCCTTTGTATAATTTCAACAAACTGGACTGATTGTTACATATTCTGACTGATTTCTAAATACATCAATATTTTTTCTTTCTGTGAAGCAGAAGAACATGTACAATTAACTTACCTTCTCCCCCCAGTTTTGCGAATACGAGATGCTGCTAGTTTCTACACACATGCGCACACACCGCCCCCTTCAGTCTTTCAAGAAAGCCAGTGCTTTCGTTAGACTCCATCCTGAGCATATATGTAGACAGCTATTTTCACCTAATTAAAGCTAAGCCTTCACTGCCAAAGCAGATAACTGAATCCTCCCCTGAAAATTGGATGTGCTCACTGCAAAGAATAGAAAAAGGAGAAAAATGACCGTTTCCACAGAATCTGGTTTTTTTAGTAGCACAGTGGGACACACTCAAATCATTTGACTAACAGCATACTACACTGGGTGATAAAAACAAATGACCTAAACTTCCTGTTTTGAGATTTCTCCCTTTAGACTCAGCTGCATAGAAAATACACAAAGAAGTTTTTTAAGGGAGCTTCTTATGTTCCTACAGTTTATTCATATTTTCTGCCAGAGAACTATTTCTTTTCTTAGAGTGGACATTTTCTCTATTTCGTTATATTAAAATCTCATTAACAAGATAGTCTCCAAGGAGTATTACATAGTGTTAACAGTTTAATGATTATGGCCAATTTTTTCAATTAACTTTACTGAGATAAAAAATTTTATATAATAAATTAGCCACTTTACCATGTACAATTTGATGAGTTTTAACAAATGCATATGGTCATGGAACAACCATCAAAATCATATAAATATTTCCATCAACCCCATTTGGCCAACTCCCTCCCCCCAGTTCCTATCTCCTATCCTATTCATCACTGTAGTTTTGCTTTTTCTAAAAGTTAGTATAAATGGAATCATATAGTATGTTATATTACTTATGGCTTATTTCAATTAGTATAATGCTTTCGAAAAAAATGTCAATATTGTTGCTTCTATCAGGAAAATTCCTTTTTATTGCTAAGTAATATTTCATTGTGCAGCTATACCGTAATTTGTTTATCAGTTCACCAGCTAAAAGATATTTGGTTTCTCTTCAGTTTTTGGTTACTGTAAACAAAACTATATTGACCACTTAAGTACAAGTCTTCAGGTGGGCATATGTTTTCATGGGTCATATAGTAAATGTATGTTTAAATTTATATGGAAATTTTATGTTGTATTCTGATGCCTAATTCTGAACAAAAAATTTGCTTCAATCCCTCAGTTAAAAGGAAAAAGCTCCTACCTATAACAATTCAAATTACTGAAACAACTGAATAACACAAACCACTCACAGAGGTAAGAAATGATTAATCTATTAATATCTAATACCCATCTACTTCAGAATATGGGTTTATTGCGACCTTTCAAGGCCTGACAGGTTCACAAGATTCGGACAGACAGAAGAATATTCACGGAGCTATTGGGATGTTTGACATGCCTTTATTCAAGGGTGGACGACCCACGCACATTGCAAGCTGTGTGTCACACTGCTTATCGCCTGTCTCCCTGTGTAGTACCCAGCAGGGAGTCCCTACCCACTTAAATACTAGAAACAAACAAAGCTGGCAGGATGCCAACAGACCTCATGCAGCAAAACTTCACACTACACATGCGAGCCCACTCAAGGCTATGGGACGGTTTATCGGACCCAGACTCAAGGCTATGAGAACACTACTTTATCAGGCCCATCCAAGGTTGTGAGGAACTGCTTCCCTTAGTTACCCAGACACCTGAGTGAGGAAGCCAGACTGCCTTCTTTACCTTACAATGGGGTACAGAGTTCAGTCTGGTGAGGGAGCCAAGTTACACTGTTTCAAAATGAGTATGATTATCTGTTGGGAGAACTAAAGCCAAATGTTTTAGACCCTTGCTTCTCAAAGTTACAGTCCATTGGCCAGCAACATTGGCATCACATGGGAACTTGATAGAACTGAGGCATCTCAGCTCCACCACTTTGTCCACTGAGTCAAATCTGCATCTCAAGAAGATCCCAGGTGATCTGTGTGTTGGAGAAGCACTCTGGAAGCATGAGGAGAAAGAGCATTTCGTTCCACTGAGAGAGAGGATCAGGGCTTCACAAAAACAGTTTTTGAGAGGAGTTGGAAGCTCATTCTAAATTCCATACTATCTCTCTATTATTATTATTATTTTATTTTTACTTTTATATTTTATTGATTATGCTATTACCATTGTCCTGATTTTTCCCCCTTGGCCCCGCTCCACCCAGCACCTCCGACTCCCTCAGGCAATCCCCTCACCATTGTCCATGCCCATGGGTCTCGTATATGTTCTTTGGCTACTCCATTTCCTATACTGTACTTTATATTCCCATGGCTATTCTGTAACTACCTATTTGTACTTCTTAATCCCCTCACCTCTTCACCCACCCTCCCCCTCCCCCCTTGCATCTGGCAACCATCAAAATGTTCTCAGTATCAATGATTCTGTCTGTTCTTGTTTGCTTACTTTTTTAGATTCAATTGCTGATAGATTTGTGGGTTGGGTGGTTTTTTTGTTTGTTTTTTTGCCATTTTATTTTTCATAGCTTTGATCTTCTTCTTTATCTTAAATAAGTCCCTTTAACATATAATAACGATTTGGTGATGATGAACTCCTCTAGTTTTTTCTTGTCTGGGAAGCTCTTTATCTGCCCTTTGATTTTATCTCTTTTAAAAGTCCTTTGGGTTTTCTTGATACTGTCTTCTTTCTGTTGTTCTGTGAAGTCCTTTGTGTCCCCAACTTACCAATAAAGGTGATGTTTATATTTTAATGTCAAAAATAAATAAATAAAAATCATTTGGGCTTAATCTTCTAAAATTTCCAGTCAACAGAATTTTCTCTTGAGAAGCTAGTCAGACTCTGAAAAGTAAACTTTCCCTCACCATTGTAGGGGACATTTATAGTTTCTTTATAAATTCCCTAGACATTTTCATTTGTATATTGTTTTCACTCTTATCTTTCCATTTACTATCAGTATCACTAGGTCATTGCTGGTATTTCTGAGAGGAAACATACAGCAGTGGGTAAAATTAGGTTTACAGTTGTTTGTATGGAAAAATACAAATTAATAAATAATACAAGAATGAACTCTGTGTTTCGTGTACTCACAACTGTAAGCCTCCTTTTGCCCCATCTTGTATATAGGACTTCTCTCAGTTAACACCTACAGGACACACACTTCATTCTGCAACCTGCTCTGATTCACCTGCAAGTGCCAGCCGAATCACCAGCCAAACCTCTACACTAATTTCCAATTATTGCTATTCACAATTTTCACCCAAGCACTGCAGATCTTACAGCTGGAAAGCCTCCAAGAGTTTGGGGCATTTAAACAGAGTAAGGTCTTAAGTCACCATATTCCGGAAGAGGCAGCCAAGACTTTGAAGGATTTAAAAATGTGCCAAAGGTTACAGAACATTTCTACGTGGGTTCTCCAGAACGATTCCAGTCTCATAGTGGGTGCGCGATAACCACATGCCTTTGTTCCGTTCCCGTCCTCTCTGATCCCTGTGGTCCTCAGTTCCTGAACCACCTCCCCTGGGTGGCACTGCAGTGGCCTGGGTCTCAGCCCTCTAACTTCTTGGCCTGTGCCTCTACATCTCCTCTTCCTCCTCAGCACATCTACATACAGGTGTTCTCAGGCTCTTATCTTCATCATGTTTTCTAAACCCATGTTTTCTCACTGCTTCTCAACTACCAGCAATAATTTCTAATCTTTCTTCCCTTTAAACCATGTGTTTAAACCAGCCCACATGTTGCACCTGGCATAAAATTCTCTAAGCCCAACTCTCATGTAGTCACCTGCCCCACAGTAAAACCTTCAGTGGCTTTCATTGTCTGTCAAATAAACATAAAATCACTTAGCCTGGCATTGAAGACTTCTTTACGTGGTTACTTCATCTTCTCATCTTCTTCATTCAATTTATTCTTTGTAGGTAATAGCATAATTAGGTGTTACGGTTGTCTGCTTGGCTATCAGCCTTCAGGTTTGAGTCTCCGCTCTACCACTGACTAGTTGTATGACCCTGGAAGGTTGCTTAACCTCTTCATACCTCAGTTTCCTCTCCTGTAAAATGGGAATAATGGAGCTAACTAATAGAGCTATTGTGGAGTAAATATAGAGCACGTAGATATATGTCTCCCACATGGTAGGAATCCTCCTAATTTTGCTTTAATTCTTCTTTAGTATTGGGTTGGCCAAAAAGTTTGTTGTTTTTTTCTGTAAGATGGCTCTGGTAGCATTTAGTTGTCTTTAACGTCATTCAAAAACAATTTTGTTAGATTGTATTGTGACAGCTGTCATATCAGTATGCATTTAAAAAAACATCAAAATTGGTGATTTTTTTAAGTAGCCATTTTAATACTAAGATGAAAGAAAATAAACAACATTTCTGGCATATTATGCTTTATTATATTTGACGAAATGTAAAACTGCAACTGAAAAATGAAAAAAGAAAAGATTTGTGCAGTGTGTGGAAAAGGTGCTATGACTGATCAAACGTGTCAAAAGTGGTTTGCCCAGTTTCATGCTGGACATTTCTCACTGGGTGATGCCCCACAGTCGGGTAGACCGGTTGAAGTTGACAGCAATCACATCGAGTCATTAACTGAGAACAATCAACGTTATACCACATGGGAGACAGCCGACACACTCAGAATATCCAAATCAATAAAGTTATTGGTAAAAATGACAAATTTGTCTTTTATTTTATAGGAAAAAAACATATGGACTTTTGGGCCAACCCAATATTAGCTGTCCATCCACCAAGTCCTCACTAAAAAACTACATAACATCCTGAAAAAGATCCTAAAGAACTGTGGTATTGTGTGAATAATAGCCTCAAAAAAAAACTAATCTTCTATTACTATGCTAGCTATTATTTCTGCACATTCATTTCAACATTTCAAAGTATTCATGATAGGGAGCCTTATTCAACTCCTTCTGAATATAAAAGTTATTCAAGATAGTAATAATTCACTAGCAAAACTTGTCTTAGAATTAGACCCTATTTCTGGCTGTAGAATCCACACCTTTTTATGCTTTTCATAATAAAACTGTTCCGAGTCAATAAAAACAAATAACTCAGATTTGTAATCAGCCTATCGAACTGAAGCAAAGAACAAGGTCAAGAAATCTACAAATAATCTGAGTTGGAAAATAGGTTTCATCTTTCACTCTGACTTGGATCCATTACAATGTTGAGAAGGATTCAAATATTGTGTTCTGGGCTCAGAAGCAAATACCAGGGTCAATCAGCAACGCCTATCAAGGTAAAAAGAGTGGTCTATTCATTGGCCCTAGACTAGAGAATAGGGACAGAAGAATAAGCACTGTGATGGATGGCAATAAAATAAAGAGTTTCAATTTTCTAAACACAATGTGACAGAACTGTTTTAAGTGTTTTAGACGTAAAATCTTTTTAATCCTCAAAACCAACCTTTAAGAAAGGTACTATTTGTCATCCCTACCATACAGATGAAGACACTAAAGCCCAGAGAAATTATAACATACCCAAGAACACCCAAATAGAAAGTGGCTGGGATTTGAACCCAGGAACACACCAGAATCCATGCTCTTCACCATTTTGATATAAAGATTCGAAATATTTCCATGTTCGGGATGCCAGAAGATGTAAAGATTGACAGGAAAAGCAGTTCCACAAATCACCAAGATCATTACAGCCCCGATTCCACTAAATTAAGATGTTTCTTGCAGTGGGAAACCTGAAGATGCAGCCCTACATGCAGCCTCGGTGAATGGTCTCAGGAGTTCAGCAAGCCCAGTGGCTCAGGACACTGGGGAAGGGCATTGGCATTCATGATAATTTTGATATGAGTAACAAAGAGATCAAGAGACTCTCAAGGACTAAATCCCAAAACCATTATAAATGTCCACATTCGCCAGTACCACTAACTCATGAAGTTCTCAGTCAATAGGTGCCCTTCACAAAATGATTTTCAAATACAAGGGTATTGAAACAAATCCACAAACAAGGGTATTCAAGTACTTTAAGGTACTTGAATAATAAAATTATTATTAATTGTAGCACTTAAAGACAGAACATTAAAATTCATTCCATTGAGGAAAGAAAAGCACAGAGAGGCCAAGCTTCTTGCCCCAAATTACACAGCTTATTAATAGCAGTCTCTGTAATAGCTGTGATTCATGTAACGTTCTAGTTTCAGAGCTTTCTTACCCTTTCACTTCCAGACTGGTTTACAACAGTCCCAAGGAAGGCCCATTCAGATTGAGAATAAAAGTAATATTTAAAACTTCCATAGCTCAATTTTGGGGTATGCTGAAAAGTAATTGGCTATATTAATAGTCTCAGGCTCTTTGGCCTCCTGTTAAACTCATAACAAATAAACAGGCAGTGATATACAAAGAGGAGGGTATTTTAAAGTCACCTGCTTGAGATGGTAACATTGTATCATTGTGTAAGAACTTTTCAAGTGTTCAAGCTTAGATCTAACAAATCGAGGCAAGGGCATTGATGCCTTTTGCTTACCTGCACTTTTAAGAAATCTGTTTCCCAAGGGCCCTCTGTTGCTGACGATGCAGACGGTGGTAAGTGTGCCGGAGTTTCGGCAGGCTGTCTACTAAATTCTTGTAGCACTACAAATTATCCAAGACAAAGGTTGTGCTGCCTCTTCTTTGGCAAGTACTGAAATAAAACACAAAGACAACATGTTTCAAGAATGGCTCAGCTACCTAAGAAAAACTTTAACCCATTAGAAACATTTTAATGAAAACACTATTTTATTAAACTCACTCCTAATCCCCCCAAAATGCTTTACAGGATAATGAAATTACCCCAAACAAAACAAAACAAAACAAAAAATCCAACAGCAAAACCAGTAACATACAAGTATATTACATTACTGTAGCTCATGATCCACAGGATCCAGCTCAGTCTCCTTGAAAAAAATAACATATCCAGCTCAATTAATCCAAAGCAACCTGGTAATGAAAGAACCATCTGTCTTATTTTTCAGCTTCTCTCCACACATACACACAGCTTTATTGTTAAATGCGGAGGTGAGAGGTGGAGCTGTTGCCCTGAAAACCCTCTGAAGGGGAAGAGGAAGGAGGGGGAGCAAGAATGAGGAGGAGGTCAGGAGAATGAAAACATCAAGAAGAAAGTTGGGGAGAGAAAATGTGGGGCAATTAGTAAAAACAGCAACTAGTTTAAGAATGTGCTGTGGCCACATTCTCAAAAAAATTTTGAAAAAAAAATCTTGAAATGCTCCTGCTACAGCTTGTCTTCTTTAAGATTAACCCTGATGCGAAACCACCATGAACAACAAAAAACCCGGCAGCTCTGTATTTCCTGTGTTAGTAGAAAATGTGGTTTTTTTAAAAATAAAATTCGTGGGAAACAAGTATGAAAACCAACAAAAATATGCCACTTTCTGAAATAAAATACATTCACATCACATTCAGAGCTGTAATGTCATGCAATAAGGAAACAGACTTTATTATGAAAATCATATAGTAACATGAAAAAATGTTTAGATTCTACTACGTAAAGAAAGAAAATTTTCAAGAGCTGAGTACAGGAAGGTTATTTCTACGTGTTTGATGTGTATGCAACACATTACTGAGAGCTACTAAAGAAAAATGAAATCAGTTCATGTGCTGAGTTATGGACAATAGAGAATTTTTTTTCTTAAAACTTTAAAATCTTAATCTCAATCTAAAATCCAAATCTTAAGACTAAAATTCTAAATCTTAAATTTATAGAGAAATAGAAGATGCTTACTTGCATATATTTCTACATGCAATTCACTTTTGAAGTGTTAAGCAGCTGACACATTTAGAAATTAGAAGGCTCGTTCGGGGCCATTGTTATGACAGAAGTCTCCACCGGGGGAGGGGGGCACAGACTTTTGAACCTAAGGAATTACGGCTCATGGTAAGTGTCCCCAGCAGCATTCTCCCTAAATGTAGACAAATACAGCTCCTGAGCTTCTATTGCCTTCTACCTATTGCTCTTTATTACCAGCTGATGTAAAGGTGCAATCACAATATTGAAGTTGAAAGGGCCCTTTTAAGACTTTCTAGTCCAAATACATGTGTAAAGAAACCTCAGTGCGATACCAGAAACAGCTGGGGGAACTAAGATTTAGTTACATTTGTAGAAGCTTAGCTCAAGGGAGGAAATAAAATAGCCCATTCTCATGTTTAGATGGTCTTCATGAAGAAGAGGCATTAGTCTGGTTCTGAAAGCTACCATCATGGGTAGTGAATGCAACTTTCAAGAAGTTAGGTTTGAGTTCAGGAAGGAAGAACCTGTTAATATTTAGGCTGCCTAAAGGTAACTACATGCTGTATTGCAGATAATGAGTCACTTATCACTAAAGACATTCTATTTTTAAAACCACTTGGGAGGGATTTGAAGAGCAGTGCTTAATAAGCTTGACTAGTCACTGGCATCACCTGAGCATCTTGTTGAAATTTGATTCAGTAGGTGTGGGGGGGCCTGAGAATGTGCATTTCTACAAGCTCCCATGTGATGCCAGTGCTGAAGGTTAACACTGTGAGTCTTGTCAAGGATGTAGCTTGGTTACAAGCATTATACTGTTATTTAAACCAGTGTTTCCCAAACTGCAGAGTCTTCTAAGTAGATGACTTCAAAAGTCCTCTTTACCCCTGATTTGGGGGCAGATGATTAATAAAATAGGTTAAATGGTTATAAGCAGGATTTTAGGAGTCCACACATTCAAGTCTCCAAAAAAATGTTCTCTTAGCATCTTGCAGTACCATCCAGACCATACTTCTGAGCAATAACTAATTTAGCACAATTCTGAGGAAGAGATAGGTGTTTCACTTCAATTTTTTAAAAAAATTATTCTCTCGATGCAAGCTTGGCAGATAAATAATCATGTTCTGATGAATGAATATATGCATTCAAAATGCAATTATTTATGTCAGTATACTACATTTAACAGAAGTAGGATGAGAGAAAATATGGCTACAAAGTAATATTTCCCAGTGATTTGTGTTACAAAATCTCCACAGGTGGGGAGGGGGAAAGTCTCCCAAGGCTGTAACTTTCAGGGTGCTTATCAATGTAGATCTCTGCATTATTTTTCTAACCCTGGAATTTCACCTCCCTACCACACATCTGAGTCAGAAAAATTCCTTCAGTGCTTAGAAAGCCCCCGTTGCTTGCTCATATTTTTGCTCTGCCTCTCTACTTAACTAATACTTTGGCTTGCAATCAGTTCAAAATCCCATCTGATATCCTTCCTGGATAAATATGCTAATATCTGAACTCAAAGACCTTTCTCAAATTTTAAAGCATGCTTAGGTTTCTCTCCCAGAGTAAATAAACTCACAACTAAAGGGAAAGCAGTTTCCTGCCTTTTCTTCAACTTTGAAAGTCCCGGCTTCTAATGGGTTTACTAAGTAACGATTCCATCTGACTAACAAAAGCTTTTTTTTCAAACTACTTATTACATCAATTTATTCTATTGAGCCTACCTTATTCTGATCCCTAGGAAGTATCATCTCCTGTTTGTTAATTCCTCTTTTGCTATTTTTAAAAGAAAAAAGGTGATACCCTGGCTGGTGTGGCTCAGTGGATTGAGTATCGGCCTGCAAACCAAAGGGTCACCGGTTCAATTCTCAGTCAAGGCAAATGCCTGGGTTGCAGGCCAGGTCCCCAGTTGAGGGCATATGAGAGGCAACCACACACTGATGTTTCTCTTCCTCTCTCTCTTCCCCTCACTCTAAAGCTAAATAAATAAAATCCTTTTAAAAAAAAAAGGAAAAAATTGATTAATTTGAGGATCAATAATCTGATAAAGAAATCAAACCTTAAGATTAAAGTATTGGAAATGTTCCTGCTTTCCTCAGGATCACCAAATGATCCTCTAAAACCTTTAAAACTACAAATATGATGCAAATCTTCATTTGAGTTACCTTATAATTTATTACTGCAAATAAACCAATACATGTGAAATGTACTTTTTATAAAATTATATAATCCTAGACTTATTTCTTTTAGTCAAAGTACATTGAGTCAAATTCATTTCCTGAAAATATTAACTTCAATAAAAGTTTCCACCTTCTGGGGTAACTTTGTTCACTTAGTCAATTAATAATTTCCCAATGTCTACTCTATGTCAAAGATTGTTGTAGATGCTGATGATATATAGTGAATAAGAAAAAGTTCACAGTCCAGGAGAGAGTAGTTCACAAGTATGTTTTGCCAGGTATAATGTGCACTTTTTGCCCAAATTTTTGAGGGAAAAATAAGGATGCACATTATACACGGTAGTGCTAATTCCATATCTACATGTTTTTAATTCTTTTATTTATTCTTATGTGTTAAAAGTGTAACTCTAGAAAGCAATAGCGATATCTGTATGCAAAGTAATACCCCAGGATACAAGTTTGGGCCAAAAACGTGGGTGCACACTATGGACAGCAAAATATATAACCTTTTTTATGGGTATAGTAATGTTTGCTGTGTTATTCTATTTTTGAAATTTTTATAATTTAAAAATAATTATAAAAATCATTTTGACAGATGAAATGTTAGACTAAAATAACAGAATATAAAAATTTACAATATGATTGCACTAATATAATATGTATGACTTTAACCAGGATTTTTTAAAAACTACTTTTTGTTGAGCAAATACTACATGTCAGGGGCTATGATAAGAGGTTTAATGAGAGGATAAATAACCTGTTCGAAGTCAGAGAGCAAGCTGTGAGTGGAATTTTACTTTGAATTCATGTGTCTCTAACTCCAGAGCCTATGCTCTTAACCTCCGTGGATAACTTTTAAAGGGCAATTGTGGTTTTGGTCAGAACTGAACCAAGGTGGGAAAGAACAGGACACTTCTCTGAAGAAGTTGAAAAAATTCTTAGAAAACACCTCTGCAAAAGAGTTCACCAGATGAAATTAGGGTGGAAATTTAAAAATAAAACATTCCGGGCCAAAGAAACAGCATGCACGAAGACTCAGAGGTGAAAATGAAAATAATCCACTGAAAGAATTGAGGCTGCTGATAGGAGTGATGAAAATACGGATAGCTAATTTCTGTTGCATAGCTACTACACGCATGGACCCATATAGCCCTCACAACAGTGCAGAGACAGGCACTGTTATTCTCGTTCTACAGATAAGGAAACTGACGCTAAGAGGAGTGGACTTATCTAAGACCTCAGAGCTAGAAGATGTCAAGCCAGGTTTTGGCCTAAGCATTCTGCGGTCAGGGTCTTTATTATTAACCTGTGATCTACTAGAGTTTCCTAAGAACCAGATCAACTTGGAGGTTTCCTCATGTTCAAGACTCATACGGTCAACTTTCATTTTTCACAGAATAACATCATAAAATAGATGTATTAGAATAGCTTCAGTTTCATTCCCAGTCGTGACAAATGTATGGCTCCTAGTTGGAACTTCTTTCCTTAGGAAATATTACGTGGAATTTTTTTTATCACAAAAATGTTCACAGAAGCATAAATGTCAATATAACAAATGTCCATGAACCCCAGAACCAAAACAACCATATCTTTTCAGGGATTTTTTTCGAATGTTGATTTAAGTTCCCCTCCCTACTCTAGTTACTCTTCTCCGAGAGGCAACAGCTATCATGAATTTGATAGAGAGCCGGTCCACTTTTTATTCATACACAGGTTCAAGCACACACATTCATAAACATAACGTGGTATACCAGATCATTTCCTGTGATGCTTAACATTTGCGTAACAAATACATAATATTCTGAATGTGTTTTTCACTCTACACTTTTGGTTATCCATCCATATTGATGAATAAAGGTATAATTCCCACTTCTTGAGTTCTGTATTCTATTAACTAAATATATCTTCATTAACCAGTCCTTACTAGTAGACATTTAAGTTGTTTTCAGAGAATTCCTTATCTGAATGTCATTTTGGGGTCAAATTTCTTTTTTTCCAATCTACAAAAGCCAGTTTACAAAGTCAGTGAATCTTACAAATTGCTAAAAATAGTCTCAAAGAGAAATTTCATTTTAAATAGAAGAGTTTTTTTTCCCTAAAACATAAGCCTTTAATAATTCAAGTTATATAAAATTACCTAGATATTTGAAATACCATGAATTTCTGAAAAGGGAAAATAAATAGTATTTTAAGCGAGACAATACATTTCTAGTTAAGGTAAATCTATAATAATCCTGTTGAAATAAAACATATCAAAGAGAAAGTAGATGTAGGAAATAGTTTTCTTATAACCACTTTCTCTTCTGGATAATCACACTGACTGGGCAAAAGAAAAATCAGAATGTCGGAGCAAGTACTTAAACCAGAAACTCCTCTGAATGCTTTGTTTTGTGCTCTGGCCAGAAAATAATCCAAGGCACAACCCCACAGAAAGATAACCAAGTTTTTTTTAGAATCAAGGGATTGGGAAATGCCTACGATATGCCAGTCAATATTTAATAAAGCAGACAATCAAAGCAATATAATGCTGGTCTTTGATCTTTACATGGTTATACCTATAAACCATGTGATTATAAATGTTGTTTTCATTAATGAAAATTTTTAACTCAAGGTTAGCATAACAAGGTTTATTACTAAGTGTAAACTAAAGTCGTCTACAAATATGTAAGGACCCATTTATAGAATTCCTATACCTTTAACATTATTTTCTATTAAAAAAAAAGGAAAAAAAAAGACTCTGAGTTCTGACTAGTGTGGCTTAGTTGGTTGGGTATTGTCCCTCAAGGCATAACGTCACCAGTTTGATTTCCCATCAGGGCATATGCGTGGGTTGCAGGTTCGGTCCCTAGTTGGGGGACGTATGAGAGGCAACTGATGGATGTTTCTCTCTCACATCGATGTTTCCCTCCCTTTCCTTCTCCCTTTCCCTTTTCTCCAGAAAGTAATAAATAAAATAAAACAAGAATGTGAGAAAATTTCAAAAAGCAGATCTTTAAAATATAACTGTTTGCAAATGGCTACATTCTTTTTTTTAACCTAAATATTTATTTCTGAAATTTTGTTAAAGTTTTACTGTTTCAGTCTCTCCGAAATAGAGGAAATTTTTTGAAGTCTCAGAAAAGGCCCACTACCCATGTAGCTTACTTTCTAAATGAACAGTTTTCCCATTAGAGGGTTTTGGACAAGGAGTGACATAATGTTTTTGTTGTTGTCATTGTTGTTTATTTTGTTTTGTTTTTAATTTTTTTATTGTTGTTCAAGTACAGTTTTCTCCATTTTCCCACTAGTGGCTGCATTCTTCACACAATTAATTAACCTAGCCCAGACAATGCCAAAGGAAGTTCAAACAGGGCATTTCTCTTTGGAGGGAGGGAAAAGTCTTCTTCTAGTAGATTTCCAAGGAAGTATACAACATCCTGAAGAAGGTAAATTTCATAGATAGATAGATAGATAGATAGATAGATAGATAGATAGATATATCTATAGATATCTGGGTTTCCAATGAAAGAAGTAACTCCTGCATACTAGGAGTCAAAACGAAGTCATTCTGTTTGGCCCCGTTTTCAAAAACAACTAGCCAAATGTTTTAACACATTCCATAGACAAGCCAAAGAGACATCACTTCTAGATCCCTGGCCTCTAGCCCATGATATCCTTCTGGGCTTAAGGAAACCCTCCCAGTCTTCAGGAGGCAGCTGTGAACACTACTGAAATTTATCCTACCAGTAATTCAGTGAAATTACTGTCCAAGAAACGGAGCAACACCATCATCCATTTGTCCATCTGTCCACCCATCCAGCAAAGATATTTATAACCCATTTTTCACATGGTACAAGATCTCAGGGTGCAAGGATTGTCTGAGCTTAGAGAACACAGGTGTATGACAGGCAAATGCATATAGCCACACATTTAATCACAGGCAATTCAACATACCAAGCATAATCTTTTACTCCAATCTAATCTCTTAACTACAGCTTCAAAGCTCACTGTTTTATTATTTTTCAGTTACATAAGTATATTTTACAGGATACACGATTAACATAAAACATGCAACTTTTTTGCATTTTCCCCTCAAAAGACAAAATCAATATCAAAGTTTATTTCCAATATCAAAATAAACATCAATAAAGTGTAAAACCGGCAGAAACTAGAAGTTAAAGAGGTTTGACAAGAGAATAAGGAAGCACAAATAGACCCGAAGCAAAACCAAAATTTTTAAACTTCCCACATCTATGATTTTTTAAAAATATTCTGAAGATTTCCCCCCTGTTACTAGCAGTAAGCAAAGGAAGAGGCGATTTAGGAGCGCACACGCACTCTGCAGCTGGGCTAGGCCATGGCCATGCGAGGTTACAGGGCAGAAGCTGTGTTAAGAGCGTTTAGGACACAAGCCACCGGTGAGTCCCTGGATCCCAAAGGAAGGGCACAGAAGAAGAGTGTGGGAAGCAGCCTGAGTCTGTGCAGTAACGCGGGGGGCGGTTGAAACAGCACGGGTCCTTGCGGTTCCCCTAACACCAGAAACTCCGCCTAGAAAAAAAAATGGATCAATTGTCGGGCGCTCTAAAACTAGCCCTTGGCTGCCCTAAGCACTCCACCACCCACCGTGCTCGTGTTCCTTATTACTGAAGCCTGATTGTTAGGCTGCTTTTTGATTCTAGGGCTTTCTTATTTTCTCAGTTGAGAACTGGTCTTTGATACGTTTACATACAGCAAAATGAAAACTTTAATTGGCAACATGCCAAACTATTTAAAAGTAGATATTTCATTTAAAAAATAAAGTTGTATTTTTTTTTTCCCCTATTAAGTGATCATGGACCAGAGGAACCACAGAAAACTGGAGGGAGGGTGTGGTCCCAGTGTGAGTCTGGGAGGGTGGGTGAGGACACCTCGGCGCAGACCCAGACAAGGGGCGACGGTGGGAACCCACTGGAGGCTGATTTCCTTGCTCTGGGGCGCGTCCGAAAAAGAAGCTGGCTGGGTCCAAAAATGCTAATGAAAGGCAGAGTAAACAAATAAAGAAAAAGCCATAGAACGATAATGAAACCTCTGTCTTCCTATAGAGCACACCACAGAACAGGAGCAACCAGGGGCAAGAGAGGGCACTCTGAGCCAGTCCAGCCAGGAGCAGCTTGGACAAGGCAGAGCCAGGGCAGCTCCAGGACCAAGGGCCAGGTGTGCTCTGTGGGGAGCCGAGCAGAGGGGTTAGAGTGCCAGGCCCCCCGTAGACCCTCCATATTCCTTTCCTAGGGCTGCAAAAACAAAGTGCCACAAGTGAGGTGGCTTACAACAACAGAAGTGTATTTTCTCACTACACACTTGTCACACAATGCACTGTCTCTGGAGGCTAAAAATCCAAAAGCAAAGTACTGGCAGGGCCACACTCCGAAACCTGTCAAGGACAACCCTTCCTTGCCTCTTTGTAGCTGCTGGTGGTTCACTGGCACTCCTTGGTGTTCCTTGGCTTGTCCATGCATCACGCCAATCCACCTCCTGTCTTCACATAGTGCTCTCTCTGTGTCTGTCTTCACATGGATGCTCTTAGGTGGACACCAGTTATCCTGGACTTGGGGCGCATCCTACTCCAGCGTGACCTCATCTTAACTCATTACATCTGCAATGACCCTATTTCCAAGTGAGGTCACACTCTGAAGTACTGGGAGTTAGGACTTCAACATGTCTTTTCAGGGGACACAGTTCAACGTATAACACCCCTCCTGGGCTGCCCAGTCCCAGCCCTCAGCCAGAAGACTCCGAGGCTCTGAAACCATTCAGAACACCTGGGTGCTAATTCAAGTTAAGAGACTCAGAGAAAAATCCCCCTGTGGTGGTGAAAGTCCAAGGAATGATTACGTCTAAGGACGGAAGCTGTAACCAGGTGGAACTTGTGGAGCACTTTCAGAGGGCAATCAATGTTCTAATTCTGCTGACTGGAGGCAGTTTACATGGATGTGTTAACTGGGAGGAAATGTGTGAACTATACTTACATGGTTTTGTACTCCCCTATATCTGATATTTCCATAAAAACTTTACTTTAAAAGACATTAGAGAATATGAGCTTCCTAAGAAACTGGGGTTGTAGCAGCCTAGTTAGACCCTCAGAGGAGTATTATCTAGGAGGGGCCGCAACAAAAGAGTTAGCTGCTCAGCCTGGCTGGTGTAGGAAATGCTAAAGTAATTCATTTATAATAAAAATATAAATGCTAAGGGGTCTATATGTTTGAACTGGTAGATTGACAACTTCTGTAGGTAAACCCATGGGTGGTAATTAAAAAATTGTTTGAGCCTGACTAGGTGGCTCAGTTGGCTGGAGCTTTGACCCATTTACCTAAAGATTTCAGGTTCAATCCCCACCTCCCATTGGGGTGCGTATGGGAGGTGATCAATCCATGTTTCTCTCTTGCTTCAAGGCTTCTCTCTAAAATCAATACAGACTGATTGACATTTCTCTATCATGGTTCTCTCCCACATTTCTCTTTCATTCCTCTCAAATCAATAAACATATCATCAGGTGAGGATTTGTTTTTGTTTTTTTGTTATTTGATAGGCACAGACCCATATTCAGGGCATTTTCTCCCTCAGCAGTGCTGGTGTGGTGCTCAGACTCTTCCTCCTTTGCCCTCTGTTTTCCTGGTCTCCTTGCAGACCTCTCCCACACATTCCATTTCAGGCTAATTACAGTTCAAATAAGTTCCAGTGTTTTCAGTTTCACATTGAAATCTTCTCTGGAAATTTTAAGCTCTTGTGGTTAGGGTACTTTGTGTCCTATTGCTTAATTTGTCAGCAAGAGAAATTAACATAAAAAAAAAGTTAAAATATACTGGACACTACTCAGACCTGGTAGAGAACATATTCTTGGAGTAAAAACATATAAGGTTTCTAGAATTAAATATAACTCAGACTTTCAACATCAGCTCTTGCATAAACTCTGAATAATATATTGGTATATTAAAAACTGAGTGATGCCTTAAAAATGATTGAGGGGAGGGGAAGCCAAAATTTAATAGCAATGCAAAGAGAAATCAAATATTGATCAAAATTTTACAGATATGTTGTCAAGAACATAATTATAGAAAATAAAGCTGATTGGAAGCACTTGGCTTTCTATTTTATAAAATGTTTTAGGGAGGCACTGAAAAAGGCCATGAATTTGCAGTGATCCTCTTGACTCTTGATCTCAGGATGTTCCTGCTGAAGGCCATCTCTACTCTCAAACTTTATAGAGAATCCCATGCTTGAGAAGTCTCAAATTGTATTTAATACATCTGCACTTTAAATATTTGGGTTATTAAAAATGAGAGCTCCAACATCAATTATATACTACTGTAACTAATATTTTCATCATTATCTTATGAAAACAGCAAATGGACAAGAGGTACTGTATGCCGCATGTAAATTCAAGTTCAACTTCTGAAGTAACATACAGAATTTGCCCGTTATAAATTGTCTGTAGACCTACATCCTGTAAGGCACATAGCCTTAGAGGGAGATGTAAACACATACGCCGTAGGTGTCTGAGTCCGATCGAGTGGACTCCTACATTTTCTCCTGCATCATCTCCTAAAATGCTTGATTTTGAGTGTTAGGCTCTAAGAGCGCCAAACTTGGAGCAGTTTTTAATCATACTCTGTTTCATGCCTCAGCGCCTTTGATCAAGCTGTTCCTGCTACCTGGAATGCCCTCCCTCCCTCCCTTCTTGCCTCCCAGCCTCCCCCTCTCCCGCCCACCCCAACCCTGTCATAAATTAGAATCATCTCTTGGGATTCTGCTCTTCAAGGAGCACCTCCCTTTCTGTGTCCACCTTGCATTTGATGATAATACAGGGACATCTAAAAAAAAAAAAAAGCATATATAAAGCTGTTTCGAGAATAGAAATAACTAAATCATATTTTTTTAATTATCAAAAAACTCAAACTAAAAGATATTAAGTTTTTTAGTGGACATCTGAGTAATTTTTGCTTCTTAACCCTAGTATGTTCTGAAAAACTCATAGTGCTAGTCAACTAACAGATTTCATCCCCAATTTCACTAACAGCCAACGTGCACGTACACACACACACATACACACTGCATCCCTCCACCGTGTGCCCACAGATCCCTATATGAACTGTTTATAGATCCCTGTGCTGGCACAGGACAGGTGCCCGTGTACGTGTTGCTGCTCATTGAAGAATAACTAAAGAAATACAACAACATGAGTAGATTAATACAGTCCAAAGTACAGTCAGTGTTAAGAAGAAACAGACTTAAAAAAAAATTAGAGCTAGATAAGAAGAAACAGAAAGATATTCTGGAAAAAGTTAACTTTTAATATTTGAGGAAAAATACCATTGTAATACTAGCTATAATAGTAGAGTTGTAATGGCAAGTAGCAGTAACATTGATTAAATGTTTGACACTTGGCAGGAGCTATGCTGAACTATTTATATGTAATTACTTTTTTAAGTGTATATTATTGATTATATTGATTACTGTAATAGTAGTCCCATTTTTTTTTCTCTCATTTGTCCCCCTCCACCCTGCACCCTTCTCCCCCCCAGCATTCCCCGCCTAGTTCATGTCCATGGGTCATACATATAAGTTCTTTGGCTTTTCCTTTTCCTATATATTCTTAACCTCCCCCTGCCTGTTTTGTGTCTATAAATTGTGCTTCTTATTCTCTGTACCTTCCCCCCATTCTCTCCCCTCTCTCCATGTGACCTCCATTTCTGTGATTCTGTTCCTCTCCTAGTTGTTTGCTT
This sequence comes from Pteronotus mesoamericanus, assembly GCF_021234165.1. Taxonomy (NCBI): domain Eukaryota; kingdom Metazoa; phylum Chordata; class Mammalia; order Chiroptera; family Mormoopidae; genus Pteronotus; species Pteronotus mesoamericanus. The sequence goes on along the minus strand of NW_026555157.1, from coordinate 12,711,299 downwards.
AGTTTTGTTTTTGCTTTTTAGGTTCCGTTGTTGATAGCTGCGAGTTTGTTGTCATTTTACTGTTCACAGTTTTTGATCTTCTTCTTTTTCTTAGGTAAGTCCTTTTAACATTTCATATAATAAGGGCTTGGTGCTGATGAACTCCTTTAACTTACCTTATCTGCGAAGCACTTTATCTTCCCTTCTATTCTAAATGATAGCTTTGCTGGATAGAGTAATCTGGGTTGTAGGTCCTTGCCATTCTTGACTTCGAATACTTCTTTCTAGCTCCTTGCCTGCAAGGTTTCTTTTGAGAAATCAGCTGATAGTCTTATGGGAATGCCTTTGTAGGTAACTGTCTCCTTTTTTCTTGCCACTTTTAAGGTTCTCTCCTTATCTTTAATCTTGGGAAATTTAGTTAGATGTGTCTTGGTGTGTCCCTCCTTACATCCAACTTCTTTGGGACTCTCTGAGCTTCCTGGAAGTCTATTTCCTTTGCCAGATGGAGGAAGTTTTCCTTCAATATTTTTTCAAGTAAGTTCTCAATTTCTTGCTTTACCTCTTCTCCTTCTGGCACCCCTATGATTTGGATAGTGGGACATTAAAAGTTGTCCCAGAGGCTCTTCATCCTCTCTTCATTTTTTGAATTCCTGTTTCTTCATTCTGTTCCAGCTGAATGTTTATTTCTTCCTTCTGTTCCAAATTGTTGATTTGAGTCCTGGTTTCTTCCCTTCACTTTGGTTCCCTGTACATTTTTCTTTATTTCACTTTGTATAACCTTCACTTCTTCTTTTATTTTGCATCCACACTCAATCATTTCTGTGAGCATCTTGATTATCAGTGTTTTGAACTCTGCATCTGATAGATTGGCTATCTCCTCATGGCTTCGTTCTTTTTCTGGAGTTCTGATCTGTTCTTTCATTTGGGCTATATTTTCTTTGTCTCCGTGTACCTGTTACATTGGAAGGGGTGGAGCCTTAGGTATTCGCCAGGGTAGGGCAGCCCACCTCACTGTGTTGTGGCGCTGTATGTGGGGGAGGGGTCAGAGAGGGAACAATGCCACGTGCTCAGCTCTTGCCCCACTTTCACTCACTTCACCTACTACCCACAGGTAAATTGGGTCCTTCTGGTGCTGATTCCCAGGTGGGTGGATTTGTGTATGTTATAGGACCCCGTGGGTCCCTTCAACAGACTCTTCTGTTAGACTGGATATTTCTGCCTATCCTGCAACCCCCACAGGTTTTTTACAGCCAGAGGTTTTGAGGCTTTATTTCTCTGCACTGGAACCCTGGGTTGCACTGTTTATGTCTCTTCCTAGATGTTCCTCCCAGTTTATCCACACCTGAATGTGGGACTGCCCAGACCGCCAGCCACCACCTTGCCACACATCCTCTCCATCCTAGTTGCCCATCTCTGTCCCTCCTACCTGTCTGGATAAATGTTTTTTCTTTAACTCCTTGGTTGTCAGATATCCATACAGTTCAATTTTATGGTGGTTCTGGTTATTTTTCGCTTTTAAATTGATTGTTGTCCTTTTGGTTGGGCGAGGAAACAAAGTGTACCCACCTACACCTCCATCTTGGCCGCAAGTCCCTGTAATTACTTTTTAATTGCCATAATAACTGTGATGTGGACATTATTGCAAATTTGTAGATAAGAAAAGCAACGCCCTGAAGTTTGGCAACTTGTTCAGGCTCATGCCGTTAAAAACAATGAAACTGGAAAATATAATCTGGCTTGGATGGGGGGGTGTGGAATGGAAGGAGAAAGGAACTAAGTGTCAAAAGAATATCCCAAGCTAAAAGGCTTGCGGTGACTACAGGTTCAAATGGAATAGCAAACAGAAAGTCAGCGATATAAAATGGCAGGAAACATCAAAGACCAGTGGGAAAGGTTCTTTGGGTTTTCAGCAGAAAAAAAAAATTCCCTAATGAAATCCATACTTGAAGGAATTATTATAAAAGGAACATAGGAATATTGGTGTTCATAGGTGAAGAGTTTAGGAAGAACCCTTTTATAAGAATATGATTATATTATTTTATGGTTAAAGAAGAAGAGCCCTGTCCTTCAAATCTGTAAGAACAGTTTTTTGGGTTTTGTTGCTGCTGCTGTTGTTTTTATTTTGTTATAGATGGGCCAGATTTGTCCTCCAAAACATTCAGTGCCTGGAAAACATAGGTGTTTCATTACCAGAGAGTATACATATCTCCTAACATCCTGCTTATGAAAAATACAATTATTTCTATTTGTAGTATAGCTGGGATTCAACAAGAGTGATTTGCTAACTTACTTTGAAATTTCCTAAAATATTCTATTGGAAATATTTAGGCCAGAATCACAGAATGTGTTGCTTTAAAAAAAAAATTTTATAGGAATTTGAGTCAAACTGACAACATATGCCAGGGAACAGGCTCTCAAATGCTCTGGCAGGTGATGCTTTTTTTAAAATAATAAAATGTCATAGTCAAATAAAATGTAAAATAAAAATAATATAATAAATTAAATTAAATGCTTTTGTTCAAATCTGTGCACCCCTTTAGTAAGAGTCCTTCATACATTAAGGGATGGAGGAGGCCAAGATAAGGGAATATGTCCATTTTCTATGTTTAGCATAGAAACAAAGAATAAAAAGAGATTAGATACTTCTTTTTAAATTCCATGACTCCTTTTTTATGGTTAATATGAAGCTTATATAAAATAGAGGTGATACAATATAATGTATAATATAGTAATTTCCAAATATCCACAGTATTTTGACAGAGTTGTGGGCACATGAAACAGTTTATTCTCATATTATCATTTATTAATTATTGTATTATTTCCTATATGAACACTTGTAAGCTACTTTTCTAAAAAAATTTTTTTTAATTTTATTTCTTTTTAGAGAGAGGAGAGGGATAGAGAAAGAGAAAGAGAGAAACATCGATCAGTTGCCTCTCGCACAGCCCCAACCAGGGACCTGGCCCACAACTCTGGCGTGTGCCTGACCAGGAATCAAACCAGCAATCCTTGGTTTCGCAGGGCGATGCTCACTAGCCAGGACTGTAAACCTTCTTTTGCCCCACCTTAAATATTAGTGATATTAAGTATGTAAGTTAAAAATGAGTGGGGCGCCTGGCTGAAGAGTCTCAGGAACAATTTTCTCTCCAAAGAGTACACCAAGCTTCCCCAGAGAATAATCTACTGATGACAATGAAATATCCTGGAATCAAAGGGTAATGGATAAAATGCTGGGCCTTCTCTTCATTTCTGATAAACCAACGCTACCAGGATTTATTAACTTGGACATAAACTTTGATGATTTAAGAGCTATTCTAAGACTGCCAAGATCGTCTACAGAGACCAATAGAAATGAAATTTCACAGGCATAGCATATTCTCATGAGAAATATTATAAGTCCTGCACATAACCACAGAAACTGTACCGTAAAAAGAGCATGAACCTCCCATAATAGACAGACTGCAGAGAGGGCAGCCCGGGAAAGAGGGAGTGGGAGTTCAGAAAAAGGCAAGACTGGTGGCTTATTCAGATTATCACTTCTTGCAGCAATCGTTGTCTTACAAAAGATAATTGTGATATATTTGACTAAATAATTAACTTCATTTTAAATATCTAGTTTCAGATGTCACCAGCCAACCCAGAATCTTCTTAGAGACAACCAGATATTCAGTCTGGAGAGAGGGTGAGATATCAGCACTAGTGATGAAGAGTTTTATGCATGAAGGCAAAACTGACTATGTGGATTTCAAAGGATAAAAGGAACATTGTGCAGGGTCCTCTAAGGCCTGTCTGCTTCTGTGTGTGGATATGTCTGTGCCCAGGCCCAAAGCAAGGAAGGGGCAATCAGTGATGGCCAATTAAGGGGGAAGAAGAAAAACCAACTGACAGAAAATGTGTGGGGGGCAGGGAGGGAGGGAAGGAAGGAGGAAAGGAGGGAGAGAGAAATAGGAAAACCCATGCCCACTCTGTAAAGATTAAGTCTCTAATTAAAAATCCCCAGTGTCATCCCATTCTAATTAAAACACAATTCAAACTCCTTTCTAAGACTTGAAGGCTTCACATAAGCTCTCTCCCTCCTACCTCACTCAATTCATCTCCTCCTTCTTCCCCTTTTGCACTCTTCTCCATCCACTCTTCTTCATCGAGTTCTTCAAACACCCCAAATTCATTCATGCCTCTGGCACTTGGCAGTTGCTATTCCCTCTGCTAGAATGTTCTTCCTTGTGCTCTTCACTTGACTGGCTCCTTTCTCACCAATCACCTCTCAGACAAGTATCACCTCCTCAGAGAAGCTTTCTGGTTGCTCTAAAGTAGCTTCCCCCATCCCCTCTCTAGCAAACCCCAGGTTGTGTTGTCTTTATAACACTCATTCTATCTGAAAGATGTTTTTCATTTATTTGCATCTTGTTTAGTGACTCCATTTTCCACAAAAACAGAAGCTCCGTAAGAACAGAGGCTTTGTATTGTTTAACAATGCACACCCTATCCCACCACCAGCACAAAGAACATCTCCTATTACTATTACCTGGGAGATATTCAGTAAATATTGGTTGAATCTCAAGTCCCACCTTATGGATGACCATGCAGAAAGTCACCTGTGATCCACTGAAAAACCACTCTCTACTCCCTTGCCACCCCCATTTCCCAGCACAGTGACTGTGACCCACAGCCATACCAGCTCTGCACCTGTTTCTACAACCTGTGGAAAGCAAGTGTGACCCTCCTTCCCTTGGAAGAATCTCTAGCTTCCCTGCCACCTCTCTGTCTGGAGTCCTTATTCTCCTCATCTTCTACAGATCTTTCCTTCATAGAAAGTCATTGTTTAAAGAACCCTTCAAAGACCATCACTACACGCTACTGAATAAAATGATGCCGATTGCACACTGAGTCTGAGATGTAAGGGGGAGGAGAGAACAGAGAAGAGAACATTTTCACTCAGCTTTCCAGTGTTTATGACAAAAAGATCCCCTACAGGTTGGCTGCTCTCCTTCCCTTCTTTCCCAATGGTCCAGGGGCCCAGTGGTCCAGGAAGGGAAAGCCCCTGGCCAGATACAGAAGGCTGTGGCTGTAAACAGTAAACTGGCCACTCCCCTCTGAATAGCCAAAAGCTCTCCAATAAAAAAAAACCATGAACATGGGGGAAGAAACTCAGATCCTACTTCTCCCTACTCTTTTCTACCCTCACGACGTCACTCCCCGAATCTCATCCCTTTTTATCCCACCCGCATGGCAGCCAGGGCTCAGACCAAGTCTGAGACACGACTGATTCCCACGATTAAGAACTGTGCTTCTGACACCCTCATATGGAACCACAAAGAGCTTCCTACTGCAGCCCTCCAATGTCTAATGCATTCATTCTACTCTACACATCAAGCTTGCTCCAAATCAAGCACCTTTTTATTTTTAGCCTATAAGGTTTCACTTGGAAATTGTGATGTGTACTGTTATCCTCTGTAGTTGGGATAAACAGGAGAGGTTAATTTTAATTGTGAGAGTGAGGACGTAGCCCTGGGAAGACTTCTTCTAGACAAGAAGAGTAAGTAGGAACTTCAGTGGAATTATATTCAGAATGAAAAAACTTTTGGGAACATAAGCCATTGGAGATGACATAACGTCCTGAGTTTGTCAAGGCACGGCACGCTTCAGTGACGTGTCAAAAATATGGAGAAGACAGAAAACATCTAATGGGTGAAAGTCTGAAGCTATCTGAAGGAAATGCAAAGTATGCAGACTGCCTGTTCAACAAGCCCAGCCAAACATGTAATCAGGAAGGTATACTCAGATCAGGGGATATAGAAGTTGAGTGTGCAAGACAAAGGAGAAAGATATGCACAGAGGACGAAAGAATTTTTGAGCAATGTATACCATGGGGGCTTCCTGGAATTGTATAGGACAGAGATGAAGCAGACCTTGGTGTGATCCATCCTGAGTCACTTAATCTAGAGCAGTCTCTATTGTTTTTGTTTTGTTTTGTTTTGTTTTGTTTTACTATAAAATGGGACTAAACATTCCTGTCTCATAGTTTTGTCAGGAAGATTTAATAAAACAGCATATGTGAACACACTGGGGATCACAGTGGGTGCCACATGACTTTCGTGCTTTCTTCACCTCCCTAATGAGCATAGCCTAGAACGCATGTTAAACATAGCTCTGATATCCAACCTTGGGTGGAATCCATTTCCATGGAAGTTAAAGGGTAATCTGTATGGTTAGCAAATGATGCTAATCAGTGAAATATGGAAAATAGCATTATTTCATTTTTCTCCCATAATGTGCCACACGATGTGGAACACACAAATATCTCCAACAGAAGAAAACAGCTGCCACTAAGTTCTGGAATGAGAAAACTTGAGAATTCCAGTTTTCACGTAAGACAAGATGGATGTTTTTTAATGGTATGTCTCTTGATGGCATTATTCTGTCAATAGTATCTGTTCCCTTCTGAGCCTCAAAGATTTTTTATTGATTTGGGGTATGTCAATGTAAGAAATGCCCAAACCTGTAAGAATATTTGAGTTTATTTGAGCCAAACTGATGACAATTGCCGGGAAAGCAAAATCTCAACAGACTGAGGAAATGCTCCAGAAAATGGTACCTTGTTTTATAGATTACAATCAAAAGAGGTGTAAGGGGGTCATGAAATCTGCTGGTGATAGATTGGGGGAAAGTAAGTCGGGGAAATCTCTGGGATTGGATAAAAGGTAAAATGAATAGACACATACTTCCATACGTAGGAATAGGATAATTAACAGTCACCAATTAATATGACAGTAATAACAACGAGAGGATTCTTGGTCTCTGGTCTGGTGCTTGGTTGTTCTTTCAAAGTTATGTTAATCAGTCTCAGTTAAGGTGAAGACTGACCTCTGGCAGGGAAAAACACGCCCTCGGACACGATGACCTGCCCTGAACTACTTTCAGTTAGACCATTTTAATTTCAGACTGTCCTATGTGGTTACTTGTGTCTCCGAGTTTGTAAGGCTGCCATGCAGGCCCCTTTTCATTCAAAGGTATAAGAACAAACGGACTATTTCAAAAAAAAAAAAAAAAGGCTACCGAAATAGAGTCAAAATAGTAGTCTTAATAGTAGTTTCCTTACCATTGTAAGGAAACGTGGGACAATCTGGGACTCTGACATTCAGCAACTATGGTAAAAATATCTCTCCGTGAAACCCCACCAGATATATGAAGACCTCCTCTCTGGTTCCCCTTGAATGACCAAGGACAGTTTATGAAGCCAGAACCGGGTAATACAAAGAGTTTCTAGAAAACTTCTCTACTTATAAACCAAAAATGGTTTCCTTATTCAGAGACAACAAACAATATAACAATCTAAAAGTGTCTCTTTTGCGGAACTGAGTATGAAAAGAAGTCTTCGGCGACAGGAAAAGGCATTCTCACAAACCAATTTACAAATGTCGCATCAGCAATCTTAGCAACCTGACCCGATCGTCCCAAATATTTAACACGTCCAACATAAATAAAAAGATAGTTTCCTGGTCTGCAGCCGGGAGAGGAAATGTGAACACCAGTTAAGTCAAATACCCGGGCCTGCAACATTGAGGGACCATGGAGACCAGTGTGGACAGGAGGTCTTAGGGCCACAGATGGCGAAAAGCTTCTGGCCGATCTCCACTTTCCTGAACTGTAACTAATCACGTAATCATAACACTCAGGGATGTACCTCTTAAAGCACGTGTGACTTCGAGTTTAGAACCTGCGGCTTTGTGTGGTTTCTGATACCGTGGTATTCACGATATTCTTCTCATCCCCACTCCCACATAGTTTTTAAAATATTGCCTTTGAAGAGCAAACAAACGCCAAGCGCCCGCCCACAACCTCTCTCCTGGCCCTTTCTACTGAAGATCACGAAAGACGACCTTTGGGTTTGTTTGTAGTTTCTGGAAATCACTTTTTACATTTTTTCTTTAAGGCGAAAATAACAGCACACAAGGAACGGGGCTGAGACGTCAGCCTCAAAATGACAAGTTTTTCTTTCTCCCTTATCTTCAAAACTAACTCCCGAAACGCTACAATTTTCTCACTGCCTCGGGGCTCGCTTTGTTAGGTCTAGTTCTCCTGTGGCGGGAACAAGGATTTCTCGTAAATTTTTGTCTAAGGTCAAAGACAAGAAACTTGCTCTCACCCCTTCTCGTGTACAGATCCTTGTATAAGAAAACCGTAGTGAGCGAGGAACCCATTACTGCTCGAGCGCCCAAGCTCCCCTGCGATCAGAGAACAGGGTCCCGCAGCAGGGTCCTCTCGGCTCCCCGCGCCCTCGGGCTCCTCGTCTCTCCCGCCCTTCCTGGGCTGGCTGGGCTTCCGAGCGCCCCGCCGGTGCCTCCCAGCCCCGAAACCCAGGCTAGGGGCGACGGACACACGCCACGAGCCAGGGCTGGGAGGGTGCGCGCAAGGACAGTCAGACCAGCTCCAGAGGCTGCAAAGCCCGAGAATCTCGGCACCACAGACCCAGGCCGCCGCGATCCTTGCCGGGAGCTCGGTCTCCCAGCACCCCTAACCACCCTCACTCTGTAGTGCAAAACCGCCGCGAACCAGCCAGGGAGAATTACCCGCTGAGGCCCAGGCGCGAAGACCGCAGGAGCCTGCCGGGTTTCGCGGCTGGAGCCCCCTGAGCTCCGCCTGCCGCCGACGTTCTCTCCAAGCCGGCTGCTGCCTCTGCCGCGGCTCCTGCAGCATCGGGCCGCCGAAGCCCGCGGCCGGCAGAAACCGGAGGAAGGTGGCGTGGGTCAGGGGCGGCGCGGGCACGATTCGATCCCCCAGACCTGGCCGGGGAACAAGGGAGGGCGCAGTGCCTCCCGCAGTCCCGGGCGCCGCCAGCTCGCGCGCAGCCCGCCGCGCCCTGGTCCAGTCCCCGGCGACTGCGCGGAGCGCCTCCGGAGCCGCGGGGAAGCTCCTCCTGCTCGGTGGCTGGCGCCATGTGGGCGGTGGCCACGGCCGCCCCTAAATTCGCAGAGGAAGGTGCAATGCGGAGAGGGAGGTTCTGGGGCTCCAGGTCCCCCGAGCAGCTGCGAGGCAGGAGCGTAGCGGATCCCCCTACCTTTTGGGCTCGACAGACACCAGCTGCGCGCCCTCGCAGGACGTCCTGGACAGGAAAACCACCACGAAGAGAAGGCTGGGTAAAGCGGCGGGTGGCTTCAGGATAGGGTATGAGGATCGATTTCCACAGCCGAGAAAATACTCCCATACTGTCCTTGTGTGTTTGGAAAACTGCCTGGACAAAGGTGAGGGACTGCTCGGGTACTTCCCTTCCTCGCCAACTGACAAGTGGCAGAAGTAAACGCAGTTGCGTGGTGCACCGTCTGTAACACAGGGCGGAGCGTTCGGTTTGGTTCCTAGCAAGAAGGGAAAGGTGTTCAGAGAGCTCTGAAATTACTGGCCTCTGTCCTTTAAGGGCAAACCTGTGCATGCTTATTCTTTTGGAGATGTTATTTTTAAGAAGAATGTGGGACTCGCATTTTAACAAGTAGCTCTCCCTTGAGAAAAGCATATAATGTCCTTATACTTGGATGGCTCTGAATACTTTTTAAATTTCAGTGTCTGTGAAATAATACATTGTCTAACAACATTCAATGATTAACTCCAGTCTTTGGACTGTGCATCATAATCACATGCCATCAAATGACCCTAGAGAGAAGAGCCACAGACTTGGGTGTAATCCAAAGCAGACACTGTGTCATGCACTGAAACAAAGTCCTTCTGTGATGGACCTTACGGTATTTGTCTTAGTTTTAACAACAGTCCTAGGAGGCAGCACTTGTTTTTGTCCCTGTTTTACTAATCGAAAACAAACACCCTGGGAGGGTTCAGAAAATTCCTTTTCTCAAAATTGACTTTGCAGTAACACGCACAGATTTTGTCACTTTAAAGATTGTATTTATTTATTTTTAGAGAGAGGGGAAGGGAGGGAAAGGGAGAGAAACATCAGTGTGTAGTTGCCTCTGGCGCACCCCCTACTGGGGGCCTGGTCCACAACCCAGGCATGTTTCCAACGGGGATTCGAACTTGCGACCCTATGGTCCACAGGCCAGCTGAGCCATGCCAGCCACGGCCAGGTTTTGTCATTTTAAAGGCGGCTCTTGAGACATCAGGGTACTGAAAAGTGTTTAAAGACTTTGTCCATCTGGGCCAATTTTTCTTAAGGTTACTTTGCTCTTTTAGTTTCTACTGAGTTCCTTATTGTCCTTCTCTTGTTGATCATCTTCATGATTAAACCAGTGTTATACCTCATCCCTCTAGACTTCCTAGGACTTTAGGATCTGCAAAGTCATGTGCAGACAGAAGATGAAGATGTCTTCCGTCTCTCCTTACTTGACATTTGTGCTTCTTTAGGGTCAGTAGTGGCCAAGAAGGGGCTGTTCCCCAACAGCCACCCAGCTGAGTTCAAAATCCACCGCCTCCACTGTTCTGCTGTGCAACCTTGGGCACGTTTCCTAACCCCAGTGTACTTCCTTTTTGTCTCGTAAAGTGAGATAATACAACTTATGTTCAGGGTTGTTAGGGTTAAGAATAGAGGATGAAATATAGAATTCTTGGCCAGGGCTTGTCACAAAAACAATCAATTCAGAAGGCAAGAGTATTAACAACCAGTCATTGTCCACCATGAGCCAGGTACCCTGTGTGCATCATACCATCCTACAAGCCAGGAAAATCTCATCTTAGAATAAAGAAATAGAGTAAGGAAGTAATGTGTTCATGAAGTAATGTGTCCAAGGTCATACCACCTATATCGGAGCTACAAGTCAAATGAAAGTGCCTGGGACCACAACCAGTTGTCTTTTCAGGATATCTCACCACTGTGACCATCGAGGGCTGGGGCTTTCGACCTGTGTAACATAACTTTTCTAAAATTCAGGACACGTTATTGTATGGGCACACGATCATGACTATGTAAACATTTTGAATTCCTTTGGAAGGTGTCAAAGAATTAAACTGGGTGATGGGATTATAGGTTTTTATCCCTCTGGTTGTTTTGTGGAAAATATTTTTTACAATGTAATTCCATCTAACTCAGCCCATGTATAGAAGATTTATTCTAATAAGGTGTGAGGATAAGGGCCAGGCAGTAGAGAGCTCTTGGAACATGCAGCATCTTTTAAAGACCCCTGAAGTCATGGTATTTAGGCAGTGTACATATAGGGCTGACTCTATTTGCTATGCATGTTTTTCAGTTATGGATGCTTCTGTCTCTTTAAATTAAATGACATTGTTCGGCGGGATGTGGCCTCTGTGCATGTGGGGACAGGTAAAAGCCAGGTTCCCCATACCACCCTGGGTTGCAGTTCAGCACCTGTAGATTCAATATCTAGCATAAGGTGGAAGAAAGTAATATTTCTTCCTCACCCCCAACATAGGGCCTGTCTTTTAAATTCCAAGTACAGCTTTCTTGACATGAAAGGCGCAGGACTGTCTGTGTCATGCAAGGGGGCCTATTTGCGGGGACGTGCCCTCAGCAGGACAGTCACATCAGATCATAGTAGGTGGACCCCAGGACTGGACACACCCACAAAATGATGAAAGGTCACTTTCTTACAATATCCCCCTGTAAGTCAGTAAAAAGAAGTTTTATCGTTGTTGTTATTGTTTCACATTTCTTAAGGCTTGGGCTTTTCCCTTTTAAACAATATCTGGCTCAAGACTGAGCTTGGCTGAGCTAATCCTCTTTACGTAGAATCGTTCCCGCACTCCCAGGTGAAGATCCTGCCGGCTCATCTTCTAGCTGTCTTTGGGTTTTATGTCCTGTAACCAATTGTTTCAAGAGTAGGCTCATCTCAAAAAGAAAAAGCCACAGTGCCTAAGTTGTCTAAATCCTAACTGAGAGCTATGACTTTGCCTAGAGTGTAGGAAAACTATTGCTTTAGTAGAAGGCAGTTTAGTTCTTTCAAAGAGCTGTAACTTCTCCAACATCACCATTTCAGAACAGAATCTCAGCTTTATATTTGCATATGTAAATAACCATCCAGTTGATTTCCCCAGTACCAAATTGTGAGTGCATGAAAGAGGAATTCAGGTTTCCTAGAAAGCTTATATGCAACTTCATAAATGATAGTGTCTCCGTATTCTACTTGTTCTGTCAGGGTTTCAGAGGTCTCAGTAGCCCAGCCTCAGGGACTGCATTTAGTCTCCTACAGGTGGAAGGTGCGGGGCGGTGGGAGGGTGGGACTAGGGGTCAGCATGTCCTAAGAACGTGAAAGTGTAAAACATCTATATGCTGGAAGCCATAATTAAGACAAATGACAGAAAACAATTGAAGCTATTATTTAAAAGGGTTAATATCAGAATATATAAAGAATTCCTATATACCAGTTAAAAACAGAAACAAAAACCTGACAATCTGCCCTGTCTGTGTGGATCAGTGGGTTGGAGCATTAACCCCTGCACCAGTAGGTCACAAGTTCAATTCCCAGTAGGGGCATATGCCTAGGTTTGGGGTTAGATCCCCAGTAGGGGTGAGTATGGGAGTCAACCAGTCAATGTTTCTCTCTCTCTCTCTCTCCCTCCCTACCCCCCTTTCTCTCCCTCTTCCCTCCCTTCCTCTCTCTTAAAAAAAAATATCAATACACATATCCTACAATGAGGATTAAAAAATAATAAGTTTTTAAAAAAAGAAAATTCATTTTGAAATAGGACACAGGCCATAAAGCAAGCAACTCACAGAAGAAATACATATTGTCCACAAACATGCAAAGATTTTAGCATCTTTTTATAACAGTATTTAAGAAAATGTAAACAATAAACCAGATTGGCAAAAACTAAGATTAATGAGTTTTGTTAAAGGTGTCAGGGAAACTATTCAGGAAAGTGAAAAGTGGTATTTCCTTTTTAGAAAACAATTTGATGATTGCTACCAAGTTTACAATGTCTTTTTGGGTTTGAATTTCAGAATCCTAATTAAGTTTCTTTAACTTTCCTCCTTTGAAGACTGTTTAACCTCAAGCTAACAAGCAAGATAGGAAAGAGTACAGAGAAGGAAAAAACAGGAGCTCTTACCAACTCCAGTACAGAAAACGCACACACACACACACACACACACACACGTGCACGCACAATGGTAGGGCTTCTGGAGTTGTGTTGGGGCAGTCTATGAAACCCATTTCAGTAGTAGCTTGCTCATTCTCTTGATCAGTCTTGAGAGGTGCTGGAAGCCTGGACTTCTGCCCAAGCTGATGGGCCCCACTCTGAAGAGAAAAGGGAGAGGTCCCACTCTCCTCTTCTGTCTGTGGGAATGCTCTCCTACTTTCTCCTCCAGTACCATGGTGATTCTGTCAACGCTCTACAGATAACTTTATTCAGCCCGCTGTTACACCTAACACTTTTAGCCGACATCTTTGTCTCTCTTCTTAAGTGGTTTACAGATAGAGCTATACTCTCACTTCATAGGTATGTTATAAAATAGATCTCTAAAAGTGGGATTACTAGGCAAAATGTACACAAACCTATGCTCAAAGAATTTCCTACTTTATATCTTCATGTTTAGAAATTCACATTGTTAAAGAAAACTATTTTCCACAGCACCCCTGAAACAGAGTGCAAGGGGGAGTCCCTACAATGAGGTATGAGTGGTCCAAAGGCTTCTCTACATTTTCCCCCCTCCAGTCTGCTATGAATGCATATACCCTTCAAACCAGCACTTGGATTTTCTAGGACTCCATCCTGTAGAAATAATTACATATAAACACAAAAATATGTATAGGGATGGTCACAGCAACATTGCTTGTGTGTGGGAGGAATATTTAAATGTTCCTCTATCCTCAAGGTTTTTCTGACTGGTCTAATAGCCAAATAGATTAGCAAGAGAAAATTAACCAAATTTAACATGTACATATGCATGGGAAGCCCACGTATGTGAGAGAGTCACAGACCCCACTTGCAGAAGACGTTCAGAGACAGAAAGGCAACATGGGTATAGAGTGAGGGATGAAGTAAGGTGCCTCCGGGGATTTCAAAAGGCCATTGCAGGAAGATAAAAGGAGCAGAACTTTAATAAATAGAAGATTTCCCTGCCCTCTCAAGAGGTCAAAAAATTACATCTGATAATCTGTTATGGCCTGTAATTCAAATTCTTCTAGGTAGTTGGGAGGTGGGGAAGGGGAGAAGTCTCTCTTGAGCCTTCTACTAAAGCTACCCTTAGCTCAATACAATCTGCATACCACAGAGGCACATCTTGGGTGACTCGTTCTGGACCCCCATACTTGCAATGTTTAAAATCAAGAAAATTGGGCCCAAGAATAGTGACTCATTAGATAATAGTATATCCTAATGCCGAATGCAGCTACTGCAAAGCTATCATGAATGTGATGGCTGCTACCATGTGCTGGCTTTAGGAATTCTACAGTCAGAAAATATTTACTGTGCAATTCATTTATATCAAGCAGAAAAATGAGGGACCACCGATAAGTGTGAATATATTTATGAATACATAGGAAATGTTCTGAAGGCTACACACCAAAATGTTGACAGATATCTCTTTTAGACAGTGGAATTCTGGGGGCTGAGAAAGAAAGTGAGGGAGGATTTTTGCCTTTTACCCTAAGTAGTTCCAATAACTTCAACTTTTTATAATGTACATGAGTAACTTTTGTAATTTTTTTTACAAAATGTGTTTGGGAAAAGAAAGTTAAAAACCCAAAATGAAAATGCATCAGTGTTTTGGCACAAATTTGAACTCTCTGTCTGGGTGAGTCTCTACCTGTGTTCTCTTCATGCTATATAACATACTTCTTTCAGTCAGTAGAAATTGAAAGAGAAATATCAGGTGTAAACAAAACAAAATAAAACCCTTACAACAACACTGAAAGAAAAATAATAATAATAAAAATCCATGTGAATCTTGTTTTTATTTTGCAGTGGAAGAAAAACTAGGCAGGAAAAAAGTTGGAAGGAAAAGGTTAATACATTTGACTTCATAAAAATGTAGAGTTTATAAATGCCAAAACACACCGAGAAATGAAAAGATAAGCACGAAAAAAATATTCACACCACATGGCAAATGCTTAATGTTCATAATATACCAAGAGCTCTTTGGGGGAAAAGATAAGTATTTAATAGAAAAATAGGCCAACTACATGGATAAGTGACTCTATGAAGAGAACGTTTTTTAAAAATTTTTATTTAAACAAATAGATGTGTCTATTCCATTTCAGACACTGTTCTAAGCATGTTACATGGCAACAAAGACAGGAAACAGACAATAATCCTTGCCCCCATGGAGCTTACTTTCTAGTGGATTTGAAGAGTCTTGAGTTGAGCTAATAAAATTTAAAGTTGTGTATAATTTGCACTTATTGGTAAAAATTATGATTATTAAACTCATTGTGGCCCTGGCCAGGTAGCTCGGTTGGTGAGAGCATTGTCTAATATGCCAGTGTTGTGGGTTTGAACCCTGGTCAGGGCACACACAAGAATCAACCAATGAGTGCATGAATAAGCGGAACAACAAATCGATCTCTCCCTCCCTCTCTCGCTCTCTCTCTCTCTCTCTTTCTCAAACCAATAAATAAAAATAAATTTTAAAAAAAACCTCATTGTTGAGATAGAGATATTTTCTTGTGCTCTTGGTGGGAGTATTAATTGGTGCAGCCTTTTGTGAGGATATTTTAATGAGAACAGTTACAACTTTAAACATTTATATACTTTGATGTAGAAATGCCTCTGATAGAAATTTCTGTTACAGATTTTCTTGCACAATGATACAAAATTGTATATAAGAATTGCTATTTAGATATTGTTTATAATCTAAAGGTAAACTAAATCTAAATGTAATCTAGTAAATTGTTGGAATTACTGGATACATGTACACTACAAAATTCTGCTTAACTCTATACCTGTTGACTTGGAATAATGCCAAAGATATTACTAAATTTAAGCAGTATGTTTCAAAACAGCTTACCCAGTAGGATCCAGTTACTGTTAAATATAAAAAATATTAGAAACAATAATGATAGTTGTAATACAGCTTACGTTAGCACACAAACACAAAGTATCTGACAGAATGCACCCCTGCTGTGAACATTAGCCATCTGTGGAGAACGCATTCATGGGAGGCCTTGCCTTTCTAAATTGTACATTTCTGAGTGTTTCATTTGCGCGATAATCATCTACTTATTTGCAAGTGGAAAAAAGATAGAATTTTCCAAACATTTTAGGTTCTAGGAATTTTCCAATGAATTGCTTGGAGACATATCAACTTGACCTTTACTTGTAGGGAAGTGGGAGGTCAGTAGCTTTTCTGAGAAGGAACGACAAAGCTGTGTTGTAACGGGTGATTGATTGTGCACCGGTTCCATCAGAACCTTGATAGTGACAAGTGTTTTTGGTGTCTATTGTTCTCAGTCTCAGAATTAAAGGAACTCATCCACTGCCAAACTTGCAGGGAATTCTCATGTCACTCGTGGATATTTATAAGAGAGTGACTTGCCAAGACAAGAAACACTGGGATATAAAATTGGTTTTGGAGAATCTACCAGGAACCACTGCCTGTGCATACCTATGAACCCCTCCTAACATTTTGTCACAAACGTGAAGATAAACAGAGGGGTATGAAGAGAGTAAGGGAAAAAGAAAGAAAATGTAGAGGTCACTGGATACACTCAAATGTGAGCTCGTATTTATTATGCTCTTGCCAGATGCTAATTGATTTTATACAGATTATATCATTTATTATACATTTATTATATATTCAACCCTGTGGGCTGAATGTCATTATCCCCATTTTCCAGATGAGGAATTAAAGACTCAGAGAAATGGCCTGGCTGGGTGGCTGCTCAGTTAGCTAGAGCATTGTCCCATACACCAAAACATTGTGGGTTCAGTCCCCAGTCAGGGCACATACCTAGGTTGTGGGTTCAGTCCCCAGCAGGGCCGATACAGGACCAACTGATGTTTCGCTCTCACATCAATGTTTCTCTGTCTCTCTCTTTTGGACTCTCTCTCTCTCCCTCTTCTTCTCTCTCTAAAACCAATAAAAACCTTGGGCAAGGATTTTTTTTTAAAAAAACTTTCTCCAAGTTTAATATATAAATAAGTAAGTAAATAAATAAATAAACAAACAAATAAATAAATAGCCCTGACTGGTGTGGGTCAGTGGATTAAGCACCGGCCTGTGAACCAAAAGATTGGTGGTTCGGTTCCCAGTCAGGGCACATGCATGGGTTTTGGGCCACGTCCCCAGTTGGGGGCATTTGAGAGGCAACCAATGGATGTTTCACACATCAACATTTCTCTCCCTCTCTTTCTCCCTCCCTTTCCTTCTTTCTATAAATAAATAAATAGATATTTTAGATTTTTTAAAATAAAACTATAAAAAAAAAAGACTCAGAGTAATCACACAATTTGTCCAAGGGCCCAGGACTACTATGTGTCAATGCTGGGATAAGAACCCGGATTAAACTTCAAAGTCCTGTTTTCACACCAAACACAGTGCCTTTCTATTCAAGAGATGAAGAATGTGAAAAAAATGACTCATTGCTAGGATGCAGCTTTTCTGGAAAACACAACCAATGATCAGCTGAATGGGAATTCTTTGAAAGATTAATTCGCCTTTCGTGCATAGGTAAACCAGCTATGGGCTGTAATGGAATTGCAGTGAGTTCCAGCCCCCATTGTGCCCACTGTGGTTCCCCAATCCAGAGTGTTTTCTCCAGAGATGTGTAGGATGTAGACTATGCAAACCTTTTTCAGGACCCAAGTTATCCTTGCTCTTCCCTGTTTCAGCTCTGTCTTTTACACCTGAAGTCACTTTGGGGGATAAATCCCATTTTTAAGGTGATAATAGTAGCAGAAGTAGTACCTATAATGGCATCAGGGTCATCACAGAGAAAACACGTCCAGCAGCTTCCCCAAAGCATGCAAATCAGGACTTCAATTCTTCATTTCTGTTCCTCACTAGGCAGAGTTCATCACACTGCCGGACATTATGAATGAACGCAAGAGACCCAGCATCAGTCATAAGGAGCTAGAGCTACAGGAACCACTTATGAACAACTGAAGTAGAAATAAGGATTAAAACTGACAACTGTTTCTCAGTGACTTAAACTAGTAATCTGTTTTACTACAGTTTTTGTTTTTACCATATCTTCTTGTAAGGTTTAATTTTTTGTAGTCAGAATGCCAGGTTAGCAGCAGTTTTTCCAAATCCTGCACAAAACTGTCAATTATTACAGGTGTATTAACCATGTGGTTATATACTGACCATCAAGACAGCTACCTGCATGGCTTCAAAGGTGATAAAATAAATACTGATATCTTTGTCTTCATCATTTTAGTGTTATTCCACAAAATTGTGGGTCCTCTGAATCCCTGCCTAAGGGACTAAAAAGAAGCACATATAATTTTATTTTTGTTTGAAGGGAGAGATGGGAATAGGCAGGATTTAACTGTATGCCTCTGTGGCTTTCACATGGTAAATTAATTTAACTACGTCAAATAGGTTCTGGACGCGGGATCCATAAAATTTTGTGTGACTGATAAGAGTTTTATTAACTATAGATTAAAAAGCTAAATGCCACTGCATTTCCTGGTTCCTGTGTACTTTAGAGCTGATTCCTGCCACTGAGAATCTAATCTCTCAGACAAAATTCTAATTCACAGTGTGTAAAACAATAGAACTCCAATAGAAAATATTTGTAAGTTGGCCCTAAAATCTACTGAACCCCAAGGTGATCCATAAATTCATTTATACATCACTCCAGAAAGTGTGCATATCCCTTGCAGTTCAGTACCCACCACTCTGCCCACCAAGCACACACCTTACTCTATATCTGAGCTCTCTCAGGCATTCATTCACCATTTCCACAGAGGGACTTGGGAGTCTTCTATTTCTAGCTCTACTTTATGATTTCTCAGTCTTTTTTTTTAACCAATGGCTATAATTTTATTTTTCATACAAGTTAAGATAACCTTTTGAGTGCAGATAACCATTAGAGAACACATAGCTGTTTTCAGATACAGAGAACTGAACAAAATCATTTTATTTTATTTCACTTCATTTTGTTTTTTTAAACCCTCACCTGAGGATATGTTTATTAATTTGATAGAAGGAGGGGGAGAGAGAGAATGAGAGATGGGGGCGGGGGGAGAAGGGGGGGGAGAGAGAGAGAGAGAGGTAGAAAGAGATACTGATGTGAGAGACATGTATCTGTTGCCTCCTACATGCTGCCACCTAGATACGTGTCTTGACCAGGGATCGAACCCGCAACCTTTTGGTGTACAGGATGACACTCAAACCAACTGAGCCATCCGGCCAGGGATAAACAAAAGCACTTTAGCATAATGCCTTATTGCACATAGAAAACCGGTGAACATCTTCAGATGCAATGACTAGGAAATAAAATGTGGTAATGCCATTTGTTGGTTCGTTTATGAATCACTCAGCAGTGTTGTTTTAGGGTCTCTTTACCTTAAAGCAGAATTGCACTCACTCTGACAGCCTATGGGCAATTCCTAAACGCAGGTCTAGTGAAGGGTACAACACAAGCAAGAGAAGCAAGAGACGGATAACATGTCTCATTCGGAAGGGAGACTGATTTGGCACCTGGCTTGGCACATTTTAAGAGTTGTTACAGGTATCTTATAGCTTCAGATTGAATTTCACTTACCACATAGGCGGGCAATCAGCATAATTGGAAATTTCTGAAACACTAGCTGAATAGGCCTAGGGTTAAAAACAAACACAAAAAAAAACAGTGCTCATGTAACAGAATTGCTACTTTGCAACATTTAGCGGGTGGTCTTGCAAAAATTCTTCATCTAATGAATTTTAGTGAAAGCCTCTGGCAACTGTAACCTGTCTTAACCCAGGTGTAAATACTGAGTATCAGAAACAACTGCCTGGGAAGTGGATGCCTCTGCGGGAAAAGGCCATGTTTCTCCTGCAGGTGAGTGTCAAGTTCCCTGTTGATGTTGTCCAGGGACTACGCTCCACACATCATCAGCCTGGCCTTGCTCCCACAGCTCCTTCTGTTCTGTGGGTGCAAAGGGCTGTGTCATTCCTGAGAACTCCCCTTGGGACAGATGTGAAGCGGCTCCCAAGACACCTTCAGTATTTAAGTATGAGTGTCTTTGACAAGACCAAATTGTTGAAACCTTAATTCTCAGTCTTTTCCCTCCACTGAGAATCTAATCTCTCAGACACAATTTTAATTCACAGTGTGTAAAACAATAAAACTCCAATAAAACTCCAACTGCTTGCTGAGCATCGGTGCAGCATGTATTTATCAGCACCCACTGTATGTAAAGTACTTTACAAAAAAGCAGAGTCAACAAATCCAAAACCCAATTTTTAGTCTTCCACTCCCATCAGCCTGTTCTCTGAACTTGCTTGTTTTTATTACTATAATGCTTCTCTCCCACTTTGAAAGCTCAGAATCACCCTTGACCTCCCCCTTTTCCCCGTCCTGCTGGAACTTCCATCCTTTGTGTGATTAACACACCCCACTTTCATTAAATACATAGGTATTAAGGGCTTGCTACACACCAGGTGCTGCTCTAGGTGCTAGGAATCCTTGAACAGGAGAACACAGACAAAAATTCTTTCTCTCCTGCTCTCCGGAGTTTACCCCCTAATAATTAACAGTGTCCTGGAAGAGCCCTCAAATGTCATTTTATTGAGCCCTTCGTCTCTCTTTCACCTGTGCTTCTCTCTCCCACAGCGTTCATTCCACTCCCCGCCAGCAAGGCTCCCCACCCCCGCCCCTGCCACCCCCCCCAGGCGGCGATTCCCTGAGCCACTCCATCAGACACTCCATGCCTAGAATTGCTTTCTGTGTCATAATATCCCAGAGATGCACGACTCACTCTTTCACTTCCCATTCTTGGGCAAATCTCCCAAACTTCACTTAGGTTTCTTTTCCCTTTCTCTCTAGAGCTCTCTGCTTCCTGACATCCCACCCCACTGACACAAAGACAATGGTGGACTCCACCTTCCCAGCCTCCATCAGTCTAGGCTTTTGCAAACAAAAGCAGCCTAAGTTGAGTTGTCTTCTAGAGATCTGGTCAATTTGTGCTTTACCCTATAACAGAAAAGTCGTGAGCCCACAGAACACCAAAGCTTGTGTACCTTCTTGAGATGGAGGAGGCGTGAATATTTCCAGCAGGAGTGCATGGGGGAACATAAAGAGGTTTAAGACAAATTAATATTAATAGTCATCTAACAACACAAGGCACAGCATGGCAGCCCTAAATGAATGAAAGCCTTGGAGACGTCGGAGGTCAGGGGATGCAGAAAGTAAAGCTTGCTGATCATTGAGAAAGGGCTTCACATTTATTATCACATTTAATAGTAACAAAACTGAGAATTAAATATTATCAAGATAATATGGAGATTTAAAAAGAGGACAAAATCACATTCACACTTAGGCTTGGGGTGGTCCAAAGCCCTGACATATACATTCATTTAGCAGAGGGAGAGGCGTCTAATGCTTTTGTTAAAAAATCCCTTAATTGACTCTGACATACACAGGAAAGAAATTAACTGAAGAGAACAGATAACACTTAATTGAAAAGTGCCTGAATTTTGATAAAATAATGACTCATTTATGTCTGTAATCTTTTTTTTTAAATAAGATTTTATTTATTTATTTTTAGAGAGAGGGGAAAGGAAGGAGAAAGAGAGGGAGAAAAAAATTGATGTGCCAAAGAAACGTCTATCTGTTGCCTCTTGTACACCCTTAACCAGGGACCTGGCCTGCAATATGGACACGTGCCCTGACCAGGAATTGAACCAGCAGCCTTTTGGTTTGAGGGAGGATGCCCAACCCACTGAACCATACCAGTCAGGGCTGTCTTTAATCTTTTAAAAATTTTCAAACTAAATTCAAATTTTTTTATTCCGTTGACATTTCTTTTTTTCCCCCTAGTACAAGTTGTGCTGTTCTTACTGTCCTTTAAAAATCCATTTAGTAGTAGTAGTCTAACTAGTAAAAACAAAACCTGTTGCAGTATCCTGTGGGCCTCCCTTGTTCCTCTCTTTGTTAGTGGTATTTCACAATGGACTAAATACCAGCTCTCAGAATTGCGGAATTGTGTAGCCTTTCCCAAACTGTGTCTTGGGAGATGGCAATCTGAGTTCAAAGAACAAAAGATCTATAGGCAAGTAAGATTGAAACCTACCCCCGCCATGCCATTTACAACATACATTAGCATATTAAAGAATCAGATAAAAACAGCAATCAAGAAAGGTGTTTAACATTAGTGAATGGTTAAACAAAATTAAACAAGCTTCTTTTGGTGGGAACTACTTTTTTTCAGTATTCTAGTATAATCTACTCTTCTCTATCTCCCAAAACAAGCTAAAACAAGAAACAATTGCTATAGATTTAATTCTCTATATATCCACTTAGAAAATCTAGGGCTGGAATCATTTCATGAAATCAACCATGAATATGAAAGATTGAAGATAGATGTCATTTAGGTCATGAGAAATATAATCAGAGAAAAAATTGCATGGCAAATTTGCAATGACAGATTATAATATAAAATTATCATCATATTGTTCTTGGAACCATAGAGTTATCAGCATTTCTTAATATTTTACTATGATTGGTTATTATTTTAAACATATTAAGTTAGAAGGTGAATTGGTTCTGTGGACAAAAAAGTAGTGCTGTAGTAAATTGTAAATTTCGAACTGGGCAGGTCATGGTGGGCAGTCATGCTCCAGTCCTATAACTTCTTTAGTGAGAGGTTTTTAAGTCAGCCCTGCCCATTGTTCTTGTGCATCTAGGTTAATACACCTTGGAAATGCCAGAGCGAATACCCTTCAAACACATAACCACCCTTAAGAAACCACATAATCATGGAATCCAAGCCCTGCCTTGTTTTCTTCCACCCTCATGTAATCTTCCTTATATTCCCTGCTTCATTTCAAATGCGTAAAAGAAGCTGCAAAACTGTTATTCTTGGAGCATTTGAGGTCTTGCTCCCCAGTGTTTGTCATCAGTTTGGCTCAAATAAACTCATACAAATCCTCTACAGATTTGGGTGTTTCTTATATCAACAGTTCAGACATGATAAAATAGAGTCTGGTCAACGTTCAGATTTAATTTCTGAAATAACTTTTTGTCTTTTTCCTAGCTGGTTTTTCTTTATCCCTGCCAAAGGAGCTTGTGCAATCTAAATGCTCTGATGTCAAACACTTAGTGCAACAGAAATTTCTTTGGCACATGTGTACTTACTTCCAGCAAAACTATAAAGTACATCAGAATGTGGATTGAGTTAACAATGAGGATTGAGTTTGATATTTATATTATAATTTTATTAATTTTTTTCAAAGATTTTATTTATTTATAGAGAAAGAGGAAGAGAGGGAGAAATAGGGAGAGAAACATCAATGTGTGGTTGCCTCTCATGTGCCTCCTACTGGGGATCTGGCCCACAACTCAGGCATGTGCCCTGACTGAGAATAAAGCAGGCAACCCCTTGGTTTGCAGGAAGGCACTCAATCCGCTGAGCCACACCAGCCAGGGCTCATTTATTGATTATGTTTACTGAGAACCTACTGTTGGCATTAAGATCATCCAACCTTGTAGAAAAAATTTATATAAGAGTTTATTAGAGTTTATTTGGGCCAAACAGAGGCCACACTGGAAGCAAGAACTTAATAGCCTGTGAAAAATACTTGGCAGTTTTAGTTTCTTTTACACATTTGGAATTAAGGAGGAAGCATAGGAAGATTACAGGAAGGAAGGAGAAAGCAAGGCAGGGATTGGATTACAGTTAACAAGATTATGTGTTGTCTTGAGGGTGGTTATGCTTCTACTTCCTAGTGTTCTGAAAGGAAGCATTTTAAAGGTGTATGAACCTAGATGCACAATAAAAGAATGGACACGGCTTGCTTAAGGCAAAGTTAAATCTTTTACTAAAGAAATTATGTGCCCGGGATGTGGCTACCCACCATTACTTGGCCAGTTAAAAATTTATGATCGGATCACCCTGTGAGGTTACTTTTGGTCACTGGGCTTTTCAGATTTATCATAAAGCCCCTTTTTCATCCCCACTGCAGTAAGCTGGTTGGCCGGACACTGGGGAGCAGGGGAAGGGATCCCTGAATTAAGCTTCCTGGGAGGGACCCCTGAGGCAGTGGAGCCCGAGAACCCCGAGAGCTGAGGATTACAGCAGCAGCCTGCCAGAGCCTGCGCCTTAGCGTAGAAGGGAGGACCTGTGGGAGGAGGCTGCTGCCCAAGGCAACAGTAAACACTCAATGTGCGTGGCCCTAGGAGCTTGAGCAGCTTGCGACCCAGCCAGAGGGAGCTTGTGTTGAGCCTGTGCGGGCCAAAAAAGTCAAAACAGGCATGATATAGGTCAGCAGGTTGCAGCTGCACCCTGCCCTGGGCTGAGACCCAGTGTCCTATGCATGACTAGAGACCTTGCCTTCTTGCAGAAGATGGCAGCTGGAGGAGGGGTGAGAACACTGGGGAGCTCACAAACATGGCTGACGAGCCCACACTGATTAAAAAGCCAGATGCATATTGTGGACATTGGCTAGAACTGGCGGACACAGGGATACGCCCACAGTGCATGGATTGGGGGGATTTACAACAGAACGCATGGAGAAGCATGTTCTCATTCTTTGCCCCGCACAGGCAGGAGCACTCAGGGGACCAGCAGATGCCAGGAGCGCTCAGGGTTTAGGCCTCACTCAGGCGGAGTCCTGTGCTGGGATGTGTGTCACACCGGGCACCAGCCTTTGGGACGCTACGACCCTGTGCAGCAAGGCACACAGGTCCTGGATTGCTTTGTTCTCTCACCCTGAGGGCAGCACATGAAGGCACAAGCTAGAAATGAGCACGGGCCCTGGGAGCAACTGCAGCCTGGTGCTCCTGGGCCCAGAAGGTGGAGCCCTTTGCACAACTGGTACAATGACAGGGCAGCACATTCCAGACACCAGGAGAGTCTGCTTCAATGTCATGTCCATTCTGGAACCCACAAGTGTGCACCACAGAGAGAGAGAGAGAACCTAAAGATGGAAACCTGTTTGTGTCGCTTCCTTCAGCTCCAAAAGGACAGATAAGGAAACAACGAGGAATGTCTCGGTATGCGTTTGGGTTTGGATTTCAGTCTTTTTGAAAACAGGAGAGTTTCTGTGCTTTGAGGAAGAGGTTGGCTTAGAGCAGGAATGCTCCCAGCCCCCTCAAATTGGGAACCTTGTTAATAAAAACCTTTTTCCTCCCCGACAAATCTTCATCTTATGCTTATACATGAAGGCAGGTGGTAGGACCCCAGGCTTTCTGGTTACAACACTACTATATACTTCACACAGGGACATCCGAGGCATGGGACATGCAGAATTCTAGGCATTGGAGCTCCGGCCTTGAGAAGCAATATGGACGAAATAGGCATTCAGACTACTAATGCTGTGAATGTGTCATGGATTGGGCTAGGTTCTGAGAACACAGCGGGGAACAGAGAGGGTCCCTGTCTTGAGGATGCTTGCAGGCTGGTAAACGTGTGTACGAAGACTATTTTTCAGGGTATTGTAACTGTTAGACATAAACAGAGGGTGGTGGCAACTGGAGGAAACACCTTCCTGGGAACATCTGGAGAGGTGACATTTGTGATTTGCTTTATGCAGAAAATAATCTTTCTTGTCTATTGTTTTCTTAAGGATTTTTCTTGACTAGTGCTATCTTTACTCAAAATAAAGCATGCATGTACTCACAATTTGCCAGAAGGAAATTTCTCCCCAAGGATTCTGAGGCACTGGTCTTGAATCTTTTCTAAATAAGCCTGTTGGATCTAACATCTAACACAGATCCAAGCCCTAACAGAGATTATTGGGCCCTACCTTAGGGCTTCTCATGTGTAGGACTAAGGTGTTGCCTAAGAATTTTAATTTCCAACAGGCTCCCAGAAGTTGTTGATGCTGTTGGTCCAGGGACCACACTTTAAGAAGCATGGTTTAGGGGATTAAGTATACTAGCTTCCAAAGTTAAAATTATTATGAAAGGACTGCAAGACAGATAATATCTCTTCTTTGTTTCACAGGAGGAATAACAAGGCATAAGCTATTTATAAAATGTCAAGTTTTAAGTAAGTCATCAAAACTGAATAATATTAATACATAATTCATATCCCAAATACAATGATCTATTAACTTTAAATCAGGACCCTTCTTCTAACACTGATTGTCAGGATCCAAAATACTTGGAAGTTAAGACACTTCATGATTTGACTTAAAATAAGTCTTCTTTTTCTCTCCCATAGACATATGTTTTAGAAACTTAGATTAAAAAAATTCTTACTACATTTAAGCAAGTAGTATAATGTTAGATTTTGTGACGAGAAGGCAGTCCCCAGGATGTGGGGAAATTTGTTATTTCTTGTTGATGGGTCTCTTGGGAAACACACGTCTTCTAAGGTAGCATCAATGAGAGCAAACAGGCAATCTGATGGCAGTAATAGCCCAAAGGACTGGACAACATGAGGTTTACTAAGATGCCAACTAAGAGGTCTAAAGAAGAAAAACAAAGTGAAAAAAATAGAAAAATCTATATTCTTAGGTTAATCTACCTGCAGTCTGAAAACTCAATGCGCCTAATATCAAGAGGACTACACTGACAGGCTGAGTTATTAATAGAAACATAATAACCACATCAAGGAAGGTATCTCTGCTGTATTATTTTCCTCCTGCTGCTATACTTTGTTATAGCAAATTATAATTTATTGGCTTAAAACAAGACAAATTTATTTTCTTTACAGTTCTGAAGGTCAGGAGTCTAAAATTAAGCTATCAGAAGGTCTGCCATCACACTGCACAGCGGCTATAGCGGAGCGCCGCAGAGAGGGCAGCGCTCGCTGAGCCCGAGGGAAACCGGCTGGGACCAGCTGAGGTGGGAGCAGGGCTCTGAAATCCTCAGAGCCCCTCCTGCGGTTGTCACGGATGAGGGGGAAAAACACAAACACTTCAAACACTTCTCCGTTTGCCAGAGAGAGCAGACAGGGGCACTTCCCTCTTACTGGAGAAGGCCGTGGCACATCCCTCTAGCGGGGAAGGCCCTGTCGCCCTTTGTTCCAAGGCTTTTATTGAAAAATTTATCAGTGGGCTAGGTAACAGGAATGCATATGTACACTCATTACATTAGCATGTTAAGTTTCAGAGAGAATAGATACCTTTAAGAAAGTAAGTGCCAGGAATTCACTGATTTACGTAGGTCTGAAAGGAGACCAGTCTAAACAAAAGAGAATGAAGACAAGGGCAAGCGCCTTGATGATAAAGGGTAAGGGGTGTAAATAATGCGAAGGTCCTTCGCAGCATGAGCTGGCCAGAGATCTGAGGAAAGAACAAAGCACACCTTAAAGAAATTACTTTTAGGCCCTGGCAACCGCCAGACCTGATTTAGAGCTGACTCCTGCACTGTTTCAAGCCTGAGCCAGGTGTGGGGAGGGAACGACCAAGAGAAAAGGAGACTGCTTTTCGGCTGCAATGAGGACTCCGGCCATGTCCAAGCCAAGCCGAGAGGTGTGGGGGGACTTTTTGCCCCTTCTCCGTGTCCCCCAATTTCTTATCTGCTGCCTATATTGGTCAAAGTCCGTCTTAGGTTGCCCCTCCCCTGAGGGGTCTTACCGGTCATTGGCAGGGACCATCACAAGGCGAAGCAGAGAGGCAGGGGTTATGCCCCTGCTGGGGTGTGGGGTGTGGTGGGGGGGGGCATGTCATGTCTCCTCAGGAGCCTGTTTCTCCAAGGCCTCCTGATTATTTGCAGCCTTGGGGCCCTCCAACCTGTTGGCAGGGTTACAGCTCCTGAAACCATGCCGGGCGTTTCCCAACAGACTGCACTCCTCCTGGAAGCCCAAGGGGAGAACTGGTTCCCTTGCCTTTTCCAGCTCCTAGGAGCCGCCTGCATGCCTGGGCTCCTGGCCCTTCCTCCAGCTTCAAGGCCAGCAGCATAGCACCTTCAAATCTCTCTGACTGTGACACCTGTGTCCCTCACTATTTATCCTTTTCTGACTCTGACCCTCTGGCCTCCTTCTACTAAGGACCTTATGATTACATTGCTTGGACCAACCCAGATAATCCAGGAATATTTCCACATCTCAAAATCCTTAATTTTATTTTTATCTGCAAAGTTTCTTTTGCCTTGTAAAGTAATATATTCACAGACTCTGGAGATTAGGATGTAGACAACTTTGGGGTGTGGGAGGCATTATCTGGCTTACCACATATGCCATTTATTTTGTTCTGGTCAAAAAACACTTGAAGTAGTGTTTTCAGTACTGAACATCACATTTTCAGGAGATTGATAAATGGTGCCATCAAGAAGAGAATGACCACCAATTATTCGTTCACTGAAACATTTATAAGTGTTCCCTATGTGCCAGGCACTAAGCAAGGACAACTCTGTGGGAGTGCCGATAGGAACTCTACAAAGTGTTGTGCTTATGAGCCAGGACTTGGGAGTCTAATCTTCTGGTTTTGAACCCTGGCTCCACCATTTATACTCAATGAGACCTTAGCAAATTGCTTAATCTCTCTGTGCTTCAATTGTGTCACTTCCGAAATTTAGATAAAATTATAACTGCTCCATAAGGTTCTTGTGAAGATTAATTGAGACTCTTGGTAAAGCCTTTGGTACACTGACCGGCACATAGAGTTCAGCGAAGGTCGGTGCTGAGGAGGAGAGTAGGGGGACTGCAAGCAGGGGGTGCAGTGCATAATGGCCGTGGGGAACTTGGAAAAGTTTTACAGAGCGAGGCCTTGAAGATTGAGTTTCTCGTGGATGGTGAAAAAAAGTGAGGATGTGCAGTGAGAAGACTCCATGAGGAATTTGGAAATCATGAGGAATGGGTGAGGAGACTGGGGGAACTTAGCAAGGAAGTAAAAAGGTAGAGGAGCCACACGAGAGCTATGTTTAAACACTGTTCTGGAGAATTTGACACACAAAAAGAAATTAGACTTATTTACTTCCAAGCCCAAGTGGAAAGGGCAAAAAGTGACATTCATCTCAATATTTGAATGAACTTGTGAATACTAAGGATTGACTTAATTTTCTTTTCTTTTCTTTTTCTTTTTTTGTTGAGGATGATCTAGTTCTTCTCTGTGCACCACTGCCTGTCGGACACACTGCCTTCTTCATGGGATGGCCTGTCTTACATCCATTTTGCCCTTTGCCCCTGTCAATAGAGACCGAGGTGCTTTCAGGATTCAGTGGGCCATGAGCTTTAAGGGAGCCTGGGCTTTTCCCCAGCCCCAGGGTTCTCACTCAGGATTTCTCTGCGCTGCCGCGGTAACCACTGCCTTTGTCGTTGACTAGGTTAGGAGTAGGCAGCCACACAGTTCTTGCCAATGAAATAGGAGATGAAGACCTTCAGAAGGGTTTTCCTGACTCTTCAAAAAACAAATGAGGACGTTGGTAGAGGACAAACATTTTCAAGAATTCTTTCTTTAAAAACTGGGAAGAACAAGAAAAGATCTGTCATCCCATCCCCAAGACTAGGAAAGAATGTCGAGTCAGCCTCTAATTACAAAGCCTGAGACAGCGGAAGAAGACAAGGTGCTGCCATTTCTCTCAGGCCTCTTCCCGAGAGAAGGTGATGGCTCCCCAAGCCTGCAATTATGTTTCAATCATCCTTATGGAGTTTATAGGACTAAACTGTATAAACTGCATTTTCTTATTTTTATATTTTTTTTTGTAATTTTATTTTTCAACTACAGTTTGCATTCAATATTATTTTGTACTAGATTCAGGTGTACAGCACAGAGGTTAGACAATCAAATACTTTACAAAGTGGTTCCATTGATATTTCAAGTACCCACCTGGCACTGTGCTGGTCATTATAGTATTAATGACTATACTTCCTATACTGTATTTTGCACCCCCATAGCTATTTTGTAACTACCAATTTGTATTTCTTAATCTCTTCACCTTTTTCACCCAGCCACCAACCCCCTTTATGTTCATGATGCTATGGCATTTGGGGCCTTGCTGACTGCGTGATACTGTGATTTATAATAAAGAAATACATATTTGGTCTTAGCCCCCATTTCTGGCACAGAGCTCCTCAAACCCTTGGAGTGTCCTAAGTGACAGGAGTGATAAAGGTCTTTTTCCTAATATTATGGGGTGGATTTGGGATGATCCTCAGGATGAGGGTTAGTTACCAGGGGAACCAACCCTGTGATTAGAGGGTTGGAACATTTAGTCCCACCAGCTGACCACTGGGGAGGAGAGAGCGGCTAGAGATTGAGTTCAGTCACCAATGTCCGATGACTTAATCCGTCATGCCAATGTGAGAAAGCCTTCATGAAAACCCAAAAGAATGGGGCTTGCAGGGCTTCCACGCTGGCAAACATGCAGACATTGGGGAGAAGGCATGGTAGCTGCGAGCCCTTTCCCCACTAGCTTACCCTATGCCTCTCTTCCATCTGGCTGTTCCTGGATTGTATCCTTTTAAAATAAGCCAGTAATTAAAAGTTAAATGTTTCTTGAAGTTCTGTGAGCTGCTCTAGCAAATTAATCAAACCGAAGGAGAGACTGGTTGGAACCCACAATCTATAGCTCATAGGTCAAAAGTACAGGTGACAATCTGGACTTTTGATTGGCGACTGCAATGAATGAGTGAACGAGTCCTGTAGGCGAGCTCTTACCCTCAGGAATCTGATGCCATCCCCTCTTCCTGCGTTTTTTAATTTTTTTTTAATGTCTTCAAGATGGGACTGGGGAATAATAATAATATCTGTCTAACTTATTTCAAAATGTTTTAGAAAACAAAGATGTTCATAAACACATACGAGTTCCAGGTTAAAGCCTTTGGCGATGCAAAGCCCCGAAATGTTATGGAGACCCTCTCACTGTGGAGTTCTGCGTCCTGCGGAGTCCTCCAATTCACCATGGATGAAATAACTAGTCGTTTCAGACACCAAGTGCTGTCAAGAAAAGGGGAAGGCAATTCCCTCTAGAGGAGAATGCCCCAAGCCCTTCTCTGAAGTGGCTTTTATTGAGAAGTCTGTGCCAGGGGTATACAGCATGCATGCAAAGTTTATCAATCAATGCCTAAAGGCTATATTTACAGAAAGCAGATAGAGATCATAGATAACAATTGAAGGAACACAGAGATTTGCCTCAGGTCAGGGTCTGTTAGACATACTGACGTCAGATGGTCATTAAGGTATGGCTCCTGAATTCAGGAATTCACTCCTTCTGTTTGGAGCTTAAACATCTGGTTTTTCCTTATCAGGGCAGTGCAAAGCAGAGCAAGCTTCAGTGGATACATGCGTTCTTGAGGCCAGATTTCCCACGGGAACCCTCGGTGTTAGCACCCATCATGTCTGCCTCCTGCGTTCCCAGTTTTCTGGTCGAGACTTCCAGGCCTCTTTCAAGGTCGGGCTCACGTGGGGCTGCAATTTCTGACACCACAAAAAGTGGTCCCCAACATAATTCTATATAAAATAATACTAGGCCATAATATAAGTGGAAGGGAGATCAACAAGATCCTGTTTTGTTTTGTTTTTTTTTACACGACTCCTTCTATAGTTTGAAAATATAATTCTATACATAAATATTAACATATATAAACATATATATTAAAGTGATTGTTGCCTCTGTTTTTCTGGTGCCCTAAGAGTGTACTTAATCTGCCTTTGGATAATGCAGTTCTAAATGAGCACCGACTGTGCGAAGCTCTGCACCTCTTGCTGGACGGTGCAGTAGTGTGACAGGACAGTGAACCCCGAGTGCTGGGCTTCTTGATTAGATCATCAGAAGAGGCTTCTGTGAGGAGGGACCTTTCAAATTAAGGCCCAACTCATGAGAACCAAAGATGCAAAGATGAGTGAAAGGAGCAATCCAATGCAACTGTACAACCAGCTCAAAATGGTCCTATTCTGTTTCTAACAAGATGCTGAGTTGCTTTTTCAGATATAACAAACCAAAACTGCAAGAAATGCAGACAAAACACGAGCAGTGGAGAGAATTTTGACCTCCAGCTGTACCTGAAACCAAAGTCTTGCCCCCCCCCCAAGAAACTAAGGACCAGAGTATGACAAGAATTTGCAGTCATTGTTCAAGAATATCCAGTGCTGAAGCCCTTTACCGTATCTTATCATAAATAAGCTCTCCAATCAAGCCTGCCCACCAGCACTTCCATATAACAATCTGTTCCCCTCTAACCCCTTAAAGTCACCCCAAAAATTTGGATGGGAGAGACATATTGGAAGGCATCTCTTGTCTCCTTCCTGGGTGACCCATGAATAATAAAAGCCCTTTCTTATCTCAAAAGCCAGTGTCACAGTTTCAGCTTCTATGAGAACTGGGCAGCGGGAAGAGGAAGTTAGAATGAAACAGGACCCTGGACATCAAGTCGCTCTCCAGCTGCTCAGTGAGACAGACAGAAAAATCAGAGAATTGTAACACAGTGGGGTTCCTGCCGGACTGGCCATGAGAACAGTGCTCTGAAAACCCCCAGGAAGGGGTAACTAACTGGAACTGAGAACTGTGAAAGGGCTGTGTCAAGCACGGTATATTTAAATGTAGAGCAGCGCTGTGAAGGTTTACAGTTTGCTTTCATCAGAGACATTTGTTAGAACCAGATTGCTGGGCTTCACGCCACACTTCATCAGGATCTCTGGGTGGGCGACCTGGAAATCTATGTGTTTAACAAGCACTCTACTGAGGGGAAGACACTTTGAAATCCTATGATTTAGAGGAGAGGCCTTTGGAGTCAGAAAAATGACGTGGACACATGGTCTATGTCTCACTTTCCTCCTCTGCCAAATGAGGGTAATAATACACTCTTCCTCACTGGGTAAATATGAGGCTTTAATGAGATGTATTTAGTATTTGTAAAACGTCGTCTCTTATGGCTGTTGTATGAAAAGAATAGCTTTGAATGTCACTGAATAAAGAACTGACCTAGTGTTCCAGAGCTCACTTAGCATATCTCAGAATCCTATCTTATGGGGGAAATGGCAGTGGCAAGTTTACAGCTATTGGGTAAGAGAGGGGAGACTGGAAAAGCAGCGGTCAAGGCTGGGCAGGTTCCAGTTTCCTCTGGGGAGGAAGAGCAATGAACAGCTGTGAAGTTGTCAAAGGTTTGTAGGAAGCAGCTGGCTTTGCTTCTTTTCTAAAGAAATATTTTTATTGTTTATACTGGTACAGCTCCTGCTTTTTCTCTCTTTCCCCGCCTCCACCCAGCGCCGCCACCTCCCCTCCGCAGTCAGTCCCCATGTTGTCGTCCCTGTCAACTGTTTACTTCGTTATTGTTTTTTTCTCCTATTTTTGCACTTCCTCTTTTTCTATGCAAATTGTTTAACATCTTCCCTTCCCTAAGACCCAAGGCTAGTCCTTGGCTAAATAGAAAGTTGTCTTGTTTAAAAAAGAGGACCCTGTATAATATTGGATGTCAAGTATAATTGAAAAATATTTAAAAAAAATTTTTTTAAATAACTTTTTAAAAAAGATAATCCAGGTGTAAACAATAGCATAAACAGAGCCACTTGAAGATGGAGCCAGAGCTAACATGCCAGAGGAACTGCCTTGCACGTATTATACCGCAAACATTAGAATGTTCAAAGCAAGGTAAAAGAACCTTTGGACAGGACCTACACAACTCAATCTCTCAAGAACTGTTTGCAAAGATAAAGAAACAGTTACAATGACAACTGGACTGAAAATTTAAAACTTGGCTCAGAATTAACATCATTATGTTATCTTATCTGCAGTAACAGAAATAAATGCTTTCCTTCTAATGATATTGTAATGGGGTACATGGTGGGGACAGACCCTGAAAATAGCAAAGCATATTCATCAGAGCCCATGGTTGTGGAATTGGGGAAGGGGATGATATGGCAGTTAAGGTACTTTTCATAACAAAGGCAAATTAATAGCTGTGCTGCCATCCTGGGTAAAACGTCTCTATGACTTTCAGACCATACAGTGACTCGTGACATAGCCAGGGGAGATGGCCCACCCCAGATGTCCGTGTGCCATGGGAGACTCTTGCCCTGACTAAAGATGGCAGCCAGAAGACGGTGAAAGGTATGGGGGAACTGGCAAAGGTAGCATATTGTAGGAGGGGGGGAGGGGCTGGATATGAGGACATGGAGGAAGTTCTGGTTTCGCATTTAGAAAACAAGGGTGGGCAGCCATGAGGTTTGAAAGGGTGTAGGAGGGAATGCCCTGTTGGCCATGAGGTCTGGTGTGTAAGGCGATGCCATGTGGTTTGGGGTAAGGGGATGCCACATGGTCTTGGATTGAGCTGAAGATAAAGGAGACCCACTGGGAAACCTGCCTGAAGAACATGACGGCAGAGGTGATGGAGCTGGGAATTTCAGGGACCTGCCAAACCAAGCATGGATCCACGGGAGATGCCTGGAATGCCGAAATGTGACTGGGACTGCTGAGTGGCAGACTTCTGCTCTTTCTGAAAATGGGACCTCTGACTGATGTATTCTGAAACTGGCCTGGTTTGGCAAGGGGGGAAGGAATATGTGTTCTACGGTCTTTCAAAGGGAATAGGACTTAAGAGCAGAAATCTGCCATTATCTGAATCTGTATAACTTTAAATAAACAACCCCTTCCCTTTTTCACCAAACTCTTGCACTGGGAGTCATGCTTCCTGGCGGCTGGCAATCGAACCCCACAGCTGTTCCAGAACAGCATAGATGGGCCTCTGTAACAGTGTGATGGTTTTCCATTCTCAAAAACACCCATTGTTGTTGTCTACTAATCAGAATGATATTAGGGCTTCTACCTAAATGACTGATTTCTGAATACTATTCATTGATCTCAAATAAATGCTATTTTGCCTATCACTTTGAAAGACCCTTTTATTTTCAGACTACCACAGAGGAGTTAGACTAAGGGAGGTCAAGAATGGGAAATAATGAATCAACCCAAACCCCTTCAATAGTACAGCAGCCTGAAAATTACTGTCAGTAATTGACAAGCTCCTTCCCTTCCAACTGGTTTGAGAAACCTTGAGGAGGGAAGCAGACAGTGGTATTAACCCCCCTACCCTCCCCTGCCCTTACCTACAGTCATGCATTCTATAATTAGAAGTTAAGGAGAGATGGTCCCATGTTGGAGCTGAAAAATTCCAAACACCTAACGATGTAGTAACCACCTTTGTAAGGTCATAGTGCAACACATTTGTGCTGATGCTGGTATAAACAGACCTATTACGGTACCAGTGTTATGAAAAAATATATAGGACATACAATGAAGTACAGTACATAATACTTGGTAATGATAATAAATGACTATGTTACTGGTTCATGTGTTTATTGTACTTTACATCTTTTTACTCTTAATAGAGTACACTCTTTTTACTTATTAAAAAAGTTTGCTGTAAAACTGTATTCTGTGTTATACAGCAAGCAGCCTCATACACCTGGTGTTCCCCGCATCTCTTCCTCACCTCATTTCCTCTTGTGACCGATTTAATCTTGCTCTGTTTTGTACAGTAACATGCTGCACAGGCCTATGGTCAAGAAGCAATGGCTCTGTACCATGCAGCCTGGATGTGTAATAAGCTACTTCTTTTGGGGGCTGATTTATTTTAAGCTCTGCCTTCCTTCTATAGCTCTGGTAGTTACAGATTAGGTTCTCAGTATTGAAGTGACAAGGGGAACAGGTTTCTGGGGTCATGGTACACTAAGGTAAGCACTACTCACCAGACATACAAGACTGTCTGGGACTGAAAGTGAATGAAGAGAGGACAAAAACAAGGTGGCTGTGTCATTAAACAAAATGTTGCACCCACTCCAGCTCCTAGCTCTCCCCTCTTATCTACCTAGAAAACTTTGAATAGGGAATTTGCCCATAATAAAAGATAATCAGTGATAAACTTATTGTAAAATCACTGATAAGCAGTGATAATACGAATAGGTATTGACCTATCTGTATGGCAGAGCATGTAAGTAATTACTGAATACCTGCTCTTCTTATTCAGAGGTAATAACCCTCTGAAGCCCCAAGGTGCCCTCACTCATTCTTAGCTCAGAATACCACACATACCTCCTTTTCTTTTCCGTCTCTGAACCTCTCACGTATCTGGGGTTTCTGACTTTCCCAGCTATGTGGGGTTCCCATGCATACATACATAATCAAGTTTTGTTATTTTCTGTAGATCTTTTCTGATGTGCGTTAGTCTATTATTAATGATGCATTCCTTTAGGTCAGTATTCCTCACTGGATAATTCTTTGTTGTGGAGGACCGTCTGTACATTGTAGAATGTTTCACAGCATCTTTGCTTTCCACTCTCTAGATGTTAGTAGATGTCACTTATGACAAACAAAAGAACTCTTTTCAGTCTTTGCCAAATAGAATAATACCTGGTTCGGATAAAAAGGGCTGTGGTACATCTACACAATGGAATATTACGCAGTAGTAAAAAAGATGGAACTCTTACATTTTGTGACAGCACGGATGGACCTGGAGAATATTATGCTAAGTGCATAAGCTAGCTAGTGAAAGACAAATACTTATATGGGGAATCTAATGAACAAAATACACTAATGAACATAGTAGAAATAGAAGAACAGATACATGGAACAGACTGACAGCTGGCGGAGGGGAGACTGGAGGACTGGATGAAAGAAGATGAAGGGATTAGTCAAAGAACATATATGCATGACCCACGGACATATACAACGACATGGGGATTACCCAAGGGATGGGGGGGTGCTCCTGGGTGGATGTAGGCAAAGTGAGAAAAAGTGGGGACAACTGTAATAGCATAAACAATAACGTGCAAGATAATTAAAAAGAATCATACCTGGTTGAGAATTGCTGCTTTAAGTCAAGACCTCCTCCCTCATAATCATACATGCACTTCCTTTCATTTTCTTTTCTCTTCTCCTTCTTCCTTTTCTCAGTAAATGCCATCATACTTTTTGTAAAATCATATTTATTGATTATGCTATTGCAGTTGTCCTGATTTTTTTCCCCTTTGCCCACCTCCCCCCAGGGCCCCCCACTCCCTCAGGCAATCCCACCACCATTGTTCATGGCTATGGGTCATGCCTAGAAGTTCTTTGGCTA
The DNA here is from genome assembly GCF_021234165.1 of Pteronotus mesoamericanus. Taxonomy (NCBI): domain Eukaryota; kingdom Metazoa; phylum Chordata; class Mammalia; order Chiroptera; family Mormoopidae; genus Pteronotus; species Pteronotus mesoamericanus. The sequence goes on along the minus strand of NW_026555157.1, from coordinate 12,674,327 downwards.
CTCCATTTCCTATACTGTACATTACATCCCCATGGCTATTCTGTAACTACCTGTTCACATGTCTTAATCCCCTCACCTCTTCACCCATTCCCCCCTCCCTACTCCCATCTGGCAACTCCAGAAACTAACTTCTTATCTCTTGCTTTTTAGAGTCTCTCTTTATCTTTAACCATTGGCCTTTTAATAATGGTGTGTCTGGAAGTGGGCCTCTTTGTATCCATCATAATTGGAACTCCCTGTGCTTCCTGGACTTGCATGTCTATTCCTTCACCAAATTAAGAAAGTTTCCTTTCACTGTCTTTTCAGATAGACTTCCAGTTTCTTGCTCTTTCTCTTCTTCTTCTTGCATCCCTATAAGGCAAATGTTGGACCTCTTAAAGTTGTCCCAGAGGCTTCTTACACTTTTCTCATTTTTTTTTTTCTTGGATTCTGTTTTCTTCTTCTTGTTCTGCATGGTTGTTTTTTGCTTACTTATGTCCCAAATCATTTATTTGATTCTCAGCTCCATCCATTCTACTATTGTTTCCCTGTAAATTGTTCTTTATTTCAGTAAATGTATCCTTTGTTTCTGACTGGGTCTTTTTTATGCTGCTGAGGTCCTCACTAGGTTCCTTGAGCATCCTTATAACCAGTGTTTTGAACCCTGCATCTGATAGGTTGCTTATCTCCATTTTGTTTAGTTCTTTTTCTGGAGTTTCAATCTGTTCTTTCATTTGGGCCATGTTTCTTTGTCTCCTTGTTTTGCAGCCTCCCTGTGTATTAGGTAGAGTTTCTATGTATTAGGTAGAGTTGCTTTGACTCCATGTTTTGGTAGTGTGGCCTAATGTAGTAGATATCCTGTAGGGTCCAGTGGAACAAACTCCCCTATCACCCAAGCTGGGTACTTGAGGTGCACCCTACGTGTAGGCTGAGTACACCCTCCTCTTATAGTTGGGTCTTGGTTGCTGGTGGCAGGTCAATAGGAGGGATTCACCCAGCCAGTCAGCTGCAAGGACTGGCTGTGTCCACTTATCACCAGCTTCTGCCCTCCACGGAGGATCAGCTGTGCCAGGGCAGAGTGGTGGTGCTCCGACGTGGGCTGTCCACTGGGTGCTTTGGCCCTGGGGTTTCCCACGTGGTGCAGGCCAAATTCAGCCCCCACATGTGTTTTCTGTGGGTACCCTGCCTGAGCTATAAAGCAATATGAGATGGCTGCTACTTGTGCTGGGCTTAGAGATTCCTAGGTGAAGTCAAGCTGTAACTCTAACCTGCTGCTACCACCGTAGGGCTCACTGAAGCCAGCTGTTGCTTGTTTGACAGGATTTAGGAGCCAAGACCAGCCACTCTTACAGAAAAGCAGTTTGGGTAGGCCCATAAGTTGGGTGGGGTAGAGCCTCTGGGGATCTCCAAGGTGGGTGACACAGCGTTAGCAAGGCTGATAGAGTCTCAGATATGGCACCAGCCTGCAGGTTCTGAGGGCAGAGGGCTCAGACAATGGCCTCTGCTCGCCCCAATGCCAGACACTTCAGTCTCTCCCTGTATATCACTGGTGCCTTTCACGCTGCTACCCCAGTGTTAGAGCTCAGAGGGAGTGAGTCTGAGTAGGTGAGTCGATGTGTGGGTTCCCCAAGAGGAAGCGCTTAGGGCTCCTGCATCCTCCCCCAGTGATGCAATCCCTGCTGGTTTTCGCAGCCAGAGTTGTGAGGACTTCTCTTCCTGACACTGGAATCCTGGGCTGGGGGGCCTGGTGTGAACCTGGGAATCCTTGCTCCCGATACATTCCCCCTAAATTTTTATCCATTGTGGGTTTGGGGCCAGCCCGTCCTGCATCTGAGCCTCTCCTACCAGTCTGGATGGAAGTGGTTTCTTCAAGTTCATAGTTGTCAGACCTCCATTCAACTTGATTTTGTAGTTGTCAAGACTTCCATTCAACTAGATTTCTGACATTCCTGAGTGATGATTGTTCTTTCTTTTAGTTGTATTTTTGATGTGGTTGTGTGAAGAGGTAAGCCATGTCTGCCTACATTGCTACCTTGCCTGGAAGCCTCCCGAGTCAATGCCATCATACTTTTGATAGAGAAACTCAAGAGTTAAAGATTTTGGCCTTATTTGATAGGCTTATGTGACTAATGCATGTGGAAAGCTATTATTTCGGGAACTGGAATAACATGACCACATGACTCCAGCAAGTCAACAAGCCATTCAACCTTTGTGCCCTATGGGTTCTGGAAGCCATAGAGAAGGTGTCTGAGCCACTGTGTTACAGGGAGGGTTTGCCAGTGACACAGATAAGGAATTGTTGATCAACAGATGAAGAACTACTAGGGAATCGCTGCAACTCTTACTCAAATAACCTTTCTCTTCCAAATCCCTTATCTACCCTTCTATCCAATTAACATTTTTTCCTAACCCCTTACCCACCCTTTCCTCTCCTTATAAAAAGGTCAGCTTGAAATGAGGTGTTAAGATGGGGTTTGAGGGTACATAACCTGCCGTCTTCTCAGATTGCTGACATCTGAAGAAATCGCCTGTAAAGATCCAATCCTCGTCTCTACTTACTGATCGCGGTGGCGACAGGCAGCATGAGCACTGACCTTTCTGGTTTCACTTTCCCTTTTATGCTCAGCAACGATTCTCAGGAAAATGAGAGAATTATTCTATCAGAAAAGCATAACACATGAAGCCATTATTAGTTACTAATGACTTAGGGTAACTAACTATCCCATTTTAACAAACAGTGAAGAAGTTCCCTGGATGTGAAAATTACCGTGATAAAATTGGGGATACCCTAGTCAAATCAGGGTGAGTTGGTCACTGCAACTTAGAGGGTAACCCTTTTAACCTCTGACCAATATGGTCCAGTCCATGTATAAAGTCTTATTCATAGAAGCCCAGACCAAATATCTATTAGTAATAAAAATGGAATTACATTCTAATTTTTCTGCTTTAAAAGTGTGTTAAAGTCGATTCTTTAACTACCCCAAGAACAACCTTTTTAATCTTTTTTCCCTCTTCCCCAATTAGCTTATACCCACACTACTTCAGCTTCTCTCATTTTCCCTTAACTTCCAAAATTCTCTTACTGCTCTATTTTGAAAATAACCTCTTTCCTTTCCCTTCCCACCTCTTAGGTTCTACTTTTATTGCCGTCTTTCAAGATAAATTCTTAGAACTGATTTGGCAGTGACAGAGAAGACACTCCCTGGGTGGGTGGGTGTGTGTTGCAGGAGAGAAACTAAGCGGTCTTTGTCACCGCTCACGTCCAGGGGGGAAGAAAAAGCCCAGAATTATCACATGTACTCTCACACATGTATTCGTTTATGAGCTTTTTCCTAATAAGAATAGCCGGAAATGAAAGCAGGGGAATGGTAATATCATAATTGTTGAGTTTTGATTGGATGTGAGAATGGACAAGAGGAGCTATAGCCAGGCAGGCGTCTGCTCAGAGCAGCTATGGGGAGGGTGCAGGGCTGCCAGAACTCAGGACTAATTCTTCAGTCCTTCGTGAGGGGCAGAGGTCAAAGATAAGGTCAGGAAAGGGGAATACAATTTGCTGTTTCATAGTACTGGATAAAGCCAATGTTACCTTCTCTTGGTTACACCCGTATCTTTAGCTCCTTTCTCCCCAGCACTGAATCCTTTCAGGCCTAGTTACCATTTGGCCGATTCTTTTGCCTTTCCTTCAATTGTTTTGAAGTCACTGCACTACCCACCACACAATCTTTTATTTAGCAAAAGTGTCCTATAACATAGGACATAAGCTCGGAAAGGAAAAGATTAAACTTTGAGGTCACTGCTATAATACTAAATGCCAATGAAATTAAACGAGGATAAAAACATTTCTTACGTATGCACTTTAGAAAAAGAGACAGTAGTTCTGCACTAATAGTCTGTGAACTTAAGCGGTTTGTTGCCTTTCCTGCACTTAAAATATTCCCCCAAATAACACTCGTGATTCATATTTTGAATGCCATAAGTTGGAATCATTTACTTCACTTACAAAAGTCACTGGTTTCACTTGGGGCAAAAGATCAAAGCATCTGAAAAACAAGGAAGGAACTGGCTGCAAACAAGGATGTCTCTATTTATGGGATTCTGAATACTGCGGAATGACTGGAGTCATTTTCATATTTCAAGGTCACAGTGACTCAGCCCTTTCTTTTTCATAAATGCCACTCTTAAAAAGAGCTCTGCCTTTTCCAGAGGCAGGTGATGCTTTTCATTTGATTAAATTCAATTCAATAAAGTAAGAGTCTATTGAACTCTTACAATAGGATGAGTGTGGAGTGTGTGTTTCATCTTAACATTAGTTATATAAATTATTCTATCATCTCCATAGCCATAATTTTACTTTATAATCCTATAGTGAAATGTTCTGGAAATGTCCTTTTGATAAGAACTGCCTGATTCTGGTGACAGAATTAGGGTCTGTTAGGGTTTAGCAGGTTGGGAGTCTAGTAGCACCATCGCCTACATAGTCACGGAAACAGAAACTCAAAGCTACTAGGGGTCTGGAGATGCCCTCAGATAAATGCTGGCTTTCCTTCTTGCTTAACTCTTAGGTTTCCCATTTTACTTTGACTTTGGATTTGATAGATACCTTAGTTTTCTTGCTATTTCAAAGAAATACTAAATGTATCTTATACCTTTTTTCATTAAATTGTTTACATTGATTGAAACATTTAAGATAGCAAGTGTTCTATTGTGCGAGAGATCGTACAATTGTTCTTAGAAAATAAAAGTTTGGTCTGGTCTCATAATAATTTACCTCTATTTCCTTCCTGTGTAATATCAAAAATACAAACCTATCCAAGTAGCTACTCCTTTCCCCTCAGTCTGTTTCTGACTTGCAAACTTATAATATAAGAAGGGGACATTTTTGGCTTTTTTTTCTCTGTTTCTTCTAGTATTTGCAGCTCTTGCTTTAGACTCATCCATTGTCAAGCACAAGGGGGAGAGAGAGAGACCTATTTTCATTAGAGTATTGTCAGATTGATAAATTCAAATATGAACAGTCTGTTATTGCATTTGTACTTCGATAAGTCATTTGTACTTTCCTACAGTTGGTGAGAAAATTAAAAATTTTAATTTATATTAACATTAAAAATATAAAATACTTGAGTCATCTGTAATATGACGACTCAAATTACAAATTTAGAAATTTTAAATTATAATAATAATAAAAATAGAAAGTACTTGGGAATAGATCTAAAAGAGATATACAAAATATTTGTGTAGAAAATTATAAATAAATTATTAGAAGAGACCAAAGAACACTTTAATAATGGAGAGATGTTTGTGGATAAGAAGAGTCAATATCAAAAATATGTCTATTCTTCCAAATTTATCTATAGATTTAATAAAAATTCCCAACATACTGTTTTTGTTTCCTATTGCACTTGAAAAAAATCGTTCAAAATTTACAGAGTTGAACGAAAGTTCAAGAGTAACCAAGACTCTCTTGAAGAAGAAAAAGCTATGTCAGGGGACACCTGCCCCGTCAATTATCAAGCTACAGTGAATAACATAGTGTTGGACTGGTACAGACACAGGAGTACTGAGGCAGACGACAGTGCCCAGGCTGACCCACTACTACATGGATTTATGGCAGAGAGAGGATCGAAGACCAGAGGAGAAAGGATGGAGTATCAATAAATGGTTCTGTGACATTTAGGTATCTGTCACGTACCTACTGCTACATGACAATATTTCCTGGCTCCTATTTAGTGCTTAAAAGAAAAACCGTTTGTTGATTTCAACAGTTTGGGCTGGGATCAGTTGGGTGCTTTTCTCAACTGGATTAGCTCACTCACATGTCTCTGAGCAGCTGAAAAATCAGTTAGGCTGATCTGCTTCTGTGTTGGCTGGCTGTTGCTGGAGATGCCAGGTCTTCCCATCTGGGGCCAGGAACTATTTCTTGATTAGGTCTAATTTCATCTCTCTTCTCCAAGGCTCTTGACTGTACCTTTTGAACTCTTGGTTCTAACTTTTGACGTTGTTCCTTTTCCATAAGGAAAGACCCATATTTAGAGCTATAACTTTCTCTGATTGCTTCCTATCAGTAAAACATGAGGGTTCTAGAGGCTATTATGAACTTTGAGCAATCTCAGTTTCTTCAATCCAAGCATGTGGTAATTACACAGCTCTCTTAAAATTTCACGGTTTCTTTATGAGTCTGACTTGAGTCTACTTGGTTAAGGAAGTCCACACCCATAATTCCTTTAAAAGAGGCTCTTGTGGGCCTGTCAGGCCATTGTAGGATAATGCCCTTAAAATACTTGGACTCTCTCCCCCTTTTTTGGTTGAGAAGGCCTACTAGATATCATCTTACTTCTTCGGAATGCCTTAATAAGATTTGAATAGCCACACCTTGGTATGATCTTTGGCCTCAGGCTTCTTTCACTTGGAAGGCTTTTACAGGCTACACTCTCTGGGGTGTCCAACCTGCAGCCCTCAGGCCGCATGCAGCCCAGGATGGCCATGAATGTGGCCCGATACAAAATCATACATTTATTTAAAACATCATGAGTTTTTTTGTGATTTCGTGTCGCAATGTATTTAATATGTGGCCCAAGACAACTCTTCTTCCAGTGTGGCCAGGAGATGCCAAAAGTTTGGATGCCCCTGCAGGGTGAGCGGTGAGAAGCAGTTTTATTGTCTGTATATTCCCTCTAAATTCTTTCTTCAGCTCTTTTCTTTCTCCCTAGACAGCTAAAGGAAACCAATCAATACTTTCAAAATTTTGCCAGGAAAACATCTTGCAAGGTCCATAAAACCATTTTGCCAGTTGTTTTTTTTTTAACTACATGATACATATTTTCATTTTTCTGGCCTGCTACAGAAATTTCCTCACTTTTTTCCAGCTACCACTAATTGTTTGCTTGCTGTTTTTCTAGTTTTTGCTACTGGGTTATGAATGATTTTTCAGTCTCTGCACAATTCAGATATCCGAGGCCTCATGTTTTAGGTTTTTGTTACAACAGCACCCTGCTTCTAGGTACTAATTCCTATATCAGATAGTTTTTGCTGTGTAAGCACTCCAAAACTTAGTTGCTTAAACCAATAATTGTTGATTTAACAGCTCTTGATCCTGAGGGTTGGCATTTTGGCTGGACTCAGCTGCAACATTTTTCTGTTGGTCTCAGGTGGTCTTGCCTGTGCTTCCTGGTCAACTAGTCGTCAATGGCCTCACTCAAGTATCTGGCAGGTAGATGGTTTCCACGTGAGTTCTGGCCATGTGTCACCCTCCAGCAGGCTAACTCAGGCTCATTTACATGGCAGTGGCTACAGGGTTTCCAAGAGCAGCAAGAGAGCTAGTCCCAATGCACAACTACTTCTCAATCTCTGTTTGTGTATTTATTTCTATTATTCCTTTTCCCAAGTCCAGATTCAAGGAATAGAAGAAGAGACTTTATTTACTACTTCTTGGGAGTAACAGTGAAAACAAATTGTAAAGGACATGCATACAGGCATGGATAGACACTTTTGCAATCTATCAATTAAATGAAATAAAAATAGCCCTGGTTGGTGTGGCTCAGTGGACTGAGCACCGGACTGCGACCTAAAGGGTCGCCAGTACGATTCCCAGTCAGGGCACATGTCTGGGTTGTAGGCCAGGTCCCCAATAGGGGGCATGTGAGAGGCAACCACACATTGATGTTTCTCTCCCTTCTTTCTCCTCCCCTTCCCCTCTCTCTCTCTAAAAATAAATAAATAAAATATTTTAAAAAGTGAAATAAAAATAAAATATATAAAATATATATTTATTTTATTTTGTATATAACCATACATCATAATGATAATGCACATTAATTGATAATTCAGTAATATTCTTGATAATTTGTAATGTGTTTGACAAGAGCTTGTAGCAAAAATAGGAATTACAACTGAAGTTTTCTTACTATTTATCTGTACATGCATTATTAGCATTTTCAATTGGTTCCTAGAATATGTTTTTTTTAGTCACCAACAAAATCTTTCTTGGTTAGTCGACTTTTCTTGGTTAGTCAAACTAAAAGGGAATTTATGAATTCCTTTCTCCCTCCCAGAGCCAGTACAGAGCCTAAATTAACAAATTATTGTACCCAGGTCTGGGCAAACAGACTAGGGAGAACTTCTTGGTACAATGACCCTGAGCAGCCCTGATAACTAGGGCAGAGGGCAAAGCAGGGTGGCTGGGAGGCCCTGCGGCCGTCCCCTGCTCTTTAAGGGACTGATTTCCCATCAGCCAGACTGTTAGCACTTTTCAGTCAGTATCTGGCCTCACCAGGAACACTGCCAGCCTGGTTTCCTATTTGGCTTCGCTGTGTAAAGTCCAGAGGAAGCCTGTTTATATCGCCTCTTTCCGGGAACCAGCCACACCACAGGCAGGAATGGCATGGGGGCAGGGGAAACAAGAGCTGACGGCTGTGCGTTGACTGGAAGTGGTATCTGGGAAAGCTGTTTGGAGCAGGTCCTCGAAGGGGTGTAAGAAAATAAGTTAGACTAGGCCCTAAGTGCCTGAAACTGGACAGGAAGTTTGCTGTAATCAAGAGTCCAAGTGCCCTGGAGGAGAACAGGAGGCGGATGTGTCCTGGAGAAGGCAAACTAGGGTGATGCAATCCGTGGTTAGCTGCTGGATTTGGCTCAGTCTCCGCTAGCCCTACTGGCCGGCCAGAAACCCTTGCCCCGTGCTGTTTCCCGGGCTGCTCGGGAATTTATTCTGCCGCAGTAGAACTGACAGTAGTTACAGCTCTGTCCACTTTTATTTTCCCTTACCCCATATGTACATTTCTTTCTTTCTTCTTTCTCTGCTTTCCTCCTGTTACAGAAAAAGTCCATTTACCCGGAGCTAGCAGAGTCAGATACTAGACACCAAGAATTGCAGTGGAGAAGGACTGGCTATTTTATTACGAACATTGCCATTTAGAGAAGGGGAACGTAAGCCTCAAAAGCCCAAACTCCCTGATCCAGGGTTTGGGGCAGGTTTTCAGGGTATATGGGGAACAAGTATGCCAAAGTGCTGATGGGGCTGGTTTTAATTGGAAGACCATGGAACTTGGTCATTTACAGTAAGGGGAGTTAGCACAGTATCTTTGTGAACAGCGGACCCTCTGTTTCTAAAAGGAGAGCAAAGGGACTTAGACATTGAGCTTCATAAAGTGGGGAGCATAAGTCTGTTTGCTTCACCAGGAAACCACAGTTTTCACACTCCAGGGAATCACAAGCTTTGTGCTCTGCTAAGGTGACCAAGACTCTTCCCTTCCCCCACTCTGGTACCAGATTTCTGGGGGCCACAAGAGGAGGTGCTCCACCATAGAGGCCTGTCAGTCTAATTAGAGGGTGTGAACCCAACCAAAGCCCGCAAAAGCCTGGGAAATTGACTGGTCATTTTGAAAAAGCACTTGATCCATCCCAAGCTAACATAATCCCAGGGGAACAAAGAAGGTCTTGTTGCCTCTCTCCACTCCGCACGCCCCCCCCCCATGACCCGCACTCACATGGCATACATGCCTGTCTCCTCCATGGCCATGCAAACTCCACATGGAGGATCCAGGAGGGAGCCTGAATACCATGGCACAACAATGGATTGCAGCTGGAAACATGTGCTAAGCTAGACAGAGGCTGAATTAGACTATATTTTAATATGGAGCAGACACTCTGGGCAGTGGCCTTTATACTGGCCCTACGGAAAACAAGACTGCAACCTTTCCTTGGCAAGATGGACGGAGATGGGGCATTGGGAAGTCAGGAGAGGAACCCCCTTAATTTTATATTATCAATAAAGTGTACCACGGAGCCCCATCCTCCCGTGTGGGTTTCAGGAAATTCTTTTCCTCTCACCACCACAAGAACTCATTTTCCACTGATAACACTAGGAGAAACTGCTAACTTTACCGAGAAATAATGACGACTGTGACTAATTGTATGTGATAGATGCATGGTCAGGGCAGCTGGAGGAAGAACTGATAAAGAATTATGAAGAACAAAGTGTCAGAGTGATGGAACCACGCACACTAAGAATTATGATCAAGAATTACAAAAAAAACAGGATGTTGGAGAAAGCTCAATGTGACTGCTGAAGGTTTACTAAAAAAGGAAGATGATGAATTGTAGCTTCAAGGCCATATAAATAAAGCTGAAATTCCATTAGAGCTCTGCAGCCATTTGCTGGATACCGACATGGATTCAGGTTTTTGTTTTGTTTGGTTTGGTTTGGTTGGTTTTCCTTGATTATAAAATTAGTTCATTTACATTTATAAAATGGCCCATTCAATTGGGTTAAAATTTCTTTTTCCCTCAACAGTGTAGAATAAGTGTCATTATATTTGTTGGTTTAGGAATCAGATGAGCCTGAGCTGAAGTATACTGTTCTGCAATTTACCAGTGGGAATATAGGGTCAATTTTAACCTGAGTTTCAGTTTCCTCATTTGTAAAATCAGGATGATAATAGCTACCTTGCAGCACTGTTGTATGGTTTTAAGGTTGTAGGGTAAGTAGAAGCGGTCCGGCTCCCTCATCCAGATGCGTGGGTAACCGGAGGGAGCAGCTCTTCACAACTTTGGAAGAGTCTGATAAAGCAGTGTTCCCACAGCCTTGAGCCTGGGTCTCTTGGTCTTGAGCTTGGGTACAATAAACTGCCCCGTAGCCTTGAGTAGCCTCGCATGCACCGCTCATGCTAGTTACTTCACTTTCTGGCCTGCAGCCTGCTTTGTTTGGGACTAGTACTTAAGAGGTAGGAGCTTTGGGCGAGGTAGGGAGTGGCTTGTGCCGGTGTGACTCTCCCGAATAAAGTTGTGTCAAGCATCCTCATGGCTCCACGCATCTTCTTCCGTCTACATGAGTCTTGAGTGGACCTGCCCAGCCTAGGGAGGCTGCAACACAGAGGTGCTTTTGTAAAGCCTCTGGCCTATGGTGCTTACTACTTAGTAGGTATTTCATAAATGAAAGGAATGCTGCTTATTACAAGTTAAGTAAATTAGGATGTGGGTTTTTTTTTGCATAGAATAGTATGTCACCATTTAAAATAAAACTTCCAAAGACTATTATTATGGAACAAATGCTTATGGTAAAATATCTTTTTTGTGAGCAGTCATCTGATTTACAAAAAGAGACAACAAACATTAAAATGATACAAAATATCATTTTCCAAGCAACATCAAAAAGTGAGTGTATTTAACTATAATCAGCTCGTAACAGAGCAAATAGGTGAGTGGAACAATAATAATTCATTCTGTACCATGTTTAATAAACTGGCAACAGAGAAAGATAGTTGAAAGAAAGCAGAGGAACTTTGTCTTTTAAGTATTAGAACCGAGGGGCTCCACCATCCTCTGGCATCCGCTCCATGTTGCAGCTGTGGTTAGAAATGTATATGATGGGAACTCTAGGGATCTTCCTGATTCTTCATTTAAGGTCCTGGTCAACTGTGGCCACAATGTAACATTGTGCTGAGTTACTCTCTGTACTAAGCAGTCGTCTGCAGAGGTTCATTTGTGTGTGCACGATAATCGTTCAAATCTTGGATCCTTGGTGATCCTTAGAGCCACTCAATGATTCTACCCCAATTTCTCAACTTCAGCCATTACCCACTCAGTTATACAAGGGACACACTTGGCATAGAAACTCCCCATCACTGACTGCACTAAGTCCAGTTTAGCCCTAATGGAAAAGTTGATAAAGTTGGTATCAACCAGGATGTGGTAATATGGGCCTAGTTGTGTGTTACATTGGGAGAATAGCAGGAAGAGTATTGGGGGACTTCTATTTCCTTGAGTGCAGTAGGATCTTTCTTTTCTTTCTTTTTAGGTTTTAATCTATCCTTTTCTTAAGCCTCTAATCTCTCAGACTAAGCATTCTCTTCATGGCCACATAGTTCCTTCTTTTCTTTTGCTTCCCTGTGTTCATGCTGCACTCTGTTTCTCCCAGAATATGGTAAAATATTAAATATAAAGACAGGTTACAAAAGGGGCTAATCAGTGTGATTTAAACAATGCAGATAAGTCTTTCTTACTTTTGTAAGAAATGGTACTGGTACTGATCAGTATTAAATTGGAACCCTGAAGTTGATCCTAATTTTTGCTGTAAATCCAGAAAGGTGAAATTTCTCCTTACTCTGAGTGGGTCATACTATGATGATATGCCAGACTATGGTAACTTGGTGTTCATTTTTTTAAAAAATAAAAAATAAAAAATGTCCCCTATAAAAAAATTTTTTTTAAGACAACTGAGTTACCAAATAGTTTAAGCAAGTAGTAAAGAAAACGAGTTTGCTTGGGATCCCAACTATAATTTGGAGTTATGTACACAAGGCAAGGACAGGTGAATTAGGGAAATTAGACAGAAAAAAAAATAATCTGGTATTTCTTAGGAGTAGTCCATTGCTTTGGGAAAGAAAGAAGGAGAAAGAAAGAAAGAAAGAAAGAAAGAAAGAAAGAAAGAAAGAAAGAAAGAAAGAAAGAAAGAAAGAAAGAAAGAAGGAAGGAAGGAAGGAAGGAAGGAAAGAAAGAGAAAGAAAGAAAGAAAAGAAAGAAAGAAAGAAAGGAAGGAAGGAAGGAAGGAAGGAAGGAAGGAAGGAAGGGGGGAGGGAGGGAGGGAGGGAGGGAGGGAGGGAGGGAGGAAAAGAAAGGAAGGAATGTTTGGAAGGACACAGACCAACATGCAAAAGGAAGTGTGTTGGCTGCATGCCGCCTCTTCCTTGTTGGCTGGGTTTGGCTCCTGTGAGACAGGCTGGAAATGGCTGGTGCTGCTTTGGAAGATACCTTGCTGCTGGGGCACAGATAGAGCCATTTCTGGCCAGTAGAAAATATGGAGTCTGGGAAAGGCTTTTCTCTATAACAAAAGTCATGCATAGGAAAAAAAAACATCTGTTTTTGGGGGGTCCACATATTGTCAGATTTACACAGGGTGCCAGTAAATGAAGGAGCCATCTGCATGCATGAGGATATGGCGCCAGTGTAACCAAGGATGGTGGATGGGGAGTCCGGCGCCTGATGAAATTGTTGGATTGCTCTAACAAGCCTGGAAACATTTCCTCCAGACTTCTTAGATGTAAAGTAACAGCCCCCTATTTTATTTTTAGCCACTTTTATTAGTGTATTCTGTTACTTGAAGCTGAATGCAAACAACTGATTTGAAAAATAAAGCTACTTTAAATTTTAATTACATTTTTCTCAACTTTTCCACTTTTGAAGATTTTCAAATCTTTACATTGGAAAAAAGTATTTTAAATAGTAAGCTACTGAATCTTAATAAGTTATTGGTGTGATTTGACCTTAACTGAAAGATGGTTTTCAAGAGCTTCTGAGTAATTATTTCCTGTCTTCCTTCCACACCCTGATGACCCTCCCCAGAATATTTTAACTTTGTATTACCATACTGATTGCTATCATGGGAATTGGTAAAATGCATGCAACTGTCTTTTGTTTAAATTAACCATTTTACTTTTTAAAAAAATTTTTTTTTTGAGAGAGGGAAAAAGAATGCACTTGTTTATGCATTCACTGGTTGATTTTTACATGAGCCCTGAATAGAGACTGAATCCACAACCCTGGCACATTGAAACTATACTCTAACCAACTGAGCTACCGACTCAGGACTTGCAACTATCTTTTGATTATCTCAATTTTGACCAAACTGTGAGTTGTAACATGTCTTACACAAAAATATTACAGCATAACAAAGATGAATAACATTCACTGACTTGGCATTTATGGATGACTATTTTGTTTTATTTTGCTCAGTATAATCACCTGACATGTCTCTTGTCATTTATGGTACCAAGTAAAACTCAACAATCACGAGTAACATGTGAAGTTTTTTTTCTAGCAGAGTATTAGGAAACCTTAAAATACCATCAATTTTAAAGTTCCTTATGATCTAATTCATATTACAAGAGCTTCCTGCCTCATTTTTTGTAAGTTATACAGTCCTAAGATCTTTGCAAACATAGTGCCCAGAGCCTCATTTCACTGATCTGAAAATAAGGCCCAGAGAAGTTAGGGGCTGGGGCTCAGATTATACAGCTGACAGAGTGGGAGCTGTGGGTCAGGCCCTCTGACGGCCAACCCAGAAATGTTTTAACTAAATGTTGAGGAAAGAATAAAACTTCACAGCAGCTTCATTTCCTGTTTAGCTTTTTCTGGAAAAATTTTCTCATTAAATGAGTGGTGACACATATGTCAGGTATTTGTGGTGACACATATGTCAGGTATTTATGGTGAAAATCTTAAGACTCTGGGGACAAAGAATTTAATTTTATGCTTTTCAAAAAAGTGTTTTGAGATTTTCTTTTTTATGTCTTAGTAAAATTTTATATGTAATAAATTTGCAATATAATATTTTGAAATTAAGAATTTAATTCTTAGTTTGGAAATACAGACATGGTATTAATGTTGGACCCTGACATTTCTCTATATTAAGTTATTTTGAGCCTTATTGAACCTGCTTCCTTCTCAGGACAATAGAAAATAATAAGAATATAGAGGACATCATACAAGGGACAGATATTCTGTTCATTTGTTTTATAATCTGGGAAGATCTGACATCACACCCACAAGAAGACAAATCAGGCCAAAGTGAGACTTAAAGAGAACTGGGCTTTCCAGGACATATGTCATTAAAGAGAAGCAACATGGAATCTGGAGATAATCACTTATCCTTGAGACTCTTAATGTTCTCATCTGTTAAAGAGGGACAATAGAATAACAATTTTAGATGGTTGTTCTATAAATTAAATGAGACAGTTTTTATAAAGCACTTGGCAGAATGCTTGGCACATGTCAGTAACATTAAGGGGTCCTTATAGATGCCACTCTTCCAATTGTCACTTTCATTTTAATTGTCCTCTTTTCTCTTTCCTCCAATTAATCTTTATATTCCCTTCAATTTTTTCTGTCCTTTACATTTCAGCCTTCTTTTAAATCTTCTACTTTTCTTTTGTTCTTCCTTTTCCTCCCCAGTTCTTTTTTTTTCATTCTTTTCTGCCCACGTTATAACCAGAGCCCACCAGGAGCGGCAGTCACAGCTTAAGAAAGGTTTCAGATCCTTCATATTCTTCTGCCCTATAGTTAGCCTGGATTTTTTCCCCTGTTTCTATTATACTTCATTAAAAACAAGGGCAGGTATCCTTAATATATAATTTAGTGCCTTTGTAGATCTGTGTATTTATTAAGGCTCCTGCCTTTAAATGCAGATATTTTAAATTCTCGATTTATGAAATCAAGGATTTACTTTCCTATGCAGTAAATGTAAAAGCTAACATTTTTTTCAAAACAGACTATGAGTCACATCCTGTTCTATACCTTTCATGCTTGTTAACTCACTCTACCTAGTAGAGCACAACACCTGATAAAACAGCTTTTTAAAAAGTTATTTTAGAAAAAATTACATGCCCATTAAATAAAATTATGAAAATACAAATAAGTGCATGTAAATTAGCATGTACTCATAATTCCATGATTTGGATATAATTAGGTAACATTTTGGTATACATCCTCACACATACATATGTTTTATAGATATATGTACACTCATATATTTGAGATCATACTGCACACACATTTATTTTTATTCCATACACAATTTTGTGGTAAAACAGTATTTTTTGATGTTGACCTTAGTTTGAGGAACCATAATCATGCATATGACTTTACTGAAGAAAGGTCCTCTGTTCTTTGGAAATGTCATTATTTCCTATTGTTTTCTTTTGAAATTACAGTGATCAGAATGACCCATGGTTGTGATAAATGACAGGTTGGCAGAAAGCAGACAAAGGTTACTGTCCTAAAATCTCTGTGAACTTACTGTTATTTTGGAGGAAGCTAGTGAAACATCTCTGGATTTCCATGAGCTATATCATTAAGTATGCATCTATTAACACCCTCCAAAGGGTGATCTTTCTACTTAGAGGCATATCAGGTGCTCTGAGAAGTAGCAAGTGGAATAGAAGACCCTATTTAGAATTCCTAATACTTCCTGTTTCATAGTATATACAAATACTCTGCAGATACAATGGTAAACTTCTATAAGGACTAATGTCTTTGGTTTAACTTGGAAGAGGCTAAAAATTTCAGCGTTCATAGAGGTAAGTAATACTTTGAAACAATAGGTGGGAAGATTCTGAAATTTTTGAAGTTGCAAAGAGTTGAATCACAGACTGTAGGTTAAACCAGAGGTAAATTTGTAAATGAAAAAAGGAAAGGGAGATAATGATCAGTCTGAGTATACATGTATACATGTAAACATGTAACAAACCCTCTGTCTTTGGAATGATATAATTGGTAAATCTGGTGTCCTTCTTATATGGTCCAACAATGATTAGTGCTTTAATCAGGATGGAAATTTCCACTAGATGAGTAATGTAATCAGTGATTAATATGAGGACATCAATAGCAACTAGAGACTGAAAATATTGATTGAATGAGATCCAAAATAGCAGTGGAGTAAGTGGAAGCTATGCTAACCAACTCCCAGGATGAAAATGGAATTACAACTAAATTATAGAAAAATCATCCAAATAACCAACTGAACACTAGCTGGAAAGAAACCTTAAAACCAAGGACAAATGGAAGAAACCACTTCACTACAACATGATTGGTAGGAAGTGTGGAGGTGTGAGAAGGTGGGCTGGCTTCTCACAGCGGTCAGCTAAAGTTCCAAAGGGATATTTCACTGGCCAGGATGGGAGGTTCTCCCTGAGAAGTGTGGTGTTTAAACCCCAAGACAGGCTCCCCAGCCTACAGCACCAGAGCCAGGAAAGGAACCCAGATAACATTCAGACATGAAAATCAACGGAGTTTCTGTCTGCCAGGGAGAGATGGCTAGAAACACAGACATCCTCTGAAAGGACAAATGCACAAAATTTTATTTGCAGCCACTTACCTTGGGCTCAGGTAGAGGGAGGGCAGTGAATGCATACTAGAGATGTGTGAGTAAACTCTGGGGCTGGTGGCTCTGAGGAGAGAGCTGAGAGTCAGCCAGCAGGATACTTGTGCTCAGTCATTCCTGCCAACCCCCATACCACAGAAGTCAAATTTTCAGGCAGAGCATATCCTTCTATGTGGCAATAGTCTGGGAGGAAGCAATAGCTGCACCTAAAGGAATCCCTCTTTCCCCACCCTGTGGAGTTTAAGCCAGGATGCTGAGTACAGCTGGAGGCTCTTTCAGTGATTAAACCTAACAGACAGCCTGCAGGTGGATGTCTGGATGTCTTTAGATGACATGCCCCAGAAACTGTGCTGGTAAAAGCCGGCCTTGGTGCTGAACTTAGTCCTTACTGAATACACCCATGCCCAGCAGGGGGAGCAACAACCTGTGTATCACTGATAGCTCCATTAGGTTGCACAGGGCCAGTCACAGTCAGTGTCTGACATAGGTCTGAACTAGTCTTTGCAGATCTACCTAATATGTAGAAAAATCACAAAGAGGCAGCCAAAAGGAAAGGACTAAGAAAAAGACTCCAAAGAAAAGAATGAGAGAATTCTCCAGAAGAACAGCCAAAAGAAATGGAAGCAAGCAATTTATCAGATATAGAGCTTAGAATAATGATAATAAGAATACTCAAAAGTATGAAAAAAAGACATAGAAACCATAAAAAAGGACCAGTCAGGAAAAAAATGCATTGTCTGAAATAAATAATACATTTGAAGTAATAAACTATAGGTTAGATGAAGCAGAGGTTCAAATCAGTGATTTGGAAGACAAGGTAGAAAAAAAAAACCCACCCAAGCAGAAGGCCAAAAAGGAAAAGAGAATTTAGAAAATGAGAATCTTTAAGGAATATCTGGGAAACATGAAATATAACAACATCTACATCATACAGCTAACAGAAGAAGAAGAGAGAAAGCAAGGGATTGAGAATTTATTTGAAGAAATAATGACTGAAAACATTTTAACCTGGTGAATGAAAAAGACACACAAGTTCAGGAAGTACAGAGAGTCCCACACAAGATGTACCCAAAGAGGCCCACACCAAGACATCATAATTAAAATGGCAAAGGTTTAAGAGAGCAAAGAATCTTAAAAGTTGCAAGAGAAAAGCAGTTAGTTACCTACAAGGGAGCTTCCATAAGACTAACCTCTGATTTTTCAACAGAGGCCAGAAGGGATGGGCATGAAATATTCAAAGTGATGAAAAGCAAAGACCTACAGTGATGCGTACTTTAAACAACAAGGCTATCATTTAAAATTGAAGGAAAAATAAAGAGCTTCCCAGACAAGAAAAAGTTAAGGGAGTTTGTTAACACCAAACCAGTACTCCAACAAATGTCAAAGGGCTTGTTTTAAGAAGAAAAAGAAAAAGAGAAAGAAAGAAAACAGAGGAAAATGGTCTAACAATAAAAGGGCATTAAATACATATCTACCAATAATCACCTTAAATATAAATGGCTTAAATGCTCCAATCAAAATGGATAAGGTAGCTGAGTGGATATGAAAACAAGACCCAATATATGCTGTCTAAAAGACACCCACTTCAGATAGAGATACAGAGTAAAAGTAAAGGAGAAAAAAGAAATTTCATGCAAATGAAAGGCAAAAAAAGCTGGGGTAGCAATACCTGTATCTGACAAAAAGACTTTACAACCAAGGCTATAGTAAGAGACAAAGAAGGACACTACATAACAATTAAGGGACACCCAACATAGGGGCACCTCAATATGTAAAGCAAATTTTTACACATAAAAAGATACCTTGAAACAAATGAAAATGAGAAAACAAAACAAAACAAAACAAAAATCTGTGTGACACAGGGATAGCAGCCTTAAGAGGGAAATTCATAGCATTACAGGTCAATCTCAAAAAATAAGAAAAACCTCAAATAAACAATCTAACTGTACACTTAAAGGAAATTGAAAAGAACAACAAATGAAGCCTAAAGTGAGTAAAAGGAAGGAAATAATAAAGATCAGAGCAGAAATAAATGAAAGAGTCTAAAAAAGATTTAAAATATCAATGAATACAAAGCTGGTTGTTTGAAAATATAATAAGATTGATAAAACTTCCAACAAACTCAAAGAAAAAAAGAGAGAGGACCCAAATAAATAAAATCAGAAATGAAAGAAGAAACCTAACAACTGACACAAAAGAAACACAAAAGATTTTAAGAAAATATTATGAACAACTATATGTCAACTAAGCGGACAACCTGGATGAAATGAATAAATTCCTAGAAACATACAATCTTCCAAAACTAAATCAGGATGAATCAGAGAATTTGAATAGACAGATTACTTCTAGTGAAATTGAAGCAATAATAAAAAAACTCCCAACAAACCAAAGTCCCGGACCAGATGGCTTCACAGTATATTTTTCCAAATATTCTGTGAAGGACTAGCACCTCTCCTCAAACTATTTCAAAAAATTCAAGAGGAGAGAAGGCACACAAACTCATACTATGATGTCGTCATTATTCTAATTCCAAAACCAAATAAACATACACAAAGAAAGAAAATTATAGGTCAAGATCCCTGATGAACATAGATGCTAAAATCTTTAGAAAAATATTAGCAAACCAAATACAGCAATACAACAAAAGGATCATACACCATTATCAAGTGGAATTTATTCCAGGAATGCAAGGCTGGTACAATATTTGAAAATCAATCAATGTGATTTAATGTGATTCAAACGAAATGAAGGATAAACACCACATACTTATATCGATAGATGCAGAAAAAGCATTTGGTAAAATCCAGCAGTGATTTATGATAAAAACTCTCAGCAAAGTGGAATAGCGGGAACATACCTCAATGTAATAAAGGCAACAAATGACAAACAAACAATGCAACATCATACTCAATGGATGGAAACTACAAGCATTCCAGTTAAGATTGGAAATGTGACAGGGATGTCCTCTTTCGACTCTCTTATTCAACATAGTACTGAAAGTCGTAGCCATAGCAATCAGACAAGAAGAAGAAATAAAAGGCATCCACGTTAGAAAGGGAGAAGTAAAACTGTCCTTATTTGCAGATGACATGATATTGTGAATAGAAAATTCCAAAGAGTCCACCAAGAAACTACTAGAACTGATAAATGAATTCAGCAAAGTAGCAAGATACAAAATTAATATTCAGAAATCAGTTGCATATTTTCAATATCAACAATGAAGTATCAGAAAGGGAAATTAAGAAAACAATCCCATTCACAGTTGCTTCAGAAAGAATAAAATTCCTAGGAATAAACCTAAGCAAGGACATAAAAGACCTGCACTCAGAAAATTACAAGACACTGCAGAAGAAATTAAAGAAGATAAAGATAAGTGGATAGATATACCATGTTCATGGATAGAAAGAATTGACACACTACCCAAAGCAGTCTATAGATTCAATACAATTCCAATCAAGGTACCCATGACATATTTCACAGAACTAAAACAAATATTTCAAAAATTTATATGGAACCAAAGATCCCACACAGCAATAGCAATCAAAAGAAAGAAGAATAAAGTTGGAGCAATCATGTTACCTAACATCAAACTATAAGGCCATAGTAGTTAAAACAGCTTGTAACTGGCATAAAACAGATAGATAGATCAATGGAACAGAATAGAGAGCTCAGGATAGTATATGGTGGAGGAGTGAATGGGAGTCATGCTGATCTCCTCCCAAGACCAAACTGGAATTGCAACTAAATAGTGGAGTAATCACCTGGAAAACAATGGAACGATAGTGGGAGAAGAACCTTGGAGCCGTGGACAGTGGATTCGACTCTCACACATCCCAACGGGAGAGAAGTGTGGTGGAGGCTCAAGAGGGTGGGCTGGGTGCCCACGGGCACTAGCACCAGAAGGACATTGAAACTCCCAGTTAGCTTACCCTGAGAAGAATGAGGTCTGAATCATAAACAGGGACCCCTAAACTACAGCTAAAACCAAGAAAATACAGACAAAATGCAACCCCGAAAAGCTTAGGGGCGCTCTCTGCCAGAGATAGGTGGCTGGGGATGCAAAGAGACATTTAAAGGACCAACGCAAAAATCTGCAGGAGCAGCCACCCACCTTGATCTCTGGGTAGAGGCAGCAGCAGGGTGGGCTGGTGCCCAGGAAAAGACTAGTGAGGAAAACTTTGTGAAGAGAACTGACCCGGTGGCCGGTGGAGCCCGGGTGATAACGGACCTCCCATTCTGCAGCTACCATCTCACTCAGGCATAAGGGAATCAATTAACCTGCCTTTTGTGCTCTCCGCTCAGAGCTTGTGCATGTGAGCTGGGGGGCTAAGTGTAGACTGGCTGGGAGAGCCTTGAGGAGAGACTGGAGATGGAGGCGTTGGGGAAAGAAAGGGAGGAGGAATCCGGGTGTCCCGACTCCTTCTCCTTGCCGTAGTCTCCATTGCGTGGGAAGAGGCCACACCCCCAAAGAGCCAAAAGCCGAAAAGCACACATAGACACCCCAAAACCACGCAGTGCAGGTGCGCACACTTGCGCGGAGTGACCAGCGAGGGTTGGCGAGCGTGTGTGTGACCCGCATGGGCTGGCGAACGCTTCCACCAGCAGGCAAGGCCTCCCACAGATTGGCACCCATACGGCCTGCGAGGGAGTGCACAGAGCGGCAAGGGCAGGCGTAAATTGACCCGCCTGGCCGCGATTGCGGAGCGGCCCACAAAATTAGTAGATCCCCGGCCAAAGGGGTCACAGAGCTGCCCAGAGTCCCTGGAGGAGATACCAGAGACAGGATTAACTGGAGAGTCCTGGAGCTGACTTCCTCCCATTTCTGTAGTCCCCATTAGGCGAGGGCAAGCAACGCACCAAAAGAGCCAAAAGCGGGGAAAACACACAATAGAAGACCCTAAACTGACCAGTGCCATGGTGCCCACCAGCCAGGGGGGCCAGATGAGTACGCGAGGTCGTGAATGAGCCCCCTGGTCTGGGCAAGCACATGCGAGCCCAGGCAGGCGGGGAATCCTGCTGCTCAGGGAGCATGCTCAAGGAGTGGGCATGAGAGTGCAGAGAGATCCCAAAAAATAGCACAGCCCTGACTGAAGGGGTCACAGAGCTGCCCCAAGCAGGAGTTAGACACAGGCAGTAGACTCCTGGAAGGCTCAAACAAACAACCCAAGGTCCTATAGGGTCAACAACTGACATCATCAGAGGCAGGCCCAGAAAGAAAAGGACAAAAATACTTAACACACTCTCACAAAAATGGGAAGAAAAGAAGTTCCCCCCAAATGAGTGGAAAAGGGGACTCCCCACAGAGAGAGCTAAATGAAATAGAGGCAAGGGAACTATCAGATATGGAATTCAAAACAATGGTTCTAAGGAAAGTCAATGAGCTCAGCCAGCTCAAAGAGAACTATGAGAAGCTGCAGAACTATCAGGATCTTACAGCAAACTATATCAACCTGGAAAAGGACATAGAAACTATCAAGAAGAAACAAGAGGATATGAAGAATACCATTTCTGAATTGAAGAACACAGTAGAAGGAATCCAAAGCAGGCTGGATGAAGCCGAGGATCGAATCAGTGAGATGGAGGATATGGTAGAAAGAAGCTCCCAGAAAGAACAAGAAATGGAAAAATGACTCAAAAAGAATGAAGAGGCATTTAGGGAAATGCAGGACAACCTGAAACGCAATAATATCCATATAATAGGGATACCAGAAGGAGAAGAAGAGGAGCAAGGGATAGAGAACCTCTTCGAAAAAGTAATGATGGAAAATTTCCCTAATTTGAGGAGAGAAAGGCTCTCATGGATCCAGGAGGCACAGAGGACCCCACTCAAGAGGGACTCAAAGAGGTCCACTCCAAGACACACCATCATTAAAATGGCAACTATCAAAGACAAAGAGACAATCCTCCAGACAGCAAGAGAGAAGGAGAAAGTAATATACAAGGGGGCCCCGATATGGCTAGGAGCTGACTTCTCAACAGAAACACTACAAGCCAGAAGGGAATGGCAACAAATATTCCAAGTCATGAAAGGGCCTACAGCCAAGGCTGCTCTACCCAGCGAGGCTCTCAATTAAAATACAAGGGGAAACACGGAGTTTCCCAGGCAAGAGAAGGCTAAAAGAATACATCTCTACCAAACCAGCACTCCAAGATATGCTAAGGGGACTGGTTTAAGCAGATGAAAGAAAAGAATGAGAGAGAGAGGAACACCGGTACAAAGAGAAAAGATGAGTAAGTTTCTATCAGTAATATCTCTCAATGTGAATGAACTAAATGCCCCAATCAAAAGACACAGGGTAGCTGAATGGATAAGAAAACATGACCCACACATATGCTGCCTACAAGAGACCTACCTCAGAACAAGAGACTTACACAGATTGAAAGTAAAGGGATGGAAAAAAATATTCCAAGCAAATGGTCATAAGAAAAAGGCCGGGGTTGCCATACTTGTATCAGACAAAGTAGATTTCAAAACAAAGGCCATAAAAAGAGACCCAGAGGGACACTTTATAATACTTAGAGGAAGAATCTATCAAGAAGACATCAACATTGTAAACTTATATGCTCCCAATATAGGAGCCTCCAAGTTTATAAGGAAATTGTTGGATGACTTCAAAAAAGATATAGACAGCAACACACTGATAGTAGGGGATTTCAACACTCCACTGTCAAAAATGGACAGATCTTCCAAACAAACATTAATAAACATATTGTGGCGCTGAATGACGCACTGAATCAAAGAGACTTAACTGACATATATAGAACTTTACATCCCAAAGAAGACAAATACACATTCTTTTCAAATGCTCATGGCAGTTTTTCAAAGATAGACCACATGATAGGACACAAAGCAAATCTCAGCAAATTCAGGAAAGTTGAAATAATACCAAACTTTTTCTCGGACCACAAGGGCTTGACACTGGAAATCAGCCTCAAAGAGAAACTTGAAAAACTTGCAAACTCATGGAGACTGAACAGTAGACTATTAAACAATGAATGGGTCAATAATGAGATAAGAGAAGAAATAAAAAAATTTCTGGAAACAAATGAAAATGAACAGACAACAGTCCAAAACCTATGGGACACAGCAAAGGAGGTCCTGAGAGGGAAGTTCATAGCAATATAGGCTTACCTAAAAAAGATAGAAACATTTCAAATAAAAGACCTAACACTACAACTTCAAGACCTGGAGAAACAACAACAAATAAATCCCAGAGCAAGTAGAAGGAAGGAAATAGTCAAGATTAGAGCAGAACTGAATGACATAGAGATGAAAAGAACAACTCAGAGGATCAACCAATCCAGAAGCTGGTTCTTTGAAAAGATAAATAAAATTGACAAGTCTTTAAGCAGACTTATCAAGAATAAAAGGGAGAGGACCCAAATTAATAATATCAGAAATGAAAGAGGAGAAATAACAACAGATACCACAGAAATACAAAGGATCATCAGAAACTACATTGAACAATTATATGCCAAGAAATTAGAAAATCTTGATGAAATGGACAAATTTTTAGAAAAGTATAGTCCTCCAACACTGAAGGAGGAAGAAACAGAAAGCTTGAACAGACCGATAACAGCTGGGGAAATTGAAGCAGTCATCAAGAAACTCCCGGCACACAAAAGCCCAGGGCCGGACAGTTTCACAGGAGAACTTTACAAAACATTTAAGAAAGAGCTAACCCCTGTCCTTCTCAGACTATTGCAAAAAATCCAAGAGGAGGGAAGACTCCCAGACTCTTTCTATGAGACTAGCATCACCCTGATCCCAAAACCAGATAAAGACCCTACAAAGAAAGAAAACTACAGGCCAATTTCGCTGATGAACATAGATGCTAAAATCCTCAACAAAATATTGGGAAACCGCATCCAGCAATACATTCAAAAGATTATCCACCACGATCAAGTGGGATTCATCCCAGTCATGCAGGGATGGTTCACTATACGCAAATCAGTAAACATGATACATCACGTAAATAAAAGAAAAGACAAAAACCACATGATCATCTCGATAGATGCAGAAAAAGCATTCGATAAGGTACAGCACCCATTTATGGTCAAAACACTCAGCAAAATGGGAATAAATGGGGCATTCCTCAATGTAATAAAGGTCATATATGAAAAACCTACAGCCAATATCATACTCAATGGGCAAAAACTGAAAGCTCTCCCACTAAGATCGGGAACACGACAAGGATGTCCACTCTCACCGCTTCTTTTCAACATCGTATTGGAAGTCCTAGCCACAGCGGTCAGACAAGAGAAAGAGATAAAAGGCATCCAAATAGGAAAGGAGGAAGTAAAGCTATCATTGTTTGCAGATGACATGATAGTGTACATAGAGAACCCTGTAGACTCTACCAAAAAACTCCTCAACCTAATAAGTGAATTTGGCAAAACAGCAGGATACAAAGTCAACATTCAGAAATCAAAGGCATTTTTGTACACCAGCAATGCAATAGAAGAAGAAGAAATCAGAAAAAAAAATACCATTCGATATAGCAAGAAGAAAAATAAAGTACCTAGGGATAAATTTAACCAAAGACATCAAAGACCAGTACTCAGAAAACTATACAACATTGAAGAAAGCAATTAAGGAAGACACAAATCAATGGACGCATATACCGTGCTCATGGATTGGAAGAATTAATATCATCAAAATGTCCATACTACCCAAAGCAATTTATAGATTCAACGCAATCCCTATTAAGATACCAATGACGTATTTCACAGAAATAGAACAGACATTTCAAAAATTTATATGGAACCATAAACGACCCCGAATAGCCGCAGCAATTTTGAGAAAGAAACACAAAGTAGGAGGGATCACAATACCGGTCATCAAACTCTACTACAAAGCCACTATACTCAAAACAATCTGGTACTGGCACAAGAACAGACCCATAGACCAGTGGAACAGGATAGAAAGCCCAGAAATAAGCCCAGGTCTCTATGGGCATCTAATATTTGACAAAGAGGGCAGAAGCATAAAATGGAGCAATAATAGCCTCTTCAACAAGTGGTGTTGGGAGAGCTGGACGGCTACATGCAAAACATTGAAATTGGATCATCAGCTGACACCATACACAAAAATAAACTCAAGATGGATAAAAGACTTAAATATAAGTCGCAACACCATCAAAGTCCTAGAGGAGAACCTTGGCAGGAAACTCTCAGATATCCCACGCAGCAATTTTTTCACTGATATGTCTCCTAAAGCAAGGGACATAAAGGAAAGAATAAACAAGTGGGACCTCATCAAAATAAGAAGCTTCTGCATGGCTAAAGAAAACATCAGCAAAATGAAAAGGGAGCCAACCATATGGGAAAATATATTCACTAATGATACATCAGGTAGAGAGGTTTGATCTCCAAGATATATAAAGAACTCACTTGACTCCACTCTAAGAAGACAAACGATCCAATCAAAAAATGGGCAAAGGACCTGGGCAGATGCTTTTCCAAGGAGGAGATACAGAGGGCCCAGAGGCATTTGAAAGGATGCTCAGCATCACTAGCCATCAGAGAAATGCAGATCAAAACCACCATGAGGTACCACCTCACACCGGTCAGAATGGCCATCATAAACAGATCCACAAACAACAGGTGCTGGCGAGGCTGTGGAGAACAGGGAACCAAAGTACACTGTTGGTGGGAATGCAGACTGGTGCAGCCACTGTGGAAAGCAGTGTGGAATTTCCTCAAAAAGCTGAAAATGGAACTGCCTCTTGATCCAGTGATTCCCCTGCTGGGACTATACCCTAAGAATACCAAAAAGCCAATACAAAAGAACCCCAGTGTTCATAGCAGCACAACTTATAATAGCCAAGTGTTGGAAGCAACCTAAATGCCCATCAGTAGATGATTGGATCAAAAAGTCATGGTACATATACACAATGGAATACTATGCAGCAGAAAGAAAAAAAGAACTACTAAACTTCGCGACAGCATGGATGGAACTGGAGAGCATTATGCTAAGCGAAATAAGCCAGGGGGCGAAAGACAAATACCATATGATCTCACCTATAAGCGGAACCTAACTAACAATACAAATATGCAAGGAAAATAAGACCAGCAACACTGAAAGGAAAAGAAACCAACAGAGACAAGAGGGAAGGAGGGAGGGGGGACGAGGAAAAGGAAGGGAAGGGGAAAGTCAAGGAACATATAGCAAGGACTCATGGACAAAACCAAAGGGGAAGAGCTGAGGGAGGGAAGGAGGGAGGGGGCAAGGGAAAGTGGTGGGGGGGAGGCAGAGACAAATGTATTTGAAAAAATAAATTAAAATAAAATTAAAAAAATAAATAAATAAAATAAAATGATATTTGGCATGGCTGAATACAAAAATATATGTGCTTCAGGCATAATTAATTAAGGAGGAAATAATTCATTCCAAGAGGACTAAAACATATGTTAACTGAATTGGCAATTATTTGATCTTACTAATTATTTCATTTATAAGTCAAACCAGTTGTATGTGGAGATAATGAAATGGGCCAATTTATTTACTAAATAATACTGTAATTATCCATTTTGTTCTCTATGAGTAATTTTATACAGGATCAAAGTATTCTATGTTGTTGTAAAGGGCAAAATAAGAATATTTTTCATTAAATTATTTTATAAGCTGTTCTGACATGTTCTTATTGTATCTAAAGCAGGAATAGTTTCACAGAAATATTAATAGAATCAATAAATAGTGATATGTAATCAATATTTGCTGTTGATAACATTTTTATTGATTTTACTGAGTTGATTATAAAGAACTTGAGGGAACACCAGGTACTGTGTTCCTAAAATATCTGGCTTGTTTAAATATACAGAGAACAACACTATACGTTTATACACCAATATTCTAGATTAAGACAGCTATTTGTACAGTGACTTTGGCCTATATTTTTACAGTCTGATGCAACCATTCTTTGTCATGAATCCTTGAACTAACCAAGAAAATATTTCAGTGTCAGGAAAATAAATTTTGGTTTTGGGGGGGAAAGAAAAGAATAGAGAGCTCATATATAAACCCACAACTTAATAGTCAATTAATATTTGACAACGGGAAGAAGCATATACAATGGGCTAAAGATAGTTTATTCAATAAATGGTGTTGGGAAAATTGGACAGATATGTACAAAAGAAATGAAACTGGACCATCTTCTTATGTCATACAGAAGAATAAATTCAATATGCACCGAAGACTTAAATGTTAGACTTGAAACCATAAAAATTATGGACGAAAACATATGCAGTAAAATCTTGAACATGACTCATAGCAATATTTTTTTCTGATATAGTTGTTCAGGCAATGGAAACAAACAAACAAAAATAATAATAAATGTGACTATACCAAAGTAAAAAGATTTTATATAGCAAAAAAAAGAAAAAAAATTAACCAAATGAAAAGAGATCCCACTGAATGGGAGAATGTATTTGCTGATACTTCTGATAAGGGGTTAATATACAAAATGGATAAAGAACTTATAAAACTCAACACCAAAGAAACAAATAATCCAATTAAAAAAATAGGCAAAGGATCTGAATAGACGCTTCTCCAAAGAAGTCACACAGATGGCCAATAGACATATGAAAAGATGCTTAACTTCACTAATCATCAGAGAAATGCAAATTAAAACCACAATGAGATATCGCCTCATACCTGTCAGAATGGCTATCATCAGTAAATCAACAAACAACAAGTGCTAGCAAGGATGTGGAGAAAGGGGAACCATTCTGCACTGTTGGTGGGAATGCAGATTGGTGCAGGCATTGTGGAAAGCAGTATGGAGATGCCTCAAAAAATTAAAAATGTATCTGCCTTATGACCCACACATTCTACTTCAGGGAATTTAGTTGAAGAAACTCAAAACAGTAATTTGAAAGAACATAAGCACCCCTATGTTCATTGTAGCATTATTTAAACTATCCAAGATATGGAAGCAGCTCAAGTGTCCATCTGCAGATGAGTGGATAAAACAACTACGGGACATTTACACAATGCAATACTACTTGGCCATAAAAAAGAAGAAAATTTTACCCTTTGCAACAATGTGGATGGACCTGGAGAACGTTATACTAAGTGAAATAAGGCAGTCAGAGAAAGACAAATACAATATAATTTAACTCATGAGTGTAATCTAATGAACAAACTAAACTAAAAAGCAAAATAGAGACAGACTCATAGATGGAGAGCAGGCTGATAGCTCTGGGGTGGGGGTTGGTGGGTAGCAGGATTGAGCAAAAAGAAAAAGAATCCATGCACACAGACAACACTGAAGTGATGGCATGGAAGGGAGTGGAGTGAATGGAGGTGGAAGAGGGTATAAGGGCATATATGGTAATGGAAAAAACACAAAAAGAAACCTATTAAAAAGTGGTAATAAATTTTATTTTATTTTTTTTAATTTTATTTTAATTTATTTTTTCAAATACATTTGTCTCTGCCTCCCCCCCACCACTTTCCCTTGCCCCCTCTCTCCTTCCCTCCCTCAGCTCTTCCCCTTTGGTTTTGTCCATGAGTCCTTGCTATATGTTCCTTGACTTTCCCCTTCCCTTCCTTTTCCCCACACCCCCTCCCTCCCTCCCTCTTCTCTCTGTTGATTTCTTTTCCTTTCAGTGTTGCTGGTCTTAAAAGTGGTAATAATTTTTTAAAAATAGAATATCTTGACTGAACTCATTTGAAGGGTCACTCTAAGGAGTGATTTATATCTATAGCTGAGAATCTGACACCTGGTGTTCTACCAATTTTTCTGTAACATTAAAGTCAACTAGTTTTAGCTATGTTTGAGTGTTAATGGTACATGATGTTAATATTTTATATTTTTGTAATAAAATCTTTAAAAGATAGCAGTGTTTTTTTTTTCTCTTTTCCAGTAACATGGAGTAGTTTGTTGTGGATCAAACCTTCCCTTAAGAATTAGAAATGCTGGACAATAGATAAAACCATCAGTTTGAAATATTAGGGAACTACAAGGCCATCAAGGGCTTTGAGGGGTCTTGATTCCTCGGAGAGGGTGCACTGGATAAATTTAAAAACCACTTTAAATATTCTAGGTCTGTAACTGGCGAAACTAGGACTTGGCTACATGGTGCCTTGAAATGTGACCCAGCAGTTAGTGTTGAAGGAAACAAGTTTTTATTTACAGGATTCCAACCACGAGGATCTGAGTGCATTCCTGCTCAGAGCTCTCCTTTCCCCCAAGATCCAGTACTTCCCCTGCTCTCTAAAAGGCTATAAGCCAAAACCATGGCCAGAATTTCCCCATATCCTTATCTGTTCTTAAGCCAGTTATGCAAACAGGTCTCCGTTCCTTCCGGAATGTGCACTTGTGGGTTTCAAAATCACCATCATCTCACAGCAGTTCTCTCCTTCAGGATCTGGGGTACATTGCTCTCAGCCTTCATGTAGTGGTTTAGGGAAAACATGTGCCGTGTTACGCTAGATCATGTTGGAGTTGAGGGAAGCACATAGCCCAAGACTGTGGCTTCTCTGTACGTCTTTCTGAGGAGCAGAAGTTTGAGACTCAGTGTTCTTGGTCACAGTTCAGTTCAGCTCCAAGCATCTCCCATGAATCCATGGCTAGGTAGGCAGGTCCCACACGGCTCTTGTCAGCTCTCTCTTTACATCCTTACCTCCTGTGTGATTTCTTCCTTCTCTCTTTCAGATCTTATGGTAGAATCCCTCACACCAGACCACATGACCTCTTTCCTTACTATCCCAGGCCACCTGGTGGAATCTGCTTTTTCCTTCCTACCTCCAGGCTGCATGGAGGAATCCCCTTCTCTTTCAGCCCACCTTTATTTTTAAATGCTTGGCCTAGAACTTCCTATGTGACCTCATATCCAGCCCCTCCCATGATGTGCTACTTTTGTCAGTTCCCTCTTATCTTTTACATTTTTGGGCTGCCATCTTTAATCAGAGCAAGAGTTCTCAGTGACGCATCTGGGTCCTGCCACTTGTGCAGGTGCTATATAAGCTCCCCTGACTATGTTATGGGCCCCTGAATGCTCTGAAAGTCATGTACACCTTTTGCTGGTGGTGGCAGCACAGCTATTAACTTACCATGGTTATGCAAAGTATCTTAAATGCTGTATTATCCATTTTCCCTTCTCCCAACTAACGTTTGTGGGGAATATGCTCTGCTATTTTTAGGGACCCCGACTCTGTACCCCATTACTGGTCCTATCTCCCAGATCCTCAAACTTACCACTGATATGAGCTTATTACCATTTCATCAATAAGTTTAGCTGCAACCTGAGCTTCTCCCAAGGTAAATGGTAATCTCCAGCATGGACTCAATTGTACGTGATGTAGTATGAATCACAGCAGCTATGGCACCAGGCCCCATTGTAACCACTGAGGATCTGACTTCTATCAGTTCTGGAGTTGGATGAAGCATCATGCTGCAGGGTATAGGATGCTGTTAACCTAGTAGATATGAAGAGGCCAGTTGAAAATCTGGAAATGCATAGACATTAATGTCTTGTAAGGTAAATTTTGACCAATTAAATTTATATCAGGAGGGAGTCTTTGCATACATTTCTCTTTCTTCTTCTAATACACTATTTTAAGACATTGTGTTTATATACAGTGACCTGTGTCTCCTGAGGAAGTTGTGGTCATCTGCGGTAACACACTAGTTTGTATTTGCTTCTCCTTTTATGCCCTCTTCTCTTTTTTCTTTACTATTTCAAGTTATATTTCCAGTAAATAACCTATACCTTAGGGTTTCTTTTCTGAGAAATGTAAGCTAAGACAGAATGGAAGTCTAGAAAAGTAAACTCAATTTGGCTCTATTTTCTCCTTTTGGGAATTTGTCTGTTTGTAAGTAGAAGTCAAGAGGCTGAGCAGCTAAGCAGAGTTTCCAGCCCCCTTACAATGCTGGTGGGCAAAAACTGGATTTCAGGCCTACCAAGAAGGAGAGCTCTGGCAAGCACTCCACTTTCAACTTGTAACTCTAGACATCTTCTCAAAAATAAGGAAGACTGGCATCAAATCAATCAAATCTTTGATTGAATAAAAATTAATCTTCCTTTTATCTAATTGCCAAACAAAAATGGATTCTCTCTTGAAGATAACATTTTTTAGAGTCTTAAAATATCTCTATAATTTACCTTATATATTGTGTAGTTGCCAATAAAAAATTACTAGGCATACCAGAAGATGACTGCATAGGCATAGGACTGGAAAGCAAGGACTGTGGCTGAACTAACCCTTGTGGTTCTTATTGCAAAATACACACTAGCAACAACCATCAGGGAACCTTGAAAAGACAAGGTTTATTACTCACAGGTCCTGGAGGGTACAGGGCATATTCATGGCCTCACAACAAAGTCACCAGCAGAGAGAGAGAGAGAGAGAGAGAGAGAGAGAGAGAGAATGGACCAGGGGTTCTGCCTTTATTAGGGTTGAAGGTGAGGCACCTAGGGTTTTCTGGGTTCACTCTTTATTGGTGAATTTAAACATAGGAACTGAAATTAAAGTGTGGGACAGGAAAAGCAAGGTCACTTGAAAGGTCAGTGATTAAATCAACCAGGGCTTCCTGAAAGGGGAACTTTATGGGTGGGGCAGCCTGGATCTTTTCCAGTTGTATGGCTGGCAACACATTTATCCAACAGGGATGTCTTTGAAGTGGATGCCTTAGCAATCAAAATCTTAATCTCAGGCACTTACATTACAATAAAAAAGGATAATTGTCGGGTACTGAAACTACAATGATTCTCAAAATAGCCATAATAGGACTGATGCTGGATATCTCAACAAAGCAAGTAAGCCACAAACATCAAAAAAGCAACCAATGTCAGAGCTAGAAAAAAAATAACTGCATATTCAGAAAATATCTGTCTGACGTATAAGTGAAATAGAGGAAATTAAAAGAAGCTAGTTGTGGTTATGATAGAGGGTAAAATGGGTATGTATTGAAGGCCTTGTACCTATAAGTATGTTTTCCTTTTCTTCTTCACCATAACCTGACAGAAAAAAAAATACTCAATATCTCCATTTTACAAAATAGCAAGACTGAGAGAGAGTAAGCAATTTGTCCAAGATCTCACAGCTTGTTTTTCTGTCTCCACAGCTTTTGTTTTCTACACTATATTTTGTCCATGTAAGAAACGTCCAAATCTGTAGGAATGTTTGAGCTTATCTGAGCCATGGGGAGAGTAGGACCTGAAGCTGTGTTCAGAGGATGCACAGTACAGTGTGGCAGGTAGCATGTGCTTATCTGAAGGGTGACACCACCCTCTCAGAGAGTGAAGTAGAACACATGCCTATTAGAGCTGATGCGTATAACATGTGCCTAAATGTCACAGGTGGGCACAGGTAACCAGGCTCTTGGTGACTGCAGACAGAAAAATGAGAGCACACAGAGTTTATAGCAGAAAGCAAGAGAAAGCAGATTTATTAAGCTATACAGAACATGGGAGCAGGCCAGCTCTGAGCGGAGCAGAGAAGAGCAGAGCAGAGCCTAATAGCCCCGACCTCAGGGGCTAGGGAGCTTTTATTCCTGTAGGGTGGGTCTCCCATGATTTCCTTGATTGGCTACTGGGAAGGATGTCCCATAATGCTAATTTATTATAATGATATTATAATGAAGTAGGGGTCAGGTAGCATCTTCTGCACTGGTGCATTCCTGATTTACTAGGATTCAGTACTTTTCCAGAAAACAGGAATAACCAGTGTTAGAACAGAGTCTCCGCCCTTTATCTTAGCCCTGGGGCACCTCTGGAGTTTCTTCCTTCCTGATTATCTCCTGCTTCTTAGTGGGACTGGGGAAAACAATAGGTGTTTATCCAAATTAAGGAAAACGTGTATAGGAGAAATTGTGCAAAATCAACACGACTTTGCAACTAAAAAAGCATAAAAGCAGAGAACTTCAGACCATGGGAGACACATCCAGAGAGCAAGTCACTTTGAGACATCCTGCACGTTCGGCCTTGGGAGAGAAAGACATTGTGTTTCTGTCGCTCTGACTGCCCTGCAGGACTCCAGCTGCCCAGCCCTGTTGCCTCCCAGACCCAGATTTGATCTGTACTCTTGGGACTCGGGTTCATTATCCCCCAATTCTCTTGTGATATGTTATTACTGATTGTTTCTGAATATTATTGTTATTAGTTTAGTATAGATTGAGATTGAATCGGCATGAATAAGAGCTGGGTGAATAGCATAGTCCCCTGTGTTGGCCCACTGTTATTCTCCAGTGCCGATGTCATCTGTAGGGCTGGTGGTAGTATAGGCAGCCCAGTGCTGTCGGTTCTTAAGGCCTGGGTCAGACAATGCAAACGGGGACCAAAGGCTGACTTATAGGAAAGACTCTATCAAGAAACACACTCATGGCAAGCCAAACTGACGACAGTTACTGGGAAGCAAAATCTCAACAGATTGAGAAACGCTTCAGAGAATGGCAGTTTTGCACCTTATTTTATACATTAGAATGAAAGAGGGAGACTTAAGAGGGTTACATGAACTCGCTGGTGATAGATTAGGGAGGGAAGAAAAAGCAAAGTGGGGAAATCTCTGGGATTGAAGAAAATGTCAAACAAACAGACACATACTTCTTTTACATAGAGGGGTTAATACGATAACAATAACAAGGAGGGGTTCTGCGGTCTCCTACTCTGGTGCAGTGATTGTGCTCTGAGGGGTCTGGGAATGGACTTACCTTGACATTCCAGAGATATGTTATCATAGATGCAAAAAGAAAATAGGTTCAGTTAAGGTAAAGACTGACCTTTGTTAAGGAAGATACTGGCCTAGGACATGACTACCCAACATGACTCCCCTTTAGTTAGAAAGTTTTTAATTTTGGACCATCCTCTGTGGTTACTCTAGGTCACTGACTTTGTAAGGCCACCGTGCAGGCCTCCCTGACTGTGTCAGGTTTGGTGTGTGGCCTGTTTTTCATCCAAAACTTACCGTATTTTGCCACATATAACCACATATAATGCATACCCATGTTTTTGTGCACATTATACACAGGATTATTATACCCATTATTATATATCCAAGACATATAATCATTATACCCATGTAAAATGTACATCCTTATTTTCCCCTCAAAATTTAGACAAAAAGGTATGCATTATACATGGCAAAATATGGGGTGTATCATCTCTTGTATTTTGTTTCAGAGTTCAGAAATTTCCTGGTCAGAGGGTATCTCATTTGAATAACCTAGATGGTGAATATAATCATGTAAACACACTAAAAAAAAAGGATAATTTATTTCACACAAATCTGTCGCTGGTTTTCAGATAATTCCTTGAGAATGCAACTTCTCAAGGTAACAGAAAAGTTAATAAAACTTCTCCATAGTGAGCCTGGGAGTATGTGCTGGAGCTGAAAGAGTTGAATGCAACTGAAGTAGAAAAGTAATCAACCTGATTCATTCAAAGTAAAATGTAGCTTTTTCAAATTTTAATTTTTCTACATCAATCCAACCTGTTCTCTCCACACACATCTATCAAGGTTGGAAGAAAATCCAGTTTTTATCTGGCAGAAAATTAAACTATATTCATGGAGTAAGTGGGTGGGGCCTGTTCTATTTCAGGGTTCTATAACAAATTTTGGGGCTTATTGGAAATCTGAGATGGACCTCTGAGCTTGGTTTTCATTGTCACTGTCAAAATGTTCATTGTCCAAACGGAGCTGTATATGCACACCAGACTTCACAGCCAGGAACCCCACTGCCCCTCGACCATGCCGGCGCCCCCCGTGTGAGAACTGGGTAGCCCCAGCACTTGTGGACCCTTTCCCACCGCTTCCCTCCCTCAAGTCCAGCCACTCCACTCTTTTTCGGCCCTGACCTTTTCTGACAGTTCAGCTTCTAGACACCATGTTAGAATTTTTGAAAACAAAGCCTTTATCTTTTTTGTAAGCTTTCATATACTTTTTATAATTTTATTTTTCAACTAAAGTTTACATTAATATTATTTTATATTTGTTTCAGGTGTAAACCATAATGGTTAGACAACCATACACTTTACAAAGTGTTTCCTCCGATATACCCAGTACCCACCTGGCACCATGCATAGTTATTACAATATTATTGACTATATTCCCTATGCTGTACTTTACACCCCCTTGACTATTTCTGACTACCAATTTGTACTTTTTAATTCCCTTTACCTTTTTCATCCAGCTCTCCTACAGCATCCCCACCCATGTCCCGCCCTGCTCTGACAACCATCAGTCTGCTCTCTGTATCTATTTTATTTGTTTGTTTGTTTGTTTTGTTCTTCAGATTCCATATATAAGTGAAAACATGGATTTTTCTTTCTTTGACTGACTTATTTAACTTAGCATAATAAGTCCATCCATGCTGTTGCAAATGGTAAGATTTTATTCTTTTCTATGACCAAGTAGTATTCCATTGTGTAAAGTACCACAGCTTGTTTATCCACTCGTCTATTGATGGGCAATTGGGTTGCTTCTCATCTTGGCTATTATAGATAACACTGCAATGAACATAGGGATGCCTATGTTCTTTCAAATTAGTGTTTTGGGATGCTTTGAATATATACACAAAAGTGGAACTTCTAAGTCATAGGCAGTTCCATTTTTAATTTTTTGAGGAAATTCCATACTGCTTCTCACCATGGCTGCACCAGTCTGCATTCCCACCAACTGTGCATGAAAGTTCCCTTTTCTCCACCTCCTTGCCAACACTTGTTTGTTGACTTATTGATAATAGCCATTCTGACAAAAGTCTTTAACTTTTTTCCTGGAAAAAGTGAAGCTTGGGCTCTCAATATCCAAAACCTTGCGAACTCTCTGAAGAACAGGAAAAAAATGTTTCAGGGTCCATATCTAAGAAACAGGCACATACACAGACACATACGCCCAGTTACAGGAATGCGGTTAGAAGAACCTGAGGGATTTATAACCAAAATGCTTTGGGCAGCACCTTGGGAACAGCTCAAAACTGTTTGGGACACAATTTAAGCAGGTATGTATGGATAGGAGTGTGGAAATTTCCAGCAAATAGGTTGGTGGTAAGGCAGAAGTTTAACTTTGTCCTATAGTCACAGGCTTGTGTGTCTGGGTGTTTCCCCAAGGAACAAGATCACCCTTTTAAAAGCTGGGGCTGGGGAAATGCAGAGCCATGTGCTCGGGTTGGGGATGGTCTTTTGGCAGGGCAGGTCATCAGCACTAGAGGCAGATCAGTGGCAGAGGTGCTGCAGGTGCAGAACAGCCCTGTGGGCGTGCACGCACGCACCCGGAGGTGGAGAAGGTGGCGGACTCCCTTCTGTTCTGGAATGGAACATGGCCTGAGTGGTGGTGCAAGAATGGTCCTAGAAAAGGGGGGTGGGGTGGCATTGAGATCATTCCTCAGGAGTCATGTGTGCTCTTCATTGGTTTTCTCAGGGTTGGTGTGGTCTGAGAAATAGGGCTGGTGTGTAGTTGGGTTAATGCTAATATAACAGGATTAATAATTACTATAATTACACCAGTGAGTGAACCTCACCAACATTTCAGCTCTTGTGTGCTAAGTGTTTTTTATTCATCACGTCAGTTACCAAACTATATTAACCCAACTTTACAGGTGAGATAACTGGGGCAAGTAAGCCTCAGAGTAGTTAATAATTAGCAGAACGGGGATTCAAATCCAAGACTAACCCCAAAGGCTTTGTGTTTACTGTTATTCCTCATTCATTCTTATGAACAGAGCCAATGCCATTCCCTTCTTCTTACCAAATGCATTAGAGACTGCGGGCCCTGGAAGTGACATTAGAGATGCTGGATTTAAACTTTCAAGGACCAGTTGGTAGAGAATGCAAATCCTAAATGAGTTGGGAAATAAAGATGTAATTTACTGCCAGCAATGGATTTGGATTTTTAAAAAATCCTCTAAAACTGCCTGCATATCCATTTGGACATTAGGCAGAAATGATGTTTGTTGCATGGGTGTAGTGGCAACAATTTTTCAGTAATTCTAAAACAAATTAAAATGTGACTCCTCTTTCTTTGTTTCAGGCAATTAGATCTGCTGATCTCTTGCTTCATCTTTAAAACCAAAATGGAAAGTTTTAGTAATCATAGAATATAAGCACTCTATAAATGTATTTAAAACCATTGAATTATACACTTTAAACAACTGTTTTATGTAAATTATATCTCACTAAACTGTTAAAAATAAAAGTATACTTTCATATTGAAGTCATTCATATCTCTACATAGCTTCTTCAGTCATACAGTATATACATGCATTGACTTTAGTCATAATTACTTATGTTTGTTTGTACTTAAGTTACTTTTGAATTTACTTTTCTCCAATCATGTATTTGTTGTTAACGGTTTGTACAGATTATTTCATATCATTTGTTTTTGCTCAGTCAGCCACTGTGCAGCTGTTGCACAGGTAGATTGTTTCCAGAGCTTTGCCCTTACAAATGCTACTGTTTTACAAAGGTATTTACATAAGTTCCCAATAGTGGAGGGGTGGCGGGAGGGGGGGGTGCGGGGGGCGGGGGGGGGGAAGCTATGACTCTTTAGGTTCTTGTTATTTGTTGCTTGAAAGTGCACTATTTTAAATGCCAATGACATCTTGGAGTTTACAAATACCTTGCAGGTTTTTCCAACCTCTTCCTTGATTGATGTGGCTAATACTCTATAATTTTGGAAAAGTTCAGCTAGTATTGCTTATTTTCCCCCGTATACAAAGAAGTCTTCTGCAAGTAACTATTTTAAAGATAAAGTATTTCTAAGTCTTGTTTGAGCTAAAATGAAACACATTTTTTGTTTGTTTCTATTTTTTTATTTTTTTAAAAATTAATTAATTTATTTTTCCAAATACATTTGTCTCTGCCTTCCCCCCACCACTTTCTCCTGCCTCCTCCTCCCTCTCCCTCCCTCAATCCTTCTCCACTTTGGCTTTGTCCATGAGTCCTTGCTATTTGTTCCTTGATTTGCCCCTTCCCTTCCTTTCCCCTCTCCACCCCTCCCTCCTTCCCTCTTATCTCTGTTGGTTTCTTTTTCTTTCAGTGTGGCTGGTCTTATTTTCCTTGCATCTTTGTTTTGTTGGTTAGGTTCCACTTATAGGTGAGATCATATGGTATTTGTTATAACCTTTCTTGTATTTAAAAATAATAAAAATAATTAAATACTTCCTTTTTCTTTCTTACTGCTTCCCCCACCCCATGTAGTACAGTTCCCTCTTTCTTTGTTGTGATAAAGATGTTTATAGCATCTCCAAGCAACTAAGACAATTCTGAAGACTTTAAAAACAAGCATTCCAGTTTCCACACTGCGTTGAATGTTGGTACAAATGTCACCAGTGTTTGTTCTTTGGCTGTTACCTTCACTCTATGCATTTAAATAAGAATTAGTTTATTAAAAAAGCAGAAGAATAAATTTAAAAAGAGAGTGGGAAATTAATGTGACTTTTGCATTAGGCACCAAGGAGCTTAAGACTCCAGAGGAAATTGTGGCAATGTACACTTAAACAATGTTTTATTCTTATCTTGAAATTTTCAAAGTACATAATAGGTCCTTAATAGGTTCTCATTTTTATCCTTTTACTGTTCTGTGACATTTACCTTTGTCACCTGTTGTCAATCTTTCCAACAGACCACAGAGCACCATAAGATTCTATGGAGTGCACAGAGAATAGATACTTTAGCTTATCTGCACTTTGTGAACATAAACATACTGAAGAAATAGCACTGAACACTGGGGACTAATAAATATCAGTTCTAACTAAATGGTAGCTCCAAATCTTACATAAACACTTACATAGATTACTCCACTAAAAAGGAAATAAAATTCACTTGCTGGATTTTTATTTGGTTCTTATTCAGCTCTCAGCTTACTGTGTGATAGATCCTCACGGTGCTTTAAAATAAAATATTAAAAAATATGCAGTCCCTGTCCTGGCTGGTGTGGCTCAGTTGGTTGGAGTGTCATCACATAATCAAAGAACTGCAGGTTCAGTTCCCAGCCAGGGCACATACCTAGGCTGAGGGTTCCATCCTCTGTCCAGGTGCATGTGATCCCTGGTCTGGGTGTGTCTGAAGGCTTCCAGTCGATGCTTCTCTCTGCCATTGATGTTTCTCTCTCTACCTTCCTCTCTCTCTCTCTAGAAGCAACGAATAACACGTTCTTGGGTGAGGATTTAAAAAATGTAATCCAATTTACTACCTGAGTTAGGAGTTGTCTGTCTCTCTGGGTCTGAGTAGAGAAGAGGAGAAGGTGGCAACCTAGAAAAACCTGGTGGGGCACATGGTTGTGATATCTCCTCTCTGTCCATGAAACCCAGAGGACATCCCCAAACTAGTCCAACAAGTTCTGCTTTCTGCTGTGGCTACTTGTTTCTCTTTATTATTGCCCCTCCCTTTCTTTCCTTAGGGAGCTTTCCTGTTGCTCATTTTTCAAGAGTGCACTTGCACCAGGAATCTGAAATCTTTATCTGTTGGTTTCCCGAATGCTGTACTTAGCTCTTTCCAGGAGATGACACGTTACTGTTTAAGTAAGAGACCACATGGACTGTTAGTGTCAGTCAGTGGCAGCTGGCTCGGCCATTCTTCATCAAGGTCACTGTGCACGGAGCACTGTGGACAGAAAAAGGGACTCTGTAATAAATCTGACTAACATAACCTCACAGGGTGATCTGATCATAAATTCCTAACTGGGCAGGTCATGTGGGTAGTCATGTCCCAGGCTTCTAAAGAGATATATCTTTGCCTGAAGCAAGACCTGTCTATTGTTATTGCGCATCTAGGTTAACACACCTTTGAAACACCAGAGTAAACCTCCTTTTTTCATCCTTCAAGGGAGCACACAGTCTTGTTAATTATCCTGTAACCTCCCACTTTCATGTAACCTTCCTTACATTCTCTCCTTAATTCCAAATGTATAAAAGAAACTGCAAAACTGTCAGTCTCTGGAGCATTTTGAAATCTTGCTTCCCAGCATGTCATTGGTTTGGTTTAAAGAAGCTCATAAAAGTCCCTACAGGTTTGGATGTTTCTTACTTTGACAGCATGGAGCAGTGAACCCGCTGCTAAGGGAAGGGCTGTCAGCCTGCACACATCAGAGAGACAACCCAGAAAGAAAACATACCAATTCATAACAACTATTAAGTGAGTTATTACTTTTAAAATTGACACTGATAGCCTGGCTGGCCCACTGGGAACAAGAGGAGAGTGGGAAACAGAGGGGTCACCAGAGGAAACTGTGAACCACTTGGTGCCATGGTTAGGCAGTGGGAAGGGCCATATTGTCCAGGTAACTAAGTTTATGCCTTGCAAACATTCTGACTCTGTGGGCAGCATCATGCTCCTGGGGGCAGATTCTTTCACCCCCAGGCAAGATGGTGGCAGGAGGAATTGCACTGAGCATGTGCAAGCCTGGTAAAATAATTGGATAGGGGGAAAAGCCCTTCTACCCTCTTCCAGTATGTGACTGGGGGTGGGACCAGGGCAAGGCAGATATGTGTATCATAGAAGTCAGAATGGCAGCAGGAGGAGGTGCCAGACCAAAGAGATCTGTCATTCTAGCCTGGGAAAGAAGGGATTTGTTGGGGGGTGGACCCTCCCAGAACATGGAAGTTTGGGAAGTTAATTAGCTTCCCATTCAGAGAAAGCACATGATCTATCCCATACCTGAAACTTATATAAATCCATAGAAACAAAGAAGGCTCTCTCGTGCTTGTGGCTGGTGCTTGTGGCTTCTGCTTGGGACCTGCACTCAGACAGTGTGCTGGCTTGCCCTCTCCATGGGCCTCATGACTGCACTCCTGTGGCCCATGGCCTCCCTGAAGGAGCCTCTCTTGCAGACCTGGGAGGGCCTTTGCCAGTTCCTTCACCAGCTCCAATGCCCAAGAGCACAGGACCTTGCTGCTAGAAGCTGCATAGCCCACATGCCACCTCCAGGGAGGAGCCTGAAGCCAGAGAGCAGCTGGGAAACAAGCTAACCTACATGGATGACTTCTTAGCTGCCTGGGGCTCCAAAGGACAGTACTCTAAAATGGAGAAGGAATTGTGGGCACTGCCTTTGGTTCTGGTCTTGTGGGAGACAGCTGTGTTTTGTCTGTGTATTGTGGAATGATGAGCCTGGAGATGAGGAGTCCCTCATCCTCTCAGATTGTTGAGCCTTTGAATAAAAACCCCTTTCCTTTCTTACGAGCCTCTGCTTCTAGAGTTTGCCTTATATGGTTGCGCACACCCAAATCCCACTTTGGTTCAACAACAAAATGATTATAACAGTGCTTGGCAACATAGTAAGGGTTTGATGAAAGTAAAACATATCAATTTAGAGAAGACACAGGGGCTGTTAGGGTCTTAGTTACAAAGGGGCTTTACAGATGCTATACGAGGTTAAATAATGTCCCTCCCAAAATTCATATGCACCCAGAACCTCAGCATGTGATTTTATGTGAAATGAGGGTCTTTGCAGATGTAATTAGAGTAGGGATTGAGATGAAATCATACCAGATTAGGGGAGGCCCTAAATCCAATGAAAACTTTAAGAGATAGAAGAGGAAAACACAGGGAGACAGGAGTGGGAAGGTGGGGGCAGAGACTGCAGTGATGCTTCAACCAGCCGAGGAATGCCAAGAATCTCTGGCAACCACCAAAAACTAAGTGGTTGAGCTACAAGCATGAACTGGTATTTCCCTCAGAGCCTCCAGGAAGAAGTAAC
This sequence comes from Pteronotus mesoamericanus, assembly GCF_021234165.1. Lineage (NCBI taxonomy): Eukaryota > Metazoa > Chordata > Mammalia > Chiroptera > Mormoopidae > Pteronotus > Pteronotus mesoamericanus. Next base: position 12,631,845 of record NW_026555157.1, on the reverse strand, counting down.
CCTGCCAGTTCCTTGATTTTGGACCTTTGGCCTACATAACTGTAAGAAAATAAATTTCTGTTGTTTTAAGCCACCAAGTTTGTAGTAATTTGTTGTGATGGCCCTGGAAAAGTAATTTGGATTTCTAGCGTAATTCTAGACAAAGTCTTTGCTAGGTCACAGAAGAGTACACACAAGTTTTGCTCTGGAAGGATGGGTTGAAGAGTATATTATTTTACAAATATTCTTTTGACTTTAAAGAGACTTGTATATGCAAAGGATATCAATGCAGTGAACACATATACCAGTCTAATAATAGATGCATTTTGGGTTTTCTGCCAACCCATACACTTCTCTGAAAACTGAAAACTACCTCCTTCTTTTTTTTATCCCTTACCCTAGAACATGTTCATTGATTTGAGAGAGTGAATGAAACATCAATTGTTGGCTCTCATACTTGTCCCAACCAGGATGAAACCCACAACCTAGGTATGTGCCCTGACTGGGAATTAAAACTGCGACCTTTCGGTATATGGGACAATGCTACAAGCAACAGAGCCATCCAGCCAGAGTGACTGAAAACTATAATATCTCTTTGAACCCTGATGGCCATATCTATAATGTGTAACCTTGCCTTCCTCTCATAGCCATAGCTATTCGTCCCCAGGGGGAAGGGACCCCTGAGTTCTCAGACTAATTACCATATTCTGCCATGTGTAACGTGCACTCTTTTTTGCCCAAATTTTTGAGTGAAAAATAAGGATGCACATTATACATAGGAATAATGATTACATACCATGGATATAATAATGGGTATAATAATCCCATGTATAATGCACACAAAAATGTGGGTGTGCATTATACATGGCAAAATACAGTAAGTCTTTCTCAGAATACTTTGGAATTGGGATTCAAAGCCAGTGGTCAGTTTTTGCTAGTTACTTAAACGAAGAACATAGCAAGTTGAGAGGTCTCAGTTGGCTACGAGTTTACAAGGTAAGAGAAACTGCTAAAAGAAAAAGAAACAAATACACAGAATCAGGTAAAAGACTACATAGCACTCGAGAGCAAGGGAACATGAGATTATCTGCTTTTGTTTCTAACTCAAAATCACTAAGGATCCTCATAACAGATTCATTACCACTGAGAGGCAATTCAGGTGGTGTGGTTAAAAGTGGGGGCTCCAGAGCCAGCTGGCTTTATGTGTGTTACTTGACCTCTCAATTTCCTCACTGTATTTGGGACTAATAACAGTATACTGATCAAAGAGTTGTTCCTTCGATTAAACAAGTATTCAGGATGAGTAAAGATAAATCAAGTGCATTAATGTGAAGCACTTAGAAGTGTACATCATGTGCACTGGTGGTAATCTGAAGTGTGTTTCACTAAAGGGAAACAAGAAACGAGATATCCTTGGGCCCAGTGATAACTGTAGCAACTTGCAGAGAATGAAAGATTAACTGTTCAACCTTTGACATCTCTGTAAGTATAATGGGATGAACATTACTGTCCTGATGGATACAAAGAGCTCTATGAAGGAAATATGGAGACCTAGTCAAAAAATGTAGCGTGCAAATATCAGCATCTGAAGGTTAGAGGAAATTGGCCTTCCTCTGTCCTCAGCCAGATGTTAGGAAAATAACATTGCTCTGTAAAAGCAATTATGTTCTTAAAGTTATTATTGAAAAGTATACAGAATAGTATAATAAGCTCCCAAGGACCCCATTACCAGTTTCCACAATAATCAATCTTGTTTCATTTTTATCCCATTCTCTCTCTCTCTTTTTTTTAAACAGCTTATATATATTTTTAGAGAGAGGGGAAGGGAGTGAGAAAGAGAGAGAGAAAAATGTCAATGTGTAAGAGAAATATCGATCAGTTGCCTCTTGCTCTCTCCCCACTGGGGACCTGGCCTGCAACCCAGGCATGTGACCCAATGAGGATCAAACCAGTGACCCCTCAGGTCACAGGCCAGTGCTCAATCCACTGAGCCACACAAGCCAGTGCTTTCCTTCTTTTTAATTTTATCATTTCACTTATAAATATTTTAGCCTGTATTTCTGAAAAGTAATAATTATTGTTTTATACATAACCATAATATAATGATCAAACCTAAACATAATTGATAACAATTCTTTAATATAACCAAATATTCTATCACTGTTCAAATTTCACTGGTTGTCTCATGTTTATTCTTTGAAATTTTTTAAAATTTGTTTTATTCAGGATCAAATGAAGGTCACTCTGATATTTCCTCCTATGTTGTTCAATATTCTTTTCTCTTATATTTCCTATAGGTGGCAGTTTAATCTTGAGGCTTGATATGATGTAGTTGTACCTTTTTTATTTCTTTTCAAAATTATAAATAGTGTATGTAATTTCATCTTGAGGCACAAAATGTCTGATTGTTTTTTTTTCTTTTCTGTTAATAGTAGCCACTGATTATCATTGTCCAATTATTTTTAAAAGATTGGCAAAATGCTAAATTCGTGCTATTATTTTGTAGAAATTGTTATTAACTATTTGATTATTCTAAGGTAGTTCATGTAGAAAAGACAGGTTAAATTCTTGATTCTTTCCTTCATCAGTTTTTATTTTAATTTTATTAAATTATCATATTACACGTATTTAATACTTGTTTATTATTGTGTATTTATTGCTATTTAATATATTTGATATTTTACTTATAAACTCAAGCGTATTTGGCATGTTTCAATTGTCACAGTTATTTTTCTCATTACAATGACCGCCCTTACTCAAAAGAAGCCTCTTCAAGTTTGTTCTGAGTTATTTTGGATAGTCTTGCTTTCTGATATGATAACATGTTTCATGATTATTTAATGTATTTCCTGACTCAGAACTACAGACAGCCATTTCTCAAAGAAGCCCTTGTTCCATTTAGTAACCAATGGTAATTAGAGACCAAAATTAGGGTACAGGGGTACTGGTTGCTACTTGTTTCCAGGTCTTTTCAATAAACAGGTAGGACTTTTTCATAAAGATAAATACATTGTTAGCTTATTCTGATATTCGCAATTAAATATCTATAGGATTTTTACTTAACTTCATTGATCCTATATTTATATCTTTTGTATCCCAGACAGAAAATCCCAGTTCTCAAAAACACCAGCATAATTACTTATTTGTTTTATCACATGATATACACAAATAGCAGTGTCAGAATACGAATACCACCATCAGCTACTGTGCTACTAGGGTCTTTGTTTTGAACTGCAAATCCGATCAAGTCAAATCTATATCTAAACTCCAGTTGCTTTCCCATCCCCTGAAGAACAAAACCCAAAACATGTTAACATGCAATAAAGGGCACTTCTTGATCCGACCCCATACCACTGGCTAAGCCGAAAATGCTCTACTCCTCCTTTTCATTTTATTGAGTCATCCATCCAAGTTCAGAGCTGAAGCTTTTTCATGCAAGGTGCCCCCTACACGGGAACAAATGGTCACTGTCTGTGTTTTCCTCTACCTCCTACAGGCTCTTATGGGTGCATTTATCAAGCTGAATTTTAATTATTTACATATATGAGTATGTGTGTTCTCTCCTAGATTGTGCATGTCTTGATGGCAAGGCCCATTCCATTTCGTATTTCTAGCATCTAAGTTTTAAGTCCATGATAAATAGAAGGTACTCCATAAATACTTGTTTAGTAGAGCTGATTTGATATGACTAAAGAGGTACAAAATCTAGCAATTTTGTTCTCTCATGTTTAAGAAGCTATTTCTCTGCAGTATTTTTAAGAGATTTCTTGCCTGCTGCTAATACCACATGGATAGGAATTAAACAGAGACACAGAGAAATTATTTGCAAAAGCATAAGTGCTCTTGTATCTTGCATGATTAAGGTAAATACAATGACAATGGTAACGATAATATCTGTGAGCTCTAGCACACCTGCATTCAGTGACTCAGTAAGTCATGTCTGTAATGCTAATAGGCAGGGCATTGAAGGGTCTTCAGTGTGTGTCTGTTGCCCTTTTAATAGACTGCATTTGTGCTTCCTCTGAATCAGGCTCAGTTCTTCCCCCAGGGGACCAAGGCAGAGAATAAAATAAAGTTATTCTCTGATACTCTTTTCTAACAGTTTAAAACATGTGCTTTTGATAGTCATCTGGGAAATGCTGATTTAAATTATACTGGGATGCACTATATACCCACTAGAATAGCTAAAATTAAAGTGTTTGTTTATAGTTTGTGACTGTTCCATATTAAAGTATTTTTCATATGCTAATAATTGTGCTTTAGTTCCCTTCCTTCTTCCCTAGGGACATCTATACAAATGCTATGGCAGGTCTTCTTCCCCTTCACCCTCCTTCTTTTGTATTTCACATTATCGTCTGAGTTGAGAACTTCTGGATCATATATTTGCAAGAGTTTCCTGTAGGTGAGATGAGGCTAGGATAGCAATCCAGACTAAGTGATTTTGATTTTTTTCTAATGCAGTGTCTCTTTTCTGTACTCCTGAAATCAACTTCCTCCAGTTTAGTTTGTATTTATGATCCTTTATGAAGAAGACTTGCCTTTTTGCATTTATGAACATAGTGGTTTCAAGAGGGCCTCCTGCCAGCCCAGTCCTATTCCTGAACCCTCTGTAGCAGACAAAGGATATGGCTTTTGCGCCAAAGAGATATTGCTCCATTTAGGAAGTAAACATTTTAGTGTGTGCGCTTTACAATATCTGTTAGTACTGCGTTCTCTTTTCTTTCCTCTTTTTCTTTGTGTATCTTGGATGAAATCAGCAGTTTTAGCTCAGGAAGCCATGAAAGTGCTACGGGTAGTTCTGAGGAGAACAGGATGTGAGGAAGAGCCCTAGAACTGCCTGGATATCAGAAGTCCACAGTCAATAATCACATGGAAAATGACAGGGTCCCCTTTTCAGTGAGCACTGCTGTGATCAGAGAAGGCTGGTGCGGCCCTGACGGATGAGGCTCAGTTTGCATGGCTCACAAATGAAAAGGTAGCTGGTGGGATTCCCCATTGGGGCACATGTCTGGGTTGCAGTCCCCTCCCTGGTTGGGGAGGAGGCGGGTGAACCGGAGGCAATTCATCAATCTTTCTCTCTCATATACATGTTTTTCTCCTTCTGTTTCTCCCTCCTTTCCTCTCTCTTTAAAATAAGTAAATAAAAACCTTTTTAAAAAGGGGGGGCAGGTGCAAATGGAAAGTTGGGAGACAGATTTAGAGTGTGTTTGGGTGAGAAGTCACACAGCAGTGGCAGATTTAAGTAAAAAACACATGTAAAAGAGAGGAGCATTTATAAGTGGAAAGTTGGAGCAGGATCCCTTGGTGAAAGTAGCTTCTTCACGAAGAGGTAGTAAAGTATCATAGAAGTTTTGAATTGATCATAGGAGCCTTTCTGAACCAAGTTAAGATTTGAAACTTAGGTGAGGTTTGGTACCAGAAGTGGCATTTATTAGAGCAATACAAGAGGGAGGTCTTGAGAGGAGCAAATGGGAAACCTACCCCTTCCTTCCCTTCAAAGGATCCTTCTTGTGGAGCACTTGAGATCTTGCTCCCTGGCATATGTGGTCATTTTGTCTCAAATAAACTCATAAAAAATAATTTTAAAAATTGTCCTTCTAATTAAGAAAAATCCAACCCATTAAATTAAAATTAACAGAGTTATCATGCAACTACAACAGCCAAATAATGCTACTTTAGGAATACAAAAGAGAAAATAAAATGAGCTAAAAATAGATATAAAACTTCCCTGTAGACCAAGAGCGCTCATTAGGAAAGTATTGCTCCGAAGCAGAGGGAAACTGCAAAACTGGAACACAACATTCCAGCATGAGTGGAAACTGCAACACAACATTCCAACACAAATGAAAACTGCAAAACAACATTCCCATGTGAATTGCATCATCAAAATAAAATAATGCAATTGCAGCCGGGAAAGAAGATTATAAAAAAAAAATCAATACAAGAATTCAGGGGAGACATGGCCAAAAAAGGGAAGGCAAGAGTCAGTCAATAGGAGCATGTAAAGTGATGACTAGTAAAATATGGGAAAGACAGAGGGAACAATTATTTTGCAATAAAAACTAAGTTATAAATAAATTCATTTTGTAAGTAAAGACTAGGTTACAAGGAGCAAAAAAGGAAATAAATGATATAGAAGACAGAGCAGGACATGGAGTATATACCTAGGAAAAGGTATTTTTTTTTTTTAAAAGAGACTTGAAAGATGAAAAAGATAGGCAAAGGTGATCCAAAATATGAATAATTAGAGTTTTTCCAATTGAAAGAAAACCAGAAGAATAGAGTAAAACAAAAAAAATGTTTTTAACCTAACAATCATTTATTGCTGCCATGCATGCTGCTGAGGGCTCCACTCCATGTGAGGGTCACTCAGGGGTCCATGCTAATGGTGGTCTGCCTTCGGGCAGGTTCTCAAGGAGGATGAAGCCTTCTCAGGGCCGAGGATAGAAAAATCGCACGTGTGCTTTTCATGGCTTCATCGTGAAAGTGATGACCATCATCTCCACTTATATTTTATTGGTTATCTCTTATTTTCTTTTTTTTATTGTCATTCAATTACAGTTGTCCCCATTCCCCCCCGCGCCGTACTCTCCCCTGCCCTACCCCCACCTCCCACATTCAATCCTTCCCCCCCCCCATTGTTTTTGTCCCTGGGGCCTTTATACATGTTCCTTGACTTGACTCTTCCCCTTCTTTCCTCTGTTATCCCCCATTTAAATTTTAAACAAAAAATTAAAGTATTCAAAATAAGACTTTATTTTTATATTAAAAGGCAATCAAGACATGAGAAAACTGTCTCAGAATGATCAGTACCAGGGTATACCCTATTAATACATATTCTACAACTACCAGATGTATGTAACTAACATTAATAGCAAACTTTGGGCATCTGGGCAAAGATAGTGTATCTTTGGTTCCAAGCTAGTTTTGTTAGAATTATTCCTAGATATTTTTTGTATTTGTGAATATTATAACCAAATTACGTTTTCTAAAATGCTTTTGTTTTATGGGAAAGTTTCATTTGTAGATATTTATCCTGTATTCAGCAACATATTAAGCTTTCTTTTAAGCTGCAATAGTATTTCAGTTCTAGTTATAATCATATCACTTTAATAAGTCTTTTGCAGATAGATTTATCTTCTTTTCCTTTAACTTTTCTACTGCATTGTCTAGAATAGTTGTTCTGAAGCATGGTGATTTTGCCTCTCAAGACACATTTGGCAAGTGTGGAAACAGTTTTGATTGTCACAACTGGAAGAGGTACTATCTAGTGGGTTGAGGCCAGGGATGCTTCTAGACATCTTACAATGCATGGGACAACTCTCCTTGACAGTCATCTGGCTCAAAAATGTCAGTAGTCCTGAGTTTGAGAAAGAGAATTTTCAGAAAAAACACTAAATAGTGTTGAAGATAAAGCAATCTTGTCTTACTCTCAATTTTAATGGGAATATCTGACATTCACTAATACATGTAAAATTAAATACAAACTAGCAATGATTATAAAAGTGGGAATTTATTCAAGGATGCTTTGTGAACTAGTAATTCTGCAGTGGGAACAAGCTCACCATGGTTCTGATTTTCAAGAAGGTGTGGAGATAAAGAAGTTCACTTGTGACTATACCGGGGCTTCCTGTACCCCACCAGAATGCTAAAGTACTATTCAAGGTTAGTTAATATCTGGTGGGCTACATTGGACCTGCATGTAGAAGACCTTATGTTTTACTACTAAAACAATATTGTTCAGTGAAGTTCTTCTTCAGGTTAAAAGCTTCTGTGAGCTTAATAGCTGTATATTTGAATTGGTCTTTTCTGCCCTAACTCTTAATTTTTCCCCATCAGCATTTTGCAGATTTTTTCCATTTTCTCCTTGCATCTAATATTGATGAGAAAGCTGTTGGTAATATGGAAGTTTTCATTTTTTGGTAAGTAATATCTTTTATGGTGAGTTTTTTCATCTTTGAGGCTTTAAAATTTTGCTACCATGGAACTTTTTCTTGATTTCTCTTTTCTCCTGGAGCTCTAAATTAGATCTTTCATTGGAACTCCATGTCTTAAAATTTAAAACACCATTTTCTATTCCTTTGGCTGAGAATGTCTTAGCTTGCTTCAACATCATTTGTTTGATTAGTGGTGTTTATTTGATCATTCAACCCATTTGTTAACTAGAAATTTAAAGATATATCTAATTGGATTTTTCTATGGCTCCATATTCACATTCCAAAAGAAATTTTTAAAACAACTTTTTCGTTATTGTTGACACTGTCACAGATGTTCCCTTCCCCCTCCCTTTGCCCCCTCCTCCCAGCTCCAGCTCCCCTTTTCCTCTGGCTATCATTGCATTGTTGTCTGCGTTTTTTGGCTAATCCCTTCACCTTCCCAGAGATTCTTCTAAGATTAAATGTTCTGAGTGCTTTTACAAGGTTTGGGCTGGAGAGAGGCCTTGTAGGCACAAGCCACTGAGGCTAGATCAGCTCTGAGTAGGAGCTTCTCCTTGGATCTGAACCCAGGGACCCATGCCCGCAGACCGGCACTGACAGTGAGAAAACTGAGGTTTCAGAGAGGTAAGTAACATTTCCAAGGTCAGACAGGAAAAACTGAATATGTTTTAATGATACCACCCAGCTAGAAATCAGAAGATTGGCTCCTTGGCTATGTTTGGAGGGAATCCCTGATGGTGGAGGAGGAAGTGAAAGCTACACTACCTCCCCCACAACCAATCTGGAATTACAACTGAATTGTGGAGAAATCATCTTGAATAATCAACTGAACACTAGCTGGAGAGAAGACTTATAGCCATGGACAGACACAAGAAACCGCTTCAGCACAATGTGACTGGTAGGGAGTGCAGAGAAGATGAGAGAGGGCTGGCTGGACTCCCAAGGTGGGCAGCTGAAGTGCTGGAGGGATATTTCAAAGGCCAGGAGTTTCTGCCTGAGAAGCGTGACATCTTAAACCTCAAGCTGGGCTCTTCAGACTATAGCACAAGAGCTGTAAAGGAACCCAGATAACATCCAGCTGTGAAAAGCAGCAGGGGTTCTGTCTACCAAAGAGGGACAACTAGAGGCTCAGAGAGCCTCTTAAAGGGCCAAAACACAAAATTTCATTTGCAGCCACTTACCCTGAATGCTAGCAAGTAAGGGCAGAGTGGACTAGATACTCTTGAGGAGAGTCTGGGGTTGGCGGCTTGGGGAAGAGAACTGAGGGAACAGCTGCAAGGATCCATGTGCTGAGTCACTGCCCACAATGCAGGAGAAACATTGCTGAGCCACCCCTCTCAGGCAGAGCACTCCTCTCTGAATGGTATCAGCCTGAGGGGAAGCAACAGCCCCACCCACAAGAAATACTCTGCCCTGCCCTCTGGTGCTTAAGCCTAACTCCTGATTAGTAGAACAACTAATTAGTTTAACATCTAAGAAAGAAAATACAAAGAAGGAACCAAAATGGGAAGACAAAGAAACAGATCCCAAATGAAAGAATAAGAGAATTTTCCAGAAGAACTAGATGAAATGGAGGTAAGCAATTTATCAGACAGAGAGTTTAGAGAAATTTTTAAAAGGATATTAACAGCATTAAAAAAGACATAGAAACCTTAAAATAGGATCAGTCAGAAATAAAGAATTCAATTACTGAGAAAAATAATACAGGGATAGGTCAGATGAAGCAGTGGACTGACTCAGTGTTTTGCAAGACAAGGTAGAAAAAAAATAATCAGGCAGAGCACCAAAAAGAAAAAAGAATTTTAAAAAATGAGGAAAACTTAAGAAACATCTTGGAAACATGAAGCATAACAACATCTGCATCATGGCAATACCAGAAGGAAAAGAGAGAGAGAGCAAGGGATTGAGAACCTATTTGAAGAAATAATGACTGAAAACTTCCCTAATCTGGTGGAGAAAAAAGTCGCACTAGTCCAGGAAGCTCAGAGAGTCCCAAAACAGTTGGACCCAAAGAGGCCTATACCAAGACATATCATAATTAAAATAACAAGGCTTAAAGATAAGGAGAGAATCCTAAAAGCTACAAGAGAAAAGCTGGTAGTTACCTACAAGGGAGCACCAATTACACTGTCATATGATTATTCACTGGAAACATCTCAGGCTGGAAGGGACTGGCATGAAATATTCAAGGTGATGAAAAGAAAGGACTTACAACCAAGGCTACTTTATCCAACAAGGCTACCATTTAAAACTGAAGGAGAAATTAGGAGCTTCTCAGACAAAAACCTAAAGGAATCTGTTAACACCAAAGCAGTACTGCAACAAATGTTAAAAGGGCTTGCTTTAAGAAGAAAAAAAGGGGGGAAAACCCCTAGGAAAACAGTTTAATGATAAAATGGCACTACATAGTTATCTATCAATAATCACCTTAAATACTCTGACCAAAAGACAAAGTACTTGAATGGATAAGAAAACAAGACCTATATAGATGCTGCCTCCAAGAGACCCATCTCATATTGAAAGATACACAAGACTAAAAGTAAAGAGTTGGAAAAGATATTATATGCAAATAGAAAAGAAAAATAAGCTGCGGTAACAGTGCTTATATACAACAATATAGACTTTAAAACTAAGGCTATAGTAAGAGACAAAGAAGGACACTACATAATGATAAAGGGAAGACTCCAACAAGAGGACATAACCCTAGTAAACATTTATGTACCCAACATAGGAGCACCTAAATATGTAAAGCAAATCTTGATGGACCTAAAAGGAGAGGCTATCAGAAATACAGGCATAGTTGCGATTTTTAACACCCCATTGATTTCAATGGATTGATCTTCCAGACAGAAAATCAACAATGAGAGAACAGCCTAAATAACACACTAGATCAAATGGATTTTATTGGTATCTTCAGAGCATTTCACCCCAAAGCAGCAGAATATACATACTTTTCAAGTACACATGGAATATTTCCTAGGATAGACTACATGCTAGGACACAAAACAAGTTTCAGTAAATTTAAGAAGATTGAAATCATATCAAGCATCTTCTCTGACCACAATGCTATGAAACTAGAAATCAGTCCCAAAAAGAACACTGAAAAACATGCAAAGACATGAAAGCTAAATAACATGTTACTAAACAAAGAATGGATCAGCAAGATCAAGGAAAATTTCAAAAGATATCTTGAAACAAATGAAAATGAGGAACCAACAATCCAAAATCTGTGGGACACCGGGAAAACAATCCTAAGAGGGAAATTCATAGCATTACAGGTCTATTTGAAAAAACAAGAAAAAGCTCAAATAAGCAATCTAACTTCATATTTAAGGGAACTTGAAAAGGAACAACAAAGCCCAAAGTGAGTGGAAGGAAGGAAATAATTAAAATCAGCAGAAATGAATGAAATAGTCTAAAAAAATGATACAAAACATCAATAAATCCGAGAGCTAGTACTTTGGAAAGATAAACAAGATTGATAAACCTTTAACCACGCTCAAAGTAAAAAAGAGAGAGGACACAAATAAAATCAGAAATGAAAGAAGAAACCTAACAACTGACACCAAAGAAACACAAAAGATTTTAAGAAAATATTATGTACAACAATATGTCAACTAATTGGACAACCTGGATGAAATGAATAAATTCCCAGAAACATATCTTCCAAAACTAAATCAGGATGAATCAGAGAATTTGAATAGACATTACTTCTAGTGAAATTGAAGCAATAATCAAAAAACTCCCAACAAACCAAAGTCCCAGACCAGATGGCTTCACAGTAAATTTTTCCAAATATTCTGTGAAGAACTAACACCTCTCCTTTTCAAACTATTTCATAAAATTAAAGAGGAGGGAAGCCTCCCAAACTCATTTTATGAAGCCAGAACTACCCTAATTCCAAAAGCAGATAGACACTACAAAGAAAGAAAATTATAGGCCAGCATCCCTGATGAACATAGATGCTAAAATCCTCAGACAAATATTAGCAAATTGAATACAGCAATGCATCAAAAAGATCACACACCATGATCAAGTGGGATTTTTTCCAGGAATTCAAGGATGGTACGACACTCACAAATCAATAAATGTGATTCAGCACATAAGCTAAATGAAGGATAAAAACCACGTGATTATATCAATAGATGCAGAAAAAGCTTTTGATAAAATCTAGCACCCATTTATGATTTAAAAAATCCTCAGGAAAGTGGGATTAGAGGGAACATACCCAAACATAATAAAGGCCATATACAACAAACCTACTGCCAGTGTCATACTCAATGGGCAAAAATTACAGGCATTCCTTTTAAGGTCTGGAACAAGACAGGGATGTCTGCTTTCACTTCTCGTATTCAACATAGTACTGGAGGTCCTAGCCTTAGCAATCCGACAAGAAGAAGAAATAAAAGACATCCAATTTGGAAAGGAAGAAGTAAAACTGTCTTTATATGAAGATGACATGATAGTGTACATAGAGAACCCAAAAGATTCTATCAAGAAACTACTTTAACTGATAAATGAATTCAGCAAAGTAGCAGGATTCAAAATTAATATCCAGAAATCAGTGGCATTTTTATATGTCAATAACAAACTAACAGAAAGGGAAATTTAAAAAAAAACAATCCCATTCACAGTTGCTTCAGGAAGAATAAAATGCCTAAAAAGAAATTTAGCCAAGGATGTAAAACACTTGTACTTGAAAATTATAAGACACTGAAGAAAGAAATTGAAGAAGATACAAATATATGTAAGCATATACCATGTTCATGGATAAGGAGAATTAACATCATTAAAATATCTATACTACCCAAAGCAATCTATAGATTCAATGAAATTCCTGCCAAGTTTCCAATGATGTATTTCATAAAACTAGAACAAATATTTCAAAAATTTATATGGAACCATAAAAGGCACCACATAGCAACAGTGATCCTGAGAATTAAGAACAAAGTTGGAGGAATCACACTACCTAACATCAAACTACACTGCAAGGCCATGTAATCAAAACAGCCTGGTGTTGTCATAAGAACAGACAGATAGATCAATGGAACAGAATAGAGAGACCAGAAATAAACCCACACCTTTATAGTCAATTAATATTCAACAGAAGAAGCAAGAACATACAATGGGCTAAAGATAGCTTTCTTAAATGGTGTGGGAGAAATTGGACAGATGCATGCAGAAAAATGAAACACCACCTTCTTACACCAAACACATGAATAAATTCAAAATAGATCAAAGACTTAAATGTTAGCCCCTAAAACCATAAAAATCCTAGAAGGAAACAGGCAGCAAAATCTCAGACATGGCTTGTAGAAATTTTTTGTCAGATATATCTCCCCAGGCAAGGGAAACAAAAGAAAGAAAAATATAGGATTTCATCAAACAAGAGTTTTTTCACAGCAAAGGAAATCATCAACAAAATAAAATGGCAGCCCACAGAATAGGAGAACATATTTGCCAATACCTCTGACAAAGGGTTGATATCCAAAACTTATGAAGTACTTATAAAACTCAATGCCAAAAAAAACCAAACAGCCCAATTAAAAAATGGGTAAAGTACCTAAAGAGACACTTCTCCAAAGAGGATATACAGATGACCAATAGACATATGAAAAAATGCTCAAGGTCCCTAATCATCAGGGAAAAGCAAATTAAAACCACAATGAGATACCATATCACACCTGTCAGAATGGCTATCATCAATAAATCAAAAAACAAGTGCTGGCAAGGGTGTGGAGAAAGGGGAACCCTTTTCCACTGTTGGTAGAAATGCATACTGGTGCAGCCATTGTAGAAAGCAGTGAGGTGTGGAAATATCTCAAAAATTTAAAAGTGGATCTGCCTTTTGATTCAGTGATCCCACTTCTGGTAATATACCTGAAGGAACCCAAAACACTAATTCAAAAGTACAAAAGCACTTCTATGTTCATTGCAGTGTTATTTACAGTCACCAAGATATGGAGGCAGCTCAAGTGTCCATTAGTAGATGAGTGGATAAAACAACTATGGGACATTTACAGAGTGAAATTCTATTCATCTGTAAAAAAAAAAAAAAAAGACTTTACTCTCTGCAACAGTATGGATGGACCTGGGGAACATTATGCTAAGTGATATAAGCTAGTCAGAGAAAGACATATATACCTTATGATTTCACTCATGCATGGAATCTAATGAACAAACTGAACTAACAAGCAAAACAGAGACTGACTTATAGATGGAGAGCAGATGACAGCTAGTAGGACAGTGGCGGTATTTAGAGGGTGGAGGGATTGAGCAGAAAGGAAAAAGCACTCACGGACATGGACAACAGTGTGGTGTTTTCTGGGGAGAGGGTGGTTCAAAGGGTCTAAATGGTAATGGTAAAAATATAAAGATTAAATTTTTAAAAAAGATTAAATGTCTTACAATTCTGTCTGTTTCAGTTATCTGTTGTCCCAATGCAAATTCCATGTATTGGCTTTGCTCAAGTTTAAGAAGTGGCACTATTATATAAACTATAACATAGAATCTGATCTGTTGTAGATACTTTACATATTAATTTACTTAATCCTCTTGTTTGCTTTATGAACTAAGTACTCTTAACCTCACTTTAAAGATGACTAAACTGAGTCAATGAGTGAGGTAAAAACTTTCTGAAGTCCATGGAGCTACTAAGTTTTGGAGCCAGGACACAATGCTATAGAGCCTCCTTTCTTCCCAGATGGTACTAGCCACTCAGACTTGTGTGCCCATTTCTTGCCCCTGAAAGCAATTTCCCAAGTAGCTGCTAGATCGCCCACAGTGGAAGGGGGTAGGCACACCCAGATGCATTTGCTGTCTTGGTTGCCTGTGTGCCCTGCTGTTCCTTATGCATGTCTCAGGCTATTTGAAAGGGCACCTGGGTTGCAGCTGCTTGTCTACTTTAAGTCTTTCAAGTAAGTCACCAGTTCAAGTGAGTCACCAATTCTAGGCCAACAGCTCTTGTTTCCAAGTTTAGTTTTACATTAATTATAAGAGAATCCTACTATTTTGTAAACTTAATATATATAGGATACAAGTTGAGGGGGCAGAAAACAGTGAGAACTAAGGTTTTACTGGTTAATTTCTACTATATCTACCTGGACTGTTTGAAATTTCCGACTCCTGACCCTGCATCTAGGTGTTGTTGGGGTCATGGAAAATGGGGCGGGGAGGAAAGCTTTGTTTTATTAAAGTCTAATGCACCCACTCTCCTCAGGAAGCTTTTGCCAAACCCACATTGATGGAATTATCCCTTTGGGGGTGGTGTGTGTGTGTGTGTTCCAATAGCAATCTCTTTACACATAATTATAATGCGCAAACAGGTTTATTTGTATACACAACAATGAAGAAAAGCAGTCTTCTGCCAAATGGAGATTAAGATTCTTAAGTAGTTGATTTTGGGATCTACTACAGTGGATTTTAGCATCTACTACAGCAGGGAAGACTTGCTTTATTGTCTTCAGATGTTAGTCTTTACCTGACACCTCAGCAGGCTTTTCAAATGGTTCTTCCTGCTGGGCCTGCTTTTCTAATCTCCTATGATATATAAGCTGGTGTTCCAGGTAGCTTGTGTTCCTCCTCTGTTTATCCAGGTACTTTCCCATGAAGCGTACAAGCTACAGAAATAAAATAGGGAAGGACTCTTAAGAACCTTGTCCGCAACAGGAGGCAATCTAAAATCTTGCTACCCTTGCTCTGGCTAGTGTTGCACAGTGGGTTGGAGCATTGTCAAAAGGTCAAGGATTCAATTTCTGGTCAGGGCACATGCCTAGGTTGCAGGTTCAGTCCCTGATCAAAACCTGTGATAGAGGCAATTGATCAATGTTTCTCTCTCCCTCCCTTCCCCTCTCTAAAAATCAATAAGCATGTCCTCAGGTGAGGACAAAAAATTAAAATAAAATACAATCTTGCTACTGAAAGTATAGCTCATGGACCAGCAGTCCTGGAAGCTTGTCACAAAAACAGAATCTCAACTACTGCTCCAGACCTTCTAAATCGGAACCAGCATTTTTTTTTTTTTTTAAAGAACTTGCCTTTAAGAAGGGACTAGGTAGTTCATACACACATAGAAGTTCAAACAGCACTGATCTAAGACATTCATGACCTCCAGGTAAACACAAATATCCTCTTTCAATGAGCATGAGTGTTAGGGCAATTCATCAAAAGTACAGATTAATTTAAACAGGCTACTGCTGCAGTGGTTTTCCACCCTGTTTTTTTTTTTTTAATCACATGGAGCTTTCAAGTTGGTGCCCAGATCCAATTCCCAGGGATTTAGGCTTCAGTAGCCTGGCATAAGGCTCAGGCATTTGTACCTCTCCAGAGTTCCTATATAAGTCCAATATGCATCATAACTTTTGTACAAAAATGCTAGGGGGTTAGTGAGAAAGAAGTTATCAGTGCAAGGTAGAGTATTCGCCATTAATCAGGGAGACTTCAGTGAAGTCTATAGGATAGTAAGTCACCACTGACATTCACTTTTGCAGGGGCTGTCTAGGGCAGTGGGTCTCAAAGTCTGGCCCTTAGCCAGCACACCTTGGATGCCACATGAAACTAATCGAATCAGAAACTGGGGGTGATGCCTGGTTTGTTTTAGTAAGCCCTTCAGGTGATTCTGGTACCCATTAAAGTTTAAGCACTTCTTGTCTAGGAGATTTAAAAGCCAGCAACAAGTTATTTTGTTGTTATTTTTTAAAATTATACAGAGTGCATTTTTCCTGGGATGTCTCCCCCATCCCGTGTTGAGTTGCATTTCATCTAACCAGGGCATCTGCTCCTCCCACCTCCAATCGACTCCCAGAAGTAAGTTCATATGCTTCCTTGGGGGAAAACAAGCACATGCTGGATGGTCCACTGCCTTGGACCCACTTCCCAGAAGCAAGTTCTAACCTAGAAGTGAAAGATGACACTGTATTCAGAACCGGTTAACTACTTACATCCTTATCACTGCTGTCTGAAGCCACGGTCTTCAGGTCCTGCAGAAGCTGGGTTAATTTGTTCTCCAACTCCAGAGCAGACTCTAGAGCCTTTATACCAGTTCCCCAGGTATCTATATCAGGCCTCTGTTGGAGGGAAACAGGGAAGTCACCTTGGCCACAGTGTTATTACTTTCTACATCCTAGGTAGGATGATGACTAGGTTTCTATAGCCCAATAGTTTCTAAACCTTGTGGCAAAATAGAGCATCATAAATACTGATGTCTGGATTTCAACTACAGACATTTGGACTTAATTGGTATGCAACACAACCTCAGCATCAGGATTTTTAAAGCTCCCCGTGTAATTTTAACATGCTTACAAGGCATGGGTGCCACCAGCACAGTTACGTGCACTATTCCATTAGCTTTGGAATTCCATGAAGGTGGTTTAGTTCAGTTACTACCAGACATTTAATAGTTCTCTCTATGAAGCTGGACTTAAAAGTACCCCTCAGATAAGTAGGGACGTTTCTAGATGTAATACCCCCAACTAAGGTTTAGATTAGTTCTTCTAAGTGTCCATCCCAGAGAATAAAAGTTTGTTTCATTACACTGAAGAGGTAGTCATTTTAAACACCTGAATATGCATCTAGATTAGACTAAAGATCTGATATAGGATGCTAATTGTTCTGGGAAAAGGCCATTACAGCTGTGCTTCTCAAACTATACAGAGCATTAGAATCACCTGGGGAGCTTGTAAAACTACAGCTCCTTGGACCCCGCCCCCCCTACAGAATCTCATTTGGTTTGACCATGAATCTGCATTTCTAACCAGTTCCTAGGTGATGCTGATGCTGATGCTGCTGGTCCAGGGACCACACTATGTGTGGCTCATTGAAAAAAAACTAAATGAGCATTAAGTGGCTACAATTTACCCAAAATAATGTGAAGAGGCTACGGAGAAGACATGCGCTTGCCCTCAAAGTCAGTTAATATAATCCCATGTATACTATGAGTAACATAACAAGTTATATGGCACCTAATAACTTAGTTCTCTGGACCCAGCAAAGGCCCCATGGAAATCATTATGACAAATTTCACAGTCACCTTAATCACTGGAAGACAGATTTGACCCTCACGTCGTCTTAGATATCTTAGGAACTGCTTCCCATGTTCCCTTTTCACCTCAGCTTGGTCTTCGAAGAATGCGGCAAAGAGAGGTGCTTCGGTGTCTTCATTGTAATAACAGGCCTGGGACAGGGGTGAGAATGGGAAGACATTGGAGGTGAGACAAGCTGACTTTTAAGACTAGAAATCTTATACAAACTCACTTTACTGTCTCTGTGGTTGTCTAAGAGAGGCCTTCTTTGTTCGGTCGGGGGACCTTGGTTTGTCCTTTTACTTCCAGAAGGCCCCAGCTGTCTTTCAAACCCAGGATACCTCAAAGAGAAGCCACCCAGATTTTAAAATGCTGGGGCCTAATCTTTGGCTCAGATTTGTGAAGCCCATATGCTAGCACATATATCCAGTAATTGTGTAGACACAGCAGAAGTCCAGCATAAATTGACATTTTAAAGTCAATATATTGCTCCAATCCTAACACATGTATATTAACTCTGAAATAGAATATGGCTGAAAAGTGATTTATTCAGTCTACCACCAGTGTCTGATGCCCATAAAGTTTTGGGAACCCACTGAAAATAACTGTAATTCTTCCTATTTTAGCCCATAGTTTGTAATCACAGCTCTAAATCATTAGGCCACAAAGCAGTAAAATCCTAGCCTCTAAGTTGCTGTTACATCTAGCGTCATACCACAAACATGGCCATAACCACCAATACTAAGAATATACAAGATAACAGACCAGAGTTGAAACTCCCTCACAGGGGCTCAAGAACCCATACTAACCATAGATAAATAAGCATCACTGATATGCAGCTCATAAGATGCCACATGATTAATAGCAACCCGACACTCTTCAGAGATGAGGTTCTGGGCCTGGTATGCCATCTCAGCTTTAGAGAAAACCAGGCATAAACAGTGCTACCCAGCAACCTATAGGATTCCTTAAATACTAGAAGGTAGCGAGCCCACTTTCATACAGCTGAAAACTAGATGAAATTCCACCCAGCTGAGGTTAACAGTCACTGACGTACTAATGAGGATATTGTTTCTGTGTGAAAAAACCAATCTAACCAGAGAAAGGGGTGAAAATAAATTTAATTCTCCTAAATATCCCAGCCAGTGTTGAGTGCTCTCTCATGTTTTGGCTGTGATTTGAGAAGGCTGACCTACTTCTTGAATAGAAAGGCAGTAACAGAGTAGATGCATTAGTTTTAATTTATTCCTTTCTTCAAAAACTATTTATGGCACAGCATGCTAGGTCCAATGGGGAATCTAGGAAGACTAAAATACACTCTTTGTCCATAGGGATATAGCTTCCACCCCATAAAGCTGCAACACACGTAATTGATCTTAACACAGGATATGATGAGAGTTCTGAAGTGTCAAAGTATATTTAGCTGAGGGAATTATGGCAGATTTTATTGACAAATTGGCATTTGAAATTGGCCTCGGAAGGTGGGGAGGAATGTAGATAAACAGAAATGGAAGAAGGGAGTTTCACCTGGAGAACAGGGCTTCAGGGTAAGACCTAATAATGGTTCCTCCATGCCACAATGAGACTGCTCCATCTGGGAACCTTTTGTCTCCTTCCTCAAACAGTCTCCCAAAAGTTCGTACCTGCCTCAACATACACCTTCTTTATTAGCCTCCTTTGAGAGTAGACATTGTTTTACTTATCTTGGTAGTCCCACAGCTCATAATGAAGTGTTTTATATGCAATAGGAATGGAATCAACATTTATTAAATAGAATATAGTTTACATGTATGACAGTGTGATTTCCCATAGCCTGGTGGGTGCTGCCACTGTGCCTGTGCCACATCTGGCTGAACTGAAATAGAAGTGGCAGGTCACCAAAAGTCCATCTGTTGGAGGCGGTGAGGAGAGAGGGGGTTTCCTGATGCGCAGCTCACCTTGGGAGAAGGAGCCACGCATTCTAACTTTGGCCCAGTCACAAAGTTAAGGGCATCAAAGGGAAGAGATTATTACAAAAAGTCCTATTATTTGTCACTTTTGTTTCTTGACCCAACCCTGCCCTTTTCCCTAATTGAATTCATGCTTTTAGTCCTTGAAGGTACTTTACCTAGGTGCTTCTCAAACTGTAATTTGTATATAAATCACCTAGGGCCCTTGTTAAGCTGTAGATTCTGATTCACCAGCCTGAGATTTCACATTTCTAATAATTCTGCCAAATGTTGCTGGTCCAGGGACCAAATTTTCAGTAGTGAGGGTTTAAGTATAATCCTAAAAAGTTATTTGAATAAGTTAAGTAAGACATGGGACACAAATGGTACCATGGGGTGCCGCGTAAGAGAGGAGAAGGGGACCCGCCATGCTGCTACTCCACAGACCGCCGCACTGCTTGGCACGTCAGAGCTCCCGAGACCTCCGCTGCCGCGGCCTGGGGCGTGGGGCAGGCAGCAGGGCTGGAGCACTTAGGAACGTCTGGCTTATGAAGGTTACAGCAGAAGAGGAAAGAAGAGGGTGTCTGATTAGATAGTTAACTGGCTTTGCTCATGATATGTTAAAACATCTCCTGAACTCCCAAAAGGATTTGGGGAAACTTTTTAGGAGATTGGGGTCTCACATGAGCAGTGTGAACAAGTACCAATAAGATCTGAATTATTATTATTAACATGACCCCATCTACACGATAGTAAATCTGAAAAATAAAAGCTCCACTTCTGGAAAATATCATGAGAGTTTGGATATTTCTGGGTAGATCATCTTAAAATCTTAGGAAAAGATAATATCTCTTCACATGAACATTCCATAATTCTAACATTCATTCCATCTGTACCAAAACACAGTACAAAATGCATGTGAAGAAAATGTTCTTGTTCTTGTGGGTTAGATATTATTATGAAACATTGCTATCTAATCATTTATTTTAAAATTTTCTTTTCATAATAAGATTAATACAAGTTAATAGAGTACTAAGCTAAAAGTTAAAATAAAACCTATTTTGCTGAACTTTGGAATGAAATGGTTTGATGGAGACATATTTTCTTACCACTTATTAACATCTTCAGTTGGCCTCAACTCTTTCTGAGATAGATTCATGTCTTTAAGGAACTGAATAGTCTAGATGTTTTTCTTTCTTTTCTTTCCCCCACAGATAAATGGCTAATGATTATTTGTTGATGTTTGTAAGTTCAAAGAACTTTACATACACAGCCTGTGAAGCATTAAATATTTTAGCTGGACATTTGGGACTTGAGGTTATTTTACATTTGCTACATAATTATTTGAAAACAACCTCACCAATATACAGGAAAAAAAAGAGAAAAGGAATATACCACCAACATTAGTAACAGTTGTGTTAGTATGGTAGCTTTGCAGGTGATTTTTTTCCCTATTTTCTATATTTTTCAAACTTTTATAATTATATATATATTTTTCATTTTGAAAAAGGAGCCTAACAAATCCTTTTCTAGAGAATTAGCAAATGGAAGCTCCACATACATACATATTTATGAACATATTGTTTTTTTCTTATTACAAGTATAATGCTTTATCATTGTAAAGTATTCCAAAATTATAGAATTATATAGTGTAGAAAGTGAGAGCCCACTTTCTACACTATAAAGTGAGTGCAGCACTGTAGATCCAATATATATTTTAAATTTAATTTGATTCACTATACTGTTATTAAATTTTGATAGCCTTATGAATTGACTTTTGAATGATGGGATATGCTTGGACTGGTTTATGCACTCTCTTCCTTGGAATGTGCTGAAACATAAAGGCACCTTTAAAAAAAAAAGAAATTGTTGAATTTCTTTAAAAAAATTTAACCTAATCCAAACTTTCTGTCCTTACAGTGTTACTTCACCTTGTCATCTCCCTGACAAGTGGCTCTCTTCTGAACTTAATTCTAAACAAGAAATTTTTATCTTTAAAATAAAATATCTTTAGTATTTTTCATCCCCTTTATTGTGTTCCCTCATTAGTTTATAAGCTTCACGGGAAACAGCCTAAGTCTTAGTCATCTTTGTATGTCCCAGAGCATTTAGTACAGGCCTTGTCCACACAAAGCACTCAATAAATTATGTTGACTGGACAATTTGAAGGAAAAAGAAACCTGAAGAAAAGGCAGCACTTAACATAGTCCAGGGCAATGAGTGGGTTCTTCAATGTTTATGGATGAAAGAGTGAATAAATGAAGTAAGTTGCGAAGATAGCAAAATAGCAAGCTTTAAAAGCTAAGATGCCACAAGTGATTCTGGTGACAAGAAGAACAGGCATCTACAGAAATGTGCCCACACACATATCCTGCTGCCTCTACTTCCAGACTTAGTGCAGCTATCTCATCCTCTGCAGCGTGTTTTCTGACTTTCACAGTCTGCGTGTGGTAGCCCCACCTTTCTGCTACTTGGTTATAATAATTCTTCCTAAACCTTTGTAAACCTTACTTATCTGTATCCTCTCTACTAGTTAATGAATTCCTTGAAGGCAGTAGTGTTAGGATGTAGAGATGCTATCATCTATCACAGAACAGGGAACAGCAGGCCACCAATTGATATCCATTTGCTATGAATAAATAAATGGTCAAACATTTAAAGGGAAAACACAAAAATATAGAAGACAAATACATGAGAATAAAAATGAAAAATAAATTATCAGGAAATATAAACTTTCATGTGTATTTGGGGTCAGAATATATATACATATATTTTAAAGCTAACATCAACAAAAAGAGTTTTTTGAGGATAGAAGTAATTTTTTGACCAAAAAGAGCAAAGCAGGAAGAGACAGATTCACTGATGGGACACGAAGTGCAATGTTAGCCAAGGACAGAGGGAAAGTGGAAGTGCTATATCAAAGAGAAACAAGTGTAAATAAACAAAACCTCAGATATTAATAGATAAATGTAAGTAGATGGGTAGGGGAGTAGGAAGTAGTAGGAAAGCCCCAGTAGAGAAGTAGGGAATTAAAAGGTACCTAGGTTGTTAAAATCGAGGTTCATGTTCAGGTTGAGGTGAACTTTATTCTTTGGTTGAAATAATGACATTTAGAAGTGTCTTAAGAAGCACTGTTGGTAACATTTAAACAATATTGGAGGGAAAGACTAAAATGCAACTAAAGACTTTTATGTTTTGATAAAAAGATGCAGACATTTGTACTAGGTGATAATATCATTATGCCAATTTGCATCTGAAAATCAAAGGCAGTCATTTATTGCATGGAAACTAATTAGCAAAAGCTCTGGTGACATGTTAAAGGACATTATATTTTGCCATATCTTCTTTTCCTTTCATCTTTCTGTCTTTTTTTTATCCTTATGATGTCTTTTAACTGAGGACAGACTTGATTTTAGAGGGAGGGGAAGGCGGGGGAGAGCGAGAGAGAGAGAGAGAGAGAAACATCAATGTGAGAGAGAAACATTGATTGGTTGCCTCTCATGCATGTTCCAGCTGGGAACTGAACCTGCAACCTAGGCATGTGCCCTGACAAGGTATTGAACCTGCAATCTTTTGGTTTATGGGAGCCAGCAGAACTTAACAGGATAAATCAAATTGTCTGAAGCTAATATGATGAAATTTAATTAAGATGAACATAAAATCCTATATTTCAGTTCAGTAAATCAACAACCCATAAACAGAAAGAAAAAGACCTTGAGGAGCAGCAGTTCATGTGAAAAAGACTGGTAGAATGTTCAACATGACCAAAGAGTTGACAGAAAACAAAAGCAATTCAACCTCCACCTCTAACAGGCATATAAAAGACTTGCTTTATTGACTAATGGATCTATACAATTGTCAAGTCACTGTGCACATGAGAAGTGAAGCTTCAGTTCTTGGTCTCAGTCTTGCTGATGTCTTTTTCTGTGGCTGGAACTATTCCTCACAGTGCTTTATGTGATTCTTTGATGTTAGACTTGGGGACCTCAGCCTGGTCAGCCAGAAGCTTCTTGCTGGCCTTCCACCTGTGGATGTATTCTATGAGAATTTGTTTGTTTTTTAAACACATTCCCATTCACCTTCAGCTAGATACATGCGCTTGTTGATCTTCTTAGATTTCATGATATCTTCTGAGCAGCCGGCACAAGAATTTTCATCCAGGTTATGTTCTCATGCATTTGAACATAGGCAGTGTTCTTCTGCATGCCATGCCCATATGCCTACCCTTATGGCAGGCCAAGCGGTTTCCAGCATCCTGTCTAGAAACGGACGTCACAGGCTTCCAGATGATCAGCTCATCTTTGATCAGCTTCCAGATCCACCAATGGTAGTTGGCATCGACTATTTCCTTGGTCCAAGCAGATCTTCCTTGTGCCACAGTGAAGGATGCTGAGGGTGAGCCTTTTCTGAAGTCTCATGGCTCCAATTCAGTTTTCATTAAGCAATCTTAGTAATCAGAGAGAAGATAACTAGTCCTGTTGTAACTATGAAGTGACTCATGTTCACAGGGTCCACTATCCAACGTATACTCACCTAGTACCTCCCACGAGCAGCTGAACAGGGCTATGTGGTAATAAGGGTAATCAAGGATATGAGGGGCTTTCTATCTAAAATGTCACCATATTTGTATTTAATTTTGGTGGCACATTTTTGAGATATTGATGAACTGTAGCATAAGGGGATAAAGGAGAGGTTTATTTATTTTAATATTTGTATTATAAAGCAGTAGAATTTACAAATGCTTAAATGCTGATGAAATTGATGGATTAAAAATCCTCAAAAGAACCCCCAAGGGCATATGTTTTCATTCCTTCTTAAGTTGAAAAACAAAATCTAAGAGAGGTCAAGTCACCTGCCTACAGTCACACAACTAGTTAGTGGTAGAGTCTAAATTTGAACTCATCTCCCTTTGACGCTAAAAATCCAGGCTTTTTCTAATGTGCCATTCATCCCATTGCAGTTAAATAAGTGCTTTCTTTTTCTAATTTATTATGTAGAAACATAAAAATACCTACAAACCCAGAATCCAGAAATAAACTAATGCAAATATGGCCAATTAATTTATGACAAAAGAAAGAATATACAACAAGGAAAAGACAGTCTTCAATAAATGGTGTTGAAAAAACTAGACAGCCACATGCAAAAGAATGAAACTGAAACTGTCTTACACCATACAAAAATTAGCTCAAAATGAATTAAAGATTTGAATGTAGACCTGAAACTGTAAGACATTTACAAGAAAACATAAGCAGTAAGCTTCTTGACATAAGTCTTGGGGATAATTTTCTTGAATCTGACACTGAAAGGAAAAGCAACAAAAACAAAACAAAACAAACAAAATAAGTGGCACTACATCAAAATAAAAAGTTTCTGCACAGCAAAGAAAATCATCAACAAAATAAAAAGGCAATCTACTCAATGGGAGAAAATACTTGCAAACCATATACCTAATCAGGAGATAATATACAAAAAATATAAAGAACTCATACAACTTAATAGCAAACAAACAAAAAAACAACAAACAACCAATTAAAAAAGTGGGCAGAAGATCTGAATAGACATTTTTCCAAACAAAACATACATGTGGTCAACAGGTACATAAAAATGTGCTCAACATAATTAATCATCAGGGAAATGCAAATGAAAAACATAATGGAGTATTACCCCACACCTGCTAGAATGGCTATTATCCAAAAGATAAGAAATAAAAAGTGTTGGGAAGGATATGGGGATAAGGAAACCCTTGTATACACTGTTGGTGGAAATGTAAATCAGTGAAGCCACTATGGGAAACTATGGAAGTTCCTCCAAAAATTAAAATAGAACTACCATGTGATCCAGAAATTCCACTTCTGGTATTTATCTGAAGAAAATGAAAACACTAATTCTAAAAGATATATGCATTTCTGTGTTCACTGCAGCATTATTTATAATAACAAATATGTGGAAATAACCTGTGTCTATCAATGGATGAGTGGATAAAGAAATTGTGTGTATATAAACATACACACAGACAATGAAATATTATTCAGCCATAAAAACAAGATCTTGCCATTTCCAACAATATGGATAGATCTTAAGGGCATTGTGCTAAGTGAAATAAGTCCAACAGAGAAAGACAAATGTTGTATGATTGTTCCTATATGTGGAATCTAAAAAAAAACCAAAACAACAAGAACAAAACAAAAAACCAAGCTCATAGATACAGAGAACAGATTAGTGGTTGCCAGAGGCAGGAAGTGGAGGGATGGGTGGGAGAAATAGATAAAGGGAGTAGGAAAGGTTAAACATAAATAAATAAATAAAGTTTGTCTGGAAGGGCAAAGGACCTAGAATAATCAAAATCTTCTAAAAAAATTTTTAGAAGAAAAACGACCTGATTTCAAAGCCTGCTTTAAAGGTAATCAAGACAGTTTGGCATAAAGATAAACATACAGATCAATAGAGCAGCATAGAGTTTAGAAATAAATCTATTCATATATAATCAGTGATTTTCAACAAAAGTATCCAAGGTAATTTTTAAAAATACACTGCAACATTTTAATACCAATAAAAGTTTCTTAAGGGTGTGCCTCAAGAAAACTTTTTCTTGTATAAAGTTTTGAGATTTAAAATGGAAGATAGGAAACGTATAAAAGTATGCGACTACCAAATCATGGTGAACATTGTCTAAAAAATATACCAAGTCCTTGGCAGCACTGGTTTCAAAAGTATTAGATATAAAAAAAGTATAAATACACATACTTTTGTTAGATCAAATATCAAATGCTCTGTTATATGAATAATTGAACTGATGATGAAAGAAACCATATTTCAGAGATTTTCTTTAATAATTTGTTAACATATGATACTTTTATTGCATATCTTGCATCATATTTATTGTACTTTTATCAGATCTGATTGGCACCAAAACATTGACAATGGCATAGAAATTGACCACAAAACTTGGGACGCCCAGGGCAACTGAATAATATGCCTATAACAGGATTGAGGAAGATGAGATGATAAAGTCCACCCAGTGCACGACCATAAAGACACTCACCTGCAGTAAGAGGGTCTGTGTGGCCCTTCTCTCTGGGGAGGAACCTGGGGGCAGGCTGGTGGTGGTAAGGTGCTGGGACTGCCTTGGACGCCTGCACCTGAGAGCATGATAAATCCTGAAAAGGAGGGAGCTCTAAATCGTGGCAGTATGAAACGCAGGCTCCAGACGATGTAGCTTATAAAGGAAAGTGACATAAATTAATTCAGGAAGACCCACCTTCACAGAAGGATGTGTTAACCAGACACACACACACACACACGCAAGACAGTTTGTGGAACCCTGGAACAGGAGAAAGGGAGGCCAGCCGCTGCTTAAAGCCTCCACCAAAACACACACACATACCCCCGCCCCCTGCATCTAGAGATCCAGCCCACTGAGGATGAGATGTGGAAGGAGCAGCCTCCCACTATCAAAGTTTTAGGATCCTAGAATGATTTCATGATGTGATGTAGTTCATTCCACTCCCAGGACCCGGGGACACAGAAGAGGTTGTGAGGAGGCTCCGATGGGGCCCGTGTAGGCTCCTTCTCCACTGTGGAATTGTCAGTGTCCAGAAAAAAATCATCCAGACCTGAGTCCCCCAGGTACCAAGAGCTCAGGGATTCTAAGAAAACTGGATCAGGTTGGGGCAGCACGTCCTTTTGGGGGCTTGGGGGAGCCACTTGATTCTGAGGGGTCCCGGTCTCGTCCATGGAATTCTCCAGCTCCCTGAGAATAGAACCCATGGTAGTAGACAAGGAGAAGCCTTCCTCATCCAGGAAGAGGGGCTCAGGGGGCAGGGCAGGTGCTGGAGCCAGGCAAAGCGCAGCCTGGAGCTACTGGAGGGTGTTGTGGATGAGGCTGTGCCTGCAGAGGCTGGGTGTTCGGGGGGCCCAGGCTTCGCTGGACTTTGTCTAGGGAGATGTGGAGCAGGGCTCACTGGTAGCTTCGCAGGCCTGATGCACTCCAGCCATAATTTTCATCCCCCTTTTCTTCCTCTAAGTCAGAGTGTTTCCTCTTCAAGCCTTCTACTGATATTTGGCAGGTTGGTCTAGTCACATTAGAAGCCACAGTGTAGGAGATAAGTTTACTACTGAAAGACAAACTGAAAAGAAGGAATGGAAGAGGTAACTGGTGGGTTTCTGTTTAAACCTGGCCAACCAGGAGATGGTGGAGTTGATGTTAATGGCCTAGAGCATGCTCAGGAGGCAGGTGTTGCAGATGGAGAGGCCCCTCATCACCTTGTTTGTGTAGAAAAGCACTTAACGTCTGAAGGCGTTCCGAAAACGCAGTGACTCCCAGGCGTCTGGAGACATCAAGGACACTGTGGTGAGGGGCGGCGCTCTGTGGACAAGGGCCAGGTAACAGGGCATCAGGAGCACGGCAGGAGGCCTGAGAGCCAGAAGGAGTGGAAGAGAAGTAGGAATGTGTTGGCTGAGAGTCCAATTCCAGCTTGGAACAAAAGGCATTTTTTAATGGTAACGTAAGTGGAAAGTGACCATCTTAATGGTAAGAGGAAACATTTTATATTTTAGAAAAAATTAGACCCCTCACCATCAATGTTGTTTATTTCATAATAAAATTAACATTGCCATCATCATTTTAATTTTACATATTTATTCTTAGCTTTATAAAATTTTAATAATACAGACTTGGCATGAGTTTATACACCAAATAATTTATTTATATATCAAATACCAACACATCCACAATTTTGCCTAAATTGGCACCTAATGTTTGAAGGCAGGTGATCTATACTTTTTTAATACCTGGGGCTTACTTTTCTGGAAGCACTTCTTTGCTTTCTGCATTCCTTCATCTCATTTGCAACCCAGTATAGTGTCGTGCAAATAAAAATAAATCATTAAGTATTTTGTACAAATGAACTAAGTAAATTTTATGCTAACAGGGAAAGAATCAACAAAGAGATTTCAGGAAAAAAAATGTTCTGTTGAATCTATCTGACATCGCGTCACTTTGACATTTTTCTTTTTCAACCTTCCTCCACATTTAAGTGCCCTCGTATCATTACTTGTGGTTCATCCTGATAATTCAGAATAATTGCCCTATCATAAAGTTAGCAGATTATTAACCTTGATTCCATCTTCGCCTTAATTCCCTCTTTTTCATATAACCTAATGATATGTCAGCGGTCTGGGGTGTGAGGTGTGGACACCTGTTTACTAACTGTATCTTCTGAAGCTGATGTTGGTTCTCTTCCTACGTTAGTTTTCATATCAGAGACGCCTTATGTAAACTCTCTTCATTTCAGAAGGGGATTGTTAAATCCTCAGTTTTCAAGAGGACAAACAAAATCCCTCCACACATTCAATTATACTTATGAACTCTTTTATTTTGGGAAAAAAATGAAAATATAGTAAACAAAATATAAAATTTGATGAATAGCAAATAATCTTGTGTACAGTTAAGATATTTGTTCTTTAATTCTCAAGATGCGTCTATTTTTTTCTAAATTGTTTCCTATGGGCTGAAACTTTATTACATACAATTCTGGTAATAGTATGTAAAATTATAGCTTTAATAATGAATATAGTTTTTGTGGCTGAATAAAAGATCACTGTATAAACTTAATGTATCCTAGGAAAATGATAAATTATCTACTTTCAATAGATTCAAGGAAATACCAATAAGCAGGTATTGTGATTTGTTATGATAATGAATATATACATAAATATACATCATTGGAAATAAAATGCAGAAGGAATAGGAATACATTACCATTTTAGACTGCATAGTTTCTCTGGAGACAAATCACAAGTGCCAAAAAACTTGTATCTAAAGTCACTATAATAGGCCCTGGCTGGGTAGCTCAGTTGGTTAGAGCATTGTCCCCAGACGCCAAGGCTGCGGGTTCAGGCCTTGGTCAGGGCACATACAGGAGTCAACTAGTGAATGCATGGATAAGTGGAGCAATGGATTGATGTCTCTCTCAAATTAATAAATAAAATTAAAAAAATAAAGTCACCATAATAGCCATTTCTATGATTTCAATGGACAAATCTGTGGTCCTTAATTTAAGTGCACAGTTCAATGACAGACAGATATACCACTTTTTAATATTCCCCTCACCTACCAAAAACAACTTGGCCACTTTCCAACAAAAGGGCAAGTGTGTTTCTTAAAAGAAACTTTTATTATATGCAATTATTATATGCGATATAAGTGTCTTTATTATATGCAATTATACTACAATCATTTTTCTTAAAACGAGAGGAGACCATTGCACGAACTTTTCTGCGTGGGTTTTAAACACACTCATCATCATCATCAATCATCATCATCTCCCCACGACCACTCCCACTACAACCACCTACAGCAACAAAAAAAGCTTCTGAGCAACGATCTCCAGTCTGGCCAATACATTCCTTGGTCAGCATCCCTGCAGTGCTAGAGCTCCTGGCCTGCTGGGGACACGATGTTGGGTATTGAATATGAAAGCTGGCTATCTGTTTTTTAGAGAAATATGTGTTTGGTTTTGATTTCAGCTTAATTTGACTCAGTGGCTGGAAACACAAGTGCTGCTCTTACAGCCAACACCAACATGTCTTTCAGCTGAGAGAGGTTCACGCAGGGCTTAGCATGGGTGTTGGGAGAGGGGTCATGAGGTGGGTTTCTGTAATCTATAAGGTTCATTGGCAAGGGCTAAAGTGCTGACTGTTGATGGCAGAGATATGATCTTACACAGATCTAGTGGGGAAGAGAAGTATTTTTAAACATTCTTCAGGCTTTGGTTCCTTCTATCCTCTAAGCAATCTAGATTAATGAATAAAATCTTAAAATTAATTTTTATTTTCCTATACTTTTATTATCTTTATTCTTTTTAAAAAGACTTTAATTACTTATTTTTAGAGAAAGGGGAGGGGAGAGAGGAAGAGAGAGAGAGAAATATCAATGTGTGGTTGCCACTCGCATGCCCCCAACAGGGGACCTGGCCCACAACCCAGGCCTGTGCGCTGACGGGAATTAAACTGGTGAACTTTGGTTTGCAGGCCACCATTCAATCCACTGAGCCACAGTAGCCAGGGCTATTATCTTTACTCTTATAGCCTGAACCTGAATGAGATTTGAAATTAGTGAGTGACATTATGAGCAGTAATAATAATAATAATACTATTAATAATAACAATAATAAGCCTTGGTTAAGAAAGCAGGCTTTACTAGAAACAGTCTGAGTTTGAATCCTGTCTGTCACTTTATTCAATTAAGAGGTGTTTTTCTAGGCACTGGGAATGTAGCTATGAACAAACCAGACAAAAATCCCTACCTTCATGAACAATACTTAACAGCATTAGGACATTAACTACTCTGTAACTCAGCTTCCTCCTCAGTGGGGATACTGTGATAATTTAAGGATGAATAATGTGATCACGAGAATACCATTTTAAAAAAGCAAAGAAGTATAGCTAAAAATACAGTTGAAAAATTAGAATATTAAAATTTTTGATTAACTCAAAAGAAGGAAACAAACTTCCCAGTTCTAGCATTTCCACTTGATAACGGATTAATTTTAGATAGGTGACCATATGCTTATCTGCAGAGATACTTACACTTGGCCAATGTTATAAAATGTATTATATAAAGATAAAAGATGTTCTTTTCGGGAAAGCGATTTTTTAAATTTTATAACTAAAGGTAAACTATGGTATTGAATATGGGTATCTGATTTATTCCCCACTTTTATTCTTTTCTTTATGAGTTAACTTCCACATTAATGAAAGGTGATCATAGTAATTTCAGAATAAAAAGAAAGGAAGAGGAAGGGAAAAACAAAATATAACAGAGCCCTAGAGTGGATTCTAAAAAAAAAGAAAAGAAAAGATACAGAAAGATAAATTTAACCTCTCTCAAATTCTTATGAATTTGACATGGTCTATCAGAGATCCATGCCAGAAAAGAAACTAATAGT
Source organism: Pteronotus mesoamericanus (assembly GCF_021234165.1). Lineage (NCBI taxonomy): Eukaryota > Metazoa > Chordata > Mammalia > Chiroptera > Mormoopidae > Pteronotus > Pteronotus mesoamericanus. Next base: position 12,600,034 of record NW_026555157.1, on the reverse strand, counting down.
TTTAAAATAATTGCTATGTATCAGGCAGTGTGCTAAACACACGGTATCTTATTTCTTCTTATTCACATAAAATCACTTGAGAAACCTTTCTTCTTATCTGTACTTTACAGGCGAAGAGCAGAGGTTCAGGGAGGTAAATAAAGAATAGAAGTTGCTAAGCACAATAATGAACTGAGTCAGGTGGATAGACATTCCTGGACCAGGTAAGTTTTGCGTTTGATTTTGAGCACAGAAAGGAAAGTAAGAAAGTTTGGAACTGGATAGTGTTTCTCCCATGAATCATCAGGAAATTGCCACAAATATTGATTTGCACAGCTGGAGTCCAGGGGGTGGAGAGTCCCTGTGGGTTTAACTTGTAAAGCCCTTTAGTGTATGTTTGACAACACCAAGAATGATGATGACTAATGGCTGGAGGGTCGAAGGTTTCCACCGCCAGGCAGCATTGTAATTAAAAGCCAGCCTGGATTCTAGACAGATAACCAGCTTGCCACATTGAACGGATTCCAGGCCGCAGACTTGGAAGCTCCAAAATTTGCATCCATTTCTATTGAAATCTGTCTCTGGGTCTAAGTTAGACCTTCTTCTCACCCCCACACATCCCAATTTGTCTTGTTCTTCTCCACTCACTGATCTAACTCCAAAGAAACAATTAAGAATATCCTTTCCCAACTCTATTCACTACCATCACTTTGAATTGTAACCTTCCATTTTATTTCTATGCATTCCCCTATTGCTTTTACGTTCTACTCAAATAATTATTGGCTCTGGGACACATTTTTGTCCCCTATAAAATGGAAGAATTGGTTTAATCATACCTTTCAGACTTTGCCTCTCTAGGTTCTAGGTGTTCATAGAATTAATTCACTTGATAGGTTGTTGGAAGTATGACAAACAGGAGAGGCATTGCTCAGCCAGAAACATCCTTGAATGGAGGCAATTTTGCTTTCTGTCCACATATTATTTGGACTTCTTCATAGGATTTTGTTTGAAGGGATTTGATAATAAAACAAACTGGTAAACCATTGGATTAGGTTCTTTCTATCTCAGTTTAAGATAGTGATACCCTGTGATTCTGCAACCTTAACAACTCTAACAGAGGAAAGAGCTCTTCTGTGTACATTTTGCATGTATTAAGAGACTTAGAAACAGATCGGTTTCTAAGAGACTTAGAGACGAGATCTGTGGGTGATACCTAACACTTGGCTCCCTGAACACACAGGAACTGATTCTGACAGAGGGACCTCCAGGGATAACATTCCTTTGCCATGAAATCATTCATAGTCCTTTCTCAGGTACCAGGGAAAACAAAACAAACAAATAAAACAAAAGAAGTAAACTCATGTAACTATTTTCCCTGGCACTGTTGACCCTGCTATTTGATGTCGCAGAACAGGGTTGGTGAATTCCAAGTAGAGCGCAAGAGCAAGGAATAATCTTAGCTCTCCGCTCCTCCTCCGCCACCCCCGCTCCCGCGGCAGACCCTCCCTTTCTGCCTGAGGACAGGAGAGAGCAGAAAAGTTTATTTCAGCACGTCTTAGATCAGACACTCAAAGTTACCATGGTTACTGGAAACCAATCTCAACATGATCGCAGGACTAGAGGTAGAATGTGCCCCTTCTCAGCTTCTGGGCTGTGGAGAGCAGCCCAGTGTTTGCTTGGTGACTGTAGCTCACAGGAGTTCTGCTTGCTGCCTAAAACCTAGGGAGAGTGCCTGCTGGGTACTGTCTACTATGTGGTGTGTATACATCAGGGTGGAGTGGGGGCAGAGTTTTATTACAAACTTGACTCTACTTTAAGCTTCTGAAAAGAAAGAATTTAAAAGGTTCAAATTGTTATTATTAGAATCATTAAATGTGAATAATTGTAATGCTTTCTGAAGGCCTTCCTGAGGATGGAAAAGGAGCAGCATTTTATCTACCTGGGCTCCCCTATCCATCTACTTCCAGCCTCACCTCTCACATTCCACCCCCTGCTTAGGAGTTGATCTATCTTAGGTGTAAATCTGACTGCGCCATCTTCTGCCTCAATGCCTTTGATGGCATTCTGTTGACTTCTGAATAAAGTACAAGGTCTACGGCAGAACATACAAATGAGCAGCCTCATTTTGCTCTGTTCATTCTGCACCATTGGTTCCTGCCGTTCCAGTACCTCTTCAGCTGAACCCAAAATCTTAGCCTGGCTGGGTAGAGTACTGTGAGAGTACTTCTTTCATTCTTTTATAAATAGTCTGTGTTTCTTAAGTCTCCCTACAACAAAATCAATGAATGTTTCTATTAAAAATAATGCGTGTAATAATAGAGTGAATATTTATTGCCAGGCACTAGTGTGTTCTAAGTTAACTCATTTAATCATCACAATAATCCTAGGAGATAGATACTATTTCTAACTTAATCTGTTGAGTGAGGAAAACAAGGCACACAGAGGTTCAATAATTGTCCAAGTTCACAAGTCACAAAGCCAGGTTTCAAATTCCGGCAGGTTCCAGGAGCCATCCTCTTAACATGCTCTTGTATAGCCTCTCATTAGAAATGCAGAGTCACGGGCCCCTCCACAGCCTACACTTTTAAACAAGATCCCAAGATGTCTTCTACACAGGAATTCAAAAACTATTATTGTAAAAATGTGTTCAAATAGAAAATGATGGAAGGTGAGTGCCCTCTAGTGTGTACACATGAGTGTCACACATCTATTTGTAGGTGTTGAATCAGATCTGTTATTTATTTCTAATTGTATTTTTATATCACAATTGTATTTTATACCCTCTTACACTCTCCCCAGTCCCTTACCACCGAATCAGATATTTTACCTGTTCCTTACAAACAAGACAGATTTCATGCTGTACAAATTTTAAGGGCTGTATCAAGATAAATTATTTCCACATCAATGACTTAACTGATTAATACTAACTTAAATTTATTTTTACCACAAAAGCATTATATGAACATTGCAGATAACTGTCATTCTTCACACCTCAGCAGCCTCTGTGAATTCAACTTAAATATTGGAAGACTCTATCACAACAAGTCTGGTTATTAGGAATGGAGCCTCTATCCTTAGTGTACAGAAACTGCTAAATGGGGAACACCAAATCCATTCTGTGCAGGTGGAAGATTTCATTCATCTTCTCTGCAATAGCTGCCTTACACTGTTAATTGTCCTCAGTAGGTGCTTCTCAATTTATTACGTAAGAAGCGAATTAGACTTTGGGCCTTTTGTTCTTCTCTTGTTCTCTTGAAATGAAAGTTGGAAGGGAGGAGAACCCATTAACTATTTAGTATGTTGTGTATAAATCCTCTGAATTACTGTGTTAGGCTATTGTTTATTCCCAAGCAGCAAAATGTCCATACATATTTTAGGTTGCAGTTAAGTGTCTATAACAAAAAGGCATCAAAAATGTAGTGGATAAAACAAGATTGAAGAGTATTTTCTCTGATATAAATGTCCAGAGACAGCAGTCCATGGAGTAGGGCTCTTATATCTACACTCAACACACAGGTTCCATTTCTGGGTTCAAAGTGGCTGCTCCACTTCCTGCTCTCACATCTGTATCCCAGCCAGTAGAGAAAAGGCCAGGGAAGCACATGTCCCTTCCTTTTAAGGACAAACCCAAAAGTGGCATACAACAGTGTTGTTCACATTCCACTGGCCAGAATTTGGTCATAAGCTTCAAGAGAGGGTGAACATGTCTTTAATGAGACAGCTATATGCCCCACTAAAAACTGGAGTACCATCGTTAAAGGAAGAAAGGGAAAATGGGTTTTTAGTGGACAACTAGCTGTCTCTGCCATAATCTATTTTATATATTTGGACATTTTAAATGTGATTCTCTAAGTAGATAGTACTTCACAGAAAATAGATAAGAAAATAAGTACCAGGTATTTCAAGAATGCCAGTTAATGAAATGATGGAATTTTTACAGAGATGCTGCTGATTCAGCTAAGAATGTTGTTTTCTTTCCTTTAAGGTCCTTCATGGTAGAGACTTCTAAATTATGGATCTAGACAATTGGTTCAAAATTTTGAACCAATTGTCTAGATCCATAATTTAGAAGGCAGTCCTTGCATTGCATCGTTTCAGTATTTACAAAGTTCAGTGTTACCATCGTTTAGTTCAATATGCCCAGTTCCCCAACACCACAGTTCAAATTTCAGTTACCATGTTATATAACTGTGGGTAATTGTATCAAGTACAAACTTTGTGCCAACTCTTCAGTCCACGAACCACTACATAAATAACAGAAGCATTTAATGGTCACTGGTCCATCATGTTACTGTTTTCAGTGATTGTTAAAGTCTGTCAGTGATTGGTTGCTACACATCCATTACTGAGTTTATGCACAGAGAGTGGTGTGTAGCTGTGTTGCTTCCTTGTTTACCAGTGATTAAACCCATGTGATATTTTTAGAAAAATGAATAACTGAAAGAAGAAATTGGCCAACCAAAATGAAAGTGCAGCAAGGCAAAAAGTGCTAACACTGGCAGTGAAATTCTAATCAAATATAAATGGAATTATAGAAGAAATAGCTGATCACAGAAATATCATCACTGTCATCCTTTGAGACACTTAAATCTTCAATCAGAGGAACTGTATCTTTCAGGGTTCTCCAGAGAAATAGCACCAACTGGGGGGGGAGGTGTGTGTGTGTGTGTGTGTGTGTGTGTGTGTGTGTGTGTGTGTGTTCAGGAGGGAGAGGGAGAAGGGAATAGGGAGAAAGGCAGAGACAGAGACAGAGACACAGAAAGAGAGAGTTGTTTTAAGGAATTGACTCACCTGTTTATGGAGGTTGGCAAGTTCAAAATCTGCAGAGTGCTCAAGCAGGCTGAAGACAGGGGACAGCTGATGTTACAGTTCAAGGTTTGACCAAAACTCTAGGCCCCATGGCCCAACCAAGGTGATACATAAAATTAAGCATCATAGAAACTTAATGAAATTGAATTTATTGATGTACATTAAGAAAGTGGCTATGACAAGCCAGATAAAGATGTCCCAAAGGAAGTGATGGTGGTAAAAACAACAACAAAATTCACATTAAAGGATCTCTTGGGATGTTTTACAACATTTAAACCACAAAGGATAAAATCTTGGAAGCTAAGTTGAACTTAGAAGAGAGCATGAGAGGGCTCCAGGGCATAGACAAGATGCTCACTCCACATCATGTTATACAATAAAAAGAGGAAGGCAAGTTCTGTTTAAGCTATTTTGACAAGGAAAAAGAAATAAAACACTAATTCTGAATATTTCTAATTCTTTAAATTTCAGTATACTGAATTAGTATTAGTTTTGATATTTTTTCATTTGGACAGAAATTTTAAAGATCACAGAACAATCATAATTATTTCACATTGATTATTAAGATTAATTTGTCTGCCCTGGCTAGTATGGCTCAGTGGTTCGAGTGTTGTGCCGTAACTGAAAGTTTGTGGGTTCGATTCCTGATCAGGGCACATGCCTAGGTTGTGGGTTCATCCCTGTTTGGGGAGCCTATGTCTGCAACCCCTGGTCTGGATGTGTACGGTCCCCAGTTCCCATGCAGATCCCTGGTCTGGGTGCGATGCTTCTCTCACATCGATATTTTGCTCCCTTCCTTCCTCTCTCCCTTCCTCTCTCTCTCTAAAAAAGCAAATGAAAATGTCCTTGGGTGAGGATAAAAAATAGAATTAAAAATTGATTTGTCTCACTTCAGTTTCCAAAGTCATTTTTATGATCCTTAAGTATCATGCAAAGTGGGACAACTTGTATAAGATTTCATTTAAAGAGATTCTCTGGTGGCTCAAATGAAAACTGTTTCTAGGACAATGGGAAAAGGGTGGTAACTTCCTTGTGTACCCTAAATTCCTAGTAAGGTGTTGGTGTTTAGAAAATATTGGCTTTGTTTTTTCAGTGAACAGTGTTTCTGGGTCAGATGAAGAACAATGGAGTAATGTTAAGAGGACATTAGAAACCAAGTCTCTACTTGGTCAATGCCTAAACCCCTAAACCTAAGCTTCAGTTTCCTGATCCAGCACGTAAGGGTAATAATAGTGGTCATATCTATTATAGGGTTGTTATGAACACAGCACATAGTGCTAAATAAATGTCAGTTTGACCAGGAGTAGTTAGTCCCCAAAAGTTCTCATAACCCACTGATTATAGCTGAGGCTAGGACATGAAGGCTGCCTAGGTGCTGGTTGGGGGTGGGGGTGAATATTTGGAGCAAGAAAGCCAAGTCCCTTGAAGGTACATACATGTATACATTTGGACCAAACATATTTAATACTTTGCCCCAGTCCTTAATCCCATTCCCTATGACATTTGTGCTCTCTAAATGGAGGCTGAAAGGTTCAAAGTTGGAAGAGGAATAAAGAAACTAATCTTAAGTCTGGCCATGGGTCTCCTAGTGGTGCATTGCATACTCTTACCTTTTTAGTTTCTCTCTGTCATCTATACTCCTTACCACAAAAAAAAGTAAAATAAAATAAAAACATGCTCAAGTCTTCCACCTCCAAAAAACTAACTGCCCACCCTGAGCTACCATTGTTCTCTATATTCTGTCAGTTTCAATTTAGCTGCCACCTCTTCCAGTTTTCTGAAGCTCGTCTTCCCAATTTCCAATGTCCAGTAGTCGGCACTCAGGTTCTCGGATCAGAGAGCAGCTCTCTAGCCACTACTGCACTGTCCTCCTTGACCCCCCCTTCCCCCATGCTTTTGGGACATAGCACCAGGTCCTAAGACTTCTTGTTTCCCTTGTCCCTAAATGTCTCTGGTGCCCAGTCTTCTGAATTTGAGCCCTTTATCATTTTGTTCTAAAAGTTCTTTTGTGTACTTTTCATCATTCCAGCTGTGGGTATCTCATATATCTTCCCTTCCAGCCCTCACCCGTCTCGGGACCCACATTTTAATTTATAGAGTCCACCAGCATCTCAAGTTCAAATGTGCTTTTCCCTCCTTCTGCATTCATTCAGTCTCATCACTTCTAGAAGCAGATCCTGGTCCCAGCCAAACAGTTAGACATGGAAGAAAAGGTTACTCTAGATAGATATAGAAAACAAAAGGAACTGATTTTTGACTCCTAAATTTGTAAAGGTGTTGATATGGGTTTAAGTTAAAAGGTTTTAAATGTTTATGTATTTTCCCAAAAAGTATTCTAGTCTACCAGATGAGACGAATTCTCCATGACATGAGTGAAAGCAGCTTTTCATCTCTTTTGCAAATACCACTGGTTGCAAGGACTGTGAAGCCATTATGGAGGCAGGTACCCAGGAACAATGTTGAACATCTTTTTTCTTGCTGTAGAGTGAGGACTACTCTCAACACTAGCCCAAAGCTCATTGTTCCTTGATTGCGTAACAGAAGGGACTCCTGCACATACCCCAATACCTTAGTCCCAACATTTTGAGTAGAACTATGACATTCTTAGGTCTCCTAGAATGGATGTTGAGAGCATTGTATAGTAAAGGGGTGGGTGGCCCCTCAGGAAACTCTTGTATCCAGGCAAATGGACAACTGGAGAGCTTTGGCTGTTTGGTGGAAACAATTTTTAATAACTATGTGGATCAAATTGATTATCTCTTGTTTCCCCCCATATTTCTAGTTCTTCTTTCTGAATTACATGTTTCTGTGAATCTTCGATCCACAGGCTCGATACTCTGGAATCATCTTCAAAAATTTCTCTCTATACTGGGCATCTATGGAATTGTCTGCTCACCATCTTTCCCTTTTTTAAGAAATGACTCACTACCTACCTTCCCCAACACTAATTGCAGTGGGAGGTTCCCATGTTCTAACATAGTCCCATCCATCCCCTACCCTTAGCCACTGTAGATTTGTTCTAGAGGGGCATCTGAACCAAGATAGAATAATGAGAGTATTAGGAAGATTTAAGTTGTATGTAAAAGAAAACCTGATGAACAGTACCCTCATTTATTTTTTGGTTCATGGTCCCGAGCTCAATCCACTGAGCCACACCAGCCAGGGCCCTTAATTATTTTTTTCCCACATAACAAGAACTCCCAATGGTAGGCAGCCCAGGGCTGGTGCATCTGCTCAAGGATGTCATCAGAACCCAGCCTGTTGTTGTTCTTATTGTTCTACAAACTTTTTTCATGGGACTTTCATAACCTAGATTACAAAATGGTTGCTGGAACTCCAGATACCAAATGCGTATTACTGTAGGGGAGAATTATTTTGGTGGGGGGGAGCTAAAGACAGAGAAGGTAAAGAACTTTAGGGACTTATAAAGACTCTCTTTTATAAAATGTTTCTAGAGTATTTGAGTGGTATATATACCTCTATGAAAAAGTAATTTTAAAATTACTTCATGTTGGGGACCGCTTTGTGTGGTATCAGGAACCGCAGCCCTGTGCAAGCCAGGCCGTGAAAAAGGGCTTGTAAGTCTCCACCATAAAACTGGGAACGCTGGGAGGCAGATACAATCGAAGGTTAACACCGTGGGTTCTCGTGGGAAATCTGGCCTAAAGAATACATTGTATCCACTGAAGCTTGCTCTGCTTTGCACTTCCCTGATAAGGAAAAACCAGATGTTTAAGCTCCAAACAGAAAGAGTAAATTCCTAAATTCAGGAGCCAGACCTTAATGACCATCTGATGTCAGCATGTCTAGCAGACCCTGACTTGAGGCAAATCTCTGTGTTCCTTCAATTGTTATCTATGATCTATCTGCTTTCTGTAAATATAGCCTTTAGGCACTGATTGATAAGCTTTGCATGCATGCTGTATATGTTCTTAATAAAAGCCACTTCAGAGAAGAGCTCAGGGCATTCTCTTCTAGAGGAAATTGTCTTCTTTTCTTTTCTTTTCTATATATTTTATTAATTATGCTATTAGTTGTCCCACTTTTTTCTCCCTTTTATTCCCCTCCACCTTGCAATGTCCTTCCCCCAGCAACACCCTGTCCCCCAACCAAGTTCATGTCCATGGGTCATACATATAAGTTCTTTGGCTTCTCCATTTCCTATACTATTCTTAATGTCCCCCTGACTATTTTGTACCTACTATTTATGCTGCTTATTCCCTGTACCTTTTCCCCCATTTAACCCCCCTCCCTGCCCCTCCCCTCTGATCTCCATTTCTATGATTCTGTTCCTGTTCTAGTTGTTTGCTTAGTTTGTTTTTGTTTTTGTTTTTTTAGGTTCAGTTGTTGATAGTTGTGAGTTTGTTGCCACTTTACTCTTCATAGTTTTGATCTTCTTCTTTCTCTTAGCTATGTCCCTTTAACATTTCATATAATAAGGGCTTGGTGATGACAAACTCCTTTAACTTCACCTTATCTGGGAAACACTTTATCTTCCCTCCATTCTAAATGATAGCTTTGCTGGATAGAGTAATCTTGAGCGTAGGTCCTTGCTTTTCATGACTGAATACTTCTTTCCAGCCCCTTGTCTGCAAGATTTCTTTTGAGAAATCAGTTGATAGTCTTATGGGAACTCCTTTGTAGGTAACTGTCTCCTTTTCCCTTGCTGCTTTTAAGATTCTCTCGTTATCTTCGATCTTGGGTAACTTAATCATGATGTGCCTTGCTGTGTGCTTCCTTGGGTCCAACTTCTTTGGGATTCCCTGAGCTTCCTGGATCTCCTGGAAGTCTGTTTCCTTTGCCACGATGGGGAAGTTCTCCTTCATTATTTTTTCAAATTAGTTTTCAATTTCTTGCTCTTCCTCTTCTTCTGGCACCCCTATGATTTGGATTTTGGAACATTTAAAGTTGTCCTGGAGGTTCCTAAGCCTTTCCTCATTTTTTTTGAACTCTTGTTTCTTTGTTCTGTTCTGGCTGAATGTTTATGTCTTCCTTCTGCTCCCAATCATTGATTTGAGTCCCGGTTTCCTTCCCTGCACTATTGGTTCCCTATATATTTTTCTTTATTTCACTTTGCATAGTCTTCACTTTTTGCTCCATTTTTTGACCATACTAAACCAATTCAGTGAGCATCCAGATTACCATTATTTTGAACTGTGCATCTGATGGGTTGGCTCTCTGTTCATTGGTTAGTTCTGTTTTTGGAGCTTTGATCTGTTCTTTCATTTGGGCCATATTTCTTTGTCTCATTGTGCTTGTTATGTTGGGAGGGGCTAAGCTTTCAGTATTGCCAGGGTGGGGCAACCGAGGTCCCTCCATTGTGATGTTGTGTGTGGTGGAGGGGTCCGAGAGGGAACAGAGCTGCTTGCTCAGCTCTCACCTGTCTTTCAGTCCCTTCCCCCACTTCCCACAAGCAAATTGGACCCTTCTGGTGCTGATTCCTCGGTGGGTGGGTTTGTGTACGTTCTAGGACCCTGTGGGTCTCTCCAACAGACTCTCCTGTGAGGCTGGGAGTTTCTCCTGCTGCCACAACCCCCACACGTTTTTACCTCCAGAGGTCTTGAGGCTTTCTTTTCCCCTCACTCAAAGGCTGTATTGTGCGGTCGGCTTCTGTCCCCCGCTGCTCCTCATGGTTTATCTGCATGCAAACGTGGGAACTCCCAGACCGCCAGCCACCACCTCGCCTGCGTTGTCCTCCTGCCACTGGCTTACTGCTCGTCCTCTCCGCCCCAGCTGCCCGTCTCTGCCCCTCCTATGGGTCTGGATGAATGTTTCTTCAGTAGCTCCTCGTTGGACTTCCATACAATTCAATCTTCTGGCAGTTCTGGTTATTTTTTGTTTTTAAATTTGTTGTCCTTCTTTTGGTTGTGCAAGGAGGCCGCCTTTCCCTCTTCTTGACAGCCCTTGGTATCTGGAATGACTTGTTATTTCATCTGCAGCGAATTAGAGGACTCCAGTTGAGGTCCTCCACAACTTCATTAGAATTCATCACCCTCATTAGAATTTTGAATAGATTGGCAGAAGTGTCCCAAGGCAAAGATATCTATTTGGAAATACTTTGTTCATAATTAGCCTGAGTTTCTGAACTGAAACATAACTGAAACTGAACTAACTGAACCGAGTCACTGTAATAATATATTTCTAAAGTTTGACTTTCAAAATTTGAGAATTGGTGAAAACAGCACAATTCAGTAAAGCTAGTGGGAATTATGGATGTGTGTGTGCGCCTGTGTTTAGAAGGCAGTAGAGCTGCCTGTCAGAGGGATGTCAGAGTCCCTTTTAATTTTCTTTGGCAAAAGGGCAGATGAATATACCATCAGCAGGCCCAAAGTCAGTTATGTTCAACAGGGCTTTGGAGAATAGAGGCCGGGTAAAGTTCATAAGGATTCTGAGAAGCATGTGTAATTTGAAAAATGATATTTAATATACCTATACCTCCTGAGTGTGTATAAATCTAGTCAGAGTCTTTTCGGCTGGTGTGGTCACATAGGACATAAAGCATTGCAGGAAACTGGGTTTGAAAATTGATGAGAACACCCACCTTATACATTATGTTTCATAACTTAGTGTAAACTTTTTATCTGTGTCTGCGAGTTTTCTAATGCTTGAAATTGCTTGAATGGGGGTTCCCTTTTACTCTTCACTGACAAATCAGGTTTGAATACTAGTATCCTTCCTGTAGACAATTTGAACCCCCAGGAAGGGTGATTTAAACTCACATTAACCAGACTGTTAAGATCTTTTTTAAACATAGCAATCTAAGGTGAAGGTAGGGAGAGTGCTGGAAGCCAGTGTAGGAAATGAGAGAGGCCCTTTGCACAGAGAAGCTAAAGATAGGGAGAGATGGAAACCTGGAGACTAGCACACAATTGGCTTAATACCAGCCTATCTGACTAAACAAATGTTCAAAACGGCCTGTGCCTGCTTATCTTTCACTAACTTTATGGGTAATCTTGGAATCAGAGCAATAATGAAAGGGGTTCTTTAAGATGGACCAGAGAGGTTTCTTCCTGATGAAATTCACATTATCACCAGGCCCAGCCAAACCTCACCACAGGCATCTAGAAGAGACAAAACAAAACTCCTAGAGTGATGGTTCTTATCTTTCCTTTCTTCCCCTGGGCCTCTCAGCAACCATGATGAAAAGCTTCCTCCAAAGCGGTTTATTCACTTCTCAGCCCAGGCCTTTCCTTTTCACTAAGAGTCAGCTGTGCCCACCCAGCTAACATCATCTCCACATGTGAGAGTTGCCAGATGCAGCTGTAGATGGACAAACTACACTGCCTTGAACAACTGGTTTGCGCATAGCTGTTGAAGCTCCATCACTGCATCTAGCCATTAAGAAAAACTGGTAGAAACCACCACCAGTGGCTTAAATATATACTACTAGAAATTAAAATCAGCCCTGACCAGCGTGGCTCAGTTGGTTGGGCACTGTCTGCAAAGTGGAAGGTCACCAGTTGGTTCCATGTCAGGGCACATGCCCTGTCTGGGTGCATAGGAGAGGCAACCAACGGATGTTTCTCTCCCTCTCTTTCTCCTTCCCTTCCCCTCTCTCTAAAAACAAATAAATACAATCTTAAAAAATAAAATAAAATCATTCTGTAGACATAAGGGGCAAATTAGCCCAGAACAATCATTCTTACACTTTTATGTTCAGACAACATGGGACTGCAATATGGTTACGGGAACAAAAAACCTGTCTATCAGATCTACATTAGCTTCTTTTCCTATTTTTTTAAGAGTGTGTGTATATGTGTGTGTTTGGGGGTTGGGGTAGAGAAAATGTCAATGTTTTTCTTGCCTGTTTTACAGGAATTGTTCGAAGTACTAAACTTGTGAAATAGTTGGCAGCATCCTACAACTGTAGGATGGTGATAAATATTTTTAAATCTCTTATTTATCACCCAAACACATCAGGTCATAATTTTATGTTGGTCTAGTAAAACAATCTCTATTAGAGATAGTTTTCCTATCTCTAATCAAGTGGGCACTACTCTAGGAGCAAGGCCTGGTAATATTTTAATGATAGAACTGTGATATTAAGTTGATCCCAGAAAGTATTTTCCCAGGAATTCTTAGGAACCTTTCACAATCTTTTTCAGACTTCCTTCAGAAACTCACCCATAGACAAAAAAATCCTACAAGTTCCACAAGCTCTATGGGGCTAGAACCAGGGACCCAGGAACGAAGTGGTCTTCCAAAAGTCAGGATTTGCAATCCTGTTTGAAAATGTAGGTCGGGCGGGGAATCTCAGGCCATATTTCTGTCCCAGTCAACTCGCCGGTGTCCAGCCTTCCTCTGCCTTCTTCCTGTGGTTGATTGAACAGCACACCAGGGCTGTAATTTACAAGCCTCTTTTATCTCTGCCTACGCTCCCACTGTGCTCTGGCACCCTCTGCAGTCCGGCTTTCTTTCCGTCGACACACCCTTCGGTGGAAAGCGGATCCTTTATCTTTCCCCGCAGCAGTCTTGGAGGCGGCGATAGGAGCCGCACTACAGCTCCCAGAATCCCCCGCTCGCCAGCCACCGCCTCCCGCGGGTTACTACCCGCCTCCCAGGAGCCCAACCAGGTACAAGATCTTCTTCGCTGAAAGTTTCCTGACCCATCGCGGCGTGTTGGCTCGGGACTACTGGGAGCGCCCCAGGGCCGATCTCCGGGACGAGGGCACTGCCCAGGGTGACGACGCGAGAGCATGGCCTTGCACCTGGGCAGGCTGAGCGCAGGCCCCTGCTGGCGCGTGGCGCGTGGCGGCTGCGGAGAGCTGCGCGAATGGTCCCGACGCTGCCCGGCCCGACGCTTCTGCCGGCCCCCTGGCGTGGCCAGCGCGGAGCAGACCCGCGGGCTGGGGCGGGGCGCGATGGCCAGAGGCGGCTCTCGGCTGGGGACCGGGCTGGCCATGGCGCTGGCGGGGCTGGCGGGACTAGGCGCCGCCGCCTTTGTGCACTCAGAGCGGGCGGAGATGGTGCCCAAGATCTCGGGGGCGCAGGGCCCCTCGCCGGGGAGGCCGGAGGAGGAGGACGAGCTGGCCCGCCGTTGCAGCGGCTTCATGGCCTCGCCTGTGACCGACCTGCGCGAGCTGCAGAGGAGGCCAGGTGACACGAAGACCAAGATGGAGCTACTGATCCTGGAGACCCAGGCCCAGGTGTGCCGGGCGCTGGCACAGGTTGATGGCGGCGCCAGCTTCTCTGTGGACCGGTGGGAGAGGAAGGAAGGTGAGGAGGTCGGCATGTAGCGAGAGGTGAAGATGGGCAGAAGGGGTCGGGCTTTAGGTGGCCGGCAGAAAATGACTCACAATAGGGAGTGGGAGTAGGAAAGGGGTGTCTGCTAGATTAAAAGGGACACGGTTAAAAAGATTGGAAGGGTCTTCAGCCTTCTTCTGACAGGTGTGGAACCAGATCTGCTGTCACTCTAGTACTGGACATTTCAAAGTTTTTGCAGTTGTATAATGGTGTTTTTCGTAGAAGTCTTAGGGTTATTTTAGCCAACAAGCGTGGATGTCCAAATTTGTACCTGAGCGTAGATGTCCCCCATATTTCATCTCTTTCTCTTGGTGCATTTACACCTTCCCGTTCTTTGGAGATGGAAAGAGAAAATGGGCCCCTCTTTGCTAAGTGTCAGCCAGACTCCTCTAGCCAAGGATGCCATTGTGTCGCTGTCCCAGATTGCACGATATTTGATTGGTTTGTCAGTAGTTCTACAAAATGCACCAATCCGTTTCCTTCCAATATTAAATACCTTAGTATTACAACCCAGTTCTTACATATTCATGACCATTTTATTACTTATACAGTGAAACCCCACATCTTGGTCCTAAACTTGAAGGATTTCTGACTTTTCTGCAGCAACTTCTCATCAGCTGGTCTTGGGCTTTGATACTGCCATATTTCTATTAAGTGAAGTTTAACCTGGTTTTCCATCTTGTAATGTTTTCAAGTAAAGACCATTGAACCAGGACACAAAATCTCAAGTACTAGACTAGCTGTGTGACCTTCAGAAGTTAACCTTTTTTGTGTGTGCCTCTGTTTCCTCAGCTATGAAACGAAGTTAGAAATAACATATGAGGGTATTATAAAGATTAAATGAGATAAATGTCAAGTGTGTAAAATAGTGCCTTGATGCATATTGGTTTGGCCAAAAAGTCTGTTACATTTTTTTCTGTATGGTCTTTCTAGAAACAATTTTGTTAGATTGTATTGTGACAGCTGTCATATCAGCTTGCACTTAAAAAAAAATAACTTATCAAAATTGGTGAATTTTTGTGCAATCATTTTAATATTGAAGGTGGAAGAAATATGCGACATTTTCAGCATATTATTTTTTATTTCAAGAAAGGTAAAAATGCAACTGAAACATCAAAAAAAGATTTGTGCAGTATATGGAGAAGGTGCTGTGACTGATCAAATATGTCAGGAGTGGTTTGCAAAGTTTCTTGGTACTATTGATACTTTGGCCAAATAATTCTTTGCTGTCGGGCTGTCCTGTGCACTGGAAGATGTTTAGCAGCATCCTTGTCCTCTACCCACTGGAAGCCAATAGCGGGAGATAGCTGATATACTCAGAATATCTGAATGAACAAAGTTATTGGTGAAAATGAAAAATGTGTGTTTTATTTTATGGAAGAAATGAAACAGACTTTTTGGCCAACCCAAAAGAAAGCACTGAGACAAATTGGGCCACTTGCCAGGTACGTGTCCTTGGATGAGGTGTTTTGCCTTTCTGTGTCTCTGTTTTCTCATTTGAAATATACAGGAGTTGTACTGGATCGTCTTATGTCTCATCAGCTCAAAAAAGTTTTAGAAATAAAACAAGGCAAACATGAACCTTTATGAAACAGTTGCTCTGGTGGAACCTCTAGTGTTTTAAAAAAAACAAACAGACCTGCTAATGTTAGTAAAACTTATATACTTAAACGACACTTTGTATCTCAGTTTAAGGTTCCAAATCCCTTACATGGTCAAATATCTACTGTTTTTCAATTGCATGTAAACAAAATTAAAAGGCAAACAGCACACTGAGAGAAAAAACAGCAGAAACAACATGATGCTCTCTAATTCGGTAATAATACAACAGTCTTCAAGTATACCTATTCCTGTTTTAACCTTAGCTTTCTTTCATATATTACAACCACAGCAGCATTATTTGACGTTCCAGTGACTGATTTTAGATAACAGCATAAAAATGTAGAAGAAATACCCAGTTTGGTGATTTGGGGAGATAATTTTTGCCTGCGGTCAGTAGCAAAAGTCGTAAAGCTAAGCTAATTATCTAATTTTATTACACCTGAAAATTGTAAATACACAGAAATTATAGAAAATACAGGAGGAAAATAACTCCTAATCCCACCACGTTATGCAAGGGTTGTTTTCAATTTTGCACTTTGTTTCCGATTTTTCATTCTCTCCTCATTTTACATTTCAATAAATAGGAGGTGGTGGCATCAGCTGTGTACTTCAAGATGGGCGTGTTTTTGAAAAGGCCGGGGTGAGCATTTCTGTTGTTCACGGAAATCTTTCTGAGGAAGCAGCAAAGCAAATGAGAAGCAGAGGAAAAATGCTGAAGACTAAAGATGGTAAGCCAGTCTCAGCAGCCTTTAATAGTTGTTGCAAACCATTCTTCCCACAAGTTTTACTTGTAAAGTAAATATTGCTTCTGTAAAAAGCATTTGGGTGCATATGCTTGATAAGCATGTTCATAATTACTTTTCTAAAGTTATATTTTAAGAAAAAAATTAAAAAGCAGCTTTTGGAAACTGATCCAGAAACCATGTTGGAGTTACTTTGCATCAAGTCAGGTGACTGAGTGTAGCTCACTGTGTGTTTTACTTTCCAGGTAAATTGCCATTTACTGCTATGGGTGTGAGCTCTGTTATCCACCCCAAGAATCCTCATGCTCCTACTATGCATTTCAATTACAGATACTTTGAAGTAGAAGGAGCTGATGGTAAGTGTGCCTGAAGCTGTGGAAAGTCTCACTGTGCAAAGTGTGTATTTTAAAACAGGTTAGAGTTTTAACAATAACAAGAAAGAATAAATATAATTTTAACTAGGTTTTTCAGGCTTATTCCTTGACAAGGGTAACGGACCATGCACTGAACATGAAAAGTGAATATGGTATTGGCTGGACCCTGACCTCCTCCATATTTCCTCCAGCACAGAAGGAATGATTTAATAAGCCTCAAGTTAAAGTGCATGCACACAGGGTTCTTTGCAAATATAAAGTGATTACATCTGAAGGAAAACCTCATGCTCAAGGTTAAGTTGATTGAGAGCTTGCTTTTGAAAAATATCTCCCACATGCATAGCCTCGTGAGTCACCAGTGCGTTATGAGATGGGTGGATTCTGCCTCATTGGGCACAGGTCGTTCCCCCCTGGCTCCCCCGTTAGCTAGGCCAGCTCTTCTCACCCGGCAGAGCATCTGTGCAGTGCCTCGCTCCGCCTGTTGGTGTCTCTGCAGGTGAAGCATTTAGAGTCAATGTATTTAACTTTTCATTTTGAAGCTACTTAGTTTGTTCAACCTTTTAATGTTTAAAAATTGGTAACTGGTACTGGCAACCTGTAGACCTAATTAAGCATATAAAGTAGTTATTCTCAAATGGTAACTTGTCTCCCTCAGCAGGTGCATTTTACCCTTTCCAGAGGAAAGGGAAGAAGGTGGCAATGGTTTTTAATAGAGGGAAAAGATCTCCTGGGTTTCTTTCTTTCTCTTTGTCTTTTTCTTTCTCTTTCTCTTTTTTCTTTCTTTCTTTCTTTCTTTCTTTCTTTCTTTCTTTCTCTCCCTCCCTCCCTCCCTCCCTCCCTCCCTCCCTCCCCCCCTCTCTTTCTTTCTTTCTTTCTTTCTTTCTTTCTTTCTTTCTTTCTTTCTTTCTTTCTTTCTTTCTCTTTCTTTCTCTCTTTCTCTCTCTCTCTTTCTTTCTTTCTCTGTAGATATCTGGACCAGAGACTTGCTTTTTTTTGTGACCTAGCAGAGACATTTTAAGCTTCTCATGTGATTCTAACATGCAGCCAGAGTTGAAATCCACTGCCTGGTCCACCCGTGTGGTGTTTGATCGTTCCCTTCCCCGTGTGTACCATTTCCCTGCCTGGTTCTACTCTCTCACTTTTTAATTTCCCACTTCCTCTTCTTTCCTGTCTAGGCCTTACTGGTCCTTCAGAGCTAAATTCAGGTTTGTTCTTTTTTTGGGGGGGGGAGGGGTTTATCATGCTTTATAAAATAAGCTGATAAATTAATACAGTGAGTAGTATGCCATATCTCAGAGTCCAGAGTCCAAGTCACATTCACATGTCTTGATTTGATAGGTACTAGGCAGTGGTGGTTTGGTGGTGGATGCGACCTTACTCCAACATACCTGAACCAAGAGGATGCTGTCCATTTTCATAGAACTCTAAAGGAGGCTTGTGACCGGCACAGCCTGGATCTCTACCCTAAATTTAAAAAATGGTAGGTAAAGGTATTGAACTTGTCATGATACCTAAAGTGTATTCTAGTCCTCACTAAATAACTTTTTTAGCTAATGAAGGTAGAACTGTTCCTTTGCCCACCAGAATTGGGATACCAGTTTTAAGTGGTTTTCATAAGTTATTTAATTAGGAATATTTGAATGTCTGCAGTAAAAATTGGGTAGCAGCATCTTGCTTGATGCCAGATGATTTAAGGTGATTTATACTTGTGAACCCAAGGCTTTTTAATACTATGGTAGGATAGTCTCATCCTAGATGAGAATTGTCTTTTTATTGCCATGGGAATGTATGAGGGCATAGGAAGGGCCGCAGGACTGCTAGGGACAGATGCAAATGGACTAGAGCTTTTGGACAAGGAGAAGGGTGGAACTGGACACTTTGTGAAAGAAACTCTGTAAAGAAAAGAAAAACAAGAATTGTGAGGAGACCCAAAGTGCTTGGTAGCTGTGACATGGAGACTAGGCATAAATTGTTTGGAATAAAAGCACTCAAACTGCTTAGAGCTAATTGGCATACTTGAAAAAGGGAGAACAGAAAGGTTTGTTTGTTTTTTCTTTTGCTTTTATAGCTAATAACTTTGGAATCTTGATGTCCTTTATGTAAGAGCATGGGGTTCAACTTTAAAATCTCCAGAAAGAGAAGGCATTTAAATATTCTTTTCATTTGATATTGCCACTGAAAACTGCACATCCATAGATGCACAGATGTAAGATGAAGGGTATTTTTTTCTCCCACAAGCCAGCATCCTTCTAGCAGGAACACTGGTAGGGTAGACAGTCCCTTTTTTTGGTTTTCTCTTTTTGTCATTTTATCCGGGTAATAGTACTTAATATCTAGGATGGAGGCTAGTTTTAAAAAAAGGACTTTTTAGTGTAAGTATTTAGCAAATTTCTGAATTTCATAATTAAGAGAGGTTTTGAAATAATGTGATTTGGTTAAAGCTGAGTTTACAGCCTTGCTTGGGATGTTAACACAGTGTGCATGTAAAGGAAAGCCAACAAGTCACCGTTGAGGTGACTTATACCGGTGCAGCAGTTCTGGGCATTTATATCTGCTGGCTATTTTTAAGAAACTTTTAAATAGCTGTTAGTTTTCTCTTGTACAGGTTTTTCCACTTAGAGACCCTTATTCTATAGAGATCATCAAAAGAACCATTTCTTCAACGTAAACTAGTCTACACATTTAACATTGAGGAAATGACTTCTTATGAAAGGTTCTCTAGGAGGCATAGGTGGGGAAAAACTCAAGAACAGCTTGATAGTTTCATGTGCTGGCTCACAAGGGTAACCTTTAATATGTTGGAAGACTCTTACGCTCTGAACGTGTCCTTCCAACATCCCTTCTCTCAGTCATGCATGCTATCGAGTCATCAGATTTTATTGCTAAGGGAGACCTTAAAGATTATTTACTATACCTCCTTTGGTGAATAAATAATTGATTCAGAGAGCTGAGGGGCTGGTGCCCAGTCTTGGGCCTGGTTGTGGTTTTGTTGGTAGAAGATTCCTCTCCTGCCTCTTTGAAAAGCAGCAATGCTACTGAGGGTAGCAGCATCACTTGTTCCCAGAAATATAGCACTAATACTGGGCTGTTTGTCGTTTCACTAAAGGTCTTAGAATACTGTATGCTCTCAGGGTTGTCCAACCTTTTGGCGCCTCTGGGCCACACGAGAAGAGTTGTCTTGGCCACACATTAAATACATTGTGACATGTAATCACAATAAAATCTCATAATGTTTTAAGTAAATTTACGATTTTGTGTTGGGTTGCATTCATAGCCCTCCTGGGTTTCATGTGGCCTATGAGCCGCAGGTTGGACACCCTGACTGCCTGCTTGCTTTGCACATAAAAGTAAAAGCACATTCTACATTGGCGCTAACTGCAGAAAATCTACCTAAAGTCCTAGTTTTACTCTCATAGTTGGACAAAGAGTAAGGACACTATGCTGGCATTAGTAAAGGATAGTGCTCTAAGTTGAAACACTTACATTGATTCTCATGCCTTTGGCTTTTTCCCTTTGGTCTCTGATTTGGCCTTGCTCTGTTTTCCAGGTGTGATGATTACTTTTTTATAGCCCATCGCGGGGAGCGCAGGGGCATCGGGGGTATCTTTTTCGATGACCTTGACTCTCCATCCAAGGAGGAGGTGTTTCACTTTGTGCAGAGCTGTGCCCAGGCTGTCATTCCTTCTTATATTCCCCTTGTGAAAAAGCACTGTGACGACTCATTCACCCCTCAGGAGAAGTTGTGGCAGCAGCTCCGGAGAGGACGGTGAGTGAGGGAAAGGAGAATAAACCACCTCATTGTATAACTGCGGGGGAGCAGCTGCAGTAATGGTGGTGTGTTGTCTTGGGCAGATACTTGGCCAGTGCTGTGTTAGTGCTCATTCTGACTTCTTTCCATAACTAGATGAATAGTAAATGAATAAAACATTGTGTAAAATACTATTATAGAAAGGGGAAAATTTATTTCTTTAGTCTATAAATCAGAGATTCATAATAGGCATGTAGTAAGTCCTTGCTGAATTTAATTCAGCTGGTTTCGTTTAGGTAGTCTTCTAGCAATACCCTGCAGCCTTATGCCAAAATAACAGGTATCATTTAAGGTTTTTGCTACTTTTTAAATTTGGAATCACACCTTTTTTTACGGTCATTGTTAAGGGTTCATAGAAATTGTTTTAATGAAAATAATCATTTTAGAAATTATTCACACTTAATGATAACATTTACTAATTAAGGAGTCCTTACTATGTGCCAACCAATGTATGAGTCAGTTTGCATCTAATTTTTTCCACAAACCAATCATTAATCATTTTCTAAATGATAAAACTGCTCATCTAGAAAGACAAGTTCCTTGCCCAAGATTATACAGCTGGTAAATAAAAGATGCCAGGTGTACGACCAGGTTATCAGGACTTCAAAACTTGCAGTCTTTCCCATTCATGAAGGAAGTGGTTGAAGCGGGTTTGTGTTTCCTACCCTGATGCTCCCCCTTAGCCTGCCTGCTCTGTGCATTGAGCTTGGTGAGCTCACTCGGGTGATCACTGTAAAATTATCTTCACTGGGGTACACTTGTGACTCAGCTGCAAATTACCCACTCTGGCAGCTCACGTGTGTTTCTCGGTGCCATCTGAATTGTCTGTATACTGCTGGTCCATAGCTGTAAAATGGATTTTCTCATTTCAGTTCATTCTGTCTCAGGCATATGATACTTTGGGTACTTAAGGAAGTAAGGCTAGAGCCTAGGAAAGGTCAACTTAAATAATGTCCCAAGTCTAAAGATAAATGTTGGTGTTTATTCTACCTTAGGACTGCCTGTGCTTTCTGGGTGTCCATTTATTACCTTGCGAAAATGAGGGTTGATTAATTTTTTTTCTTAGAAACTTCTTCAACAATGCGTCTGTTTTGGAACGTATTTGTTGTTCTTCCTGTGATTTCTCAAATACACTTTTACTTGTTTGTCCTCTTTCCCTTGACTCCTAGGCCCCCAAGGGCTAGGCTCTGTGTGGGCTACAAAGGTGAGCATAATAATAACATGGACCTGTGAAAAGAAGCTCACAGTTTAGTGGGGAAAGTATATCTAAGAGGATAACTGAAAAAGAAAAAAAAAAACCTTATGGAAAGTACAGTATTCTAGCTTTGCATAAGATTTCATATGCAAAACCGGCAGGGTTTGTGAATACTAAGGATGTGAAGCCTTTAACACTTCTTAGACATAGGAATAATGTATTTTTGTGGGTCTTTTTGGTTTTTTTCTTCATTATTTAATGGCAAGACATTTTGCAGTTCCATTTATAAATATCATTGCAAGTAGTCTGGTTTTTTGAGATAGAAGTGTGGGATGTTAGATTAACTTTCAGTTCTACCACCACTGGTCAAGGAGAGCCCCCTTTTACCACCCTTATCTCTGGGCCTTAAGCTGGCAGTAAACTCTGGGGCTAAAGATTACCCTAGCTCTTCACTGCACTTATCAGCACTGTCTTCACTTTGTAACACGTCATTTACAACAGCATCTGCTCCTTCAGAGGTCACTCTTCCTCACCTCCTCCTGCTCCGAAATGAGTTTCCCATGCAGTGGTCACACTGCTTCCCTTTTGGCTTTACAGTGTTTTATTTGACTCGTTTAGTCTCTTGCCTTCAGATACTATTCTCTTCTCAGACTTTGAACTTCAGTTAAGATGTTATAGTCTCCCCACCCCCTCATCGGAGAGCAGAAACTAAAGATTTTTAACTTACTGTTGTTTTGTTGTATTTTGGGGAAGGGAAACAGGATACAGTTTAGGCATTAGTTAAATTGAAGGGAATGATGAAAGTCCATAATCCATAGAGAGGATTAACATAGGGAAAGAATCCAAAAGCTCTGGTCTAAGTGAAACCTGGTAGGAGTCAGAGAGGCTACTGGAGGGGGAGGGGCATCATTCACTGGAAAGGGAAAGCAGCCGGGGATCCTCCAGGAAGCTGATTTAGGGAGCTCCTGACAAGGCGCTTTGATAAAGACATCAATACAAATTACAGAACCACAGCCATTCCTTAAATCCCACGTTTCAGAAAGGGAACATCAGGCAGGGATGGGAAAGGGCCGAGAGACTGAAGGTCTTTTCTATGGTCTTAGAGAGGAAGGAGTTAAGAAGATTTGCTTAAATTATATTTTGCATACTAAATTATATTTTGCATAGTAATAAGATTCTCTTAATTATATTTTGCATACTAATAACTATTTAATACCTTATTATACAGGCATAAGGCATGTCTGTAGAATAAAGTTGAGCACTGCACCTCAACCCGCTATCTTTTATTATGATTGCCATGAATCCACAAGAAGACTGAATTATATTACCACTTATTAATGTTATTTAACTACTTCAATAGAAGGAAATATCTAGAATATGTTAGTAAATATTAATAGATTGCTGTTATCTGCATGTTATAACATGTGAGTTATAGGCAGTGAAATGAAATCTTTGAACTCTTTGACTTCAGGCTTATTATACAGGCATAAGGTTTTAAATAGTTATTAATTTACAAAATTCAGTCACTGATAAGTAAATAGTGAGGACTAGAAAGAGATTTATAGATATAATTTATTTAAATTTACTCAGAGCCTTTGCCAAGTTTCCACATACAATAGTGCTGTCTAAAAATTGAAATATTCCAGGATTCTAGAAGATGTTTTCTTCTATGTGTAATTAAAGACAGTAAGAAGTGGATAAAAGAGAATATTGGATGAAGTTTAGAGTAAGAGAGTAGTTTCTAAGTTGAGAAATGATCTGAAAGGGGTACTATTTATTGACACTTCTACATTTATGGATCATTCTAAATTCCTGGGTAGTAGAACTTACTACTTTTTTGAAATTGGGAAGAAGAGACCCTTTTTCAAAGGATCCAATAAGGTAGAAGGCAATCACAGGTTTTTAAGCTAGACAGAGTTTAGATCTGACTCTATGACAGTTAATGGAAAACTTGTACTAAACCAAGTTTATGTTGATGCTAAGGATATTTTTCTGAGAAAATAAAATTGAGTGCTGCAACTCAACCATTACCTTTTATTATGATTGCCATGAATCTACTGGAAGACTGAATTATATTACCTCTTATCAATGCTATTTAACTACTTCAATAAAAGGGAATATCTAGAATATGTTGGTAAATATTATTAGGTTGCTGTTATCTTCATGGCCTTTTGATTAGAAGACTTTTACCCTGTATTAGAATGTGTAAGTTATTGGCAGTGAAATGAGATCTTTGACTGAAATATCTCAGGCCATAGAGCAGGACCGGGGGGAGCTGTGTGCTATCCTCATCAAGGTGCCCTTTCATTTTCACGATTCTTGTGACTTAAAGTTCTCAGCTTTGTGTTCATACTTTTTATTTATTGGAAAACAGCCTTCTTATTTTATAACTGCTCTGTGTTGGGACCAAATCTGTATCCTATTGTTTGCTGAATAGAGTACCCTTTTATTTACGCCTGTCCAGATGGAGAAATCTCAGCTGACTGTAGACGGGTGTTTCCCGGACTAGCTCCAGCTGATGGAGGGTGGGCGGGAAGAAGCCCTCACCCCCTTTAAGAATTCTTTATGGACTTATCCTTAAGATAGATTTTACTCAGCTCACCCTTAATACTATTTGGTATCTTTATGTCAGGTATGTTGAATTTAACCTGCTGTATGATCGGGGTACAAAATTTGGCCTCTTCACGCCAGGATCCAGGATCGAAAGCATCTTGATGTCTTTACCTCTAACTGCCCGGTGAGAATAACATATCATGATAATTATTCCCCACACCCAACCCCCTAACTCCCATCAAGCAGGAATGTTGACAGTGCATATCTTACCTGAAGACATCACTGGTTTTGACTTTGTTGATTTTATAAGAAAATCATAGTCAAGTGATTAAGGAAAATCAAAATGGATATTTTAAGCAGTGGTGGGACGAATGATAGAGCTTTGTGTGGGAGCAGGGAAAGAAAGGATAGAGGGAGTGAAGGGGTGATGGTGTCTAAGGGGCCAGATTAACCTTCCCTACTTGGTTGTTTTCTCAGAAGAGGTATTTATTTGAATGTATCAGTTTTTTATACTTAATTTCATTAGAAATTATTGCACTTGGATGAAATGTCTTATTCTCCATTATGGAGAATTAAGCTTGTTCAGAAGTATGAGAGATCATTTCAGGTGCTCGGCATTCCTTCTTTGCTTTACATGCTGCTGTGAGCTTCCTGAAGGTTAATTAATTTGTGTGGGAAATTTTATTTTGTTTTATTTAAATTTTATTTTAGTTTTTATTTTTTTAAATTTTTATCCTCACCTGAGGACATACTTATTGGTTTTAGAGAGAGGGAAGGGAAGGGGAGAGAGAGAGAAACATTGATGTGAGAGAGAGACATCAATCAGTTGCCTCTTATATGTGCCCTAGCTGGGGATGAACCCACAACCTAGTCATGTGCTCTGAACAGGAATTGAACCCATGGTTTACTACACGACACTCCAGCCAACTGACCTACACTGGCCAGGACTGTGTGGGGAATTTTAAAGACATATGTTTATACTGGTGCTATTAGGTTAATGAAGATCTACAGTTGACTTTGTTACCTTTAGGAAAATGAGAATCATGTGTGTCCAGACTGAAATAGAAAAGATTAGGAAAAAACCAAAATTACTATTGTTTGCTTTACAAGAGCTAGAATCTTCTTTTCTCCATGAATTTAAATGTCCAAATAAGAAAGAACTACTGGGCGACATGGACAGTGTGCCTTGTGTCGTTCTGCCATGCAGATCGAGCCTTGTGAGATCAGTGCCCTCTGTGGTTGTCACGGCCTTCACAATGGCATTGGCTCTGTCTTTGCTTAGCTGATTGTCTTGGGAGTCTTATGTCCTTGGCTAAAAGCTTACATACATCACTGTGAGGTATTTCTGCCACTACAGAGAGGAGTGTGATGAAAAAGTAGAGATGAGTTCTTAAAGCCTCTGGCAATCAGCCTTATCACCTCTGGCTCCTAATCATGATGCACATTCCAAGCAGATATGGGTGGATTAGAAGTTACTCCCTTGCTCAGTTGAATATCATTAACACAGCGGGTTCCTTTTAGCTTCTCAAGGTCTATACTAAGGGGTCTGCAAACTTAAGGCTGCAGGATAAATCCAAGTCCAATTGTAGTTTGCCTATGTACAGCACTTGAGCTAAGAGTGGATTTTACATTTTTAAAAGATTTATTAAACACAAGAGAATATGCAGTAAACCATATGTGGCCCCACAAAGCCTAAAGCATTTGTTATGTGGCCCTTTATAAGGAAAGTGTGCTAACCCCTGGTCTAAGCCACTGTCTGCCAGACTTCATACTACAAGCTAACCATTTTGACCATATGTATATATTATCTGATATATTGTTTACTTTAGTTTTATACTCTTATTTTTTTCTGAGAGTTTATTTAAAAAGGCAAACCAATATTGCAATAAATAGAAATTAACACATAATAAATGTGTAAGTGTGAAGCTAAAAAGAGTTTGCCCATGGATCATCTCAGGTTCTATACTTTATAAAACCATGGTTTATAGTAAAAGTGCATTTTGGTTCTGGGATGTTAGTATTAGCCAAAGTATGCTTAGGAAGTAGGAAACATTCCTTTAGCAACAAATATTTTTTAAAAGCCTAGTGGGTAAAAGGCGTATTAGGCACAGTGGAGACAAAGAGGTATAAGATATTTTTCACTCCTTTCAAATTTTATTTTTCATTTATCTTAAGTAAAGAGGTATGCGTGTCAATTATTATATTTTTATTATTATATTTCTGCTTGTTTTGAATGTACCTAGCTGGGAGTACATGCATTCACCGTCAGAAAACTCCAAAGAAGCTGAAATTCTGGAAGTTCTACGCCATCCAAGGGACTGGGTGCACTGATGCAGGCAAAGCAGCCTCCCTGGGGATAGGGGACACAGAAGGCCTGCCCCCACTCCGCTGGCCAGCACCGTTGCCACTGTGTATCAGTTAGTTACCTGCATCTTGAGCCCCAGCCCTCACTCTGGAGTCTGCCTCCTTGGTGGGTGGAGAGATGTGTTTTAAGCACCACAGGTTTCCATTGGATGTTGTCGGGGGTGAGTGGGTGAGATGGCAACTTGTCAGAGTCCATTCGTGGGTATAATTCTCAATTACGCTTTTCGAACCACTTTATATGACTAGTTTAGAAAATATAACATTGGGTTTCCTGTACTGAGTTAAGGGAATTTAAATATTTTGTATCAGGGAACTTCCCATGTTATTTTCATTTCATATTTTTTTTTAAAGTTTTAGTTTCTATGAAAATCTGTCTTGGGATAAATTTATTTTCATTTATTCAATAAGGTTGAGTTTCTTAGTAATTTTAGAAAGCAACTTCAAGGTTAAAGTTTTACTTTGTGATTACCAAAGTTTCTTTAATCGTAATGTTTATATTTATGTATCTTGCTGTAGAAATCATAATATTGTATAATACTCACTTTTTTATAACAATAGATATTTGAGAACACTTGAAATTTTCTTAATCTCTGCATGCATTACAATTTAGTGATTACCTGTAGTTGTTAAGTCTACATCACTGTTATTTAATAAGGAACTTCCAATTTGTAACTTTGATTTTTGTAGAACTATAATTTGTTAATGTTGGAATTCTCTGCACTTTTGAATGTGAAAGCTTATAACATAAATTCTGGTATTTAAAATGTTCTATTGCAGACAGTTCTATATGGAAATCTGAACAACCCTAGGGATGTTATAAATATAGGTAGGAAATGTTATGAGTGTGAGAAGCATGTAGGCATTTTATAAATGTATTTTTCTTTTAAAATAAAATCAAAACAAAATTCTTAATATGGCTTCTTTGTTTATATCATATTATGAACATGTTTGGGTTTTTTTTAATCCATAATATGTTAAAGTTTGTAAGGAATAGTATCTTCCTACCTAGTATTAAGCATTATCTTGGAACATGCCGAATATATGTAACTGTGTGTGACTCCTTAGGGCTGGAAAATGTGTGACTTCTCCAGCTGTCCTACAACAGATCTGCTGATTAAATTTTATTATGGAATGTGTCTATATTTTTCACTTTTTTTCAGGATAATTGACATAGAGAAGACAAGTATTTCTAAGTTCTAAAACCCTAGTTTCTCATTCCTAAGTATTTTACTCCCTAAAATGTGAGTTTTGCACTCAGATTTTCATGGCAGCTTTATTCACAATAGCCAAAATTAGAAGTAGCACAAATGCCCATCAGTAGGTGAATGGATAAAGAAATTGTGATATAGCCATAGGTTAAAATATTAAGTAATGAAAAGGAATGACTACTGGTAAACATAATGTGGATGAATATGAAAAAAGCATAGTGCCAAGTGAAAGAAGCCAGTCACAAAAGAGCTCTCACTGTTTACAGTATATGCAAACCTCGAAAAGTCAAAACTAACAACAGAAAGCAAATCAGCAGTTGCTAGCGTTGGGGGCTGGGAAATTGAGTGAAGGGGAACAAGTGAATATTGAGGTGCTGGAAAGGTTCCGTGTGTTAATTGTGGCAGTGCTTACCAAACTGTATGCATTTATCAAAATTCACTGAACATCACACTTAAAATCATGGAATTTTATTGTGTATATAGTTTATACTTCAACAATGCCAATTAAATTAAAAACCTATAATATAGGCATAGAGGAATGAATAAGTAAAACTCAGTTTGCCTTTTACAATAAAAAGTCCTTTATCATACAGATCTGCTAGCATATTTAGTTGTGGTTTGGGCTTTTGGGGTCTGGGCATTTGACTAAAAATTTCAAATATTTTCTGTGCCTATCTGTTTTTCATACCCTTTGGGATGTATTTCTCTGACAGATGAGACCAGGGAAGAAAAAAACCTAATTGCAGAACTATTGGAAAAAAGGTCATTCTTCTGTTATTCAGTGACATAACTTGGGGGGGGGAAAAAGGTCGTTCTGTTGTTATTCAAGGTGAATTTCTCTAAGCACAACTTTTTATCTGTCAGTATACTCTGCCTACTTACCTATTGAACTGAATGTTTGAAATACAGAACTTCGGCGTGCTAACGTGCACCAGATTAGAAGGCCAAATAATCTGTTCCTTTTTGACTACTTATCCTTCTAAATGTTTTTTCCTGTTACAATCAAGGCTGGAATTATCTGCAGGTTTTTACTCATACGTCAGTGCTTAGGCTAGGACCACTCGAAGGCTAGGCTCAGTGTGGGCTGTAGACCTCGATGTCTACAGGGGGCTCAGAACTCACATTTCACCCAACAAAGTATGCATGGCTGCCTTCTGACCTAGCCCCAGAGATTATGTAGTGTCTCATCCACATTCCATGAGTTAAGTGAGTCACTAAGCCGCCTACAGATTCAAGGGGAAGGGAATGAAGAGTGTCAAAGGGTTTGTGGACATCTTGGAAACCACCACATAGCCTTTCACACCCAAAACCACAAAAGTGACTTGACTCTTTCCCTCATTGTCCTAATGAACTCCTGTTGAGACTACCTTTGACATGTATTCTGATTTTCTTCCTCTGTTCACTGCCCCACATTCCCTCTTACCTGAATTTCTGCAATACTATCAATGTAAGAAATGTCCTAGCCTGTAAGAATTTTTATGAGTTTGTTTGAGCCAAACTGATGACAATTCCCAGAAAGCAAAACCTTGATGAATTGAGAAAGTGCTCCGGAAAATGTCAGTTTTACACCTTATTTTATACATTACAATAAAAGAGAAGATGTAAGAGCGCTACATGAAATCCATTGGTGGTAGATTAGGGAGGGGGGAGAAAGCAAAGCCAGGTAGGGAAGTAGTGGGGGAGAACCTCTGGGATTGGATAAAAGAAGTGATAGACACATACTTGTTTTCCATAGGTGGATAACAGAATAGTTAACAGTCAAGAATTAACACAGTAACAATAACAATGAGGAGATCTGTGGTCTCCCTCTGGCGTGGTGCCTCTGCTTTGAGGGGTCTGGATAAAAGGAAATTTGACGTTCCAAAGGTATGTTAATGATAAAAAGATCATAGGCTCAGTTAAGGTCATGGTTGACTTTTGTCAGGAAAGAGTCTAGCGTAGCACGTGACTGCCTCCCGTGACTTGCTTTTAGTTAGAAAGTTTCTAATTTAATTATGGCAGGTCTCTGAGTTTGTAAGTCCACCATTCAGGCCTCCCCTGGACTTGCCAATTTTAGTACATGGCTCCTTTTCATCCATACATCCCCCTTTTGGTCATAAATCAATCCAAAGGGTGCATTTGATGGCCAATCATTCTTTGTTGGTTAACAAGGTCCCGCGGTGTTCGGAAGTCTCATTCCTGGGGTGTCTCAGTGTCAGTGTTTGTCTTGCTGAACGGTGAACTGTTAGGGATGGGGCAAGACCAAAACCTTGGTTGGAAGTCTAGGCTGAATTTTTCTTAAAAGTGAAAAGTAGGTAAGTGGGAGGCAGCCAGGTCTTATGAGCTTTTATTAAGAAAAACACCCTCGATCATTTCTAACCTAGAAGCTATCATGATTCAAGAATTGTTGCCTATCTTACTTTTCTATATTTTTCATCTAATATAATATTTACTTACAGTTCAAGGGCACACCATACACATACATACTTTTTCAATTTTCACAATATCACCATGAGATATGCTCCTATTCACTATAGCCCATCTACTTCCAATTGGAAGCACTCAGTTGCTGTTATCAATTTGATTCTCACTAGTTGTGCAATTAGAAGCTGTAACTGTAACTTTTAATCAGGGCCAAGCTGTAAGAACAAATGCTATAAATTACAATTATCATCAGGAGAAGAGTAAGAGTTTCATAAGGGAATTTCCTGTGCCTCAGCAGCAGTTACAGAGGGATACATTTTTATAGGCATTTTAGCTTCTATCAGAGTTGACGTAGTTGTCTTTTTTGGGTTAAGGGGTAACCATATTTCCATAATTGGATTCTAGTGTTTATACATAAAATTCCTTACTTCACAGTTCTTTTCTGCTAACTTTCTACAACTTCCCTTGTTCGTAGTTTGTTTTTTCTTTTTCTCATTTAGAAGTATCCACCTTATTAGGAAAAACTACTTTTAACTTCTCTTAAAAATATACACATCTCCCCATAGCTGGTGTGGCTCAATTGGTTCAACTGTCAGCCCATAAACCAAGAGGTCACAGGTTCAATTCCTGGTCAGGGCACATGACTGGGTTGTGGGTTTCATCCCTGGGAGAGGCAACAATCAATGTTTCTCACATTGAAGTTTCTCTCCATCTCTCTCTCCATCCTTCCCTCTTCTCTAAAGTCAATAAGCATGTCCTCAGGTGAGGATTTAAAAAAAAAGGATAAATATACATATTCAACCCTGGATAGTGTGGCTCAGTGGGTTGAGCAACGTCCTGTGAACCATAAGGTCGCCAGTTCGATTCCCAATCAGGGAACATGTCTGGGTTGTGGGCCAGGTCCCTGGGTTGGGGCGTGCAAGAGACAACCACACACTGATGTTTCTCTCCCTCTCTTTCTCCCTCCCATCCCCACTCTCTAAAATAAATAAAAAATTTTAAAAAATACACATTTTTTTCCTTCCTTTTGTAAATAGAATTTCTTCTAAACTTCAAAAAGCAGCCACAAAAAAAGTATTATTGATAATACATCTAGATTCATAGGGCAGCTAGGAACTATTTCATAAGAACAAAGTCTATGTTGACCATAGATTTCAGGTTGAGGAGTACTATAAAGAGAGCTTTTGGGCAAGAGAGATTAAAAGTTTTTGAAAATTTACTTAGTTGAGTTTTAATTGTACATTTATATGTCCTACCAATTCAGAGAACTGGGGATGATAGGCACAAAAAATATTGTAGAATAGGGCAAATGTTACAAATGGTTTACATCATTTGAGTCACTGTAAACTAAGTAAAATGAGTCACTGTAATTAAGAGGGAATTCCCCAATAGGGAATCATTATTTTTTCCTTTTTTTAAATTATATTTTATTGATCATGCTATTATAATTGTCCCAATTTTTTCCCTTTTGCCCTCCTCCACCTAGCACCCCCCACTGCCTCAGGCGATCCCCACATCATTGTTCATCTACAGGGCTCATGCATAGGTTTTTCGGTTACTCCATTTCCTACACTGTGTTTTACATCCCCATGGCTATTATCAAACTACCTACTTGTACTTCTTAATCCCCTCACCTCTTCACCCATTTTCCCGTACTCACCTCCCATCGGTCAACCATCAAAACATTCTCCGTATCCATGATTCTGTCTCTGTTTTTCTTGTTTGCTTATTTTTTAAGATTCAATTGTTGAGATATATATATACATATATATATATAGCCATTTTATTGTTCATAGTTTTTATCTTTTTTTTTCCTTAAATAAGTCCTTTTAACATTTCATATCAATAATGGTTTGGTGATAATGAAGTCCTTTCATTAGTTTTTCTGGTCTGGGAAGCTCTATGTCTTCCTTTCAATAATAAATATCTTTGCTGGGTAGAGCAATGTTGGCTGTAAGTCCCTGCTTTCCACGACTTTGAATATTACTTGCTAATCCCTCTAGCCTTCAAAGTTTCTTTGGAGAAATCAGCTGACAGTCTTATGGGAACTCCTTTGTAGGTAACTCTCTGCTTTTTGCTTTGTGCTTATATGATTCTCTCTTTATCTTTAACTCCTAGCATTTTAATTATGATGTGTCTTGGTGTGGTCCTCTTTGGGTCCAACTTGTTTGGGGCTCTCTGTGCTTCCTGGACTTGCATGCCTATTCCCTTCACCAAATTAGGGATATTTTCTTTCATTATTTTTTCAAACAGAATTCCAATTTCTTGCTTTTTGTCTTCTCCTTCTGGCATCCCTATGATGAGAATGTTGGACCTCTTGAGGTTGTCCCAGAGGCTGCTTATACTACCCTCATTTTTTAAATTCTTTTTTCTTCTTGTTGTTCTGATTGATTGTTTTTTGCTTCCTTATGTTCCAAATCATTGATTTGATTCTTGGCTTTATCCACTTTTCTGTTGCCTCTCTGTAAATTGGTCTTTATTTCATTTAGTGAATCCTTCATTTCTGATTGGATTTTTTTTATGTTGTTGAGGTCCTCGTTAAGTTCCTTAGCATCCTTATAACCAGTGTTTTGAACTCTGCATCTGATAGATTTCTTATCTCCATTTTGTTTAGTTCTTTTCCTGGAATTTTGGTCTGTTCTTTCATTTGGGCCACATTTCTTTGTTTCCTCATTTTGGCAGCCTCCCTGTGTTTGTTTCTATGCATTAGGCAGAGCTGCTATGAATTTCCTCCCTTGGTAGTGTGGCCTAATGTAGTATGTGTTCTGCAGGGTCCAGTGGCACAACCTCCCCTATCACCCAAGCTGAGTACTCGAGGTGCACACTCATGTGAGCTAAGTACACCCTCCTCTCATAGTTGAGTCTTGATTGCTGTTGGCAGGTCTACGGTAGGGATTTACCCAGGCCAGTCAGCTACAAAGATTGGCTGTGACCACTGACCACCAACCTCCACTGTCCGTGGAGGATCAGCTGTCCAGGGATTGGGTGGCGGTGCTCCAATGTGGTCTGTAGCTGTCCGCTGAGTGTATAGGCTCTGGGGTTTCCTGTATGGTGCAGTCCAAGGTCAGTCCCGACCTGTAGTTTATCTAGGGCCACTCTGCATGAGCTATAAAGCAATCTGAGATGGCTGCTACTTGTGCTGGGCTTGGAGATTCCCAGACAAAGCCAAGCTGTGAATCTAGGCTGGTTGCTTCTAGTGCCAGGCCTGAGGCCACATAGCAAGAGGTGTGAGGGCTGGGGCTCACTGAGGCCGGCTGTTGCTTATTTGATAGGATTTAGAAAGTTGTGAGGCATGAACCAAGACCAGTCATTGGCATGGAAAAACAGCTTGGGTGGGCCTGCAAGTTGGGTAGGTTGGAATCTCTAGAGATCTCCAGGGTGGGGTATATAGTGTTAGCCAGGTGATGGCTAACACTGGTGTCACATATGACACCAGCCTGCTGGCTCTGTGGCTCTGTTGGTAGAGGGTTCAGAAAAAGGACAATGGTATCTACCTACCTTTCTGTCTGGTAGAAAGCTGTTCCCTAGCTCTCATCTTAATGCCAGATACTTCATTTTCTCCCTGTATGCCACTGGTCCCTTTCAAGATGCTATCCTGGTGCTGGAGCTCAGAGGGAGAGAGTCTGAGTAAGTCCATATGTGGGTTCTTTAAGAGGAAATGCTTGGTACTCGAAAAGTTTCTTCCCCTGACTCAAACCCCACTGGTGTCTACAGCCAGAAGTTATGAGGACTTATTTTCCTGGCACTGGAACCCTGGGGTGGGGAGGCCTGGTATGGGCTTGGGACTCCTTGCTCCCAAGATACCCCTTCCAAATTTTTATCCACCACACGTGGCTGTGGGACCAACCTGTTCCATATCTCTGCCCCTCCTACAAGTCTGGATGGATGTGGTTTCTTTCATTCCATAGTTGTCAGACTTCTATTCAACTCAATTTCTGACAGTTCTGAGTGTTGGTTGTTCTATATTTTAGTTTTAATTTTGATGTGGCTATGTTAGGAGGTGAGCCATATTTACATATGCTGCCATCTTGCCAGAAGTCTCAATCCTTTTTTTTTCCTAATAATTTACCCACCATTAAGGTTGTTGCTCTCCTGCAAAGAAATGCCTCAATCCATACAAAATTATAACTAGCACATATTTGTATTCTTGAGATGATGGCACTTAGATAAAATCTCATTACTCTACCTTGATCTAAAGAAAATGGGAAATGTCCTTGGGACCCATGGAATGATTTTCATGGTTCTATTTCAACAGATAGAACCTGTGCTATATACTTTATAAGTCACAGTTGCAGTAATATTATTTACTCCATGAAATTACCTTTCAGGACTTTAATATTTAGCTCATGTACATGTTAAAGTGTAGGTAATTAAGCCTCTATAGGTAAGATTGGCTTTTGATTGGGTCCAAGCCATATCTGTTCTGTTGCCTTATCCTCTTTTCCTCTGCAGCTGTCCATCAGAAGATAGCATTTTATTGATTAAATAGGAAGCAAGGAGCATTCTTTGCTGGATAATTTGGCTGTTTAATGCTGTCTGTCTAACTGCAGTATCAGCTAAATAATTTCCTTTTGCTTTAGATAGCTCTGGAATTTTGATAATTGCCAATTGTTTCTTTTTCTGTATGACATTAGTAACTTTGCAGTCTACTTTCCATTCTTTATGGGCTGGCCTTGTAACCAAAAGGCAGGTCTGGCAGCCTGCCACTACAAAAGGCAATAATCAAGAGGCAGGTGCTGAAATAAAGAAAAATGCTTAATTTTCAGGTGCCAACCTCCTGAAAGATGGGGGACTCATATCTCAAAGCCCATCTCCACCCGTCAGTGGAAGCAAAGGTTTTTATAAGGAGGGAGAGGGGAACAGAACAAAGAGATCAAGGGATAGGTTGGCAAGTTCTCTATGTGCAGAGGAGCACAATCCATTCTGATAAGGCGAGTGATGGGCTGGTGTGCACCATCCTGGTTAAGTCATCCAGGCTTCCAGACATCCCAGCTTCATGTCATCCTGGCTTCACAGCTGAAGGTCGGTAAATCCGGAACTGGGATGCTTGAAGGTCAGAGTCTTCACCTTTTGAAGTTAGTTCCTAGGATTCTTATATAAACATCCTGTGTAACTACAAGCTACATATTAGTCAGAGTCAGCACTTACAGAAACAATGTCAAAAATAATTGTGGGGTGGGTTACAATTTCCCACCGTTACAATCCTTACTGTCAATTTTTTCTTCCATTTCTATGGAATTTAGATGGGTGTAGTCAAAACATTTCAGAAAACTAGAAAAGTTAAGGATCCAATCTAGTTCATGGGTGAAAAATAAAATTTTACAGACAATTCACTGAGAGTCTAATTTCCATAATTGTGTGTAATAGATGTTATTGAAACACAATTTTTGTCCTAAAATCACCCTCATTTTTATCAAGGAGCAAAATCAAGGCCAATTCATTAAATGTATTAAGCCCAGTTTCAGTTTGGCCTGATAATTTGCATAAACACCACAGGCATAACAGTTGATCATGTAAGCTTTCTTAAATCTACTTTGCTGGAATGTTACAAGGAATTTTCAGATTGATCTTTAATTAGCTCACACGGTAGAAAAGCCAAGCCATACAGTTGCCATCAGGCTTTGCCTATACTACTTAGAGATTTGTGTAGATTCCCCAAGTTCTCAAGGTCCGCAAAATGTCTTGAGGTTTTTCCTTGCCATCTCCAAGGAAAGCAATCTATGCTCTTTACCCTGAAAGTCTACCATGAACTGTGTGAATAAGCAAGTTACCAGGCCATTTCTCCGAGGGGCTTTTATCAGTTGCAAAGAAGTCTTTCTTCCTTAAAGCTTTTTGCTGACATCAAGTCTAGACAGGTCTGTGAATCCTATTTAGTAATTCTGTTGCTTTTGCTGCCTGAAGTCAGTAGGTATATTAATTGGAATAGGTCAGAATAGCCAAGATTACATATCCTAACAGTTAAATTAAATTTCTTTGTGAACCTGCCAGGAACACAGAGAAAGTGGGGAAAGTTTTTAGGTAGATTGATTAATTCTGTTCTAGTCCAAAAAAATATACAATTGCTGGCTCCCCTCTGGCTGAGATGAGCTTTTCTCCAAAGGGAAGTACTAGAATTCCTGGATTATCCTTGTCTCAATTCCTGTCTTCTTTTTCCCCAGGTCAGTAGGGAGTGGTATGTGGAGGAGATACAGAGGAGATGAAAGGGGAAAGAGAAAGGGAGGGGGAGGGCAAGCCTTGACAAGGAAGCGCAGGAGAGCAAATGCAGTGGAGGAACCATAGAAGGGAAGCAATGAAGAGTTTGCATTTGTCAGTTTCAGAAGCCTCCTTTATTTCAGAGACAGTCTCTAAAATTTCTTAACTTTTTTTTTTTTTAAAGAATTTATCTGTGCTCCTCCTAGAAGCTTTTAGTTTCCAAATCAGTATATGTTTCCCATTTATTTAGTTTAGTTTTAGAGCTGGCATTTCCTAATTTTGCATGCAAAAAATTAATGTAGGTGCCTGACAGAAAATTGCATTTTTGGCCATGTTAAATTAATATCATTTCCAGTTAAATCTTTCCATTTCTGTAAAGTATTTGTAACTCAGGTCCTTCTACCAGGGGTATTAATGAGGGCTGAGGTCTGGGAGTTTCTGGCCATGGAGGCACAATTTCCCATGTTACTTTTACTTTTATGTTGGGATCTGTAGAGCCTGTACTTCAGACTCTTGGAAAGCAATTTCAATGGGAAAGCCCAATTTTTTTCCTGCCACCCATTTTTTTCCTGCAGTCCCGCCTTAGCCTGGGTTCTTTCAACCCTTAACCTTAGTTCCACTTTGAGGATTTTAAAAAGGCAGCTCAGATAAATCAGAGCCGGTTTGATACCTGGTCAGGGCACATGCCTGGGCAGCTTGCCAGGTCCTGACTGGTTGATGTTTCTCTTCCTCTTTCTCCTTCCCTTCCCCTCTCTCAAATAATAAATATAACAACTTGATCCTTTCCAAAGAAACACGCATGTAAAATTTAAATTTTATAATAAACCTAAATTACCGCATTTAAGTTAGTGAAGCTTAAACATTTACAAATGTCTTGACTAAATCCTGAATTTAGTATTGTTACCTGAAACAAAATCATAGGTCATACAATTTAAAACCTCACAGACTTGTTTTTACAGATGGTTTAGTACCAGATACACATCAGCATATACTAGCAGAGCAAGGTAATTAAACTGCATTCCATCTTCCAATCAATGTGCTTGGTTTTGATTCTAGAAGTTAAACTCATTCATCAATATTTTAAAGAGCTCTTCATCTATTAATTCCCATTCATATTTCAACACACATTTGAACATAAACTTGGTGTAATCTAATCCTTCACAGTTTCAGTGAGTTTAATGAGTTTCAGTGAGTTGACATAAATACAGTCATTTGGCTTCGTAGTCATTTAAAGTTACAACATCGACTCAGTGTCTCTGTCATGGATTGATTTGCTTATGAAATGGTTGGGGAAGTATCAAATTGAAGTTCACAAATAAAGTTGTACCAGTTGAATGCCTCTATTATTTAACAGCAAGTGAATAATGCATTAATAAATAAAAGTCTCCATAGTGATCTATGCTCAGGTCTGGTCAAAGTGGTTCCCGATTTCTGATTTGGTGAGGCAGCCTGAGTCTTCTAGAATGTTCCATGCCTTCTGTTTGACATGCTTCTACCCATATAAATAATATGCAAGCTTTCAACCCAACTTATCAATTTCTTATAGTTCAAGTTGTAATTTAACTTAAAAAAATAATTCAGTAGATATTTTCAAAGAATAAATAGTTTTATTATTTAAAATTTTAAATCATATCTACATCAATACAAATAAACTTAATAACTTCTGCTGAAAGTTTTAATTCAAGTGTATTTGGTCTTACATACTATTCAACATGAATAATGTGAATATTTCTAGAAAACAACAAGGTCTTACTTTTCATCTTCCCCTTCCTCTCCTCCATCATTTTAGGAATGTGAGGGAGATAGGGGATCTCCCTTGTACCAGCTAAAGTGCCTTCTTACTGGCACTCCAGCGTGTGGAGTGAAGACAGAGCCGTCCTTTCTGTGCCAGCCAGAATTCCAACTTGCAGAGTTTGTGAGCATAATAAAATGATTGCTGTATTATGTTACTAAATTGGGGTGGCTTGTTAAACAGCAGTAGATAATTGGAACAAGTTAGAGGTCCTTCACAAAAGAAAGAGGAGAGCAGTTTTGATGAACTTTAAATGTCTATGAGCCATCCATGCCAGTATTTAGACATGTGAGTTTAAGACTCAGGGGACAAGATAGGTCTAGAAACATATATTTACCACTTACTTGTGTAAAGGTGATCATTGAAGAAGTAGAAGGTGAGCTATCTGATGAGGTTCCTGCAGTTTAATAAGAGAGACTTCCCTGGCTAGGTTGCTCAGTTGGTTGGATCGTTGTCCCCCTACACCAAAAGGCTGCAGGTTCAATTCCTGGTCAGGGCACATGCCTAGGTTGAGGGTTCAGTCTCCAGTTGTGGGTGGATATGGGAGGCACCAATTGATGTTTCTCTTCACGTCGATATTTCTTTTTCTCTCTCCTGTCCTCCCTTCTTCTCTCTCTAAAATCAATAAAGATATCCTCAGGTCAATTTTTATTATAAAGGAAAAATTTTTTAAAAATCAAAATAAAAAATGAAAGGATAATAAAAGACTGAACTGGGGGCAGAGAAATAAACATGGGAAAATTTGTCAGGGAAGGAGGCCGAAAAGCAGCTCATTGAATGAATGGAATAGGGAAGAAGGAAATTAAAAGGGACAAGTTGGATGTGATTGTAATAAGGGTTAAAACATTACAATAGCTACGCTTTTACATACAGAGGCTATTACAATAATATATGCTATATATAATATGGTGGATAGATTAGGCATTAAATTCATATTTTGAAGGTATTTATTTATTTATGTATTTATTTATTTTTAGAGAGAGGAGAAGGGAGGAAAAAAGAGGGAGAGAAACATCAATTGGTTGCCTCTCCCACACTCAGAACTGGGGATCTGGCCTGCGACCCAGGTATGTGCTCTGACTGGGAATTGAACCAGCAACGTTTCAGTTTGCAGGCCAACACTCAATCCACTGAATGACACCAGCCAGGGCGAGTTCATATTTTAGAAATAACCCTAGTCTTTAAATTACCAAGGTCTTCTCAGGTACTAAAATTTAGGTAACAAAATTATTTCCATTAACATTATCGGGTAGTTCCTCAAATTGTGTTTACATATGAAATTCTTTA
Source organism: Pteronotus mesoamericanus (assembly GCF_021234165.1). NCBI lineage: Eukaryota > Metazoa > Chordata > Mammalia > Chiroptera > Mormoopidae > Pteronotus > Pteronotus mesoamericanus. Next base: position 12,560,482 of record NW_026555157.1, on the reverse strand, counting down.
AAGAACCAGTAGGTGGAGCACATTTGTTTAAGAAAATCTAATTCTGGGCTGTTGGGTTTTGTTTTTTTGGTGGGTGGAATGGGAGTGGAGGAGAAAAAGTGACTGGGAAGGAGGGAGAGGGAGAAGGAAGCGGGGGTGAGAGAGAAAAAGCCAGATAAAAAGGGAGGCAAAAAAGAGAGAAGATGAGAGGGAATTGTTTGAGGTCTGTCACTGAATTGTGGTATTGTTGGAGAGATTTTCTAAAGGAATTATCACATATTTAATCAAGTAATGTTGACTATGATGTTTATATCTCATCAATTGTCAAATGGCTTATGTTTCATATCTCCCTTTATTATGGAGAGATTCTGAAATTGGCAATGTTTATAATCCCAATAATGTTGAATGTCTAAAGCAGGAATCTTCATTTGAGTTCCCAGGGAGTTGCTGAACTGTGAATTAGCTGCTTGAAATCATGAGAAAACATGTGCATTTTTCAGAGTCCATAATGTTAATTTGACTCTTGAAAGGATGAATGATGCTGAAAAATCGAGGACTACTTTTATAAATTGGGAAGATGTCTACACTTTGGGGCAGCATGTAATGATTCAGGGAGGAAAGGTAAAGAACCATTTTTATCCTTTCAAAAGTTCTATTTTTGTGCATAATTTAATTATCTGTCCATAATAAATTAATATACTAATTTATATTGCATTAATGCATATATTTATATGCATATATTTATAATACATTAATGCATATATTTAATTCACAAATAAACAAAGGTACTTGGGGGTAAATATTAGCAGTACAGTCAGAAAACTTTAAAACTTGATTGTTCCAATAAATATTGTACATTTGTACGCTTACAAGGACTAAAAATGAAAGCAGAGAAATCAGAAAGTAGAATATCTTGATAAATCAAAGAAATAAAGCATAATAAAGCTGGAACTTCTTACCTTTGGTTAAAGTTACAGAGGAGGAAATGGAAATAAGCTAATTTCTCATCGGTTTTAGAGGGAACTAATAGATACTGTCTATAAAGAAATGGAGAGAAGATGTTAAATAAAGATGTGACAATACAGGCATTCACTAGGATTGAAATAGAAACCAGAATTATTCACAAAACTAACAAACATGGAGTGAAGAAAAGCAACCTGTAGAATAGTACATATAGCATGATTCCATTTGTATAAAATCAAAAGGATGCGAAAACTAGGTCATAAATTGTTTTTATTTTTTGTATTTTAAAAAGATTTTAATTATTAATTTTAGAAAGAGAGGAAAGGGGGGAGAAAGAGAGGGAGAGAAACATCGATGTGAGAGAGAAACATTGATTAGTTGCTTCTCGCCATCACCGGGGCTGAACCTGCAACCCAGGCATGTGCCCTGATTGGGAATCAAACCAGCGATGTTTAGCTTTGCAGAACAACACCCATCCAAGTCACATGCGTCAGGACATATAGACTGTTTTCAGGTAATGAAACTCTAATGAAAAACCAATGACAAACACAAATTCAGGTGAGTGGGGAAAATGATTGAGGTAGGACTTTAAGGTTCTTAATGCTTTTTTCTTGACCTGGATTCTGGTACACAAGTGACATTTTCAACGTATCAATATATCAATAAAATACTTCTTAATATCCTACTCATTTTTTCTAAATATTAATATATTAAATATTTAATTACAAACCTTTTAACCTAGGAGCAGAAAAACTCTTTGTTATCTACATGCACCTCTGGATTTTCTTGTCATCCTAATGTGTGTTTCTTTAAAAATCAAGTATTGCTCCCTATTATTAAACTAATGCCTATACTTTGTGGAAATTTTGGAAAATAAGCAAAAGTATCAAAAAGAAAATAACCATCACATTTTAAACCTCCATTCAGAAATAACCATAACCACTCAATATTTTGGTGAATTTCTTTGTAGCTCCTTCATGCATATTTGAATACAGATAAATCATACTGTATATATAATTTTGTATGCTGATCTCCCCACCCTTAACTTTACATATTAAGCATTTCCTCTTTTATTTAAAATCTTCAAATGCAGAGGACAGGCTGGGACTGAAAATAGGGTGTTTCCTGAAAATGAGCTACATACTGGGGCCTCTACACCATTGTCCACCCTCTTCCTCCAGGGAAATTTGTCTTCCAGATGGGCAGGAGATTCAACAGCTCTTTTCTAGAAAACTATTTCCAGAATAGTTCCCAGAATAGTTCTAGAGAAAAAACAAACAAACAAACAAACAAAGTTACCACTGGGAGCTTTGGTGTTTTCAACAGGAAATGATTACTTCTATCCTTTGCACCCTTCTCGTTCCATCCCCAGAACTTCCAGTTTAATTATTAGTGCCTCTATAAAGGAATGGATTATCAGGTATTTGAGGAAAAATCTCCAAATATAAGAGAAAGAGAGAGAGACAGGCAGACAGAGAGAAGTAGCAAAGAGACAGCAGGCAGACCTCTAGTTAATATCCTTAGACAAACAACAGATTAAACTTATTTAGAAATATAGAGGTAAACAGAAGATAGACATAATAGATTTTAAAATGGTTGCTTTTTAGAGAGCAGAAATGGGACAGAGGATTGCTAGTTTTCTTTATAAGTCTTTACTACTGTTTGACCTTTTTAAAACTGCAAACATTTATTAGATTAATAAAATATTAAAAAGTAAAGGCCATGGATTTTTTTAAGATCTCAAAATATTGTTTTCACTGTCCATATTTTCCCATGACATTGGTTTTTATTTAATCAGAAAGAACTTTCCACTCTGTTACATTAGTTTTGTTTTTTTTTTTAATCACAAATTGCCATTACTTTATCACTTTCTGAAAACCTCTTCCTGTTTTTAACCGTATTGTTAAGATTAATTAAGTGCAGGATCCCTTCTAACTGGTTCTAACCCGATGAGATCAGATATGCTTAGAGAAAAGAACTACTTAACGGATTCTAATAATTCTTCAAAATTCATAGAATTTTATGCATGGCACTCAAGTGTCTTTTCTATTTATGCTAATAAGTAAAATTATTGTTCGTAAAATTCAAACTGTATCATCAGAGATTTCATACACATCAGGTACGTGGTGGGGAAAGTATTTCAGAGGGTAGGTCCTGGACAATGTCCCATATATGTGACCTCTTAAATTTCTTGTTTGGTAGTTTAGAAGTTAAATTGATCAATGACTATCTAACAAGTTGACCTCTGTTTCTGGGGGGTTATGTCTTTTAAATATAGCCGCCCTCTAGCTCAACCACAGAGGCATCTCATGAGTTATAGAGGAATTTGAGCATGTTTGTGCTTGTGAAGAAACCTATAAAAAAAAAATTCCAGTTTTATAGCTCTGCCTTAGGTTTTCTTCAAATGGTATTTTAGTGACAACTTGAAGGATTTGCTACCAATGGCTGAAAAACCTCAATGTGGCTTGGAAATGGCTAAAATAGGGAAATGAAAGGAAAGTTACCCAGTTAAAGTACAAAAACCCACAACCCCTCACGGTTTTTCCTTGATCCTCACCAAATTAGAGGAAGTTCAGTGGAAGTATAAGCCAACCTGATACCTGGAGATGTCTGACCTCCTCCACATTCTACTTGCTGCCACTGCAATGTCATTGCTTCGTGGTCAGATGGTGTGAGATACAATGCAGGTGAGCCAAGAGGTTAAGATTAAAGGACACTTTCTGTTCAGGTCCTTTGACCATTTTTTAATTGGATTGTTTGTCTTCCTGGTGTAGAGTCAAAAGAACATATACAAAGGGCACATGGACAAAGACAACGGGCAAGAGGGGAAAAGACTGAATGTGGGAGGTTGGGATTAGGTAGGGCCGGCGACAGTAAGTGGGGGGGAAATGTGGACAACTGTAATTGAACATCAATAAAAAAATTAACACAAAACAAAACAAAAAAAACAAAGAACACTTTCTATTTAGCAAAAATGAGTTGCAAGATGAGGAATGCTTCTTCCTCAATGTTGGTAAATGGTTTGCTTTTCACCTGGCCAAGTTCTTAAGTGGACAGATATGGTGAAATCCTCTCATTCTTATTCTGTTTTGGGAGTGTAACTTTCTGAGTTCACTGTTGTTTGTTACTTATAATTTTTTAGTGCCTTGTGATAATCTTAAAGTCAGAAATGGATTAACTTTCTTAATGATACAGCATGAAATTCTACCTGAATTTTTATTAATTCAAAATAAACAGAAGTATACACATTTTGAAAATTATATGTACAAAGAAAACATAACATCATGTTTTCGTTACTTATAGGTCTTAGCCTTAAACTCATTTTCTCCTATCAGAAAATATTTTAATTCTATAATTCTCATAAAAATGTAGGTGGACATACTAATGTAAAACTCTTTTTTCCCTTTTTTTTAGTGTACAGTTTTTGACTCTTGCTTACATTCTGTAGTTTGATGTTTTATCCCTTGGATTATTTTTAATGCTTTCTGTTCTGTTACTAAAATACGTTCCCTTGCACAAACACTGGGACATCTATTGCATATCTCTTAAAATTTCATGTCATTTATTATCTATATTGCCTCATCATTTTCTTCTAAGCTTTGGATAATTCATATGTTCTTTTCTCATATGTAGAAATCTAAATCTAGTCTTATATAATTGCTTCAAATGATGAGAAGCTATTTATTTGTACTGTTAACATATCCTACAAAGGAATTAAGGTGATTTATAACAACACATATAATATAATGGGGTAAATTCAGTTAAAGTAAGAAAAGTTAGAAAACGGAAACTATTATTGAGAAATTAAAAGAAATCAAGAGTGAGTTCAGTACTCAAATGCTTTTCAAATAAACCCACAGTTTGATTTGACGCTATATTCCTGGTTTTGTTTACCAGTTTCAAGTCCCCTCCTTGCATTCTGAAGACTACAGTTCCCTTGTATTAGTCAGGGTTCTCCAGGGAAACTGAACAAATAGGCTGTCTGTCTATCTATCTATCTATCTATCTATCTATCTATCTATCTATCTATCTATCTATTATCTATCATCTATCATTTATATTAAGGAATTAGCTCATGCAATTGTTGAGGCTGGCAAGTCCAAAATCAGCAGCTCAATCCGGAGGCTGGGTGGGCCTGGAGACCTAAGGAAGAGCTGATAATGCAGTTCAAGTTGTAACAAGGGCCATCTACTGCAGAATTTCCTCTTGCTCAGGGGAGATTTGTCTTTTGTTCTACCCAGGCCTTTAGCTGATTGGAGGAGGCCCACCCACATTGTGCAGGGCAATCTGCTTTACTCAAAGTCCATTGATTTAAATGTTTAAATCAACATTTGAACCAAGACACAGCAAGTTTCACACATAAAATTATGAATCACACCACTGAAGCTTGCTCTTTGCCTTTACCCTCCACTTGCTGTTTAGTTTAGTTTTGTTTTTTTTGAACATGCCCCTTTTCCATGTTTTCCTACTCCATGAAACTTCTCTTAATCCTTTTTTTCTCATGCTGAAGAAACAGAGTTCCCAAGAGGCCATCAGGCCACACGTTTGTATTTCAGGATTGGGTGAAATTCCCCACCTTTTTGGTAGTCAAACAATTGCTTATGAATAGGCACGTGGGTTATCCTGGGTTTCTTTCTAACCTCTTTTTCAAAGACCCTGTCCCTACGCCTTAGCCCTCTGTAAAAATTCTTTACATTGTTACAGGCTATCATGAACCACCACTTCTGCTAAAGGGTTTTACAGTAGCCAATAGCTTTGCTAGCCTAGCCCACATTTTCTGGGTACTAATGATGCCAGTACATAGGGCTGTGCCTTTAACAACTTATTTTAATCTGCAATGTGGATGACGCAACAGGACGGGTCCTGGGAAAAGTTTCCCAGGACCTAGCGGTCCAGTGTGTCTTTGCTGCTAGAGGGGTTCATATTCCATTTCTCCACCCCTTGCTCTCCTGAAGAATAGAGTCAAACCACAGTCAGGAGCTTCAGGAATTAGTTACTCTCCCTGGCAAGGTTCTGAAGCTTGGGAGGAAAAAAACTCTAGCTTTCTTTCAACAGGAAAAACAAAAACAAAAATGAAGTAAAAAATAAGGCAAATAAATAGCAACACAAAAAAATATTTATAGACGAAGACTCCCTACTTAACCTGGCACCAGAGAACATTTTAAATGCATAACATCTAATTCCAAAAACTTTTGGAATATTTCTGTATGATCTGAGCCCAGATCTCAGATCAAGTTCCACCTGTATGATTGAGGGAAAGTCACACAGACTGTCCTCTTAAGATACCTCATTGTAAAATCGGGAGGAAGAGACATGATTAGTCAGGAAGAAGAATTTAGTCATTTGCACATTATGCTTGCTCCCCTTCCAATGGAAAATATAAATGTGCCTGTATGTTTATAGTGTGTAGATAGGTGCACCAGTAAATTGCTTTCCACTTTCTTTGGTCAACATCAAAAATAATAATAATTTTTTTAAGCTAAGAAATTTGAGTATTGTGATGGAGGAATTTAGCTGGAAAAGTGGAAAACTATTGAATGATAAGTATTTACACATAAGTAAAGATATTAAATGTGTATTTTTATATGTATATATGTTGTATTTGGGAAGGAAATAAAATGTTACTTACTGTGTTTTAATTCTTTTATTTACCTTCGACTTCCTACCCATTGTTTAACTTCTTGAATCTCTTCTTTTTTTCCTTTGTGGTCAGGTGTACATCATCTACCACCTTTGCTTAACTGAGAATATCATACTCGTGATAGCATTTTAAAGTACCTATACCACATCAAAGGTGGGCAAATTTCTTCCCTGTCTCTGCTCAAGTCTTCTCACCCTGAGAGTCTGCCCCGGTGGCCCCAACTGCTCCACTCCCATAACCATCCCGTCCCACTTTGAACCCAGCCATGTTTACTATCTGTAACTCTCATCAGGTTCTCATGTACCACTCAATAATATTACTTATCTCTTTGCAAATTTAGAGTACCACTTACATGGCCCATTTTCCCTCACACCAGCTAATGTTAATAGCTGATGTTGATCAGGGATTTAATGCATGCCAGGCACTGTTCTAAAGTTACATGAGTTAACTTATTTAATATTTGAAATAATCTTGTAAGAGAGGTACTGCTATCCCCATTGCATATGTGAGAAAAACTAAGTTATAGATGGATGAAGTATTTGCTCGACCCCACAGAGCCAAGTGTCCAGCCACAGGGAGTCTGACCTTGAGGCCGTACACTGAACTACTACCGAGTTATGAAAGCTCCATAGGAGTCAAGATTGCCTCACAGCTGAGGAACCTCCAGGGCTTAACCATGACTTATATCCAGTAAGGTACCTGGAAATGTCTGGTGCTTGTTGCTCTGTGAAAACAAATCATATTGTTATGGAAAAAAAAAGAAAGAAAAAGAAAAAAATCTAGGGAACTTTTATTCTATTAATGCTATTTTTACTTTTTTTTTTTTCCTGTATACATCCTACCTTAGGTTTATTTGTACAAATGACACAGGAAACACTAGCCCCATGCAAACAGCAGCCCAGGTGGTCACACTAGTCCTCACGTTGGCAGACAGAGGCCTCTACTGTGGAGCTTTGCTGGGGTCCAGGGCACCTGTGAGAACCTGAGCCTGAGCTGCAGCTGCAGCCTGAGCTTGAGCTGCAGCAGCCGCCTAGGGCTTAGTTTGAGCCTTGGCCTTGGCTTTTGGCCAGCAAAGCCTGAGATTCTTGGCGATGCGGGCATGAACACAGGACATGAACACAAGTTTCCCAAGCTTGAGGTGAGCAATATAGGTAAGTGGATTGAGCTTGCCTGCCACTGCCACTGTTTGGGATCTTGGGCTTGACCTCTTTGGGCTTTAAGAGGACCTTGATAGACTTGTCATGTGCACTCATGGTCTTGGCATAGTTGGCTTGCATCTTCCTCAGAACCTTCTTGTTGTGCTTCTTGGCAAAGCACATGTTCTTCAGGAACTTGGGGTCTACCCCTTAAGAGATTTTTAATTTTGGGATCTAGATTTCTTGATGCCATTTCTGTGTCATTTTCAGGACTTAAGCGTGATGAGATTCTTGGGCTTGACCGTATCTGCACCGAAGACTCTGGCTCCCAAAGCCTCTTTTTTCCCATATTAAATTAAAATTTTTAGATTAAGCTGACTTGTAATGAGTTCAGAATCAAGGAATATTAATGATATCAAGGCTTTTCTGGCACTGATTTTTTTGTTTAAGTATCATCCTGTGGTTTGCTGACTTAACTATAGAAACATGGATAGAAACTCCCTGTTATGCAACAAACCACTTCCTTTGTCTGTTTATTTATTTATCTGCAGTGTTTTAGCTAAACTTTTCTCCACTTGCAGTGCCCTGTGATTGCAACTGTCTCTCTACATGGAGCATAAATGTCTCAGGTATGGACTTGGTGGCCAAATTTAGAGGTTAGAATCCTCTGTGAATAACACCTCATTAGGGTGGTAGAAAGGACTACCTATGTTAATATATGTGAAGCATTTAAAACAGTACTAAGGACTTAATAAGTGCTTTTAAAGTGTTTATTATTCTTATTGTCAAACCCCTACAATCTTAGGAAATATACTTAGTCCAGTATTTTGCAATCAGAAGCTTCAACTCTGTTCAACCTAAAGGATAAGAAAGTGAAGCCTCTAGTTTCCTAAGAACATAAAATCTTAGATTTGGAGGCAGACCCAATGGTATGCTGCTCACACTTCTCTACAATATACCTAAGAAGTGATCATTGTGATTCTGTTTGAACATTTCCAGTGATGGAAGCTTACTACCTCTCAGGCTATTTCATCTCATGATCAGACATCTTAATTCTGAATAAGCTTGTACTGTATATTGAACAGAAATTTACCCTTCTGTAAATTCTATGTGTGTTGATGCCAGTGGTAGAACAGTAAAGCAGTAATTTTCTAATTTCTTGGACAAGAGTGCTTCAGGAATCATTGAAGTGTTTGATTCAAACTTTATTTTAAAAATACATTTTTTAGTTACTTGTTAAAGCTGAAATTCCCAAAAAATGATCATGGAATATCCTTGGAAAGATGCTTAGCTTTTCTAATTCTCAGGCTTTTAATCTGTAAAATGGACAATTAGTAGATGAATAATAAGTACTCAGTAAGTATTAATTGCATCTTTAGAATCATTATCATTAGGTTATTGATGTTTTAAAAGATAAAGCTTCCTTAAATCTCTGTGATTTTAATTTGTTCCCGTTGCAAACAGTTCTCAGGTATCTTCTTCATTAATCTAGTGAAGGACTCCTTCCAAACTTGGACTTGAAATGAACTGACCATGAGCTTTCTTAGGTTCACATCGTTTTTAAGATAATCCAAGAAGACTGAACACTCAGCTTCCTGCAGTTAGTCCCTGAATATCTTCCAAGACAGCTGTTCACATACCCAGCTTTCCTTATAGCAGGGACCCCCTGGAGCTGAGTTTTGCTAACTGCAGTGCTGAGAATCTTCCCATGGTCATGTGACCCATGTAACTGCTGTCCATGGCAAACCCTGCCATTTCTGCACTGTCTCAGCTGCCAGACTCCCCAAAGGACCCTATGACATTAGAACAGTGAAAAACCCATCACAACAGATTTCTACTTTGAGGATTATTCCTGTCACATGTTAATCTGGCTTTGTAAAGTCTAAAGACCTTCAGACTAGGGAGACTTGGTAGTACTCTGGCCTCACTCAGTCCTCAATTCAGAAAACTATCTTGTGTTTCTCCTGCTTACCACACAGTTCCTCTGATCAGAAGATAGCGTGAGGAGGAGGCCTGTCTGAGCTTGGCTAAAATGATATTGCTCTTTGGCTATCTGTCCTATAAATATCGGTGGAGAATATTTTAAATTAGTTTTTAAAATTATAAATATAATATACATGTGTGTTCATAGTAACATTTTGTCAAATATTACTAGTATAAGTATACAACAGAAAATAGTTATATATCCTTAACCACTATCACTCAAATTTCACTGCCCACAGGTAGGTCTCCTTATACCTATGTTCTTATGCATATTGTTGGGAACAGTCCACCTGGTTTCAGGGACTGTAGCCTCGCAGAGAGGCAAAAAGGTTCCAAGGCTGGAGCTGAGCAAGGAGGCCTTGGGAAAAAAGGCCACTGAGGAGACAAAACCTATTGCCCTGGCAGGGATGCAGCCCCTGCCTCCCTCACATCACCTCGCTTGGCCCTGGAGGATGGCTGGTTAGTCAATGAGGGGTAAGACCCCTCGATGACAGAGCAACTTAAGACAAGCACAGTTGCATGGAGGCCATAAGGGAAGGACTTGGGGGACACGGAGAAGGGGCAAAAGACCCTCATCCCTCAGTTTTGTCATGATTGGAGTCCTCATTCAATCTGAAAGAAGTCTCCTTATCTCTTGACTGCTTTGCCTGCTAACTGACCGGGTCAGTGAAACAATACTAAAAAGGCAGATACAGCCCTAAACTGGATCAGGTGGTTCCTGCAGACAATTAGGCCTGGAAAAGGAATGCATTAAGTCCTATGAAACTTTCTTTGCAAAGAATGCCTTTGAGATAATGAGTACTGATGTTTGGGGTTGACCATAGAATGTGATCGGTTTCCCAAGGTTCAGGGCCAAATGGGCTCCACCCTGTCTACCAGACCCTGACCTGAGGCAAATCTCTGTGTTACTTCAATCATAGCCTTTTGACATTGATTGGTAAGCTTTGCTGTATATCCTTGTGCATCTCATTCTCAATAAAAGCCACTTCAAAAGAAGAGCTCAAGGCATTCTCCACTAGAGGGAATTGCCACCCCTTTTTCCTGGCAGACCAAGAAGTGTCTGGAATGACTTATTTTATTTTCTTCCATCCGTGGTAATGCGGGGAGACTCTGTGCATGATGTGAAAACCCCCCACCAGCATATAATTATGCAAATATGCCCGTTTGTATAAGAAAATCAAGGCAATTTTATTATAAATATATAAATGTGTGTCTCACAAACTTTATTATGTATTTGGGCAATTTTCCCTTAGCAGCACATAGAGGTTGCTTTCTTTTCAATGGTTCTATAACATTTCAATAAGTTAAAAATTTTATTTAACCAATACCTTATTAATGAATATTAAGTTTTTTTATTGTTATTCTGAACTGTGGTAACTAGCTTCAAAAGGTAGCCTCCAATGAACCTCATCTCTCAGTATTCGTGCCCTTGTGTATTCCCTGCTCTCGGTGAATTGGGCTAACCTGTGTAACATGATGATATTGTGGTGATGATGTATGACTTCCAGGACTAAGTCATAAAAAGCATTGCAGTTTTTCCCTTGCTCTCTCTTGGATCACTCACCCCCACATTACGGGACCCAACAACAGTTCTACTTGAGTGAAAGGTCTGTGGGGTAAGGAACTGAGGCCTTACCCCTGCAACTTGTCAACTACTTGAGTGAGTCACATTGGAACTGGATCTTCAGCCCCAGTCAGATCTTTAAACTGCAGCCTTGGCTGACATTCTTGACTACAGCCTCATGACACACCCACCCAGCTAAGCTGTTCTGTAACTCCTGAGACACAGAAACTGCATGAGATAATAAGCTTTATTTTGACTTTAAGCTTTTAAGTTTTGGGGTAAGTTCTTAAACAGCAGTTGATAAATGTTATACAAACAATGCCACAATAATCATTCATATCTACTCATTTTTGTAAGACTATGAAAGTCTATAAAACAAGTTCCTAGGAGTGGAATTACTGAGTAGAAAAGAATACAAATTTTAAATTTAATTTAATAATGTCAAATTTAATTTAACAATGTCCCACAGTAAATTAATGGGTTTCCCTACATCTGCATCAATGTCACATCTCACCCTAGATTTTTTCCATTTCATAGGTTTAAAAATATTTCTTTTTCAGATTGGATTTCTTGGTTATGCATGAGGTTGAGCACTTCTCGTATATTTATTGGCCAGTTATCTGTATATTTCTGTCACTTAATGTTTTTTACTCAACTTATACTGAATTGTTTATTTTTTCCTTTTAATTTGCTAGAGGTCTTTATACAAGAAGAAAATTAGCCACTTAAAAATAAGTGTACAGAAGGATCCAAGATGGCAGAGGAGTAAATGGAAGCTACATTAACCTCCTCCTGAGAAAAACTGGAATTACAACTGAATTGAAGAAAAATCAGAGATGTCTACTTTCATCTCTCTTATTCAACATAGTACTGGAAGTCCTAGCCACAGCAATTGGACAAGAAGAAGAAATAAAAGGCATCCAAACAGAAAAGGAAGAAGTAAAACTGTCTTTATTTGCGGGTGACATGATAGTGTGCATAGAGAACCCAAAAGATTCCATCAAGAAACTAGTACAACTGATAAATGAATTCAGAAAAGTAGCAGGATAAACAATAAATATTCATAAATCAGTTGCATTTTTATATGCCAATAGTGAACTAATAGAAAGGGGAATTAAGAAGACAATCCCATTCACAAATGTTCCAAAAAGAATAAAATACCTAGGAATAAATCTAACCAAGAATGTAAAGGACCTATACTTGGAAAATTGTAAGACACTGAACACACAAAGAAGATACAAATAAGTGGAAGCACATACAGTGCTCATGCATAGGAATAATTAACATTATTAAAATGTCCATACTATGCAAAGCAATCTATAGATTAAAGATACCAATGATGCATTTCACAAAACTAGAAAAAATATTTCAAAAACTTATATGGAACCCCAAAAGGCTCTGCCTAGCAACAGTAATTCTGAGAAAGAATAAAGTCGGAGGAATCACACTACCTAATATAAAATTATACCATATGGCCATAGTAATCAAAACAACATGTCACCAACATAAAAACAGACATAAATCAATGGAATAGAAGAGAGAGCTCAGAAATAAACCCACACCTTTATATCAAATTAATACTTGCCAGAGGAAAGAAACACATACAATGTGTTAAAGAGAGTTTATTCAATAAGTGGTGTTGGGGAAAATTGGACAAATATATGCAGAAAAATGAAACTATACTGCCTCCTTACACCACACACAAGAATAAATTCAAGATGGATTAGAGTTAAATGTTAGACTCCAAACCATTAAATCATAGAAGAAAACATAGGCAGTAAAATCTCAGACATTGCTCATAACAAAATTTTACCTGAAATACCTTCCCCAGGCAAGGGAAATAAAAGGAAAAAAGAAATACAAATAGGACTATATCAAACTAAAAAAGTTTTTGCACATCAAAGGAAATCATCAAAAAATAAAAAACTCACAGAGTGGGAGAACATATTCACCAATACATCTGATAAGGGGTCAATCTCCAAAATTCATAAAGAACTTACAAAACTGAACACCAAAAACAAACAAACAAACAAAATCCAATTTAAAAATGGGCAAAGTACCTGAATAGACACTTCTCAAAAGAGGGCATACAGAGGTCCAAAGACATGAAAAAATGTGCAACGTCATTAATCATCAGAGAAATGCAAATTAAAACCACAGGGAGATATCACCTTAAACTGTTGGAATTGACTATTATCAACAAATCAACAAACAAGTGCTGGCAAGGATGTGGAAAAAGGGGAACACTTTTGTACTGTTTGTAGGAATGCAGATTGGTGCAACTGTTGTGGGAAGCAGTATGGAGATACCTCAAAAATTAAAGAGATCTGCCACTGACTCAGTGATCCCACTTCTGGGAATATATCCGAAGGAACCCAAAACATTAATTCAAAAGAATGTAAGCACCCCTATGTTGATTGTAGTGTTATTTAAACTATCCAAGATCTGGGAGCAGCCCAAGTGTCCATAAGTAGGTGAGTGGATAAAACTACTACAGGATATTTACACAATTGAATGCTACGCAGCTATAAGAAAGAAGAAAATTTTACTCTTTGTGACAACATGGGTGGACCTGGAGAACTTTATGCTAAGTGAAATAAACCAGTCAGAGAAAGACAAATACCGTATGATTTCATTCATATATGGAATCTAATGAACAAACTGAACTAACAAGCAAAACAGAGACAGACTGAGAGGTAGAGAGCAGACTGCCAGCTCTTGCCAGAGAGGTGAGGTGGTAGAGGGATTGAGCAAAAAGGAAAAGGGCTCATGGACATGGACAACAGAGTGGCGCTTGCAGTGGGGGAGAGAGACTGGTATGAGGGGCCTAAATAGTAATGGGAAAAAAATACAATTAAATAAATAAATAGATACCAAATTATAAAAATATGTGTACACATTTTTCCAACATTTTGAAATTTTTATTTTAACCTTAATTATGGATTACTTCCAGGGTAGAAGATTTTTACTTTTTGTAGGAAACTGTATTTTAAAAGTATTTTGGGTTTTATAAAAAGCTGTGTGTACCACCTCTAAAATTATTAAAAGAAAAACTCTCATATTATCTTGTGTTTCATTTGTTATATGTTTCTTCCTACCATCAGTGGTGCAGGAAAATTTGGTCTCAAAAAACCCTGATTTGTAGTATTTGCCCATTTCTGAAGTGGAAACACTCCCACCATGCCCGGTTGCAAGTTATCAATGTGACTTCATGGGACACAGAGTTAGCTAGGAAGAGAAGTGCACAGCTGGTGCTGCTGGCTGGTCTACGCCAACTTTAGCACATCAATGCCCCAGAAATGTATTCGACATAAAGGATGAAAGAAATCCAGCCTTTTAAATGGCTTTATTTTCCCCCAAACGACAAATTTATTTTTTTTCTATACTGAAGTGCTCATCTTTATCACATTCATATCTCCTAATGTGTTTGGGTTTATATCTCTACACTGTATTCTTTTTTCATTGGTTGACTGTCTATTCCAGAACTCAAACAGTGTTAATTATTAGAGTTGTGTAATACCTTTTTAATATCTGGCAAAGCTAGCTTTCTCCAATAGTCTTTTTTTCTAGAGTTTTCCTTGGCTTTGTTCATGTATTACTCTTACAGAAATGCTATTGATTTAGAAAGGTTTATAGTTTTGCATTAGTCATTTAATAAATTTAAGCTTATAAATGTACATAACTAAAAGTATAACAGTGCGCACATGATCATTTTCCTGGTTAGACTCGGGGATACTTTTTTGGTGACTGCCTCTTCATGCACCAACACTCAGTTGAATAAAAGCAATTGAACATAGATCAATAACTTGGTTGTAATTTGATAACATTTTCACATAAATGGTGTTAATGCTGACTGTACATTTTAGGTGTATGTCAAAATTTTATATTCATACTAAAGAATGCAAGCAAGTTGTTAGTGCCCTTCAAAACCTCTGATTCATTTTAATGGGAGTAAACTGTAATGATTTATTTTAAAGAATCATTTCTGAATATTTATGGTTATGAATTGGATTTTTCTCAATGCTATTTAACTAAATAAAAATAAGTAAGTGGATTGGATGTTGCCAGCAGAGGTAGATGCTAAGGTGCATATAAGATTATAACTTTTATTAAAATATCTAAACTTTCTAACATAAGTTTATATTGATTACTTAATACATTATATATATAATTTTAAGCTTTTATTTCAACGTATGTTTTCACTGTTAAAATTGTTTGAAATCTACTGAGCTGAGTTTTTTTGCAAAATGTGGGGAAGGATGGGACAGAAAGAGGTGTGTCTCTAACTCACTTAAAAAGTCGCTAGAGTTTCTCTTTAGTTTTTCAATTTCCCCTAACGTCACCCCATATACCCTAGATGCTAAGTGCCCTCATCTTCTGTGCTTTCTGTTTGATTGTTCTTTTTCCTTTCCATTAGGATTTTTAAGCTTTTATTATATTTTTCCAATCACGGTTTATATTGATTACCTTTTATACTAATTTTCATTCCCTTCCCCGCTCCCCCATCAAAAACTCATCTCACAGTATGAAGGTAAGTGATTGCCAGAGGTCTGGAGGAATCAGGTAGAGTATAGACTAGGTAGAGGATGGGGGATTTTTTAGGGCAGTGCAACTATTCCCTATGATGCTATAATGGTGAATACATTATATGTTTGTTCAAACCCATAAAATATACCTCACCCAAAGTGAACCCTAATGGATTTTGGATGACAACGATGCATTAATGTATGTTAATCGATCGTAATGAGCATACCATTAAATGGGGGATGTTGACCACGGAGGAGGCTGTGCCTGTGTGGAGCTGGGAAACCTCTGTGCGCATGCCACTCAATTTTGCTGTGAATCTAAACTGCTCTAAAAAATAAAGTATATTAAAAAATGATCTCAGAGCCTGAGATCATGTGATATTAATGTACATATGACTAGTGCAAGATTTAAGTGCTGCCTCTCCCAGGGGCCTTTATGTTTTATCAGGGAACGATGCTGCAAATCTGATGAGAGCAAGCTATGGTTCTGGCTGTAGGTGGATGTGAGAGTTTATGGACATCATAGCCTTCTCATGAATCATAAGGAGAGGAGGGGGCAGAGATGAAAGGCAAGAGACAAAAGGAAAGAGCAAAAGAATTGAGGGTACAAGATTTGTTTCTGTTCATGACTCACTCACTTCCTAGCTGAGTGATCTCGAGAACTCCCTGAAATTCATTTTTCTCACCTGAAGAACAAGCCTGAAAATAGAGCTTCCTATCAGTGCTTTAATGAAGATAAATTGAGATAATGTATAAAGACAAGCTTCATTAATTGAAGTAACACAGAAACGTTGATTGTCACAAGGAACACAGTAGTGCTTTTGAAACATTTGGACTCCAGATTGACAGAGGGAGCAGTCTGCCTGGATTCTAACAGTTTTACTCTCTTTTTCCATGAACTCAGTGTCTCTATTTTCTCACCTTTAAAATTGGGATAACAATATTTATTTCTCTGGGTTGTTTTAAGTATTAAAATAGATATGCTTGTAAAAGTATTTAGAAAAGTATCTGTTGCTCCCTACTCCTTTCCAGTAAGTGCTCAAGAAATGTTGTCTCTATTTTCTTTCCAAATGTACAGGAAAGACAACAGTTTCTGTCACTGAAGTTCAGCTCGATCCAAACTCTCGCCCCTCTGCCGCAGGAAAAGAGGAACTCGGACTTTCAACACGGCTTCTCCCGGGGCATTTATCGCTTTCCACCTTCCTCTGCTCATGGCTCCCATCGGTCATGCCTCAGCCCTTTGGGTGGGTATGTGGCTTTTGCCCGCATCCTCCTATTAAAATTATACTTGTTTTAGAGGAAGTAAGCTCATAAAGGGTTTTTTAGACAGTTAAAAGTGAAGCGATACATTTAAAAAGGTAGTGAATTTTTAAAACCAGCCATCATTTCTATTTTAACTTGCAGTATATAGTTTAGAAGATCAGTATAGGTGAGAACTAGAATAATCCTGATTGTTTGTTACTGTTGATCTATTTCTGAAAAATGTTTATTCTCCTTTTTTTCATGTTTGTATTTTCAGTTGCCACCTGTCTTCTTGGATAGAAATAACTCCCTTTCTACAAAATGGTTGGGTTTCACGGGGAGGAGGGAGGCTCTGAACCTTGCGTGTAATTGCTTCTCTCGGTTTAGTAAAGAGATCAGTCACCAAGTCACCCTTCATTCCCCAGCGATGGTTGCCACCTCTCGTTTTCACAAGACATGTAAAAGCAAATGAGTCAGCTCTCAGGACTCTTCAAGAATGGCACGCAATGTTCAGGCTAATCTCTATCTTCTAGGTAACTAAAGAGATTTCAAAAAAAAGCCTACAGAAGCCCTTCTTCCAGAAATATGGACCCACATTTGGCTTCTTTCTTCTTTATTTTATTTGCATTTTGAGAGTTCATTGAACTTTTTTAAAACACCGAAGTATGATTTTTAGTTTGATTAAAATAACAGTGATAGAGTAGCTTGCGATCTTCTTCAGGTAAGATTCTGGGTAATTATGTATAAATAGGAGGTATTTTGAATAGTAGAAGAGGTCTGGTTGTTTATTCTCCTAATTATTTGTCATCTCCTAGTCAACAGTATTAGAAAGATCTTTTTGCTTATGCTGCATTATTGCTTTCCTTTTGTTTCTGAGATCAAGTTTGTTTCCATGGCCGTTTCACAACTTGTACCATGTTTTCTCCTCTGTTGTTTTTGTAACTACATTTTTTTAAAAAATCACAATTTTTGTTTTAAGTACCTGGAATAAGATGTACAACAAAATAATTCTTAAATAATAGGAGAAAAACAAAATATGCGACCAAGAAATTCTAAATGAAACCCAAATCTAAACTACTTTTTAAATCAGTTTTGTAAATAGCCCCTTGTTTATAAAGGAGGTGGTGATTTATGTGGTGGGAGGGGGGATAAAGATTTTGGTTACTTTGAACTCTTGTTATTGTCCCTGCATATAGATCCTTTAGAAAAAAAAATGTAAATCAATAACATTTTGAAATTGTTTACTCACTGATCATCATACTCCATGAGCATTGTTTCTTGTTGGTGAGAATTCAGTGTTTTATCATCAGACTAGGTAAAGTAAAGCTGTGGAGATAAGGACTTTGGGCAGTAGAGTTTAAAGTTGGTTCAAAAGAAAACTTTGAGATTAGAGAAACTGATTTAGCCCAATACACAGGATAGAAAAAGTTAACTATTTGGCTGAAGTATCCATTTTTTAAAAAATAGAACTTTCAGGTGAACAGGTAGAACTTCAGTCAAAATGTTTATTTTTGTCTATGTATTTACATTCTTCATAATTGCTCAGATTAAAGGGTTTGGATTATAGAGTGTCATGCTTATGTATTTGAGTAAATCAACAGCCATGATAAAAAATGTAAGATTATAAGAAATGACAAACGGCCAGATCTGTGATCCACCCACCCTAATACTATCTGTTGCAGACTGATTCAGGCGTAATGTGTGTAGTGGCCTGGTGGTTGCCCTCCTGACAACTTCTAAAGTTTAGGGAGAGCTGATAAACGATGCTGATAATAGTGCCTGGAAAATATTTGACTTGGAAATGATGAATATTTGTTGAATAAATGAATGAGCTACAGAGTCAACCATCATATAATTATCTACATTCTCTTGAAGTTAATCTTAGTTTATGTTACTTACTGCACATGACAAGTTTTTTGTTTTAAGTGCCTCACATTACCTTAAAAACCATCTGTCTTTAGCACCAAGAAAAGTGGGTTCGTTTTTTCCCAACTCTGGTATTCCAGAATTTGATTGGATTGGTCTTAGAGCATAAAACAGAGAAATTATATATTCCCTAGCTGATGTACTCCCCACCTCAGCTGAACTCCAGTTTCACCCAGAAGTGGAAGAATTCTGGCTTAGGTTGTTAACAACAAACCCATAAGAAAACAAACTGTTTACCAGCATGTGTTTGCTGCATGACCTACCTGAGGATAAGTGTTAATCAGTTATGACTACTCCTTAACACCAAGGATGTAACAAGATTAACAGAAGCAGATAAGAAAGAGAAGCATAATTTGTAAGTATTACTGGCAAAAGGTTAATTACAGCTGAGTGATCTAGTACTATGTGGTAATAATTTATTGCAACAGACCCTAACAAGGCTTTTTATAATACATATTAATAGCATTTTGAAAAGCCTTGAGGGACTAAAAGAGGAAGAAAGCAGAAGCTGATTCCTTTGGCCAACAGAAAATTTGTTGAAAGAAATACTCATGACCGTATTTCACAATTTCCAGGAACCAGAAACGGCTGATTAGTTTTATCTGTTGTAACTATGAGAGTGAAGAGTAGGACTTTCCCATATATCTGTTACCCTAGGTGAGATGTGGGAGAGAATTTTGCTTATTCTTTTGGGTAGAAATATAATTAAGAGTATAGCTCCAGCTGTGGGGTTTTAATAAAGAAATATACCAGATAAAGCAGGACACAGTATTAGATAGAAATAGCTCTACGTACAGCTGCAGAAGTTTGACCCCGATGGACTTCTGAAACAATGCTAGGTATTTAAAAAGGGGGCTTGAGAGTGACTTCCCTCCAGTTTTGAATGTAGGAGTTTGGTCATGGGTTAAATATGGTTACACTAAGTATGCCCAAAGAAAAACTAGTTTCTCATGTATTTAATTACAAAGAATAACAAGTAGCAAACCTTTAGAACTTTTTTTTTTTTTTTGGAGGGTAGGGGAGGTCAACCTTTTAATCCCTGGAAGAGGGGCATATTCTGTAAGAATCATTTTGGATTTGTATTCTTAAACCTATTCCACACCAAAAAGTCTGCCTCGCTTTAAGAGTACATTGGTAAGAATTTTCTTCCTCTGTTTTCTCCTCAGTAAGGAGAAGTACACTTTCAACAGTTTGGGGACATTAAGAAAATTACTTCAGTTAAGTACTTCAGAATGCCTTGTATTGGCTTTAAGGATATTCATTCCCCTGACTGCCTCCCTGTGCGGTTGTGTTTAGAGACAGTTTAGAGAGGGCTGCACAGCTCTCTTCTTTAGAAGTCTGGTAACTGTTCTCTCTCCTCTTCCTTCTGGAAATAAACACAAACTTCATTGTTACCAACCTCAGGCTAGTTGTGCCAACCTGTCCCAGGTGACTCCCTGTTACTAAGTGTCCCCCTTCTTGAATTAGCATAATTTTGGCAAGCCATTCTTTTCCTCCTGGGATCCTAATAGATCGCCTAATATCATGAAAGAATATAAGAAGCACCTTCAGTGTGAAGTAAGAGTTTCATGAGAGGGAAGATGAGAGAGAGGCAGAGCGACAGTCCACTAATGGATCATCCAATTTATGATAGGGATTTTTACTTAAACCTGATAGAATGTGGAGGGCAGAAAGTGGGCCAGGGAGAGTGAGAGACACCAAGGTCTTCTTGCTCAATGGGTCCCATTTCTTAGGAGTGGCTTGGCCTACTGCAAGTAGAAGTCTTACTCCTCTATTTCCATGTAGACTTGAAACCTGAACACTTTCCTTAGGATTCTTCCATAAAAACCCTCTACTTTCCATTGGTAATGTCACCGTCTTCTCAGTGAAAGTTCTTTTTGATCTTCCTAAGGTTAACCTAAGGTGTGAGATCATTGCAGCATCTGGGAACTACTCCCTTGTGAATTTAGAATCAAAGCCATAGGATTTTCAAGTTGTTTGAAGCCACGCAGTACAGCTTCCTCCTTTCACATAGAGCAAACTGAGGCCTCTAAGCTGATCCTGAAGGCCCTATGCAAAGCCCCATAGATAGTGGTCACTGCATGTGTCAGATCCCCTGAAACCCCCAGCCCTGTTTTCCCTTGTCTACTCTTTCTGCCTGAAAACTAGGGACTTGACACATGCCACTATTCAGATTAGAGGCCTGAGGAGGAAAGGCCTCTGGGAGTTTTGTAGACTGAATAAGGAGAAGAGAACAATACAGAAAAGCAAAAATGTTTTTAACTTCTGTGGGAATTTTTTGAAGTATGTTTTGAGGACTGTGTTTTATCAGGAACCCTACAATTCAGCCACCAAAAATTTCTGCCATTTTTTTTTTTTTTTTTTTTAAATAGAGAGGGCATTTTCAGCAAATAGTCAAGGGTCAGGGTCATGTATGAGGAAGGTAGCCCAGGAAAGCAGTTCACTTCCTCCTTCCACTTCGCTTTAGTCATGAGCAGTAAGTAAGGGCCTCAGGGTGGCTCAGAAGGCTGGGGTGCACTGGAGTGAGCTGGGCTCAAGCTTTGGCCTTTTCCTGAGACTAACCCTCTGAGCAAAACCAGTAAATCAACAAATGTAGTTTTGCTATCATTGCTTGGATTGCAGGATTATTCATTGCAGTTAAAATGTATTCTTAATGTGACAAAGCTGGGCTCTAACACTAATATTTTATTTTTAAATGGTGCAACCTCAGAGGTAGGATATACCTGTGACCACCTCAGTAAAAGTGATGCTTTCTTAACCATTTGAAATAAAAATAGAGAATACTAAATGATAGTCTTGTCAGTTTATCTCCTTTTTATCTTCATGTTTTAGGGGTTTTATATATACATTTCTACTAACTTCATACAGGAGATCTTGAGATTTGATGGGCTATTAGAAGTGGGCAGATAAAGTATTGGACAGCTGCTCTTAAAAATTTGCATGTTTGGAGGGATATACTTTCATGCAGTGTATTAGTTTCTTAGGTCTGCTCTAACAAAGTACAACACACTGGGTGGCTAAGAACAACAGAAATTTATTGTTTCTCAGTTTGAGAGGCCAGAACTCTGAAAGCAAGGTGTCAGCAAGGCCATCCCTGAAGTCTCTAGAGAAAGATCTGTTCTTGGCCTCTTTCGTAATTTCTGTTAGCTTCAGGAATCCCTTAGCTTTCAAATGGACATCTTTTCACATCGTGTAGATACTCCTCCTTGCCTAACATATTAGGGGTTAGGACTTCAACGTATCTTTTTGAGGGGATGCAATTCAACTCAATACAGTCTGTTGAAACTGTGAATGAAATTGCTACTCAAGGCCTCTGAGCTACACAGAACTAAGCGTTCTGGTTAGGACTTTACATCAGCTCATCCGGGGTCTCCCTTGGTTTGGTGTGCTGCTTACCACAAATGAGGGTTGCAACTTTACTTTTTAAAGTAGTGTTTTTGAGGTATGTGCTGGTGGGGCTTGCTATTTTTCTCTCTGCTCTTTTTGAGTCTCATGCATAAGTGAGACACCATTTAAAAAGTAATGACAATGGTGTGCATGTTTTTCACCCTAAGTCATAACATTGTGGCTTCAGGCAGAGCTGTATGATGTGAGATATCACAAAATAAAAATGATTGCACATTTTGGAAAATTTGGTTTTAAACTAGACAACTTTGTGTTTTGCATTTATAATATATATTCTAACCCAAAGTTGCTAATGATTGTTTTCTTTTGGAAAAAATATATCTTTTTCACTAAAAATTACTTAATGGTTATGATAAAGGTAGTTCTTAATTATAGGTCTTCTAACTCTGAAAATGGTCAACATTTCAAAAAACATTTTATGATTAAATATAAGAAATAAAAAAATTACAGTATTATTTAATGGGCTCTGGAGCCATCCTTATTTCTTTATCTATATTCAAATGTATGAAAATATTTGGTTTTCCAGACCTGTAAAATCAGGAACATGTGAATTTTCAAAATGATACAAGTGTCTCATAACTAAAACTCTGTTTATCATTTTATAATCATCATGCAAGCAGCTCAGTACTACTACTTTTACTGCTCCCAATGCTGATTTTCAACACTTACCAAAACACATGAGCTATGTGGGAAAGAGCAGGTAGAAAATTGCCTGGGGGTGGAAGTAGAGTATAAGAATGGATTCTGGGCCCATCAACGAATGTCCAGCAGAGCTGGGAATTTACATTTCTGTCATTAACTGCATGGAGGGATGATACTCAAAACTATTTAACAACCTGCATCATCATGGGCACCAACCGATACGAAAGGATGCTGTTGTCAGAACAGGAGCCTGGCCCCCAAATGCCTCTTGCTTGCAAAGCATTGACCCTATAGTTGCTTGGTGTTTAAGTGCCCAGAGGCTTGTAGGGAAGGTGAGAGATGGCTACAATAGGTGGGCATTCAGGGGACTCAGGGCAGTTGCTATATACCAGCTGGAAGAGAAATATATCATCTTAACAAGATTTATATTGTACCCATGTGCAACAGCTCAATGATTTTAAAAAAAAAAGTTTTTTTTCCTCTGAGTAAAACCCTTCATTTAATTTCCTGATTTGAAAAATGAGTGGGTTAAAATAGATGATTTTACAGTTCCTTTGACAGCAGTGTTTGTGTTGTATTTCATTAAAATTTATATAAATAAGCCATAATTCTATCATGCACATTGTGATATATCTGCATTAAATTGAATATTGTACAGTTTTTATGAATTATAAAATACAATCAAATTTCCATTTGAAATTTGGCATGTTAATTTTAACTGAATTTAAGTTTAAATATAACCAGATTCTTTTTTTAAATCCTTGCCCGAGGATTTTTTTTTTCATTGCTTTTAGAGGGAGAGAGGAAAGGAGAGAGAGAAACATCAATTGATTACCTCCCAGATCTGCTGAGACAGGGGATCGAACCTGCAACCCAGACATCTGCCCTGACTGGGAATCAAACCTTCAACCTTTGGCTACAGAATGACATTCCAACCAACTGAGCCACACTGGTCAGAGCTTAACTAGATCTTTACATTGAAAATTTCAAATATATTATTTCTGAAGACCATGAGGGGCTTCTTGTTGTTTCTCATTTTCTGTGTTTTGCAGTAAAACATGGGAAGACACAACCATTTAGCATGTTAAAAAACCATTAATGCTGTTTTGATCTTAAGGGAAAGTAGAGATGCATGAAAACAAAGATGGCTAAATAAAAATTGGAGTTAAGATGGAAGCTATGCATTCATCTGAAGATGGTTCAGGGGCCGAAGTAATTTGGTCACAGCAGCCACCATTGGCAGGGTTACCCAAAGGTGGAAGGATAGGTAAGTTTGCGTTGGTGTTGGCAGGTCATTTCCCTCTCTCACTGTGGGAATGCCCTCACAGGGCGGAGCTGAAGCACAGTTAGAGAACACGTGTTTGCTCCAGGGCTTTGCCTGCCTGCTCTAACCTTCCCTGAGAAGCCTTCCCAACCTCTTAGGTTCGCAGATGACTAGTCAACTTAGATACAAAATACCACAGGGGAGGTAATTTTTTCCTAAAATAAATGGAAAATCAGCAATAATGGTGATGCTCTTTACTACCTCCCACACCTTTCCCTCAGCCCTGAAACAGTTGATTATTAAGGAGGGCAGTGTTGTAGACACCAGAATTACAGGTAAGAGGGAAGAATATTATCTCTGTATCTTTTTTTTCTACATAGAGACATGCATGAAATATTTATGATAATTTGAATTTTGGGTACCTCAAGAGCAATTAAACATTTGTAGATCTATACAGTATTTATAAATTTTTCTGCACATTAAATCATCAGAAATGTCAAAGCCAAGAAAGCTTGACCTTCAAAGAGAGAAGTTTTTGTCTATATCTAGCACTTTTTCCTATCTTCAGAGCAAAATCATGGCTTGGTAGTTCCTTAAGTCCCTCCCTCCCTCCTTAGATATAATTTCTGATAGTTATATGTATACAAAGATTTGTGTTAATTAACCTAGCTGAAAAACTGTACTTACAGAGACTTCTAAGGATAGACCTAGAGTCACAGGGAGAGAAACTTAACATCTTATCCCTTTAAAGGTATTTTCTGTTATACAACAAGTTAGAGCTAGATAAGTAAATGTATACTTTGAATAAAAATAGTTCTCAAATATAATTTATAAAATTTGTTGCCCAGAGGCTAAAATAAATTTATGAACCTTGAATGAGGACCCTGGCTTTTGGGGTCTGCATGTTCAGACATGTAGTAGTATGCTTAATATATGAGATCTGTCTGGATAAAGTCCAACCATTGTTAATATAATGAGAATGGTTTGAGCAACATCGATGTCACCTTGCAGCCAAAGAGAGTGGACTAGAATGCACATACTTGAACAATGACAACTTCACTGTACTAGTCAGTGGGGGTGGTAGACGCTGTTCAGAAAGCATGTGTACTCTGTACATTAAAAAATGATTGAGTGAATAGAGCAATGAATCTGCATCAAATTTTATATTAAGCACTTGAAAACTCTTTCACAGAAACTATTTGGATAATTCAGAAGGCCTCAACTATGGGCAGCTCATGATTGGTAGCTTCACGACAATGCGCCCATTCATGCATCACATCTCATGCAGAGTTTTTTGGTGAGACATCAAATCACCAAAGTGACTCAGCCCCTCTACAGCCTAGATTTGGCGCCCTGTGACTTTTGGCTTTTCTCAAAACTAAAATCACCTTTGAAAGGGAAGAGATTTCAGACCATCAATGAGATTCAAGAAAAATAACATTGAGGCAGCTGATGGCAATTGGGAGAATGGTGTGAGGTCCCAAGGTGCCTACTTTGATGGGGACTGAGGTGTCATTGTCTTATGTACAACATTTCTTGTATCTTATATCTTCCTCAATAAATTTCTCTATTCTTTCATATGACATGGCTGGATATTCTGGACAGATCTCCTATAACCTTATATATACTCCAGTAACAACTTGATAAATCTTGAATCTCCACAATTAAATTACTTTAGATTAAAAATTATTTTAAAGTATGTAGTCACACAGACTTTACTAGTAGTTTATCTTTATGGTTTACAATTCAATTTTTTCTGATTCTAAAGCCTTTATGATTTTCATTGTATCATACTATGGTTTTTTTACTCCATTATTTTAAGGCATTCTTATTTTAGTTTCCAAGGAAGAGGGAAAAATATTGAAAATAATAGAAAGGTATAAATAGATAAAACTGTAATAATAACTACAATATTAATCATCACTATATAATAAGAATTATGACCTATTTTACCTAAAGCATCATTGAGGACTCTTTATTTTTTAAAAGATTTTATTTATTTACTTTAGAGAGAGAGGAAAGGAAGGAGAATGAGAGGGCGAGAAACACTGATTGGTTGGGATCTGGCCTGCAATCCAGGCATGTGTCCTGGTCAAGAATCAAACCTGTGACCTTTGTTTGCGTAATGATGTCCAACCCACTGAGCCACATCAGTCAGGGTGAGGGTTTTTCTTAAACCAGCTAATCAAGATACTTTTAAGAGGCACATTTTTACAATTCTCTGTTTAATATATGATTTTTAACAGAATGAAATCACTTATTCCACTGTATAACAAACTCCATCTTTGACATACCAAAAGATAAAAATCTTCAGACAACCTCAAGACTAGAAACCTTCCTGGGTAAATTCAAGTGAAGAGAAAAACACTAAAAGTTAATATTTTTCATTGTATGACTGATCAAATAAAAAACTTAGTACTTGTATTTTAGAAAATTTTCACTTGGAAATATTTGTACTTTTCTAGAAATAGTATTATTTGTAAATATTTTAGATATAGCATTTGGAATAAATGGCAAAACTCACAGTCAACTATTATCCTATCCAACCTGTTCTAATTTATACTTAATTAAAAGTTGAAATATTTAAAAATAAGAAAAAAACTGCATCTATATATACAAACAAGAGTGACTTTGGACTTAATGGATGAGTTAATGTACTAAAAGTAAACTGGAAGCTTTGAATCAATAACTTTTTGCATTCAAATAAAATTTAATTTTTCATTGATAAGGCTTTTTCTGAAATTAAATCATTGCAAAGTTATGTATGTTAAATTTAAAATTGAACATGGCATTAAAGAAATTCTTATTTTGACTTTAGAAGATAAAACAAAATTATGCTGAAATATTAATAATAGATGTTTTATGCCACATGTGACATTTATTTGGCATGTTTTACCTTAAATTCAAAAAAAGAAATACATCTGCATTATAAAAAATGTAAAATAATCATAAAATATTAAAAAAATAAATTAAAATTAAAAGTTAATTTTTCCTTTGTTCTACTACCTAAAAACAGCTGTCATTAACATTTCAATGTACTCCTTTAGTAAAGCAAGCTGATGTTAAAAAATAACAGGTTTAAGCCTCAAATACCAAGCTCTCTTATTCTTAAAAATTTTTTCCTTTTCTTCTTAATTGTGAGTCAGTAATTATTAACCTTACTAATATTTTGCTTCATAACATTCTTAACTCCCCCTCCTGAAAATATCTGCATGGAAAATATTATTTCTCATTTACAGTAAATTTAAATCAAGTTTTTACTTTATGTTTGGGACAGCTTATAATGTTTCCAATTTGAGAAACACATGTTTCTTAAAACTACATTTGGGGTTGTCTATTAAAATCAGGAAGTCATTTATACAAATACACTTTTTGAAAAGTGTAAACAAAGTTCCTGAAAGTAATTTACTGAATTTCTTTTACACACAGTGCAGCTTTTTTTTTTTTTTTTTCATAACAAATAGAATTTCATAAGGAAGATAGTGGACATCTTAACCTTCTGATATCAGTTTACATTGCATACCCCATAGGCACACAGGCATTAGATTTACTTTTTCTTCTTGCTATAGGTATGTTATAAGAAATTTGAAATCTGTGACTAGAAAAATTTTCAGGGATAAAGAAAATGAGACTATAATTCTTAGTACACATATGCTTAAAAAAAAAAAAACAAAGAATGTTCCTGTGAGGGTCACTGTGAAAGGTGCTACTATCCTTTAATGTGGGATTGGGTGTGAAAGGAAAAAAGTAGAAAACTCTCTATTTCTTACATGAAACATACATTTGATTTTCTAGATAAAGATTTTTAGTGACCACTGGAAGAAACAGAAGATACCATTTCTGATAGATCACAATTAAGAGGTCATGCTCTAGGGAAATGTGTTACAAGACAACATTTTTCTTCAGAAAAAAAATTGTATTTTCAATAAAATGGATTTTTTTCAAGCAATGTCAACTTTATGTTAGTCATGAATAAGCAAAGGGTTTGGTTATCTGAGATATTCTCATTAGAAAAAAAAATACAGTTTGAATTTGAGAAATTATTGAGAGAGCGAGAGAGAGGACTAAACCAAGGGGGGGTTGTGGTGTTAACAAACTATTAAAGACTCTTGGAATCATGGTAAAGTGAAGAAAGTATGAGCTTTGAAGTTACATAGACCTGGGTTTAGTTGACATCAGAGTTTCATTTTTAGTTCCGTTCAATAAGAATTATGTGAAATCTGATTTCTTTGAATCCTATTTTTTTTCACCTAGAAAGTAGTTTCTTAACTATCATTTATCAAGCTTTTAATATGTACCAGATACTGTGTCAAATTAATTATACTCTCAGTTCAATTAATTCAAGCTGTCACTATCTAAGATATAACTGTCCCCACTGCATAGAGAAAAATAGACTCAGGAAAGTGAATTTATTCAGGTTTGTGTTCTTTAGCCACAAAGCTATACTCCCCACCCAGTGGTAGAGCTACATCATGAGGAATATTATAAATCAATGATTTAAACATTTTATGTGATGGTGTTTGAGTTAGCTGTGTTCTTTTCAGGCAGTGTTGGTACAAGAATATTAACTTGTATAGTGTTTTTCACAGTCTTTATGTAGTATACCTTCCAATCAATTATTTGACCCACAGACTGTTCTGACTTTCTCCCAAAAGTACAGAGTCATATAGGCTTGGAGTTTGTGAAAAGACATAAGAGTCTGGCAATAGCTGGAAGAACTTTTGACTATCACATATTTATAATTGGCAATCACTATTTTTTTAAAAAGATTTTATTTATTGTGGAGAAAGGGGAAGGGAGGAAGAAGAGAGGGAGAGAAACTTCAATGTGTGGTTGACTCTTGTGTGCCCACTACTGGGGACTTGGCCTGCAACTCAGGCATGTGCCCTGGCTGGGAATCAAATTGGGAACCCGCTGGTTCACAGGCCGGCACTTAATCCACTGAGCCACACCAGTCAGGGCTATTTTTTTAAATTACAAATCATATTGGATTTACATTAAGAAAAGTCTTCCATTGAAATAGGAAATCAATATCACAAAGAGAAAAACCTGAATAGGAATCAAGTAAAAGTTACTGCTTCACTTATTTCTCTAATCATAACACAGCTAGAATTACTTAAAAAGTTAAATTATGTGTCTGTCTAGTTTTTCTAACACTACTAACTGAAGACACTGTCATTTCTCCATTGTATATTCTTGCCTCCTTTGTCATAGGTTAATTGACCAGGTAAGCAAAGGTTTATTTCTAGGCTCTCTATTCTGTTCCATTGATATATGTGTCTGTTTTCATGCCAGTACCATGCTGTTTCAATAACTATAGTTTTGTAATATGGCTTGAAATCCAAGCACATGCTACCTCCAACTTTGTTCTTCTTTGTCAAGATTGCTCTGGCTATTCGGGATCTGTTTTGGTTCTGTATAAATTTTAGAATTACTTTTTCCAATCCTGGAAGAATGTCATTAGTATTTTGATAGGGAATGCATTGAATCTGCAGACTGATTTTGGGTACTATGGACATTTTAATGATATTAATCCTTCCAATCCATGAGCACAGTATATCTTTCCATTTATTTGTGTCCTCTTCAATTTTTTTCTTCAGTGTCTTAGTTTTTAAAATACTGGTCTTTCACTTCCTGGGTTAAATTTATCCCTAGGTATTTTATTCTTTTCAATACTATAGCAAATAGGATTGTTTTCTTAATTTCTCCTTCTGATTGCTTGTTATTAATGTATAGAAATATTATGAATTTCTGTATATTAATTTTGTGTCCTGATACTTTACTGAATTCATTATTTACAACAGAATGGACTTGGTATTATACTAAGTGAAATAAGTCAGAGAAAGACAAGTATAATTTCTCTTATATGGGGAATCTAAAAGAAATGAAAAACAAAACAAAACAAAACAGTAATGGATTCATGGAAACAGAGATCAAACTGATGGTTGTCAGAGGGGAAAGCCATGGGGGGAGGCAACTGGGTGAAAAAGGTAGAGAGAAATATAGTCAATAATATTACAACTTTACCTGGTGACAGATGACTCCTAGACTTCGTGTGGAGATCACATCGTAAGGTACATATGTTGAATCACTGTACTCTATACCTGAAACTAAGATAATATTGTATACCGACTATACTTAAATTTTTATAAAAAGTTAAAGGAGAGCAGCAAGATTACTCTTCCTAAATGAAGTATGACTGGTGTAAATTTCTAGACCCCCATAATTACAACATATCAAAAGCAAAAGACAAAATACAAAACTTGAATATTAAACATGTGTAAAAGGTTTTCATTTTAAATTTTAGCCAGGGCCATGATATTTCTAGCATGTTCAGGTTAGTTCAACAATCAAGTGTGCCTGATGTGAAACAAGGATATGGACATAGGGAACTGAAGACATGCCTCTGCCCGCCCCTGCCAGGGAGCTCCCTCCCTGGCCGGTCAGATGACTTTACATGCAGGTTACAATAGCTGCTGTGCTAAGGGAAGGCACAGGGGGATGGGACTCTTGCTTGAATGCTGGAGTAGTCAGCCCCTTATGATCATTTTAAATGTATAACAGTTCTAAAATTGCTGCTCTTGAAGGATCAGGTATCTGTACACGTAGTAGAAAGGCCATCCTAAAAAGAATCAGAAGATTATTAGGAAAGGGCTCAAGGCCACTGTAGGGGTTATACTCACTCAGAAGTGAGAAATACAGTACAACAAAGAACCAGACGACCTATGATTCAGAACTGATGTTTTATGACAAATTTACTTTAGCTCTTATTTTTATTTTTAAAAGTACAGCTTTTTTCTTACTATAAAATTAATGCATGTTCCTTTTGGGAAATACAGGTAATAATAAAAATAAAAACACTTGTAATCTCACTACCTAGTGATGAACATTTTACTGTAAGCATTCTAGTATTTTTTTATTCTTGCATAGATGAAATAGTCACAACTATGATTATCTTGTAGATACTAATTTGTAGTCTTTTCTTTGACTTAATTTCATTTAATATATCATGAATATTTTTCCACATGAGTACATAGTACCATATTTTTAAAGGCTACATAGTTTTCTGTTGTAAAAATGTACAGGAACATTAATTTATTCAGTCAATTTTCTATTAGAAGATAGTATTTTCACTTTTCTACTTTTGCAAACAATGCTGCAATAAAAATGTATGTACACGTATCTTTGCTTGTGGCCATAATTACATTCCAGGATAAAATCCTAGAAGTAAAATAGCTTTTTATATACATTCTAAATTCCTCTAAAAATCTTAATAAAATTATACTCAGTAGTCCAGGAAGTCTCTCCCAGGCTACATACCTTCTATCCTGGTCAATCTTAGCAGTTAATGTTTAAATCTTTGCCAGTCTAATAAGTAAACTTTATATTTTGTTATTTTAATTTGGCCATCATTGACTACTTACCAGCTAAACATTTTTTTAAGTTTATTGGCAGTATATTTCTATGTTTAAATTATGGAAGTGAAGTTACCATGATTTGAAATCTTAAAAACTATGTCATGCAGTGCCGCATTGACTTTTTTTCAATTCTTTACTAATTTTCTAATTTTAAACTATTTTTTTAATGCACATGAGTTATTGCATGTACATCTTTTTCATTAGAAATAAAGTAGCCACTTCCATTTACCTCCCATTTCTCTGAATCTTTATTTTTTTGCTTTAAACATGAAACCACAACCCAAGTTTCATTTCTCATTTACCACTTCTCCACCTGAGTTTTCAGTTTTGCTTTTGGTCTAAACTGAGGGTAAGTGAGAGGGCATCTCATTCAATCACTATCTTTGGGCCAGGTTCGAGTCAAAATATATACTTTTGCATATCTTCTTTAGTTTGTTTGAAAATAAATTTAAACCTAATGTTGTTCAAGATGTATTCTTGTGTTTAAAATGATCTTTTACACCTAACAATGTTTAAGGACAACAAAAGTATTTTCATTTGGAGATGCCAATGTGGACATTTCTGTAAGGGACTATGACAATATTTAGGAAATAACCATGTCAAAATAACAGTTAACATGAAATGACATGTATATGGACTAAGTATGGGCTTCCTCCTAAATACTGGAAAAGATCAAAGGAAGTGATCTGACTTGTAATTTTCTTTTTATCTATCAAGCTCTTCTTGGGTGTCAGTACTTCATTGTTTGATTAAAAAAATTAGTAACTATGGGGACTGTAAACTCAATGAAGAAACAAGTTCTACATTGACCTCCTAAAATCCTGCATTTTAATAGTGTCACATATATATGATGGCGAAAGAGAAGATTTATAGTTGTGAGTACACAAAACATAGTGTATTCCTGTATTATTATTTATTAATTACTGTATTGTTTTCCATAAAAACAACTGTAAACCTACTTTTGCTCCACCCTGTATAGTAGCTCATTGTGAAACAAGCTAATTGTTCAACGTTTTAATAAGGAATTTTAATCCATTTGTATTTTTATTGTAATTGCTGATAGATATATTTATACTTGTACGTGGTATTTTATTTTGTATTTTCTATTTCCTATATTTTTCTTCACTTTATTTTCTCCTTTCTGGTATTCTGTCAAACACTTTAGTTTGAATATTAGCAATGAGATTCAGTAGGGGGCTCATCAGCTGCATTTATGTACTGTGTGTTTTTGTATTTTCTGAATGACGGCATTGTGCCTGCTTTAGGATCCATCAGGTTTGTTTGTTTGTTTGTTCATTTTTGTTTTTGTTTTACCCCTGAGCTGTTTTTTAAATTTAATCTTTATTGTATTTTTTTACTTTATCTTTCAGTCCCCTTTTACTCCCCAGCCCCACAATGTTGGGCGATCACTACACTGTTGTGCATGTCCAAGAACCCTTTTGCCTTTTTGCTCAGTCCCTCCACCCCCTCATCTCCTCCCCCACCATTAGCTGTCATTCTGTTCTCCATCTATGTATGAGTCTGTCCACATTCTCCTTATTCAGTTTGTTCATTAGATTCCACATACGAGTGAAATCATATCATGTTTGTATTTACCTGACTGGCTTATTTCACTTAGCATAATGGAATTCATCAGTTATAATAATAAATTTGTGGTTGTCATGGTGCATTGTGTAAAATAGACACTTTGTATTTACAGTTTGATGTTTGCAGTATTTTTAAAGAACTTCACAATCTGTGTCATAAAAGGCATAAAATTAAATCATTGACATTTGATGCAATAAGGGACGAGTGACTTAATTAGCTAGTCAAGGCAAACACTCAGGATCGACATCTCAATTCTGCTTCATTTTCTACACATCATGAAGTAGCTCTAAATTTGCCTGGAGTAAAATGTGTGTTATAATGGAATTTGCAAATTTAAGGATTTCTCAAAGTTTTGCAATAGACAGTACTTAAATACTGTACTTAAATAGTTAATATGTTTAAATACCTAAATACTGTCTATAAAGAAAAGAAGAGAGCTGCTTGCTAAAGACTGCCACAGACAATTTTTTAAAAATTAAAAACAGTTTTTAGTCACACATAAGTTTTGATGCATAAAATTGTATTTGATCTAAGAACATCACAAGAGTAGCTGTATCTTCTGCCTTTTAAATAACAGCAAATGGTAGAGAGCTTTTATAAAATATAGATTATAAAGTATCTTAACAAGGAGAGCTTTTTAAATTTCATTTTGAATTAATAGTAATATAGAAATGACATCTTTCTTATCAGAACTGATAGGAGGAAGCAGATAAAAATGTTAATATTTCCCATTAATGTTGACAAACATTAAGTACTCATAGATGAAGCCTAACTCTCATTAACATATGAATGATAGGAAACTAGATAATGATTCAATCTTAATTAGCAAATAAGAAAATCGCTGAATAATATCAGATTGATGATATCCCTTATTTGGTCTGTAAAGCATTATAAAAATAATATGAACATTGTATCATAAATCTTTTTTTTCAGTCCTAACCCAAGGATATGTTTATTGATCTTAGAGAGAAGAAGTGTGTGGGGTGGGGGAGAGAGAGAGAGAAACATCGCTGTGAGAAAGAAACATTAATTGACCACCTCCCCCATGTGCCCTAGGAGTTGAACCTGCAGCCTTTTGGTGTACAGAAGATGCTCCAACCAACTGAGCCAGTTGGCCAGAGATCTTAAATCCTTTGAATGTACCACATGCCTAAGTTAAACTCAACTCAATTCAACCTCAGCACATGTGGCCAACTCAAAAAAGTTTCACTGTAATTTTATAGAGTCTTTGTATCTTAGAAATTTGGTACTCATGTATATATAAACCAAGAATTTTTTTAGTTTAATAATGTCTGCCAACTAATAGAATACTTACCTCTTTTAGTTTTCTCTCCCTTTTTAGATTAATAAGAAATGGATATTTCATGTGAGTTTATATTTCCTTATAATTTAACTTATCATAAGAATCTTCACTTTATTAACAGTTTGATGCACTGGATATTTAAAGTAGGTTTTTTGTTTTTTTTCAAATGCTGTAGGTTACTCAGGATACAAGTCCCATTTATTGAATACATTTAGGAAATATTGTTCTATTAAGGAAATGACAAAGCAAGAGACCAGAGTAATTCATCCTTAGGTGGATCTTTACACCTGCAATATTAAATCAGGTCACTGGTACTGTTGTTTTTCCTTGTACACATATATGTAAAGTATAGTCACAATTGTTTACTTAGAGAACTGACAAAAATAAAGAAGGTTGATGCAAAGGAAAGAACTTAAAATAAGAACAGGCATTTGCAAGGGACAATCCAATCCATATCAACCTCTGGGGAAGGCAAAACCCAGTAACCGTTTACAAATATCCTGGTGGAATTATCCTGCTTTTTCTCTGGATGCAGCTTCCCTCTAATCAGGCTGGAGGCATCGTCTCGTGCGCAGGCTATTCCAGTGGCTGGTTTAGAATTAAATTTGTAATTGTTCAACTTTTGTGAATGAGCTCTTCAGGAGAACTGAGGCTTACTGCTCTGTGACACACACATTTGACAAGTCATTTCTTACCTTTGAGATTGCTAGGGGGCAAGGAATAGAGAATGATTTGAGGAGTCAAGATGAATCATAGAGGAAGGTTTCTTTCACTCAGCTTACCATCACACTGTGTATTTCTTCATCTACTTAAAAATTATCTTGTGACCCCTAGTATAGTCTACTTTCAGTCACGCACATAGCTTCCTTTTAAGGCTGTTTTTCTCACTTAGTGTCATTCTCCCTCAGTGGGGATTTCACTTGTTAGAGTGGATAAATGTAGGTGCTCCCAGGGCTACCAGGTTAGTGTTAACCTGTAAACATGGCCCAAATGGAGTATATGCATGTTTGTGACTGTGTGTGCCTTGAGTATAACTATTTTAAAATTAATTATAAGTTGTCAAACAACATCTTAGGTTTTAATGGAGAGCTTCTCTCTGGTAAGTTTAAAAAAATTGCTTGGGAGACTGCTGTTCTTTAATATTTGTCAGTTACATCTTAGCAATAGCTTTGGATCGCTTAAACAAATGACAAGTAATGTTAATCAGCAAGGATTTCCTAACAGACTTACTTTAGCTAAATTTTATTTTCTCTTTCTAACTTTGGATGTAACCAGCAAAGCATGATTGTGTTAAGGGGTCAGATTAATTTTCTAGAATTTGTGGCAATGTGTGTTGATTTGTTCTATAATGACTTTACCACAAGGTAGCTTTCAGAGTAGTTTAATTGAAATGAAAATCTTGAAAACTGAATAATATATCAATGTTTCTGGATGCATTTTTATGTGCATATGTATTTAAATATAATTTGTTCATGTTGAAAATGTGGAAATGTTATGGTTTAAAAATGTGCAAAATGAGACCTAACTAAATAATTTACAATAAAACTTTCAATGCTATTATAATGTAAATTACATTTCATACCAGAGGAATCCATATATAACACAACAACTTAAACAAGTTTTGAACTTTTTTCTATGAGAGTTATGCCACCTATAAAGTTTTTCTATTTCTCCTTCCATTTCTTTGGTATATTATGAGTATAAAATACACCAAGACTTTTTAAAGGTATAAAATTAGGATGTATACTTAAGTATTAAAAAGTACAATATATTTTTTGATGTTATTTTAAATATTTCCAGCAAAAACTAAAGGGATGTAACAGAAATTAGATTCTTAGTATTTATTAAATAAGAGTGATTGTTATTTGATATTTTAATTAGAAAATTTATAAGCAACATTCAATAATTAATAATATAAACCCAACAGCTTTATATAATAACTTCTTATTCAATGTTTTTAAAAAAATATTATGTTTATTAGCCTTATAATATTCTTTAAAAAATATTTTATTTATCTATTTAGAGACAGAAAGTTAGGGAGAAAGAGAGGGTGAAAAGCATTGATGTGAGAGAGAAACATCAGTTGGTTGCCTGGGGACCAAATCTGCAACGTAGGCTTGTGCCCTGACTGGGAATCAAATTGGTAACCTTTTGCTTTGTGGGACAATGCTCAGCCAAATGAGCCATGCTGGCCAGGGCTAGTCTTAAGATATTCTTCAGAATTCTAGAGGCATAGCAAGTATGTTTAAGCATGGAAAATTAAAATGATTTGTTCCGTGTTCCAACATTAAAGATGAAATTAAACTTAATAATTTATGTTTTCTCTTTTCTAACAAATACCTTAGCTAAGTTATTGAGCTATTTTTTAAAGGTAGCATTTCTCAAAGATAGTGATTTTTGTGATTATTAATAGTGCTTTTACTGATTTGTTCTAAATAAAGTGAATGTCTTCTACCTTTCGTATTTTGTTTTCATCTAATCTTTGGAGATATATTTGTTTTGAATTCAGTTTTGAAGTATCTCCAAGAAGCTTTATTTCTTATGACTTGCACAGTCATTTTTTCCTATATCTATGGTAAATAATTGAGACTTAGAATATTAATGTAATTAATATTAATGTATTAATAGAAACAAATACAACATAGAATACTTAAATAAGGACATTACATTTTCACTTAAAAAAGTTTAAGGGAAATTAACAAATTAACCAATTCAAAAAATCAAAAACTATATTTTAAACTTCTAAATGGATTATAAAAAGATGCCCAATATTTGAGATTTTTTCTTAATGTGAAAGATACATATATAGAATAAACTTGAATTACTTCATCTCTGAAAGAATATAAGCTTTCTTTGACTTTTTAAACTTAATAATTAGAAGTAAAGCAGCAACTCATTTGAGTCAACAGTGAGTGTAAAAACACAACCCACTTTCTCTTCAGTCAAAAGATGTTTATGATAATATGTTTGCAGCTGCAAAGCCTTTTGCAGTTACTGCCAATTAAGTTTTTACTCTGAAGTAATTAAAAGGAATATTAGGTACAAATAGGCTAAAATATTTGTTGGGTGAAGGAATTCAGGATAGTCTCTGGGTTTGGAAAAATGTACATGAAATATCAACATCACCTTTGTTATGGATTTTTTTTTTTTTTACCTCAACCGAATACAGAGCACCCTGCCTTCCTATATTACTGGATCAAATCTTGAAATTATATACACGAGCAAATGATGCTATAAGGAATGTGCAGAACTAACATTTTAATTAAAATACAAAATCATAATCTGCACAAGTGTGTAGCTAAACATTTGCTGACCTCCAATTATATTAGTAGTAACATTTTTATTTGATAACTTGATAACTGGGTAATTAAAGACACATAATTAAAACAAAGTCATATCCTAATTTATAAAGACAGTAAAACAAAAGAGCATAGCAAAACCCCATTGAAAAGTAGTTGCTACACCACTATAATGAGATACATTTTTTACCAATATATCTCTCAATAAAGGTCAAACCTTGTCTTAGGCTTTCTTGTTAAAATAGTCTAAAAAACCAGATGAGAGTGTAAGTCTCAAATCATAAACACAATACAAAATGACTTACCCCATGAGCTTTTTGCCAGTCTAAAGCTATTTCTGGATGGTATGGGGTCAAAGACAATGCTGGAAGATGGTAAAGAATCGCCATACAAATTTTTAAAGAATAAGGCCAGAGCCTCACTTCATTACTTTGGAACAATTAATTACAGAGCACAGGTATATTATATTTTTTTGCTGCCTGCAATATCACCACATTTCTCACCAGATGACAGTGGGCAGAATGCTTTAAATGTTGTCCACTGTGGAGCCCAGTATGAAGGGTGGTGTAGACCAAGGTACTGTTGTTCTTGAGAGAGGAAAAGACCTAAATGTACATTGAGAATCATGAAAAAAAGAACTAGTCCAAGCAGGAGCCTTTATCTTGGAGTTCAAGGACATATAGGTGTTGTATTTTGCGTGGTGAACTTGATTGGCAAAGGTCAAATAAGGCCATTCAGCTAAAAAAACCCCAACCCTCCCCCCCGCAACGAAACCAGTATATAGCCTAATTATATCCACAAACACAAGGACTTTTCAGCTGTCTCTTTAATAAAGGTTAATTCTATGTTGCATTTATGATGCAATATGAAAACTTTCAGCAATATTTTTTGTCTTTTTTTGGTCACTGACCCAAATTAACTCTCCAGTCCACCAACAGAACTTGAAAAGTCACAGTCCCTTTTAGAGTGATACAGACCTCTTTCTTCTTCTGGCGAAATTCTCTGCATGAACAAAGTTGGAGAGAGACTTAGTAAGGTGACTGTCTGATGTCTCAGTGCTGCTCCCAAAGTCATAGTTCTTCAGGCCAGGGCACAAGCTGTGCACAATGGCCCGGCGGATGTAGCTGTCAAAGATATAGTAAATAAAAGGGTTGACACAGCTGTTGGAAAATGCTAAGGGTCCACTCACCTCCATGCCCAGTTGGGGGACAGATGAGGATGAGTAGAGTTCTTGCTGAAACCCAGAGACAATAGCCAGAAGCTTGAAAGTATTAAAGGGCAGCCAGGAGAAGACGAAGACTGATACAACAATAAATATGATCTTTATAGATTTCCTCAGCTTTCTGTTATGCTTTCCAGGCTGCTGGTAATGGACACACAGCTTCCTTGTGATGCAACAGTAGCAGGTCACAATGCTCACTAAAGGGGCGAAGAAGGTAAAAATTAAGGACACCAGGGCCCAAGTCAGTTTAATCGAAGTGGCCTTCTTCTCTGCACAGTATGGCTTATCATTAATCAGGGTGAGCTCCCTGGACAGAACAGTAGGCAACCCCAGGAGGCAGGAGATAAGCCAGATACTGGCACAGACTCCATAGGCACAGTCTTTCCTTCTGAATTTCCTGGAGACGGTTGGATGCACAATGACCAGGTAGCGGTCAACACTCATGCAGGTGAGCAGGAAGACACTGCAGTGCATGTTGACTGAGATCACATAGGAGCTGCCTTTGCACAGGAAAGAGCCTGTTCTCCACAGTCCTGAAGATGCTTCTTTATCCACCCAGAGAGGCAACGTGACGAGGAAAATGAAGTCAGAAGCAGCCAGGTTCAGGATAAAGATGTCAATCAGTCTTCGGCTGCCTTGTTTGAAATACAGGGCACTCATGAGGATGAGGTTCCCCAGCACTCCAGCCAGGAACACGGCTGTATAAAAGACGGGAAGGAAAACAGATATGTAAGGAAGATGGGAGGGGGTCTCCTCCATGTCATCAGGACTTTGGCTTGTAGCATAGAAATACTCCGCAGAAACTGAGGTTGCTTCTGGGTCCATCACGGAAGATCAGCTGCCAAAATACGGTAACTTTTCTTACCAAGGAAATTTTTGTGTGAATTTTAGAAATCTCAGAGCAGCTTCTTTTATGCAGTACCGCCTCTTCCCTCAACCCCCTCCCTTGAAAGATCTTGGAACGAGCATAAAAACAGAGATTTAAAAAAGCAGTTTCTACCAATGCTCAGAAAGGGCCCACTAGAAACATCACCCTGATTGGTGTTGGGTGGTTGTGGTTGTGGTTTTTTAAATTTACATTTGCCCAGGAAACTAAAGTGCTTTTTTACTTCTTTCTTCAAGATATTCAACTTGTTTCTTTAAGTCTAGAAATTGGAAAATAAGTTAACTTTTTTTCTTTACTTACTTTAAAGACATCTCTTGCTCTTCTGACACTGAGAATTTTTTTCTAGCCTTCTGCTTCACATATAGGTTACTGTTTTAGAAGTTTAAGGTGACAATGATGAAGATGCCTTTTTTAAATTTACATCATTGGTGAAATGTGAAGAAAATAGTCTTTCATTGCATGAAGAGTGAACTGAAAATCTAAAGCATACAAGCCACATCTATGGCAAACATAATGATTCCAGTTAAAGCATGAGATTTTCCCCGTGTATTTGGCTCTTTTCGTTTGTATATCCTATCTCATTCAATAAGTTAATTTAAAAAACCCTCAAAAGGCTGAGATCATATCTTGTGCTTGTATTATTACTTGGAATAATTCCCTGTATATTTAGCAGAGCACTTTGCACATAAGTATGTATTTTGGAAATGTTAGTTTATTTGAGTTGCTTAGGAAAACTCTTGTTTTGTGATTCAATATTATTAACAAGGATGAATTCATTGGGGTTTAACTGCAGGCATTATTGTTACTTATGTAGCTTACAAATACGGGTTTAAAACACAAATTAGTATTTTTACCGTCTTCTCTGCTATTGTAATTCAACCAATGTCATTCTCTTTGTTAAAATTAACATCCTTGATTAAGAGATTTTTCTCCCTACTAACCCTCAAATACTTATCCATCATCAGACTCTAGATCTCTCTTCTTTACACCTCTCCTTTGGAGCAATAATTGTTAGCTTTTGAGCTATGACTTTTTCTTATGTACCTCCATACATCAGTGAACTTCGCTTTGGGAGTCACTGACGTGGCAACAGAAAGACCTATAATAAGTGACATTATAATGAAGTTGCCAGTATAGACAACATAAAAGGAAGATTTTTGGTTCATTCAAAACAATTGAGAAATAGACTGATGTTAAAAAGATCCTATCATATTCTTTTGTCTCTTATATTAGAAAGGCCATAGTAAAATATAACAAATTCTGAAACTGACTCCATTCATTTCAATTCTTTACTGGCCAAAGCAGCTCAAGTTCTCTCACACTCTTCTTTCTTTTCCTCCATTTCATTTCATCACCATCGTAAATTAGTTTCAGGCTGATGTTACTAATGCATAGAAGAATGTATGCCTGTAGAAGAAAATAGAGTTGTTAAACATTTGAAGTTCTTTCTACTAAATTTTTATTTGTTCTGTAATTGATATGTTGAAAAGACTGATCCTGCCTGCTGTGTTTCCTCCTTCTCTCTTTTTCCTGTTGTGTTCTAATGTCACCTCAGTCTTAGGCACATAAGTCAGGTGAGGGAAAGATGAGGACTCCCCTGATTTGCGGCAGCCGCTGGCAGTCATTTGGGAGTTGATTCTTGGGCCTAGGTCTGCCTTCTTCTGTGACCCTGGCTGCTCGGTGTTCATGGGGGCAGCAGGGAGGTGTATACCTTTCATGAAGTTCAGGCTGCCAATGAGAGGAACTAATGCTTTGACATTACTGCGATGAAAGTCTTTCCCACTGGGTAAGCCTTAAATATTTAATAGAATAATTCATTTCTGTTAAATAGTTAGAAGTGGGACAACATTAACTTGTAAAGGACTGATGGGATAAACATAGAATATTCAGCCACTATATCTATATATGCGTGTGTGTGTGAATATTCAAGTAGCAATCATATGTACTGCTGGAATTTTGCATTCGGCGAACAAAAGTTTTTTGGCATTTGAGGAGATAAGATTGGTTCTGGGCCAAAGGTATTTAAAAACTTTTTTTTTAGCTATGTCTGAAGAATTCCAGATAAAAAATTATAAAATGAAAAAGAGTTGATGTTCATACTCTAGAGGAAAATATCTGGCTGCATGTTTATTGCGTAGGCCTTAAATTTTCTTTCAGCATTCAAAATTGTTGGGCTACTGTTAAAAAAAATCTCAGTTTACGTTATCAGTAAGTTTTAAAGCAGATGTGGACAAAATGATACCTTATGATATATAGTCATTTGGAATATAGTAATTAGTGGTAGAATTCTGTGATGTGAGAATATCCTACATGGATCAACAGTATCTTGGGACTCAAGTCAGAAAGCAAATTAAGTGATTTAGCCAAAAAACAAAGGGACAAATATCATTGTCCTAGGCTTATAATAACTCAAAGAATAAAAAGCTATTATAAGATAGAACCCATAATAACAACTGACTGGATAAAGTAAGGAAGGTCGTTGTTCTAAATAAGCTTGGGTGCAATGGTCATTTTTCATGCTTCATATGCTCTTTGAAATAACAATAAAATAATCAACTACGCATAGACCAAAACTCAAAAACAACACTGGGTACATAAGCATATAAAAAAGCATTCCAAACAGAGTGATTAAAAAAAAAGAGTAAGATGTAAATATTAGTAATGGAATTATAGCATATAAGACATCTCAAAGGTGGTTTTTCCCTCCAAAAACCACTTTCCTCCCTGAACCCTGACAGTTAATTGCTTCCCCTTCTGTGTTTTCTAAGACCTTATACAACACTGTTTATAAAGTACTTATTACCTCATTTCACATGACTAGTTGTTTTCGTGTCTGACCTTCTGAGCTGATTATGAGCAACTTGAAGGGAGAGACCATCATTATCTTTCCACTGAACTCTAGTTTATGGTAGCTGCACAAGTAAAGTCTTTTATGGATTCTCAAAACCATTGTTTTGCACCTGTGGGTGCCAGACCACATTACCCACATTAGAGCCACGTGGGGTACCTTTCTGAACCCAGTCCTAGATGTACTGAATCAGAATCATTAGGAGGAGGGTTTAGGACTTCATGTTCAACAAACATCAAGGTGATTCTTACACACACTAAAGTTTAGGTCATTTTTCTAGTTTATTTCTTAGTCAACTTTGTATGTTATACTTTGTTATTATTATCTTGCCTTTCTTTTTAAATTACCTCTAAATTTGAATTTCTTTGATGCCTTTAGCCTGCATCTCACAAAATTTTAGAAATTAATTTAGACTTCTGGGCTCTCCCCATTCTGTGCCCGAATTTCTGAGATATGTTCAGAGTTGGGTCAGGTGTTGAAGACGGGGAGAGAGTAAGGTTTTGTCTACAGAGACACCTGCTAAAGTGAATCTATTATCATCTGTCATGTGTCCATAGCTGCGACTTGCAGCCTCTGCATCACAGGTGGGCTGAGGTTTTGTGTGACTACAGCCACCCCAACTGGCATTATGATATATTACTTCTGCTTCTTCTCTGTGAACCACTGTGGTCCCCATATTA
Organism: Pteronotus mesoamericanus; assembly: GCF_021234165.1. Classification (NCBI taxonomy): domain Eukaryota; kingdom Metazoa; phylum Chordata; class Mammalia; order Chiroptera; family Mormoopidae; genus Pteronotus; species Pteronotus mesoamericanus. Next base: position 12,516,968 of record NW_026555157.1, on the reverse strand, counting down.
ATTAGGGACTCATCAGATTATGTAGCATTTGGCATAGCAGAGAGAAATCTCTGTTCATATATGCTTGCCTGGTGAGTCCTAGGATAAACGACAAATATCGTGAAGCATTTTTTTCATTAATCTTATCAGAGTGATGATATATTTGTTAGAAAAACACTGTTGCTCATTTCTTCCTTAAGTGTGATAAAATAAATAGTCTAGTTTAAGAGATGTTTATGCTCTAAAAGTTAATAATATTTTAAATTCTATTAGTTACTTGGAGAGTTTAGTGCAATATAAGGTAATATATCATACCAAATTAAATGTCTGCTGTTAGCAGGGTCCTACCTATCTCTATTGATTGGGTTATTTACCTTGTTACCCCATATTTACAGAAAGAGCCATGATGTTACTATTCCAGGCACATATTTTAGGCTTCTTCATAATGGTTGATTTAATCTGGATTTAGGGTGTCCATAAAAAAAAAACACGTTTATTTGTATTTGTGTTCTTGGTACACAGTACAGTGTCTGGCATATAATAGGTGTTTGTAGATCTGGATTGAATTATATCTGAACTTTGAGTCATGTTCAGTGATTAGGGGCTTTGTGCAAACTTCTTGGACAGTTTCCATTTCCCATGATTACTGTTTGTTACTGACAGCAAAAGTTTGTGTTGCTGTATCTTTTAAAATCAGAATGTATATACCTTTCCTCCTTTTCCTTTTGCCATCTGCATTTCCCATTACTTCTGTCTTCTTGTACAGTGCCTAGGCTAACAGATACATGAATTCCCCAGGAAACTTTAATGCTGTGCATCTATGACAACCATATTTTAAAGTTACATTATTCTTCTTCCAGCAGAATTATGAATCATAAAATTTTAAGAGCTTAGGTGATATTAGTGATCATCCAGTATAATCATTTTATCATGAGGTAACTGGGGCCCAGAGAGAGGTCATGTACAAAAGACTCAGAGTGATGATTTTAAAATAAAGGACCATTTAAATGTAAACTTCTCATATACATAGATCCGTTCACTCTCCTTCAGAAGCATGGACATCTACACAACTATAGTTTGTTACTCTGTGTAGCATTTAATGGGAATTGTTAAAAGGAAAAAGCCTTTTATTTATCAATTTTTTTTAGTTTTCAATTACAGTTGACATACAATTTATATTGACATCAGGTGTACAATATAGTGATTAGACATTTAATACCTTGCAAAATGATTACCACAGTATGTACCATCTGACATAATACATAGTTATCATGATATTATTGACTGTATTCCCTATGATGTACTTTATATCCCCATGACTAATTTTATAACTGGCAATTTTTACTTCTTTTTAAAAAATTTTATGCGTTTACTTTAAACCAAATTGATAACATATGCTGGGGAGTAAGATTTTAAATGCTCCATAATTTGTACTTCTTAATTCCTTCACCATTTTCATCCAACTCCTAACCCCTCTCCCATCAGCCATCAATTTGTTCTCTGTATCAATGAGTTTGTTTCTGTTTTGTTTGTTTGTTTTAGTTTCCACATATAAGTGAAATTATATGGTACTTGTTTTTCTCTGACATTTCACTTAGCATACTATCCTCTAGGTCTATCCATGCTGTTGCAAATGGTAAGATTTCATTCTTTTGGAAAGAATTTTTAAAATTTATTTATTTTTAGAGGGTAGGGTAGGAGGGCGAAATAGCGGGAAAGAAACATTGATTTGTTGCCTCTCGTACATACCCTGTCCAGCGACTGAGCCTGCAGCCTCAGCATGTACCCTGACCAGGAATCAAACCAGTGACCTTTTGTTTTGTGGGATGATGCCCAACCATCTAAGCCATGCCATTCAGAGTGATTGCATTCTTTTTTTTATAGCTGAGTAATATTCCATTGTATAGCCATACCACTTCTTTATCCATTCATATTCATTGATGGACACTTAGGTCGCTTCCATATTTTGGCTATTGTAAATAATGCTGCAAAGAACAGAAGGATGCATATGTGTCTCAAACTGGTGTTTTGGATTTCTTCAGGTAAATACTCAGAAGTGGAATTGCTGGGTTCTTCTTTGTCTTTTTATAGACTTTATTTTAAAGTCTATTTTGTTTGATATAAGTATCCCTACCTCAGTTTTTTGTTTGTTTGTTTGTTTGTTTCCATTTGCATGAAATATCTTTTAGGAAAGTCTACAGCATGAACCAAGACAGGCTATTTGTATGGAAAAGCTATTGGAAGTGGCTTGGATGAGCCAGAAGTTGGGTGGTGTGAGGTCTTAGGGAATCACCAGGGTTGGGGGGAATGCTGTTAGCCATGTTGATGGAGACTGAGATATGGCACCTGCCTGTGTCTGCAAGCTGGGTGGGGGCAGGTATCAACAAAGGACAAGTGGCACCTTCCTGCATTTCTGTCTGGCAGAAAGCTGCCCCTCTAGCCCTCACACCCAAACCAGACAATTCAGTTTCTCCCCATATGTCGTTATGCTTTTCCAGCAGTTGTGCCAGTACTGGAGCTCAGAGCAAGTGAGTCCCTCAGCCAGGAGATCAGTATGCATGCCCTTTTTAAGAGGAACTGCCTGGGACTCCAGAAGCACTCAGTCTCACTCAGCCACTGCACCTACTGGTTTTTACAGCCAGAAATTATGGGGGCTTCTCTTCCAGGCTTGGGGGACTGGTGTGGGCTGGAACCCCTGGCTCCTCAGACAAAATATCACTTCCAAATTTTAACCTCCACACATGGGGGTGGGACTATTAAGTAGCAGCTGGGAATGAGTGGCCAAAGCGGGAATAAAGGCAGATTTATTCTTGCCGTTACAATCTAACAAAGAACTTACTACAGGAGGCTAGAAAGAAAAGGAAGACATGTCTCACCAGTTAACTTAGCAGTCCTGAGCTTGGTTTAATAAGATGGAAGGGGGTTCTGAACCTAGCAATCAGGAATAGCACAGGAGGAAGGGAAGGTAGTCCCTGAGGAAGGGAAATTGCTGGGGGAGTCCCAACAATTTCACAAACTAAGAAAAAGAGCCTTTCCTAACTAAGGAAGAAAGTCTTTGTAGCTGTATATTACTCCCAAGATTTAGAAAGGGGAGAAAAGGGGGGAACCTAAAAGCTAAAGTATATAAACCCTGAACCCCAACAGTCAGTACACTTAGATTAGCTAAGTACCCACTTGTAGCCTCTGCTCAACAGGATAGAACAAACTCACTAACTTACTTAACAACTTTATTTTCTCTATACATTGCGTATTTAGACCAGGTGGGTGCATCCAGGCAGCTTTGTGCTCATGTGTTTCATAAATAAACTTGCTATCTCATTTCCACTATACTTGTTTGTTTCTCCTTTGAATTTGTGTCTTGAGAGCAAGATAAGAACTGAGAGGGGGGAGGGACCCTTCTGACTCGGGTTTCTCTCTCCCCATCCATAACAGGACCAATTTGTTCTCCTTCTACCCCCTCCTACCAGTCTCCCAATGGCTTTTTTCATATCCTTAGTTGTAGGAATTCTGTTCAGCTATATTTCAGGTGATTCTCAAGGGTGGTTGTCCTGTAGTTTAGTTGTAATTTTGATGTGGTTGTGGGAAGAGGTGAGCAGAGCATTTTCCTATGCCACCATCTTGATGAAAAAGCCATTTTAGATGTACTTTTCTATTTGCCTTGTTCGTGGTTAATTTTCTTATTGTGCTCCAGTGAATTGATACAAGGAAATTTTTTAAATGATACTTTTTTAAGGGTCATTGTTGATTGGAACCCAGAGCTTGCACATATTTCTATTTTTCTCCTTTCTGCACTCCTAGGGTCGCAAGGAAAACAAGCACAACAAAATTATATGAGAAAAACATAATGTAGATATACCTTGCTTAACATACTTTCTAGTTCCTAAAAAATGTGCAATTAAAAAGAACATTTAAGTAGATTAGGAAATTTGGTATGAAAGGAAATTTTCATATGAAGAGTTCTTTTGTAAGTATATTATATAAACAAATAATAATATCTAGGTACCTAGATCTTCAGTTTTGGTTTATTTAAACTGTAATGTAATTGTAATATCTTTCTGCTGAAATTAGAACCATCCCTAACAAATTAAGTCAGAGGTCTAGTTCAATTTTGCTTTTAAATCTAAATTGCATAATCTGTACAGAGTTGCACTAAGTTGTCTTTAACATTTTGTGAAAATATTTCAGGCCAGCTACAGTTCCCCAAAAAGCAAATTAACAAACGGAAGCAGAAATTTAACTCCATTATTTTAAATATTGAGGATTTCTATTGCCTACCCATACAACAAGCAATTACAAAGAGAAAATAGAAAACACCCAAGATGCAGAGATAAATCAGAAATACAATTGTGTGCTTGGTGATCCCGCGTGTAATGAGGCAGGGCAAGTCCGTGGTGCTGAGTAGGTAGGATGGTCACAGTCTAAACATGGAGACATTTCCAGGTCCGTAATTTGGTGAGTGAAGTGTGTCTTGTGTGCTTTCTAGGCATTCTGCAGGCTTGGTGGATGAAAGCGACACCCTCCTTTGCAGGTTTCCCAAGAAATAGCCATCCCAAATCATGAAGACTTATCCATGCTTGAACAGAGCTAAGCGAGAACGCCTAGGATCTGGTCCTGGTAAGTCTTTCCTCGTCATTTCACAGTTAGTCCACAGGTTCATAAAACCTGAAGTGACCAGAGACATCTACCTCTATGAATGCCTTATTTCCACCCTGCAGGGGAAATCAGGAGCTATTAATAGCTGTATATCCTGACCCTACTTAAACATTTTGATATTCGACAAATATTTTCAAATATTAACAATTTAATAATTGTTTACTATGCCTTAGGCCCTGTGCTACGCATTTAATATAATATATATTTTTTCTCATTTAATCCTCACAATGACACTTGGGATAGGGGGTTATTGCCAACATCCATATTTTGGATAAAATGAAACTGAAACTTAAAGAAGTTAAGTAAATTGCTTAATGTCTCAAAGCTAGTCAGTTCACCCCACTAGTAAAGTTTGGTAAGTCAGTTATTCACCTTGGGCTCAGTTTCCTTGTCTTTGAACTGAGGTAGAGGTCTTCCTCTTTCAAACTGTAAAACCTGAGTTATTTAGGTCACAATCAATGACCAGTGGTAACTGGAGACAATTCGCCCTAATCTGGGGTCCTAACCCATTCCTTCCTAAAATATAAGAATTCATCGGCCCGGACCTCCCTTAAGCGTGCTGGCTCTCCCTCTGGAGCTGAACTACATCCCCCACAAGGCGCCGCGCGTGGCGCCAGCAATGCCGTCCGCCTGCTCTCTCAGCTTTCCCTCTGTGGCTCCTACAACTCCCACAAGCCCCCTCGGTCCCGGGCCTTGGCCAGGCCTGGGGTGGAGGCGGGGGCGCGGGAGTTATGGAGGGGGCGGGATCTGCAGGGAAGTGCGTCAGAGGAGGTACAGGGAGAGTAGGGCGCTGTGGTCTGAGCTTGAGGGTGAAGCTGGCGGAGTAGGAGGATGGGCGGTGAGTGAGCGGGACCGGCGACGCTGGGCGGGGGTCGCGTAGCCGTTGGGCGTTTCCAGCGGTTTAAGGAGGGGTCTCCTGCCCGTGCGCGGCTGCGGTGGGCGGGTCTGAGGGGTTAGGCTGCGGTGAGGTTGTCCCTCGGCTGAATGGTCTGGGGAGGGGCCTGGTTGGGTATCTGGGGCCCCAGGCTGGGCCCGCCGGTCTCCCCCACCCTGACCCTAACAGGCGTCCGGCTTCCCTGGTCCCACGGAGCGCCCCGCGAGGTGACAGCGCCAGACGTCCGACCTGGGAGAACCACCGCTCCCGGGGCCGGGACCTGTTAAGGTCATTTGAGAGCACCAGGATGAAAGAGGGTTAAAAAGAATAAAAACCCAAACCCAACTTAGGGAGTTGTCGTTAATCATTGTAATTGCCCTGAGCTCTCTTGAGTCACTCCCCATCTTCCAAACTCAGTAACCCCAGTTTGCGAGCCTGTTTTCGGGCTCCTTTGTAAGGTGTTTGGTGCGGTCATGGTATGTATTTGCAGTATTTGACTCAGCTGGATACGCCTTGAGTCATTTTATCGCGGCCTTTTACTACTGCCATTGAGCCCGTGTCCACGCCTTGGGAGTGTTCATATTTTGTTTAATTCAGAGTTTCCTGTAAAGCTGGGGAGAGAGCATTTAGTTTGCAGATGAGGAGGTTCAAAATTACAAGGAATGGGGAGAGTAGGCAGGAGGAAAGAATTTGGCAGTGTAAAGGAGCTTGGCTTAGCTTTACTGGATTAGGGGCAGATTGGTATCTAGCATTATGTGTTGTTATATTCTCCTTGCTCTTCTGTACATCTGGAACTACTTTTCACTGTGAGCTCACAGATATCTTCAACTCGGCCCTCCTGACTCTAAACCTTGTTTTTTGGTTTCCCTCTTAAGAGTGACCTGGGAGGAATGAGTTTCCTCTGCTTCCTTTTTCTATGCCCTTTTCACATCAGACCCAGAACATTTAACGCTCTACAGCTTGTATGAAAATTCTGTCTAATTAAAAATTTATGCATGGTATATTGCTGACTCGGGCTTGTCTGTTGTTTGTATCTGTAATGTGTATGTCCTTTTCAGTGTTGTCTGTTTTAGTGTGCAGGTGATAGACTAGAGAACAAGACCTCTGTCTCCGTAGCATCCTGGGTATGTGAACTTTCAATAAGTACTTTCATGATGATGACTTTTGTTTTGAACTTAACTAAAAAATACTATTAAAAATTTTCTTAACGATCAGACATTACTTCAAATAGCCAAAGAATGGGGAGTAAAGGGCAACTAATTTCTTTCAAAATAATCTTTGTCCTTGGTTGGGTTAACTTTTCTTCAATTTTTATACAGAGCAGTCTGAATGCCAGAATGGATAACCGTTTTGCTACAGCGTTTGTAATAGCGTGTGTGCTTAGCCTCATCTCTACCATCTACATGGCAGCCTCAATTGGCACAGACTTCTGGTATGAGTATCGAAGTCCAGTTCAAGAAAATTCCAGTGATTTGAACAAAAGCATCTGGGTCAACTTCGCTAGTGATGAAGCAGATGAAAAGACTTATAATGATGTACTTTTTCGATATAACGGCACAGTGGGATTGTGGAGACGGTGTATCACTATACCCCAAAACATAGAGTGGGGTAACCACGAAAGGACAGGTATTTCCCTTTTTAGCTCTGTCTCCTTTACCTATTCAACAATAGACAAAGTGATATGATGATGGCCCAATTATGTTTAAGCAGGTTTTTGAGTTCTTTTTTCACCTCAAAGAGATAAATCTTACATGTCTCTTCTTTCCATACCGCCTTCTCTCCCCTCTTCCTTCCACAGCTTACCATTGTACTCATAAATATTGGCTGGATGAGTAATTGTTCTTATCATGGGAAAGACATTTTAAATCTCTGTACTTACTCGTTAAAAGCCTTTTTTAGTAATGGCACACATTGAGGAAATAATTGGAAAAGTACATTGGAAGACTTTAAATACTTGGAAACTGGTAAAAAGGACTTGTATCCATAATCAAGTCAGTAAATATGAAGTGATAGCCCTTTTATGAGTTAGCTGTGCTTTAGTAGATGTCATTTGCCCTCTAAATCTGAGAGGATATAATGTGACCAACTCTACATTTAAATCTGTGCATATTTGACATTGTGTTACAACAATCTTGATAGAGTTTGTAGGTTAAAAATGTTCAGTTCATGAGAAAAATAATCTAAGACATTGTCTCTCAGGTTTATTTTGCAAGCATTCTTAATACTTAAAAATTTTAATATCCAGTTATTAAAACGGAAACTTTAGAGGTCTTTGTTAGGAACAACTTTACATTTTGTTATTATTTGTAACTACTACTTACAGCTCAACAGGCTTGAGTTTCCATACATCAAAAGAATGGTAGTTGTGATTTCATATGGAAAAAAGAAAATAATTTAGTAGAGGGGAAAGTTGGTTAAAATTTATTGTAACATGCTTAGGTCTATTTATGAGAGCATAGGAGTACTTAATATTTGAATCTTAGCAACCATTTATCCTTCATTCAACAAATATTTATTGTATGTCGTGTTCCAGGGCCTAGTAGCTTGGAATCTATCAGAGAAAATAAAAATAAAATTCTTACTTCTGGGGTAGCTATTTACATTCTAATAAAGGATGACAAGCAATAAACATAACAGTATAAACAATAATTATATAGTATAATAGAAGATGACATGTGTTATGGGAAAAAAATGCCAGAATAGGAATACATATGATGTTGGTGGGCATAAGTTATGATATACCATAGTATAGGCAGAATAGGCTCCAACAAAAAGTTACCACTTGAGTAAAGACTTAATGTAGGTGAAGATATTGGCCAAATAGGTAATTGTGGAAGCAGAGGGAATCATTTAGGATGGAGGGAAGAACTACTGCAAAGGCCTTATGTTGGGAGCTTGCCTAGGATTGTCAAAGACAGCAAGGAAGCCCTGGGCTGGAATGGAGGGAGAGGAAGAGTGGGTGTTCTGTCCGAGACATACGTGCTCTGGGAGCGGGAGTAGGGCAAATCATGCAGGATTCTCTAGGCATGGTGAGGACTTTACTTTTCACCTTGAATGTGATGGATCCTTTGGGGGCCTTAAAGCAGAGGTGAGATGATCTGGTCATCTAGGTGGATATGTTGAATACAGGTGTTAGGCAATGGTGGAAGCCAGGAGACTAGTTAGGAAGCCTTTGCACTAATGCAGGTGAGAAATAAATGTGACTCAGACCATGGTGGTAGTTCTGAGCAGTGGCAGGGTTCTTGATGGAAGGTATGTGGGCACAAATGGCTAAAGTTTCCAGGCTGAGGAACAGGAAGGATGGAATTGTCATTACCTGAGATGGGGAAGATGGCTGGTGGAGTAGGTTAGGAGAGCATATCAGAATTCCTAATTATTTCAGTTTTCATCCCCTTCTCCTCCTTCCTAGTCTTACACATCTATTCTCATTCACTTTACTGCTCCTACTTTCGTTTTTCCTCCTTTCTGGTGCCCATGTCTGAAGCCTGCCACTGAGAACCACTGGAATCCATTGGGCATCGGTTTTACTTCTCAGAACCAAAGAGGTTGCTGTCTCCTCCAGGAACATCTTTCTATGCCACTTTTTATTTAATTACTCAAAAGAGATTTTTGTTAAATGCTTACAATTAAAACAATGAGCAATCATTGTTATTCTTGTTCCAGAATCATTTGATGTGGTTACAAGATGCATGAGTTTCACACTAAGTGAGCAGTTCATGGAGAAATTTGTTGATCCTGGAAATCACAATGCTGGGATTGATCTGCTTCGGACCTGTGAGTACTTTGATATCAGCAGGACAATTAGAGGAAACTAGAAAGTAATTTTGCCCTTTTTTATGAACTCTGATTTTGGAACAAGATTAATTAATACATTGTGTCAACTTATTAGAGAATGCGATCTCTAACAGTACCTCAGCAAACTTTGATCTGCTGGTTACATTTTAGAAGTTAGGTACATACTTAGCCAATTGAAACTAGGAAATCAAAAAAGGCAGAATAACACATTGGATGGCAAAGTTCAGATCCTTCAAAAGTTGTTGCTAGTGAGCCCATTTAAAGAAGTTTAACAGGGATGAATAATAAATTCCTATATTTGCTTTAAACACTTCAGTTACCTGAGAGCAGATAGTAATGTGTGAAACAGTTGACTGCAAGCTCTATATGACTCAATTGAATGTCAGGCCTGCTACAAGTATTAATCCAGGCTTAAGTGGTAGTAACAAAAGTATAGGTGTCAAAAATAAATGAAAGCATTTATTAGGAACATTCTATTCCTTGAGGGTCAGTCTATCCAGGAAATACTGTCTTCAGATTTGAACCTAGTTTCCAATCTATGGAGACTTATTGGAGCTCTCCTGGAAGAATGACCATGTCATGGGAAGAAACAGAATCAATGGCAAGTATCCAATTCTGTGTTGCAAATACATAGGAAGAAGTTTATTGCTAACAATTTGAAGGAAAGTAGGCGAAAAGACTTTTATGTAGTTCAACAAGTAAAACTAGCATTAAAGGGTAGATTTGGTTTGCAGTTGATCTTAATACATTGCTAATAATAAAAATAAAAATGGAATGGGATGCTTTGTAAAGTCATTGACTTTTTCCCCATGTGGTTGAAGGAATTTATGATAATTAATACTGCCATTTATTGAGTGCCTGGATAGACCAGATCCTCTACCTTGTGCTTTATATATATTCTTTCAACAGGTTTTTTTTATCATTACCATTCATTGACTTATTATTCCTGCCACAGATCCTATAAGGACTTAGATTTGTTTGTATGTAGAGCTAGAATGTTGTGCTTCAATACTACGTGGCTCGGGATGCTGGGAGGATTAATATACAAAGCATCTGTAGAACAGAGCCTGCCCGGCACATTGTAAGCCCTGTCCTGCTGAGATCAGTAGTTGTTAACTGTTAGTGTCCTTTTACTTTTATCAGGACAGAGTTGGCATTCTTTTGAACAGTGTGCTTTAGAAAAGAAACCTCAATATTCCTTTCTCATTTTTGAGAAAAGGTCTAATTAGAATATGGAAGAAATTGTCATTGTGTAAAAAGTGTCTATAATCATGGTAACATTTTTTCATTTCTCTTTTTAAAAATCAGATCTTTGGCGTTGCCAGTTCCTATTACCTTTTGTGAGTCTAGGTTTGATGTGCTTTGGGGCTTTGATTGGACTTTGTGCTTGTATCTGCCGCAGCTTGTATCCCACCATTGCCACAGGCATTCTCCATCTCCTTGCAGGTGGGTCTTGTCATCATACTTTACATTTTATCCCCTTTCTGTCTCCCTAGACACCAAAGAGTTGTAATTCTTAAACATTCATATATTTCTGCACTGTCACATTGCCTGAAGAACACTTATGGTGCTCTTATCTACCTATGTTTTGTTTTGTTTTTTAACTTTTCCTCCAAGGTCTGTGCACACTGGGCTCAGTGAGTTGTTATGTTGCTGGAATTGAACTACTCCACCAGAAACTAAAGCTGCCTGAGAATGTGTCTGGGGAATTTGGATGGTCCTTCTGCCTGGCTTGCGTCTCAGCTCCATTACAGTTCATGGCTTCTGCTCTCTTCATCTGGGCAGCTCACACCAACCGGAAAGAGTACACCTTAATGAAGGCATATCGTGTGGCATGAATGGGAGGCCAGCTGCTTCGCAATTGCCATTTTTATTCTTTTTTTAAGAGTAATATTTTCCCTGTCACTCCCTCCCAACTGTTTTTAATTTAACTTTTTTTTTTTTTTTGGCTGATATATCATTTTATCTTGAAAATCCATTTTATTTATTCACACAGTTTTTGAAAATACTAAAATTTATATGCACTACTTTGATTCCAAACAAACTGATGTAGGGTCAGAGTCCAGACAGAAGGAAATGGGTGGGTACTTGGCACAAATTTGTTAAAGATAACTGATAGTGGGAAATTGACCCAGAGCAAGTTCTGCTGATGTCTATTAGACTTCTCCGTAAAGTAATTAATTATATTTGCTCAACTGGAAATTTTATTTTTATTGGGAAACCTCACTATTATCAAGACTTACGTTGACTTTGCTGTTATAGAAAGCCAGTCAGCCAGAGGTATTAGTGCTGTTTTCAAACACTTAAGGTACATAAAATAGGAGAATTACTTAAAATCCTTTTCCCTAAATATCGTTATATAGTTTCACTGAGATGAAATATGGCAGCTGTTTATGTACACCATATTTGTCTATAAGAAAGGGAGTGAAAAACATAGTAATTTACTTGAAATTTTAATTTTGTAACTGCAGGAATTCCAATTCACCCAGAATAGAAGATTAACCTTGTTTTATTTTATTTTTTTAAACTCTCTTTAAAAATTCTGTGGGATTTTCAGTACCATCAAACCATTTTGGATTTTTACTCCTTCCCCCTTAACACACCAGGCTTGTTCAAAGAGTGCTTTCTTTTTAATATTACATTGGGGTCACAGAGTAAAATTCTTCAACTGCTATCTCTTTATTTCAGCTGAGTACCAACCATAAAGAACGTTCCATCATAAAGACCCTCTGGAGTTAGGAAAACTACTACAACCAGGCTGGTCATTAACTTCCAACTATGGTCTTTATTTCTTGTGGTGAAATGATGTGCCTTTCCTTGCCTAAATCCCTTCCTGGTGTGTATCAACATTATTTAATGTCTTCTAATTCAGTCATTTTTTTTTTTGATAAATGTCTATAAACATTGAACTTTTAAAAATTTTATTTATTTATTTCATTACTGTAGCACTTGACAGATTTTTTAAAATGTAATTTAGTAATTTCTTACAATACACTAAATCTGTCTTTTATAAAAAATAAAATAAAAAATGAGAAGAGACTCAGTTGATTTAAATTTCAGTACCTTAGCATAAAAATGTACAAGAATTTGAATGAGTATCTCTGTGGTTCTCTGTGGAAAATGCATTGTTGCTTTATAGGCCTACCTTTATGTCTAGTGTTTGGGTTTCTATTTTATCTTCCCTCTTGCCCCCATTAGAAAATAAGAGACTATCACTTACATTTGAGAGTTTAAAATTATGTTTTCAAAGTAGTTCTGTGATCTGTCGTACTTAATGTGGCTAGTTTCTCATAAATTCACTTAATGGCTGTGGATATTTGTGTTTTGTATTAAAGAAATAATCAAGTCAGCTTTTGACATCCAACAAAGCTAATATTACTCTGCAGCTGATTATTCCCTATGAAATGGCTGTCCACTCAGTTTTCTAACTCTTGAAGTTTCATTGCCCTTCAGCACCTTCTGTGGAAGATAGGAGAAAAGCTAAGCGAACAAACACAAAACATTTTTGGGAATGAGATTTTAAAATTATTGAACAACAGGGCATTTTTGTATCAGGAGTTATTTTAAACAGTGGTCCCTGCCTCTTCTCACTCCAAAGTTACCTGTGACTGTGATTATAACAGCAGTCTGTGGGAACTCAGAATTGGACTTTGGTGTCATAGCCTTACCAGTAGCAACCTTTAATATGGAAAGGTAGCACCATAAGCCCTTGTGCTAACTAAAGATGCGTTGTAGTTGGAATTTTAAGCACATTGCAGTGTAGCTGAGGTTGTCCCCTCCTGTGTAGACTTTTTTTTTTTTTTAATACATAGGGCCGTGTTATTTTGTTTGATATGAAAACTATGGTTTTTCAGCTATCTCATAATTCTAAAGAGGTAGAATCTATGAATTACTGATATTTGACCATTTTTAAATTAAATTAATACATAAAATGAGTGACAGATAAAGTCCTATTAATCTTTCTCATCTAATCTTTGAAAGTAACCCCAAAGTAAAATAATTTTCAGATTTTTCAAAACATGAGCTTTATGCAACATAAGAAACCTGTTTTAAAAATCTTAATTTTATGGTTCCTAACCTGATGTGTAAATGATGTGAATATCTGCTCTATCCATTTTAGCAAAATACTCATTTCAAAATTTCCTTAAGATAGCCATAAAAATAGTAAAAGTTAATATACCATAAAAAAGGCATAACAGTTCTGGAAGAATTTATTTGTTCAGTTAATTCTGTGCCCACTGTCTATGTCATGATACACCAGTCTCAAGAATTTAACAGTAATGTGTTGTACCTGCCCTAAGTGTTCCTGTGTGTGTGTGTGTGTGTGTGTGTGTGTGTGTGTGTGTAGTGGGGGGAGGATAGACCTGATAAGTCACTTATAGGTGAACTGATTTAGTCACACAAATGAGAATGAAATGATCATACAAAAAAATCAATTTAGAGTTTGATTGTTTTTCTATTCCAAAGACAATATCAAATTGTAGACTAGCAGTTAAAACTTATTATATAGATTCAGTGATCTTCAGTTGACTGTAAAGTAAATAGTACGAGGGCATTTTAAAATTTAACCCTCGTATTGGCTTTCATCAGAAATGCAAACAACCTGTTGAATTAACCTGATTTGCCAAGTTTCCCTGCGACTAAAGGAGCAAGGAATGGTGCGATTCTGAAGATGCAAATTATTTCACAAACTGGATTCAGCTTTGTCCAGGCACAGATGGGTGGAGTCTTTTGTCCTCCTTTCAGACCTGTACTCATGAGGGAATAATGACTCATACCTTGAAAAGAAAATTAAAACGAGGAAGAACATCTATGGATAGGAATTCTTTTGTCTGTTGCTCATGAAGTGTTCAACACAATGTTGTAATGACATACATTTTTCCCTGGGATCAAAGGATATGCCAATGGCCTGCAAATTCATTATGTGAAAATTCTAATTACAAAAAGAATAAATTAGAATGATTATTTGCTATATAGAAGATACTGTAAGACTTAAATCCTCTTCAATGCTAAAATTTTTGTTAGCAAAATTAATATATTATTTGACATTAGCATTGATATACTTTCAGAAAACATATAAAGAAGATCCAATTTATATATATATATTTTTTTTTGCAGAATTTCTAAAAAGATGAAATAAGGAGGGAAAGATAATTCTCTTTTTCCGCCTTTTAAAATATCTGAGTTATTCGGTAATGCATCACCTTTCATCTTTTTTATTTAAGATTTTATTTTTTGAGAGAGGAAGGAAGAAGAGAGACAAACATTGCTGTGAGAGGGAAACTTTGATCAGTTGCCTCTCGCACACGCCCACAACTAGGGACTGAACCTGCAACCGAGGCACATGCCCTGACCCAACCGAACAGGCGACCTTTCACTTTGTTGGATGATGTCCAACCCACTGACTCACACTGGTCAGGGCTCATTTTTCATCCTTTGACTCAGTGTCTCAGAATGTGAACAAGACTTCACCTCTCCTGTCGCTGTTCATTCCCTCCAAGTTTTTTAGGCTTCTGTTCTTGTTTTTTTTCTACTCAACTTGTATTGTCATGGATATGTTCACAAGAGGTTTTGATTCTTTTATTTCCATAGTCTCCCTTGACACCTTTCTTCATGATCCTTAGCCTTGTCTTCCCAATTTTCTTATTTTCAGTCTCAAAATACAAAAGATTGCTGTTCAAAAAACAGTAAAGTGATTCTGTGAAAAAGATTATGCTATTTGACTTTAGCTGCTTGACAGTTTTAACCACCTCCGACTGTTGATTTATTACTCCCTGCCACACATTTTCCAGAATCTCTAGTAGAATCTTACTCTTCCTTCACTTCGATGTTCTCTTTAATGAGGGAGTGTTGGAATAAATTGTTCCAGTTCCTCCAAATCTTACAAAAGAAGAAATGTATTAGCTGGTTGGAGAGATTTGCTAGGATCACGGCATTCACAAAAAGCAACAAAGTGTATGATGGTTAAGTATTCAGCTCTAGAGACAGAACACTAAATTTACAATCCCAGATCTGCCATTTAGCCTTCCCAAGCCCCACTCTTCCCACTTGTGAAATGTGATCATACCTGCCTCATAGAATTGTAACGAGGATCATGTCAATTGCTTAGCTTAAAGCAGGCCCTCAAAAAGTGCTAGTTAAGACTGACTGCATTAAGAGGGGATGGGGTTATCAAACCTATGAAGCTGTGTTTCTCAGCCTGGGCTACACATTGGAATTGCCTGGAAAATGTCAAAAAAAAAAAAAAAAAATACTTGCACCCTAGAGATTCTGATTTAGTTGGTCTGTGGTGTGGCCAGTTCACTGCAATTCTTTAAACCTTTCTAAACGATGCCAGTGGGATAGCTATGTGAAAAATATGCTTGAAAACTATGTTTAAAAGCAAGAAATAGGATTCTTTCTTTACTAGGCAGATTGTTAGAAGGGGACAGTGGGCTCTGTTAAGTAAATAGGCCTGGCACAGTGCCTGCTTTCTAGAAGCCATTGCTTCTGCAGATGACTGGGTACGTGAGGTGGGCCCCAATCTACCACACTGTTGTTTGGAGATGTGTGTGAAGAGTCTGCCTGCAGGTCCAATATGCTTCACTGGCTGGTTCAAAGATTCAGATTTGGTAGAAGGATATAGGAAGCCTTGTTTTTTGGGGGGTTCAATTCCAAATTACTTTCTTTAATCCAGTACTTTTCAGGAATCCTGTAGCTGATATAATGAGACCTCCATGAAGAAAGTGAAAACTTTGATCCCTGTCTGCTTATTCATTCATTGCATTCCTACTGTTGGATAGAACCAGTAAGGACAGACACATAAGTGATTGGCATTAACCTCTACATAAGCCTGAAATGCTTGAGAGCGGACATATAAAATGAGGATAAAATAGTATCTCTCTTTGAGAGTTAAATAAGGTACACAGATCCTGAAACGTGAGAGTTCAATAAACGTTAGGTATTATAACTTAGAAACAACACAACACAGGGAGGATGTGGCCTTTGCCTGACCTGTGGTGTCAGGCCCTAGTAAACTCAGGGTTTGGGGCTGTGGTGGCTTGTCGTGTGGCTACACACCTGCAGGGATTAAAGCTAGGCCTGGAACCTAGTTATTGGGGAGAGTCTAGTTTCCAGCCAAGGTTCATTTTAAAGCCGTTTAATTACACAGGCTTTTTAGCCAACCTTGCTAAAGGTTATGTTTTTATCTTTTTTCTCAACAAGACTGCACAAGTGCCAGATTTTTGGTCTTTTTGATGATTTTGTTAAGTATCAGTTGATGATTCAAGATTAGCTGCATCAAAAAATCTGTCTTTATCTTGTTTAAATTGGATTCAGGTCCACTGAGGAGATGGGAGGAACTTGGATTCCTGTGGCTTGTTCTCAGTCTCCTGAAATCAACTACTACCACATACAATGCAATTTGATTTGGATGGTTAATTTTTTAAAAATTATAGTTGACATACAATATATTAGTTTCCGGTGTATAACATAGTGATTCAACATTTATATACCTTACGATATGGTCACTGTGGTAGGTCTAGTAACCATCTGTCACCATACAAAATTATTAAAAAGTTAGTGACTGTGTTCCCTATGCTACATCCCCATGACTGATTTATTTTATAACTGCAAGTTTGTATTTTTAATTCCCCTACATCTTTTTCACCCACCTACTGCCACCCCTCTGGCAACTCTCAGTTTACTCTCTGCCTGTGAGTCTGGGGCAGAGGTTTTGATGCACACCATACGTTCAACCACTGGGTATATTCATGAGCACTTACAGTAAGTTGCATAGTGGCAATTTTCTTGTTGCTCTGGACTTAAAGGAGCATTCAAAGATATGAAAGGTAAGAAATTATCTTTAAAAATTCTAGGGAGAGTTCAAACATTGGGGCTACAACCCCTCCCAAGACTGTTTTCCACAGTGGCTGCAGCAGTCTGCGTTCCCACTGAGGGGGAACTAGGGTTCCCTTTTCTCCACATCCTTGCCAGCACTTGTTTGTTGATTTACTAATAATAGCCATTCTGGAAGGTGTGAAGTAGTGTCTCATTGTGGTTTTAATTTGCATCTCTCTGATGATTAATGATGTGGAGCATTTTTTCATATGTCTATTGGCCATCTGTATGACCTCTTTGGAGAAGCGGCTATTCAGGTTCTTTGTCCTTTTTTTTTTTTTTTTAAATTGTTTGTCTTTCTGGTGTTGAATTGTAGTCATGCTTTGTATATTTTGGAGATTATACCCTTATGAGATGTACATATCATTGGCAAATATGGTCTCCGATACAGTGGGTTCCTTTTTCATCTTGCTTGTGGTTTCTTTAGCTGTGTGAGCTTTTTAATTTGATGTAGTCCTATTTGTTTAC
This sequence comes from Pteronotus mesoamericanus, assembly GCF_021234165.1. NCBI lineage: Eukaryota > Metazoa > Chordata > Mammalia > Chiroptera > Mormoopidae > Pteronotus > Pteronotus mesoamericanus. The sequence goes on along the minus strand of NW_026555157.1, from coordinate 12,499,321 downwards.
TTTCTCCATTGTTTCCCTTTCCTTACCCCTAGGAGACATATTGGCAAAAAATATTGCTACATGAGATATCTGAGGCTTTACTGCCTATTTTTTCTTCTAGAACTTTTGTGGTTTCATGACTTACATTTAAGTCTCTTACCCATTTTGAATTTATTCTGGTGTATGGTATAAGTTGGTAATTTCAATTTTTTGCACATACCAGTCCAGTTCTCCCAACACCATTTATTGAAGAGACTGTCTTTACTTAATTGTATGCTCTTGCCTCCTTTGTCAAATATCAACTGACTATAAAGGCATGGGTTTATTTCTGGACTCTCTGTTCTGTCCCATTGATATATATGCCTGTTCTTATGCCAGTACCAGACTGTTTTGATTACAGTGGCCTTATAATATAGTCTGATATCAGGCATTGCGATACTTCCAACTTTGTTCTTCTTTTATAAGGTTGCTGAGGCTATTCAAGGTCTTTTTTGATTCCATAGAATTTTTAGAATATTTGTTCTAGATTTGTGAAATGTGCCATTGGTATTTTAATAGGAATTGTGCTGAATCTATAGATTGCTTTGGGCATTTTAATGATGTTAATTCTTCCAGCCTACAAACACATTATATGCTTCCATTTATGTGTATCTTCCTCAATTTCTCTCTTCAGTGTCCTGTAGTTTTCCAAATACAGGTCTTTTTACCTCCTCGATTAAATTTATTCCCAGTTACCTTATTTTTGTTGTTGTTGTTGCAATAATAAATGGGATTTTTAAAAATTTCTCTTTCTGATAGTTCATTATTGGTGTATATAAATGCCATTGATTTCTGAGTATTGATTTTGTATCCTGTTACTTTGCCAAATTCATTTATTAGGTCTAGTAGTTTTTTGGTGGAATCTTTAGGGTTTTCTATGTACAATATCATGTTGTCTGTGAATAATGACATTTCACTTCCTCCTTTCCAATTTGGATGCCTTTTATTTCTTCCTCTTGTCTGATTGCTGTAGCTAGGACTTCCAGTACTTTGTTGAATAAGAGGTGAAAGTAGACATCCCTGTCTTGTTCTTGCTCTTGAGGGAAATGCTTTTAGTTTTAGCTCATTGAATATGATGTTGGCTATAGATTTTTCATATATGGACTTTATTATGTTGAGGTATGCTCCCTCTATTCCCACCTTGCTGAGAGTTTTTTTCCCCCCATAAATGGGTGCTAGATTTTATTGAATGCCTTTTTTGTACCTGTTGATATGATCATGTGATTTTATCTTTTTTAAAAAATACGATGTATCATATTTATTGATTTGTGGATATTCTACCAACCTTACATCCCTGGAAGAAATCCTACTTGATCCTAGTGTATGATCTTTTTGGTATATTGCTGTATTTGGTTTGCTGATATTTTTGTTGAGGTTTCTAGCATATATGCTCATCAGAGATATTGGCTTATAATTTTCTTCCTTTGTTGGTTTCAGAATTAGGTGAACCCAATTTTATTATTCTAGCTACCTAACCATCACCCCAAACAGTGCTCCTCATCCCTCCTCATTTGAAGTAAGATGATTGGAGGAAGTAAAGGAAGGAAAAGGCTTTGAGTTTTTGAGTGGAGGGTGCTGTGACCTCTCCCCTCCTCCACCACAGAATGGAAGCATGGACTCTAGTGTACGTAATAGTCACCATTCTAGTGAAAAAGCAGATCTACTCTCGAGTCAATTCATGACTTTCACATCAAGAGATCTGCTTTAGATTTAGGCACACCTGCTTGTAATCCCAACTCTGCCTTTTAGCCCTTGAGAAACTTTGGAAAAGTTATATCACTTCTTTAGATCTCAGTGGGATAATAATATTCACTGTTCATGTTTATTGTGAGGCTTAAATAAGATAATACATGTGAAGCACTTAGTACAGTGTTCAGCACATCTTAAGCTTTCAATAAATGCTATTATTAATGTGCAGGTAATTTCAAACGCCAGCCCTGACTTCTCTCCTAAACTTATGTCTACATTTCTAACTGCCTCAAGGCAGCTCCATTTGAATATTCTCATGGTATCCAAAACTTAATATGGTCAAATGTAAACTTATTTTTCTTCTCATAATTTTTCCAGTTCCCATTTTCTTTATGTTTCTCCCATCAGCTAGGCTTTCAGCGGTGACATCATCTTTGACTCCTCCGGGTCCCTTGCCTTATATATCTGATAACTTATCAACACTTTTTGATTGTACTCCTATAATGTCTGTCTCACTAAAACCCTTGTTCAGGCTACTAGATGATGACAGTGACCTCTTTACTGGACTCCTTGTCATCAGCTCTTTCTCCTGTAATCCATTTTATACATTCTGCCAGTGTGATTTGCAAAACCATAGATTTGATCACAACAGTGGTTTACTTAAAAACTTTAAATGACTATTCATTGCTTATAAAAAGCAATCTAGAATAGGCTAGATTTAGTCTCACACAGAAGCTCTAGCATTAGCTAGTTCTATCTTTGCAACATTTTCTGTTCCCCTCCTTTTTAGTCAGACTTACAGTTAATTGTACCCTCTTTGCGCTTTCTTAAACCCATGCTTTTTGTTGCCCTGTCTTTATTACTGGAATTCTGTTTTCCACATATTCAAATCCTGCCCCTACCACTTCACTGAAATTAGTTTAAAGAGCCATAACTATTTCTTTGTCAAATAGAACAATTTAAAGCTCATTTCAAATGTCTCATTCTTTAGAATTCCTTTTAGCATGCTGAGTAATCTTGTGTGACTTTTATCACTTTCTACCTTATATAACACTGATTAATATGCATATAATCTTCCCTACTAGAAATTATTGCCTACCTAGTCTATGCATCTCCTAATATCTGCCACATTGCCTTGCAAAGAGTAATCTCAGGAAATAAGAGGCTTCTGAATGTTAATCCTTGAAATTATTAGAAAGCCCCATTGTAAAATATATACTTGAAACTCCACAGCCTAGGAAAGAATTAGAATTGATTGACAGGAGCTCAAGTTTAACACTGGAGGGAAAGCTCTCTACTGGGTTCTTCCAGGGAACTCTGAGGTACGCATATGTAGTTTTCTCCCACCTGAGCTGGAAGAGGAATTGGGTTCTGTTCTTTGTCAGTTGTGATGCTACATGTACCATTAAACTCAATCTCTTAGGTTTTTGTGACTTTTGCACATTTCATAATAAGTGCTTATACTAGAAAATGTTTAAATTCTTTTGTTGACATGGTTAGAAGACACGTTCAGAAGTGAATACAGTATAACACTGTTGGAGAAGTTTGATTAAGTCAGTGTATCCCTATCTATATTTAAACTATGAAGTAAAATTCTAAATGCATTATTAAAGTTACAAGTTTAATAAATGGAGGGCAGCATGAGTACTTTAGGATATAAAAATGAAGGTGCCTCTTATTTCAAAGACATATTCATCAAGAGGTAATTTCATCAATAGGAAATTTTACCATATATTCTCAATCAGGCCCTGTTCCCAAAGAACTTTGCTCCTTATGCAATTCTCTCTTGATTACGGAAATAGTGTTTATCTTGATTAATAGTAGCTAGGTAATAAACTCTTTTAAAGAAAATTAGATTCTTGGTCAATGAATAATATTTATGATCTCCTACACTATTCCTGACAATTACTTATAGATCAACAATCTTTTAATTTTGTTCCTTAACTCGTAGGATACTTTGCAAGATTTTTAAAAGGCCTTAAACTCTGACCAGCAATTTCTATGCTTTAGACACACTGGCCCTTTGGGTTTTTTCAGTGGACCATGCCTATGGCAGTTTAAAAACATGGCCTTATAATTCTTTGATCATTCTCCCATTGAAAGGGGGGTTCTCTGTCCTCTTTCCTTGAATCTAGGCAAGCTTGTGATTGCTTTGACCATTAGTGTTTGCTTGAAGTGATACTGTGAGGTCACATAAGGCTACATGCAGCTTCAGATTGATTCTCTTGGAACACCTGGCTTTAGAATACTCACTTGTGGGATGCTCTGTCTCATAACCAGCTGACATGCTGCAACGCCCAGGCCACATGGAGAGGCCTTTTGTAGAAGCTACAGTTAAAATCCCAAGCTAAGCTCCCAGTTGATAGCCAAGATCCTCCTCCAGCCATGTGCATCAGCCACCATGGATGTCTAGCCTTGTTGAGCCTTCAGATGACCATGACCCAGCTGCTATCTGCTATAATAACCCTATGACACTCCAATCAAGAAGCACCCAGTTGAACCCAATCAACCTACAGAACTGGAAAAGATAATAAATTGTTTTCTTATACCACTACATTTTGGAGTCATTTATGATATAGTCATAGTATCTAAAATAATGCTCTTTCCTACCACAGAATTTCAAAAGTTTCCCCCTCTTTTTATGACCCCCCCCCCCCCCATACTCTACTTCTCTTTTCACTTTTTTACCTGGCTAATTCCTATTTATTTCTCTAATCAAAGTTTGATATGTACTTTCTCAGCAAAGCTTTCCCTGATCACCTTTCTTGTAGTAGTTCTTCCCCTTATGTTTTTCTTAGAACTCTAAAGTTCTTGACTATGGTAGGCCGTAAAAAAAGTCCAAAGTTGAGAGTGACTCTTTGTCATCTCTCCTTTGAAACTCCATGGGTCCTGTCTTCCCTATCCTTAATAGAATCTAAGGTAGATTTGGGGGTCACTTAATAATTAATGAAGTCACCTTTGAGAGGGATATGAAAAGGTTCAGTGTGATCTGACAATCACATTCCAAGCCAGTTAGTGAAATATTAAAAGCAGAACAACAAAGTTACATCTCCCTCTCTTCCTGGCTTGGGCTTGCCTCTGGCTAGGAGGCCTACAGTAAGAGAAGGGATTGGTCAGCTTCTTCTTTCTGTCCTTAGTCACTTCCTTCTACATGGTACATGGCCAGTTACTGTTTCTGGCCACCCCCCTCCTCTGCCCCCCGTGGTCACACACTGAGTAGATTAGGGAAAAGGAGTTTTATTTATGTGGTTGGCACAGCTGTCATCCCACCTTGAGGCTGTAGTGGGCCCAGGCACAACTGTAGACTCATCTAAGGGCTCTAACTGAACACCGGTCTGGCTGCCTGCCATTTCGAAAGCCAATACTTGAGAGACAGGTGCTGAGGGAAAGGGAAGTGATTTTACTGAGGTGCTGGCAACCTGGAAGACGGGGCCTCTCATCTCAAAGCCAGTCTCCACATGTCAGTGCAGGCAGTGATTCTTGTAAGGAGGGAGAGGGACAAGGAGAACAAAGAGATTGGGGGAGAGGCTGTGGACGTGCCAGCAGTGTCCTTGCAGGTCCTAATATGGGTCTTTAATGTCAGCATCGTGGAGCTGGTCAGTGGCAGCCAAATCCCTGCAGTTGGGTGATCTGTATCACCCGAATTCTCTTGTAGAAGCAGGAACTGGAACTATTAGCACCTGCAGTATGCTTACAAAGAAACTTCTGGTATATGAGTTCTTTTTATCAGTTTGTTAGTACATTTTATTCTGATTACCATGAAGTCCGAATAAAATGTACTATTTTACATCATACGTCATACATCAGAGTAGTATGAAGTTTTTATTCCCTGTTACAGGGTCACTTTTGGGAGTTTCTCAGAGACCTTCTCTTTGCAGACCTGTAGACTGTAGTTCTTTTAACAATTGAAATTAATGTCTCTCCTTCAGCTGTCTTCTGACAACTTCCCCCAAGTCCCTGAGTTCCTGGCAGGCTGGATCCTCTGTGTTGGGGTCCTATTGCTTTCAGGTTGTTCAGGAGTTCTTTTTTTCAGGGACCCTTTGTCAGCTCATATGGGAAAGACACTTAGCCTCCAAGAAACAAGAAAAGCTGATGGATATCTGGACAGCAAGAATGTAGGTTTCTCCCAGCTCACCCTGGGGTATTGCTGCTTCTCTTCTTCAGGACCATTCTAGCCAAGCCCCTTCATCTTTACACTTTTCAAGAGTGAGCCAGATTTTTCTTTCATGGTCTTCTCAGAGCCCAGGGTGCATGTATTAAGCTCTCTGAGTAAAACCTCTCTCAACTGTCTTAGCAGAGTAAGGGGGGAGGCAAACCCCCTCCTCATCCTAATGGGAGGGCCTAGGGGAAAGCCCATAACCTTCAGTGTATCTCTCCAGAAAACATCTATATTTTAATTTTCCAAACTGACTGATCCCCAAGGCACCCATTGAGGACAATAATGAGCTAAAGACCATAAGATCCATTTTTAGACTACTTTCTACAAATCCTGTTGAGGTAGGTCTAACATTTCATTTTGGTATGTAGAACTTCTGATAAAATTAAACTGAGATAATTAGATGAATTACATTTAAATCCAATTAAACTTATTAACTTGTAATGGTTTTGTATAACATCTTCTTCCTCTTGTTTGGCTTCACTCATAGCACACAATGCTTAGCCAGTGCCTCATGTATAATAAAATGCTCAGTAAGTATCAACTAAACGGTGCATGATAAATACGTTTAGGTCACATAACTGACTTTTGTCCTTTTCTTTTAAGTCTGATTGCCCAGAATACTCACTTTTCAGGTGTAACTACATGCATATACATATAACTAGTAAATTTTAAGTTTCATTGTTCTGCCCATCAATCTTCAAACAAATACAAGTTATTCTCTTGGTGTATATTTCCTCAGGAGGAGAGTAGTATTTCTATCTCAAAAATTAAAGTTTCCCTATAAGCAACGGCTGCATATATAAATATGAAGTTAGTTAAATAGACAACATACCAGAGAGTGGAAAGCATTGTGGAGAATGAGTTTCTGCTTAGTTTAGTTTACTATGTCAATTATAATGAATGCGCTATAAATATCCTGTACAATTTTCTTTCCTTCTTAATGGCCTACTTTAGATGAATATCTAAGAAGCAAGGATTATGCCTATGCAATTCTTTTTACTGTGTGTCACACCATATCATTTCCCACACTAAGAGGAACTAAAATCAGTATGTACTTTCCTGGGGATGACAGGAAGGAAAATGACTCCTTTACAGGAGGGCAGAAGGCAGACACATTGGAGAGTGTTACAAAGGAAAACAGCCTTCAGGTTGATGAGCGAATTGTGCCAAAGATTTTCATTTCTGGTGCTTCTGCAAGAATTCTTGTCATGAGAAATTTCAGTCTTAACATTTGTTTCTCATGACAATGTAAGACTAAGAGGTGACCCAAGTGACGCATTCTTTGGAAAGTTACCCTCTTAGTTTAGTCAACATAAAACTGAGAAGGTAACTTGTTTCAAGGCCCTCCTCCCTCCTGCTTTTAGATCTGCTTCCTCCTGCAGAGCCTAGGATCCGCAGACTGCCCCTGGCTTTCTCGGAGACTCATGTTTGGGGCCATATCTGGCCTTTGGTGTGTGTGAGAGTAAAACTTCCTAAATTTGTGCCTCATTCCTTTGGGCTTCTCCCTGATGAATAGCTCGCAAAATATCTGTTGAATTGATTTGTGCTACTGGAATAAGGAGTCACACCTTCCAAGTAAGTTATTTCCATTTTAACCCTTGGACTTTCAGGACCTTAATCTTATTTTTTTATTTCTTCTTCTCCCTTCCTTCCTGCCTTTCTTTCTCAATACAGTTTTTGAGATCTCAAAACGCTTGTGCCAGGCATTGCAATAGGCCCTGCGGATACACATTGAACTCGTGCCCTCATGGTCATCATGTGGAACATGGGCTATCACTCAGAACACAATAGTGTAAATCATTTTCTTTAATATGGAAGTATAACACATTTCATTTTTGAGTCCATGAATAATAATCAGAATCATCAATCATGCTCTTACTCATTTGGCAAGGAAAATCATATCTATTCAACATGTTTGTTTCAACATTCTAGTGGTGGACTATATCGTTGCTATAGAGATCAAGAAATATTTTGACCAAGAGAATAGTTTGGAGCCCCTCAAATTACATTACTTTTTGTCTGCTTATAGGGCTACTCTCTATATAGTTGTCCTCCAGGATAAATAGTCAATAAGTCAATTTTGTCCTGTTGTCCCCAACTGTGGTAACCTCAAGTAAATCTTTTTTTCCCAAGTAACTCTTTTATGTTCCAGGTTCGTTGCCAACATGCTGAACATCTCTCCCCCACCCATCTGTGTAGATGACATGCCAATAAGCTTAGGCACCTGCACTTACACGTCTTAACCTGCCTATCAGAGTGTTATAACCAGAAGGGGGTTGTTTTCTTGTTCCCTCTGTAGTTTTATGATGAACTAGTTCAACATCCATGCGTATCTCTACATGATATCGTGTTTAAAACATTTTTCCAGAAGCTTTTTCACTTAATATAATGTCTTGGACTTTATCTCAGTCAATTTTCCTTTCTTTCATATATGTGCTTTTGTCCTTATCTTCTAAAGGGAGTGTTAAAGGAAAAATGCCTGCAAGTAATATCAATGTATAATGACTCATTTCTTCGAAACTATCATAACACAACATTAGGATAATATACTCCCACATTAGGATTTGGCTTTTGTTTCTTATTTAAATAATCTTTATTATATATTTTTTCCATTACCATTTAGTCCCTTTGTACTCCCCTCCCCCCAGCAATCACCTCACTGTTGTCCAAATCCATGAGTCCTTTTCCCTTTTTGCTCAATCCCTCTACTCCCTAACTTCTACCCCCCACTAGCTGCCATCTGCTGTCCATCTACAAGTCTGTCTCTGTTACACTTATTAGTTCAGTTTGTTAGATCCCACAAATGAGTGAAATCATATAGTATTTGTATTTATCTGAACAGCTTATTTCACTTAGAATAATGTTCTCCCTGTCCATCCACATTATTGCAAAGGGTAAAATTTTCTTCTTTTTTATGGCCAAGTAGAATTCCATTGTGTAAATGTCCCATAGTTGTTTATCCACTCCATCTGTTGATGGACACTTGGGCTGCTTTCGTATCTTGGCAATTGTAAATAACACTGCACTGAACATAGGGGTGCTTATGTTCTTTTGAATTAGTGTTTTGGGTTCCTTCAGGTATATTACCAGAAGTGGGATCACTGAATCAAAAGGCAGATCCAGTTTTAATTTTTTGAGGTATCTCCATACTACTTTCCACAGTGGCTTCACCGGTCTGCACTCCCACCAACAATGCAAAAGGGTTCCCCTTACTCCACATTTCTACCAGGACTTGTTGTTTATTGATTTATTGATGATAGCCATTCTGACAGGTGTGAGATGGTATCTCATTGTGGTTTTTATTTGCATTTCTTTGATGATTAGTTATGTTGAGCATCTTTTTATATGTGTATTGGCCATCTGTATGTCCTCTTTGGAGAAGAATCTATTCAGATCCTTTGCCCATTTTTTAATTTGGTTGTTTAATCTTCTTAAATCTATTGAGACTACTTTTGTGTCCTAGCAGGTGGTCTCTCCTAGAAAACATTCCATGTGACTTAAAACGTATGTATATTCTGCTGCTTTGGGGTGAAATGCTCTGAAGATATCAATTAAAACCATTTAATCTACTGTGTCATTTAAGCCACTGTCTTCTTGTTGATTTTCTGCCTGGGAAAATCTATCCATTGAAGTCAATGGGGAGTTAAAGTCCCCAACTATGACTGTATTTCTGAAAATCTCTCCTTTTATGTCCATCAAGACTTGCTTTACATATTTAGGTGCTCCTATGTGGGTGCATAAATGTTTACTAGGATTCCTTTTGTTGGATTTTTCTCTTTATCATTATGCAGTGTCCTTCTTTGTCTCTTATATAGCCTTGGTTTTAAAGTCTATTTTGTCAGACATGTGTGCTGCTACCGCAGCTTTTTTTCCTTTCCATTTGCATGAAATACCTTTTTCCATCCCTTTACTTTTAGTCTGTGTGAAACTTTCAATATGAGATGAGTCTCTTGGAGGCAGCATGTATATGGGTCCTGTTTTCTTATCCATTAAGCTACCCTGTGTCTTTTGAGTGGAGCTCTTAAGCCATTTACATTTATGGTGATTATTGATAGATATGTATGTAGTACCATTTTATTGTTAGACTGTTTTCCTCTGCATTGGTTTTTTTTTTTTTTTTCCATTTCTCTTTTTCTTCTTCTTCCTAAAGCAAGCCCTTTAACCTTTGTGGCAGTACTAGTTTGGTGTTAACAAACTCCTTTAGGCTTTTCCTGTCTGGGAAGCTCCTTATTTCTCCTTCTATTTTAAATGATAGCCTTGCTTGGTAAAGTAGCCTTGGTTGTAAGTCCTTGCTTTTCATCACCTTGAATATTTCACACCACTCCCTTCTGACCTGAAATGTTTCTGTTGAGAAATCAGATGACAGTCTAATTAGTGCTCCTTTGTAGGTAACTACCTCCTTTTCTCTTGCGGCTGTTAGGATTCTCTTCTTAATCTCAAGCCTTATCATTTTAATTATGTGTCTTGGTGTAGGCCTCTTTGGGTCCAACTTCTTTGGCACTCTCTGAGTTTCCTGGACATGTGCGACTTTTTTCTCCACCAGATTAGGGAAATTTTTGGTTATTATTTCTTCAAATAAGTTCTCAGTCTTTTGCTCACTCTCTTCTCCTGGCATTACCATGAGGATGTTGTTATGCTTCATGTGTCCAAAATGTTTCTTAAGCTCTTCTCATTTTTTAAAATTCTTTTTTCTTTTTGCTGCTCTGCCTGACTGTATTTTTCTACTCTGTTTTCCAAAACACTGATTTGATCCTCTGCTTCATCTGACCTACAGTTTATTTCTTCTAATGTATTATTTATCTAAGGTATTGCATTCTTTATTTCCAACTGATCCTTTTTTATGGTTTCCATGTCTTTTTTCATGCTGTTGAGTATCCTTATAATCATTACTCTAAATTCTCTCTCTGGTAAATTGCTTACTTCCTTTTCATCTAGCTCTTCTGGAAAATTCTCTTGTTCTTTCATTTGGGGTCTATTTCTTTGTCTTCCCATTTTTTGCTGCTTCTTTGAATTTTCCACCTTCGATATTAAACTAATCACCTGTTAACCTAATCAATCTGTAATCAGCAGTCAGGCTTAGCACCATAGGATGGGGCAGAGTAATTTCTGCAGGTGGGGCTATTGTTTCCACTCAGGCCAATGCCATTCAGACAGGAGTGCTCTGCCTGAGAGAGATGGCTCCTGCAGTATGGAGAATGACTCCGCGCATGGATCCTGGCAGCTGTTCGCTCAGTTCTCTTCCTCAAACCCAAGACTCTCCTCAGTCATCTCTAGCCTACTCTGCCCTCCCTTTGCCAGCACCCAGGGTAAGTGGCTGCAAATGACATTTTGTGCTTTGGCCCTTTAAGAGGCTCTATGTGTCTCCAGCTGTCTCTCCCTGGTAGACAGAAACCCCGCTGTTTTTCACAGCTGGGTGTTATCTGGGTTCCTTTCCAGCTCTGGTGCTATAGGCTTGGGAGCCTAGCTTGGGGTTTATCTAAACCCACACGTCTCAGGTGGAACCTCCCAGCCTCTGGAATATCCCTTCAGCACTTCAGCTGCTTCCCTTGGGAGCCCAACCAGCCCTCTCTTATTGCCTCTGCACTCCCTACCAGTCACGTTCTGCTGAAGCGGTTTCTTGTGTCTGTCCATGGCTATAAGTCTTCAGTTCAGCTAGTGTTCAGTTGATCATTCAAGATGATTTCTCCACAATTTAGTCGTAATTCCAGATTGGTTCTGGGAGGAGGTTAGTGTAGCTTTCACTTACTCCTCTGCTATCTTGGACCTCCCACTGGCTTTTGTTTCTTTATGAAAGGGAATTGCTTTTCTTATTAATACAGTAAACAGGACTAACTAGTTTTGTTGTCTCTGTCTCTTGGGATTGAATTGATTCACCAAGAAATACAAAGCATAAAAATTATAATACAAAGAGACAAAGGTATTTAAACCTAAGTAAAATAGGAAGATCATAGTTAATAAGAGGATAATATAATATTTGCTTAAAATAAATTATGTTAACTATTCTTACATCATATTTCTATGAAGTTCATACTTAAATCTCCTGCCAAATAAAACTGAAATTTAAAAAAAAATGTACAGTTCAACAGTAAGATATTCCTTTTTTTTTTAGATTTTTATTTATTTATTTTTAAAGATAAGGGAAGGGAGGGAGAGAGGGGGAGAAACATCAATGTGTGGTTGCCTCTCATGCGCCCCCTTCTGTGGACCTAGCCTGCAACCCAGGCATGTGCTCTGACTGGGAATTGAACCAGCGACCCTTTGCTTTGCAGGCTGGCCCTAAATCCACTGAGCCACACCAGCCAGGGCAGATGTTCCTTTTAAAAACTAAATTAATGTATTTACCTTATGTATTAGTTATTTCTGTTTTTTAAATAACCCATTGTATTTCTGACTATGTATTAATTAGCAAATTAATAAATTATCCCTTCTGGGCCTTTTGGTCATTTCTCACCTTTTTAGTATTTGTACTATAAAAGGTGAGCCAAGACAGTAAAAAATTGTTCAAATCAGCATATTTTATAGTTCATAATAGCAACTTGGTAAATGTTTTTGCTGCAAGTAAGTATTGAAATAATGAAAAATGATGAGAGGCAGTATTTTGTAACAGAAGGTTACATATTCAAATGCTCAGAGGGCCAGGTAGGTGGCATAAAAAGAACTAGTTGTTGCCAGATCTCCTTTTTCAGGAGAAGTTAAAACTTACTTTTATAAATAATCTCTTTATTTTTTAATTCTTGGAAATTAATTTTTTAAAAAGGGCTATGCTGTTTTGCATGGCATGAGCTAAACTAAACAATTCCATGCAACCCTTGCATGATCCTTTGTGACTTCTCATGTGATAATCCAGAGTATGGGTTTTTTAATCAGCTTGGGTTAAAACCACAAATACTTCTTTGGGACATTGAGAAAGTGACACAACCATATCAGGCTTCATGTTCGTACCTGACACATAGAGATAACAGTTGTACCTCTCTCATAGTATTTTGGCTTATTGTGTGGGTGGGAGTTAGAAAACATATGAAGATTCCGGAAACTGAAGAGTCAACCAAACTCACTTCAAGCTTTCTACTTTATTTTTGGTTTCACAGCATTTATTCAGAGGAAACCAATTCTGTAAAGAACAAATGAGTGAAGGAGTCCTTAATGTACTTCCTCCAAACCCAGCCTTTGATGTACCCTCACCCCTCGCCCTGTCATCTTTCTCGATTCTCCTTAAACTCTTGTAAGTTGTGATGACCAGCACTGTATCTCATTCCACATTCTTTTCATGCAGTGTGGTATTGACACTCTTCCTAATAACGGGTTTATAGCTCCTGTCCTTGAATGTAAATAAAATACTGTGATTGCCTTAATGATTGAGATACAGCAGAAGTTATATGACTTCTAAACCTGGGGGTTCAAAATGTCATGGACCCAGGATCTCTCTTAATTTTTTGCATATTGTAAACCTCAAAAATAGGTTTGCCACATAAAAGCACAAATTAATGGATGTTCTATTACATCAATAGGTTAAAAAAGAAAAATCACAAATCACTTCAGTAGATGAATAAAAAGCACTTGGCAAAATTCAATACCCACTCATAATAAAAACTCTGGATGAAATGCAGAGTTTTACATCTGGATGAAGTGAAAATGAAAGAAAAAGCTTTCTGATCTTATTTAAACAGTGGATAAACAAGGATATAGTCAGATGGAAACACAAGGAACAAATATATTTTATAGTCACTTGTAGGTGAAAACTGAAATGCCATTTATTTGTTATTTTTCAGAGAAGGTGAGAAGAGGCACATGGAAGAGATTGTGCCATAAAATAATCTAATTATGAAGCTCAGCCTCATAATGAGTATAGATGGAAAAAATAAAAAGCAGGAAAATCAGAAACCAGAAGGAGATCTTGAGGGAATAAAAAGAGACTGCTTTTTGCTGATAAACCACAGAGTGCTTGGTCAGGAAGAGCTGAAATTAAAAGATTCGTGTGTGAACTACAGATAGTGTTGGAATATTTCATGTTTAATATACTTATTATTTTTTCTATTTTTTAAATTAAATCTATTGGGGTGACATTGGCTGATAAAATTATAAAGAATTCAAGTTTAAAATTCTATAATACATCATCTGTATATTGCATTCTGTGTTTACCACCTCAAGTCAAATCTCCTTCTGCCACCATATATTTGACCCTCTATTCTTTACTACCTCCCTCTCACACCTTTCCTCTCTGGTAACCACCATACTGTTGTCTGTGTCTATGAATTTTTGTTTCTTTGTTTGTTTTGATTGTTCACTTATTGCTTCCAATTTTATGTCCCACATATGACTGAAATAATATGGTCTTGACTTATTCTGTCTGACTTATTTTGCTTAGCATGATGTTTTAAAGATTCATTCATGTTTTCACAAATGGCAATATTTCTACTTTTCTTATGGCTGAGTGGTATTCCATTGTATATATGTACCACATCTTCTTTATCCAATCACCATCAAAGGACACTTGGGTTGTTTCCATGTCTTGGCCATGGTGAATAATGCTGCAATTAACATAGGTACATATATCCTTGTGAATTAATGTTTTCAATTTTGGGGGGTAGATAACCAGAAGAGGGGTTGCTGGGTCATATGGTAACTATATTCTTAATTTTTTGAGGATCCTCCATACTGTTTTCCATAGTGGCTGTACCAGTGTATATTTCTACCCTTAGAGGATGAGGAAACATTTTCACCCACAGTCTCTGCAACATTTGTTATTAATTGTCTTGTTGATAATAGCCATTCTAACAGGTCTGTGGCAGTATCTCATTTTATTTTTTAAAACAATTTTAGGTTCAAAGTTTTGAGAAGGTACAGAGGTTTTCCATTTACCCCCTGTCCCACATAGACATTGCCTCCCTCATTATCGACATCCCCTATCAGAGTGGTACATTCTTTACATTGTTGACATGCTATTATTACCCAAATTCCATAGGTTACATTAGAGTTCACGCTTGGTGAGGTATATTCTATGGGTTGGAACAAGTTTTTAATGACATGTACCTACCATTATGGTTTGATACATGAGTATTTTCACTGCCCTTAAAATCTTCTGTGTTCCTCTCATTCATCCATCTCTTCTACCAATCATGCCATTTGTAAACAAATATAGTTTTCTTAATACTTTCTTCTCAATCTTTATTCCTTTTTTCTTATTTTATTGCATTAGCTAGTTTCCTAGTACAATATTGAAGAGCTGTAGTGCTTTTCCTTGCTTTGCTCCTCATCATAGTGGGAAAGGTTTAAATTTTTCACCATTAAATATGATATTAGCTGTAGATTTATTGTAGATATTCTTTATTCAGTTGGGGATGTTTCCCTCTATTCTTAGTTTGCTGAGAGTTTTTATTATGAGTGGATATTGAATTTTGCCAAATGCTTTTTATTAATCTACTGAAGTGATTGTGAATTTTTCTTTTTTAACCTATTGATGTAATAGATTACATTAATTGATTTTTTAAATGTACAGCCAACCTTACACACTTGTGATAACTTTTACTTGACAATGGTGTATAATCTCTTCATAAATTATTATATTCAATTATGTAATATTTTGAGAATTTTTGCATTTATGTTCATTAGAGATATTAGTTGGTCATTTTCTTGTATGTCCTTGTCTGGTTTGGGTAGTAAAGTAATGCTGATCTCATACAGTGAATTAGAAAGTACTCCCAATGCTTCTATGGTCTGAAATGGATTGTAGAGAATTGGTATAAATTCCTTTTTAAATATTTGGTAGAATTCATCTGGGTTGAACCTATCTAGGTGTGGCACTTTCTTATTTTTGAAAGGTTATTAATCATTAATTCAATTTATTTAATAGATATAAACTAATCCAAGTGTGTTTATTTCCTTTTGGGTAAGTTTGGCAGACTGTCTTTCAAGGAATTTGTCCATTTCATCTATGTTATCAAATTAATTGGCATAGAGTTGTTCATAATATTCCTTTATTATCATTTTAATGTTTGTGAAATGTGTTTGATTTTAAAGAGTTGGAATAGTTAATAAGTAAATATTTCCTTAAGAAATATTTTTAAACATACTGTCTTTTTTATTATAAAGTCATAAAGAAATCGCTACACATATTTCTAAAATTTTTTTTTCTTTAAAAATAATTTATTCACTTCTGATCAAAAGGTACAGGAATATGCAAGGGCAAGGCCTGTGACTCTGTGGCTGTCAGCCCCAGTCTATGCATCTGTTAGTGCCCTTGTGCAATGCTAGGTTCATCCTGCCCCAAGCATTCCCTTGCATCCTAAGAGCTGAGGAGTAGAGTATCTGACCATGTGGGCAGTTTAAACTCCCATGTGGGGAGTTTTCCAGCTTACTTGTAACTATTGAAAGGGAACTAGCTGTGGCAAGTGTTGATTTTCCAAAACTCATGAGTGAGTAGGTCACTGGCAAATTCTACTGTACAGCTCTTAGAGCCATATGTGCTATTTAAAAGGCGTTTCTTAAACAACAGTGACTAAGGCCCCATCTGTGCTTCCAGCCTCCTCAGGCCCAGGGCACTTGTGACCCCAGACCAACAGCCCCTGGGGGTCCCCCACATTCTAGGGCAGTGATGGAGGAAGCATAGGCCAGGCCAAGCATGAGAAATTAACAGTCAATGCTATTGACCTTACACTAAGAACCCGAGTCTTGAGAACCTCTGTGCATCTGTCAGTTTTCTTCTCTATGTCCTTTTCAGCGTGTTTCTGCAGCCTCATGAGCTGCTTTTTCTCCCGGTTATGGAACCTGGCCTTCTCCTTCCTCTTCTGCTCCGGAGTCTCTGGGACTGCCTGGTACTTTCAGCCAACCTTATGGGCCAGGTGCCCTAGGTAGGCAGGCTTCAGGTGCACAACCTTGGGGGCTGCAGGGACTACCATTCGCTTTTTCTTGTCATAGCGTGGTGGGATCCCATCAAACACCTCAGTGTGGTCCAAGGTGACCCTGTCTCACTTCCTTTTGCAGGGCAGCAGGCCTCCCCGCATGGCCCTCCCAGCGGTGCGTCTGGGGGCCTGGCCATGGTCAGGGGGGTGTGATGGCTTGGTGTTCATCTGCTTGCAGAGGAAGGCCAGGTACTTCAGCTTGTTTCTGTAGAAATTGCCAGAAATGTCGATGCCCTCACAGTGTACAACCATCAGCTTCTGGCCCAGCAGTACCTGCTTGGCCACAACTCCACCCGGCGGCCCAAGAGGTGGCCTTGGCCATTGAGAACCAGGACCTGCCTCTCTACGATCTTTGGCAGTCACCTAGGGAAGTAAAATGATTTTTTAAATTTCAGCCTTCTGAAGTTTTGAAAGTGTTTATCCATTAACTACAAGCTCTATAGAGTATTAGTAAATTTGTAATGATACCAGGACAATATAACCTCTCCTACTTGTGAGCTACAGAAGATGAAATTTAGTTATGACTACTTATTAAGTATATACTCATAAAATATTTTTGAATAAATATAATTATTATACTATTATTTATGTTGTTTTATATTATAACATACTTCCTTTATTGCTTCATATACCCAATACTGTTACATAGATATCTTAATAAATATTTTTTTAAGGAATTAATAAACCCAATCTACTAACAAGTTTACCCTCTTTGAAATATAAATAGAAAAATCATGTGTTTAGTTAAACTTTTTTTTTAATGATCAAATTAATGAAAACTTCAAATTGGTATAAATAATTCATGATATTAGTTTTAAATTTCTGAAAAATGAACAAGACTTAGACATATGCAAGGATGGAAGGAAGTTTTTTAGTTCTGATGTAGAAATAGTTATCTAAAAAACACATGCTTTTTTTCCCCTATACACAATCCAAATATCGTCACATCTTGACAGATTTAAAATATCACCTGAGAGTTATGATATTAAACTGAAGAATTAAAGTTTTAACATTTATTTTTATTTCTAGAGGTGAATGAGCTACAGATATTAGATTCTGCTTCTCTGACATTTCATTAGCATCATTTATCAACAAATATTTAAAACTGTGTGGTGAGATTGGCTTGTTGATAAAGCAGACCTGCACCAGCAAGCAATGCCAACTTTGGAGCAATTTTCTGGGCTGAAAATATATATATAATGAGGACTAATATGATCCTAAAGAAGGATGACCAATAGAGTGGACATAAATGGCATGCATGGAATAAATATTCTTTAGTCTACCCAACTCTGGATACTCAAATACTTGGCAATTCATTCCGGTAACAGAAAATTGTGTATTAGGATTTAATTTCCCAAGTTGATAATAAGTAATCAGACAGATACAAGTTTTACATTGATATTTAACTTCTCTAAAAATCAGAAGAGAAACTAGAAAGCTCCCTAAAATTACTTTAGGAGTTTAAAAAATGATTTGAAACTATGTTCCTTTCTCATATAATTTGTTTAATTTTTAGGAAATGTCCAACACATAAATTTGAAACACTATTTCATTGTAGAGGTTAATAACCAATTTCATCTGTTAACTTATAAATTATATGGCAAACATTATTCAAAGATTTTTCCAAAACTGCACTAATTTTATTACAAAAGTGTGCCTTACTTATATCCAAGGTCTATTCAGAAAGTATCAAGCCATGTAATATGAAAAATAGAGACATTTATTAAAGAAGATACAAGACACAAGAAACATTGTACATAGGACAATGACGCCTCTGTCCCCTTCAAAGTAGGTACCTTGGACTTCACACAGTTCTCCCAGTTGCCACCAACTGTTCTGTTGTATTTTCCTGAATCTCATCAACAGTCTGAAATCTCTTCCCTTTCAAAGGTGATTTTAGTTTTAGAAAAAGCCAGAAGCCCCACGGTGCCAAATCTGGGCTATGGAGGTTGGCGGGGACTGAGTCCCCTGGGTGATTTGATGTTTTGCCAAAAAACTTACCAAAAAACTCTGCACAAGACGTGATGCATGAGCAGGCCCATTGTCATGATGAAGCTGCCAATCACCAGTTTCCCATACCTTTGGCCTTCTGAATCATCTGAATAGTTCTGTGGAAGAATGTTCAAGCTTAATGTGAAATTTGACACAGATTTATTGTTCTACTCGCTCAGTCATTTTGAATGTGGTGGCCACACAGTACACATGCTCACTCAGCAGCATCTACCACCCCCACTGACCAGTACAGTGAAGTCATCATTGTTCACGCATGCACACTCCAGTCCACTCTCCTTGGCTGCCAGTTTAGTGATGTCACGCAAACTGTTTTTGTTATATTAACAATGGTTGTACATTTTCTGGACAGACCTCATATTTTTGGTAAATTTCTGTTTCTCTTGAATTCAGAATTGATACAAATGAATTACAGTAATTAGATTAGTGCTTATACAATAGACTTTAGGTTAAAGGAAAGAGTTTAAGGAACTTCAAAAATTGAAAAATAAGAACTGTAATAAAAATCCTTAAGGCAAATACCCATTTCCAAACAAATATTAAGGGTCATATTTTGACTTTAACTCACGAGTTAATTTATCTTCCTCAACAATCTGAATATAAAGTCCTAACTAAGTGGGAAGAAAAACATCCCACTGAGTTGGTCAGCAAAGGCTTTGTAGAGAAAGTGGGAAATGAGCTAGGATTTTTTTTTGCCTCAGAAGAGAGGTGGGATGTAAACAGAGGTTGTAGAGCAGCACATTTCCCACCTCTTTTAAAAGTCATATAATTTCTAGAATCTTTCTTTGAAATTGTATTTATAATGCCTTTAATATGATAACTTAGATACCTTTATATTTGTCTTGATTCTCAAAAGACTTTTCTCAAAATACCTCCTTATTTAGGACTCCTCCATAATCTTAGTGTTACGAATCCATATTGCTCATCAATCTCAAGTTTCAATTTGTTTGGTTAATTATCTTGATTTTTCTAACTCTATATCATTTGAGTCCACTTTATCCCATTATATCCTGTGCTTACCATGTACCACCCCTAAGTCAAGCCCTTCTCTTCACAGTTCTCTGAGTAAGTCCCTTTCTTTCTTCATTTGGTGCTTTTTACTCTACCTGCGTTACCTTCTCTGTGTCCCTCCATGTAACCAAATCCTACCCCTTCTTTAATGCTCTGATCAAGGTCTATCCAACTTCCCTAGGACAAACCCATCTCCCAAGCTCTTGTTACTTATTAACACCTCTTGAGTCTCAATTTTTGCCTTGTATAGTCCTCCGGCATTCATGGGAATAAGTCTTATTCTCCTCAGTTTGATAGCAACCTCATTTCCAAGATGTACCCTGAGGACACAGCAAAGAACAAATCAGAAAAAAAAATCTCTGTCTTGGAATTAAATTATAGAACAATGTAATTATTTCAGGTAAGGAATACATTTCTATGATAATCCAGGGCCATGTCTGTGCTGATATGGCACCACAGGGAAACTCTCTCCCATAATGAGGGCTTGTTAAGACTTGTTGGGGAAAAGGGTATAACAAAGGAACTGTGGAAAAATGACGAATGTTGTTTTTAGCTCACTGCTTAGTCATGAAACAATGTAGGGTCAGTTATGAACTCAGTGAAAAGAAATTCATATAGCTCATTTCTCGTTCTAAATTTATTTCTTACAAATTTATGAAAACTTTTATATTGTACTACAAAATGGTTGCCATTTATTGCATCACTTATTCATACATTCATACAGTAAGTACTTTCTAGTGCCTACTATTGTTGAAGGAGATCATCTGGAAGACGTCACTCCTGGCTGATACATGAACTGGACCAAGTCCTCACTCCCTTCCCTGTCTTTGGAATGTATGTTCTGCCCACTGTTCTCACAGTGGGAGCCCTTTTCAAGGATGAAGTCTTGAAACAGTGCTGGTGAGACCATGTAAATACGGCTGAACTGAGTTAAGGCCTCTACACAATCTTTGAAGATTCTAGCAGGCAGGTGTAGAGATCTCCTTGTCTTGTGGCTACCAAAGACA
Organism: Pteronotus mesoamericanus; assembly: GCF_021234165.1. NCBI lineage: Eukaryota > Metazoa > Chordata > Mammalia > Chiroptera > Mormoopidae > Pteronotus > Pteronotus mesoamericanus. Next base: position 12,478,529 of record NW_026555157.1, on the reverse strand, counting down.
AGCCTGATAAGTTCCCTTGCTTATTAAAACTGCTACCTACCAGTCTGGAGCAATCTTCCTCTTTCTTTGGTTTCTCCTTGTGCTCTGTGTATGGGAGCCTCTTTGAGAACCAACAACTATGTGTCATCACAGTTATGCATTCTGTTTCATGGAGCTTACATTCTTATAGAGGAGATTGGAGAAGCAGATATAAATAAATACATTTATTGAAGGAAATAATACATATTTTGCAGGAAAAAAGCAAAAACTAGTAAGTGGGAATACTGAGGATAAAAAAGAACAATGTGATAAAGCATCATTGTGAGTTACATTAGATCAGATGGTTGGAAAATGTCTATAGGAAAGGTGAACAGTTAAGCTGAGAAATGAGCGGCAAAAAACCAGTGATGAAGTTTGGGAAAGAGCATGTTAAAAAAAGAGGGGAGGTAGTGAAAATTTCTTAGAGCGAGAATAACCTTTGCTTATTTGAGGAACCCATAAAAGGCAGGGAAAAGGTCATGAGATTGAAAAGTTGACCTTCTAGGGTTTGTAACATACACTATGGAGTTTGCATTTAATTTTCAATGCAATGAGAAGCCTTAGGAGGGGCTATTAGTTTCTTATTGCTATTGTAACAAATTGCTATAAACTCAGTGGTTTAAAACAACATAAATTTATTCTCTCACAGTTCTGGGGCTTAGAATTCTGAAGTGAGTCTCTCTGGGCTAAAATTAAGGTGTCAACATCCCTTCTGGAGGCTGTACCGGAAAATCTATTTCTTTGCCTTTCCATCTTCTTGAGTCTGTCTGCATGTCTTGGCTAATGCCCCTCTTCCATCTCCAAAGACCAAAATGGCCAGTTAAATCTCTCCCACATTATATAACTCTGATTCTGATTCTTCTGCTTCTTTTTTCAACATTTAAAAAATTCCATTGGGCCAGTTGGATAATCCATGATTATTTAATCCCCCGCCCCCCTTCCCCCCCACCTTGCCATGTAACATCATAGCATATGAACAACTTTTGAGGATTTCGGATAAGAATATCTTTGGGGAGACCATTATTCTGCCAACAAAACTAGAGTTTTTTAAAGCCAGGAAATAGCATTGCTTTATTTACATTTTAAAAAGGAACACTCTATAAATTGTTCAGTAAATGGATCATGAAGGGTAAGGGCGGAAGTGGGGAGACCAGCTAAGAGGATATCACAGTAGTTCAGAATGAAGAGGATAGTAGTGGACATGGAGAAATATAGATGCAATTGGGTTATTTTTAGAGGATGAGCCAACAGAACTTGCTGATAATTTACATTTGAGAGGGAGATGTGAGGGGGGTAAAAAGAGCTAGCAAGGAAAATGCCTAGATTTTTTTACCTTCAGCATCTGAGTTGAACGAGACTAAAGGAGGGATGCTTTCTTGGGAAAGGCAGGGGAGCAAGGTCTGGATATGGAAATATGTTTTATTTTATCCATGTCATGTTTGAGATGCTTAGTTCTCTAAGTGGAGATGTTGAACAGGCAATTGAATATAAAAGACATAGTAAAGATTAGGAGTCATTAGTGTGTGTGTGTATATATATGTGTGTGTGTGTGTGTGTGTATAAGCAAATTATATATATATATATATAATTATATGAAATTTGTTTTAAAGACTTGGACCTGAGTAAAATAATCTAGAGAGAGTAAGAAGGCAGAAAAGAGAAGGGTACTGGGAGAGAAGCCTCTGAGACTCTGGTTTATATTAGGCCAGATTATCTAGCATACAAAATACATGGTGGGAGTAGAATGTGGTAGTGTAGAAATTACAGAAAGTATCCTAAAAAATGCCAAATTGAAGAGCTTGAGTTTTATTTAGTAGGTCATGAATAAATTTTTCAAGTGCTGATACTATCAAATCTGAGGTTCAGATAACTCTGTGTATTACTCATTGCTTTATTCACTATGTTACATTTTGCATTCTGGTATGGCATAGATGATAAATTAACAAATGTTTGTGCACCCCTTGTGTACCATGTATGATTAAAGATGTGGAATAAAGAATAATGTCTTAGACTAAGAGCATTATCATAAAAATCAAGACAATGAAAAAGAGTAAATTTAATGTGATGTTTGCTTTTCTGGTCATGTTGACTCATTGACGAAGAGCTGATAGTGCTTATTACAATGCCTAGTAAGCAATAGTAAAGCAAAGCAATATAAGGCCCCATCCATGTTTGCTGTGACTTCTCAGTATACTGGGAGGCAGTCATGTAAACAAATAATTAGAATGCGAAGTGATAGCATCTAGAGTATAATCATACATTCAGAAGTATGGGAGAACAGATGGGGATGACTTAATTTGCCTGGGGGTGTTAAAAAGCTTGCTGTAACAAAACTGCCTTTTCCACAATAAAATAACACTTTATTTTGGTGGAGGAAAGCAAATCTTGTGGGAGAAACAAATCTTCTCAGCCCACAAACCTGTTCCCAGATCCTCATTGTTCCCCTCAGGAAGTAGCCATCACTGCTGCCAAAGCCATGATGACTACAAGAAAGCATTGTTCTCCCATTCACTCTGGCCCGAACGATTCCTTGAAGCATAGAGAAGATTAAGGGATCATTTGTACATGTCTTTACTAGACTTGGAAATACTACAGGGAAAAGAAATCCAGTAATATACAACTAGGACAGTTGCTCTCAAGCCTTTCTCCCCACTGAGAAAGAAAGTTGGCAGAAAATGTCGACTGTGACACACCCCCATGAGCTTCCCCATGTAATGAATGTGCACTTCTCTGTTACCTTAGCTATGATTCCTCTTCATTCTTCTCTCATTCAAGATAGCATTTCATCATGTAAGGGACTGCGGAAGGTATTATTAAGATAAAGTGGAATCCACTCTAATTACATAAAAAAGTAAATCATATTAAGCTACAGTACTTCGTTACTAGGAAGGCGTTAATTGCCATGCCTCTCATAGTTGATTGTGACAGATTAGGTTGCTGCAATGGTCTGAAGGCTGCTGATCTGGTTTATATGAATGGATTGCTCATCTTGCATTTATGGTTCTGGACAGTGAGACCTCCTTACCTATCTCCGAGTCCACCTCTGAGAAGCAGATCTTGTCTTTTCCCAGTCACCAGGAAATCTAAGCATGGCTCAGTCCAAGGAGATCTATATCCAAGACTGTGGGAGAGAGAAGACTGACTTCTTGTCGGAGGGCTTATGTCTGCCGTACATGATTCACAGTAAAAATACCCACTCCTCCAGGGGAGTTTCCAAATTTAGGTACAAAGATATAGCCATATGCTGAACAGAACAATCATATTAAAATATTCTACAATTAGGCCCAGCATGCATATAAAAAGCATGTGTGTGCACACATTTGAAAGAAAAAATAATAGCAGATTGTTTTATTACAGATTACCCAGAAGACATTTGACCCTGATCTTTAAAGATATGTAGACATTTTCTTAAGGAAGAAGAGTTGGAGAAAGGGGAACCCTTGTGTACTGTTGGCGGGAATGCAGATTGGTGCAGCCACTGTGGAAAGCAGTACGGAGTTCCCTAAAACAAATTAAAAACGTAACTACCTTAAGTCCAACAATTCCACTTCTGTTGTTTGTTGATTTATTGGTGATAGCCATTCCATCAGGCATAAGGTGATATCTCATTGTGGCTTTAATTTGCATTTCTCTGATGATTAGTGATGTTGCATCTTTTTGTGTCTGTTGGTCAGCTGCATGTCCTGTTTGGAGCAGGGTCGTCTATTCAGGTCCTCTGTCCATGCTATAGAAGTACTTTATAAATTTTCGATGTTAACCCCTTAACAGATGAATCAGTGAATATGTTCTCTCATTTGGTGGGTTGTCTTTTTATTTTGTTGGTGGTTTTCTTGCTGTGCAAAAATTTTTAGTTTGATATCATCCCATCTGTTTAGTTTTTCTTTTGTTTCCCTTGCCTGAGGAGATATCAGAAAACATGGGTATGAGCAGTGTTTGGAATTTTACTGTCTCTGCTTTCTTCTTGGATATTTATAGTTTTAAGTCTAACATTTAGGTCTTTATTCATTCTGAATTGATCTTTGTGTGTGGCGTAAGAAGGGTGTCTACTTTCAATTTTCTGCATGTGTCTGTCCAATTTTCCCAACACCATTTAGTGAATAAACTATCATTAGCTCATTATATGTTTTTGCCTCCTCTGTCAAATATTAATTGACTAAAAAGGTGTGGATTTATTTCTGGGTTCTCCATTCTGTTCTATTGATCTATATACCTGTTTCTATGCCCATACCAAACTGTTTTGATTACTATGGTCTTGTAGTATAGTTTGATATTAGGTAGTGCTATTCCTCCAACAGTGTTTTTCTTTCTCAAGATCACTGTTTCTGTTTGCAATTTTTCTGGTGTTTCCATATACATATTTGGAATATTTATTTTAGTTCTGCAAAATATGTCCTTGGTATCTTGATAGGAATTGTTTTGAATCCATAGATTGCTTTGGATAGTATGGGTATTTTAATGATATTAATTCTTCCTATCCATAAACATAGTATATGCTTCCACTTATTTTTATCTTCTTCAATTTCTTTCTTCAGTGACTTATAATTTTCAAGTATAGGTCTTTACATTCTTGGTTAAATTTATTCCTAGGTATTTTATTCTTTTTGAAGCAATTGTGAATTAGATTCTTTAATTTCTCTTTCTGATAATTCATTATTAGCATATAAAAATGCAACTGATTTCTGGACTTTAATTTTGTATCCTGCCACTTTACTGATTTCATCTATCAGTTCTAGGAGTTTCTTGGTGGAATTTTTAGGGGTCTTTATATACAGTATCATGTGATCTGCAAATAATGACAATTTTACTTCTTCCATTACAATTTGGATGCCTTTTATTTCTTCTTCCTGTCTGATTCCTATGGCTAGGACTTCCAGTACTATATTTAATGAGAGTGGTGAAAACAGACATCCCTGTTTTGTTATCAATCTTAAGGGGATGCTTGAGATTGTTAAGTATGTTAAGTATAATGCTGGCAGTGGCTTTGTCATATATGGCTTTATTATGATAAGGTATATTCCCTCTATTCACACTTTGCTGAGTTTTTTTTTTTTCATAATTGGGTGCTGGATTTTATGAAATGTTTTCCTGCATCTATTGAAATACATATGTGGTTTTTATCATTCATTTTGTGTATGTGGTATATCATATTTATTGATTTGCACATATTGTACCAACTTTGCATCCCTCAATACAGCTCACTTCATCATGGTGTGTGATTTTTTTTGATGTTTTTCTGTATTTGGTTTGCTAATATTTTACTGAGGATTTTAGCATCTATGTTCATCAGAGATATTGGCTTATAATTTTCTTTTTTTTTTGTAGTGTTTTTCTATGGTTTTGGAATTAGTATAATGCTGGCCTGATAAAATGAGATTGTGAGCTCTCCCTCCTCTTGAATTTTTTAGAATAGTTTGAGAAGGAAAGGTGTTAGTTTTCAGAATATTTGGTAAAATTCACCTGAGAAGCCATCTGGTCCAGGGCTTTCATATGTTGGGAGTTTTCTTTAAATTACTGCTTCAGTTTCACTAGATGTAATATGTCTGTACAAATTTTCTGATTCTTCCCTGATTTTGGAAGATTGTATGTTTCTAGTAATTTATCCATTTTGTCAAGATTGTCCAGTTTGTTGGCATATAGTTGTTTGTAACATTTGCTTACAATCTTCTGCATTCTTTGGTGTTAGTTGTTACTTCTCTTCTTTCAGGACTGATTTCATTTATTCAGGTCATCTGTCTTTTTTTCTTGATGAGTCTGATTAAAGGTTTGTCAGTCTTGTTTATCTTTCCAAGGAGTAACTCATGGATTCATTGATCTCTTGTATTCCCCCCCCAAATAATAATTTTATTTAGAATGGTGACTAATGATACTAATAATGAATTTTGAAAATAAAATTTGAAACAACAATACCATTTACAACACTCCCAAAAAAAGTACTTTTGTATAAATATTTTTTTTAAAAACATGTGTAATCTCTGTATACTAGAAATCAAAAACTACTGATGGAAGAAATAAAATAAAACCTAAATACATGGTCAGACCATGTCCATGAATTGGAAGACCCAAGATTGTAAAGATCTCAATCTTCCAAAATTGATCTATAAATTTAATGTAATTCCAATCACTACCCTAACAGGACCTTAATAGCAATAAACACACTGATTCTAAGACTGATATGGAAATGCAAAGGAACATAACCAAGATAATTTTATTTTATTTTATTTTACTTTATTTTATTTTATTTTATTTTAAATTCTTTCTTTTTTTTAATTGTTGAAATACATTTGTCTCAATTTTCCCACCACCATCTTTCCCACTTTGGCTTTGTCCATGGGTACTTTATACATGTTCCTTAACTTGACCCTTCCCTTTCCTTTCCCTGCCCCTCCCTTCCTCCTTCCCTCTTGATTCTATTGGTTTCTTTTTTCTTTAAATATTGCTGGTTATATTTTCCTTGCTTGTTTGTTTTGTTGATTAGGTTCCACTTATAGGTGAGATCATACGGTATTTGTCTTTCATCCCCTGGATTATTTCACTTAGTATAATGCTCTCCAGTTCCATCCTTGCTGTCACGAAGGGTAATAGCTCTTTCTTTCTGCTGTGTAGTATTCCATTGTGTAAATGTACCATAATTTTTTGATCCATTCATTTACTGATGGGCACCTAGGCTCCTTCCAGCAATTGGCTATTGTAAATTGTGCTGCCATGAACATTGGGGTGCATAGGTTCTTTCTGAATTGGTGTTTTGGGATTCTTAGGATATAATCACAGCAGTGGAATCACTGGGTCAAAAGGCAGTTCCATTTTTATCTTTTTGAGGAAATTCCAAACTGTTTTCCAGGGTGGCTGCACCAGTCTTCATTCCTACCAACAGTATACTAGGGTTCCCTTTTCTCTTCAGCCTCATCAGCACCCCTTGTTTGCTGATTTGTTTATGATGGCCTTTCTGATCGATGTGAGGTGGTATCTAATTGTGGTTTTAATTAGCATTTCTCTGATGGCTAGTGATGCTGAGTATCCTTTCATATGTCTCTGGGCCCTCTGTATCTCTTCCTTGGAGAAGTGTCTGTTCAGGTCCTTTGCCCATTTTTTAATTGGATTGTTTGTCTTCTTGGAGTGGAGTAATGTGAGTTCTTTATATGTTTTGGAGATCAAACCCTTGTCCAAGGTATCATTGGCTATATCAAGGTATAGCTCTGGCTATACTCTTCAGTAGAGCTTAAACTACACAGAGCAGGGCAGGAGGGATTTCTGCAGGGGGGGCTCTCATTCCTTCCGGGCTGAATGACGCATGGAAGGGAGCACTCTGCCTGAGAAAGATGGCTTCTTCAGTATGGGGAATGACTGAGCACAGGGATACTGGCAGCTGACCCTCCCTCTCTCCCCAGATTCACCAATCCCAGATCTCCTCATACAGTTCTAGTCCACCCTGCCCTCCATCCACCGGAGCCCTGTGTAAGTGGTAGATTCAATGTGATAATGTGATTTCTTCTCCAAGTCCTTGGTTATAAGTCTTCTCTCCAGGTAGTCTTTAGTTGTTTATTCATGATGATTTTTATATAATATAGTTGTAATTCCAGTTTGGTCCCGGGAGGAGGTTATTGTAGCTTTCACCTGCTCTGTTGTCATCTTGGATCTCTCTGTAATTTCTTTATCCAAGAGAATCTATAATATTTTCCAGTCTGGATAAAAAAAATCTTTAAATTGTTTTGCTTCAAGTATTTTGATGCTCTAAATCAGATTTTTTTATTTATACTGATATAAATATCAACATTTGGATATATTTATATAATTGATATAAATATCAATTATTTCTATTTATAATCTTGATGATTAAGATGAAAGCTAAGCCTGAGGTGCAAGGAAGAAAAATAATTGCCAATTGGTACTTCTTTCTTGGAAAGTCATAGTTTTACTCTTCTGTTGCTTTGTTTGTTTATATTTTGTTCCCTATTAGTGTAAATGGATTCACCGTGACTTCCCTTTCTAATTACCAGGGACCTTTCAGCCCTCAGAATCTGAGCTCACAGCTAGAGCTTGATGTATTTTTAAACACTAAGATATAACACACATGTAACACAGTATACAAATCATACATGTATGGTCCAACAAATTTTTACCTATTTATAAACCTGTATAATGTAGTCACCACCAAGATCAACCTTAGTGTTTTTCCACTTCTTTTAAGTTATATGAAATTGGAGGTATCCATCATTTTTCCTCATTTTTATCTCCACTTCTATCTTTCTTTCTATTTTCCCTGCTCCCATCTCTAGGTCTATTCCTATTTTGTTTCCTATATTTGTCCATCTTCTCTACATCCTTCTCTACTTAGAGCAACTCTCTCTGGTTCTATTCTGCATTTTTTTCTTCTACCTACTTTCACTTCCACTCATGTATGTGGACATCCCTGGGCTTATTATAGCTGGTTGCTCACTTCATTACTCACTCGTCGAGGTTCCTGCTGGAGCTCCAAATGGGCCCCAAGTCAAAGCACTTCCAGAGAAGGTGAAGTGGGTTGACTATGACTGGCCACTTCCAGCCCTCAGTGTTTGGGCGAAAGAGGCTGTCTCCTCTTCTAAGGAAGCAACAACCTCTGATTCCATCACACTGTTTCAAGCTGGCTTTCAAACCCGAGGATCAGGTGCTGAATCAAGCCAATCTGACTCTGGATAAGTCATTTTGACACTGGCATAAAAACAGTAAGTGAAGGTAGCTTTATAGATAAGAAATAATGGCAGGATTCTCTAGTTTCTTATGAATCTAAATGAAAAGTTGTTATTATGAAAGTGTTACTTTTATACATGCTAATAGAATAAAAACTGGAACAAAGAAGATATAAAAATCAGAAATGTATAAAAGAAAATTAAAATTAAAAAATATGCAGACTGAGTAGCTACTAAATAACTACTAAATATCATTTTAATGTACATCCTTACAGGATTATTTATCATATTCCCTTAGAAAAGTGGCATTATGTTGGAGCTAGCATTTTAACTTAGTAATATTAAAAAGAAATATGTTTATACCCACAAGCAAAAATCTACACAATAATTAAATGCCCAGGATGAGAAACACCTGGGTGCCCCAGGCTCTTCGTCCCAGACTCCTAAGCAGCTGGGCTCACATGCTTATCAAGCAAAACCCAATTCTTGTTTAGGCCTCCCTCAACGTCCCACTTAGAGTTACAGTGACAAGTAGGGTGAACTGGGCTGGGCCCAAAGGCTGTGCCGGGGACAAACTGCCTGAGGCCAAAGGGGGAGTGAGCTGTACCCGCTCAAGGCTGTTAGCCTCTTGCCTGCCTGCTGGGAGGCAGAAGGCCCTGAGTCAGCTCTGCTGGCTTCAGACTAGGGCCCCAGGGCCCTACTGGGAGGTCTGCCACTGTCGGAGGCCACAACGACCTAAATGTGCAGTTCCAGTGCGAACCACCTGACATCCCCCACCCCTACCTCATCCAGTTCCTCCTCCTAGCAGCAGTGAGGTCTCCAGAATTTGTTTCAGAACTTTGCTGCCTGTTCCTCCAGCCTCAGGAGCCTACATGCTTGGATGTTCCATTATTTTCTTTTCAGCTTCATTGAGATATAATCAGCACACAACATTGTATAAATTTAAGCTGCACAATGTGATGATTGGATACACATATGCATTGTGAAATGATTATAGCAGTAAATTGGTTAACACCTCCATCATCTCTCATAATCACCCTTTTGCTGTGTGTGGTGAGATCTTTTAATATTTATTCTCTTAGCAACTTTCAAATATATAAAACAGTTTGTTAACTATAGCCATTACAGTTAACTGGAAGTTTGTATGCTTTGACCAACATCACCCCATTTCCCTCAGTCCTCAGCCTCTGACAACAACCATTCTACTTTCTGTTTCTGAGTTCAGCTTTTTTAGATCACACACACACACACACACACACACACACACACGTGTGTGTGTATATTAGCATGCCATATTTGTCTTCCTCTCTGATTTATCTCATGTAGCATAATGCATCAAAGTCCATCTATATTATAAAATGGCAGGATTTATTTCCTTTTTTATGGATGAATAATATTCTATTATATGTATTTTTTTATAAATGTATATATACATAATTATTATATATAATACACACAGCAGGTCCTCTAGTAAATTTGTTTTGTTCAACATCATTTTGTTATCATGTTAAGGAGAAAAACAATTAATTCCCAGCTGAGGCCACTTTCTATGTGGAGTTTGCAAATTCTCCCTTTGTTTGCCTGGGCTTTCTTTGGGGACTCTGGTTTTCTCCCACATCCCGAAACTGTGCACATGAAGTGAACTGGCATGTCTGAATTGCCCCAGCCTGGGTCAGGGTGTGACTGCCCTGCAATAGAAGGGCACCCTGTCCAGGGTGGGGCCCCACCTTACTCCTGGAGCTGCTGGGAGAGGCTCTGGCTCTTCATGACCCTAAACTGGACTAAGCAGTTTGGAAAATCATTATCTTATATGTTTTCATTAATCTTTCTTAAACATATGTATAGCTCACATTTACTTTAATGTTTAATATTAGAAGGGTTTTAGGTCATTATTTTTAAGCCAGGTGATGTTTTGTGACAAGAAATATGCTGTAAGAATTCAACTCTTTATAATAATTAGACTAGGGTAAAATTGGTTTCATTATATACTGTTTTGCTTAAAGTCACAGTTCCCAAGAACCTAGTGACAGCTTTAAGTGAGGGCTTTGTGTGTGTGTATGTGTGTGTGTGTGTGTAATGTGAGAAATATATATTTATGTTTATAGATACTTCTGAGTATCTAGCCAAAGAAAATGAAAATACTATTTCGAAGAAATCTGCACTCCCCTGTTCTTTGCAACAACATTCACAATAACCAAGACAATGAAACAACCTGAATGTCCACCATGAGATGAAGGGGTTTCTTTGTTATGTTCATTCCTTTATTTCTAATACCTTGAGCAGTGTCTGGCCCTTTTAGTGCTCCAGAAATATTTGTTGAATGAGTGAAAAAATGACATTCCTTTGCTCAAGAATTTGCAATCCTCCCTCAGTGGTTTCCAAATCAAATTGATTTTCCCTATTTTGGTGTTCTGGATGCTCCATTCGGCCTGTATCTTATCTATCACCATGTTTCTTCCTCTCACTTCAGCGCACTTGGCGATGAAGTGAAGGAATATATATTCCTTCACTCCTCCTCTGTGCACTTGCTTTAATTAATTTGCTCACCATGTTTCCCTCACTGAAAACACCTTCTCCCTCTCTTTCCATCCAAATCTTACTCATCCTTGAGATCAAATGTGATCTCCTCGATGAGGACTTTTCCAGGTTCTTAAAATCAAATTGATTTTTCTTATCCCTGATCTACATGATACTTACCTACTTTTATAATAAAACTGTAACTTTCTCAAGTGTGACTTATATGTGTCTTGACTGTAAAAATCTTGACTTAACTCACTGGTCATGTTATACATCTCTTGGACTCCTGACAATAAACTGAGCTAGATCCTCAATATATACTATACCTATTGCTAGAATTTCAGTTTGTTTACCCTTAACCAAGTAACTACGATACACAAGGTATTGGAAAAAACAGTGGGCAGACTGGGCACAGAATGTGAACATGGTAGAGGTAGAAAGTTCTTAGTTTTTACTTATGGCTCCTAACAAGAAGCTCATATTCTAGCAGGGAGAAAGAACTTACATTGCTAAGTAATGTTCAGTTTAGGCTGTGATATTAAAAAGTGCAAGCATGTTTTATAAAAACAGTGAAGGAGGATCCCAGCCTTCAGTGTGTTGTCTCAAGCACCACGGTGCCGTCCAGGAAGTTATTCATGAGGGAAACTGGAAGACGGAAGATGAGTCTGGAGGAACTCATCAGCACTCCGACTGCATCTGGCTGACTCCTAGGTGGCTTGTCCACTCCCACTACCTACATTGACTTCCCCAGAGAGAAGCTAGATCCCAAGATTGCTGTGGCTGCCCCGAACTGCTACAGGGTGACTAATGGGGCCTTTACTGGGAAGGCCAGTCCCGGAATGATCAAAGACTGTGGAGCCACATAGGTGGTCTTGATGCACTTGGAAAGAAGGCCTTGTTTGGAAAATCAGATGAACTGATTGGGTAGAAAGTGGCCCATGCCCTGGCTGAGGGACTCGAAATGATCTCCTACATTGAGTAGAAGTTAGATAAGAGGGAAGCTGGCATCAATGAGAAGGTTGTTTTTGAACAAACCAAAGTCATTATAGATAACATGAAAGACTGATACAAGGTTGTGCTGGCCTATGAGCCTGTGTGGGCCATTGGTACAAGGAGGACGGCAACACCCCAACAGGCCCAGGAAGTACATGAAAAACTCCGGGAACGGCTTAAGTCCAGTGACTCAGACCACCTGCATCATTTATGGAGGTTCTGTGACTGGGGCAACCTACAAGGAGCTGGCAAGCCGATCTGATGTGGATGACTTCCTTTTATGTGGTACATGCCTCAAACCCAAATTTGTGGGCATCATCAATGTCAAACAACAAGCCCAATCCATCTCCCCTACCCTCCTGTTACGGGAGGGTAGACAAAGCGCATAAGTCCAATAACTGCCCCAATCCCCTCACATACTTCTGATGGTGTCACCTGCCCCCTCTCATGGCCTAATCCAAACTGTACCTCTTCTTTTTTTAATTTGCACCTTCCCCTGCAATGGTTGGGGCCAGGTAAATCCCTTCTCCCCTTACTATAGTCATTATAAGGGGAGAGTTTGCTCATGGGTCCCTTCAGTCTGCAGTGAAAGCAGGAAAGAGAAGCCATCCTTCTCTGCCAACCTGTACTGTGGGGCCAAGAGCTGAGAGACAGCCCTGTCTACTCCTCAGAGGCCAGGGGTCCTGCTCCACCCTGGTGCCAACAACTATGTGTGTTGTATATGTGGGTTGTCCTGGCACTAAAACACACACGCACACACACACATACACACACACACAGTGAGGCAGTGAATGGAGGAAGAAAGAAAGATTTCCCAAATGGAAGTGTCATCTCAGATGAACTTTACAACATAAGCAGAATAATAACTGGCAAAGAGCATAAGGAAAAGAAGCCTGGGGGAAGTGCATGATGATAGTCTGGAAGCTTGAAATAAGGCTTAATAAAAAAAAAATTATAGTAAACTACAGTGACTGAAGCTTAGTTATATGTATGATATAAGGAAACACATAGGTAATATAAAGGGAATGGAGAAATAGATTGGAAATAGTTCTATTTCACTTCTTCCTACTTATTTATTTTGTGCCACTGCCAATTCACCAAATCCTCTCTTTATAAGGTCACAACCAATTCTCAATGCCAACTCCAAAGAAATACCTTCCTAAGCATGGTGCTTGGTACTAGTGAAAGTCTCTCGTGATACACTCACTGCATATCTCTTCCCAACGGTCCTCTCAGGTTTTTATGCTGGGTAGTGTTTATCTCTTGGCCCTTAATGAGGCTCATGTTTCCCCGATTCTATCCTTGGCCTCCCTTTTCTCTCATTCTAGAGTTTTTTGTAGATTATCTCATTTACTCATGTGTTTTCAACTATTTTCCACCTGCTGTTGACTTCTAAGCCATTCTGGCATACATTCATATCCATAAAATAATTTGGAATATATTTTAAATACAGACATTTTTACCTATAAATTAGATAGGTATACCACTATACTAAACTATTATGGATACTATAAAACCTGAAAATAGAAATTAAAAAGCAGTAAGACTAAATAAAAATATTAAAATTTTATATATTAATGCTGTTTACTCCCATTAACGCATCAATTAAATAATAATAATCTTAAATTTAGAAAAAGACATGTGATGTTATATAACATTATTTAAATCTCAGCTTGGCACTATTATGCAGCAGTTCAAGCACTTGTTTGAATTTACTTCCAAACATTTCTCAATGTCTGACCCAGTTGAAAACATGCTACGTACAGATACATCTGCCCAAATGGCAGCAGAATGCACGTTTTGAGTGGATCCCGGAACCGGAGCGGGCCCTTCAGTAGGCCTAACCTGCGAGGGAAGCACTCCTAACATTTGGACTGTATGACTCAGCAGCCAGTGATATTAAGGATGTTTGAGATGGGAAGAGGTATGGAGTTAATGGGAAGTTTATGGAAAACTCTAATACAGGAATAATAACATATACCCTTAAGTTTTTAGTGCAAGGCCTTGCTCTCTGCAGCAGAGAATTATAAACTACTGAAAAAAATAACTTCCTGGTGTGCAATATACCCTGCCAGAGAAAGAGCTCCTGACTTTGGAACATCAAGTGCCTGGTCAGAATTGCCTTCCTAAACTAAAATTTATCAGACTAAGTATAAGACAGAGCAGGTCCAGGAGCAATTTGTTAGAAGGTGAAGGTGGTATACCCAAGGATCTTGTATGAGCAGGGCCAGAGAACACGGTAAGTCACATAAGCACGTGACCCAGGCCTTCATGTCATCTACCACTCTTATATTGACATCTTTCCCTCAGCATACATCTGGCCTCAAAAGACCAAATTGATTCTCAGATGGTTACCTTGATATATTGGGGCAAGCCAAGATGTATTGCTGCTGAGCTATAGTTTCACCCAGAGTTACCTTGAAAGTTATTAACAAGTGGAAATTCTCCCATGAATCAGTGGATTAATTATCCATTTCCATTGCATAGAAAGAGAGTGGTTCAGCTAAGAATTCAGGTTAGAGGTGGATGGCTGTTGGTCAGTGACCTGGAGAGAAACAGATGATAAGGTCAGGGACCAAGAAATCTGAGAAAGAGGTATATGAACGATTTTACTAGAGTGGATACAAAGTATGGAGATCTTCATAGTACATACAAATATTCCCCAGAGAGCATCTACTGTGGAAGAGATACTAAACAACCGAATAAACAGAATGATTCTGCTTGCTGAGGCCAAACAGCTTTGTTTATGCTATTCCAACGCTGACACAATGGGCACAGGAGCATAATGGCAATAGTGGCTGGGATGGAGGCATGTATGTGCCTAATAATATAGGTTTTCCAGGCTAATCTAGCTACTTTTCCTAGACGTGTACAACTAGTTAGAGAAAAAAACAGAGGCCATTGATAAGCCCCCTCATATGGCAACACCTCTCAGAAAAATCAGTTAGCTACTTGGTGACTATGAACTACCAAATGGAGTACTATGGGTACCTCCCCAACTCTGAAGGGGGAAGAAGTTCATTTTGATGTGGAATCAACATAATCTAGGTACGTGTTATCTTTCCTATCTCAAGGCAGCAGGAAGCACCACTATGTGAGGCTGATAGAGTGATGAAGAGCATTTCATTGAACCAAAAAATCTAATTTGCAGCTCCAGCTGGTGTGGCTCAGTGGATTGAGTGCTGGCCTGTGAACCAAAGAGTCAACTAGTTCAATTCCCAGTCAGGGCATGTGCCTGGGTTGTGGGCCAGGTCCCCAGTGGGCAGCATGAGAGAGGCAACCACTCATTGGTCTTTCTTTCCCTCTCTTTCTCCTTCCTTTCCCCTTTTTCTAAAAATAAATAAATACATAAAAAAATTTTTAAAAATCTAATTTGCAGTAAATAGGGTGTGGTCCTGAGCAGTGAGTAGTAGACTGGTTCTGTTCTCCACATCATCCAGAGGCTACTGGCTTAATAAATGATGAATAGCTTTTCAAAAGTATAATTGAAGTATGAGGACTGCGTCTTCTAGAGTGCAAGAATTACCAGAAATGAGTGACCAAAGTTGAATACTTAGGTCCAAGAATGAATTTTTACTCTACATTCCCACATCCCTGAGCTGTATAGGTTTAGAGGTCCTGGTTCTCAGAGGTAAATGCCTTACTAGGGGACATAGAAAGAATCTCATCATATGTAAAGCTACAGCTGCCACCCAGTCACTTTAGATCTCTGGTTCCAAGAGCCCACTAGACTGAAAAAGAAGTCACAAGGCCTAACGGGGGTTTTGGTCCTGTTATCAGAAAGAGGTAGGGGTATTGTTACCCAAGAGGGGCATCAAAAAATGTATTTGACATTCAAGTGATCCAGAGGCATTTGTTGGTACTCCCTTGCTCAAAATTGACAACAAATCAACCAATGCAACAACCATGGCCAAAAAAGGGCACGGTGATGAGAGGTTCAGATTCCCCAGGGACCTAATTCTGGATTATCCCACCATATGAGCTCCTTGGACCAGCAGAAGTATTAGGTGAAAGTGAAGGGAGTTAAGAGGAGGGAGAAGATGAATATATTATGGCCTGGAGACTAGCTGCAACAGAGGGAAGTGCAGGTTGTGCCATCTAATTTCATCTTGAAAGACATTCTAGGAAAACAAAAAGACCCAAATCTGCGGCTTGGGGTGAGGTTGGGAGGGGCTTTTCCTAGAACATATTGTAAAAAACAAACAAACCAAACAAACAAAAAATAGCTTCTGAATAGCATAAGGTGGACTGTAATGGAATCAGTGGTTTGTAGCAGAGATCCCACTTTTATTTCCCCAGATGTTAAAGGGCTGGTAGCTGACAGCTTTTAACTGGTTCTATCTCTATTAAATATTCTTAGCTAAAGAGAATTTTCTGATCAAGGTCATATCCCTTCATTGACGGTAGCCTCCACTCAATGACGGTTCCATAGAAAATATAAATTCCAGGCTTCTGCTGTGAGGCATAGCGACTCTGAAAGAAAATCCTGAATGCTCCCATGACAGGACTGGCTAAGGCCTTTGTTGTGACTACATTTAACTTATTCTTCTGCCCGATATTACTTACTTCACTCCTTCCATAATCTGAGACAATTTCTCAACAAATTCTTTACATGCACATCTCCATTTCAGAGTCTGTTTATTAAAAGATTTTATTTATTTATTTTTAGAGAGGGGGAAAGGAGGGAAGGAAATATCAATGTGTGAAAGAAACATCTATTGGTTGCCTCTTGCATGCACCCAGCTGGGGACCTGGCCTGCAACACAGGCATGTGCTCTCACTGGGAATCAAACCTGTGACTTTTCGGTTTGCAGACCCGTGCTCAATCCACTGAGCTACAACAGCCGGGACCAGGATCTTTTTTGGGGGGACCTCAAACAAGTTGCTGCAAAAACCAAAGAAAAAGCACAAGCTCAGAAGACACACCTAACCATATCCGTCAAAGATAAACCACGTGTTAAGTAGCAAGTCACTGCACCAGTAGAGGAAAGTGCTCTCACTAATAACTTAGTCAACTATAGTGTCCTCTCACTCCTGCTTAAATAGAATTATCTGTCATTGCTGATCCAGCAAAATACTAGACATTCCCCCCAAAACTGAAATATGAAAGGCTACCTCCACACAAATCCAGTAAAAGAAGGAAACTGAAAATGTAAACAGAAATATTTTATTTTATGAAAATTTTTCTGAGAAAAAAACTATAAAAAGAGAAATTCTAACATAACACTTCAACCTAAACTCATTTTCTTTAAACAATCTGTTGCAGATATGAAAAAAAATCTTTTATTAAAAGTTCAAAAATGAAAACAGAGATGGACAAAAAGAAACATTTAAGATGAAAATTGTCTAAAGGTAGAAAACAATGGAGAAAAAGAGAATCATTTTAGAAATTAAGATTAAATTATAAGGTTCTCAAGGGGTAAGAGAGTCCATGAAGAGAGAAAATAACTAAGAGACTGAAGGTGAAACAAATAAAGGGCTAAAAAAAATTGGAGAGAGTATGATGGATGGAATATTAGCAAGGGTGATATACCACACATAAAATTGGAATTCCTGAAAAGGAAGAGAAATAATGGAATACAAATAATATTAAAATTATAGTCCCAGAAAAATGTGTGGAATAATGGAAGACTAATATACATTTTGAAACATACTTGTGATACTTACTGCAGAAAAGGAAATCCAATATATATCCCAGTAAAAGTATTAGACTTTAAGATAGAAAAAAATGTACTGCACTTCACATAAAAAGGAAATCAGGAAAGCATCTCAACAGCAACATACAAAGCAAGATAACTGAGGATCAATAGTTTCAATAAGCTCAAGGAGAAAAAGTGAGTTGAGAATTTTACGTCTAGGTAAGTTTCACTTTTCAATTAAGACACATAGACAGAATCAGGAAAATGGAAAATAGTAATTAGAATCCCACAGTAATAATTGCTGTGTTGAGCAAAGCTTTAAGGAGAAAAAGGATATTTTTATAGTCTTAAAATATCTCCCCAAAACATTTGTTAGTTACTGGGGTGGTGTTAAAATATTCCCATAGATTCTTTGATACTCCTTCCGGTAGATGCAGCATAGTTCCCCTCCTCTTGAGTGCAGTCTGGACTTAGTGACTTGTTTCTTGTAAATGAAGTATGAATAAAGAAAAATAGTTTACTTTGCAGGGGAGAAACCTAGTAGACCCACATTAATTAAGTGATCAATGTTGATGCTATCAGTACTGTAATAAATCATGTTAACATCATGTGCCCCCAATATGATACAATGAGAAGGTCCTCTTGAATTCGATGATATTCTCCCAACTCATCATACAAGTCTAATGGTGATCAAATATCAGACAAACCAATATTTAGGGACATTCAACAAAATATTTAATCAAAACTTTTCAATATTTTCAAGGTCATAAAAGACAAGGAAACACTGATAAACTGTCACAGACAGGAAGGAGGAAAGTAAGCAGACATGAGAACTAAATGCCAATAGTATCCTGGGTTTGATTCTAGAACAGAAAAATGACAGTGGGTACACTATAAAATCCAAAATAAAGCTTAAAGTTAACATCTTAGTTTAGATCATTGTGCCATGATTATTTAAAATGTTAACATTAGGGGAACTTGGGTAAAGTGTACATGGTAACTCTGAAAATCTAAAATCATTTCTAAGTAAAAATATTTATAAAATTTTAAAAAATAAGCAGAGGAGGAATAAATTCATAGATTTCCAAGTCAATACTAGTCATAATCAAATGATATTATTTAAAGGTGACAAACCAAATGTAGCATGATAAATACAGGACAAGGGTAATGTTATGCAATAAATTAACATAAAGTTAACAAGTGAAACAATAATTCAAACCATCTAAAATACAAAAAGATATATGAAAAGTAAATAAGACAAGCCTTATAAACATTAAAGATAACATAATATAGTTGGTAAATGTCAGTTAAGTAATATGAGAGTTTAAACCAGTCATATAAATTAATATAAATGGAATAATTTAAACTATTACACTAAATTATTAAACTATTAAACTGTTACTAATAAAAAGATTTTCAGATTTTCTCAAAAAGGAATCTGACCTCTGTACTTTATACACAGATAAAACTAAAATGAAGTGATGCAAAAATCCTCCAAATAAATGTATGACTAGAGATGTATCTGATAAGTTGTAAGTAACCATCTAAAAACTAATACATAAGAAGACAGTTGAATATACACAAAATGGAGTACTTTGTGACTATAAAAAGAAATATCAGTACATATGATATGAAATGATTCCCAAATCACATTGTAAAGTAAAAAAAAAAAAAAAAGGCACAAAGTGTGTGTGGGTACATGCTACCATTTGAGTGAGAAAGAAGGGGAAATAAGATTGTGTAGATATGCATGTATGTTTGTGTGTTTTCTTATTTTTAAAAAATAACAGAAGAAATATGGACAAGAAACTAATGAACATTATTGCTTATAGGGTTTATTCAGAAAAATATCTATAGTCTCACTGTCATGCAAGAAATGCAACAAGCCTAGCTTGTATCAAGGAACAAGTAATCCATCAGACTGCAGCCATATCAGAAGAGCTAAGAAACCACCTTGAAGTTTTTGAGTTAAGTTCCTACATGCCAAATTTGAGATAAGGAATAATAATTATAATGGACTTAGGCATATAAAACAATAAAATCTGTGGGTTTATAATGATAATATTTAAAATATTAATGATCTTCATAAGATATTAGAAAAACAATTTATTTGGAAAGCTGGTAATTAGGTGTATTATTAATTCTACTTTTACTATGAGAATTGTATCTATTTGTTGTCTCTTGGGTTTGAATCTGTACAGTGAAAGAGAGAGAAAGAAAGAGGGGCAAGGCAGGGGAGTGAGGTAGGGAAAGAAAGAGTAGAGAAAAAGGGAGTAGACAGAAGAAAAGGAAGAGATAGAAAAGGGGAAGAGAACAAATTGAGAAGGGGAGGGAGAGAAAAGGAAAGGAGAAAGAAAATAAAATAAAACAGAAAACAGAGCCAAGAAGGCAAAGATAAAAGAACAAAGATTCCATCGCTGTTTTGAAAAATGAATGGAAAAAATGTCAAAGATAATCATTCTGAGCTTTTATAAAGCCAGATGTAAATTCTGAAAGTTTCAAGAGAGACAACAAGAGAATGGGAATCAGAATGACATGCAATTTCTCAAAAGTATCAGTGCTTGCTAGAATATAAAGAATGCATGCAATGTTGGAATGAAAATTATTTCAAATCTAGAATTTCAAAGAAACCAAATTATTAATCATTTGTGATTAAAGAACAAAGATGATTGGCAACATGTCAAGACCAAATGTTGACTGGCCAGAGGCAAGTAAAATTCCTTAGCTAAATGACAGAATGAACCTTGCCGAGCAAGACAGAGAGCTTGCAAACAGTCTAACACAGTAACTCAGTAAAAGGAAGTCTCAGCAGGACAGCTGATACAATGGGCTCAGAGAGAACAATCTTACTAGACCAGAACAAGAGCACAGAGGACACCAGGAAAAATCTCTAAGACAAAAAAGAAGAAAAGATTATTTGATACGGTTGAGTTTTTAAGGAACATATTGGATAGATACACAATAGACTTAATTGAACAAATGGGAAGATAAAGTTTTATTAACTTTTTAAAAATCCTACAAAAATTGCACAGAAAAGAAAATATAAGCATGGTACACTAGTTGTTTCAGTGGTGAAAAAGATTTGCATGTCCCTAACGAAAACTGATTATCAAATTACGGAAAATCATGATATACCATCAAGCATGAGGGCATGGGGAAAGAGAAATAAATAAATAAATAAATAAATAAATAAATAATAAATGTTCATTTACCACAACAGAAAGTTTATTAATATGTCTACAATTATACTAAGAAATATAAAGGTAAATTTTTACAGAAACAGCTGGAACAATTATAAAGTGGTTGTAGCTAAAATGCATAGGTCTTGGTGAGCATAAAACCAGCCATTTTACAATGTACTTTTCAGCGCTATTTTTAAAATTGGTTTTTGAATAAAAATAAACACTACAAATAAAATAAAAGAAGCAATGAAGAGGGGGACTAGTCTGAATCGTTTGATAATGTCCAGGCAAGAGATGATGGCAGCATGGAATTGTGTAAAGGTAGTTAGTGTAAATGGAGAGATTTGGGCACATTTCAGATATATTTTAGAGCCAGTTGCCAGATCTTGTGAAAGTTTGGATATGAGAGCAAAGAGAGATGGAGAATTGCTCCTAATTTCTTCCTTGCCCAGTTGATTGGAGGCTGCTACAACAGGACAGAGAAGACCAGGGAAAACCATGTTTTGGGGAAAATTCTAAGGTACTTTTTGATCATGTAAAATTTAATGTGTTTTTGAGACATTCAAATAATTATGTCCTGCTTGGCAGTTGAATACATGAACCTGGAGATCTAGAAAATGTGTCAGAACTAGAAATATACATTCTCAGCCTTCTTTATGTTGATGATATTAAAAGCAGTAAAAAAAATATGTCATAAAAAAAAGAATGGAAAGTATAGCATAAAGAATTTTATACTTGAAACTTATAGAATCCTAATATTCAGACTATGGTTAGAGGCAGAAGAATCTTTTCCTCTCATAAAAGTCATTGCTGCTTTGTTTAATTACTTCTTTAAAAGTCTCTCTTCCCTAACAGAATATAGGTGTAGATATTGGGACTGTCTGTCCTTGTTTCTGTTGAGCAGAATAGAGAGACGAGAATTAATCTTCTCTCTATATGCAGGTGCCTGTGAGTGTATGATTATGAATGAACAAAAAGGAGTCATAAGAGAAGTAAGTAAAGGAAGAGTTAGTAAATGCTGGTGAACTACTGGTTAACTATAAAAAATCAGATTTTAATTTTCAACATTCTAAAATGAATCCCAGTTGAGTAGAAGTGCTATGTATAAAAATTTAAGCTATGAGAAAAGAAAGATAAAAAATGTGTTCATAAAATATCTCTGAATGAGAACATAACTTTTAATACAAATGGAAGAAATAAACTGCTAACCAATTTATCTAGGACCATTCACTATCAATTCTTTCTTTCTCATTGTGATGCTCTTCTTATTTTATATGGGAGTAATAAAATGTGGATAATCTGACTTTTCAAATTGATCCATGTACTGATTCTTGATTTAAAATCAAATTGTTTTAGTTACTGGCACTAAATTATATATTTAAATCTATAAACATCAAGTCTATTTGCTTTATTTATTACTATTTTTCCAGAAAACTTTTAGAATTATTTTGCCAGGTTCCCAAAGAAGTCCTCTTTGGATGCTTATTTGAGTTAAATTAACCTGTGGGTGCTTTTTGTAAAAACAAGCCAAATAAAGTTAAGTCTTCAACTCATGCCATATACAGATAAATTTCAAATAGAATCAAAAGTGCAAAAATTTAAACTATCAAAAAAAGAAATAAAGAGGAAAGTGAAGAGGAAGAGATAAAAGAAAAAGAGAAAAAGAAATGATTAATAGTATATCTCAGATTAAGAAATTCTAAACAAAAAACATAAAAGATTATATAATACAAAAATCAATGTATGTGAGCATATCAAATTTTAATTTTTATCAATTTAGAAATAACAAATATTGACATACTATTAACATATAGAAATCATTTGCCACAAATAATCTTGCCACTTTAATATCTTTTCTCTGTAAACAGTACTGCAAATAAGTTAAGAAATAACATAAAGACTTAAAAAATTAACAGATAATTTATAGAAGTAAAAATGGCCAATAAACAAATAAGATATTAATTAATTTCACTATTACTTAAAAATATAAAACAATAAAACAGACTTCATTAATGTTTTAAATGCTTATTGAATATTTACCATGTAAGTTGATGTTCTATATTCCATAATACATAACATTAATGATGTTTTTAAAAAGGCAAAGAACCTCAATCATACTACAGGTTAAAGTAGGCCCTAATCTACTGTAGCCAACTTGTTATAATTTGCTACAAAATGCATATTTGACTCTGTGTGTGTGTATTTCTTCTCATCCCATTTTACTGTCCATTCATGAATCTTATCTAGATTAAACATAATTACTTTAAAAATAGATTACTGCAATTAGTTTGCTCCTAGTCTCTCTCTGCACACAAACTAATCTACATGACTACCAGGTCAATTTTCTGAATGAAAATGAACAGACTTCTGCCAAGAAATTGTAAATGTTTCAAACACTCTACATCAGATTAGATATAATGTCTTCCATTAACTAGAAAAGGTTAATCAAGGCAGACTTTGATGCACATTTAAACATTTAATTTTGATGCTGTGTTAATTTATTGAGGTTTGGAACAATAGTCTGACACAATTCCATGAGAGTAATGAGAGCTGGTATGGAAAGTTACCATTGAGTTTTCTCCTGCTTTACTTGGTAATAGTGGAGTTTGGATTAAAGATTTGCCAGACAATTTTGAAATTCCATTCATATATCTTTTTTTTGAAATACAAGAATAATTTAGAGATTATTATTTTACATGAAAATATATTTTTCTTTTTCTATGTCTCTTATCTATGAAACCATTTTAATAAATTAAAATGTTTCCATTGAGGATGAAGTTCATTTAAGAATATGATTCTGTGTAATTTTTTTCAGAACTTTTATTACCTCCTTATTTCTCAGGCTATAAATAAAAGGGTTTAATAAAGGAATTACTATTGTATAAAAAATAGCCACTGGTATATCTTTATCCTCTTCTTCATATGGTCGAATATACATGAGAAGACAAATATAAAATATTGAGACAGACAGAAAGTGAGATGAACAGGTAGAAAATGCTTTACCTCTCCCTTCTTTGGATTTCATTTTTAAAACAGTAAAAAGGATGCAAATATAAGAAGTCAAGACAGTGGCAATGGTGAAGATTTGAATTGGCATTGAAAAAATGTATATCATTAGTTCATTGATATAAGGGTCAGTACAGGAGAGCCTATAGAGTGGAAGGATATCACAAAAAAAGTGATCAATTTTATTAGATCTACAGAAAGTTAACTTTAATAGAAGCCCTGCATGGATCATGGAATGCAGGTTACTAGCTATGAAGGTCGCTATAGTCATCTGAATGCAGAGTTTCTTAGACATCATGGTGTGGTACTGCAGTGGGCTACATATGGCCACATAGCGATCATAAGCCATTGCTGCCAGGAGAAAGCAGTCTGCAGTTTCAGCAAGGCAGAGAAAATAAATTTGTACCACACATTCATTGAGGGAAATTATTCTGTCCTCAGAAAAGAAGTTTCCTAACATCTTGGGAGTAATGGCACAAGAACAACAGGAATCCATCAGAGCCAAGTTGCCCAAAAAGATGTACATTGGTGTGTGCAGATGATGTTCCACAAATATCAGTGCCACCAGGCCAAGATTACCCATCATCGTGATCAGATAGATGGCAAAGAACACCAGAAACAGAAGGATCTTCAGCTCTGGATAATCTGTAAATCCTATGAGGATAAACTCAGTTGTCAACGAGTGATTTTCCTTAGCCATTCCTGGCTTCTTGGCTGAGATAGAAATCATAGAGAAATGAAATTCTAAGGTAGAGTGGTGTAATTCTGCCCCCTAATATTTCCATATACAAAATGAAAAAACTCTTCAATCATCATGTACTGTCTCCTGAAAACTAACACAGTAGGTCAAGTCTGTGAGAAGACAAGTATCACAGATAGTGTACATATTGTCTAGAAATGCTGTGTGAATTCTCAAGAGAGAATAGCTGTTTTTCTGCATGAATTATCCAACGCTGATGTGGGAAGTCCTAGTCCTTGCATATAATTTGGCATTTCCAAAATTAAAAGACATTTTCTTATGGTGTCTATTCCTCCAGGAAAACAAATAAATAAGTTTAAAGTACTTTCCTATGGAACTGATGTGGTATTTGAAAACAAATTGCTCTTTAGCTATTTTAAGTGTCTAATGTTAAGAACTCCACAGAATCACAGTGGATTTTTAAAATGGTTCCTCTTGTTTAGTATCCCTTCACAGCTAAGTTTACCACAGGATATTTCAAAGGAATACATATTTGCCTTTGCGACAGTATAAGAGTAAATTAATTTTGATATTTTTATATTTATTGCAACACATTCTGAATCTTATGCCTATATTAACATAACACATCCCCCACAAATTATTGTTCTTAATTATCTGTTTATCTTAATATTTTCTGTCTCTAGTTGTAAGTATCCTACATGCATGTCTAATATTACAAGATTTGGTCTCCATTCACAGTATGCATATGTCATGATAAATACCTATCTTGTACTCTCTGAAACTTCTTATATAGAAATTAATGTCTTCACTTTTGGTGAACCCCATGAAGGTTCTGCATGTATATGCAGATTATATGCAGATAATAATTATATGATTATTTACATTTACAAACTCATTTACTTCTAACCCCCTTATATTTATTGGAATTCAATGATCACCCAAATTGATTATATATTTATTATAGTTTAGCAACCATAATATTATAAGAAATATAGATTTTTAAGAATGCCAAAATCATCTTTCTTTTCTCCCAGAAATTGCTAAAAGTATTTGGCCTCAGCATTTTTCAGACACTTTTGAAGAAGAACCTACAATAGTTAATTGAAGTACATTGTTTTTAAAACATACTTTGGTTAGTTTTTTTTCTGTTTCTTATCATTGTCTACACTGAATTTAATATACTATTTTTCTATTTGCTCGCATAGTACGGTAAAGTTTTCTGAACTCATCACTAGAAGGTTACAATCAAATGAATAAAATAAGTTTACCCTTTATATTTTAGGTCCTCTTTAAAAATACCTTTTAGAATTATAGTATTTTGGAAAACTTAGTGAAAGTATCAAAGACAGCTTTTTATTATTATTTTAGCAAAACATAATGATAAATCAATTGAAAATATTTATCCTATGAACTTTGGTTTAATTTTCAATAATCACTATTTTACGTAAAAGATAATATATCAGAATAATGAGTGAAAACTCATTCTTCTTCCCTCAATGTGAAATACAAATTATTCAACTGAATTAGAAATCAATATTACTTTACATCCCATAATTATTTTACAGAGTAATTTGTAGCCTTACCTGTATGTTTACTGAGAAGATGATAGTATTTTTGAACTCAGAATAGGACAGAATGATCCACTGTACTGTACTTCTTTATGACTTTCTAGGGTGTCTTTAATTTAGACACAGACCAAGGAAGCACTTACGTGGATAAAATGCAAAACCAATTAAAAGTGCTGAGGTATTTTAGGAAAGTGTGTATTTCTGCATTTTAATGCTTTCATGTAAGTATATTAGAAATCAGTCCTCATATAAAATGACACATATCGTATACTAGCTAATTGGCCACTTGATGTTTGTTTTTAGATAAATTAAAAAAATCTGGGTCTTTAAAACATTTGGGAATAAATTATGTAACTCTAGGATACTCTCTCTACCAATAGGTCAGTGACAATAATTATGTTAGCCTCAGGCAAAGTTAAAGTTTTCTGTTGATTCTAGAGGGATTTGCTTGGCACTGGCATCATGGTATTTCAGCAGAAATGCCTGACCTGAGAGACATGGTTTCTAAAACACAATTAAACCAAAGAGCATCAGTGAAAGATAAAGATCCTTTGAGATTCAGGGGTTAAGCTAAATGACCATCACTAGAGTCAGCAAAGGATTATGTTGATTATTTTTTTTATTGTTGTGCAATTATAGTTGTCCCCATTTCCCCCCCATTACTCTCTCCTGCCCTACCCACCCCCACCTCCGACATACAATTCTCCCCTCCCCCAGTTGTCTGCTGGTGGGTCCTTTATATATGTTCCTTGATGACCCTTCCTCTTCTTTGCCCCATTATCCCCCTCATCCTTCCCCTCTGGTTACTGTCAGTTTGTTCTTTATTTCCATGTCACTGATTATATTTTGCTTGCTTGTTTGTTTTGTTGATTAGATTCCACTTACAGGTGAGATCATATGGTATTTGTCTTTAGCCCCCTGGCTTATTTCACTTTGTATAATGCTATCTAGTTCTATCTATGCTGTCAGGAAGAGTAGGCAGTTCCATCTTTAGTTTTTTGAGGAAATTCCAAACTGTTTTCCACAGTGGCTGCATCAGTCTGCATTCCCACCAACAGTGTACTGGGTTCCCTTTTCTCCACAACCTCGCCAGCACTTGTTTGTTGGTTTGTTTATGACGGACATTCTGACTGGTGTGAAGTGGTATTTCACTGTGGTTTTACTTTGCATCTCTTTGATGGCTAGTGAGGCTGGGCATCCTTTCATATGTCTCTGGGCCCTTTGTAACAATCCAATTAAAAAATGGGCAAAAGACCTGAACAGACACTTCTCCAAGGAGGATCATGTTTATTTTTTTATGCAGTTGAGATACCTCTCTCCTTCTCCCTCCCACTACCCCCTCTCTGTTCTTTGTTCCCCCTCTCTCTCTCTTATCCTCTTTACTTGAAAATTATAGCAGAGAGAAGAAAATCATATTGATCATGTAATGGAAAAAGTGGAATTTTAAGCCAAAATGTGAAGAGAGACTTTTGATTTGTGGAAAGAAGACAAAAATATGATTGCATTCTTCTTTTACTCCCTTTGATGAATCTGACCGCGCTATAGAGTCATCCTCTGAAACAACACTGATAATGTGTTCTTTTTTTCACTTATGTATCATAAAAGAACTTTTTAATTGGTGTTCCATATCTACCATTTTTATATTATAAATATACTCTTATGGATTGGAAATGTTTTTGGCCCCTCATTACTCTCGAAACCAAGTCTTTATCTTTTATGTAGTATTTCAAGGTCTCCATGGAACTGGTCTTATTTCACCTATTACTCTATTTTTTTTTAAAGATTTTATTTATTTATTTTTAGAGAAGGGGGAAGGGAAGGAGAAAGAGAAGGAAACAGGAATGTGTGGTTGCCTCTCATGCGCCCCCTACTAGGGTCCTTGCCCACAACCCAGGCATGTGCCTTGACTGGGAATTGAACTGACGGACCTTTGGTTTGCAGGCCAGCGCTCAATTCACTGAGCCACACCAACTAGGGCTTATTTTCTACCATTAATCTTTAAGAATCGATCTCCAAAAACATACCTATCGATTCTCTATTTCTTGATGCATTAGATTTAAATCCTAACTTAGAATACTTACTCAGGATCTACTTCTCATCTAAAATGCCCTTGCCCTGTGCAACCCATTCCTTTGCCCAAGTCCTATTTAATCTTTATATGACACCTATTTCCTTCATGAAAACATATTAAACATTCTGAGATGCAAAATAATTAACTATCTTTGGCATAGAAGGACCTTTTAATTATACTTCACTTGGATGTTCATTCATTTGGTTTTTCTTTATATGAGTCTTGTTTACTTTCAGCTGAATTTTCTATTTAACTTTTCATACTGCAAATCTCTCATTGTACCAGATAATATAGGCCCTTAAAGAATGCTTATTGATTTAGTTGCAGAGATTTTATTTAAATGAAATTCAGCATTCATAGGGTGATTTTAAAAGACAAGTCATTGAGTCAGACATTGAGCAAAGAGGACCCCTCAGTAGGGGTGAGGTTGGGAAGGAAGTTGCACAGATAAATACGAAAGAACCCTGCCATCATAGAGCAAGCAATCTAAGAGGACATCACTTACAGAGCTGTATAAAGAGCAGCTCATTCTGAGTTAAATATCAAAATAGAACTGAATACAAGGTATATGGAAACTCAGTGAAGGACATAACTTAGGAGACTGGGAAAAAACTTTGCAAAGAAGTGGTTTGCAAAGTGGAAGGATAGATTAGATTTCAATAAACAGAAAATGTGTGGTAAGATATTGTAGGCTGAAGGAACAGCATGATTAAAGGTAAAGGCATGGAAGCTTTAACTCATAGAAAATATACGGTCCTGCACAAATAACACCTCTCTTTATTACAAAATCATAAGCATGTAATTCTGTAACATAACAATATCTCAGTCAAGACCACCATATGACATTTTAGGTGAAATGTTCAAATTAAAACTATAAATTACTACCCCATATTATTACGGTACCAACCACACTCAAGCAGGCATTGCTTCTGCCAGATCCTGTATTTAAGGAATGGAGAGTAATTCAGGGTGGCCAGTGTCCGGAACATGCTAGAAATAGGAGAAGTTGGGAGGTTTGGTTTGAACTCATTCTGCTTCTGTCCCTCCATTTTGCTGACACTGCTCTCTTACCAGCCTCACCGCTCATATCCTAACCACCAAATCCAAAGCACTTTTGACAATTATTATCCTAATTAAATAACTATATGATTTGGTATTGTTGACCATACTCTGAATTCATTGTTTCTTCCGGTTTCTGTGAAAACATTTTTTATGCCTATATCTCTGGCTGTTTTCTCTCCATATTTTGTATTACAATAGATTCTCCTTTCCTCACAAATACACATTTGTGGAAACAAAAAAGTGTATTCTTTAGTACATTTTCAAAATTATGGTACTTTATTTTAAATACTAACTCCTAACTTGTAAAGGATTTTTCTAATATTTAGCTAATAAATTACCATATTCTCTGATGTCATTCAGCTGTTCATGGAAACTAATCAAAATGTGCTAAATTTTTATATTTAAAAATAGGCTCAAATGTCCTTGAAACTCTTTGCAATATTTTTATACTTTCATGTTGGTTAGAAAATTCTGTTTCCAAGTTTTAAAAAAATATATGCAGACATGAGAATTTTTTTAATAATCCTCACCCGAGGATATGTTTATTGATTTGAGAGAGAGAGAAAGGGGAAGAGAAATTTAGACATGAGAGAGAAACATTGATCGGTTGCCTCCTATACATGCTCTGACTGGGGATCAAACCTGCACCTAGGTAGGTACCCTGACTGAAGACTGAACCCTCAGCCTTTTGGTGTACGTAACAACACTTCAACCAAGTGAGCCACCTAGCCAGGGCCACACATGAGAATTTTTAATATATTACTTATATGAGTTTTGCTCAGAAAATCATATCAGAGTATGGAAACCCAAATATGCTTTCAAAATTTTATTTGTGTTGTATGATTTTCTTTTGAAAAGCAGTTGCTTTCACTTAGTTAAATATCACATTATATATTAAGAGAAACATAAAGATGTTAATTACTTTTTAAATATTGGTTGAATAGCTACTTCTGATCAGAGAATGGATCATTGAATTTAGAATAACTGCCTTATATTAGAATAAAAGTACATATAGAACACATCCTAAATTCAGCAACTCTTTTAAATATTGACATATTCTCAGTGAACCGCTGTATTGTGCATGGCCTCTCATCTCAATTCAAGATATCATAAAGATTGTAGTATTTTAAGAATCATTTCAATTAAAAGATAACCATATCAATGACATCTTGTTTCTCTACATATATCCCTGGCTTTGGCCTCTTTGTCGCATCTATGAATGTCAAAAATAATTATTTTCAAATGAAGTGGTATCTCTATTTGTTTTATTCATTGATTTATTGTGTGGCAGTTGTTAATGATAAAGGAATACATTTTGCTTTGTTACTATATTGTTTTTCTGCACTATTTCTGCCAATTCTTAAATGAGTATAGGCATTTTTATTCAAGGTAAATAAGCATTTCCCCACTAATATATGACTTTTTATCTTTACTTTTAATTACATAGTCTCAATAGGAGCTTTTTAACTTCCATCATTTAGTTAAATTTTTAAAGTAATGGAGTGAGTATTGCATAATGATAGTTGGCAGTTTGTGAGCAGCTTTGCTCTAGGCACTCTTCTCATTTAATATACTAATTCACTAAAACTGCATAACAGTCCTGTAAAGTAGGTTATATTATTATTCCAGTTCTATAGATGGGGAAATTAAGACACACAGGGATTAAGTAACCACCACCAGGTCCCATATATTATAGGCTAGAATACCAATATTTGAAACCAGTGACTTTTGACTCTAGAGTCTACACTCTGTGCTCTTAGTCACCATAATATGTTGTTTTATGTTAGTGACATTAAACATAGATTTTGAAAAAAATTCAAAAGGCTTTTATGCCCTGGGTGCATAGTTTTAAAATGTTTAGCTGGTGGTAACAGGGCAACAGTTCTGTTTTCAATAACTAGTGTTACAAAACACATTTCAGGATGAGTTTCACTATTAATGATAGTAGATAAAAACACAAATCTCTTGTACAGTTTGTGAGACTTTCGATATATGCTTTTCTCTTGCTTTTTTCAGATGATATTAGAGTCATCAATTTTATCTCTAAAACTGATTAAGTGCTTATAATGAGTGTAAGGGAAATGTCAGTTTGGCCATTTTCTTCTTCCTTCTTCTTCTCCTCCTCTCCTTCTTATTAGCTTATCCTTGAATAACAGTGTTAATTTCAAACATTAATTTCCAGAAATATGTTTAGGTGACTTTACCATTTCATAGAAAAATGAGATAAAATTAGAACATATCTTTAAAGTCATTTAACTAAGCACAGGTAAACTGCAATGTATTGTACAATGATAGACTGAAAACAAATGAATGGAAATCATTAGCAGCACTTCCAAGGACAGAAGTCCTTCTTGTTTCTCAACATATGTCACACACTATACTGACGGATGACCATTTGGCCCAATGCCTTTTCAAAGAATAACAACTGAAATTTGTTCATATAAGGGAAATCAATTATTTATGAATTGCCGCTGAACGAAGGCAAGGCAAAATTTACAAAAGAAAAAAAACTTGGTAAACTATGAAATTGATTTTTTCCTGTCAGCATACTATTTGTCTAGACACTATCAAGGCCTCCTTGATTATCTCTAGCCTTGGGGCTCTCTTGCCTGTTCACGAGGGTACAGTCCCTGAAACCAGACAGGGCATTTCCCAACATACTGTATTAATTTTGTCAGGTCTGATCAATAAATAGTCGAGAGCTTTCTGTTATCTAAAGCTATTACAGTTAATAAAGCTATGCTACTTTGTAGGTGTCTTAGATATGTTTTGGTAAATAACCACATCAGGTTCTCATGAACAGATGAATAACCAGGAGATTTCTTTTACATACATTGAAAGGCTGAATAATAACATCAGAATATATTTCTCAGTGGAAAGTATTGGCAGACCATCTGATTATTGAATGATACTCCCAGTAGTATATTTTCAGATAAAAAAATAACCTTTTGGTACCATGCTATCTGAATTTAATTGACCAGTGTTTTACTTCTAAATGTCTGTGAATTTGTCATATATGGCCTTAATTAAGATGATGTATACTCAATTTTTTAAAAGGTTTTACTATTAAAGGATGTTGAATTTTATTAAATGCTTTTCTGCATGCATTGAATAATCATATGATCTTTATCTTTCATTCTGTTAATGTGTTGTATCACATTTCTTGATTTCCAAATATTAAGCCATTCTTGTATCCTAGGAAAAATCCCACTTAATCATGGCATATTGGCTGTTTAATGTGCTATTGAATTCAGTTTGATAGAATTTTCTGAGAATTTTTACACATATATTCATCACAAATATTGACCTATAGTTTTTTTTACTTGTAGCCTACTTATCTGTTTTAGTATCAGGGTAATGCTGATCTCATAAATGAGGTTGAAAGTGTTCCCTGCTCTTGAATGTTTTGAAGGAGTTTAAGAATTTGCATTAATTCTTCTTTAAGTGTTTGGTAGAATTTACCTGAAATCATTGGGTCCTAAGCTCTTCTTTGTTGGTAGGGTTTTGATTACTGATTTATTCTTCTTACTTGTTATCGGTCTGTTCAGATTTTCTGTCTTTATGATTCAGTCTTGGTAGGTTGTATGTTTCCAGGAATTTATCCACTGGGGTCTAGATTATCTAATTTGTTGATTTATAGTTGTTCATAGTTGCCCCTTAAACAATGCATTTCTATAGTGACAGTTATAATGTCTTCTTTTTTATTTATAATTTTGTTTATTTGAGTCTTCTCTCTTTTTTTCTGTTAGTTTAGTTAAGAATGTTTCAATTTTCTTTATCTTTCCAAACAATCTTCTCTTAGTTTTTTATCTTTTCTTTCATCTTTCTAGTCTCTATTTTATTTCTTTTTGTTCCAATTTTTATTATTTTTTTCTCTTTGCTAACTTTGGGTTTAGTTTTTTCTAATTATTTTAGATTTAAAGTTAGGTTGTTTATTTGAGATATATTTTTTAAAGTATATATTTATTACTATACACTTACCCCTTAGAATTGCTTTGCTGCTTCTCATTAGTTTTGGTAAATTGTGTTTTCTTTTTTTTTTTCAGGATACCTTGTGACTTTTCTTTTGATTCTTCTTTGACCCATTTTTTTTTGTTCTGCAGTGTTTTGTTTAACTTCCATGTATTTGAATTCTTCAGTCTTATTATATTTTATTTTTTAATATCTATTTTATTGATTATGTTATTACAGTTGTCCCATTTTTTTTTGAATTCTTGTTTCTTCATTCTATTCTGGTTGAATGTTTATTTCTTCCTTCTGCTCCAAATTGTTGATTTGAGTCCCAGTTTCCTTCCCTTTACTGTTGGTTCCCTGTAAATTTTTCTTTATTTCACTTTGCATAGCCTTCAGTTTTTCCTCCATTTTGAGACCAATTCAGTGAGCATCCTGATTACCAGTGTTTTGAACTGTGCATCTGATAGGTTTGCTATCTCTTCATCGCTTAGTTCTATTTTTGGAGCTTTGATCTCTTCTTTCATTTGGGCCATATTTGTCTTAGTACACCTGTTACATTGGAAGGGGTGGAGCATTAGGTATTCTCCAGGGCAGGGCAACCCGGGTCACAGCCTTATGACACTATATGTGGGTGAAGGGTCCAAGAGGGAACAATGCTGCTTGCTAGGCTTCTGGCCACCTTTCAGTCACTTCCCCTGCTACCCACAAGCATATCAGGCCCTTCTGATGCTGATTCCTGGGGTGGGGGTGTGTGGGGTGGGTTTGTGTATGTTCTAGAACCCTGCGGGTAGCTCTAATGAACTCTTCAGTGAGGCTAGGAGTTCCTTCCACTGCCGCACCCCCCCACAGATTTTTATAGTTAGAGGTTTTAAAGCTTTCTTTTCCTGCAGTGGAACCCTGGATAGCACAGTTTATTTCACTCCCAAGCTGTTCCTCACAGTTTATCAGCATACAAAATTAGAACTGTCTGGACCACCAGCTTCCACCTTGCCCCATGTCTTCTATGCCCTGGCTGCCCATCTCTGCCCCTCCTACCAGTCTGGATGAATGTTTCTTCTTTAGCTCCTTGGTTGTTGAACTTCCATTGAGTTTGATTTTCTGGCAGTTTCATTATTTTGTGTTTTTAAATTTCTTGTTGTCCTTCTTTTGGTTATGCAAGGAGGCAAAGTGTATTACCTATGCCTCCATCTTGTCTGGAAGTCTCCCATACAATCTGAATTCTTCAGTTTTATTCATGTTACTGATGTCTAGTTTCATACCATTGTGGTTGGAAAATATCACTAGATATGATTTCAATTTTTTAAAATCTCCTAAGGCTTGTTTTGTGGCCCAACATATGATCTCCCTAGAGAATGTTTCATGTGCACTTGAGAAGTAGGTGTATTCTGGTACTTTTGGAAATAATGTTCAATATATACAAGGTCTGGCAGAAGTAATGCCATTGAGTGTGGTTGGTAGGGTATGTGAATGTCTCATGCAAGATGGACAGCAATTTGAACATTTCATCTAAATTGTCCTAAGGTGTTCTTGAGTGTGATATTGTTATGTTACAGAATTACATGTTTATGATTTTATAATGAAAGATTTTTCTGTAATAAAAAAGGGCATTGTTTGTGCTGGACCCTGTATATATCTTAAGTTAATGTGGTCTATAGTCTTATTCATGTCTTATTTCATCATTAACCATCTGTCTGGGTGATCTATGAAGTGTTGCAAGTGGAATTTTGAAGTCCCCAACTATTATAGTATTGCTGCCTATTTCTCGTTAGTTCTATTAATATTTGTTTTAAATATTATGCTTTAATGTTTGGTCCATATATATTTACAATTGTTATATATTCTTGGTGAATGGACTCCTTTATCACTGTATAATGAGTTTCTTTGTCTCATGTGAATGATTTAATTGTAAATCTAGTTTTCTGATATTTATAGCCAATCTGCTCTCTTTTGTTTATCATTTGCATGTTATTATGTATGTTTTTAAAGCTAAAGAGAGACTCCTGTAGGCAGCATTTCATTAAATCTTTTTTTAAATGAATTCAGCTACCCTGAGTCTGTTAATTTGAGAATTTAGTCATTTATATTTAAAGTAATTATTGATAAGTTAGGACTTACGACTACAAAATTTTAATTATTTTCTGACATTTTTTAAAGTTTTTTTTCTCTTCTTCACTTGCTGTTATCTTTTGTGATTATTTTTGTCCTGGTATGCTTTAATTTCTTTCTATCTTTTGTGTATCTACTATAGGTTCTTTGTTGTTACAAACAGGCTTACATAAAACATTTTATAGGTCTAACAGCCTATTTTAAGCTGATAACAATTTACTTTAACATAAATAGAAAAATGCTACACTTTTACTTCTTTTGCTGTCACATTGTATGTTATTGTTGACATACCATATCTTTTAATGTAGTGCATCCATTAACATTATTGTAGATATAGTTATTTTTAATGCTACTTTTTAAACTCTTATACTAGAAATTAAAGTGATTTACTCATCACCATTACAGCATTAGATTATTATAAATTTGACTATATATTTATCTTTACTGGTGAGATTTATATTTTTATATGGTTTCATGTGGTTACATCCTTTCATTTCCTTTTGAACAACTTCCTTTAACATTTCTTATAGAATAGGTTTAGTGGGTATGAATTAATTTATCTCTTGTTTGTGTGGGAATGCCTTTATTTCTCCTACAATTCTAAAGGGCAGTTTTGCTGACTATAATATTTAGTTGGAAGTTTTGTTCTTTCAGTACTTTGAATAGATTAGTTCACTCCTCCTGGCCTGTATGGTTTCTACAGAGAAAATTGCATATGGCTTTATAAGGGTCCCTTTTACGTGATGAATCATTTTTTTCTTACTACTTTCAAAATTCTTTCTTTGTCCTTTACTTTAACATTTTGATTATAATGTGAGTCAGAGTAATCTTTGAGTTGATCTTGCTTAAATTCCTTTAAGCTTTCTGTGCCTGAATATCCATGTATCTAGCAAGATTTGGGAAGTTTTCAGCTATTATTTCTTTAAATAAGCTTTCAGCACCTTTCACTCTTTTTTTTCTGGAACTCCAATGAAGTGAATTTTTGTTTACTTCATAGTATCCCATAATTAACAAAAGACTTCTTGACTTTTTTTTTCTTTTTGTTCTGCTAACTGGCTAATTTTAAATGATTTATCTTTAAATTTTCTGATCCTTTCTTGTGAATGATAAACTTTATTGATTTTAGAGTTCTGTCATTGTAGTCTTCAGCTTTGGGACTTCTGTATGGTTCTTTTTGTGGTTTCTTTTTTTCCTATGAAACTTCTCATTTTCATCACGCATCATTTTCTTTATTTCATTTAGTTGGCTATATGTGTTCTATTGCATTTCCTTGAGTTTAAAATGATTATTTTGAGTTCCTTGTCAGGCACATCATAGAGTTCCATTTCTTTGATGTTGGTAACTGGAGCTTTACTGGTTTCCTTTGGTGGTGTCAATATTATATGGAAAGTTCTAGCCAATGAAATAAGGCAAAAAGAAAGAAGAAAATTAAAATAAATAAAAGGTAGAAGAATCAGAAATAAGTAAAGAATGAAAAATGTCATTATTAGAAGAGGATATGGCAAGGAGGAGGTTGTGATTGAAAAATAAACTCAGTAAACTCTTAAGTGCACCCAGTGTTCCATGTCTTACCTTTATAATTATTAAATGGGTGTCCACTTCCTAATAATTTATTGTGCTGTATATTTTTTTCACTGTTAGTATGTATTATATTTACAATTTTTATTTTTACATTAAGTTAAATTTTATTTATTGAGATTGGCCTAAATATGGTACTTCTATATCTCACCCAGGATGGCCTGGATCAAGGGGTTGTTTAAGAATGTTTAAGCATAGGCTCAGTCACTGTGGAACACATCTTACTGGCCACACAGAAGGAGAGCAAATTTGTAGTTCCATCCACCTGCTCTCTCCAGCCTCTAGTCTCAACCCTCTAGGAAATGTGGCCACTTACATCTGTCAGCCATGCACCACATCCTGCAGACTGCCTAGGCAGGGAGCCAAGCCTGCAGCTCTATCTAATTATTGAGTGTAACCTTTAGCTCCACATAATCAGAAAGGCTGAACAGTGAGCCTGAGTATACCTTGGAGCCCATCCTACAGTATGACTCAGTCATGGAGTACCGCATATAACTCTACCCTGCAGCAAAGTCCAACATGTAGCCATGCCTACTTGCAAAATACACACTGTAGCCTCACCAAAGCAAGAAGCCCAATCAGTGAATATGTCTAATAATGGAGCATAACCTGCAACCCTAACTGACCAAGGAACCCAGACTTTGACCCTACCTGACCACAAAGCTTAGAATCTAGCCTTAACTGTAGGGCATAGCTGGAGGACCCACCTGACTAGAAAGACAAGTCAGAAATTTCACCCAATAGCAAAGCACAGCAATAGCCTACTTGATCACAAAGCCTTGAAGCCTGCCCAACTTGCAACGTGCCTGATCACAATGCATAGTCTTAGTATTCATCCAACTATAAAACCCAGTGATTGGACCCAAATCAACATGAAGGCCAGAAAGCAGCACCATCCAGTTGAGAAGCACAGCCTGAGGCCCCTGCTGACCAGCAGTGATTGTGGAGCATGGCCCATAAACCTAACCAATCACAGACTCTATCTAGTGGAACTGTTCTGCCAGGGAACACAGGCTGAGACCCTGCCTGCTTAAAGGTATTATATAGCTGAACTAGTAGCCCTGACTGACTGTGAGATATAGCCAGCAGCCCTGCCTGAGCAGGGAGCTCACCCAGTGTAATCACATGATGACAGATCCCAAACAGTGGCACCCTAGAACCACCATCCCTGAACATGGACAATGACCTTACCCAACTAGAAACTCTGGTAACAAGTTTCACCTGCCCAGGGATATTAACAGTTAATCCATCCAGTACCCCAGATTGAGTTGACAGGGAAAGATCTTTACCTTTACCAAAAGACCTATATATTTTGTAAAAGAAGATCACGTACTCAAATACAGAGATACAAACAGAAAGATACAAGGATCACAAGGAGTCAGGTAAATAAGACACCACCAAAGGAAATATTTAAAGCTGCAATAGCTGATCCTAAGGAAATGGAAATCTATAAATTGTCTGGCAAATAATTCAGAAAAATCTTCCTAAAGCAGTTCAATGAACTACAAGAATGCACAGACAACTAAATGAAATTAGATAAATAACTCATGAACAAAATGAAAAGTTCAACAATAAAATTAAAACTATTAAAAGAAGTTTAAAGCAGAAGAATATAATGAGTGAAGAAGTAAAGAATTTAATAGAGAGCATCAACAACAGATATGACCAAGTAGAAAGAGTATCCATAAACTAGAAAACAGATAATTTGAAATTACGTGAAGTTGGAGGAGCAAAAAGAAAAAAGTGGAGAAAAGAGTTAAGGAAACCTAAAGCACTGAGGAAATACCATCACCCAAAACAAATTTTCATATAGGAATCTTCTGAAAGAGATGGAAAAGAGAAAGGTACAATTTTTTAAAGAAGAAATAGTGAATGACTCCCAGCCAAGATGGAGGCATAGATAGACATGCTTCACCTCCTTGCACAACAATAAGAAGGCTAACAATCAATCTAAAAACAAAAAACAACAACTGCCAGAAAATCAAACTGTATGGAAGTCTGACAATCAAGGAGTTAAAGAAGAAATATTCATCCAGATGGGTAGGAGGGATGGAGATGGGCAGCTGGGGCAGAGAGGATGCAGCAAGGCTTCAGTGGTGGCCAGTGGTACAGGCTTTCCCATGTTTAAAAGAGGAGGGGACAACTGAGGAGTGAGCAATCCAAGCCCCAGGCCAGACCACGCAACCCAGGCTTACAGCACCAGAAAATAAAACCTCATAAGCTCTGGCTGTAAAAACCAGTGGGAGTGGCATCAGTAAAAGAAACTGCCAGGCCCTCAGGAGAGTCCATTTAAAAGGCCCACAGGGTCCTAGAATGCACACAAATCCACTGATGCAGGGAATCAGCACCAGGGCAGCAGCTGGAAAGGTGCCTGTTGCTTAGGGAAAATGGGGGAAGTGGCTGAAAATGGGGTGAGAGCTGAGCAAGCAGCATTGTTCCCTCTGTGACCCTACCCCCACATACAGTGCCTGGAAATGGTGAAGCAGGTTGCCCCACCCTGGTGAATACCTAAGGCTCCGCCCCTTACAAGGTAACAGGTGTGCCCACATGGAGAGTCAAAGCAGCTCTACCTAAATACACAGAAACACAGGGAGGCTGCCAAATAGAGTAGACAAGAAAATCTGGCCCAAATGAGAGAAAAGATCAAAACTCCAGAAAAAGAATTAAGTGACACAAAGACAGCCAGCCTATCAGATGCAGAGTTCAAAACACTGGTGATCAGGATATTCAGAGAAATGACTGAGTATGGCCACAAGAAAAAAGGGAAAAAGTGAAGGCTATACAAAGTGAAATGAAAAATACACAGGGAACCAACAGTAAAGGGAAAGAAACTGGGACTCAAATCAACAATTTGGAGCAGAGGGAAGAAATAAACATTCACCTGGAACAGAAAGAAGAAACAAGAATTTAAAAAATAAGGAGAGGCTTAGGAACCTCTGGGACAACTCTACACATACCAACATCCAAATCTTAGGGGTGCCAGAACGAAAAGAGGAAGAGCAAGAAATGGAAAATTTATTTGAAAAAATAATGGAAAACTTCCCTAATTTTGTGAAGAAAATAGAAATGCAAGTCCAGGAAGCTCAGAGAGTCCCCAACAAGTTGGATCCAAAGAGGGCCACACCAAGATACATTATAATTAAAATGCCAAAGGTTAAAGAGAGAATCTTAAAAACAGCATGAGAAAAGGGAGTAGGAACAGAGTTACCTACAAAGGAGTTTCCTTAAGACTATCAGCTGATTTCTCAAAAGAAACCTTGTAGGAAAAAAGAGACTGGCAAGAAGTATTTAAAGTCAGGAAAAGCAAGGACCTGCATCCAAGACTACTCTATCCGGCAAAGCCATCATTTAGAATGGAAAAGCAGATAAAGTGCTTCCCAGGCAAGGTAAAGCTAAACAACTTCCTCATATCAAACCTTTATTATATGAAATTTTAAAGAGATTTATCTAAGAAAAAGAAGAAGATCAAAAACTATGAACAGTAAAATGACAACAAATTCACAACTATCAACAAAAGGATATAAAAAACAAAATCAAACTGAGCAAACAACTAGAACAGGAACAGAATCACAGAAATGGAGATCACATGGAGAGTTATCAGTGGGTAGGAGGATGAGGAGAGAATGAGGGTAAAAGTACAGGCAATAAGAAACATAATTGGTAGGTACAAAATAAACAGGGAGAGGTTAAGAATAGTATAGGAAATGAAGAAGCCAGAGAATTTGTATGTATAACTCCTGGACATGAAATAAGAGGGGCGGGGATTGCTGGAGGGAATGGGAGTACCAGACAGAGGGGAGCAAAGGGGGAAAAAATGGGACAACTCTAATAGCATAATCAACAAAACAGGCTTAATTAAAAAAAGAGTTGCAGGAAGAAATTTGTGATCACTGAAGTTAGCTAACAATATAATGGAACTCTTAAAGAATGAATGAGATTCTTGCTATGAGACATGTCCAGACAAAGATTGTCAGTCATCCACTGAGAATGTTGAAGAAGGATTCTTGCATTTGGAGGATGGTAGACTAAGCAACCTCCTTTCATGCTTTAAGATTCTTTTCTTTTTAAAATTAATTAACTTATTTTTTCAAATACATTTGTCTCTGCCTACCCCCCACCATTTTCCCTTGCCCCCTCCTTCCCTCCCTCCCTCAACTCTTCCCCTTTGGTTTTGTCCATGAGTCCTTACTATATGTTCCTTGACTTTCCCCTTCCCTTCCTTTTCCCCCACCCCCCTCCTTCCCTCTTGTCTCTGTTGGTTTCTTTTCCTTTCAGTGTTGCTGGTCTTATTTTCCTTGCATCTTTGTATTGTTGGTTAGGTTCCACTTATAGGTGAGATCATATGGTATTTGTCTTTCACCCCCTGGCTTATTTCACTTAGCATAATGCTCTTGAGTTCCATCCATGCTGTCGCGAAGCTTAGTAATTCTTTTTTTTCCTGCTGTGTAGTATTCCATTGTGTATATGTACCATGACTTTTTGATCCAGTCATCTACTGATGGGCATTTAGGTTGCTTCCAACACTTGGCTATTGTAAATTGTGCTGCTATGAACATTGGGGTGCATAGGTTCTTTTGAACGGGCATTTTGGGATTCTTAGGGTTTAGTCCCAGCAGGGGAATCACTGTATCAAAAGGCAGTTCCATTTTCAGCCTTTTCAGGAAATTCCACACTGCTTTCCACAGTGGCTGCACCAGTCTGCATTCCCACCAACAGTGTACAAGTGTTCCCTTTTCTACACAGCCTTGCCAGCACCTGTTGTTTGTTGATCTGTTTATGATGGTCATTCTGACCGGTGTGAGGTGGTACCTCATGGTGGTTTTGATCGGCATTTCTCTGATGGCTTGTGATGCCAAGCATCTTTTCAAATGTCTCTGGGCCCTCTGTATCTCCTCCTTGGAATAGCATCTGCCCAGGTCCTTTGCCTATTTTTTGATTGGATCATTTGTCCAATCAATGAGCACAATATATGCTTCCATTTATTTGTGTTTTCCTTAATTGCTTTCTTCAATGTTGTATAGTTTTCTGCATACAGGTCTTTTACCTCTTTGGTTAAATTTATTCCTAGGTACTTTATTTTCCTTCTTGCTATATTGAATGGTATTTTTTTTTCAGATTTCTTCTTCT
Source organism: Pteronotus mesoamericanus (assembly GCF_021234165.1). NCBI lineage: Eukaryota > Metazoa > Chordata > Mammalia > Chiroptera > Mormoopidae > Pteronotus > Pteronotus mesoamericanus. The sequence goes on along the minus strand of NW_026555157.1, from coordinate 12,436,345 downwards.
TCTATTTCATTGCTGGTGTACAAAAATGCCTTTGATTTCTGAATGTTGACTTTGTATCCTGCTGTTTTGCCAAATTCACTTATTAGGTTTAATAGTTTTTTGGTAGAGTCTACAGGGTTTTTTATGTCCACTATCATGTCATCTGCAAACAATGATAGCTTTACTTCCTCCTTTCCTATTTGGATGCCTTTTCTTTCTTTTTCTTGTCTGACCGCTATGGCTAGGACTTCCAATACAATGTCGAAAAGAAGCGGTGAAAGTGGACATCCTTGTTGTGTTCCTGATCTTAGTGGGAAAGCTTTTACTTTTTGCCCATTGAGTATGATGTTGGCTGTAGGTTTTTCATATGTGGCCTTTATTACATTGAGGAATGTCTCATTTATTCCCATTTTGCTGAGTGTTTTGATCACAAATGGGTGCTGTACCTTATCAAATGCTTTTTCTGCGTCTATAGAGATGATCATGTGGTTTTTGTCTTTTCTTTGTTTCTTTATTTCTTTATATATTTTATTTATGTGATGTATTACGTTTATTGCCCTGAGTATATTGAACCATCCCTGCATCTCTGGGATGAATCCCACTTGATCATGTTGGATAATCTTTTTAATGTATTGCTGGATGCGGTTTGCCAATATTTTGTTGAGGGTTTTAGCATCTCTGTTCATCAGCAAAATTGGCCTGTAGTTTTCTTTCTTTGTAGGGTCTATATCTGGTTTTGGGATTAGGATGATTCGGTCTCATAAAAAGAGTCTAGGAGTCTTCCCTCCTCTTGGATTTTTTGGAATAGTCTGAGAAGGACAGGGGTTAGCTCTTCCTTAAATGTTTTGTAAAATTCTCCTATGAAACCGTCCGGCCCTGGGCTTTTGTGCTCCAGGAGTTTCTTGATTACTGCTTCAGTTTCCCCAGCTGTTATCAGTCTGTTCGCTCTTTCTGTTTCTTCTTCCTTCAGTGTTGGGAGATTATACTTTTCTAAAAATTTGTCCATTTCATCAGGGTTTTCAGATATCTTGGCATATAATTTTTCATAGTATTTGACAATTCTTTGTATTTCTGTGGTATCAGTTGTTATTTCTCCTCTTTCATTTCTGATATTATTAATTTGGGTCCTCTCCCTTTTTTTCTTGATGAGTCTGCTTAATGGCTTGTCAACTTTATGAATCTTTTCAAAGAACCAGCTTCTGGATTGGTTGATCCTTTGAATTGTTCTTTTCATCTCTATGTCATTCAGTTCTGCTCCAATCTTGACTATTTCCTTCCTTCTACTTGCTCTGGGATTTATTTGTTGTTGTGTCTCCAGTTCTTGAAGTTGTAGTGCTTGGTCTTTTACTTGAAATGTTTCTATCTTTTTTAGGTAAGCCGGTATTGCTATGAACTTCCCTCTCAGGACTGCCTTTGCTGTGTCCCATAGGTTTTGGACTGTTGTCTGTTCATTTTCATTTGTTTCCAGAAATTTTTTGATTTCTTCTCTTATCTCATTATTGACCCATTCATTGTTTAATAGTCTACTGTTCAGTCTCCATGAGTTTGCAAGTTTTTCAAGTTTCTCTTTGAGGTTGATTTCCAGTTTCAAGCCCTTGTGGTCCAAGAAAAAGTTTGGTATTATTTCAATTTTCCTGAATTTGCTGAGGTTTGCTCTGTGTCCTATCATGTGGTCTATCTTTGAAAAACTGCCATGAGCATTTGAAAAGAATGTGTATGTTTCTTCTTTGGGACGTAAGGTTCTATATATGTCAGTTAAGTCTCTTTGATTCAGTGCGTCATTCAGCTCCACAATAGCTTTATTAATGTTTTGTTTGGAAGTTCTGTCCACTTTTGACAGTGGGGTGTTGAAATCCCCTGCTATCAGTGTGTTGCTGTCTATATCTTTTTTGAAGTCATCCAACAATTTCCTTATAAACTTGGAGGCTCCTATATTGGGAACATATAAGTTTACAATGCTGATGTCTTCTTGAGAGATTCTTCCTTTAAGTATGATAAAGTGCCCCTCTGGGTCTCTCTTTATGGCCTTTGTTTTGAAATCTACTTTGTCTGATACAAAGCCTTTTTCTTATGACCATTTGCTTGGAATATTTTTTTTCCATCCCTTTACTTTCAATCTGTGTAGGTCTCTTGTTCTGAGGTGGGTCTCTTGTAGGCAGCATAAGTGTGGGTCATGTTTTCTTATCCATTCAGCTACCCTGTATCTCTTGATTGGGGCATTCAGTCCATTCACATTGAGAGTTATTACTGATAGAAACTTACTCATTTTTTCTCTTGGTACCTGTGTTTTTCTCTTTCTCATTCTTTTATTTCATTTTCTTAAACCAGTTCCTTTAGCATAATGGAGTGCTGGTTTGGTAGAGATGTATTCTTTTAGCCTTCTTTTGCCTGGAAAACTCCTTATTTCCCCTTCTATTTTAATTGAGAGCCTTGCTGGGTAGAGGAGCCTTGGTTGTAGGCCCTTGCTTTTCATGACTTGGAATATTTGTTGCCTTTCTCTTCTGGCTTGTAGTGTTTCTGTTGAGAAGTCAGCTCCTAGCCATATCGGGGCCCCCTTGTATGTTACTTTCTCCTTCTCCCTTGCTGCCTTGAGGATTGTCTCTTTGTCTTTGAAAGTTGCCATTTAATGATGATGTATCTTGGAGTGGACCTCTTTGAGTCCCTCTTGAGTGGGGTCCTCTGTGCCTCCTGGATCCATGAGAGCCTTTCTCTCCTCAAATTCGGGAAATTTTCCATCATTACTTTTTCGAAGAGGTTCTCTATCCCTTGCTCCTCTTCTTCTCCTTCTGGTATCCCTATTATGTGGATATTATTGCATTTCAGGTTGTCCTGCATTTCCCTAAATGCCTCTTCATTCTTTTTGAGTCATTTTTCCATTTCTTGTTCTTTCTGGGAGCTTCTTTCTACCATATCCTCCATCTCACTGATTCGATCCTTGGCTTCATCCAGCCTGCTTTGGATTCCTTCTACTGTGTTCTTCAATTCAGAAATGGTATTCTTCATATCCTCTTGTGCCTTCTTGATAGTTTCTATGTCCTTTTCCAGGCTGATATAGTTTGTTGTAAGATTCTGATAGTTTCTCTGCAGTTTCTCACAGTTATCTTTGAGCTGGCTGAGCTCATTGAGCTTCCTTAGAACCATTGTTTCGAATTCAATATGTGATAGTTTCCTTGCCTCTATTTCATTTAACTCTCTCTGTGGGGAGTTCCCTTTTTCACTCATTTGGGGGTAACTTCTTTTTCTTCCCATTTTTGTGAGAGTCTTTAAGTAATTTATTTATTTATTTATTTATTTATTTATTTATTTATTTATTTATTTTTGCTTCTGCTTCAATTGGGCTGTCTTGTATTCCTGACTTTGTGGATTAGACTTCTATGGTAGTAGGTGGGTCTTTTTATTTATTTATTTATTTATTTTTTCATTTACTCTTCTTTCTGGGCCTGCCTCTGATGATGTCAGTTGTTGACCCTATATGACCTTTGGTCATTTGTTTGAGCCTTCCAGGAGTCTACTCTCTGTGTCTGACTCCTTCTTTGGGCAGCTCTGTGACCCCTTAGGCCAGGGATCCATTATTTCTGTGAACCACTCTGCACTCGCGGGCCTGCGTGGGTCGATTTATACCTGTCCTCGCCAATTTGCACACTCCCTCGCAGGCCCCATTGGTGCCAACCTGTAGGAGGCCTTGCCAACCCCTGTGAGCCCTCGCCAGCCCACGTGGGCCCACACACATGCTTGCCAACCCTCGCTGGCCACTCAGCACAAGTGTGCACACCTGCACTGGGTGGTTTTGGGCTCTCTATTCTGTGCATTTCGGCTTTTGGCTCTTTGGGGGTGTGGCCTCTTCCCTCACAATGGAGACTACAGAAAGGAGAAGGAGTTGGGACTCCGAGGTTCCTCCTCTAGTTCTTTCCCCAAGACCTCTGTCTCCAGTCTTTCCTCAAGGGTCTCTGTGAAGTTCTGTGACCTCTTCGGCCAAGGATCCACTATTTGTGCGAACTGCGTTTTAATCGCGGGCAGTCTGGTTCATCGGCGCCCCGCTTCTGCCTCTTTGAGGGTGCACCCTGCCTGCCCAAAATGGAGACTACGGAATGGGGAAGGAGTTGGGACTCCCTGGTTCCTCCTCCCATTCTTTCCCCAATGCCTCTGCCTCCAGTCTCTCCTCAAGGCTCTCAATGCAGCTGTGTGACCCTTTTGGCCAGGGATCCTCTATTTCTTCCAGCCAGTCTGCACTTAGTGTCCCAGCTCACACGCGCACAAGCTGTGTGCGGAACACACAAAAGGCGGGTTAATTGATTCCCTTATGCCTGAGCGAGATGGTAGCTGCAGAGTGGGAGGTGCGTTATCACCGGGGCTCTACCTGCTGCCATCTCAGTTCTCTTCACAAAGTTTTTCTCACCAATCTTTTCCCAGACACCAGCCCACCCTGCTGCCACCTCTATCCAGAGATCAAGGAGGGTGGCTGCCACTGCAATTTTTGCATTGGCCCTTTAAATGTCTCTTTGCATCCCCAGCCACCTGTCTCTGACAGAGAGCGCCCCTAAGCTTTTTGGGGTTGTGCTTTGTCTGTATTTTCCTGGTTTTAGCTGCTGTAGTTTAGAGGTCCCTTTTTATGATTCAGACCCCATTCTTCTCTGGGGGAGCTAACTGGTCTTTTCAATGTCGCTCTGGTGCTAGTGCCTGTGGATACCCAGCCCACCCTCTCGAGCCTCCACCACACTTCTCACCCGTTGGGATGTGTGAGAGTTGAATCTACTGTCTGTCCACAGCTCCAAAGCTCCTCTCCCACTATAGTTCCATTGTTTTCCAGGTGATTACTCCACTATTTAGTCGCAATTCCAATTTGGTCTTGGGAGGAGGAGGTCAGCGTGACTCCCATTCACTCCTCCGCCATCTTTCCTCTCCTAAGATTCTTTTTTAATAAGATGGGAAAATGTATGTGATACTATGCTAAATTAAATAAACAAACAAAAGCCACAAAAAAAAAAAAATGAATGAATGAAAACTTCCTAAATGTCAGGAGAAAATTGTATATCCAGATTCATGAGACCCAAAGGACCTCAAATAAGTAGGAACCAAAAAGGGTTATACTGCAACAAACTATAATTTAAATCTCAAAAATCAAAGACAAGGGATTTTGTAAGCAGAAAGAGAAAAGTAGCTTGTAACATACAAAAGGCCCATATGAGACTATCATTCAGTCAATTTTGTAGGAGAAACTTTGCTGCAAGGAGAAAGTGGAAGATATATTCAAATTATTTAAAAAATAAAAATCTGTTGGTAAGCTATTACATCCAATAAAGCTGTCCTTCAGAAATGAAGGAAGAAGAGGAAGACTTCCAAACATCACTAAATCTACCTTTTAAGAAATATTAGTGTTCTGTTAGGTGCAGTGAAAAGATGCTAGCCAACACTGTGAAAGCAAATGAATGTGTAATGATTGTCAGTAAAGGTAATTATATAGTCAAAGTCAAATTTTCTCTAATAGGTAATTGCAGCACAAAATTACTTCAACAAGTGTATTAAAAATAACTATACCTACAATAGTTTGACATTGGATACAAAAATATTAAAATGTAAATTATATGATCAATAATCTAAACTGAGAGGGAAGAAGAGTATAAAGTTTTCTATGCTGTTAAAGTTAAGTTGTTATCAGCTTAAAATAGGATTTATTACCAAAAGATATTTTATGTAAGACTCACGGAGACACAAGGAAAAATCAGTAGTAGATACAAAAAGTATTTTGATAAAGGAGTCAAAGCATACCACCAAAAATATCATCAAATTACAAAAGAAGACAGCAAGAGAGTAAGCATGGAACAAAGGATCTACAAATGGTCATAAAGCAATTAACAAAATGGCAATAGTAAGACCTTAATAATCAATAATTACTCTAAATATAAATGTATTAAATCCGTTAAGCAACAGACATAGAATGGCTTAATGAATAAAACATAATATTCAATAATAAGCTGCCTGCAAGAGACTCACTTTAGCTTTAAGGACACACATAAGCTAAAAGTGATGAAATAAAAATAATATTCCAAATAAATGGTAAAGAAAAAAAATCAGTAATAGCTATAATTATATTAGATAAAATAGAATGTAAGCTAAAAATGGTCACAAGAGAAAATGAAGGTCATTATATAATGTTAAAGTAATTACTCCATCAAGAAGGTTTCACGACTGTGTTCATGCACTCAACATCATAGTACCTAAGTTTATAAAGCAAGTGATAACAGACATAAATGGAGAAATAAACAGTAGCATCATAGTACTTGGGACTTTAATATTCCACTTGTAATAATAGATCAGTCAGACAGAGAATCAATGAGAAAACAGAGGATTTGAGGAATGCTATGGCCTAAATGGATCAAAGACCTAAATGTAAGACCTAAAACAATAAGTCACATAAAACAAAACATAGGTACTAAACTTACAAACCTTGTTCTTAGAGAAGATTTTATGAATTTGGTGTCAAAGCAAGGAAAGTGAAAGCAAAAATAAATTAGATTATATCAAACTAAAAGGCTTCTGCACAGTAAAAGAAATTGTCAACAAAACAAAAAGGCAACTAGTCAAGTGGTAGATCATATTTGCAAACAACACCTTTGATAAGGGGCTAATAACCAAAATATATAAAGAATTCATACAAGAACAGCAACAAAACAATTCAATTAAAAAACAGACAGGCAGGGGACCTGAACAGATACTTCTCATAGACATAAAAGTGGTCAACAGATATGTGAAAAAATGCTCAACTTCACCAGCTATTACGGAAAAACAAATCAAAACTACAATGAGATACCAACTCACACATGTTAGAATGGCTATTATCAACAAGACAAGTAATAACAAGTATTGGAAAGATGGGAAAAAAAGGAACCCTCATTCTCTGTTAGTGGAAATATAAACTACTATGGTCACTATGGAAAACAGTATGGAAGTTTCCTAAAAAATTAAGAATAGAGTTACCATGTGATCCAGCAATTTCTCTTTTGGGTATCTACCTGAAAATTTTGAAAACATTTATTCACAAAGATATATGCACCCCTATGTTCAGTGCAGCATTATTCATTGTGTCCAAGACATGAAAACCACACAAGTGTCTTTTGATAGATGATTGGACAAAGAAGGTATGGTACATATATTCAATAAATGCTACTCAGCTATAAGAAAAGATGAAATAGTACCATTTGTGACAAAAATGGATGGATCCTAAGAACATAATGCTAAGCAAAATAAGTCAGATGGAAAAAGTGAAGAACCATGTGATTTCCCTCATATGTGGGATATAAACCTGAAAGCAACAAATGAACACACATGGCAAACAAAGAAACAAAAATTCATAGACACAAACAATAGTTGGGTGGTTACCAGAAGGAAAAGGAGGTGAAGGGGAAGTAGTAAAAGGCAAAGAGGGTCAAATACATGGTGACAGAAGGATATTTGACTTTGAGTGGTAAACACAGAATGCAATATACAGATGATGTATTCTGGAATAGTTCAATTGAAACCTATATAATTTTATTAACCAATGTCACCTCAATACATTTAATTTAAAAAATAAAAATATAAAAGGCTTCTGCACAGCAAAGGAACAATAAACAAAATGAAAAGCAATCTATGGGTTAGCGGAAAATATTTGCAAGCTACATATCATAAGAAACTATTATCTAAAATATCTAAGGAATTCAGACAACTCAATAGCAAAACAACAAATAATTCAATTAAAAATTTGGCAAAGACCCTGAGTAGATACTTTTTCCAAAAAAGATAAAGAAATAACCAACAAGTACATGCAAAGGTGCTCAATATCACGAGAGACTTCAGTCTGGCCAAGAATACTCGGGCTAATATTTGCTAGGCTCCTTCTGGGTGCCAGATTCTGTGTTAAATAGATTACAATGATTACTCTTATAAATCTTCATAACAAATCTTTTCAGTCAATATTATTCTCACCCCATGCTAATTTACAAATAAGGAAATGGAGGCACAGATAATTCGTGATTTAGCCAGAATTATATGACTAGTAAATGGTACAGCATGACTTCAAAACTGAAGATTCTATATCTAGAGTTTATGCATGTTGCCATTCTTTTTTCACAATCACTAATAATTTAGGATATTGCTGCCGTTCATTAGACATGATTAATCCAGAAAGATTTGGGAAGAAATTGGAGGCATTAATGAACTCCTGAAGCAGATTTCTGTTAATGCAATCTGTGGCCAGCTTTAAACGCAAATTAGAGAAATGAGCCCTGGCTGGCGTGGCTCAGTGGATTGAGTGGCAGCCTGCAAACCAAAAGGTCACTGATTCAATTCCTAGTCAGGGCACAAGTCTGGGTTTTTGGGCTAGGTCTCCAGCTGAGGGTGTGTGAGCTCTCTGGCATATCATTGTTTCCTTCTCTTTCTCCCTCCCTTGCCCTCTCTCTAAAAATAACAAAAACAAAAACAAAAACAGAAAGGAGACCATTCCTTTGGAGTACCTAGGACTTGGGACTATCTTGTCTCGATATGACTACCAGGAAGGTATGGGATGAAGTATGGAATTAGCTATTTGAGGGAAAATAATAAGTGCCAGTGAATCAGAATTAACAGAGAGAAGGCTTATAAGAAATTTCAGAGAACAGCCTTTACCACTTGCATCTTGCTCTAATGAGTCAACCTCAGCTAGATAGTGTGGTGAAAGCATATTCAGTCAGCTTGGCTTAGGGCCAGAGCAGAGAAAAAAAATCTGCCCTTTATGCAAGGTTACTTTGGGGATTTATCAATATTGTGTAAACACTATTCTCATCTAATGACAGCCATATTATCTTTGCTAAGAAATCCCTATGGATTCCCTAATAATGTCCACTGAGCATTGCACATAAATATGAGTACATATTTACAATTACAGAAGTTTTCCTATTTACAGTCTCTAAGTATAAAACTTTTAATAGAGTCTCTAGAGAAGACTCTCAGATTCCTTATTATATTTTCAACAGAGAGTGTCACTTGTCTATGTATGTCCTTAGTTAAAAAGAGAAAGAGAGTATTAGCTAGGGTACTATCCTCAATGATTCTCAGGTGACTTCCCTTTTAAATCCCTTCTTTTTCCCTTTCCCAATCTATATAGAGCAAGAGCAGAGAGAACTTTTTGGATACCTTTGACAATGCAATATGGAGTCACTGTCAGCCATGACAGTTATGTCAAGTGCTCTCAAGACTGAGGTAATCAGCTGTAATGGGAACACCCTTAGGAGGGTCCTGGAGCACCCGAAACCACAAGTCTAGAATCTTGGATAAGGACTCCATCTGGACACCAAAATAAGTGGGACCTCCATCCCTGTGGGCTATGAGAACTCAGAGCTCCTATCACCCAATGTTCAAGTTTGGCTATACTATGGGTCACATTGAACGCCCTGCCAGACTTCCACTCCACCACTTGTTACTGTAGCTGCCTGGCTGGAGACCAGCCACCTCTCCACCTGTGGATACTGCTAGTGACCCAGACTTCACACCCATGTTTGCTCTGCTCACTTCTATCTGTAAGCTCCCCCTCTCTGTGTGTAACCTGCATGCGACTTATTGGAGAGGTCCTCCCTAATAAATCTGGCATTGTGTAAAAATACACATGTCTGAATGACTCCTTTTAATGATGCTCCTTTGCTCATGACACAATCGCTAGCCCTACCTCTGTCACTGTCTTAAGTATTTCTTTTATTTCCCCCATTTCCCTTCTTTTCCTTCATTATTTGCTTAGTTGCTTTTCTCAGAGTGCCTATGTTTGTCCTGTCTTCTCCTGACATCTCCAGGAATGGGAGTAGAGCTAGGATGTGTCTACCTTCAACCCTGGTGTTCTGCACAACTTTTTCAATCTTTATATGGTCCATGCTGGGTTTTTTGAGGACAGAGCTAGCTGTTCTGGATTTGCCTTGAACCACATCAGATAATTTCCAAAGGGAGGTTAATCTAATTTAAGTGAGAGGAATAGGAAACACATTTATTTTTGAAACTTAAACCAAAAAATTTAAAAAAACCACCAAAGGCCCAAAATGGTGTCACTAATGCTGAAAGCACATGATACCAAACCTAGATTTAATAACTGACTTAATTGCAGTTTCAACCTCTCCCAGAAACATAATCTTAATAAACAAGTCTGGAATTTTCTGGCCAAGCACCCACCAGTAAGATGTTCTATGGGTCCTCTTTGACCCCCATAGAGAGAAGTAGCAAACTGCAAGAAAAAAACCCCTCCCTTCTCTTCCCCAAAAGAAAAAGCATTCTGGCCCCAAAATAACCCTTTCTTTTCTTTATCTAATAGCTCCCTTGTCCCACCTTTTTTCCTATAAAAACCTTCCTGAAAAGACCCCTGTAGTCCCCTAAAAAAAAGGAAGACTTTGCTAAAACAATCAATTCTTTTAACTTCTTAGTCCCATCCACTTTCTGCCTATGAAAACCTTCCATTTTGAGGCAAAATAAGGAGTTCCCCAGACAAAAGAAGGCTCACAAAATACACCTCCCCCAAACCAAACCAACACTGTAAGATATGCTAAAGAGACTGCTTTAAGAAGATAAAGAAAAAGAGTGAGAAAGAGAGGAATGCAGGCACAAAGGGAAAAAATGAATAACTACCAATCAATAATAACTTAAAATGTAAATGGATTAAATGCCCCAATCAAAAGACATAGGGCAGCTGAAGGAATTAGAAAACATGACCCCCACATATGCTGTCTACAAGAGACCCATCTCAGAACAAAGAATCTAAACATACTGAAAGTAAAGGGATGGAAAAAAATATTCCAAGCAAATGGACAGGAAAAAAAGGCCAGGGTAGCAATACTTATATCAGACAAAATAGATTTCAAAAACAAAGGCCATAAAAAGGGACCCAGAAGGACACTTCATAATACTCAAAGGAAGAATCCATTAAGAAAACATAAACATTATAAACCTATATGCACCCAACATAGGAGCACCCAAATATATAAGGAAAATCTTGCAGGACTTCAAGAAAGATATAGAAAACAACACATTATTAGGAGGGGATTTTAACACCCCACTGTCAACAATGGACATATCTTTCAAACAAAATATCAACAAGGATATTGTGGAACTGAATGGCACATTAGATCAAATGCATTTAAATGACATATAAAACCTTTCACCCCAAAGAAGCAAAATATACATTCTTTTCAAATGCACATGGAAATTTTCAAAGATAGACCACATGATAGGACACAAAACAAGCCTCAACAAATTCAAGAAAATTAAAATCATAACAAGCATTTTTTTGAACCACAAGGGCTTGAAACTGGAAACCAACCTCAAGGAAAAACTCAAAAACATTCAGACTCATGGAGACTGAATAACATGCTGTTAAACAATGAATGGGTCAATAATGAGATCAAAGAAGAAATTGAAAAGTTTCTGGAAACAAATGAAAATGAACACACCCATCCGAAACCTATGGGACATAGCGAAGATGGTCCTGAGAGGGAAGTTCATAGCAATACAGATATACCTATAGAATAAATACTTCAAATAAATAACATAACCCTATATCTTCAAGAACTAGAGAAACAACAGCAAGCAAATCCCAGAGCGAGTAGAAGGAAGGAAATAAGATCAGAGCAGAACTGAATGACATAGAGACGAAAAGAACAGTTCAAAGGCTCAATAAATCCTGGAGCTGGTTCTTTGAAAAGATAAAATCAACAAACCTTTAAGCAGACTCATCAAGAAAAAAATGGAGAGGACCCAAATAAATAATATCAGAAATGAAGAGGAGAAATGACAACTGATACCACAGAAATACAAGGGATTGTAAGAAATTACTATGAACTATTATATGCCAAGAAATTTGAAGACGTAGGTGAAATGGACAAATATCTAGAAAAATATAACCTTCCAACACTGAATAAAGAAGAAGCAGAAAGCCTGAACAGACTGATAACAGCAGGTGAAACTGAAGCAGTAGTCCAAAAACTCCCAGCACACAAAAGCTCTGGACCAAATGGTTTCACAGGAGAATTTTACAAAACATTTAAGAAAGAGCTAACTCCTTTCCTTCTTAGACTATTTCAAAAAATCCAAGAAGAGAGAAGACTCCCAAACTCTTTTTATGAGGCCAGCATCATCGTAATCCCAAAACCAGATAAAGATGCAACCAAGAAAGAAAACTACAGGCCAATATCACTGATGAACATAGATGTTAAAATCCTTATAAAAATATTGGCAAATTGCATCCAGCAATACATTTAAAAGATCATCCACCATGACCAAGTGGGATTCATCCCAGGGATGCAAGGATGGTTCAACATTTGCAAATCAATAAACATAATACATCACAGAAACGAAAGGAAAGACAAAAATCACATGATCATATTAATAGATGTGGAAAAAACATTTGATAAGGTACAGCACCCATTTATGATTAAAAAAATACACAGCAGAGTGGGAATGAAGGGGGAATACCTCAACATAATAAAGTTCATATATGAAAAACCTACAGCCAACATCATACTCAACAGGCAAAAACTAAAAGCTTTCCCACAACGACTGGGAACAAGACAAGGTTGTCCACTTACACCACTTCTATTTAACACAGTATTGAAAGTCCTAGCCACAGCAATCAGACAAGGGAAAAAAAAGGCATTTAAATTAGAAAGGAGGAAGTAAAGCTGTTAGTATTGACAGATGGCACAATAGTGTACATAGAAAACCCTTTGGCCGCCACCAAAAAACTACTCAACTTAATAGGTGAATATGGCAAAACAGCAGGATACAAAGTCAATATTCAGGAATCAAATGCATTTTTGTACACCAATAATGAAATATCAGAATTGTAAATCAGAAAAAAAAATCCCTTTGCTATAACAACAAGAAAAGTAAGTACCTAAGAATAAATTTAACCAACGAGGTTAAAGACCTATACTTGGAAAACTATAAAGCACTGAAGAAAGAAATTGAGGAAATATAAGTAAATGGAAGCATATATCATGTTCATGAATTGGAAGAGTTAACATCATTAAAATGTCCATATTACTGAAAGCAATCAATAGATTTAACGCAATCCTATAATATACCAATGGCATGTTTCACTGATCTAAAACAAATACTCCAAAAATTTATATGGAACTAAAAAGACCTCAAATAACCTCAGCAATCTTGAAAAGGAAAATAAAGCTGGAGGGACCACAACAGCTGATATCAAACTATAGTATAAGGCCACTGTAATCAAAACAGTCTGTTACTTGCATGAGACACATAGACCAATGGAACAGAATAGAGAGCCTAGAAATTAACCCATGTCTCTATGATCAATTAATATTTGACAAAGGGGGCATAAGTATACAATGGAGTAAAAATAGTTTTCTTCAATAAACGGTGGTGGAAGAACTGGACTGGTACATGCCCAAAACCCCAAACTAGGCTACAAACTTACATCATACTCCAGAATAAACTCAGAATGAATAAAAGACTTAAATATAAGTCATGATACCATAAAAATCCTAGTGGAAAACAAAGGCAGTAAAATTTGAGAAAACCCATGTAGCAATATTTTTGTCAATGTATCTGCTAGAGCAAGGGAAATAAAGGAAAATATAAACAAATAGGATTACATCAAATTAAAAAGCTTCTGCACAGCTAAACAAACCATCCTCAAAATGAAAAGGGAACCAACTGCATGGGAGAACTCATTTGCCAATAATAGATCAGACAAGAGTTTGATCTCCAAAATATATAAAGAACTCATATGACTCAACACAGGAAGACAAACAATCCAGTTAAAAAATGGGTAAAGGACCTAAATAGACACTTCTACAAGGAGGTCACTGTCGTTTTAATTTACATTTTTCTGATTTCTAATGATGTTGTGCATCTCTTCATATTTTATTGGCCATTTGTATATCTTCTTTTGTGAAGTATGTGTTGAAATCTTTTCCCATATAATTTTTAATAATATATTTATTTAATATAGTCTTCTTACCTTATGTACAGTGTCAAGTTTAAAATAAACTTGATCAACTGTCATATAAAGTCAAAGAAAAGTAGATCCCTTCAGAACATGCACTAAATACAGTTATTGCACAATGACTAGTCTTCAAAAAATCCTGCAATGAAGCCTTTTAAATGCAAGCTTCTTTCTGTGCTATTAAGAAGGAAACAGTGTAGATTTAACCCACCTGAGCCACTAAAGTCACTTCGATAAAAATCCCTCGACCCAAAGTAACATTTATCCAAAATAATTATTTTAAACCCATGTAGCTTAACTTACTTCAAAAATACATAAAAGCATAACTGCATAATACCAAGTCTCCTAATACTGGTGTATCACACACTTCTCAAAGAAAGATGGAGTTTTACATCTGATTCTGATTTTATCATGTCAATGAAGAAGCCAAAGAACTTGGCCATGATTTATCTTGTCATGGGAAATGAGAACTCCATGTTTCCACTGCAGTGCCTGTTGGAAGTGAATATTTCCCAGGTATTTAATTGAATGAAGCACTGAGTGGACAAACTGGCCCCCAGGTACAGAAGGCACTGATGACACTGATGGATGCTGCCCTGGTGTGAACCACTGGACTGCACTGCCCTGAGCAAGCTGGTCCAGCACATGGGTGAGAAGGTCGATTCTTTCCAAAAGACTTGTTTTTTGGTACCAGTAACTCTCAAAAGCTGGGAGAAAATTTGCTTGTTGGTTTTGAGGGTGACATCATCTTCCATGTTATCGCTTGTTTTTTTTTTTGATTGGAAAAAACATCTTGATGGACTGAAAGAGCAGGAATCACAGCCAGGATTCAAATATACTGAGGAGTTTGAGCACTTCTCCATTCAGACTAGAAGCAGAATTGGCAGCTGGAGTGATCTCATTACTTTTAGGCTGGTCCAATTCCTTGAGTCTACAGACTCCTTTTTGATTAGTTGGAATGCATGCTTTTTACCTTCCATTATATCAACGGCCCCTCTTAGTGTTTTTAATTTTCCAGCGTTGCTATTCTGAGTGGTCATCTGAAATTCTGCAAATGCTACTCTTTTTAACTGCCTCTCAGTGTATTCACATGGTGTTTCTCCCTGGAGCTGGAAAAGCTTCACAGCTTTGCTGTAATGAAGATTGGCCAGCACCCAGTGCTGCTTCCTGAGATGCACATCACCAACCTGATTCCTCAGACAGCTGTGGCACATGGACTCCAGCCTGTTAGTTAGCTGCAGCCTGTTGTCTGCAGCTTGATACTGACAAAGGAGCCGCTGGGCAGACACCGAGTCCCCATCCCAGTACTGTAGGGACTTTATCATAACCTTGCTGACTTCTTTTCCCAATATGTTTCCAATCTGTCATGCCCTGGATAACGGATCATAAGACTTGTTGCTGTGTCATCATAGTGAATTAAGGGTGAACAACTAGTTCATCTAATCCTAGAGAGTGGGGTGTATGTCTCATGTTCCCAGGGACTTCAGAGCTTTCAAATAGTAATCAACAGCCTTATTATAATACAAGCCTTCTTCTGGTGAAAATTCTTGGTTAAATTCGTCACCTCTGCCACAGTGTTCCTATGCACAAATTCACATGAGTCTTCCTGTGTTACATAATAAAAGGAAAACATTTGTATCCTATGCAATTGACTCAAAGTTGTAAATTCCTTTTTCAAAACAAAAAAAAATCTTTTTTCCCCACAATCATTGCCCTGCAGTAGATACTCTTTTGCTCACTACTCTCTCACTCTGTAACACAGGAGCCTAATCCATATAAAATACAATTTCATTTCTAATGTTACCCATTCAATACTTGCACATAATGTTCTGGGTGTTGGCTATTTAAGTCACTACATTGAAAGATTTCTTTAACATTCTCATAACATTTACAACTAACTGAAAGTTGACTTTCTAAGTCTGTAGACAAATCAGTTGCCCAAGCAAATCCTTGACACCCATACATCCTGTGTAGGCTGTGTAGTATCTCCTGATCTTCTTTTATTTGATAATTAAACTCCTCAAGGGGTGCTGCTCTAGTGTTTGCATCCTGGGCCCACATCAGTTGGATATCACCACAGAACGTCAAACATTAAGAAAGAAGCAGCAGCAATTCAGAAGGCATATTGGTGCAGAAGCAGTATAAGTGTTTTGGCTCTGCAAAGCTAATTTAATGTATTGAAACACTCTTCCATATTTTTGAAGACTTATGGCAGCATCGGACAATATATAATAGGCCTTGAATGACTTGGGAGAATAAGCTGGAGTTTCATTTTATGTTGCCAAGAACCAGGGGTCATTCCAGATTGACTGGAATAATTATTCTTCTAAAGGGAGCCAATTGTGTCCAAAAACAAAGTCCTCTCCTTCTCCAGACCCTCAGGAGTCCCCCCTTGTGGATTCATCTTCATATTTCTAATGGGAATTGGGGTTTGGAGTCAGCTACAGGGAACTGGCTTTTTTCCTTAACGTTGTTATCCACAGATTTTAAACCCTCCAGAACATAGCCAAGTACAAGTCTATAGCATTCTTCTGTGTCATGGCAAACTGGAAACACACAGCTTAGTCTAATTTGATAAATGGATTTGTATTTTTCTAGAACTGAGAGTTCTCCAACAGACTTAATTATAGCTGCTGCTTTGTTATCATCTGGAGGATAAAAACTGCTGCTATAAAATCCATTTTCATTGCTGTCTGGCCTCTCCTGCTTCACTATAACTTCATCAGAATTACCCTTTAAAGGAGGTTCTGAACTTTCTTCTTTTTTATGTTCATCCAATTGAAAAAATTCTGAAAGCATGTAATTAGCTGAAGCCCTATTTTGAGGATGTCTGCTTTTGTCCAACAATTTAACACAATTAAGAAGTAATGTTGTGATAGGTCCATAGTGTTTTTTTATTTTGATTCTTCTTCATCATCATGTTGTAAACAACCTTATATAAGAGAATAGGCACTGACTTTGTGAATGGATTTCAGTATTTGTCTTCAATTTGTTCACAAAGAGTAGTGAGATCATAGTACTTCACTATATCACTGCCACTTGCTTTAAATAGTCAATAAGTATCTTTTTTTGCTTTTATTTCTTTTAATTTATAAATCATGTTTATTCTATTACACTTGTCTCAATTTTTCCCCCTTTACCCCTCTCCACCCATCCCACCTCCACCCCCCACTCCCACAATCAATTCCCACTCTGTTGTCCATGTCCATGGGTCATTCAAGTATGTCCCTCTTTGGTACAGTTAGATTCTGTGCAATGTCTTCTATGACTTTAGTAGAAAAATTGAGTTTTCCAAATTGGGAATCTCTTCTATCTTTATTATTTCATACTTCTGTATAATTCCATTTATGTGAAAGCACTTCACAAATTCTGGTAGATTGCATACCAAGTTATTCAACCAATAGTCAACTCCATTTAACACATTAATTGGTTTGTTGTTATCCCTGAGATGTAAGCTGGCTGCTGGATATCTGCCTCTTCCATATGTAGGCATGTCAGAACCATGTATATCTTCAAATATCCATAAAATATTCTGAGCAAAGTCATTTTAAAGACTCTGATTATTATCCCCATCACTGAATAAAGTAGTGAGGTTTTGTTCTTTGGTTGCTGAGGGCACATGCCTCACTATGTATGAGGGAGGGGTCAAGAGGCTCACTTTCCTGCCTGGAAGCACTGGTATCTTCAGAAATGGAAAAAGGCTTTTCTAAGGGGACAGGCCCAATGGGAGTCATCTGTCTGATATGAATTAAACAATTCCTGCTGCTGCAGCTATGACAGGCTGAGCGGCTCCATCATCATTGATACTGGAATATAAAAACTTGGAAAGATTAGCCATCTGTTCCCAATGCTCTTTTTCTTCCTCTTTTACTTCTGATCAATATCTTTCATAAAACTCTTTGAGCCATGTCCAGTCACAAGTCTACAATGATCTCCTAAAGAGTTCTTGAATATCTAGCTTGTCTAAGAGGAGAGTCCTTTTGATGTGGGTGCACGGCTATGCTTGCATGTGACTTGCTGTACAGGATCTTCAGGAGGTTTTGTATGTTCTCAGAGTGAGAGAAATCCACATCATTCCCATGGAATTATTACAGTCATATGTCATACGAAAGCTTCAAAATGGTTGGGTACCTCCAGTCAAGATGGTGGTGCAGGCAGATGTGACTCCCCTCTCCGACAACCACATCAAAATTAAGACTAAAATATAGAACAACCATCACTCAGAATTATTAGAAATCAAGTTAAGTGGAAGTCTGATGACTACGTGATTAAAGAAACCACATCTATCCAGACTGGTAGGATGGGCACAGACACAGAATGGGCTGTGTCATGTTACCGGTGCCACAACAAATTGAAGAGGCAGGAAACTGAATGTAATGAGCAGTAGGGGACTTAGTGGACATGACTGACTAAGCCCCAAACCAAGGGAAAGCATCTATTTTATTAGCAGGCTTAAACAATACAAAGAAGGCAAACTAATTTGAGAACCACCTGACCTGTTAATTATCAAGATTGCAGGGACAAACATTAATTTAGTTACTAAAACCAGTTCTTAAGAATCCTCAAGGAAGTACAATCCATAGATAACACTCATTGTCTCTTGGTGGGGTTCCACCTCTCTGCCGGCCAGTTTTCTGGTCAAGCAGGGATATGCAGACAATAAGCTTCTCCATGTAGGCAACTCCCTTGGCTAGATGAATCCATCTTCCACAGGGCTGTTCCTTCACCCATGTGTGCTGGAATAAATTCTGGAGGAATATCTTCTTCAGAGTGACAAATGCCAACCCACACCAGGCCCTGCAGCCCAGGCTTCTAGTGCTAGGAAGATAAATCCCCACAACTTTTGGCTGCAAACCCCCCCAGGGATTGAGTCAGTGGAAAAAATTGCTGGAACTCCAAGCATTTCCTCTTAAAGAACCCACACATGGACTCACCTACTCAGACTCTCTCCCTCTGAGCTCCAGCACTGGCTAGCAGCTTGAAAGACACAAGTGGTAAACAGGGAAAAATGGAAGTGTCTGGCAACCAGGTGAGCAGAGGCCATTGTCCCTTTCTAAACTCTCCCCCAACAGAGCTGACAAGCTGGTGCTGTATCTGAGACTCCATCAACCTGGTTAACACTGTACCTGGCTAACACTGTGTGACCCACCTTGGAGATCCCCAGAGATTCCACTCTACCCAACTAATGGGCCCACTGAAACTACATTTCCATGTGAATAGCTGGTCTTGGTTCATGCATCACTAGTCCCTAAATCCTCTCAAACAGCCAACAGCTGGTCTCAGTGAGCCCCAAGTCTGTGACTAGCAGAAGCCAACCTAGATTTACAGCTTGGCTTTGCCTGGAAATCTCCAAGCCCAGAACAAGCAGCAGCCACCTCACATTGCTTTATAGCTCAGGCAGGGTAGCCCTGGGAAAAATGCTGGTGGGGGTTGACCTTGGCCTGCATCACCCAGGAAACCCTAGGGCCAATGTACCCAGTGGACAACTACAGACCATGCCAGAGAGCCACCACCATGCCCTGACACATCTGATCTTCCATATAGGGCAAGGGTTGGCGGGCACTGGTCACAGGCAGTCCTTGCAGCTGACTGGATTAGGTGAATGCCTCCCATTTATCTGCCAATAACAACCAAAGCTCAACTATAAGAGGAGGATATACTCAGCCCATATTGAGGGCATGCCTCAAGTATACAATTGGGTGATAGGTGAGGCTGTGCCACAGGACCCTACAGGACACTTAAGATATTAGGCCACACTACCAAGACACGGAGTCAAAGCAATTCTATATAACATATGAAAAACAAGCACAAGGAGGCTGCCAAAACGAGGAGACAAAGAAACATGGCCAAATTAAAACAGATCGAAACTCCAAAAAAAAAGCTAAATGAAATGAAGATAAGCAATCCATCAGATGCAGAGTTCAAGACACTGTTTATAAGGATGCTTAAGGGACTTAGTGAGGACCTTAACAGCATAAAAAAGATCCAGTAAGAATAAAAGGATACATTAACCAAAATAAAGTAAAATTTACAGGGAAGCAACAGTAGAGTAGATGAAGATGAGAATCAAATCAATGATATAGAACATAAGGAAGCAAAAACCAAGCAATCAGAATAACAAGAAGAAAAAAAGAATCTAAAAAGAAAGGATAGTATAAGTAGCCTCTGGGACAATTTGAAGAGGTACAACATTTACATCATAGGGGTGCCAAAAGCAGAAGAGAAAGAGCAAGAAATTGGAAATCTATTTGGAAAATATAGTGAAAGAAAACTTCCATAATTTGGTGAAAAAAATAGACACATAAGTCCAGAAAGTGCAGAGAGTCCAAATTATGATGGATGCCAAGAAGCCTACTCAAGACACATCATTATAAAAAGCCAAAGGTTGAAGACAAATAGAGAGTATCTTAAAAGCAAGAGAAAAGAAGTTAGTTACTGGAAAGCTGCCAGGTGGGAGGGAGGAGGGGGAGAATGGCTGAAGAGGTGAGGGAATTAAGAAGTATAAATAGGTAGTCACAGAATATCTATTGGGATGTAAAGTACAGTGTAGGAAATGGAGTAGCCAAAGAACATATATGCATGATCCATGGACATGAACAATGGTCGGGGGATTGCCTGAGGAGTAGGGATTCTTGGTGGAGGGGGGCAAAGAGGAAAAAATCAGGACAACTGTAATAGCATATCTATAAAATATATTTTTAAAATATTTTGCTCTACTGTCTGTTGGGATCCATTTCTTCTTATAATCAGTGAACATTTGTGTTTGTCTTAGTGATTATTTGTATTTTAGTTCCCTTATGGATGCCATCATCATAGAATATACTTCAAAATGTATTGCATCTTCCAGAATCAGCATATTTTAAAATATTCATTGCATGACTTTTAAAATTTTCTAAAAAGTTCACTAATATACCTAATATTGTAATAAATCTTATAAAGTGACTGTATACTATAATCAGTAATAATACAACAGAAATCATACTAACAACCTCAGGAGAAATAATGGGGAGCAGCTACTAATATCTTCAAGGTTTATTTATATGATATTCCTTATGTATAAGATTGAACAAATTTCCATTAAATGCATCTTTATTACTGTGAAATTTACTTGAGTGTAATTAAACACACAAATGGCTATCATTACTGTTAATCATGCTTTCCAAGAAAATGTTATAAAAGGTCCACAATTCTTTATTTTTTAAAAAAGATGCCCTTTTGATACCTGCATTCATCTGCTCATAATAGGGAAGAAAAAAAAGAAAGGAAAGAAGGGAAAGGAAAGGAAAGAAAAGGAAGAGAGAGAAAAGAAACCAAAACAAAACAGTATAAGGACTTCACACCTTTATTTCAAAGTATTTGTCTCTAGTAAAAGGTAAATTTTGGGGGACGGTACAAATCATTTGGCTCCTGTCAGTAATCGTTTTTTCAGTGAGGACAAAGAGTTTGAGATTTTTTTTTCTTAAGAAAAAATTGGCATAATAAATTTAAAATGCTCTTGCATGCTTTAAATGTCTCTCCAATTTAATTACACAAAGAATATAGAGTACAATAAAATATTTTAAGGAAAAAAAGGACACATAAATAACATATTCATCTAAAGAAATTGTCATATGTTGCTAGATGTTCCTTGTGTGTTTTCAAATACTACTATGTTTTCTGCTGCTGTTGGGTAGAGTGTTCAATAATACCAATAACATAATACCAATAACATCAAATTGGTACATATTGATATAACCACTTCCATTTTTTCTAGTATTTGCATGATATATTTCTCTCATCTTTTACTTTTAACATATTTGGGTCTTTATATTTAAAGTGGGTTTATTGTAAACCTTGCTTTTTTGGCCCAGTCTTGTAATCTCAAATATCTTGAAGGCTGTTTACCTTTAGGGATTTTATTTCTTTTTCTTGAAAAAATACAGGATACATCATAAGATTGTAAGTTATTGCTCTCAAAATAGTCTCACTTAAAGGTACCTTCTCAGAAGATATTAACATCACATTATTACAAGTGGAACATCTTGTATATAATTATTTTTAGAAAGATAGCACAAAAGTTGATCCAGCTTAACAATTCATTTTTTTCTAAAGGACATATTTCCCTCTCATTAATCATATTGAAATGAGGCAGTGGAGTTTTGATTAGCTATCATTACTGTCACCCATGGTTCCAAGAAAAAGTTATAAAAGGTCTACAATACTTTATTCTTTGAAACAGATGCCCTATCGAAATCGGTACTCACCTGTCCACACCAGGGAAGAAAACAATACACAGAGGGCAGAAACTTTTAGAACATTTGAATAGTTCTAATTAGAACATTTTGCCTAAGTAGGAAATAGAGAATGTACAGAAATTCCATTTAGACTGTCTCTAGATACCTTGATATTATAACAATTTTGCTTCACTAATTATTTAAAATAGTGGATGTCTTAGTCTCTTCAGCTGCTATGACAAAATACCATACCTGCGCTATCTTAA
The DNA here is from genome assembly GCF_021234165.1 of Pteronotus mesoamericanus. Lineage (NCBI taxonomy): Eukaryota > Metazoa > Chordata > Mammalia > Chiroptera > Mormoopidae > Pteronotus > Pteronotus mesoamericanus. The sequence goes on along the minus strand of NW_026555157.1, from coordinate 12,413,927 downwards.
ACAAAAGACATTTATTTTTTATAGTTCTGGAGAATGGAAAATTCGAGATCAAATTGCCAGCATACAATACATAGTGAGAGCTAACTTCTTCACTTAGAGACATCTGCCTTCTCACTGGGTTCAGGTGGTCTTCCCTGGGTGAGTACTCCTCTTTCTTCCTCTTATAAAGGCACTAATCCCACCAAGAAAGCTCCACCCTTATGAGTACATTATCTAACCCTAATTAACTCCCAGAGGGCCCACTCCAGATACCATCATATTAGGAGCTAGGATTTCTATAAAGTTTCTATGAATACCTAGTTTGTTTCACAGTTGCCAATACCTGATATTACCAATATTTTTAATACTCATTAATCTGATTGTGACAATGATGTTATTTTATTTGTTCCTATAATATTTGTTGAAACTAAACCTGTTTTAGTATATTTCTTGCCTATTTCTATTTTTTTTTTAAACTTTAAATGACTTTTTGGTATTCTTTTTTTCTTTTTTTTTATTTATGTACAGTTTTTATTACTTCTCAAAATTGGATTGACAGGTCAAATAAATCTGTGCTACAATAAAAAGAAATCTTTTTTAGTAAAGAAGTATTTTTACTACCATGTACTTTCTTTTTTTTTTTTTAATTAAATTAATTTATTTACTTTTTAAATACATTTGTCTCTGCCTTCCCCCCACCTCTTTCCCTTGCCCCCTCCCACCTTCCCTCCCTCAGCTCTTCCCCTTTGGTTTTGTCCATGAGTCCTTGCTATATGTTCCTTGACTTTCCCCTTCCCTTCCCTTTCCCTGCCCCCCCCTTCCCTCTTGTCTCTGTTGATTTCTTTTCCTTTCAGTGTTGCTGGTCATATCTTCCTTGCTTCTTTGCATTGTTGGTTAGGTTCCGCTTATAGGTGAGATCATATGGTATTTGTCTTTCGCCCCCTGGCTTATTTCGCTTAGCATGATGCTCTCCAGTTCCATCCATGCTGTCGCAAAGTTTAGTACTTCTTTTTTTCTTTCTGCTGCGTAGTATTCCATTGTATATATGTACCATAATTTTTTGATCCAGTCATCTACTGATGGGCATTTAGGTTGCTTCCAACACTTGGCTATTGTAAATCGTGCTGCTATGAACATTGGGGTGCATAGGTTCTTTTGTATTGGCGTTTTGCTGTTCTCAGGGTATAGTCCCAGCAGGGGAATCGCTGGATCAAAAGGCAGTTCCATTTTCAGCTTTTTGAGGAAATTCCACACTGCTTTCCATAGTGGCTGCACCAGTCTGCATTCCCACCAACAGTGGACTAGGGTTCCCTTTTCTCCACAGCCTCGCCAGCACGTGTTGTTTGTGGATCTGTTTATGATGGCCATTCTGACCGGTGTGAGGTGGTACCTCATGGTGGTTTTGATCAGCATTTCTCTGATGGCTAGTGATGCACAGCATCCTTTCAAATGCCTCTGGGCCCTCTGTATCTCCTCCTTGGAAAAGCATCTGCCCAAGTCCTTTGCCCATTTTTTGATTGGATCGTTTGTCTTCTTGGAGTGGAGTCGAGTGAGTTCTTTATATATCTTGGAGATCAAACCTCTATCTGATGTATCATTAGCAAATATATTTTCCCAAATGGTTGGCTCCCTTTTCAGTTGGCTGATGTTTTCTTTAGCCGTGCAGAAGCTTCTTATTTTGATGAGGTCCCACTTGTTTATTCTTTCCTTTATGTCCCTTGCTTTAGGAGACATATCAGTGAAAAAATTGCTGCGTGGGATATCTGAGAGTTTCCTGCCTATGTTCTCCTCTAGGACTTTCATGGTGTTGCGACTTATATTTAAGTCTTTGATCCATCTTGAGTTTATTTTTGTGTATGGTGTCAGCTGATGATCCAATTTCAATTTTTTGCATGTAGCCATCCAGCTCTCCCAACACCATTTGTTGAAGAGGCTGTTATTGCTCCATTTTATGCTTCTGCCCCCTTTGTCAAATATTAGATGTCCATAGAGACCTGGGCTTATTTCTGGGCTTTCTATTCTGTTCCACTGGTCTATGGGTCTGTTCTTGTGCCAGGACCAGATTGTTTTGAGTATAGTGGCTTTGTAGTAGAGTTTGATGTCTGGTATTGTGATCCCTCCTACTTTGTGTTTCTTTCTCAAAATTGCTGCAGCTATTCGAGGTCGTTTATGGTTCCATATAAATTTTTGAAATGTCTGTTCTATTTCTGTGAAATACGTCGTTGGTATCTTAATAGGGATTGCGTTGAATCTATAAATTGCTTTTGGTAGTATGGACATTTTAAGGATATTAATTCTTCCAATCCATGTGCACGGTATATGCTTCCATTTATTTGTGTCTTCCTTAATTTCTTTTTTCAATGTTGTATAGTTTTCTGCATACAGGTCTTTTGTGTCTTTGGTTAAATTTATCCCTAGGTACTTTATCTTTTTTCGTGCTATATCGAATGGTATATTTTTCCTGATTTCTTCTTCTTCTATTGCATTGCTGGTGTACAAAAATGCCTTTGATTTCTGAATGTTGACTTTGTATCCTGCTGTTTTGCCAAATTCACTTATTAGGTTGAGGGGTTTTTTGGTAGAGTCTACAGAGTTCTCTATGTACACTATCATGTCATCTGCAAACAATGATAGTTTTACTTCCTCCTTTCCTATTTGGATGCCTTTTATCTCTTTCTCTTGTCTGACCGCTGTGGCTAGGACTTCCAATACGATGTTGAAAAGAAGTGGTGAGAGCGGACATCCTTGTCGTGTTCCCGATCTTAGTGGGAAAGCTTTCAGTTTTTGCCCGTTGAGTATAATATTGGTTGTAGGTTTTTCATATATGGCCTTTATTATGTTGAGGAATGCCCCATTTATTCCCATTTTGCTGAGTGTTTTGATCATAAATGAGTGCTGTACCTTGTCAAATGCTTTTTCTGCATCTATCGAGATGATCATGTGGTTTTTGTCTTTTCTTTGATTTATGTGGTGTATCACGTTTACTGATTTGCGTATATTGAACCATCCCTGCATCCCTGGGATGAATCCCACTTGATCGTGATGGATAATCTTTTGAATGTATTGCTGGATGCGGTTTGCCAATATTTTGTTGAGGATTTTAGCATCTATGTTCATCAGCGAAATTGGCCTGTAGTTTTCTTTCTTTGTAGGGTCTTTGTCTGGTTTTGGGATCAGGGTGATGCTGGCCTCATAGAAGGAGTCTGGGAGTCTTCCCTCCTCTTGGATTTTTTGGAATAGTCTGAGAAGGACAGGGGTTAGCTCTTCCTTAAATGTTTTGTAAAATTCTCCTGGGAAACCGTCTGGCCCTGGGCTTTTGTGTGCTGGGAGTTTCTTGATGACTGCTTCAATTTCCCCAGCTGTTATCGGTCTGTTCAAGCTTTCTGTTTCTTCCTCCTTCAGTGTTGGAAGATTATACTTTTCTAAAAATTTGTCCATTTCATCAAGATTTTCAAATTTCTTGGCATATAATTGTTCATAATAGTTTCTGATAATCATTTGTATTTCTGTGGTATCAGTTGTTATTTCTCCTCTTTCATTTCTGATATTATTAATTTGGGTCCTCTCCCTTTTTTCTTGATGAGTCTGCTTAAAGGCTTGTCAACTTTATGAATCTTTTCAAAGAACCAGCTTCTGGATTGGTTGATCCTCTGAATTGTCCTTTTTGTCTCTATGTCATTCAGTTCTGCTCTAATCTTGACTATTTCCTTCCTTCTACTTGCTCTGGGATTTATTTGTTGTTGTGTCTCCAGTTCTTCAAGTTGTAGTGTTAGGTCTTTTATTTGAAATGTTTCCAGCTTTTTAAGGTAAGCCTGAATTGCTATGAACTTCCCTCTCAGGACCGCCTTTGCTGTGTCCCATAGGTTTTGGACAGTTGTCTGTTCATTTTCATTTGTTTCCAGAAATTTTTTTATTTCTTCTCTTATCTCATTATTGACCCATTCATTGTTTAATAGTGTACTGTTCAGTCTCCATGAGTTTCCAAGTTTTTGAAGTTTCTCTTTGAGGTTGATTTCCAGTTTCAAGGCCTTGTGGTCCGAGAAAAAGTTTGGTATTATTTCAATTTTCCTGAATTTGCTGAGGCTTGCTTTGTGTCCTATCATGTGGTCTATCTTTGAAAAACTGCCATGAGCATTTGAAAAGAATGTGTATTTTTCTTCTTTGGGACGTAAGGTTCTATATATGTCAGTTAAGTCTCTTTGATTCAGTGTGTCATTCAGCGCCACGATATGTTTATTAATGTTTTGTTTGGAAGATCTGTCCATTTTTGACAGTGGGGTGTTGAAATCCCCTACTATCAGTGTGTTGCTATCTATATCTTTTTTGAAGTCATCCAACAATTTCCTTATAAACTTGGGGGCTCCTATATTGGGAGCATATAAGTTTACAATGTTGATGTCTTCTTGATAGATTCTTCCTTTAAGTATGATAAAGGGCCCCTCTGGGTCTCTCTTTATGGCCTTTGCTTTGAAATCTACTTTGTCTGATACTAGTATGGCAACGCCAGCCTTTTTCTCATGTCCACTTGCTTGGAATATTGTTTTCCATCCCTTTACTTTCAATCTGTGTAGGTCTTTTGCTCTGAGGTGGGTCTCTTGTAGGCAGCATATGTGTGGGTCATGTTTTCTTATCCATTCAGCTACCCTGTGTCTTTTGATTGGGGCATTTAGTCCATTCACATTGAGAGTTATTACTGATAGAAACTTACTCATCTTTTCTCTTTGTACTTGTGTTCCTCTCTGTCTCATTCTTTTCCTTCATCTGCTTAAACCAGTCCCCTTAGCATATCTTGGAGTGCTGGTTTGGTAGAGATGTATTCTTTTAGCTTTCTTTTGTGTGGGAAACTCCGTATTTCTCCTTCTATTTTAATGGAGAGCCTAGCTGGGTAGAGCAGCCTTGGCTGTAGGCCCTTGCTTTTCATGGCTTGGAATATTTGTTGCCATTCCCTTCTGGCTTGTAGTGTTTCTGTTGAGAAGTCAGCTCCTAGGCGTATCGGGGCCCCCTTGTATGTTACTTTCTCCTTCTCCCTTGCTGCCTTGAGGATTCTCCCTTTGTCTTTGACACTTGCCATTTTAATGATGATGTGTCTTGGAGTGGACCTCCTTGGGTCCTTCTTGAGTGGGGTCCTCTGTGCCTCCTGGATCCATGAGAGCCTTTCTCTCCTCAAATTCGGGAAATTTTCCATCATTACTCTTTCGAGGAGGTTCTCTATTCCTTGCTCCTCTTCTTCTCCTTCTGGTATCCCTATTTTACGGATATTATTGCGTTTCAGGTTGTCCTGCATTTCCCTAAATGCTTCTTCATTCTTTTTGAGCCGTTTTTCCATTTCTTGTTCTTTCTGGGAGCTTTTTTCTACCTTGTCCTCCATCTCACTGATTCGATCCTCAGCTTCATCCAGCCTGCTTTGGATTCCTTCTACTGTGTTCTTCAATTCAGAAATGGTATTCTTCATATCCTCTTGTGCCTTCTTGATAGTTTCTATGTCCTTTTCCAGGCTGATATAGTTTGCTGTAAGATCCTGATAGTTTCTCTGCAGTTTCTCATAGTTCTCTTTGAGCTGGCTGAGCTCATTTAGCTTCCTTAGAACCATTGTTTTAAATTCCATATCTGATAGTTCCCTTGCCTCTATTTCATTGAGCTCTCTCTGTGGGGAGTCCCCTTTTCCATTCATTTGGGGGGAACTTCTTTTTCTTCCCATTTTTGTGAGAGTCTATTAAGTATTTTTGTCCTTTACTTTTCTTTCTGGGCTTGCCTCTGGTGATGTCAGTTGTTGACCCTATAGGGCCTTGGGTTGTTTGTTTGAGCCTTTCAGGAGTCTAATGCCTGTGTCTGACTCCTGCTTGGAGCAGCTCTGTGACCGCTTCGGTCAGGGCTGGGCTATTTTTTGGGATCTCTCTGCGCTCTCACGAGAGCTCCTTGAGCGCGCTCCCAGCGCGGCGGGGTCCCCGACCTGCCTGGGCTCGCATGTGTTTGCCCCAGACCAGGGGGCTTATTCGCGACCTCCCGTGCTCATCTGGCCTCCCTGGCACGCGAGCTTCGCGGCACTGGTCAGTTTAGGGTCTTCTATTGTGTGTTTCCCCGCTTTTGGCTCTTTGGGTGCGTTGCTTGCCCTCGCCAAATGGGGACTACGGAAATGGGAGGAAATCAGCTCTAGGACTCTCCGGTTAATCCTGTTTCTGGTCTCTCCTCCAGGGACTCTGGGCAGCTCTACTTATTTTGTGGGCCGCTCCGCAATTGCGGCGGGGAGGTCAATTTATGCCTGCCCTTCCCCTCTGTGCAATCCCTCGCAGGCCGTATGGGTGCCAGTCTGTGTGAGGCCTTGCCGGCAGGTGCAAGCGTTCGCCAGCCCGCATGGGTCACACACACGCTCGCCAACCCTCGCCAGTCACTCGGCGCAAGTGTGCGCGCCTGCTCTGGGTGTTTTGGGGGTGTCTATGTTTGCTTTTCGGCTTTTGGCTCTTTGGGCGTGTGGCCTCTTCCCGCGCAATGGAGACTTCGGCAAGGAGAAGGATTCGGGACTCCCCGGTTCCTCCTCCCGTTCTTTCCCCAATGCCTCCGTTTCTAGTCTCCCCTCAGGGGCCTCTGGGCAGTTCTGTGACCCCTCGGCCGAGGATCCAACCCCTGTGCGGACTGCGTTTCAATCGCAGGCAGTCTGGTTCATGCGCACCCCGCTTCTGCCTCTTTGGGGTCGCGCCTTTCCAGCCCACAATGGAGACTACCGAGCGGGGATGGAGTCGGGACTCCCCGGTTCCTCCTCCCATTCTTTCCCCAACGCCTCTGTCTCCAGTCTCTCCTCAAGGCTCTCCCAGCCAGTCTGCACTCAGCCCCGTAGCTCACAGGCGTACAAGCTGTGTGCGGAGCGCACAAAAGGCAGGTTAATTGATTCCCTTATGCCTGTGCGAGATGGTAGCTGCAGAGTGGGAAGTGCGTTATCACCCGGGCTCCACCGGCCGCAGTGTCAGTTCTCGTCCCAAAGTTTTCCTCACCAGTCTTTTCCCAGGCACCAGCCCACCCTGCTGCCGCCTGTACCCAGCGATCAGAGGGTGGCTGCCGCTGCAACTTTTGCGTTTGCCCTTTAAATGTCTTTTTGCATCCCCAGCCACCTGTCTCTGGCAGAGAGCGCCCCTAAGCTTTTTGGGGTTGCGTTTTGTCTGTATTTTCTTGGCTTTAGCGGCTGTAGTTTAGGGGTCCCTGTTTATGATTCAGACCCCGTTCTTCTCGGGGGACGCTAACTGGCCGTTTCAATGTCCCTCTGGTGCCAGTGCCTGTGCGCACCCAGCCCACCCTCTCGAGCCTCCACCGCAATTCTCACCCGTTGGGATGTGTGAGAGTCGAATCCACTGTCCGCGGCACCAAGGCTCCTCTCCCACTATCGCTCCACTGCTTTCCATGTGATTACTCCATTATTTAGTTGCAATTCCAGTTTGGTTTTGGGAGGAGGTCAGCGTGACTCCCTTTCACTCCTCCGCCATCTTTCTCCCTTTTTGGTATTCTTTATCCATTTATTGATTAAAGGTTTGTTGAATTTTTTCCCTAAAAAAAAAAAAAAACCCAAAACCAAAAACAAAAGTAAACCCTACTAACCATGTTTTAGATGTGTTGCAAATACGTTTCTATTCTATTCCTTGTCCTTTAACTTTTTTTATATGTATATTACTATATAGTTAAATGCTTAATATGGTCATGTTGTCAATATTTACTTTATAGCTTCTGGGTTGTAATATTTTACTTCAGGTCATGGAAATTATTGTTCTATTTTCTTCTAAAACTCCTTAGATTCTACATTTTTATTTTTAACTCACCTGAATATTTCTTGTTTAATGTGTGAAATAGGGCTCTGTATTTGTTTTATTTCAAGTAATAGTGGTCCTTATTAATAAATAAATGCACCTTATTTGTTGAATAAGCCTTATTTCACCCATTGATTTGAAATAGCAACTAAATCATATATTACATTATTAGACATATATATGTTTGTCTCTAGAATGCTTATTTTATTTCATTGATCTACTTGATTATTTCTGTGATGGTGTCATGTTATTTTAATTGGTGAGACTTTATAATGGTTTTAAATTTTTTTAATATTTTATAATTAACTTTGACATTTAAAAAAATAAAGTCAATCTGCATTTAAGAAAGAAAGAGAGGGAGAGAGAGAGATGGAACTCCTACCTTTTGCAACAACATGGATGGAACTGGAGAATATTAAGCTAAGTGAAATAAGCCAGTTAATGAAAGACAAATACCATATGATCTCACCTATAAGTGGACTCTATTCAACAAAATAAACTAACAAACAGAATAAACCGCAGGCATGGAAACATGGAGCAGACTGAAAGTGACCAGAGGGGATGGGGAAAGAGGACAATGGTGGAAAGAAGGGGAAGAGACTAGACAAAGAACATGTATGAATGACCCATGGACATGGACAACAGAGTGGGAATAGACTGTGGGAGTCAGGGGTGGGGGTGGGGTGGGGTGGGTGGAGGGGGGTAAAGTGGTAACAATTGAGACAGTTGTAATAGAAAAAACATGATTTATAAATTTAAAAAAGTAAAAATAAAAATGTAAAAAAAGTAAAACTAGAATTATCTACAATAACATGATGGTTGTGAATTTTGCATCTGTAATGACCCATGGAACAACATGGGCTTCTCATACATGTCCAAGCTCACAATGCCCAATAGCTTTTTCCTAAAGGGAATCCTTGGGCATTATCATGGGAAATTCAATTTTGTACTCCCTTCTCTACTGGCAAAAGCGCAGAGTTATATAATTGGTTGAATCTTCTGTTCAGAGGAAATTAATATAAACAATATTTTCCTTGGCTTGGGATATAAAGCCTCCAAAATGAATCAGCATACAAAGAATTGCTACCTATGCTGTTGTCATTCCTGTGCTACTATACATTTTTCTACTTGAGAAATCCTAATGTATCAGAAGAATCGCCACAATTTCTCAAAAGATAAGGGTAAGAGAGAAATGATTTGTATAATATTCATTGTTATTTATATAAAATTTAAAATACTGTTTATAATAATTTGACATTGAGTTTATAAGATGTCAGTAACCAGATGGAAAGGGGAAAAAACAATAAATTAAATATGTATTTTATTTTCATGACTAAAATGTAGATATGCAACATAACTGTTAAGGCTAAATTATTGTCTTTAAAGTGTTTTATTATTTTGTTAACCTAATTATAATGATTTTATAAGGTAAATATATATATGGAAATATGTAGAAATTGCTCCTCACTATGCTTTCCAGCATTTATGAATAAATAAGTATCCATGCAAATTGAATTTGAGAGTTTCCAATTATTTAGTGATTGGGGAAAAAAGCCATTCCATATAAAATCTACTTAACAAATGAATTATTGACAATCATTATTTATATTACCTGTATTCAGAATCCAGTTTTGGCTTAGTTATATTTTGCACAACACACATGCAAATCCCACAACTGGTCAAGAGGAAAGTGCTCTCAAGTAAAACAAGCAGGATTTCTAGAGAAAATCACTTCTGTCACAGTAATAACAAAAGAAAGCAACTTTTAAACATGGAAAGAACTTTGGGGCAGCTCTAATATATTCATTAACAATGTAAAATTTATAAAATGGAATTTAAAATTGAAGTGTCTTTTTCATACACATATTCCATAGAAAAATAAACTTTAAATTTAAAAAAATTAAAAAGAAATATTTTTAGGACTGACAACCTTTAAGGACTACCAGAGTTAAGACATTCATCCCCAAGCCTCGGAGCCTTTCTCCTTGTCTCCTCTGCAGCCTCTCTCAGTCTTCTCTGGATTGTCTTTCCTAGACTTTATCTATGCCTCCATTATTTTCCATTTGTTACTCACCTCTCCGTTGTTTTTTGCATAAACACATATTTTCTTCCCAGTTCATCTGTTTCCTTTCTTCTCTCAATGCTGTCCTATATTCTCTTCTCTTTTGAAAATTTTTATTAAAATATTATAAAAGAGAAAAACCTACATCTATGAGAATTAGAAAGAAGCAACTGTTCTCCACATTTCTGGGGATACTCTCTATTACTCTGTATCACCGACCTGTTTCCCTTTCCCTTCTTGTTAGTTTTTGGCCTCAACTCCATCACATAATGAAAATTGCTCTCATTAAAGCCAGTAAAAATCTCTTGATTTCCACACTCAGTGAAATCTGATAACTCCTCATCCTACTAGATAGAGCATTTATTTTGGTATTTGACATGTGCATTATTTCTTTCTTCTTGGATACCTTCTTTTTTTTTTAAGTTCACTCAGCTTTCCAGTCATTTGTTTGCTTATATGATCACTCTGCTCAGTAGTATCCTTTTCTGATCTCTCCCTAGTATTCCTTTGTGTTAGCCAGGCCTCTTGATTGCAACAGGAAATGAGTGAATTGAGTGGAAATTGGCTTAAATGTAGAAGTGTAGCAGAGGCTGGAGGAATCAGCTGAAAAAAAAAAATGGGCAAAGAAGCAAAAAAACAAAAAAACAAAAAACCACCAAAGAAAGCAACGGAGCCCTTCATCAGGCAAAATCATGTCCCAACACAAGGTCAGTGACACTGGCTGTCACTTCTGCTGAACTAGGAATGCCAGGGCTCACTGACAATACCATTATTATGGATGTAGGATGCATTTGTTGCCGTCTTCATATTTCTGCCTTTGCTACCAATATTCTCTTTTGTCCCTGTACATTTTCTCCCTCTCTTCATATTCTAAATGTAGGTTAAGTGTATCTTATTTGCCAAATCTAGGTCAAGTTCCCTCACTGTTGGTGCAAGGGGGATGGGAAAGTCAATATCTAGCCACTTAGGCTTCCCAAGTAGGTGGTAACCTCCACCGGTCACCAAGACTATGTGGTATAAAACAAGATCAGATGCTGGCCAAAATTCTATCCATTGGATGCACACTATCCAATGGATAGGTCATCACTAAATATGCCTCAGCTATGCTAATAACTCCTAAGACTATTTCTATTAATCTCTGGGACACTCATAGCACTAAGTAAATCTGGCATGGATTTCAGAGGATACCCTCTCAACGAACTAGCCACTGCATCTGAGTTCTTGATCTCAGTTTCAGTGACCATCTTACCCAGTCACCATGCGACTCCCCTCTCCTTCAACCCTTTCATATCTATTATGTCACTGAGTCCTAGTGACTCTACATCCTGAATTCTTTTGCGGCTATCTCTTATTTCTCTTCATCATTCCCAATACTTGACATGCATTTGAATCACTTGGAGAGGATTTTTAAAATGTAGATATAGACCCTATTCTTGACCCACTCAATTAATTTCTACAGTGGTACTTCATAATCTATATTTTGCAAAAAAAAAAAAATTCTTCAAACACTTCTGATGCGTAATCTGGTTTAAGAATCACTGGCTAGTGGTCCTGACTCCAATTTCCCCTCCCAGCAGCCTATTTTCTACACTACCACGTATTCATCCTTGTACAATACCTTACAGAACCAACTCCACATCTCTTAATTTTCAGTGCCTGCTTATTGCCAAGGAATAAAGTTCAAGATTTTTCACATGGAATTCAATTACTTTATTACTCTGGCTGTTCATCAAACTTTTCTTCCTTTGACCCTGCATTCATGTTTAATACTGAAAATTTCCCTATTACAATCAATGGTATCCCCATAATTATAACACATACTTAGAATGCATTTCTTTTTTTCTAAAATATGCTCATTTCTGCACATTTTGAAGTGAAATTATTGATTTTTCTTCCATTTGTTAAATTACCTCAAAAATAAATTCTATTATAGAGGTAAGAAAATTAATGGTGGCTTCTGATATGCATGGCTTTATTTCAACTCTCTTCCCCCACATATTTTTGTTATAAATCCTTAGTGATATATTCCATTTCATTTCAGGCAACATAGAGTGAGTACATGGAAAGGGAAAATGCAACATTGCTGACAGAGTTTATTCTCACAGGACTTATATATAAACCAGAGTTGCAAATCCCCTTGTTCCTGGTGTTCTTTGTGATATATCTCATCACCATGGTGGGAAACCTTGGTTTAATTGCTCTCGTCTGCAACGACTCTCATCTTCATACTCCCATGTACATACTCCTTGGGAATTTAGCCCTCTTGGATGCTTGGATATCATCTACAGTCACCCCCAAGATGCTGGTCAACTTCCTAATCAAGAGTAAAAAGGTATCTCTCTATGAATGCATGATACAATTTTTCTCCTTTGCATTCAGTGCAAGCACAGAATGTTTTCTGCTGGCAACAATGGCATATGATCGCTACGTAGCCATATGCAAACCATTACTTTACCCAGTCATTATGACCAATAGACTATGCACCTGGCTGTTATTCTCCTCATTTGTAGGTGGTGTGCTACATGCTTCTATTCATATGGGTGTTTTCTTTAGATTAAACTTCTGTAATTCTAATGTAATACATCACTTTTACTGTGACATCATGCCATTGTTTAAGATTTCTTGTATCGACCCTTCCCTTAATGTTCTGATGGTTTTTATTTTCTCTGGGTCAATACAGGTGTTCACCATACTGACTGTTCTTGTCTCTTATACACTTGTTCTCTTTACAATCTTAAAAAAGAAGTCTGTACAAGGCATGAGGAAAGCCTTCTCCACCTGTGGAGCCCACCTCCTATCTGTGTCCTTATTTTTTGGTTCTCTTCTCTTCATGTATGTGCGCCCTGGGTCTGCTCAAGCCGATGACCAAGACATGATGGACTCTCTGTTTTACACTGTTATCATTCCTTTGCTAAATCCCATAATCTATAGTCTGAGAAATAAGAAAGTCCTAAACTCACTGGCAAAAATGTTAAAGAGAAATGTTTAGGTCTCATACTAATAAATGTCCTCTTTTCATTAAGACAGTCACAAAATTATACAGATAAATGTATGTTTGGTCAGTGTTCAAAATTTTTGCAATTATAATTGTCCTAGTGTTTTAATAACTTAAGGTGTTAGTACTAACATACTCTTTAAAAATATGTGTATGTTGTTCAAAGGATACAAATAATTTTAAACAAATGTCATGCTGGAATAAAAATGAAAACATTTTACATGCTCTTATATTCTTCAACGCAGCTTTATAAAATTATTAAGCGCTGATATTGTGTAGTTCCTCTGAACAGGACTTCATTAGAATGTCTTTGATAATTGTATAGCTTGCACAGCCTGAAGGCTCCTGCCACATTTAACTCTACAGAGCAGACAGGTTTGTATTTGTGTGAAGAGAGGCAAATAACCAGAGGTCTTTCATTTCACTTTATTCGGGACAAGGAGAATTTCACTTCTTGTGGGGGTTCAACTCCTATCACAGAGAGTTATACAGAAATGGGAAAACTATGATTTAAAAAATGAGAAGGGAATTAAAACAGTGAAGGTCAGGCCAAACTCTAAAATGATGCTCTTAGCTTAGTAAGTTTCCATGAGGAATGAGAAGAGGGAAGTTGCCTGTAAATCTCTGACATCTTAAAAGGCACTTTGCAGCTGTGTTTGTATGTTGAGGGTACTCTGAAAAGCTTCACTAATTCAGAAAGCTAAGAGATGTGACTGCAAAATTTAATTGGCATGGGCAGAGAGAGGAAAAGCAGCAAGATAGGAAGAAAATGTTCAATCTTCCTAGAATTTTTTTTTTTTAATGAAGCTAGTAAGAGAAAAAAATCAGTAACTTTTTTTTTTTGAAATGTTTTGTTGAGACTAGGGCTTCAAATGCATTTTACCAAAGTTCAAATAACATTAAGATAACATGATGTAATAATGCCCCATGGGTGGCTGGAAAAGTCATGAAAAATAAGCAAATTTACCATCTTTTCCCCCCAAAGTCCTTAGATATTAGCTTTTATCCCATTCCATATTCAAAGTATAATGAGTGACCCATCTTCAGGTCTCCTCCTGCACCTCCTTTCTTAACACTAAAATCCATATACTTTCTAAGTGACACACCAAAGCTCTTACCTAAAAACTACCCACTATTTCCATATTCTTAGCCTGGGATTTAAAAGAATTTATAGCTCCTTTCTTCTTATATGTGTATATACATACAGCTTTTCCTCATCTTCTTATACTATCTACTGTTTAGAAAATTGCTGACTAAATTATCAAACATTGTATTCAAAGACAAAAATTAGGATTTAAGTAAAAACAAAGAAACTCCAAAACTAGAACAGTGTTTTTAAAGCTGATTTATTGGCTGACTATAGCAGATTCTTACTACATATTTTTGAGGGGAGACCCCCCAAAATGGATATTAGCTTCTGCAGGTTGAGCCTTGTAGGATAGGCTTCCCCCTGTCCTACAAGGCTTATTAACCATACAGACTAGGTTAATGTTCTAGGAACCCATCTGTATCAGTGTACCAGCTGGCATTATTGTGAGAGGCTGCATGCAGCTTCAGTGATTTTTTTTTTTGAAAACTCTTTTAATGTGTTTGCCATTTCATGATGGGTATTTATCAGTGTGCCTGCCTTAACCACACTGAGTATTCAGCAGTTTTTAACTGCAAGCAGCATGACCCCATGTTCATCCTCCTTATTCACCCGATGTTGCCCTGAGCAGCATTTCTTTTGCTTCTTCAGATGAAAAAAGTCCTCAATGGGAAATCTTTTGCCAATGTGGAAAAGGGGAAACAGAAAACAACAGAAACACTAAAAGACATCAAAATCAATGAATTCAGTCCTGGCTGGTGTGGCTCAGTGGATTGAGTGCCAGCCTGTAAATTAAAGCATTGCCAATTCAATTCCCAGTCAGGGCACATGCCTGGGTTGCAGGCGGGTCCCAGGTTGAGGGCATATGAGAGGCAACCACACACTGGTGTTTATATTCCTCTCTTTCTCTCTCCGTTTCCCTCTCTCTAAAAGTAAATAAATAAAGTCTTTTAAAAAATTGGTGAGTTCAAAAACTTTTTGAGCAGTGGAAAAATGTTTCAATAGGTATATTGAATCAAATGGAGAGTACTTTGAAGGTGACTGAAGTTTAAACACGTAAGAATAAGTACACAATATTTTATAAGTAAATGCATTTTTTATAGAGTAGGATTATATAACGTAATTTAATTTTTAAAGAAATGAGTTCTCTAGATGGCAAAATCTCCCTACAAAGAACATTTCTTTCTTTTTTTAAAATCATATTTATTCTATTACAGTTGTCTGAATTTTTCCCACTTTGCCCTCCTCCACCCACCCCACCACCTCCCCCACCTCCCGGCTCGCATGGTCGGTTCCCACTCTGTTGTGCATGTCCATAGGTCAGGTCATTCATGCATGTTCTTTGTTTAGTCCCTTCCCCTTCTAACCACCCTTGTCCTCCTTCCCCACCCCCTCTTGTCCCTTTCAGTCTGCTCCATGTTTCCATGCCTGTGGTTTATTTTATTGAATAGATTCCACTTTTAGGTGAGATCATATGGTATTTGTATTTCACCAACTGGCTTATTTCACTTAGCATAATATTCTTCAGTTCCAACCATATTGTCACAAAAGGTAGGAGTTCCTTCTTTCTTTTTTTTAAAATGCAGATTGATTTTATTAATTTACTTTTTAAATATCAAAATCCATGATAAATTTGGATAAATTTTTAAAAAATTTAAATCCATTATAAAGTCTCAGCAATTAAAATAACATGACACTATCACAGAAATAATCAAGCAGATCAGTGAAATAAACTGAGTATTCTAGAAACAAAGGTATATATCTGTCTAAAATATGATGAAATAGATATTTCAAATCAATGGGGAAAATAAGGCTTATTCAACAAATAAAGTCCATGGACCACTATTACTTGAAATAAAATAAATGTAGAGTCCTATTTCACACATTAAACAACAAATATTCAGGTGAGTTAAAAGTCAGTATTTAAAATCTAAGGACTTTTAGGAGAAAATACAAAATAATGTTTTTCTTACCCCGAAGTAAAATATTCAAACCCAGAAGCTATAAAGTAAAATATTGACAATATGACTATATTAAACATCTAAGAGTATGCAGTAATATACATATAAAAAAGTTAAAGGACAAGGAATAGAATAGAAACGTATTTGCAACACATCTAAAAAAGGGTTAAGAGTTTTGTTTTTTAGGGAAAAAATTCTACAAATATTTAGACAATAAATGGATAAAGAATACCAAAGAGCCATTTAAAGCTTTTTAAAAATAATAGAAATAGGCAAGAAATATACTAAAACAGGTTTAGTTTCAACAAATATTAAAGGAACAAATAAAATAACATCATTGTCACAATCAGATTAATGAGTATTAAAAATATTGGTAATATCAGGTATTGGCAACTGTGAAACAAACTAGGTATTCATAGAAACTTTTTCTTCCTCTTCTCAAAGCAGTCCCTTTAGCATATTTTGCAGTGCTGGTTTGGGGGAGGGGTTTTCTTTTAGCCTTCTTTTCTCCGGGAAACTCCTTATATCACCTTTCATTTTAATTGAAAGCCTTGCTGGGTAGAGCAGTCTTGGTTGCAGGCCTTTGCTGTTCATGACTTGGAATATTTCTTGCCTTTTCCTTCTGGCTTGCAGTGTTTCTGTTGAGAAGTCAGCTGCTAGCCGTATTGGGGCTCCCTTATACGTTCGTACCTGTTTCTCCCTTGCTGCCTTTAGGATTCTCTGTTTGTCTTTGATATTTGCCATTTTAATGATGATGTGTCTTGGAGTGGGCCCCTTGGGTTCGTCTTGAATGGGACCCTCTGTGCTTCCTGGACTGGTGTGACTTTTTCTCTCCTCCAATTAGGGAAGCTTTCCATCATGACTTTTTCCAACAGGTTCTCTATCCCTTCCTCAAACTCTTCTCCTTCTGGTACCCCTATTATATGGATATTATTACGTTTCAGGTTGTCCCGTATTTCCCTAAATGCCTCTTCATTCTTTTTGAGTCTTTTTTCATTTTCTTGCTCTTTCTGGGAGTTTTTTTCTACCTTGTCCTCCAGCTCACTGATTCGATCCTTGGCTTCATCTATCCTGCCTTTGATTCCTTCTACTGTGTTCTTCAATACAGAAATTGCATTCTTCATTTCCTCTTGTCTCTTATTCATAGTTTCTATGTCCTTTTTCATGCTGATATAGTTTGCAGGAAGTTCCTTGCAGTTTCCCAGTAGATTTTTGTCATTCTCTCTGAGCTCACTGAGCTCATTGAGCTTCCTTATAAGGAACCATTGTTTGGACTCAATATCTGATAGTTTACTTGCCTCCATTTCATTTAGTTCTCTTTCTGGGGATTGCTCCTTTCCCTTTGATTGGGGTGTATTTCTTTGTCTTCCCATATTTGTGAGACTCTTCTCTTTTGCTTCTGCTTCTTAAGTTGATCTGTCTTGATTTCCTAACTTTGTGGTGTGAACTCCTATGGTTGGAGACCACTGTTTTTACCTTCTGGATCTGCCTCTGATGATGTCAGGTATTAGCCCTGTCTGACCTTAGGCAGTCTGTTCGAGACTACCAGTAGTCTGCTGTTTGTGGCTGTCTCCTTCAGCTGTTAATCTAGTCATTCAGCCCTCAGCAGTATGCCTTAGACAGCTCAGGGCGGGGCGGAGTCCCTCCTGTGGGTGGGGTTATTGGGTCCTCTTACGCCGTTGCCGTAAGGGAGAGGAGTCCACACTGGGATCCCGCTGGCTACTCTCTCCATTCTCTCCCCAAAGCCTCTGTCCCCAGTCTCGCCTCAAGTGTCTCCAGACCTCTCTGCACCCGCTTTAGCCAGGGATCTACTGTTTGTGGCTGCCACTCTGCACTCAGCCGGCAGCTTAGCACAGGGGAGGGTGGAGTCCCACCTGGGGGCGGGGCTATTGGGTCCTTTGATGCTGGTGCCACTCAGGAGGAGAGGTCTTTGCCTGAGCAAGATGGCAGCTGCTACATGGGGGATGAGTCAGCACCAAGATCTTGCCAGCTACTCTCTCAGTTTTCTCCCCAAAGCCTCCTTCTCCAGTCTCCCCTCAGGCTTCTCTAGCCCATTCTGCCCCGCCTTTGCTGGAGACCAGCATAAGTGGCTGCAAATAAAAATTTTGTCCTGGCCCTTTAAAAGGTTCTTTGAGCCTCCAGTTGCCTGTCTCTGGCATAGAGCAACCCTGCCGCTTTTCACAGCTGGCTGTTTTCTGTGTACTTTTTGGGCTCTGGTGTGGTGGGCTAGAGATCTCCACTTTTGGTTTAAACCCTGCTCTTCTCAGGGGGATCCAACTGGCCATTTCAATGTCTTCTGGTGCTGCCACACATGGGCACCCCGCCTACCCTCTCAGGTCTATACCCCACTCCAGTTAGATTGCACTAAAGCTAATTCTTCTGTCTCCAAGGTGACAAGGCTCCTCTCTTGCTATTGTTCAGTTTTTCCAGCTGATTTCTCCCCAATTTAGTTGTAATTCCAGATTGGTCCTGGGAGGAGGTCAGTGTGACTTCCACTCACTCCTCCACAATCTTGATTCTCTCAATCTATAATTTTGATGCTCTGAGTGCTTTGATTAGTATGGTCTTGTCTGAGCTAGTCATACATGATTTTAGTGAAGCCAAAATTCTAAATTCTCCTCAGGTGCCAGCCTCAAGTAGTTGTTTTCATGCAAACTACAGCTCACATTTTAGGATCTATGGCTAACTTCCCACTTTAACCTGAAATGTGATGAAAAATTACAATAGCCAAAGAAAGAATCTTGGTCAATACCTTCTACTCAATCTTTTAAGTTAATTTGAAAAAAGCACCTGTTTATTATGGGAAGATTTGAAAAATAATGATAAGCAATAAGAAAATAAAAATATCTTGTAGTCACCTAGAAGTACTACTATTTTAGTATGAATCTTTTCAAATTTTTCTATCATATGTTATATAAACATGCATACATCTGCATGCTTGCCGATAAGGAAATAAGACAGCATACATGCAGTTTTGCAAACCTGCAATTCCTGCTTAATGTATTTGGAGGGATAGCACCAGAGAAAGGAACTCAAGTTCTTACTCTGATCCCTTCTGTATTTTCCTTTTTCTTCTCCCAAACAAAGGAGATATTGACATGACATGTGAAATGACACACTTCTGCCAGGCCCCATGGGAGGATATCTGGTATCCAAAGTTCAGCCTATGGCTTTGACTTATCATTGGTTTTCTATTATTTGTGCAGAAATGCTAAATAGTTCCTGGGCCTGCATTCTTGAAACAGGCCCAGTCATCTCAATCTTCTTCCTGATTAGAAATCCATCATTGACTTTTAGAGCACTGAGGCCCCCCACCACAGCTTGGAGACTGCCCGTATCCCCTGCCCAGGTCCTGGCCTGTGAGAAGGGGAGTACACCGAGGGATGTTGGAAGCCTAGAGAGGTTAGAGGGTCAAACCAGCCCTGCTCAAGCCCTCCCGGCCCATCACCTACACCATCATCTGGGGTGAAAAAGACAAAATTCAAAGCCAGGGCTCCTGCCATGGGGCATAATTCCCCAGGCTGAGGATCTGGACCACATTCATTTTTAGAATTGTTTCTCATATATAGTATTCTGAGTTGGCAGATATTTTTTCCTTCTGATTGAGTGAAAATATGATATTGTCACTCAATTATTTTCTGACTTTGTACTTTTTTCCCTCCTCTGGCTACCTTTAAACTTCTCTTTTTATCTTTGGTGTTTAGTCACTTCAGTAAATAATGTTTTGATATTTTTACTTTGTGATTTAGATTACATTTGTTTTGGTATTTATCCTGCTTCAGATTCTATGAGCTTTTTGGATCTTTGATTTGATAACTTTCCTTAATTTTGAAGAATTCTTGACCATTACATTTTCTTTTTTTTTAAAGATTTTATTTATTTATTTTAGAGAGGGGAAGGGAGAGAGAAGGAGTGGGAGAGAAACATCAATGTATGGTTGCCTCTCACATGCCCCCTACAGGGGACCTGGCCGGCAACCCAGGCCTGTGCCCTGACTGGGAATCAAACCAGTGACCTGTTGGTTCACAGGCTGGTGCTCAATCCACTGAGCCACACCAGCCAAGGCTTGACTGTTACATTTTCAAATATTTCCTTTGCCCCATTTTTTTCCCTCTCACATTCCAACAGTGTGTATGTTAGATAATGACATTCCTCACAGTAGTTGATTGTTCTGGTTTTTTTCCTTTACTTTTGTTCTTTTTTGTGTTTAATTTTGATAATATCTAGTAACCCATGTTAAAGTTCACAGTTCTTTTCTCTATTTTTCCTAATTTATTGATAAACTCACCAAAGGCATTCATTACTTTTATTCTGGTGTGTTTTAAAAAAAATTTTGCTTGACAATTAAAACATGCTTTATATTTATCATTCTGAAATGCCTCATCTGGTCTTGAATGTAAACTTTAACTAATTAATCATGATCACCTAAAATTTTCTGGCTGATAGTCTTAACCTTTGATTCATATCTGAGACAGGTTTTTTAGATTGCATCATGTTTTAACATTAGGTTGTTTCTTTGTTGCTGTTGTTGTTGTTGTTGTTGTTGTTTGGCTTGTCCCACTATCTTTAATTGAAATCTGGTCTTCACGTGAAGGACATTAAAAATGGAAGAAAAAGTAATTAAAGGCCAGACAAATAAGATATACTAAATGAGGAAAATCTAAAATTATCTGAAATAACTGAAGTATATATTTAGGTTACTAAGTTAAAAGGGACATTGAGTTTCAACTTTCACAGAGGGTAGGTTGTGTGTGGTAGAGCAGACTCTTAAAGGTAAGGTGGAAAAATGAACCACTTCAAATTCTACTTGATATAGAACCCTCAAGATTCCACCAAGAATCTACTAGAACTGATATACGAGTTCAGGAAGGTAGCAGGATACAAAATTAATATCCAGAAATCAGCTGTATTTTTATACGCCACTAATGACTAACAGAAAAGGAAATTAAGAAAACTGTCCCACTCACAAGTGCTAAAACAATGAATAAAATACCTAGGAATAAATCTAACCGAGGATGTAAAAGACATGTACTCAGAAAATTATACAACACTGAACAAAGGAATTGATGAAAATACAAATAAGTGTAAACATGTACCATGCCCATGGATAGGAAAAATAAACATCATTAAAATGTCCATACTAGCCTAAGCAGCCTACAGGTTCAATTTTTATCAAGATTCCAATGACATATTTCACAGAACTAAAACAAATATTTCAAAAATTTATAAGGGACCACAAAAGGCCCCACATAGCAATGGAGATCCTGAGAAAGAAGAACAAAGTTGTCAGAATCATGCTACCTAATATCAAACTATACTATAATGCCATAGTAATCAAAACATCATGGTACTGGCATAAAAACAGACTCATAGATCAATGGAACAGAATAGAGAACCCAGAAATAAACCAATACCTTTATAGCAAATTAATATTTGACAAAAGAAGCAAGCACATACAATGGGCTAGAGAGAGTTTATTCAATAAATGGTGTTTCAAAAATTGGATAGATACATGCAGAAAAATGAAACTAGACCACCTTCATACACTACACACAAGAATAAATTCAAAGTGAAACAAAGACTTAAATGTTAGACCTGAAACCATAAACATTGTTGAAGAAAACATAGGCAGCAAAATCTCAGACATTGCTTCTAACAATATTTTATCAGATACATCTCCCCAGGCAAGGAAAACAAAAGAAAAATAAACATGTGGGATAAGCTCAAACTAAAAAGTTTTTGCACTGCAAAGGAAACCATCAACAACATAAAAAGACAACCCACAGGATGGGAGAGTATATTTGCTCTTACATTTGATAAGAGGTTAATATCCAAAACTTGTAAAGAAGTTACAAAACTCAACACCAGGAAAAAAAAAACTCAATTAAAAAATAGGCAAGGACCTGAATAGACACTTCTCCAAAGAGGTCATACAGATGGCCAATAGACATATGAAAAGATGTTCAATGTCACTGTTCATCAGAAAGATGCAAATTAAAACCACAATGAGATATCACCTAACACTTGTCAGAATGGCTATCACCAATAAGTCCACAAACAACAAGTGCTGGTGAGGATGTGAAGAAAGTGGAAGTCTTTTGCACTGTTGGTGGGAATGCAGATTGGTGCATCCACAGTGGAAAGCACTGTGGAAATACATCAAAAAATTAAAAATGGATGACTTCTGGTCAAGATGGAGGTGTAGGTAGATACACTTTGCCTCCTCGCACAAACAAAAAAAAGACAACAACAAATTTAAAAACAAAGAATAACCAGAACTGCCAGAAAATTAAACTCCATGGAAGTCTGACAACCAAGGAGCTAAAGAAGAAACATTCATCAAGATCGGTAGGAGGGGCAGAGATGGGCAGCCAGGGTGGAGAAGATGAGTGGCAAGGCAGCAGTTGACTGACTGGGCAGTCCCACATTTGCATGCAGATAAAATAGGAGGAGCAGTGGGGTAATGAGACAGACCACACAATCCAGAGTTCCAGTGTGGGAAAAGAAAGCCTCAAAATCTCTGGAGGTAAAAACCTGTGGGGGGATGCGGCAGTGGGAGGAACTCTAACCTCACAGCAGAGTTTGTTGGAGAGACCATAGGGTCATAAACATACACAAACCCACTCACCTAGGAATCAGCACTGGAAGGGCCTAATTTGCTCGTGGGTAGCAGGGGAAGTGACTGAAAGCCAGGGAGAGCTCAGTAAGCTTGCCATGTTCCCTCTCGGAACTCTCTCCCACCGACAGTGTCTCAACACAGTGAAGTGGATTGTTTTGCCCTATCCAACACCTAAGGCTCCACCCCTCCCAACATAACAGTCAACTGAGACAAAGAAATATGGCCCAAATGAAAGAACAGATCAAAGCTCCAAAAATAGAACTTAGTGATAAAGAGATAGCCAACCTATCAGATGCACAGTTCAAAACACTGGTAATCTGGATGCTCACTGAATTGGTTGAGTATGGTTGCAAAATGGAGGAAAAAGTGAAGGCTATGCACAGTGAAATAAAGAAACATATACAGGGAACCAATAGTGCAGGGAAGGAAATCGGGACTCGAATCAACAATTGGGAGCAGAAGGAAGAGATGAACATTCAATCAGAACAGAATGAAGAAACAAGAATGTAAGAAAATGAGAAGAGGCTTAGGAAATTCTAGGACAAATTTAAACATTCCAACATCTGAATCAGGGGTGCCAGAGGGACAAGAGAAACAGCAAGAAATTGAAAACTTATCTGAACAAATAATGAAGGAGAATGTCCCCAATCTGGCAAAGGAAATAAACTTCTAGGAGATCCAGGAAGCTCAGAGAGTCCCAAAGAAGTAGGATCCAAGGAAGCGCACACCAAGGTACATTGTGATTAAGTTACCCAAGAGGAAAGATAAGGAGAGAGTCTTAAAAGCAGCAAGGGAAAAGGAGACAGTTACCTACAAAGGAGTTCCCATAAGACTATGAGCTGATTTCTCAAAAGAAACCTTGCAGGCAAGAAGGGGCTGGTGAGAAGTATTCAAAATCATGAAAGGCATCCAAGATTACTCTACCCGACAAAGTTATCATTTAGAATGGAAGGGCAAATCAAGTGATTCCCAGATAAGGTTAAGTTAAAGGAGTTCTTTATCACCAAGCCCGTATTATATGAAATTTTAAAGGGACTTTTCTAAGAAAAAGAAGAAGACCAAAAAGTATGAACAGTAAAATGACAATAAACTCACAATTATCAACAACTGAACCTAAACAAAAACAAAAACAAAAACAAGCAAACAGCTAGAACAGGAACAGAATCATAGAAACGGAGATCAGATGGTAAGAGGAGGGGGAAGAATTGGGGAAAATGTACAGGGAATAAGCAGCATAAATAGTAGGTACAAAATAGGCAGGGAGAGATGAAGAATAGTATAGGAAATGGAGAAGCCAAAGAACTTATATGTTCTATGTCATGACCCATGGACATGAAAAAAAGGCAGGGGAGGGGAATGCAGGGAGATGGGCAGTGGATGGTGGAGGGGAATAAAGGGGAGAAAAAAATGGGACAACCGTAATAGCATAATCAATAAAATATATATTAAAAAATAAAAGTAAATTAAAAATGGATCTGCTTTTTTGAACCAGTGATTTGACTTCTAGGAATATATCTGAAGGAACCCAAAATATTAATTCAAAAAAACATAAGCACTTCTATGTTCATTGCAGCTTTATTTACAATTGCCAACATATGGAAGCAGCCTAGGTGTCCTACTGTAGATGAGTGGATAAAATAACTATGGGATATTTACATATTGGAATACTACTCAGTGGTAAAAAAAAAAAAAAGAAAGAAAATCTTACTATTTGTGACAGCATGGATGGACCTGGAGAACACTATGCCAAGTGAACTAAGCCAGTCAGAGAAAGAAAAATACTATATAGTTTCACTCATGTGTGGAATCTAATAAACACGCTGAACTAACAAGGAAAATGGGGACAGACTTATAGATGGAGAGCAGGGTGACAACTGGAGAGAGGTTAGGGGGTGGAGGGATTCAGCAAAAGGGACATGGACAACAATGTGGTGATTGCTGGCGTAGAGGATATAAGGGGACTAAATAGTAATAGACAAAAATACAATGAAGTTTAAATAAAAAATAAAATAAAATTCTACTTAAATCTAAATAATGTGTGAATAGGGTATTTTCATAGTAGTAAGAGACCCCCAATATTTAATACTTCTGTAGAATCAATAATTGTGTCATGTTGAAGTAAGATGGTATATGTATGCCAGGTTCCTATATCAAATATTGAATTCTACCATAGAGGAACCACAGTATCTTAATTTGTATTCTGCCAGGCCCTGAGGTATGTTATTATTTGAATGCAAGTAATTCATTTGTGAATAGTTGATGAGTGAAAAAAATGAGCAAGTAGGACAGGAAAGGGAACATAGCAAATGAAGAGTGATCTATGAAACAAGTTACAAATGTGGGCAACCAAACTTAACCTTTTTTGGAAACACCATGATCCAGTGTAGAACATGAACTTCAAATTTGTACCAACCAAAGGGCAAAGAGTCGGGGGTATTTGTTCATCAACTCCCATCAATCATTGGTTTATAAATGGTCTGGGGGAGAGTCTATGAATAGCATTCATTTCCTAGGTCGTATAGGATGCCTTAAGTTAGGGTAGAATAGCTCTGGCCAACAGTGAAAGTCCTCAGATGCAGACATGCAATTAGAGAAGATATAAACAGGCACCCGTGACAGGGAATGTGTAGGAATCAATGAGCAATGTGATCTTAGATTCTCAATGAACGAGCCATTCAACACTACTATTATAGTGGGTCAGAGTTTCCTTCAAGCAATCCATTCTCAAAAAAACTAAAGGTGTGGTCTGTTCACAAATAACCAAAGAAATTATGAAATTTGTTTTTATAGGAGAGAAAAGTGGAAAACAGTGTCTCAAAGTGAATCATAGCATACAATTTATACTACATAACACTTAACATAGGGCCACTTAACTGCACGAGACTCTAATATTGACCAAAATTCCCTTAAAAGAGAGATGAATGTTATTTAATTAATTTTATAGTCTTTAAAATCTAAATAATACTTATAGCACAGTTCCCAGTCACATTATTATCACCCATTGACCCAGTGTTTATAGTGTCTTATACACAGGGCAGCCAGCCACATAATATTGTGTTGCAAATGGTGTCCCTGAGTTCAGCCATGCACACAACCTGCATGGACACTCACAATCCTTCTACATACACTTTGTCTCAACAGTATTAATGTAGCCCATTATTTTTCTATGAATAGTTGATAATGTTGTCCTACTGGTTTTGTACTATCAGTGCAATAGATGGGAAGTCAGATGTTACTGTACTTATATATTTCCTTGCTAATAATCTAGTCTCTCTGTATGGAAGCTTGTAAGTTCTCTTTACCCCATGAGTCTGGGTCTCTTTTCCAGGAGCATAGTCTCCTTGTGGTTTAGTATACTTTGGGTGACATTCATTGTTTCTAGGGAATGGTTTGATGGGCTCTAGTTTAGACTGAGTGAGCCTGACCTGCCCATTTTCAAATCACTAGCTTAGAAGTCGTAATGGTCCTATAGTTCCCCTCCAGCAGTAGATTCTCTCCTAAATACTCTTATAAGATAAATATTACAATCTTTGACATTTTCAAAGGAGTTTTAATATTATATGGCTTCACAGCTCTTATGTTTTGAAATAATTGTGCCCTTCTTCATAATCTAAACCTTTTTCCTCTGCCTGTTTGAAGAGAGGGTAGGGGACTTTGCAGAAGAATGGATGGATTGGGCACTTGTATCTCCATCAGTACCAAAGATACTTTCAATAAGTCCTTCCCAATATATGGCAAGGATCATTTTCATCTGAGGCTGATTTGATTAAAAGAAATTTTTAATTCTATTGGCTTCAGTGTGTGCAGTGCAGTGTTGTACTTTAATCCTCAGCCTTGCATACTCCCACCTTGATTACTGCTATGTCCACACATCAGGTTTTCTGTATACATGGTTCTTCCTTACTGCTCAGCCTGGCCTTGCTGAGGATTTTGCAGCAGCCATGGGTAGCAAGATATTACAACTTTGAACAAATTATATGTTTAACTCTTTATAGTTCCTCTAAATTTAGGAGATGGCCAACAAAAAAGTCACTACATGTTTCTTAAAAAACAGTCAATGAAAAAATATTACATGGAAGTTTTTTGCAATTATTTTATTTATGAGAATTATTTCATAGTGACACCAAAATTAACATATGTAGTGTCATGTAATTGCAGACGTAAATTATTTTTACTTCAATAATAATAAACATGTAAGAGATTATAAGCAGAGTGGTAACAATGCAAATTCTGAGCTTCTGCTTTTTTAAATTTGTAAAGATAAATATAGTAAAATTCAAATATTAGAGGGGATATACTCTGAAATCTTCCAAATTCTGGAAATTCTTTAATACCCACATTGCCTATGTTTTTCTTGATAAAAAGCACTTCATATTTTCATATATTTGAGTGTACTTTTATCTAATAGTCCACTTTATTTTATCCTCACATTACTCTCAATAAAACCCACTAATATCTTATATTCTACATTAAAAAAAATCTTCACTATAAAGGAACTTCTCTCTTTAGTGATAGTCTCCTCCAAGAAGTCATTTTACCAGAGTTCCGAAACTATTGAGAAACAACAAGAATTTTGATAAGGAAGCCCTGGACAATCGCCCTGGCTCGGTCATGCCAGCCTCAAGCAAAGAAGCATGCAAATATTTGCAACAGTAAAGTGACAAACTACTCTGTCTAATGTAGATGAATTTTTAAAAAGTCAAAAATTGCAAATTTTAAATGCTTAATTGTAAAAAGCGGGTCTTATTTTTTATGGGGAATTTAGTTTTATGTGATAGAAAGCTCTTCCACTGAAACAAAAATCCATTGAAGCTGCCTTTCATCATCACACAGAACTCACAAACTACCATAGACTAGCCCTCGGTTAAAATTATAAAGACAGGGCTGGCTCGTGTTATCTCCAGAGGTCTTGTATTGTGCAAAGTTTGAAAAGAACAGTTTTGAAATTTGCTTTTAAAACTGTTTATTTGTTTATTGTTCTCTTCAAGGCACCTATAACCTCTTTATTCCTCAGACTGTAAATAAAAGGGTTCAGGAGAGGAATTATGATTGTGTAAAATAAAGAATACATTTTATCCTGATTTTCAGTGAGGTCAGACCCAGGACACACATACATGAAGAATAGAGTGCCATAGAACAAGGAAACAGAGAGCAGGTGGGCACTGCATGTAGAAAAGGCTTTGCTTCTGCCCTTTTCAAACTTCATTTTTAGGATGACAAAGAGGACATGAGTGTAAGAGACTATAATGGTCATAAAGGTGAAAAATTGTATAAACACAGAAAATATAAAAAGCAGGAGCATATTAACTCCAGGGTCAGTACAAGAAATTTTAAACAGTTGTAAAATTTCACAGTAGAAATAATGTATTACATTGGACTTGCAGAAAGTTAATCTAAGTAATAAACCGATATGCAGCATGGGGTGAAGAAATCCAATAATATATGAAACACCTAATAACTGAATGCAGTGGATGTTGGACATCACCACTGGATAAAGCAAGGGGTTACAGAGGGCTACATAGCGGTCGTAGGCCATCACTGCCAGGAGAAAACATTCTGTGTTTGCACTGGAAGCAAAAATATAAAATTGGGTGATGCACTCAACCAGGGATATTATATGATTCCTTGACAAAAAATGAATTAACATCTTGGGAGTCACAGATGATGAAGAACAAGCATCTGCAAAGGCTAAACTGCCAAGGAGTAAGTACATAGGTGTGTGAAGATGGGGGTCTTTCCAGATGAGAAAAATGAGACCAAGGTTGCCCATGATGGTGGTTAGATAAATGACCAAGAACACCAGGAACAGGGGGACCTGAAGCGCTGGAAGATCTGTAAGTCCCGTGAGAACAAACTCTGTCACCTGTGTTTTGTTTACCTCCATCATATTCACTCAGGCTGATCACTGCATTGAAAGAATAAGTGAAGAACACAGCTATAAAATACCATAAAATTAGCATTTTGTTTGGAAAAAAACACATCTTCCTTGTTTATGCATCTCCTATAATCAGAACATTTACCTTACTCTTGAGTAAAAATATTTACAAACATAAGTACTTGGGAAACTGGTCCTAAAAGTTAGGCAAAATGTATATATTGAATGTAAAGGTTTTATTGCCTAAGAGAAGTTGGCTTATTTTTTATATGGAAAATAGATTGCTATTTAATAATCATCTTCTAATTTTGAAAAATCTTTGAAAATGGAAATAAAATTAAGCTTTTTAAATATGCTAAAGATTAATTATCAAAACTAATAATACACATTCCAAATCATACAGCATCTCTCTTCAAGTTAGGAACAGATTGAAATGCTCACTCTGAGCATTATTACAAAGTATTAAAAATTTTAATATAGCTAAGGTATTAATTAAAATGAAGTAATACATGTATAATAAAGGTATAAAATATCATAAAACTTGTAAGAGAAAAATTTGTATTTCTTATATTGTTATAATTAACAAATAAGGCTATGATTTTATTAATTATCAGATGGATGATGACTATATAAACAATCAGATTTTTCTATGCAAACAATAACCAAAAGAAAAGAGAAATAAAGAAAAATGTATCCACTTTATTAGCCATAACAGTTTCAAATACCTTGAAATAATTTTTAAAATATTTAAGACCTATATAAAGAAAATTACAAAAACTAACCCAAGGGCACTATATAATTTCTGAAGAAATACACAGCCACATGTGTTCTTAGATAAGAAGACAGTATTACAAATATGTCAGTAGAGATGAAGTTAATTTCAATTAGAATCCTAATCACTTTTTAATGTAGTAAGCATGAGCATAAAATTCATGTAAAATAAAATTATTTTGAGGAAACAAGGAAAATATAAACAGTAAGAAAGTCAAGTGTGCAGCAGGAAGTGTTAACACACAAAGCTATTCAACAGAATATGATATGGCGTGGAAACAGGAAAATATAATGGTGAAACTACATAAAGACTACAAACACAAATTCAAGTTATATAATTGAATTTAATATATTACATGGATGATTATTCAGTTCAGAAAAGTGATGATTTATTCAACAAATAGTATGGTTGTATTTGTTTATATATCTGGAAATAAAGAAAGAATAGATCCCTTTCCTGTGCTTTTGTTTAATAAGCTGCTGGATCAAGGACTTAAAGTAACAAATTTAAAAACAAGCAATTAAAACATTCTAAGAAAATTCAGGAAATAGGTATAAATATATTACAAAAATCTTTGACTAATATAGGAAACTCATAAATTACAAAAAAATAGATATATTAAACCTAATTTTTAACTGCAAGAAAATGGTGTGTGTATCAAGTCTCTAATCAGGAAAAGATGAATAAAACTTTGGAAGAAATACGTATAATAAATAGGACAGGTAAAATATGAGTACCTATCACAAACAAATACATATTACAAATTGATATGAAAACTCAAATAATTCAATAAGAGAATGAATATGAAATTGAATGGGCAAGTCACAGAACAACGTGTCAACATGTTTAATAAATGTAGGAAAAAATACTTACCTTCCTGAGTACTCAGGATATGCAAATAATATAACAATGAAAAATCATTTTTCTTTCCTCAGATTAGCAAAATTTACTGCTTATGGAAATTAGGAAAAGTCCACTCTTGCACTTATTGATGAAAATGTAAATTATTAAACCTTTTAAAAACAATTTGTCATTATCTTTTAAAAATAGACTTCTCACCAAGATGGAGGCATAGGTAGATACACTTTGCTTCCTTGCACAACCAAAAGAAAGACAGCAAATTTAAAAACAAAACAATAACTAGAACTGCCAGAAAAATCGAACCATGGGAGAGGCCGTGGCTGGCTGACTGGGTAGTCCCACATTTCTGGGTGGATAAACCAGGAGGAATAGCTGGGGAGCGAGACAGACCTCACAATCCAGGGTTCCAGTGTGGGAAAAGAAAGCCTCAAAATCTCTGGCTGTAAAAACTTGTAGGGGAGAAACTCCCAGCCTCACAGGAGAGTTTGTTGGAGAGACCCACAGGGTCCTAGAACGTACAAACCCACCCACCCGAGAATTAACACCAGAAGGGCCCAGTTTGCTCGTTGTTAGTAGGGGAAGTGACTGAAAGCCAGCCGAGAGCTAAGCAAGTGGCATTGTTCCCTCTCAGAACCCTCCCCCACATACAGAGTCACAATGCAGTGACCTGAGTTGCCCTGCCATGGTCAATACTTAAGGCTCCACCCCTCCCAACATAACAGTCAGCTGAGACAAAGAAATATGGCCCAAATGAAAGAACAGATCAAAGCTCCAAAAATAGAACTTAGTGATAAAGAGATAGCCAACCTATCAGATGTACAGTTCAAAACACTGGTAATCTGGATGCTCACTGAATTGGTTGAGTATGGTTGCAAAATGGAGGAAAAAGTGAAGGCTATGCACAGTGAAATAAAGAAACATATACAGGGAACCAATAGTGCAGGGAAGGAAATCGGGACTCGAATCAACAATTGGGAGCAGAAGGAAGAGATGAACATTCAATCAGAACAGAATGAAGAAACAAGAATGTAAGAAAATGAGAAGAGGCTTAGGAAATTCTAGGACAAATTTAAACATTCCAACATCTGAATCATAGGGGTGCCAGAGGGAGAAGAGAAACAGCAAGAAATTGAAAACTTATCTGAACAAATAATGAAGGAGAATGTCCCCAATCTGGCAAAGGAAATAGACTTCCAGGAGATCCAGGAAGCTCAGAGAGTCCCAAAGAAATTGGATCCAAGGAAGCACACACCAAGGTACATTGTGATTAAGTTACCCAAGAGGAAAGATAAGGAGAGAGTCTTAAAAGCAGCAAGGGAAAAGGAGACAGTTACCTACAAAGGAGTTCCCATAAGACTATGAGCTGATTTCTCAAAAGAAACCTTGCAGGCAAGAAGGGGCTGGTGAGAAGTATTCAAAATCATGAAAGGCAAGGACTTACATCCAAGATTACTCTATCCAGCAAAGCTATCATTTAGAATGGAAGGGCAGATCAAGTGCTTCCCAGATAAGGTCAAGTTAAAGGAGTTCATCATCACCAAGTTCATATTATATGGAATGTTAAAGGGACTTATCTAAGAAAAAGAAGATCAAAAAGTATGAATAGTAAAATGACAACAAACTCACAACTATGAACAACTGAACATAAAAAAAAACAACTGAGCAAAGAACTAGAACAAGAACATAATCATAGAAATGGAGATCAGAAGGGAGGTGGAGGGCAGAGAATGGGGGAAAAGATACAGAGAATAAGCATAAATGGTAGGCACAAAATAGACAGGGGGAGGTTAAAAAAAGTATAGGAAATGGAGAAGCCAAAGAACTTATATGTAAAACCCGTGGACATATACTAAGAGGGGTTGGGAATGCTGGCAAGATGGGGGGTGCAGTGTGGAAGGGAATAAAAAGGGAGAAAACATGAGACAACTGTAATAGCATAATCAATGAAATATATATTAAAAAATAAAATAAAATAAAATAAAAAAATAAAAATACTCTTCGACACAGCAACCTACATTTGTAATCCATTCTATAGCAGTAATGTAGCACTTCATAGGGAGAAAAGTCTACTGCAGTGGTGTTCATGTGGCAAAAGAATGGAAATAACATGAAAACTAATCAAGATGAATCAATACTTGAACAAATCCTGGTGAACTTATCAATGTTAAGGAAGTCATTCAAAAATGAGTTATTGTTCTACCAGTTGACTCAAAAAAGTATTCACAACTGTTATTAGGAAAGTGAGAGAAGACATAGAGAAATATATATGAAAGCATCACATTAAACAAACAGAAAATGAAGTCTTGAAATTCTTATTCTATGCATATCTATTAATATATGCACACATATATTTGCATATAAACATACAAACATGAAAACTGTATAACATGTAGACTCCAAGTTAATGTTTATTGTCTTGGTGTAGGTGAGAGGAAAGGATAAAAAAGAAGAGAGAGTTAAATAGGCCCCAAAAGAGGTTTTCTGGTAAAAACAAAATATATGTTATTATCTTATTTATACAATTATATATATTTATATGTAGAAAGAAATATTTAAGGGTAGTTTTAAGATTGTTAATAGTGAGAAGAGAAAAAGAGAAACACTAACAATGCTATTATTACATTTAGTAGTTGGCAATAAACTTTTTAATGAAAATGGAGACATTATAATATTTTGGTAAAGGTGTATTTTAAATTCAGAATTCTTTTGGATTATGTAGCATAGGCTTTTGAATATTTTCAATGATATCTGACTTTGACTATTGGGAGTGATTTTTTTTTTTCTTTCTGTCTGCTTTTTTCTTTTCTTTGACTAGGCGAAAACATTTTGTAAATAAATATAGTTAGGTATGCAGTACAGTAAGTATTTTATGATTTTCTTCATATTTAAGTACCATTTTTGTGATATATTAGTAAACATGTTATAATTTTTGTCAATATTACAGATGGAATATTTGATGTGGTGTTTAAATAATTTGATTTTGTTCTATGACTTATAATTTTTTCTAAAAGTAAATCCAAAAGAAAAAATCCAAAGGTATTTGGAAGTGAATGCAGACTCTTAGATTACCTAGGTAGTTTTTCTCCTATAATTTGGTGTGTAAGTTCAGTGGTTTCTCCAAATAAAATAAATAACACAATTTTATACACATACTTTTTATTGATTTAAAGCCATTAAAAATATCTATTTTTAAAAACTGGATGTGTTTAACCTTAAAACGGAAGCAAAGGCAATATTTTTCTTAATGGCTCACTATTAACAAAATTGTAAGCTATTGTCCATCTTTACTGAGAATTGAACAAGAAAAACTAGCTCTAAAAATTTATCTTTTAAATTACCTTATATACCACCCTGACTGGTGTAGCTCAGTTGTTGGGAGTTGTCCTGTAGAAGAAAAGGTTCCAGTTCGATTCCTGGTGGGGGCACATGCCTGGGTTTCGGGTTCAGTCCCCATTTAGGGCATGTACGTGGGACAGTCAACTGATGTTTCTCTCATCGATGTTGCTCTCACTGTCTTTCTCCCTCTCTCTAAAAATTAATAAATAAAATCATTTAAAATGTTCTATTTATACCCATAAGAAGCTCTGGAAGCACAACAGAAGAACACCGAGTTATGTATCTCTGCTGGCAATTGACCTTGTTGGACACTGAAGCCAATCATTTATAATAGTTTTCAAAGTAAGGAGGTTTTGTCCTGTGTGAGCCTACCTAGACTTGTTGCCAACTTTAAACCTATGATTGATAAAACTAATTTTCATAATTAGATCACGGGCCATTAAGCATTTGGGATCTTTTCCCTTAAGATATATACCAAAAAGAGGGGACCAAAAAAGAGAATATTCTTCTGGAGGGTTGGCCCCTTGTAGTACAGGCATCCACTGCTGGGTGAGCATTCTAGAAACCCATCTGTATCAGTGCACTAGTTGGCAGTGGTGTGAGAGGCTACATTCAGCTTCAGTGAAATTTTTTTGAAGACTCTTCTAATGCATTGCCCATTTCATGGTGGGTGATTTCCAAGCAAACCTGCCTGCACCTCGCTGAGTGTTCACCAGTTTTTGATCAAAAATGGCATTAATCCTATGCCTCCCCCATTCACCCAATCTCACTCCCAGCAACTTTTTTTTTTTGTTTTCCAGATGAAAAAAAGTCCTCAAAGGGAAATGTTTTGCTGATGTGGAACAAATGAAACAAAAAATGGGAGAAGCACTAAAAGGCATCAAAATTAATGAGTTCAAAACTGTTTTGAGCAGTGGGAAAAATGTCTTGATAGGTGGGTACTTTGGAGAGTACTTTGAAGGTGACTGAAGTTTAAACATGTAAAAGTAAATATACAATTGTTTAAAAATAAACGCCAGGCTCTTTTGGGTGTCTATATATGTATATAAACACACACACACAAACAAACATGTACATCTCACCACGCATTTTAAAGAGCCTAAGAAAATTATCATTGGTGACTTTAACTTTTCATGATTCCATGAATAAATTAAGGAAGTCTGAGCAGCATAGTTTAGTTGTCATATCCTGAAAAAGAAAATTTTCCGTACCATGAAAAATATCTCTGAAACTTTTGAGTCATTATCATCTTTTCCATTTGTCTCATTCTTCTCTTATTTCAAATTTATCATTAAAAAGAACTCTTATACATGTCTTCTCAACAGTGAAACATCTAGTATTTGTGACAGGCATCAAGAGTTTTCTATCCTGATCCAATCTATGTATTTTTTTAAAAGGAGAATTTTAACTTTTTATTTTATATTATACAATATATCTTTGGGCTTACCTCTGTCATCTCTCTTTTACATATTGTCCTTTACTTTCCCCTGTTGTTTCCTTTGTTTAACATTTTTGCCTTGCCATCTATTTTTTTCCTATTTCCACTTCATTAATCATTAATTTGGAAGACTATATATCAGGTTTTTATTTAGAGCAAACTAAATAAAATTATTTGCAAATGAAATGTTTTAACTTAAGTTTGTAAATTCATCAACTTTAGAAATAAAACAATAATATTTATGAACCCCCCCATCCAAAAATAAATTTACTATCCTGAAGTAGAAACAGAAAA
Organism: Pteronotus mesoamericanus; assembly: GCF_021234165.1. Taxonomy (NCBI): domain Eukaryota; kingdom Metazoa; phylum Chordata; class Mammalia; order Chiroptera; family Mormoopidae; genus Pteronotus; species Pteronotus mesoamericanus. Next base: position 12,378,858 of record NW_026555157.1, on the reverse strand, counting down.
TCTCATAGTGTTGCAAGGATTTTCATTACTTACTGGACATTTTATTATCAAATAGGCAAACTGAAAAAGTACAAATAACTAAAATTAGATAGATTTTTATATTCTCACTCAGTTTCTCTAAATATTTGGGAGACTGAGAAAATGGTTGATTTTTGAAATAAAGGCATTGGGCTTTCAAAGTAAAAAAAAAAAAAAAAAATGTATACTTTCCCCTACCATACCCTACACTAGAGCCAGAGTCATCTTCATCAATTGCCAAATGATGAGGCCCCCATTGCTCTCACATCCACGGCTGCATCTCCTCTTAAAAGCCTTATATGAAGAAACGTGGAAGTTGCAGAATGAAGCAGTATTTTCTTGTGCAAAGATTTTTCTTAGAAACCTCAACTGCAGGGACATATTTATACATATTCTTTCAAATCTATTCTTAAAAAAGTGAAAAGAACCTTAGAATTCCCTCAATGAAAATTACTGAAGTATCCCCTACAGGATGAAGGCAAAGTTGTTCTGGGCATTGTGAGTTAATCAATGATCACCCCAGACACTCCCAGGCAATTAGAACCACAATTTGTGTCATTACGGTTCACTATGAGGGCAACTTTACAAACTGCTTCTGATGAGTTTTAGGACATATTCATTTCCTTTATCTTATTGCTCCTGATGTTGCTACATTCTAAACACCTTCTAGGGTAAGTGGAGGCCGTCTGGCTCCCTCACCCAGATGCATGGGTAACTGGAGAGAGCAGCTTCTCACAACCTTGAAGGAGTCTAATAAAGCAGTGTTCTCATGCCTTGAGCCCTGGTTCAATAAACTGCCCCGTAGCCTTGATTAGGCTCACATGCACAGCTCATGCTAGGTTATTTACTTTCTGGCCTGCGCTCTGCTTTGTTTGGGGCTAGTACTTAAGGGCTAGGAGCTTTGGACAAGGGAGGGAGTTGGGCGCTGGCAGAGACACGGGCTTATGTCCTGTGTGCCTCTCCTGAATAAAGGCATGTCAAGCATCCCCACGGCTCCACATATCTTCTTCCGTCTACCTGAGTCTCGAGTGAACCTGTCCAGCCTAGGGAGGCTGCAACACACACCTAATAGTTTTTTTAAACATTTCAAGATTCATCAGATTCAACATGTCCAAAACCAAATTTAGAATCTTTTCAAGTCCCATCACTAAACCTGTACCACATCCTGTCTTCTCATTCTCCATTAATGTCATTACCATCTACTCCATTTTTAAAGATAGAAGTTTCCAAATATGAAAATGAAAAACAAGAATTAAGAGCTTGTCCTTTTCAGTGCCTTAGATGTAGAATATAACAGCAGAATCTGTTCTTGGTACAAGTTAATAAAACTGCAAATTTCTGATAAATGTGAAAACTTATGACAACTCCTTCGCATTGTAAATGCTTCCTCTGAGAGATACTTGTGGTGTAGTAATTAAGTGAAATTCACGCAGTGAAAAGGACAAGTATGCTGTCTGTGGGGAGCTCTATGGTTTATTTAATACTGAAGGCTCTGTGGTTTCTTGTCACACCAGTAACTCTTAAACATTGCATTATATTTTACACTCTGGCATAAAGATTTTCTTATCCAGTCCAGCTGGAAGCTTTCTTATTTCCACTCTCCCTCAGAGTAGTCTGGCCCTTTCCTAACACTGTCTTACTGAGGCGGTGCTCAGTGTCTCCATCCTGACTTCTGACTTTTGCTGCAATTGACTTGTTCCACCATTTCTCACAACAAAGATGCTGAGCGTAATGACTGCAGCAGACTCTTGAACTCTGATAATTGATGGTGTCTCTTCTTCCCAGGTGGAGGTTTGTGAAATATAGACATGTTAATATGAGCATTGAAATGATAAGGAATTGCCTCTGATAATTCTGTAATATTAACACTACTTACTTGTAAAAAATGAAGATATTTGGCTAGAGAATCCTCTTCTTTACAAGTCTACTCTCCAGTGGGACTGAAATTCTAAGGAATTTTTGCTTATTTATATCTGGAAGCATTTACAAAGATCATGGAAATAGAATAGTAGGGAGAGAAAGAAAATATCCCTTTCAACTTGATTTATCTGTAACTCAGGTTTTTTTTTCTTTTTCTTTTACTTTTAGCATAATACAGAGGTAGAAATTTATACCCATGTAAGATGTAGCCTTATTCCCAAATATACTAAGGAAATAAATTATCCTCCTGAATGTCTCACTAGTGTTCAGTATTCAGAGATTTTAATGCTTTTCTCTAAAGCTTGCATCAGTGAGAAAGTAACACAGCAGCAACTTATAGATTTTATTCTCCTCTCTATAGCTAGAACTTCAATTAATATTTAATATATAGACATAAATTAAAATATCCTAAAGTGTTTCTGTTAAATTGCTGTAATTTTATCTCAATCCAATAAGAGGTTCCAATGAAATCAGGTAGCCAGTCTTCTATCCATAGGACATTTTTTGGTTTTGTTTTTGTTGTTTTGTGTTTAATGGTGAAATTCATTGAAACTATTGGTTTGGGGATGGTGTGTGGTGGTAGAAGATTTATTTTTAATTTCTTACCTAATTTGCCTTTTTCTCATATTTTATAGTATGGCTAAAGAATTATGATTCTTTAGTTCATTGATTATGTTGTTTAATACTCTGTGTGCATGTATATATATTAGATCATGCATTCTAATCTATTTCAGCTCTTATCAAGTCACTCCGTTCAAAAAATGATGAGACCCTGTTGCAATTTGAACAAAGCCCTAAATCTTCAGTTAGTCATTTAAAACTTCTCCAAACTTTGTTTTCAACTTACCTTTTCAGGTTTATCTCCAAAATTTACACAAGGCACAGCTATAAAATGTGCTCAGGTTTCTCAGGATATTGAAGAATCTCTACTATCCTATTTGTATTTCAATGCTCATAACAATATATTCCATGTCAAATGTTCACTGTCTACATACAATGAACAATTCCATGTCAAATGTTCATTATCTATACTGCTGTTATGGCCAAGGTGTAGGTAGGTAACACTTCTTCACACAACCAAAAGAAGGATAACAGCCAATTTAGAAACAAAAAAACAACAAAAAAATACAACATGCCAGAAAATCAAACTGCATGGAAGTCCGACAACCAAGGAGTTAAAAAAGAAACATTCACCCAGACTGGTAGAAGAGGCAGAGATGGGTAGCCAGGGCAGAGAGGACCGACAGCAGGTGGCAGCTGGCAGACCGGGTGGGCAAGGCAGCAGCTGCCTGACCAGGATATCCCACATTTGGTGTGGATAAGCTGGGAGGAACAACTGGGGAGCGAAACAAACTGCACAACTCAGGGTTCCAGTGGGGGAAAAGGAAGCCTCAAAACTTCTGACTGTAAAAACATGTGGGGAAGAAACTCCCAGCATCATAGGAGAGGCTGTTGGAGAGGACCACGGGATCCTACAATGCACAAAGCTCACTCACTTGGGAATCAGCACCCAAAAGGGCACAACCTGCTTGTGGGAAGTGAGGGAAGTGATGGAAAGTGGGGCAAGAGCCAAGCAAGTGACATCGTTACCTCTCTGACCCCACCTCCACATACAGTGTCACAACACAGTAAAGTGGGTGCCCCCACCTGGTGAATACCTAGGGCTCCACCTCTCCCAACATAACAGTCAGCTGAGACAAAGAAATATGGCCCAAATGAAAGAACAGATCAAAGCTCCAAAAATAGAACTTAGTGATAAAGAGATAGCCAACCTATCAGATGCACAGTTCAAAACACTGGTAATCTGGATGCTCACTGAATTGGTTGAGCATGGTTGCAAAATGGAGGAATAAGTGAAGGCTATGCACAGTGAAATAAAGAAACATATACAGGGAACCAATAGTGCAGGGAAGGAAATCGGGACTCGAATCAACAATTGGGAGCAGAAGGAAGAGATGAACATTCAATCAGAACAGAATGAAGAAACAAGAATGTAAGAAAATGAGAAGAGGCTTAGGAAATTCTAGGACAAATTTAAACATTCCAACATCTGAATCATAGGGGTGCCAGAGGGAGAAGAGAAACAGCAGAAATTGAAATCTTATCTGAACAAATAATGAAGGAGAATGTCCCCAATCTGGCAAAGGAAATAGACTTCCAGGAGATCCAGGAAGCTCAGAGAGTCCCAAAGAAATTGGATCCAAGGAAGCACACACCAAGGTACATCGTGATTAAGTTACCCAAGAGGAAAGATAAGGAGAGAGTCTTAAAAGCAGCAAGGGAAAAGGAGACAGTTACCTACAAAGGAGTTCCCATAAAACTATGAGCTGATTTCTCAAAAGAAACCTTGCAGGTAAGAAGGGGCTGGCGAGAAGTATTCAAAATCATGAAAGGCAAGGACTTACATCCAAGATTACTCTATCCAGCAAAGCTATCATTTAGAATGGAAGGGCAAATCAAGTGCTTCCCAGATAAGGTCAAGTTAAAGGAGTTCTTTATCACCAAGCCCGTATTATATGAAATGTTAAAGGGACCTTTCTAAGAAAAAGATCAAAAAGTATAACAGCAATATGACAAAAAACTCACAATTATACCTAAAAACTGAACCCAAAAAAGAAAACTAAAAAAGAAAAACTAAAACTAAGCAAACAACTAGAACAGGAACAAAATCAGAAATGGAGATCACATGGAGGATTATCAGTGGGGAGGAGGAGGGGGAGAATGTGGGAAAAAGGTACAGGTAATAAGAACCATAAATGGTAGGCACAAAATGGACTAGAGGAGGTTAAAGAGAGTATAGGAAATGAAGAAGCCAAAGAACTTATATGTACGACCCATGGACATCAACTAAGGAGTGGGGGTAATGCTGGAAGGAGGGGGTGCAGGGTGGAGGGAGATAAAGGGGAGAAAAATGGGACAACTGTAATGGCATAATCAATAAAATGTACTTAAGAAATATGCATGCACCTATATACATATGCATATGTATATACACAATTACACAATTGTGTAATTGTAGCATACACAATTACATTACAAATGAGCAATATTTCCCTTGGTATGCGAGATACTGGATGTGTTCCATCAATTTATATTGTAAGACTACCTTGATTTGGAATTTTTCTGGCCCATACAGGAAATTCAGTACAGTGTCCTTGAGTAGCTAGCATTATTAATATTATAGCTTCAGATATTCTTAACCAAACATGGTACTCATAATGATATAAAGTCATATTTCCCGTCACCTGACCCCATGCATTATCAGGCATAGGATAGATGCACATGAAAATGGCAGTCACAGAAACAAACAACAGAGAAAAATGGAAGGCCTGTAGCTTGTAAGGTCTTGGATCATGTGACTTCTCATATAATCTGCTGTCACCAAAGTGGTAATCTCTGGTACTAAAAACTCTACACCTGCATGCACAGACTTGCTTTATTCTTAGTGAGGGCAGTAGGTGTAGGAGGCTCCTAGAGTCTCAGGCTATTCTTCAGTTCAAACTAACTTGCGTAAAGAATTTTCTGCAAAATTGTATGTTAAGCAATACAGAAAGACTAGATATTGTCATCTAAAAATCATGTATCAGGAAAGAAATGCTATAGCAGAAACAGAAAAAATATTGCTCATTTATTTAGACAAATATTTTTGTTTTATTTATCACTAAAATACAAGCATATTAATAAGAACTTTAGAAGGCATACAATAGATACCATGTTGGACAGAAAAAAGTTAAAAGAAGGTAGGAAGGTACAATTAAGTTTTAATTTAATCAGTCCCTCTCAAATGAGACACCAATGTTAGAAGATTTTGGAAAGAATGAAAAATCTCAGATGTTTTCTAATTACTTAAAACTACATTCTATAGTCATAGTACTTCTAATAACAATTATAATTGATATGTCAAAATAAAAATGGAAATTCATTCATACAAGAAATGTTTATTTCTGTGTATTGTGAAAATTATTGGTAAATATTTGTCTAAATAGTTGTCTATATATTTAGGCATTTCAATATCAGAGGAGAAGTTACTTGTTCAAAATTACTTTTATGTTTTTACTTTTTTATCCTTACTCTAGGACATGATTATTGATTTAATAGAGGGGGAAAGAGGGCGGGAGAGAGGGGGAGAGAAACATCAATCAGTTGTCTTCATACACACCCTGACTGGGGATTGAACCTGTGATTTTTCTATTTTTGGGACGATGCTCCAACCAACTGAGGCACACTGAGCAGGATAAACTGACTTTTAAAAGTGACTGTAATTATCTGTAAATGCTTGAAGAGGCTGTAAATGGTCACTTTTGTTATTAAAACATATTAACTTATTTTTTAATCACAATTTTTTTTGTGTATAAAATACTGTTGCAAAGCAACTTGTTCAGGGATCATAAAGTTGAAAAATGGTTTGGTTTTATGGAAAATTTACAAAAGACTTACAGAAGCCTCTTTCTTTATGGGTGATTCAAATAGTTTTCAAAAAGGGCTATTATTGCAGTAAGAGCTTTCATGTGTTTACTCACCCCATGATTATCCACAGAGGTGATAATATAGTAGCAGATGAAACTGAAATAGTCCTCTACTTTTGACTATAGATAAAAAAAATCATACACTCTGATAAATTAGTTGAGTGTTTAAAGACTTAATAATCATAACTACATTGTTGTAGTATAGTCATATAAAGTTTGCATCTTTTCCATTTTTCGATAAAAAATTTATTGAGTAATATCAATGTTCATGACACCTATAAGGTGTTGTGATCTATTTAAATAGAAATTTGTTAAATACCAAGAAAATTTAATTTAAGAAATATATATATTTTTATCATTTATTAGTCCATCTAAAATGTTTCTTTTACTGTGTAAAAAGAGATTTAGCAAGGATTTATAACAATATACAACAAAGAATTCATTTTGCCCTGTTTTCATCTGGGCCAGATTCAAGACTCACATATCTGAAAAAAGAAAAGAGCATTATAATAGAAGGAGGGAACAGTGAGCATTTAGGCACTGTCGTGGAAAAGGCATTACTCCTGCCTTCTTCATAATTCCTTCTCAGTATTGCAAAGAAGACATGAGGGTAAGTGATAATGTCACTCATCAATGTGAAGTTTGAGTAAAGATTAAGAAAATAAAAAGAATCAATGCATTAATAGATTCAACTGTTTGGAAATTTTATATGGCAGTAAGATTTCACATTAGAATGATGTTTTATGTTGGACCAACAGAACGTTAAAATAGAAATCTCACATGACAATGAGAGGCAGAAAGCCAAAAACATGTGTAACACTCAAGAGCTAATTCAGTTCAGAAGAATATTCATAATATCACAAAATATTAATACCCACAATATCAACAACAATAAAAACTAAAAATAAATGAATTCAATTCTCGATATAAAAGCTAGAAGAAAACAAAATATTGTAAGAAAAGAAAGCAGATGGAAAAAATTAAAGATAGGGGAAATTAATGAATTAGATAATAGCAAAGAAAGTTAGATGTAATTAAAAAATTATAAGATGATTCTTTTAAAACATACATAAAAAATAAAATTACTAGTTAACCTAAATTTTTAAAGCGAGAACCTCCCCAAAATGTAAAAAGGGAAATAACTTTCTAAACCAAATAAATTTTAAAGATTGTGATAGCTTTTTCCAATTCTAGACAAATAAACCACTTGCATTTATATTCCAGTCTCAGTCACTGACAAGTATTAAATAAAATTTGGGGGAGTAGTCCCTTGTAGATAACAAACTTTCAAAAACTAATGTTCAAATAAAAAGGAATTACAGTATCTTTAAAGAAATCAACTATGGAAGATGTGAGTCACTAAAACTGAAGTTGCAATTTCAACTAGACTGACATCCAAGAAAACATTGTGTGAAGCTGGGTTCCTTCACCCAGTGCTCGCCGACCACTCTGACCACTAGCCCTCTGGCAAAAGGGCAGAGCCATGGCTCATCTGCAAGACCTGAGGACTTGTTAATGCGAAGGGTAAAAAGAGAAACAATTTGAAATTTCCCTTGGGAACAGTCTACTTCTTTGCAACTCTTCTCAAGGCACCTATCACTTCTTTATTTCTCAAGCTGTAAATAAATGGGTTTAGCAGTGGAATTATAATTGTGTAAAATAAGGAATATATTTTGTCCTGATCTTCTGCTAGGCCAGATGCAGGACGCACATACATGAAGATGAGAGTGCCGTAGTACAATGAGACAGAGAGCAGGTGGGCACTGCATGTGCAGAAGGCTTTGCTTTTGCCCTTTCCAGACTTTTTTTTCAGAATGTCAAAGAGCACACGAGTATAAGAGATTATGATGGCCATTAAAGTGGATATTTGTATAAAAGCTGCAAAAATAAATGTCATTAATGCATTAATAGATGGGTCATTGCATGCAATTTTGAACAGTTGTAAAATTTCACAGTAGAAATAATCTATTATGTTAGACCTGCAGAAAGTTAATCTTAATAACAAGCTCACGTGAATCAGGGGATGTATAATACCAATTGCATATGCAATACTTACCAGTCTAGTGCAGAGTCTGTTGGACATCACCACTGGATAAAGCAAGGGGTTACATATGGCTACATAGCGGTCATAGGCCATTACTACCAGTAGGAAACATTCTGTAGTTGCACTGGAAGCAAAAAAATAAAATTGGGTGATGCACTCAGCTAGGGATATTATTGCAGTCTTATCTAAGAAATTGACCAGCATCCTGGGAGTTACAGAAGTTGAAGTGCAAGCATCTGCAAAAGCTAAACCACCGAGGAACAAGTACATGGGTGTGTGAAGATGGGCATCCTTCCAAATAAGAGCCATCAGTCCAAGGTTGCCCACCATGGTGGTGAGGTAGATAACTAAGAACACGAGGAAGAAGAGGACCTCCAGCCATGGTTGCTCTGTAAGTCCTGTGAGAACAAACTCAGTCACCAGAGTCTTGTTTCCTCCTGACATATCCACATTTGATCACTGTAATGAGAAACTATGTGACAAAAATGGCTAAAAGTGACACAAAGTAGTGGTATTTTATTTGCAAATTAAGTTATACCTCCATGTTATTTTCCATTTAATTAGTGGTTTTGATGGCTTAATTTTCATCTTGTAGTAAACTTGTTTACAAATTCTGTGTTTAGGTATCTGACACTAAAATTGGAAAGTAACTGAAATAAATGCAACTATTTGAGCCAATATTAAAACCATGTGAAAAACTATTGTGTGTGGAAGAGATGTAATTGCAAAACCGTTATACATGGAAGAGAACTAGACTAATAATTTAGGCATAACCACATACTTTTTATTACAGAGACAAAGAGAAATCACAGAAATGTGTTGGGCAAATATGTGTAACATATTTGGCATACATATGGTAAATTATAAAACACACACACACAAAACCTCTTACAACTAAGTGAAAACAAGTTAACACAATGAAACAAATGGGCAAAAAATATGAAAGGATATATTTATAGAAGAGTAAGTTAATGTGACCAATAAGTATATGAAACAATGCTTATCCTCCTTAATAATCAGGAATATTATTTAAATTGATGAATCATTTTTACTTATCAGATAAACAAAATGAGAAATAATATCTGCTGATGACAGGAAAATAAGAAAAGAAGAATTTTTAATTTAAGTGGTAAAATATAAATTATAACAGCTTTTTAAGTCTATCATCTGCCAAAATTAAAAATTTATATGAACTTTGATCTACCATCTTACACTTGTCTGTATATTCTAGAAATAATATCATTCATATACAAGAATAAAATACAAAGATTATTTAATAAAGCATTGTTTGTGAGAGTGAAACCTGGAAACAGAACACAAATGCAAAATGGTTGAATAAATTTTGATATTGTCTTACTGTGGAGATTAGTCAAACATAAAAAAATGTATTTGAGCTGTACCAATTAATGATGGAAGGATATTATCAATGTATTATTAAGTGAGGGAATCAAATTATAGAGAACTTTAAATTTTATGGTCCCATTTTCATAATTTTCAAATATTTTGTTTATAAATATAAATAAATATGATGCAATGAGCATGGGTAAGGTTGTAGAATAATACATTAAGTTGCTAACATTGGTTTTCTTGTTCAGGAGTAGATGTAGTGGTAGGAATAGTAAAAGCAGAGGAGAGAAAGATTCTTTATCACCACCACCGCCTACACACACAAAGTTTATGGCAAAAACCTTATATATGTTATATGCTCTTTTATAATGTTGTTATATATGTGTGTATCTGTGTATGTCTGTGTTCATATCTGTGTGTCTGCCCATATGCACATGTGTGCTTAAAAAGATACATAAAAGGATGCTGTTAATTTGTTCTTTTATTTCCATTTCTCTGGTTATATTTTGCTCACTTGTTTGTTTTGTTGACTAGGTTCCACGTATAGTAAGCAGAGGGAGGGTGAAGGGTGATAACGGGAAAAAAAGGGGAAGGGTCATCAAGGAACATGTATAGAGAACCCATGGACAAAGACAACTCGAGGGGAGGATTGTATGCGGGAGGTGGGGGTGGGTAGAGTGGGGGAGATAATGGGGACAACTGTAATTGCACAACAATAAAAAAAATCCATGTGATCCTTAGCTGACTCTAGTAATGGTCAATTAACTTAACCCCTGAATCTCAAAGGATATTTATCTTTCGCTGATGTAAATTTTTCAAATTATTTAATAATGATCTTTAATTATATCTTTAAAATTTTTATGTAAGTGTAGTTGGTATACAATATTATATTGGTTATATTAGTTCCAGGTATACAATATAGTGATTCAGCATTTTTACTCCTTACAATATGATCATTCCACTATGATCTAAGTCACCATGAGAACTTACCACGATATTATTGACTATATTGTCCTTCCCCTTTTCCCCCATCCCTTTACCCCCTCCCTTCTGGTAACCATCTGTGATTCTGGTTTGTAATAGTTTTTTTAGATTTCACATGTAAGTGAAACAAAATAGTATTTCTCTTTCTCTGCCTAATTTATTTCACTTAGTATACTGATCTTTAATTCTTAATGATATTTTTCACTTAAATATTTGATAGTTGACCTTTGACTATTAAGAAAAAGAATTATTTTTTAAATTAGTCAAAAGGTATTTTGAAATTGTTTAAGTTGGAACCCAAGTATAGTAGTCATTTTTATAGTTTTCCTTATATAGTATTAGTACATTTACTGGTAAATTTATTCCTAGGGGGTTTATACATTTTACTACTGTTATGAATATAATATCCAATATTTTTATGAACTAATAAGATTGGTTTTCTTCTGTGACTCATAAACTATACCTAAAAGGCAATCTAGAACAAAACTTTCCAAATATTTCGGGATGAATGTGTAACCTCCTATGTTCCTTGAAATGAAAACAAAAATACATTTACGACAATAATAACAGCTGAAATAAATAATAACTTACTCATTTAAAGATCATTTTTATAATTTTTAATACTTTTATGATACTTACAAGAAATGTTGAATGAGAATGCATTAAAAGAACTAGATTTGTTTAATTAGTGGGGAGAATGATGCGTTGTTTTTCTCCATCTTCACCAAACTAAAAACCAAAAGATTTGATAAATTTAAATTACTAAACACATACTTGCAGGAAGTCTATTATTAATATGTATACCTAAAAAGATTCACTGGAGTATATTTGCTGAAAATAGACTATGTGAATGTTCAAAAGATGTCATTTTTTTTTCAAAGTGGAGATTTTGTCCTGAATATAGTGGCCTTGCTTTCTTTGAAATCCAAACCACCAAATCATAGGTATTCCTAATTTCATTTTATGAATTCACTATAATTAAACAAAGAAGAAGTTAGCTTTGGGAATTTTTTCTTTAAGAGTAACATGAAAAAAATATCTCCACGTTAGAGTAAAGGAAGCAGTGCTGACTATATGTGTTATATTATATATTATATACTTATAAGAGTTATGTTACTGACATTAGCCTTTATTCTCATTATTTTATGAAAATGTAAATCTATATATTATAGATGGCCACCAAACTCAAAGGCTAAGATTATCTTCATCCTGCAAAATTACAAATAAAGTAAATAGAAGATGTATAACTTTTCTTAATTCTAAGCTCTCTGCATTATAAAATAAATGCAAAGCTGTTAGATCATTTTTATTGCAATTAATTTAATTTTTCCCATTTATTTAATTCTTCTGTCAAAGCTTATTATTAATGAAATTTTGTGATAAATTTTTTTTTACAGTAAGCCATCCTCCAATCTGTCCAGATTTTGATGACTGGTTGAGGAAAATCTCAATGCCTCACTGGAATTTTAATGTCTTACATAGATATTTTGTTATATCTAAAGACAATTTACATAACTTTAAGTAAAAGAAAATGTACAAATTACTCCCCTCTTACCCAGTTCCTACAAAACATTGGAAAATTGGAAAGTGACAGCTTTCCTGAAGTAATGTAGAATATGCAGAAATGAGACAGCGATTACTGCCACGCTGACTTTCATTTGTAACTCCAAAATGAATGGAGATAACATCTGTTTCCAAACTTGTTCTATAAAAACAAAGGAAGAAGAAAGAAAGATATTCCCTCTATGATTCCAAAGAATTCCCTGTAGGATGAAGTCGAATTCGTTCTAGTGGGCATTCTGAGTTACTCATGATTCACTCCCATAACTATCTGTGACAATTAAAAACTGTATGTGTAATTCACAGGGTTTACTGTGGGGACATCTAGAGAATATCACTGAACAACTTTTAGAAAATAATTGTTTTCCTTTCTCTTGTTTCTTTTAATGATATCATCCAAACAACTACTTTACATTTTCCTTTGGAAGTCTCAGAGTTACCTTAGGGTCACCATGGCCAAATTTGAAATGAGGATCTTCAGTTATCCTACCCCCAGACCTTCTCATGTTCTCTATCTTAAGGAGTAATACCACTACACAGTTATTCAAGCCATAAAATGTTCTTGCCACCAAATGCTCCCTCAGATTCCATGCTCAACCTTTGCCAAGTTATAAATTTCATCTCCTGAAGTCTCTCTATCTCTTAAAGTCTCTCACATCCACCCACTTCTCACAGTCTCTATAGTCACAACCAAATTCTAGCTACACTAACCTTTTGCACGGACCATTAAAAGAACCTCCTAACCAATCTTCTGAATCCATTAATACTCTGGTCCAGCTCATTCTCCACACCACCCCAAAACCAGTCTTGTAAAATGTAAAACTTGTTATGCCACTATCCAGGCTCCACTTTTTATCCACTGTTTTGGTCTGAATTACATTCCCCCAAAATCCATATGTTAAAGCCCCAACCTTCGGTATCTCAGATGTGACTATATTTGGACACAGGGCATTTAAAGAGGTGATCAAATTAAAATAAGGACATTAGGGTGAATCTCTGACACCTTGATCTTGGACTTCCAGCCTCTAGAACTGTGAGAAAATTTCTGCTGTTTAAGCCATTTTCAGTCTGTGGTATGAGTTATGGCAGCCTTCATAATCTAATACATCCCACCGATTCCATCTCCATTTAAAACTTGTAATTTTTTTCCATTGCATTTAAGCCAAGAACTAAAATCCTTAAGCCTAGTTTCCCCTAATACCATGTTATAAAATAGACCAATATTTAGCTACATACACTCTTTTTCCTCTTGCATCGATAAGTTATAGCAACCCCAGCTGCTTTAAGAAATGGATCTCAATGTCTTAGAAGGTTAACACAATAAGTTTATTTCTCTCTTAAATAAGATATAGTTTTCTTAGTTGGTTCTATTCTAATTGGATCCTTCCATGTTGTCTCTCCACCACTTCAACATATGACTTCCATGTTTGCTCTGCTCGTCTGGATCGGTGATATTAAAAATGTTAACTTGTTGAAGAGAATGGACAAGAATTTCCTACAGCCTGGATTTGTCTTGTAAAAAATATAATATAAACAGAGCTACTTTAACATGGAGCCGGAGTTGTCATCCCAAAGGAACTACTTTGCACATCTAATCCCTCAAACCTTCAGAATGTTAAAACAGGGCAAAATAACTTTTGGACTGATCCTAAAGTAACATTGGGCCCGGGAGGACCGTTTGCCTAAAAAAAAAAAAAAAAAAAAGAAAAGAAAAGAAAAAGGCAGATATTAAGACTATGAGACTGATGACTACCAGATTAGAAACTAAAAACATTGTTTAGAAGTAGCACCACTATGGGAGTTTATCTGCACCAAAATAAATGCCTTCCTTCTATTGATGTAAATGTTCCCCTTTCCTTTCTCATAACTACTCCCTGTCTTGTCTCCTAATTGGAACACTATTTGGGCTTCTACCTAAATTAGTGCTTCCCAATAGCTATGCTTTTTTTTTTTTAATTTCAAATCAGTTCTTGTTGCCTCCCACATTGAAAGGCCATTTATTTTATTATATTTGGGTTGTCTTATTTTGCTTCATAATGGAAAATTTGTGTCTATATAGTGAGCTGTACTTAACAATGAACTTCCAGATATTCTGTATCAAATACTTGTGCAAAAAATATATAGATAGATGTGATTTCTTAAATGTACAATTCCATACTGTCAGCATATTTTTAGAGTTCTGCAACCAACACCACAATCTAATTTTAGAATGTTTTCATATCCCCCTCAAAACCCCAGAGCAATAAACAGTCAAGGAGAATTTCTCCCTCTCTCAGTTACAGTCAACCACTTAAGTATTTTCTGTCTCTATAGATTTGCTTACTCTGGACATTTCATATAAATAGTATCATATAATATGTGGTTTTATTGACTTCTTTCATTTAGTACAATGTTTTAAAGGTCTATTTATGTTGTTGCATGTAACAGTACTTCATTCCTTTATGTTGCTGAATATAATTCAATTGTATGGCTATCCTACATTTTGTTTATTCATTCATCAGTTGATGGACACTTAGGTTGTTTATACTTTTCTGTGATTATGAATGAATCATGCTACTATAAAGACTCATGTACAAGGATTTTGTTCAGACATATGTTTTCATTTCTTTTAATGCTATTATAAAGATTTTTTCTTAATTTTATTTTTAATTGTTACTGCATAGAACAATTGATTTGCCAAATGATTTTGTTATCTGTAACAGTGCTGAATTCCTTTATAAGTTCTATTTGTTCTTTAGTAGATTCCTTAGAATTTCTTATATAAAAGATGATATCATCTGCAAATAGAGTTTTATTACTGTCTTTTCAATCTGGATGACTTTTATTTCCCTAGCTTACCTAATTCTAAAGTTATAACATATATATTTTAGTTTTCTTGTGATAGCTTTGCTTTTGTTGTCAGGATAGTAATGTTGTCATAGGCAGTTTACATTGCTTTTACAGAATATCAGAGACCAGGTGAATTACAAACAATAGAAATTCAGTTCTCACATTTTTGAGAAGTCCAAGATAAATTAACTATATTACCAACATAGTTGAATTCTGGTGAGAGCCCTCTTTTGGGTTGCAGACTGCCAACTTCTAGTTGTACCCTCACCTGGTGAAGAGCAGAGAGGGGAATCAAGTTCTTCTGTGACTCCTAGAAAGGTAACTAATGCCATTCATGAGGACTTCAGCTTCATAACCTAATCAAGTCCCAAGCACCTCGCAAATGCCCTACTTCCAAATAGCATCACCTTAAGGATTAGATTTCAGCATACAAATTTTGAGGGACAGAAACATTGTCTATAGCAGTGACCCTATCATATGAGTTGGGAAATGTTCCCACATCTTCTACAATACTTTTGGAAGAGTTCGTGGGAATTGGTATTAATTCTTCTTTAACTTTATGGTAGAATTCACCAGTGAAGCTACCTGAGCCTGGGCTTTTCTTTATGGAAAGTGTTAAAGTTACCAAATTCATTCTTTTGTTATAGGTTTATTCAGACTTCATTTTTTTTCTGTAGTTAGTTTTGGTATTTTGTTTCTTCCTGGGAATTTATCCATTTCCTCTAAATTATCTAATTTATTGGTATAGTGTTTTCATATTATTTCCCTATAATTCTTTTAATTTTTGTATGATCAATAGTGATGTCTCCACCTTGGTTTTTCATTTTAGTTATTAAAATTTGTCCTTTCTTCTTAGTCTTACTAAAGGAAATTTTTTTTGGCTGGTACCCTCAATTGTTTCTTCTAGTTTCTGTTTCATTAATACTTGCTCTTCTCTCTATTATTTCTTTCCTTATGCTTGCTTTGGATTTAGCTTTTATTTATGTATGTATTTATTTATTTATTTATTATTTATTTATCTATTGCTATATTGGGTTGGCCAAAGAGTTCATTCAATATTCAAGTAAAAATAAAAAACACATTTTTCATTTTCATCAATAACTTTATTGAACAACATACTCACCATTTTGTTCCATTACCTTCTGCCATCTTTCAGGCTATTTAATAACTCCATTTTTCCAAAACTTTTTCATTTTCATCAAAGAACTGTTCCAGGTGCCTTTTGCAGTCTTCTAGGGATTGAAAATTTTTCCAGTAAGAGAATTCTGTAAAGACCGAAAAAAATGGAAATCAAAAGGTGCAATATCTGGTGGATACAGCAGATGAATCAGAGCTTCTCAGCCAAGCTGTAACAGTTTTTGCCTGGTCATCAAAGAAACATGTGGTCTTGTATTATCCTGATGGAAGATTACGTATTTTCTGTTAACTAATTCCAGGCGTCTTTCATGTAGTGCTGCTGCTTTCAGTTGGTCTAATTGGGAGCAGTACTTGTTGGAATTAATTGTTTGGTTTTCCAGAGGAGCTCATAATAGAGGCTCCCTTCCAGTCCCACCATATTCACAGCATCACCTTCTTTGGATGAAGACCAGCTTTCGATGTGGTTAGTGGTGGTTCATTTCACTTGCGCCACAATCTCTTCCATTCCACATTATTGTAAAGTATCCACTTTTCATCACCAGCCACAATTTGTTTTAAAATGGAACACTTTTGTCCCATTTAAGTAGAGAGTCACATGTGGAAATATACTCAAGAAGGTTTTTTTCACTTAACTTATGTGGGCCAAACATCAAAGCAAGTAACATAACCAAGCTGATGCAAATGATTTTCAATGCGTGATTTGGATATTTTGAGCATGTTGGCTATCTCCCATGTGGTATATAATTGATTGCTCTCAATTAATTTCTCAATTAGATCACTATGAACTTCAACTGGCCTACCCAACCATAGAGCATCATCCTGCGAGAAATCTCCAGCTGGAAACTTCGCAAACCACTTTGACACATTCACTCAGTCACAGTACCTTCTCCATATACTGTACAAATAATTTTTTTTTTATATTTCAGTTGCATTTTTACCTTTCTTGAAATAATAAATCTTAATATGCTAAAAATGTTGCTTATTTTCTTCCATCTTCAATATTAAAATGGCTACCCCAAAATTAATCAATTTTGATGTGCTTTCTTTTTTAAATTCACATTGATATGATGGCTGTCACAATACAATCTAACAGCATTGTTTTGAGTGAAGTTAAAGACCACTAAGCACTATTAGAACCATCTTATGGAAAAAAAACAAACGAAGTTTTGGCCAACCCAATCCTTTCTTAAGCTGGGAGCTTAGCCTATTTATTTCAGATATGTTTTTGTCTTTCATAAATTTCCCTTTAAGTACTGTTTTAGTTACTTTCCTTAGCTTTGTTGTGTTTTTTTCTAGTCACCTCAAAGTATTTTTTAATCTACCTTTTGTATTGAAGTCTATTTTGTCTGATATTAGTAGAACTACTCCAGCTTTCTTACTGCTGCTATTTGCATGGGATAAATTTTTCCATTTAGTGGAATAAAAGCCATTTGTATCTTTGAATCTAAAGTTTATCTCCTGTAAACAGTATATGGTTGTATCTTATTTTATGATGATAATGATGATGATGATGTATGAAAATCATTGCCTTTTGTTTGGATTGTTTAATTCATGTATATTTAGTGTTTTTTAAATATGGTTAAACTTACTTCTGCATTTTGTTTTTTATTTTCTATATGCCTTATCTTTTCCCCCCTTTTTCCTCCTTTGTTGCCTTTTTTGATATTAAACTGATATTTTTAGTGTATCACTTTCACACCTTTAATGATTTTGCTGATGTTTTCTTTAGCCATGCAGAAACTTCTTATTTTGATGAAATCTCATTTATTTATTCTTTCCTTTATGTCCCTTGCTCTAGGGGAAATGTCAGTGAAAATACTGCTGCGTGGGATATCTGAGATTTTCCTATGTTCTCCCCTAGGTCTTTCATGGTGTCAAAATTTATATTTAAGTCTTTTATCCATCTTGACTTTATTTTTGTGTGTGGTGTAAGTTGGTGGCATAGTTTCACTTTTTCGCATATACTTGTCCAGATCTCCCAACACCATTTATTGAAGAGGCGATTTTTACTCCATTTTATGCCCCTGCTCTTTTTGTTAAAAATTAATTGACCATAGAGACTTGGGTTTATTTCTGGGCTCTCCATTCTGTTCCATTCATCTATGTGTCTGTTCTTATGCCAGCACCAGACTGTTTTGATTACAGTGGCCTTGTAATGTAGTTTGTTATCAGGTATTGTCATCCCTCCTACTTCGTTCTTCTTTCTCAAAATTACGGCAGCTATTCAGAGTTGTTTATGGGTCCATATAAATTTTTGAAATATTTGTTCTGTATCTGTGAAATATGTCATTGGTATTTTAATAGGGATTGCGTTGAATCTATAAATTGTTGGGCAGTATGGACATTTTAATGATGTTAATTTTTCTAATCCATGAACACAATATGTGCTTCCATTTATTTGTGCCTTACTGAATTTCTTCAGTGTTCTTTATCATAACTAATTTTTACAAAATAAGGTTGCTGGGTATAGAAGTCTTGGTTGAGAGGGTTATTTTCTTAGCACCTTGAATATGCACCTTGAATATACACATTCTGGTCCCCATTGTTTCAAATGAGTGGTCACCTGTTACTTTTATCATCTTTATCTTGTCTATGATGAGGTATTTTCCCCTTACTAGTTTAATCTTTTCCCTTTATCTATGGCCTTCAACATTTTGATTATGATGTCTGTAAGTGAATGTCTGCATTTATCTTACTTGGGATTTGTTGAGTTTCCTAGTTGTGTATGTTGATGTTTTCTATCAAATTCAGAAAATTGTGCCAGTTTTGGGGACTTTCTTCCATGTCCTGAAGGCAGAATCTCTGTGCTATGGAGCTGAAACTGGAATAGGCTAGGATAGTGAAGTCACTCTTCACCAGCTTTTACTCATACTCTACCGACAGAGAGGGAATTGTAAGGATTTGGTTGAGCTGGCAAGAACAGATGCTGACACTTGGCAGCTACCAGGGCCCCCCATATAATCTTCTGGTGCACGGAGCTGGGGAAGATGGAAGCTTTCAATATTCTCTGGATGCCAAATCCCCTTAGAATAATTCCATGGGTCTGGGGGAAATGGGAGTTGCCACTCAGCTGCTGAACCTGCTGTAGTAATTCTTCTGCAATATACACCTGAATGCAAGAATGGATGCAGTACCTAGCTCATGTCATGGCCTCCCACAGTTCTTACCAAGTTTCCACGTATTTTGTTAAATAAATACTTCTTATTTTATTGTAAGGCATTTGTTTATCTCCAGAGATTTTGAATAATTGTTCTGCTAATTTGACCAAGTTACTCACATTATTCTGGAAGTCTCACCCCAAGAAAAAATGTTTTTATTTTACACATCACATCCCATAGATGTAGAAATTAAGCATTTCCCCCATTTAATTGACATCAAATAATGCTTTTATTCCTTATATCCATGTGAGTAAAGACCTAGCTGAAACTACTGTGATCTACAAAGTCTGTGGAATTTAATGTGCATCATCATCTAAGGCTCAGGAAAAAAATAAAAACACCATTTTGTACTTAAATCTGTTATTCTTTCTACTATAGCACACTGCCTTTTCTATGAGTAGAATAAATACAAGGTGCATTCCCTAATTGTGAAGACTGACTAATTGATCAATTTAAGGTCCATTTAATATTATTTAAATATGATTTAAGGAATAAATATTCATATTTTAAGTTATTCTCAGGATTGTTTAAATCATTTACAGTAGAGTATTTCTCAAAGCATAATCGAAAGCCCACGAGAGTCATAATCACTCAGGTGTTTATTACAATGTATAACCTCCAACTCTATCAAAGATCTGATGAATCAAATAATATGAGCATGTGCTTACTAAAATATGAGTATAAAAACAGCAGGTGAATAAACTATCATTGGCATTTTACCTTAAGTGGATGGATTCTAATGTTACAAAGAATAATTGCAAATGTTACATAGGTGTATACAGACAGAGTAGATATTAGGGACATTTTAAGAGCTCATCTGATACTTAGTGAATTAATTACATTGCACTGTAATATAAACAAAAATGGATAACTAACATAAATGAAAACACCTGCTACAATATCAACTCTGAGGAGGCCCAACAAGTAATCATTCCAGAAGGAACTATACTTATTTTATATGAGTAATCTGTGATTATCCAATGATTTTTTAACAGAAACTTTCAGCTTTTTTTATGGCTAGGTTTTCAGAACACCAGATTTGTGTAAACTTTTTCTGTCAAAACCACTTGAAGATTTTCTCTTTCCTCAGATAAAAGAATATTCTAGATTTTATTAGTTATTAAAATGCAGAACAATAAGGAGAAGAGATACCATATAGGAACTTAAATAAATCCTCAGTGAAATTTCAATTTTGGGGAGCATCGGTATAGTCATCAAACAGGAAAAGTTCTGACTTAATCATCTCATCTTTAACAGGTGGTTCGTTAAGCTTTAAGGAGTAATTATTGTCAGGAACTGGGGTTAGCCTGCTTCAGTTCCATGGTGCTGCCAAAAAAATATGAGAAATTTCACAGGGTCAGAAACAAAGGCCTATATCACTCACAACAGTAGCAGTATCCAGATTGTCAACCTTGCACCAGTTCTTCCAGACTCAATTCTCACAAGTTGATGTTAAATGTTCCAGGTATTCCTGTATCTATAGTAGGTTGTATTATAGGAGAGAAATCCTGAGTTTAAGGAAACGGAATCTTTTTTTAAGGTGGGCAGGAGGGAGAAGAAAAGGGAAAGAGCGGGAGAGAAATATCAATGCGCAAGAGAAGCGTCGGTCGGTTGCCTCTTGGGGTGGGACCTGGCCCGCAACCCAGGCATATTCCCTAACCAGGAATTGAACCAGCAACCTTTCAGTTTGCAGGATGACGCCCAACCCACTGAACCACACCAGTCAGGGTAAGTGTACTTATTTTTAGTGCCCTAGGATTTATAATTTCAGAGGGAGGGAGAGAGCTAAAAATCCTGGGAATCAGTAGAACCTAAAAAAATATATACTGAGGATTTCTAGATTAATAAATGGTATGAAAAGCCAGTGTTGCCATATAATTCTACTGGAAGAAATTTAACATTAATGTGAAGTACAAAGAAAAGTAACATGTATAGAATGATGTTCATCTCAATGGGAAAAAAAAGTGTAAGATGCTGAATGGAGACTAGAATTTTACAAAAAGAGAAAAGAAATAACATTATGGAAAGCTAGAAAAATAGATTGGCAAATGAAAGGATTAATACAGCAAATTTATATGTAATGGTAGGATGCCACTAGAAGATAATATGGAGAATTTTATGGCAGAATAAATTAGAGATCTCTGGAGGCAGGAGGGTAGATAGAGGTGCTTTATAAAGGAAATGATGTAACTTCTTAGCTAAACAGGAGGTAAAAAGGTTTGGGGATAAATATTTTGCTTTTTCCTTAAGTGTACATGGGAGAAGATGTGCAAACTGAAAATAATAGAGAGCAAGCAACATGTAGAGAGCAAAGAAGATTAAATAAGACAATATTGCACGGATTATTGTTAATGTATAACAGTCTAGAATGTGTGATATATTTTATAATTTTTTATTATCTTAGTTCTCACTGAAAGATGCAGAAATTAAGATAAACACATTACAATTATTTATCCCTGAACCTGACAGACCAAACCATAGCTATATCCATTTTAAACATAGTTTTGCTTTCTTGCTTCCCAAAGTTACCTTCTGAAGAGATTAATTTTTGAAACTTTAGAGGAAGTCATACTGATGATTTAAAGGATTAAGAAAGTTTCTCAAGTCAATAACAAGAATTCAGTAATATGTGCATGTACAGATTGAAAACTGGTCTTTTCCAAATATTTTAAGAGTCAGTCAAGTAATTCCATCAGTTCATACCATAACTGAACCACAAAGAGCCAGAGATCCTGACAATGATAGAGTTCAGGGAGGAAGAAATAAATGAGCATCCCCAGCTGACAAGGACCTGATTTAAATCAGGATTAATAGGGGTTGCAATTAACAAGAGTTTATTAATCAACACCCTATATAATTTGAATCTTGACTTAGAGTCATTATCAGCCCAGAACTCATTTAGAGATGTTTTGGGGACTGATGGAAATGTCTACTAATGATGCTCATATGAGAATTGTAAAGTTACTTAGTGAAACTGTTGTCTACTATTCTGCACCAAACTTCTGCAAATTTCCCTTGGGTAGTTTCTCATTATCCCAAATCATTATCATTCTCATGGCATCTTATTATTTTTTTCTCCGTAAGAGCAAAAACGATCACTCTCAGGCTGGCATAATAGGGCTTGAATACAGTTTGTATTTCAGTCATTGCAGTCGTCTTCATCCTCAGTCTCTAACAGTCCTGCATGAATTGAGATTGCAAAACAGAGCTCCCCTATGCCAACATCCCCCCAGGTCAAGAGACAAGTGACTTTTACCTGGGCCAGTCTCTTCTCACTTAATTATCCATGTGGTTATTGACCTGACAAGGCTTCCTCTTCATCAGGGGCTAACTATCCCAAAAGACTTCCTCTAACATTTCTGAGCCATTTAAAAATATGCTTTAAAATCCAGCTTTAAAGCTCACCTAGGAAAGAGAGGTTTTTATCTTTTAAAAAAATTTCTCCAATTTACTTGTTTCCCTTTATTGGGTACATGATAATTTATAGTCTTCAACACTTGAAAAATGTATTAATAAAAATAAAAGTACATACAGTGTTGACCACTAAACCGGTAACTATGAAATCCGTAGTAATTTGTCCTAAGAAAGTGTTTACTTTGTAAATTTTCAAATCTTTTATCTGTCCTCCTTGCCTTTGTTTAACACCCTCTTCAGGTTATCCTATATAGGATGCTTGTTTATCCTTTTATGGTGGCTGCCAAGTGATAACCAACATAAACATGTTGGCAGGCTAATGATATACCTAGGGGTTGTTTAGTGTAAATAAATATTTATAGAATTTATATAGATAACATAAATGAACCTTGCTGCAGAATCCAAGTATTATGTTTTTTGAAGATTCAACTTTTGTTGTCATAGAAAAAATTGTCTAGTTTGACTTCTTTGGCTTTAGCTTGAACTTTAATATTATATTGACACCAGGTTTGGTTTATCTACCTTTACCCACTCCAATGAGACCTTGATCACATATTGATTTAGTTCTTTGACTTTCTGTTAACAGTGCCTGAGGTATTATATACTACCCAAGTATAATTTCTGTGGAATTGAAAGACAGAGTCACAAGTAGTTGAGAAATATATAAAATTTTCTCAAGAGAGCAGCAAATTTTAACATCTTTTTAATACAGTTTCCATTAATGAAAAGTCCTGTAGAGATTACAGTGAACATTCAGGTACTATAGCCTAGTCATTACCTTTACGAATAGTATATTACAGTAGACCCAGTTGTGAGAAATTATAAACACAATTTGTTGTGAAAAAATAATCGCAATTTGTGATTATTGTGCTTGAAACACAATAATCAAGCATATGAGGAGGCCCTTATGTTGCTATAAAAGATATTTATTAAAATATGGTTATATGAAGATCACAATGTCCCAAATACTATTTTTCAGAAGAAGATAGTGACTTCTATCTTCCACCCTTAAAATGTATCTGACTTACCTCTATACTATACTACCTCATCCAGAGAATTTTTGAGAAATATACAGCACAGATTCAGTTAATTTTTATTTATTTGTGTCCTTTGTCACCAAACAGTAATTAATGTGCCTTCTAAAATTAATTTAATCTTTTTTATACTTATGGTTTCCAAAGTTCATGGAAACTGGGAAATTTGAAAATCTCTTCACACATCTTCATTCATTCTCTCTCTCACACACACACACACAAACTTACCAGTGAACAAAGAGAATATAAATATCCATGAAACACACTTTAGTATAGGATATAAAGTATACATATTATGAAGTTTAATTTATAGATAAGCAATAAATTATAGCCAAACACCCACTCTGAAGTCTATGCCAGACTAAAGACTAGATGGAGGCTCTACTGAAAAATAGAGAAGAAGAAGGAAGAGTAATAAGAGGAGGAAGAGAAGGAAAGAGGAAGGAAGAATAAAAAAGAAGAACTAAGGCCTCAGAGTAGCAGAACATGGAAAACATCAATCAGAAATAGGAAGTCCCATCCTGAGTGGAGGAAATACCAAGAACCAGCCTGAAATTTGATAGGTAAGAGCAAAGGCTATGAGATATCAAAAGGAAGGGACCTATAAGTGTGGAATACAATAATGAGTCTGAATCATACCTGTGGAAGGAGGCATATGGAAGAAGGGGGAACTCCTTGCAGGCTTGGTAGTAAACACGAAGAAGAAAATTCATGGTTCTAAAGAAACAAAAAGGAATCACAAAATCAGAAGACACTAGAAACTCTCCTTCAAGTAAGGACCTAGAAATTTAAAACTTTCATTTCACTATAAATCAACAGAGGAAGGACATTGTAATCCAAACAAAAACTATTAGATTGTTGATAGTTGACTAAATTTTGGTCATTTTATGCATAAATGAATAATATTGTAAAAACATTGATAAAAGTAACAAAAGAAAAGCCATGTGAGAAATGTAAGTAAAAAGATATAGACTTTGGTCAAGATGGCGGCATAGGTAAATGCAGCTCACTTCCTCACACAACTACATCAAAATTACTACTAAAAATACAACAACCATCACTCATAACCATCAGAAATCAAGTTGAATGCAAGTCTGAATAACTATGGAATTAAAGAAGCCACATCCATCCAGATGGGTAGGAGGGGCAGAAATATGGAAATGGCCAGCCCCACATCCACATGTGGTGGATAAAAACTTGGGAGATTATTAAGGGAGCAAGGAGTACCAGCCCCATACCAGGCTCCCCAGACCAGGGTCAGTGCCAGGAAGATAAGTTCCCATAGCTTCGGGCTGCAAAAACTAGCATGGATTAATTGTTAGATCCCAAGCAGTTTCCCTTAAAGAACCCATACATGGACTTACTCAGACTCACTGCTCCAGGACTCCAGCACTGGGGTAGCAGCTTGAAACGCACCAGTGACATACAGGGAGGAACTGAAGTATCTAGCATTAAGGCAAGAGCTAGGGGACAGCTTTCTCCCAGACAGGAAGGTGAGCAGAGGCCACTATCCCTTTTCTGAGCCCTCCCCCCAGCAGAGCCACAGAGCCAGCAGGTGAGCACTATATCTGAGACTCCATCAACTTGGCTAACATTTTTGCCCTGCCCTGGAGATCCCTTGAGACTTCATCCCACCTAATTTATGGGCCCACCCAAGCAGTTAACTGTGACTTTTCCATATGAATGTTAGTCTTGGCTCGTGCTTCACAACTTCCTAAATCCTCTCGAATGAGCAACAGCCAGACTCAGGAAGTTCCTAGTCCTCATACCTATGCTAAGTAGCCCCATGCATGGCACTAGCAACAACTAGCCTAGATTCACAGCTTGGATTCCACTGGGAATCTCCAAGCCCAGCATGGGAGCAACCATCTCAGATTGCTTTACAGCTCAGGTAGCATGGCCCTGGGAAGAACACAGGTGGGTGCTGACCTTGGCCTGCAACACCTGGGAAACCCCAGAAACTGTGCACCCAGTGGACAGCTACAGACCACATCACAGCATCATTACTCTGTGCCTGCATAACTGATCCTCCATGGACAGCAGAACTTGGTGGTCAGTGGTCACAGCCAGTCTTTGCAGCTGACTGGCCTGGGTAACTCCCTCCCATTGACCTGCCAACAGAAATCAAGGCTCAACTACAAGAGGATGTACTCAGCTCTCACAGAGCACTCACTTACAGTATCCAGCTTGGGTGATAGGAGAGGTTGTGCCACTGGACACTACAGGACACCTACTACATTAGGGAGTTATAGCAGCTCTACCTATTACATAGAAACAAACATAGGGAGGCTGCCAAAATGAGCAGACAAAGAAACATGGCCCAAATGAAAGAAGAGAACAAAACATCAGAAAAAAAAAACTGATCAAAAGGTAGACAGCAATCTACTAGATGCAGAGTTCAAAACACTGGTAATAAGGATGCTCAGGGAACTTAGTGAGGACCTCAACAGCATAAAAAAGATCCAGTCAGAAATAAAAAATACACTAATAAAGAACAATTTACAGGGGATCAATGGAAGAGTGGATGAAGCTGAAAGTCAAACCAATGATTTGAAACATAAGGAAGCAAAACACAAGTGATCAGAAGAGAAAAAGCATCCAAAAAAAACAACCAAGGATAGTGTAAGCAGACTCTGGGACAACTTCAAGATATCCAACATTCGCATCATAGAGGTGCCTGAAAGAGAAGAGAAAGAGGAAGAAATTAGAAATCTATTTGAAAAAATAATGAAAGAAAACTTCCCTAATTTAGGGAGGGAAATAGACATACAAATCCAGGAAGCACAGAGAATCCCAAGATGGACACAAAGAGGCCCACACCAAGACACGTCATAATTAAAATGCCAAAGGTTAAAGATAAAGAGAGAACCTTAAAAGCAGCAAGAGAAAAGAAGTTAATTACCTACAGGGGAGTTTCCATAAGACTGTCAGCTGATTTCTCAAAAGAAACTTTGCAGGCTAGAAGGGATTGGTAAGAAATATTCAAAAACATGAAAAGCAGGGACCTACGGCAAATATTGCTCTATCCAGCAATGATATCATTTAGAATGAAGGGCAGATAAAAAGATTCCCAGATAAGAAACTAAAGGAATTCATCATCACCAAACCACTATTATATGAAATGTTAAAGGGACTTAATTAAGAAAAAGAAGTAGATCAAAACTATGAACAATAAAATGGCAATAAATACATATCTCTCAACAACTGAATCTAGAAAATCCAAACTAAGCAAACAGGGAGAACAGGGACAGAATCATGGATACAGAGAATGCTTTGATGGTTGCCAGTTGATGGGTGGTGGTAAGTTTGTACCTCTTATTTCTCTTCATCTTTTTCTCCCATCTCCTCATTGCCTCCTCTCTGACTATCATCAGTTGTTCTCTATTTCTGTTTGTTTTGTTTGCTCTTTTTTTTTTTAGTTTCCACATATAAATGAAATCATTCATTTTACTCACCACCAATCCCCAACTCTGGCAATCACCAATCTATTTTCTGTATCTGTAAAGTTTTTTTTGTTGTTGTTAAGATTCCATTTATAGGGAGATCATACAGTATTTGTCCTTCTATGTCTGATCTTTATCACTTAGTGTAATCCCCTCTCAGTTCATCTTCTATATCCAGTCATCTATTGATGGACACTCAGGTTGCTTCCATATCTTAGTTATTGTAAATAATGCTGCAATGAACATAAAGGTGCATATATCTGCAATGAATATAGAGGTACACATATTTTTTTGAATTACTGTTCTGTTTTCTTCAGGTAAGTGCCCAGAATAGAATTGCTGGGCTATAGGGTAGTTCTATTTTTTAATTTTTTTGAGGAATGCCATCAATAATACACAATGTTGCTCTTCTCTACACCTCCTTGCCAACACTTGTTATTTGTTCACCTTTTGGTAATAGTCATTCTGACAAGTTTGAAGAGATATTTTATTTTGATTTGCATTTTCCTGTTGATTAAGCCAATATTTCCTTTTGCCAATTTTCTGTCTAGAACCTACCCATTGGTGTAAATAAAGCGTTAAAGTTTCCTACAATTATTGCATTACTGTCAATATCTCTCTTTATGTCTGTTAATATATGCTTTATGAATTTAGGTGCTTCTGTGTTGGGTACATAGATTTTTACAAGTGCCTTATCCTCCTGTTCGATTGATCTTCTTATAATTATGTAATGCCCTTTTTGACTCTTATTAGAGTCTTTATTTTAAAGCCTATTTCGTCTGATATAGGTATTGCTATCAGCTTTTTTGTTTCTGCTTGCAAGAACTATTTTTCCATCCCTTCAGTTTCAGTCTGGGTCTTTAGACATGAAGAAAGTCTTGCAGGAGGTATATGTATGGGTCTTTTTTTTTTTTTAATCCTTTCATCCATCCTATGTCTTTTGATTGGTGAATTTATTCCATTTACATTTAAAATACTTATTGATAGGTATATATTGCCATTTTATTCATTGTTTTCTAGTTGCTTTTGTAGTGCTCTTTTTTCTCTTGCTTTCTCCTGTTGTATTTGATGACTTTCTTTAGTGTTATGTTTGGATTATTTTCTGTTTATTTTTGTGTATTTATTACTATAAGTTTTTGATTTGTGGTTACCATCAGCTTCATGCATAACAATTTATATTTCTAGCAGTCTAAGTTTACAGTCACTTAAGTTTGAATGCATTCTAAAAGCACTTAATTTTCAACTATCCCCCACCATGGGAAAAATGTATCTAATTTCTGGATATTAATTTTGTATCCTGTTACTTTGCAAACTTATTTGTCAGTTCTAGTAGTTTCTTGATGGACTCTTTGGGGTTTTCTGTTTATAGTATCATGTCATCTGCAATAGCAACAGTTTTACTTCCTCCTTTCCAATTTGGATACCTTTAATTTCTTCTTGTTTAATTGCTGTGGCTGTTGCTTATTTCAGTACTATGTTGAATAAGAGAGGTGAAAGTGGATATCCCTGGCTTGTTCCTAGTTGTAAGGGGAACACATGTAATTTTTTGCCATTGAATATGATGTTTGCAGTGGGTTTGTCATATGGTCTTTATTATATTTAGGTATGTTCCCTCTATTCCCACCTTGCTAAGAGTTTTTATCATAAACGGGTGCTGGGTTTTATTGAATGCTTTTTCTGCAGCTATTGATATGATCATGTAGTTCTATCCTTCATTTTTTATGTACTGAATCACGTTTATCGATTTGCAAGTGTTGTACCAACATTGCATTCCCAGAATAAATCCCACTTGACCATGGTGTATGATCTTTTTGATGCATTGTTGTATTCAGCTAATATTCTGTTAAGGATTTTAGTGTCTATGTTCATCAGGGACGTTGGCCTATACTTTTCTTTCTTTGCAGTGTTTTTTGGAATTAGGATAATGCTAACCTCGTAAATTGAGTTTGGGAGCCTTCCCTCCTCTTGAATTTTATGAAATAGTTTGATAGGAAGAGGTGTTCTCAGAATGTTTGGTAAAATTCACCTGTGAAGCCACCCAGTCCAGATTTTTTATTAGTTGGGAGTTTTGGGATTACTGTTTCAATTTTACAAGGTGTGAACTGGCTATTCAGATTCTCTGATTCCTCCTGATTTAGTTTTGGAAGGTTGTACGTTTCTAGGAACTTATCCACTTCTTCCACATTGTCCAATTTGTTGGAATTGTTCATAGTACTTTCTTACAATCTTTTGTATTTCAGTTATTTCTCCTTTTTCATATCTGATTTTATTTATTTGCATTTTTTCTCTTTTAATCTTGTTGATTCTGGTTAAAGGTTTGCCTATCTTGTTTATCTTTTCGAAGAACCAGCTCTTGGATTCATTGATCATTTGAATCATTTTTTTTAGATTCTATTTCATTTATTTATGCTCTGATCTTTATTATTTATTTCCTTTTACTCACTTTGGGCTTTGCTTGTTATTCTTTTCCAAGTCCTTTAAGTGTGAAGTTAGATATTTATTTGAGCTTTTTCTGGTTTTTTGTTTGTTTTTTAGATAGGCCTATAATGCTATGAATTTCCCTCTTAGAATTGCTTTCCCTGTGTCCACATATTTTGAATGGTTGTGTCCTCATTTTCATTTGTTTCAAGGCATCTGTTGATTTCTTCCTTATTCTTGTTGTTGATCAATTCATTGTTTTATAACATGTTATTTAATTTCCATGACTTTGTGTGTTTTTCACTGTTCCTCTTGTGATTGATTTCTGGTTTCATAACATTGTGGTCAGAGAAGATGCTTGATATGATTTCAATCTTCTTAAATTTATTGAGACTTGTCTTGTGTCCTAACATGTCTATCCAAGAAAACATTCCATCTGCACTTGAAAAGTATGTATATCCTGATGCTTTCAGATGAAATGCTCTGAAGATATCAACTAAATCCACATGATCTAGTGTGTTATTTAAGGCCGCTGCCTCCTTGTTGATTTTCTGTCTGGACAATCTATCCATTGAAGCCAATGGGGTGATAAAATCTCTGACAATGACTGTATTTCTGTCAGTCTCTCCCTTCATGTGCATCAAGATTTGCTTCAAATATTTAGGTCCTCCTATGTTGGGTGTGTAAATGTTTACTAGGGTTATATCCTCTTATTGGATTGTTTCCTTTATCATTATGCAGTGTGCTTCTTTGTCTCTTACTATAGCCTTTGTTTTAAAGTTTTTTTTAATCAAATATAAGCACTGCTACCCCAGCTTTTTTTCCCTTTCCACTGAAATATTTTTTCCATTCCTTTACTTTTAGTCTGCATGTATCTTTCAATCTAAGATGGATTTCTTTGCGGCAGCATATATATGGGTCTTGTTTTCTTATCCATTCAGCTATCCTCTTTCTTTTGGTTGGAGCATTTAAACCATTTATATTTACAGTGATTATTGATAGTTATGTATTTAGTAACATTTTGTTCTTAGACTATTTTCCTCATATTTTTCCTTTCTCTTCTTCTTCTTCTTCTTAAATCAAGCTCTTTAACATTTCTTGCAGTACTGGTTTGGTGTTGACAAACTCCTTTAGCTTTTTCTTGTCTGGGAAGCTCTTTATTTGTCCTTCCATTTTAAATGATAGCCTTGCTGGGTAAAGTAGCCTTGGTTGTAGGTCCTTTCTTTTCATTACCTTGAATATTTCATGCCATTCCCTTGGAGCCTGAAATGTTTCTGTTGAGAAATCAGATGACAGTCTAATTGGTGCTCCCTTGTATGTAACTGGTTTTCTCTTGAAGCTTTTAGGATTCTCTCCTTGTCTTTAAGCCTTCATATTTTAATTATGATGTGTCTCAGTGTAGGCCTCTTTATGTCCAACTTGTTTGACGTTCTCTGAGCTACCTGGACTTGTGTGTCTTGTTCCTTCACAAGGTTAGGGAAGTTTTCAGTTATTATTTCTTCAAATATGTTCTTGATCCTTTGCTCATTCTCTTTTCCTTTTGGGATTCCCATTATGCACATGCTAATATGCTTCATGTTGTCCAAAATGTTTCTTAAGCTCACTTCACTTTTTACTTTTTTTTTCTGCTCTACCTGGATTTTTTTTCCTACCTTGTCTTCCAAATCACTGATTTGATTCTCTGCTTCATCTAACCATGTTTATTCCTTCCAGTTTATTATTTATTTCAGATATTTCCTTCTTTATATCTGATTGGTCCTTTTCTATGGTTTTTACATCTTTTTTCATGCTGAATATCTTTATAATCATCACTCTAAACTCTCTATCTGATAAATTGCTTTCCTCCGTTTCATCTAGTCCTTCATCTAGAGAATTCTCTTGTTCTTTCTTAGGGTTCTGTTTCTCTGTCACCTCATATTGGCTGCTCTTTGAATTTCTCTCCTTAGTTGTTAAACTAATCACTGATATAACCTCAGTCTGTAATCTGCAGCCCAGCTTAAGCACGACAGGGTGGGGCAGAGTAATTCCTGTGGGTGGGGCTTTTGCTTCCCCTCTGGCTGATGCTAGTTTGAGAGAAGTGCTCTGCCTGAGAAAGCATGGGGCATGACCCAACACAGGGATCCTGGTTATTCCTTCAGTTCTCTCCCCAGAGCCACCAACCCCAGACCCTTCTCAAGTGCCTCTAGTCCACTCTGCCCTCCCTCTGCCAGAGCCCAAGCTAAGTGGCTGAAAACAAAAGTTTGTGCATTGGCCCTTTAAAAGACTCTTTGCATCTCCAGCTCTCTCTCCCTGGCAAACAGAAACTCTGTTGTTTTTCACAGCTGGATGTTATCTGGAGACATTTCTGACTCTGGTGCTGTAGGATGGGGAGCCCAGCTTGAGGTTCAGACCCCACACTTCTCAGGGGGAACCTCCCCCAACCCCCAGCCACTGAAATATCCCTCTGGAACTTCTGCTGCCACCTGTGGGAGCCCAGTCAGTCCTATTGCACCTCCTCCACACTAGTACCAGTCTTATTGTGTTGAAGTAGTTTCTTCTCCCTGTCCTTGGTTATAAAGCTTCTCTCCAGCTTGTGGTCAGTTGTTTATTCAGGATGATTTCTCTACTGTTTAATTGTAATTTCAGATTGGTCTTGGGAAGAAGTTAGTGTAGCTCCCAATTACTCCTCTGCCATCTCAAAGGTTGACCCTTTTCCCACATGATTTTACTAAGAACAAGATCGCCCCTCTGATGCCCTGCTCCACATAAGGCAATATAAGACTACCACTAACCGACATTCAGATTGCCACAAATGTGCACCCTTGGAACTGAGTGCCAAGGTGTTCCTTGGTGTTCCCTGAATGGTCACCTGCCTGTAATGTCAGGTGAAATTGGTGGAAGAGTGTGCTACCTGGTCAAGGAAAAATATTTAATACTTACCCTCCTCCATCCCATCATCAAAGTGTCCACCCAAGATGCAACCTCAGGAAGTGTGGGGAGAGAAAAGAGTGACTTAACAAATGTCCCAGCACTTCTAGCAGGCTTGCCCTCTGCAATATTCCTGGTTCCAAGATGGTGCCCCAGCCTGAAGACTTTTTAGTCTGGGAGGACCATCAGCCTGATATCCTGGTAGCATATCACCTATGGGGCCCTTTTCATCGGGGGAGATCTGTGGTTTAGTGGGACTTTTGATAAGTACCAGGCCTCTCTGGACATGCCATGTTGAGATAGAAGACTGGGAGCAAGATCCTAAGGAAACTCCAGCCCTAAGCACAGAGGCATCCCTGGCTGAGGGCCTTCAGGCTAAGAACAGGCACTGCGCCCTGGGACAGAAGGTCGAGTCATTACAACCACACGCCCACAGTGGTGTGGGTAGCAGGTGGAGGTTCATGCTCCTGAGAGCTTCTAAGGTGAAGTGTAGGGGCTTCTAGAAACTTTTACCTTCCAGGCAACATGCCAAAGTAGGTAGAAGTGAAGGCCCCACCTACTCCCACCCCAGAACTGTACTGTATGGTAGTTGGAGTGGAATACGAGTCACGTCTTGGGGTGGAGGTGGCATGAGATTCATGTACATATAAGTTTTAAATAACAAATTGTGTTGGAATTCCAAAGAACTGTCCCTGCGTGGGTGTGCAGAACAGCACAGGATGGCATTGACTGCACCGTACCATGCAATTCATCACACTCTCCGGCTGGTTGGGTCTTCACGGGGCTGCAGTCTGACTTGACCCTTGGAGCAGTGTTGTGAGGTAGGCAGAGGTCTTCAGGGCTGTGAGAAAGTGGCAGTGAACTACAGAGAGCTGGCAACGAGCACCACCTGCATATCCTTGTTGACATTTTACGGGACACCCTGGCCTCACCACACTGACAGTTTTCACTGAGAGGGAAAGGAGCATTTCCCTCTCATCCCTAAGAGCACACTGTGATCCTCAGGAGCACTATTCAACAGGGAGCGAGCAGTACTCTGCAACAGGGTTAAAAGTGGTTCCAAGTACCACATCCAGACAGGTCTGAGTCCCTGGCCTAACAGCTTTGCTCCATGCCTACTCACCAGACCTCAGCATGTGGAGTGCGGGATCCCACAGGGCAGGCTCCGGGTCGCCTGAGCTTCCCTCTCTGTGGGGTGAGGCCATCAAATTCTCCTGGTCCAGACCAGTGCGCCCTTGGCCCTGGGAATGTCCAGACCCCGCTGGCCCACATGGCCCACTCTCCATGTCTGGACAGCCTGTGCCCACTGCAAATAACAGTACATACTGGACTGGCGCTGGCACTGGAATGGCACAGAGCCTGTGGGCAGTCAGATTGAAATCCTCAGGCTCTGTGACATTGGCCTTCATCTTCGATAGAGGGGGCTGACTGGACAGCAGCTCAGTAGCTGGTTGATCAGCTCCTGGACCTCCAGCTGCAATCTTGAAGGCAGATGTGGCAGTGGCCACTGAAGGTCTGTGAAAATGGTAACGATCTTAATATCTGCAATGGGGAATTGTTGGTCAATATACCATCCATGTTCACGGGCATGATATAGCCATTAAAATGATGTTTCTGGAAAACTTACAATGAGAAGACAAAATAATTAATACAGTTAAAAATGAGAATGTAGACCAGGACCCCAACAGATATAAAACACAACAAAATAGACTGTCACCAGTAATGACATTTAAAAAAAATTTTTTTTTGCCAGTCAGTTAAATTTTGGTATCCCATTGTTTTGTTTGGAAATTTTTATTATCAGTGTATTTTTTATGTTTACTATATATTTATTTGTAGTTCTTGTCTGTGAATTATCAATGTATATTCTTGGCTGACTTCTTAAATTGGGACAAGCTTTTTCTTAATTATTTTTATGAGTTCTTTGTATATTAAGACAATTAACAGGATCAGTAATGTGATAGTTATTTGTCATAAGTATGAATATGCATTTCAACTTTGTGTAAAATACTTTTTGGCATCTAGGAGCTTTGCTTTTTGAGGTCATATCTACCTTTGCTTTTGTGATTTCTCCCTTGTTTTTATGCTAAGAAAACTTTGGACCAAAGAGATCACTTGAGAGATCCTAGACAAGTCACGGAAACTGGGAGAGCATTGGAAATGCATCCTCTTTCAATTATGGAGGTCAAAGGTCTGAAATCAGTATCACTGGGCTGGAATGCAGGTCTCTGGGCTCCCTCTAGAGGCTCTGGGGCAGAACATGTTCCTTGCTCTTTCAGTGTCTACCCAGACAGACCCTCTTAAATTCCGAACCCACGGGACCTTTGTGGGATCATAAATAGTTATTGTTTTAAACTACTATGTTTTGGAAATAATTGGTTAACATAGTAATGGATAATACAGGAGGTAAAGCTGTTGTGAAAGCCAGGACTTAGAGAATAGTAGTACCATTTTTCTAAAGAAGATAGATACAGGGAAGGAACATGTTTGCAGGGAAAGGGTCAGTTCTGAAAAGGTTCAGTTTAAGATTTCATAGGATATTAAGGTGGAACTCTATGGTGGGAAGTTAAACAAGATCAGAGGAATATTTGAAACGGTGTGTTTTTGGACTCAAGTACCTATAAGATAGAATATGTGGAATAACATCACCTAGTGTCAAAGGCTGGCTTCACTGGAAGCAGCTACTGAGACTGAATTTAGAGTGCAGGATATTTATTAGGGACCAAGTCCTGTGAAAGAACGGGGAGAAAGCAGTATTAGGCAGAAGTTAAATACATTGCTGCCCCAACTGAAACTCAGTCAGCCCTGCTAGGAGCTCTGGAACAAATTCTGACTGTCAGAGTATCCTACATTGGGCCAAATGATCAACGCTCTTTACACCTGCATGTTGCTTAGGCCCCAGATGACTGTTAAGAGTCACGACTTACGGCAGGTGGTTCTCAGCATCTGAGTTAGACCGTGCTGGCAGCTGGAGGGCGCTGCTGGCTGAGATGCCCATTGCTGGGCAGCAAGCCCTTGCTTGAAGAGGGATCTGGATGGTGCGTATCTGTTTACCACCCCTAGAAACCAACTAAGTGCTTTCTGAGTGTTTTCTTTCACCAGCTTTCTTTTCTCAGTTGTAGAATGGGGCTTACCCTTTTCACAATCTACCACCATAGTTCCCAGGTGCCTGGTCAATCACAAGACTCTCAGGCACTGACTTCTAGGAGAACTTTGAAAGCGTAGTAACTAGGTTAGAAAATTACTAGGTTTAATAATTATACAGCATTAAAAATTATGAAGCTTTCTTTAAAATCATGAAGCATATAAAACCAAAAATTATAAAGCATCCTTTTAAAAAATATACATCTAATCAAGTCTTCACATCTACCTACCAATTACAGTGGAACCTTGGTTCTCAAACTTTTAATTTGTTCTGGAAGGCTGTTTGAGAGCCAAAACGTTTGAGATGGGAGATGTTGAGAACCAAGGTTTGTATATGAACTATAGGGGACAGAAGAACATGTGAAATAACTCCACAGGGCGCAATTGGCATCTACAAGGTAACTTAATTTCTTCAATAGCATGTAAATTGAAAGGAGATGGGGCCTGGGGGTCGGGCAGAGAAAGCAAGGAAGAGACCCTATGGGTAGGATCCAGTGTAATTTTCAGGACCCCCAGTGTGGATGGGGTCCTTTTTGCCAAGAGCAGTTAAAGGTACTAAAATATTAAGCTATTTCCTTTCCTCTGCAGTCTGTCTCTCCACCTTTCACAGTAATTTTTTCATTTGCTAACAGGGGCCTGGGAGTGGAGTCAGCCATCTCCCTCCAGCATCCTCCTGGCCCAGCCTGCAGCGAACGGGCAATACCCTGCAGTGCGGGTGGACGGCAAGCGGTAGGTGGTGGTGCTGCCAGCTGTGGGGAGAGGGGAGGGCGAGGCAGAGGCTGGCCTCAGCTGACCCGACCGCAGGACCCGCGGCTCTCTAGGACCGGACCCTAGAAAGTAAGGACGCCCGAGGGTGTGGGCCCTCGTGAGAGCTGAGACTCCAAGCCCCAAGTGTGTGCCCTATTGTCCCACTCTCCTTCACTTACAAATCCAAATTCAAAGGTACAATTATTGACTTTCAAGACAGTGACTGCAGAGCATTAAACCCCAACTATGAGATAAACCTGAGCGTGGGTCCCTGAGTGAATATACCAGTTGTACAACTTGAAGTTGGCTCTGCCTGTAGATTTAAAGAAATTTGAGAGCCTCCTCAGCCAATTGCAATGTATGGCTCTTATTTGAGGCTCAATTTGAACAAATGAGCTGGATAGGCAATGGAATATTTGGAATACTGATTGAATTTTTGCCAATATTAACACATATTGTTAATCCTTTAGGTGTTATCATCAAACTGTCATTATGTTTAATTTTTAATAGTTTACCTTTCCAGTTACATACTAAATATTTACAGGTGAAACAGCAGGATGGTTGGGATTTGCCTTAAAATAATGTGAGGGAGGGTCCAGTAGGTAAGGACAAGCATGGAAGAATGATTGACAAGGAGTAGGTAACAGTTGAAGCTGGGTGTTGGGCAGGGGAATAGTCTCTAAATTGTGATGTATTCTTTTAATTACTTTTCCATGGTAAAAAGTTTCAAGTAATGATAATCTGCTTTGGACAAAAATATTTAAGCCCCACAATTCACTCCTGAAAAATAGGAAAAGTATCACCTGTATTACTTTGTAATTAAAAAAAAAATAAAGCAAAATACTTCATACAGGAAATTTCATAGCATCTTTATTCATAATACCTACATGCAACAGTCTAGGTGACCCATCAATAGGTGAATATATAAGCAAACTATAATATGTATACTTAAATAATGCATTAATACTCAGAAATTGGAATGAACTGTTGATTTTACATATCAATATGAGTTCCAAAAATTTTATACTAAGTAAAAGAAGCCTTACAAAAAAAGTATATACTGCATGACTCCATATATAGCAAGTTCTATACTGTGCAAAATTAATCTGGGGTGAAAGAAAGGAAAACCAGGCCAGCAGTCACTTCTGGGTAGGAGATGAAGGACTGAATGGGGAGGGGTAGAGGGGAACTTTCTGTATTTGTGGTAATCTATATTTTTATGGGTTAGGGTTAATTATATAGTTTGTTAAAATTTAGGAAATGTTCATATAAGATTTGAGCATTTCTTTGTATGAAAATTTTTCTTTAAAAGAAAGGAATTATGAATAAACATTGAGTACTAGTTAATGAAATACTTGCTTAAGTACATAGGGGGAGGTGTACTGATACATTAAAAAACAAGATGGGTAGAGGGATAGATTGATGAATATATAGGGGATAAAACAAGCATAACAAAATGTTGATAAAAGAATCAAAGTGGTGAATTTATGTGTTCACTATAATAGTCTTTCAAATTCTGTTTGAAATTTTTTTCATAACAAAAATTTGAGAAAATAAAGGGAGCCATCTTCTGGAAGATACTGGTATTACTGATTGGCTCAAAGAGGTAAGAAGAAGGATGTTTCTATGATTTGGTATTGATAACTTTACTATTTTTCACATGTTATATTGGTTCTCAGTCACATGCCCAAACTATATTCTTTGGATGGGAATATTTCTTCCCTCCAACTGGCTCACTTCCCACTCAAGATTTTACTTCCTCTAGAACAGAGGTCTGCAATTAGTAAATATTTTAGGCTTTGTGCACTAAGAAACAAAATTGAAGATATTATATAGGTATTTATATAAAAAGAGAGAAAACTGCCCTGACTGATGTAGCTCAGTTGGTTGGGCATCGTCCCACAAACTGAAAGGTCACCGGTTCCATTCGTGGTCAGGGCACATGCCTGGGTTGTGGGTTTGGTCCCAGGTCAGGCAGCTCTGGGCATGTACCAGAGGCCGTTAATGGATGTTTCTCTTTCATGTAGATGTTTCTCTCCCTTTTCTTCTCTCCCCCTCCTCCTCTCTCTAAATATAAATAAATAAAATCTTTTTTTTAAATGAATAAAATCTTTAAGAAATAAAGTAAAAAGAGAGGAAACCAATTTCCAAATTTTCATTGATGAAATTTAAAACATAATAATAACAGTGAGTGCAAGTTTTTGTAAAAACAGTTCTGCTAAGAAGAAGAATGAAATTCTGTTTTGGAAAGATGGATAACATTTCTTAATTAGGGTTCAAAGTTATTTTCTATCACCAAAATCAATTGTAAATGTTCATCTGTTAGTCCTGACCTGTAATGAGATTTTGCATATTTAATCTTTTACCAAAATTTAATCTTTTCACCTGGAAAACACTGGCCAACACTGAAGTCAAGCCAAGGGCATGTGACTAAAACTGAGCACATGAATCTCTTGGAAGGCTATTATAGAATTAGATTAGATTATTCTCTGGACATTTTCTCGTTAGCATGTGAGATCCATATGAGAAAGCTGCTCAATGGCACAACTAAATGGGTCTTGAAATATGAAAATTTCCTTTGTATTTGCATTGAGGTCTCTATAAAATACTGCTAAAACTGTAGTTCGAGCTCAAAAAATATAACCACTACAAATTTGTGTGAGAATAGAGATCTTACTTTTATTGTCAAAATGACTTTACCACAGAATAAGTTTTGCATGTTAGTGCTGTGTTGTAAGTTTAGGCTGACTTCATTAACAAGTATCATTGAATAATCACAGTTAGCAAAGTAACAAAAATGAATTCTAAAGCCATCTAGTCAGTGTTCCACAACAGCGGCAAAGGGGGTTCTTCTCACTT
Organism: Pteronotus mesoamericanus; assembly: GCF_021234165.1. Lineage (NCBI taxonomy): Eukaryota > Metazoa > Chordata > Mammalia > Chiroptera > Mormoopidae > Pteronotus > Pteronotus mesoamericanus. Next base: position 12,339,429 of record NW_026555157.1, on the reverse strand, counting down.
AGAAAAAACTTTTAATATTGACCCTGAGCTAGAAAACAAAACTTACAATAATATGTTACCACTGGCAAGTCATCAAACGCTGTGTGTTAGGGCAAGTCAGGATACTTAGCAGCTCATTCTGATGAAAATATGTGGAGTGCATTGTTGATTCTGCTGGTCCAGTGACACATGGTACATTCAAGTGTTTTCCACAAAATACATGTTGATTGATAACACAGTACAATGATGTTATAACCATGGGGTTTAAACACCTTACATTTTCACAAGTGACAACCTGTCAAAGTAAGCCTGTTCCTACTGATGTAAGTTGTAACACATCATAGCTGATTTCACCTCAGGTGTATTGATTAGAATTTTTTTAACTTCTTTGAAAATATTTTCACATGTTCCATGCAGCCAATTCACAGAAGCTAATTCTTCAGTCATTCCAAACATTGATACCCTCAACAGGCACAAATGAGCAGCATCAGTACCTGATACTTAAGAGCAGAGGAAAACCGCTCAAGTTGCTTTCACTAATTTAAATTGACTTTTGATGTTGTTCCCAGTGGCCTCAACACTTGAAGCAGCTGTTCTCACCCAAAGGCTAATGGTCTTAAACAGGTTTATTTTTTCTGATTACATTTCTTCAGCTGCTGCAATGAATTATCACTTAATCCAAAGACTGTAAGTAAATAACTTTCTTGCATGGCTAACATGGCCACTTGGAAACTTACTCTGAAAGCAGACTCATTTTCTTATTTCCTTCCTGCCTTCCTTCCTTCATTCCACTCTCCCTTCCTTCCTTTTTTTTTCTTGTGAAGAATTTTTACTATGATTAGATATTCCATTTAATTTTTGTAACTTTTCTGACAGTTTTCAGTGATTTTGGGGATAATGTGAAAAATTCTTTAGTCTTGTAATGTTGACACGTTGTATTCTTGTAGCGCAGAAATAGGCTCATTGCCTAATAAACATAGTGCTTTGCCATCGAACTTGATAACGAAACAACCCACACTTAATTGTACTTTCTAGATGGAGTATTTTAAGTTCATTTTTTCCATTTTGCTTTGGCATGGCAGATGCATGCTGGTAATAAAAATAATGAAGTGTCACAGGAAGGTGATATGCACAGCATGGAATGCTGTCGAGTAAAAGTGTGTTACTGTGCCTTGTAGTATGCAGCAGCAGTGTGAAGCGGTAAGAATGCTACATATGGTCTCAGTTGTGAGCACTCTTTTGTGTAGTGTAAAAGCAGCCATAGACAATAGGTAAATAAATAAGTATGGCTATATCCCAATAAAATTTTATTTAAGCACACTCAAATTTGAATTTCGTATCACTTATGTGTCAAGAAATATTATTCTTTTAATTTTTTTTCCTGTCACTTAAAATGTGAAAACCATGGTTATCTGCAGGCTGTACAAAAGCAGGCGACAGACTGGTTTTGGCCCACAGGCCCTAGTTTGCCAACTCCTGCTACAGGATGTCAGTGTAAGTAGCTTTTGAGTTTATTATTCCATCTGAGGGCCTGGCAGGGAATTTGTATTTTAGTTTAAAGAGATTGTTATTCATATTCCTTCAGTATTATACACTTGGTGGTGTATTTAAATATGAAAACTTTAATTTCAAAGTGTTGAAAATACAATTTCAGAAACATAAGAGGTTAACACATATATTTGCACTCCTCAGCATATCAATATACTTCGTATATTTCTGTTGGACGTTATCCTCTATAAATTGGAAAGGATGAAAAGATAAACACTTTTAAAAGGTAAGAGACAACCAAAAATAGGTCAATGGGAAATGTTGAAAAATATTACTTGAAAATTGCAGTACCAAGTCTGTGTACACTATACACCCATTTTTGTTTCTAAAAAATATATGTAGGCAGGAGGTCTAGATATACTCCCAATGCCCATCAATAAAAGATTGAAAGGAGACACACAAACATGTTAAAAGTGACTATCTTTGGGTAGGAGGGTTATGTAAGGCTTCTTTTTCTTTTTGCTTGTCTGTATTTTCTAAGATTTTTACAATAACATTTTTTAAAAATAAACTGATACATGCTATATTATTTTAAAATAGAACATATACCTTGAAGGATGAAGAAAACATCTAAAGATATATTTAGACTCCTTTGGAGATTATTCTTTGCAAGTTAAATTGTGTTTGAAAACTTTTCTAACATTCTGTGCACAAGCAACTCTGTAGCAATGCTATTCCAGTAATTCCTGTAGTTAGATAACTTGTATCAGCTACACTGGTCTATGAGGGGGTACTGAAAACAAACAATTATTCTCTGGAGGGTGGGCCCCTTGGAGTACAGGCTTCCCATACTAGGTGAGTGTTCTCGGAGCCCATCTGTGTCAGTGCACTAGCTGGTGTTGTTGTGAGGGATTGGCTTCAGTGAATTTTTTTGAAGACTCTTTCAGAGCATATGCCCATTTCATGATGGGGGATTTACAAGTGCACCTGCCCACACCTTGCTGTGCGTTCAGCAGTTTTTGACCAAAAACAGCATGAACCCTGTGCCCACCCTCCCTATTCACCTGATTTTGCCCCCAGTGACTTTATTGTTTTGTTTCCCCAGATGAAAAAATCCTCAAAGGGAAACGTTTTGCTGATGTGGAAGAGGTGAAACAAAAAAACAGCAGAAGCACTAAAAGGCATCAAAATTGATGAGTTCAAAAACTGTTTTGAGCAGTGGAAAACCATCTCAATAGGTGCATTGCATCAAATAGAGTGCTTTGAAGGTGACTGAAGTTTACACATGTAATAATAAATACACAATTTTTATAAATAAAATCAATTTTTGGGTCCCCCTACCCCGTATATGCCATATATGAGATGCACATAACTCCCCCATGCTATGAGCTTTCTTTCTCTCCAGGGAAATTCTCTTCACTATCAACCAAATTTTTCATCTCTTTAACTGATGTTAATGGAGTATCAAATGAGGTGGACCATCACATACAATTACAGATGAAGACTTCAGTATTTAAAAGCTGCCTGGAAGTAGATTACTCTTTTCTCCTACCCTGAACCCCAGGATTCTCCAGAGAAACAGAACAAATAGGAATGGTTTGTGCATGATACATGTAAAGATACTTATTTAAAAGAATTGGCTCATATGGTTATGGAGGCTGGCAAGTCGAAAATCTGCAGGATGCTGGCAGGTTGGAAACTCAGCAAGGGGCCAAGGTGGTAGTTCAAGTCCAAAGGCTGTCTGCTGGAGACTTCAGTGCTGTCTGAGGGAGGTCAGTGTTTTGTTCTATCCAGGTCTTCAGCTGACTGAATGAAGCCAACCCACATTATGGAGGGTAATCTGCTTTATTCAAATCTACTAATTTAAATGTAACCTTAAATTTCACCAAGCATTCCAAGAACTAACACCTCTCCTTCTCAAACTATTTCACAAATTTCAAGAGGAATGAAGACTCCAAAGCTCATTTACAAGGCCAACATTATCCTAATTCCAAAACCAGATAAAGACACTACAAAGAAAGAAAATTACAGGCCAACATCCCTGATGAACATAGACGCTAAAATTCTCAGCAAAATATTAGCAAACCAAATATACCAATGCATCAAAAAGATCATACACCATGATCAAGTGGGATTTATTCTGGGTATGCAAGGTTGGTACAACATTCAGAAATCAATAAATGTGATTCACCACATTAAAAAAATGAATGATAATAACCACATGAGCATATCAACATATGCATAGAAACATTTTTTCAAACCCAGCAGCCATTTATGATAAAAACTTTCAGCAAAGTGGGAATAGAGAGAACATACCTCAACATAATAAAGGCCATATATGACAAACCCACTGCTTGCATCATACTCAATGAATAAAATTAAAGCTTTCCCCTGAAGATCTAGAACAAGACAGGAAGGTCTGATTTCACCTCTTTTATTCAACATAGTCCCTAAAGTCCTAGCCACAACAGTCAGTCAAGAGGAAGAAATAAAAGGCATCCAAATTGGAAAGGAAGAAGTAAAACTGCCTTTATTTGCAGATGGCATGATACTGTACATAGAGAACCCCAAAGATTCCACCAGGAAACTACTAGAACTGATAAATGAATTCAGTAAAGTGGCAGGATGTAAAATTGATATCCAGATATCAGTTGCATTTTTATATGCCAATAATGAACTCACAAAATGGGAAATTAAGAAAATAATCCCATTCAAAAAGAATAAAATACCTAGGAATAAATCTAACCAAGGATATAAAAGACCTATATTGGAAAATTATAAGACACTGAAGAAAGAAATTGAAGAAGATACAAATAAGTGGAAGCACATACCATGTTCATGGATAAGAATTAACATCATTAAAGAGTCCATCCTATCCAAAGCAATCAATAGATTCAATGCAATCCCTATCAAGATTCCAATGATGTATTTCTCAGAACTAGAACAAATATTTCAAAAATTTATATGGAACCACAAAAGGCTCCACATAGCAACAGCGATCCTAAGAAAGAACAAAGTTGGAGCAATCACTCTACCTATTATCAAATTATACTGTGTTATAGTAATCAAAATAGCATGATACTGGCATAAAAACAGACACATAGATCAATGGAACAGAATAGAGAGTCCCACACATTTATAGTCAATTAATATTTGACAGAGGAAGCAAGCACATACAATGGGCTAAGACAGTTAATCCAGTAAATGGTGTTGGGAACATTGGAAAGATAGAAACATGCAGAACAATGAAACTAGACCACCTTCTTATGCCACACACAGGAATAAATTCAAAATGGATTAAACACTTAAATGTTAGACCTGAAACCATTAAACTCCTCGAAGGAAACATAGGCAGTAAAATCTTGGACATTGCTCATAGCAATATTTTATCTAATATATCTCCTTGGGCAAGGGAAACATAAGAAAAAAGAAACAAATGGGACTACATCAAACTAAAAAGTTTTTGACCAGCAAAGGAAATCATCAACAAAATAAGAAGATAACCCACAGAATGGGAAAACATATTTGCTGATACATCTGATAAGGGGTAAATATCCAAAATATATGAAGAACTTACAAAACTCAAAGCCAAAAAACCAAACAATCCAATTAAAAAATGGGCACTGGATCTAAATAGACACTTAAATAGATGTCTAAATAGACCTCTCCAAAGAGGACATACAGGTAGCCAATAGGCATATGAAAATATACTCAATGTTGCTAATCATCAGAGAAATGCAAACTAAAACCACAGTGAGATACTATCTCGTACCTGTCAGAATGGCTATCATCAATAAACCAACAAACTGCAAGTGCTGGCGAGGATGTAGAGAAAGGGGAAGACTTTACTGTGGGTGGAAATGCAGATTGGTATATCCACTGTAGAAAGGAGTATGGGGATACCTCAAAAAATTAAAAATGAAACTGCCTTATAACCCAGTGATTACACTTCTAGGAATTTATTTGAAAACCCCCGAAAGTAATTTGAAAGAATATAAGCACCCCTATGTTTATTGCAGCATTGTTTACAATCGCCAAGATATAGAAGCAGTCCCAGTGTCCATCAGTAGATGAGTGGATAAAGCAACTATGGGACATTCACACAATGGAATACCACTTGGCCATAAAAAAAGAAAATTTTACCTTTTGCAACAGCATGGATGGACCTGGGGAACATTATGCGAAATGGTACAAGCCAGCTGGAGAAAGACAAGTACCATATGATTTCATTTACATGTGGAATCCAATGAACAAACTGAACTAACAAGCAAAATAGAGACAGACTCATAGAGAGCAGAACCAACAGCTCTGGGGAGGTGGTTAGGGGGAGGAGGGACTGAGCAAAAAAGAAAAAGGACTCATGGACATGGACAACAGTGTGGTGATTGTGGGGGGGTGTATAAGGGAGATAAAAGGTAATGGAAAAAAATACAGTAAAAAATAAAAATAAATCTTAGTCAAAAACACCCTCACAGACATATCCAAAATAAGGTTTGATTATATATCTGGACACTGGGGTCCAGGCAAGTTAACACTTGAAATTAATCATCACATGCCCTCACTTAAAAAAACATGATTCGAGAATGGGGGGCGGGGTGGAGAGTAAAACTTGTTAGTGAACTTTTTGAGTTTTAACCACTCGAATTATTCCAAGTATAAAGTTAGAAGTTGTAAATACGTACTTAACTTTTAATCACTTTTATGGGTTTCATTGCTTTTTAGAAACACCTGAAAGAAGGTACTAAGATAAAATAAAAATGTCAAGGATTCCTTTATTACTTTCTTAAAGACTTCTTCCCAGTTAATTTGGTAAAGGTACCTGAAAATTACCTCATAATGGCTTTATTCTTAAATGTATTTATAATTCCACCTCTTCATTTTCTCAGACATTAGTTGATGTATTATATGGGGAAAAAAATAAAATAAAATTTTTAGTATCTCATCTTGAGATGGCTAATTCTTCTATACTCATTCTTTTGGCAACATTGCATGGTATTTATTTTAGACTGATGCTTTAAGAATCCTGTCCACCTTCCTGAAACCTCATTGCTCTGGAGAATGGTAGGCTAGCAGTTTGCATCAGGAGGGTGATGGAAGCCATCGCTCACTGTTCCCCCAACAGCGAGTGTTTCCTGTTTCTCTCCCTGAGGGGGCTTCCTATTTGTTCAGCACTAATCCCTGCGCAGTGGCCCAGCTAGAGCCTCCTTGCAGTACTAAGGCAGGGCACTTAGCCCAGCCATCCAAGTATTATGGTAGAATTTTGTTACTGAAAGCCTTTAACTTTGCGTCTAAGCTTCTTTTTGATTTTCAGACTACTTTGATAATCTGAAAGAACTGCAGCCCCTCTTGTGGATAAATGCACAGAAAAAAACACATGAAACTCTCAGTGTATAACTTTTTGCACTGCTGGGTTTTTATTATCACATGAGTGTAACACCTATTAAAAAAATAATACATTATAAAGAGGAAAGTTAGTGCTCATTTGGGGCTCTTGATAACCCATGAATAGGTATTCATAGTACTAGTCTCTCCTTCAATGTCATAGATCATAAAGGAGAAGGACCAAAGAGTATACCAACGGGGAGAAAACGTTTAATGTTTATGCAGCCACACTTTCATATAAAGATTTTTTATTGTAAAAAAAAAAAAAAAAAAAAAGATGGCCCATTTTCAAAATCTTTACAGTGTCAAAATTCTTTATATTAATAACTGCTTTAAAACTTTAAAGTTATTACATTTACTTTTTTCAATATAAGTTCTCAGCCTCATTAAAAACTTCCTTCGTTTTGTTGAGAGAAGTTGCACTATCCACAAATGCTGATCGAGTTTCCTTTCTACCTAGTCTCTTAACTTCCTGTTATCTAAACTCGTATATAACACTCTCCTGAAACTGCTCTGTTAAAGGTAACCCATCCACTAGTACAATAGTCTCCTTCCTCCCACTATTCTGTTTTTCGATTCACGCTTGTTATACGAGCAGCTTAACCTTTCTAAAATAAGTTTCATTTGTCAATCCCTAACTCAGAAACACCAAGTGGAAACTAGTGGAATGAATGGTAACTGTGATGGCCCTTAAAAACTCAAATTTCAAGAGAGAAGTTTTGAGAAGGTGATTAACACCATAAAAGGTATTGTTTTACTTAGATCCTGCCAGTAGTAAAGGGCAGATGAATGCAAGATGGGGGAGATGAGTCAGGGTGACCAGCTGTCACATAGAGCTGGTATCCTGTGCTGATGGGAAGGGCAGTCTTTCTTGTGGAGTTTGGATCTGCCAAACAAATGCTACCTTGTTGAGGGATTCATAATGTGGGTTCATAATGTTGTTTAGTAGCATCTTCCAAACTGGACCTTGCAGGGTTTATCATACAAGTAGACAATATGAAGCAATTTCAGGTGTAGCAATTTGATTTTAGATGCAAAAGCCGTGATTTTAAAGACTTGATTGCTCACCTGAGTAGGTGGAAATGTGCCAGGAACATCTGGTCACTCTTTCTTTAAGAGCCATGACTATACTTATTTAACCCTACACAAGAAATCCTTTGGCCCTTTCCTCAGGATCCCAGGTCAGATGAACTAGACAAAATTCTCGTCCTGCTATTGCTATACACTTGTAGGAACCTGCGCTCCTCAAGTACCCTCTGGGCTTCCAGAATCCCTCTTGCAGGTCATTCATTACTCTGCTAAATTGGTGAAAAGTATAAACCGTTTCTCCCTCCCTGAGCTAAAATCTCCTTAATCTTCACCAGCTATTCCAGGGAACAAAGGTTGGTAGGAGACAGCATTCAGGCCTGCTTTGTTCTAACACCTATATAGTTCAGACTGCTTTCTAGGTAAGGGGTTTCTTAGTTAGAAGAAAAAAAAAAGTCCTATTCTTAATTCCCCCTTTGGAATTAGGAAATTTGTCTTCAGACTAAAACAGTGGGGAGAAAAGAAGAAGGGAATAGTTAAGAAGGTGCAGTCAAATGTGATAGGAGAACCCAGAAAGGAGGAAATGTTCACGGAATCAAGTGCCTGGAAATCTAGAAGCATGAATTATTCAATTTTCCCAAAAAGAAATCATCAGACTTTGGACATTGCTGTTTCAGAAAGAGGGAAGATCAGAAGCTAAAGTTGCAAGAGGCAATGGATAAATGGGTAGTGGAAACTGGATGTTCCCGGTATACATTCTGCGGTGCTATCAGGTTAGTTTCTCACTTCCTGGGAGCACAGCTTTATTACCACCTGCCTCAGCAGTCTGTGCTATTGTTTTTTATCTCCAATTTAACTCTTTAGAGCCTACCCATCATTTAAATCCTAGCTCTATTTCAGTTCCTCCTGCAAGTCTTCTCTGAAGGTAACAGTTTCCACTTCATTCCACATTGCCTGAAATCTTGAGTTCATCGTTACAACTGTTACCAGGAAGACCCAAGTTAGGGGGCTCCCCATCCTCTGTTCTTGCCTGGCTCGGGAAAGATGAATTTGAAACAAAAAAATTGGCGTTCCTGCTACTTGTCATAACCAAAACCTTAAGTGGAGAGAAAGGTTGAATCTGTATGGGCGCTTTAATTCACATGGCTGGTAATCTGAGAAGATAACAGGTTATGTACCCTAAAGACTGTCTTACATTTTATTTCAAACTGACCTTTTTTATAAGAAGAAAAAAAGTGAAGGTAAGGGATTTGGAATTCAGGGAAAAGGCTATTCAGATAAAAGCTGCCGTCTGGCAATTTTTGCAAACATCACGATTCTTTATCTTTGTCCTGGGCAATGGGACACAGAACAGCTTTCCCTGGCGCTCAATGGCTCAGATACCACCATCCTGATTGCTTGCAGCCCCCCTGGTGCACAAAGGTCAAATTGCTTGTTGTCTCCTGGACTCTGGGTGGGTCATACCTTCGGTTCCTGGAACAGTAGCTTTTACATACATTGACTACTAAGCTTATTGACTATTACTTAAAACTAAAAATTTCCAACTCATGAGTTCCCCCATCAAATTCAGGCAAGAAACAATATGTATAATGGAATGAGAAAACAAATTCATTTATGAAATACACTTGAGCACAAAGCACAAACAGACATGCAGCTAGAATAAGTGCCCTGACAATTGGAATTTCAAAGGGGTTTTATGCTTGTAGCCAGCTTCTGGGTTCCCTCTCCTCCTCCCTTCTCTGGATTTTGGGATTAACATAGTTTCAAAGGCTTTCTTTCTTAAATAGTGGAAATGATATACACAGAATTTCAAAGGCTCTCCCCTCCTCCTGTGCTATCATAGTTCTTGTGATTTTTAGAACACCTGGCCATCTTATCTGACTGGGTGACACAGATCTCCCTCGCCCTCCCTGCCTTCCTTTGCTATCTATCTGCCTAACACAATCAAACTATTTAGCATTGTAATAGTTACATCAAGTGTGATCCTACTCTCCTTCACTTAAACGGTGTATTTCTTTAGTTTGGAGACTACCGGTATATTGTAAACTTGTTTTGTATACTCCCTGGAAAAATTGTAGGTTTATACTTATCAAATATACTCCCAGGCCTAAAATTATGTTAAATATTGAAGAACCACTACTTAAAAATACTGTATAAAAGCTTCTATCCCAGCATGCTTTCACTAAATTTTCAAATAAAATGTATTCATTTTGGTCGGTTTCAAGGAGATTGCCCAACTCATTCCTAGAGCAGAATTGAAAACTTACAATTTATGCAGAATTGTCCAAAGAAAGGGAAGTTCCTACAAAAAGACTCCTGGCAATGAGCTCTCAAATTCGGAGTGCAAATTCCGTCGAGCGATCATACAATCAGCCCGATGGTAAGTGTCAAATTTCGCAAATGACTAGAAAAGGGAGAGTGAAGTGATCATCTCATGAAACAGTTTGCTAACCTGTCCAATAAGGAAAGTTGATCAGGGTTCCTGAATTCACTGCGACTCTGATTCTAACCCAGATATTTCAGCATCAGGCGTGGGCAGCCAATTGGACCGTCTGAGCGCCGTGCATTCTGGGAGCTGTAGTTTCCCGCCCGTTCTCCCTACTACAAGTTCCACTGAGCAGCTGGAGGACGGTTGCTTGGTATTATTAACAAGCGGGAAGTATGGCGGTGGCACGCGCCGATGCAGCTTTGCCTCCTGGAGAAGGTAAGGCTATCCTCACCCCTGAGTCCCAACTCTTACTTCATGGAACTGAATTAAATAATTACCTGATAGAGAAAAAGCCTGGGTTTTAGGGGTACAGTCCTGGACCAGTTCTTTCGGTAGGAGTCTGTGGGCGTCGTAGAGGCGCTGTGCCTTCTGGGAGTTGTAGTCCCCGGGTTCTGCCTAGCTCTCCGGCGTCTCGGTGGGAGCCGGTTTGGGGGACTACAGCCCCCAGGGCTCTTCGCACAGCCGGGCGCCCTGGCTCCGGGGCTCCTTAGGCTCTTTGAGGGGGTGGGTTTCGGACCGCCGTAACCTTTCTAGGATGTTTACTTTGAGTTCTGGTTACCTGAGTGGAAACTGCAGGATCCCCCTTTTTCGCTTTACTGTCCCTCTTTCCTTTCTGTTCCTAGAACGTTCAGGACCCCCTTTGTCAGAAACAGCTTTCTAGACGTTGAACTCTTTCTTGGAAGGGTCCGGTGGCTGTGATAAAATATGGGAGTGATCTAGAGCCCACAGTTCGGAATCCTGGGGTCGGGTTTGGTCGCTGCCCAGTGAAGCGCAGAACGCGGATGCTTCTTTGACCCGGAGCCGCCGGGCGTGAGCAGAGCTCCTTTGTTTTCGTTACAGGTCTGAGGCTCAGCATCAGCGGTTTGGGTCTGGGCATGGCTGAGTCGAGGCCTTCCTCTGCGGCTTAGATGAGAGGCTCATTATGTTTGGGGGGGGAGGGGGCAGTCGACTCTTTGGTATTGTGTGCAAAGGCTATGTGTTTTCCTGGTACACAGTACACAGCTTTATCAGATTCTCAGAGAATTCCATGACCCAACCCTTTCATGCCTGCCCCCAACCCCAAATGCTAGAAGCCGTTAGACAACGGGAAAACGTTGAATCTCTTCAGAAAAGCATTGTCAAATAATTATTTCCCGCAGTAGTCTTAATTTGGGTATAAATTGGAAACTGGCAGTTTCTCTGGCCCCGTCCCCCTCTGATACCTGCTTTTAAACTCCACCTTCCTAACCCACCAAGGCAATTTACAGCAGTACCAAAAACATTTATAGAGCACATTTTGTATGAGCTAGACGATATTTTGAGTGTTTTTTTTTTAGACTTTTACATCATTTCATTTTCTCTGTAGAACAACATGATAAGCCGGTATTATCAAATACATCTTACAGAGTAGAAAAGTGAGCCCCAAGGAGATATTAACTTGCCCAATGGTGAACTGGTGGAGTCAGGATTTTGACATCTGTTGTACTAAATTATTGACTTGGCCAAAAAGTCCGTTCACCAATTGTGGTACATTTTTTTTTTTTTTTTTGAAATGCACGTTGATATAACAGCTGTCACGATACAGTGTAACAAAATGTTTTGGAATGCAGTTCAAGACAACTAAACGCTATTAGAGCCATCTGTCAGAAAAAACTGAATGAACTTTTTGGCCAGCTCGATACATTATGGAGTACTGTGTGCCAGGGATGGGGCTGAGTGCTGTTGATATGGTGTCTGTTTTCATCCCCACATCAATTTAATGAATTAGGTGCATTATTCCCATTTTGTAGATAAGTTAACTGAAGTGTATACGTCGATTTTGGTCACTTCGGAATATACTGGTAGTAAGGTAGTAAGCAGGTTAATCTCTTAACAAAAGACGAGTTCCACTTAAAAAATACTATCATTACTTAGGTATAAAATATGAAACTATTATTTCATATTTAAATGTGAAGAATTCCAAAGTATTTCATCATAGAAACTTGAGTAGAATATCACAAATCTTGGTGTAGTTTGATATTTCTAGAGCAAGTGAATAATAAACTGTGGTCCTTAGGAATTTGATTGCATTTGTTTTAAAATTTTTATATTGTGCTTTAGTGTTTTCTAACTCTGAATGGGATATTATGAGTGTAATTCCATTTGTATGCTCAGCAGTTTTATTTGTGTTTGCTAATAATTTCCCTTCTCTTTTTAAGGATCAGTGGTCAATTGGACAGGGCAGGGGCTTCAGAAGTTAAGTGCAAACTTACCCTGTGAAGCAGATACTCATACTTTGATTCTGGATAAAAATCAGATTATTAAATTGGAAAATCTTGAGAAATGCAGACGATTAATACAGGTAGGTATTGTATCTGGGGAAAGAGTGATATAGAACCAATTTATTATTAGATCTAATAAAACAATAAAATAACCTAAGAAAAGTTACTATGCAGGCTTGGAAAGTAGTGTTATAAATCTTTATATGGCTGTTTCTCCTGAAGATGGACAGATATGTGCTGCATTTGAATGGACTGGAAAAAGAAGCATTTGTTTAAAAAAAAAAAAAGCCAATATTTTATGTTGGCAAAATACTGTGTTAAGAAAACCTTTCTTACCTCATGATGGAAGTAAAGAGTTCCTTGCTTCCTTCCTTCCTTCCTTCCTTCCTTCTTCCTTCCTTCCTTCCAACTTCCTTCCTTCCTTCCTTCCTTGAATAAATGTTTATTGGGCTCCCCCTTATGTTTCTGGTACTGTTCTAGATTTTTGCTGAGACAGTTTAAGGATCTCATTCATGGAGCTTACATTCTCTAGTAGTTGCTGTGTTAATGATGTTTTCTCTTTGGTAATAGGAGATTTGATTGCTGAGGTTAATGTTTAATGTGTATTTTCCATTGTTTAGGAGTAACAGCAGCAGCAACAACAAAATATAGTCACTCTGTGGAATATGTAGATAATGTATGTGAAAAGCACAAATTGGGTTTATATATTTGGGAATGTTTGGCCATATAAGCAAATCTTTATAAGCACCCTAATGTGAACATAATCTATATATTATATCCCCAAAAGTAATGATATGTTTCCTTTCCATAGCTGTCAGTGGCTAACAATCGGTTGGTACGGATGATGGGTGTGGCCAAACTGACCCAACTGCGTGTGTTAAATTTGCCTCACAATAGCATTGGCTACGTGGAAGGGCTAAAGGAGCTAGTACACTTGGAGTGGCTGAATTTGGCAGGAAATAATCTCAAGGTGAACTGTTTTTGCTTTGTTTTGTTTTTAGTGATTATGTTTACTTTTTTTAATTTACAATAGTATACACCCTAAAAAAGAAATTCAAGCACTATAGAAATGAATAGAATAAAATTTGAAAGTACCTACTAACACACTGCAGGGATAATTTTAGTTAACCTAAACTAAAATGAACTTTTTTAAACATACAATATAGTACAATATTCTTTTAAATGTGAACAAAGAATCTATGTTATATTAGAAAAGTGGCTCAAACAGAATGAAATGTTAGGAGGGAAACTCTACCATGCTGCATTAAGTAAATGTTTAATGGAAGAGTGGAGAATATACTGTTTTAAAAGTCAGGAAATCTGGATTCTAGTCCTACTTCCACCATTTAGTAACTCTATAATTTTGTGCAAGTTAATAAATATCTTTGTGTCTTGCTTTTCAGTTGCTGGATGAGAGGAGTAGATTAAATGAGATTAATAGCTGACTTTTATTGAACAATTAATTGAGGCTAGGTAGGCATTTTCTATATTTTTGCTTCACTGGATATTATTGTAAGCATCTTAACTGTATTAACTCAGTCTCATGACAGTCTATAAGGTATTGGGTTGTCCAAAAATTGTCTTTAGTTTTTTCTGTAAGATGACTCTAGTAGTGCTTAGTTGTCTTTCACTTCATTCGAAACAGTTTTGTTAGATTGTATTGTGGCAGCTGTCACATCAGTGTGCATTTCAAAAAAAAACTTATCAAAACTGGTGAATTTTTGTGCAGCCATTTTAAGATTGAAGATGGAAGACGGTACTCAACATTTTCAGCGTATTATGCTTTATTATTTTAAGAAAGGTAAAAATGCAACTGAAATGCAAAAAAAAAGGTGTGTGCAGTGTATAGAGAAGGAGCTGTAACTGATCGACTGTCGACGAAATGTCTTGGTACTCTTGGCATTTTGTCCAAATAACTCTTTCCTGTGGGTCTGTCTTATGCTTTGGCCTCTACCCACTAGAGGCCAATAGAGGGGAAATAGCTGACGTACTCAAAATATCCAAATCAGTAGTTATTGGTGGAAATGAAAAATGTGTCTTATATGGAAAAAAAAATTACAGACTTTTTGGCTAACCCAATAGGTAGCATCATTATGCCAATTATATAGAAGAAGAAACTGAAGTATAGAGAAGTTAAGTCAGTTGCCTGAAGTCATACATATAGGAAGTTACAGAGTCAAGATTAACTTGTAAAGTCTATGCCCACCCAACTATCATGTGTCATCACTAAGGTTTCTTCAGGCTCTAAATATCTGGGATGATATGATTCTCTACTCTGAGAGTGATGATGAAGGTAGAAGCTTGCTACCTAACATTTACCAAATTGTTAGCACTGCTTTCTCTTTTTCTTGCTAAGCGCCATTCCTCTGCTTCCAAAAATAAGCAAAAGAGGCAGGAAACTCAGTTATGAGGAACTAAGAAAGAGTTTCTGTTTTTTATATTGTTTACATAACCTAATATGATAATCTTCTTGTGATAGGCCATGGACCAGATCAGTAGCTGCACAGCTCTACAGCACCTCGATTTATCAGACAATAACTTATCCCAGATAGGTGATCTATCTAAATTGATATCACTGAAGGTAAGTCTGTGTTCTGACTATGTCATTTCTGAAATTTTACACTAAAATACCAGGAGAAAGTGATCTGATTGGCTTAAAAGCAGCCTGCTGTCTATGAAGAACAGATTGTGTTCAATATAATAAACACAGTAGCAGAAACGAAGTATGAAACTTTTTGGGGTTTTTTTGTAACTATACTGATTTAATTAAAACTGGCCATTGTAGTTAAGGTTAGTTCTTATTTACCATACTTTCAACATTCCTTTCATGCCAAGCTACCCATACTTGCAGTTTTGCAGAAAGTGCATAACATGTTGGTGAGGTTGAGCATAATTATTCCTGAACTTGAGCCTGTTTTTTTGACACTCAGAATTGCTGTCTTTTTAGTAATAGGTATTACTAAGTTGTCAAAGTTAATTTCACTTTAATTAAAAAGAAATAAACCTGTAGCATACAGCGCTTTTTTAAAAAAAGATTTATTTTTAGAGAGAGGAGAAGGGAAGGAATAAGAGAGGGAGGGAAACTCAGTATGTGGTTGCTTCTTGCGTACCCCTTCCTGGGGACCTGGCCTGCAACCCAGGCATGTGCCCTGCACTGGGAATCGACCCATCTACCCTTTGGTTCACAGGCTGGCTCTCAGTCCACTGAGCCATACCAGCCAGGGCTTGTATAGCACTCTTTATGTAGGTGAATATATTATGCAATTAAGTAAGTAATAGTTGGACTCAACTGCCTCAGAAAACATGCAAAGCATTTTCCATAATTTTGCTTCTTTAAGTATTATTAGCATCAGATGAACTCATTAAGCTTTAGGAGTGTTACTAGCTCAACGTTCCCTATATCTTTAGCAAAAAATGCAAGTTATTCTAAATAATTTGATTTAGCTAGATACTAAGATATTCAGATGAACTAAAGATGATTTAGCATTTTTTTTTCCTGAAATGGAGGCATAATTTTATTAGAATCTGGTGTTCAGAGTTTTTGATTTCTCATTGTTGCTGACCTTGAGTCAGTTTCATTTTATGGAATATGGGCCTTCTCTCCCTCCCTCCTTCTCTTTTGGAAAATTTGCTTTACATTTGATTGTTTCAATGACTTTTCTTTCAGTTTCCTCACTTTTGATATTTTAAAAGGAAATGAACCAGTATGTTGGAAATTGATCATGTTTTAATAAACTAAATTTCACAAAATGCTAGTTACTACACCAAGTATGTGTTCTTGGACAAGTCTTTGAACTTTCCTGGGCTTAGAATGTGAACAAGGAAAGAGAGAGTGGACCGAAGGTGACCTAGTATTAAGTCTTTGATTTGAATGCTGTGAGACATAATAAAAAAGGTCCCCCTATTTTCATACATACCATTTTGGTTTTGTCAAAATAGACCCCTTTACTTGTAATCTTTTCATTTGTAATTTGTCTTGTTTTTACTTTTAAGACCCTGCTTTTGCATGGGAACATCATCACCTCTCTTAGAACAGCACCGGCTTATCTACCCAGAAGCCTTGCTATCCTTTCTTTGGCAGAAAATGAAATTCGGGACCTAAATGAGGTAAAATTTGAGGGTATTCTGTGGGATCCAGGAAGCTGAAAAGTTGTGAGAGGGGAGGAGAAACACAGGAGAAGGTTGTGAACTCACTTTTGGACTGTGAGCATATTGGGAGAAACAGCCATCAAGATGAAACACTTGGTTCTAGCTGGTCTTTTTTTTTTCTTACAGTCACTGGGTCATTAAGGTTTAATTTAATATGTAATGCTGCGGTTATTATTCAATTTGGAAGTGATTGGTGGTAGAGGGACATTTACATTAATGGCGTTAATACGGCGCACTGCACTTTTCTCTGGCTGCTATTAGATTTTCCAAATAGGGTTCTCCTGCTGGGAAACAGTGCTGATACTTTCCAAGGGGCTTTGTGCAGCAAGGACAGATGGCCATATTGTTGGAATTTTGGAAGTCAGTGGATAATGTAAGAGTGTTTCTTGTCGCTTTTCAGAACAAGAGGGGAATTGTCACATTTTCAAATTGCCAAAGATGTGTAATCAGCGGAAGCCCTGTGCTTGACACTGGATAGTCCACTTTGTTCAACAAAGACATCTTTTGTTCCAGATCTCTTTCTTGGCATCCTTAACTGAATTGGAACAGTTGTCGATCATGAACAATCCTTGTGTGATGGCAACACCTTCCATTCCAGGGTTCGACTATCGGCCATACATCGTCAGCTGGTGCTTAAACCTCAGAGTCCTAGATGGATATGTGATTTCTCAGAAGGAAAGGTGAATGTGACCTCTTTAACATAACATTTGTCATGGAAGTTACTGAAAAGACCATTTCTAGCTTTCTACAGATTAATAAACTGAATCTTTATTGAAATGTGCATTTAAAATGAAGACCATTGGTACAATCATACTCATTTTGGATTTTCTATCCTTCCTAAATCAGGATAAGAAATAAATATCAGTTCCAGAGGTTAGGTGTGGCTAGTGAGTTATCTTAGTGTCCAGTGTGCAACAATTCGATTTCTAAAAATTCTAATGTTAACTGGTTGGTTGGGGCTTGGAGTACTTATATGTAGAAACCATGTAGTGGATGCTGTGTAGGGAGGGTCTCAGATCAGTTCTACAGAAGCTTGTAATTCACCAGCTATGTAAGGGCAGTATTAACATTACCTTAGGTCCCAACTACCCTTTATAACAGTGGCTCTGTGGGAAAATGCATGCAGCGTTCCAGTTTGGAACCAATAGCGGAAATACTGATTGGTCCTCCCCTTTTCCCACCTGTGAAGCAGCAAAATGAGGACTCCCCCATCTCTAGGTCATTGATGCTTTTTGAGGCTTGGAGACAGGACCCTTGCCTGATGGGGTCTTCTAGAGGTTGGCACATGATGAGTGGAATTAGAGCTTCAGGGGAGGTAAGGAACTCGGTTGTGGACAAAAAGGGGTGGAATTAGAGGGGATTGTGAGAATTGAAGTGAGTTCATTCTTATCACTGTGTCTCCTTTCACTTCCTCCCCTCAGTGCATAGGTACCTCCATTCATGGACTCAACACCTACATTCTTCCTCACCGCTTTTGCTCTTCTGTCCTGCAGTCTGGTAGTAGTCCCTTGAGGAGTTTCCTGACGAGAGGATGAGTGATATATCAGAGACAGGTTTTCCTTTTCCTCCTCCCAGCTGTTTTATCTAGTTGCTGAATAGGACATGGGGCTGTTGAGGAATGGCCACCAGGAGCTACATAATGATGGTGCTTGTGTAGGGTGAGGGACATCTGCCAAGTCTGGTTTGCCTACCATAAAATGTGGCTTTTCCTTTTTCCTGCAGTAAGTGCTGCTGTGTACTCAGGAACCTTATTTGGTTTTAAATTGTGTATAGTTCTAAAGCTGGGTTAACTGGGATTACCCTCTCCAGATCTTTCTTTCAGTGAAAGGAGTACATCGTTCTATTTTTCTGTAGGAGTAGGACTGGCAGCACTTTTACCTGTGGGAGGCAGCATGGCGAGATGGGCAGAAATGGGGTCTGGTGTAAAGAGAGATCTGAGAAGAGAGGTGAGACCTGGTCAGGAGAGACAAGAGAAGGCTTCACTTTCCCTGCCATCCTTAGCTGTGTGGCCTGGCCAGGTTTCTTGGCTTCTCTGAGCCTTAGTCTCTCATCTGTAAAATGTGGGAAATACAACTTCACTTTCAAGGATGCTGTAAGCATGAGCATGAAGGATGTATATAGCATAATACTGGTCGTACAGTGGTGCTTAATAAATAATAATTGTCATTAATACTTAAGGATAAGGACTATGATTAAAGCATTTTGAAACTAAAGCAAATGTTAAAAAACAGAAAATATTTGTTGAGGAGATGAATAATAAATAATACAAAGGCTTTGTTTCTATACCATGGAAATGGTTTTAATCCAAGTAGCTTTCAGGTTATAGAATGTATAAAACCTTAAAAAGATTACCCTAACCAAAAGTGGTAATTTAGGTATTTCTGTGACCTCCATGTATAATGTCTTCCAAATGTTTGATTTCGGAGATTTCAGGTGTCAGGGAACAGTGGGCATTCGTCCCGGGGTAGCCCCCCTTTCTGTGGGCATCCTACACTGAAGTCTGGGAGGGAGGAAAAGGTTGGAGTGCAGCTTCATAATAACCCTTTATCAGATGGATTGTTTTCTCTCTGGTTTAAAAACAATTACAGAGTATCACATAATTCAGGTATAGTTAAAAAACAATATTTACAAATACCCACATAATCACTGAAAATAAGAATGGAACATAACCAGTGCTCCAGAGATTTACGTTGTTCCACTCCCATTATAAAGCCTCCTTCCCTACTAGAGATAACTACAGTACTGACTTTTTGATGATTCAGAAAGATTATTATTTTTCTTGGTTATTTTGGAGCCATTAAACCAATCAGCTCTCACCAGAGTAGCTGATACTACAAGGACAGAAAATACTAAGTGTTGGTGAGTATGTGGAGCAATTGGAAGTCTTATACACTGTTCTACAAATGTAAATGGTGCAATCACTTTGAAAAACTGACAGTATTTACTGAAGCTAAACATATAAATACATTCCCTATGGCCCAGCAATTTGACTTCTGGTTTATACCCTACAGAAATAGGTACTTGTATCTATTGAAGAGACGTGTACAAGCATGTTTATAGCAGCCTTATTCATACTAGCTCCAAATGTTGGGAGCTATTTGTGACATTTGGGAAACTACCCAAATGTCAGTCCACAGAAGAATGGGCAAAGTTATATTCAAACTAAGGAACCTAGATTGTTACTAATGCCACACTAGTGGGAAAAAGGCTGTTGCAGTTGATGTTTGAGACAGCCCAGTAGTCTACACTGTGCTCCCAGGTGTTAGAATATCTCTGGAAGTATTCTGTTGGGAGCGGAGGAATTATTCTAAGGGAGAGTCACTGTCTTAAAAACTGATGGGTAGCCTTGAGCAATGTTTAAAACATTCTCCTTGTCCAACTTGGGAACTGAATTGTCCTGGGGATAGGAAGGAATTACCAGTTGTTTAATCTACCCAGCCTTATACTGCATTTCCTAAATACATCCAGGCTAAAATTGTCCTCCCTTATGAAAAGTATCTGAGGTTCTTTGGTGACTCCTGGTAGACAGGTCTTAAACGTCTTTATCATGGAAAAGAGTCACAGGAGCAGTCACCCACCACTGTGGTGCTTTGTCAAGAGCTTTCTCAGGAGTGCACCTATGGAAAGACTAGCACCTTTGTATAGCACCTGAGTATTTGGAATTCTTTCTGAATTTGTTTCTATCTGTTTACTATTTACAGACCCAAACTACACCTCCGTTGCTTAGCAATCAAAATTTAGTTAAGAAGCAGAACTTTGGAGATGATGTTCCTTTTTTCTTTCTTTTTTAAAAATATTTTATTCATTTATTTTTAGAGAGAGGGGAAAGGAGAAGGAGAGGGAAACAGCAATGTGTGGTTGCCTCTCACACGCCCCCTACTGGGGACATGGCCTGCAATCCAGGCATGTACTCTGGGAAGCGCACTGGCGGCTCTTTGGTTCGCAGGCCAACACTCAATCCACTGAGCTACACCAGCCAGGACTGATGTTTCTTTTTTGAAAGGATATTCAAGATGTACAGAAGTAGAGAGAAACATAAGAACACCGAAATACCATGCAGCTTCCAGAGTTACCAACATTTTGCCAATCTTGTTTTTCATCTATTCCCTACTGTTTTTGTTGAAGTATTTTAAAATAGAATACCAGGTATCACTTTATTCAATACTAGTTTGGTTTTTTTTAAGGAGGAAGAGCAGATAGATTTCAATTTTCTCTCTTAATAGCTGTTACTTCTGTTATATTATGTAAACCATTCCTTTAGTTTCACCTGTGGTGCATTTAGGTACTTGAGTTTGACAGTGGATGGAGGGTATACTTATTGCTTCTCTGAAAATAATTTTAAAATACTTGGAGCTATTAGTGTAACTGTCTGGAAGTACCTATAAGCAAGGAAAAAAGGTTTAAATTATGTTAAGCGTAAGGGGAGTGAATCAGAAAGATAGAGCTTTTTGAACTTGAGTGAGTTTTATTTATGAAGAATGTCCAGTGATGCTATAAAGGTAAATTAAGAAGGGAGATCATTGTTAAAAATAAATCTTGTCTACCTGCTGTCATCTTCTCTTTATGTCCCCCAATTCCAGTTTGAAAGCTGAGTGGCTCTATAGCCAAGGCAAGGGGAGATCCTATCGGCCTGGCCAGCATATCCAGCTTGTCCAGTATTTAGCTACAGTCTGTCCTCTCACTTCTACACTGGGTCTTCAAACTGCGGAGGATGCCAAGCTGGAGAAGATTCTGAGCAAGCAGAGGTAAGCTCATTTATTTCTAGCAGCTTATGAGTTCACAAGTGAAAATACCTGAGTCTTTTCTGCAGGATCAGTAAGGCTGTAGCAGGTGCTGCAGCCCACGTTCCGGGCGTTTGGGCCCTTCGTCACTGCAGCACTCTCGCAGGGAGCTGAGCCACGCAGTGCAGCCTCATGGCTGCGCAGCAGCAGCATTGCCAATCATGCCTGGAGGGAGCCAAGCATTATGAGAGAATGGAATTTTTAAAAAAATGGATCTGTCCTCATAATGTAGGTGTTCCATAAGGGATTTTAAATACTAACATTAAGAAGTATGGCTAGAACAATTAGTGACTACTTTTTTTTTTTTAATCAGAGATCCTGCCTTAAACGTTTGTGCAAGTATGAGGATATCTGTCTATGTGATTTAAAAATAAGTTCCTTAACCTTTTTTACCCAATACTTTGAAATGAGACTTGTAATTTAGTGATTAGAGGTATCTGCTTTGAAGAATTGTTAACTTCTACCTTTTGACAGTGTTACCTAGGAAGCAGAAAAACGTGTGTGTGTGTGTGTGTGTGTGTGTGTGTGTGTGTGTGTGTGATCACATCAGATGTTATTGATTTTTAGGTTTCACCAGAGGCAGTTGATGAACCAAAGCCAAAATGAAGAGTTATCTTGTCTTCCTCCTGTTGAAACAAGAGTACCAGAGCATTCAAGCCCTGTTCAAGATTGCCAGACAGTCCAGGAAAGTGGTAAGAAATTAATTGATCTGTTTTCTCCAAGTTGTTTGATTTGTTGGTCATATAAAGAAGAAAAAGTTCATATTTTCATAATTTTTATTCTTTTTTATTTTTTTAACATTTTGTTTATTTTCAGAGTGAGGGGAAGGGAGGGAGAAAGAGAGGGAGAGAAACATCAATGTGTGGTTGCCTCTTGTGCGCCCCTAAGTGGGGGCCTGGCCCGCAATCCACACATGTGCTGTGATTGGGAATCAAACCAGTAGCCCTTTGATTTGCAGGCTGGTGTTCAGTCCACTGAGCCACACCAGCCAAGGCTCGTTTTTTAATTAAGTGGTCATTTGGGTCTTATATATATGTATATGTATGTATGATAACTACTTTATTTCTAATTTTAAAAAATTCAGAGCAATACTTCTTTTTGTATTCATCTAATACTTTGATTATTCTTATGATTATTGGAAAAGTTTGTTTTCTTAAAAATATTTGGTTTGATGTTGTAGGCATATTGGAGGAATCAACGAAGGCATTTTATTGCATTTTACTCTATTTCAAGGACTAGGTGTCATTAAGAAGATGTATCTGAACATATGTCTCAGTTCACTAAAGAATAAAAATAAATATGCGGGGATATGCATATTTATGTGTTAATTAACCAGATGGCTGGAACTCTTTCACAATGTACATATATCAAATCACCACAATATATACTTCAAATATGTTCAATTTTACACCTGATAGAGCTGAAATTTTTTTTAAAAAAGAAACCTCTTTAGATATTTAGTGGTTTAAATGATACTCTGTTGATTCTTCTAGACCCTGTCATCCAAGTCAATTCTTGGGTTGGTATGAGCAGTAATGACGATCAATTATATGCCATTAGGAGTAACTTTCCAGTCTCTGCACACACTACGAGATATTCTCGAAATGACCTGCACCTGGAAGACATACAGACAGATGAGGACAAGTTGAACTGTAGTCTTCTCTCTTCAGAGTCTACTTTTATGCCAGTCGCAGCAGGACTCTCTCCAGTATCACCTACAGTTGAGCTGAAGCTTCAAGGCCTAGCAGATGATGGTGATGGAGGTGAATCTGTGAAAGAGCAGGAAGACCAGGACATGGATAAGGAAGGGGAAAAAGTGTTTTGGGCTGCAAATGAGAATTCCATTGAGATGATGAAAAGTACAGTTAGTGCAGAGGTAAATGAGAAAGATGGGCTGTTACCTTGTCCTGAGCCAACAGTAACCAGCGCTGTCTTGAAAGGTGACTCCCTCAGTCTTACATCTTTTTCTGACTCAGTTGGACACAATGTCTTTCATACACAGCCAGACAGTGAAGAAATCATGTCTGAAAGTGCTTCAGAGGAACTTCTCTGCATGGCTTTAACCCAGAGATCTGTTGCTTTGGGACAAGATAAAGTTACCCTTCAGAAATTGAATGAAGCAGCCACAACACTGCAGGCCTGTTGGAGGGGATTTTATGCCAGGAATTACAACCCTCAAGTTAAAGATGTGCGTTATGAAATCCGGCTGCGTAGAATGCAGGAGCACATTGTCTGCCTCACTGATGAAATAAGGAGGTGGGTTGAAAGTCCTGTTCGGGTGCAGCTTTGTTGGTTTTGGGGCATCAGATTCTTAGAGTTGATCCAGAACACTGAATCATCGATGATGTGGTCAGGGCATGTTTCATGTTGTCACTCTTGGTTTACTTGTCTCCTAAAATATACTGGAAGCATCTTGAGGGCAGAGACAATCATATGCATCTGTGTGTCTAGCACAGCAGTTGGTACAGAGATGGAGTATAGTAATAAATGTTGAATGAATACATGTCTTATACACATCTTAAACATAAACACAGAAATGTACAGAAAATGTAGAAAAACAATGTACAGAATGAGAAGATGAGAAAGTCTACATAGAACCAACTAGGTGACTTCAGAATTAAAGAAAAAAAGCAGGGATTTAAAAGGGCTAAAATTCTGGGGCAAGAGTAGGATTATGCCTTAATTCTGTGGCTCACATGTTTTACTGCCTGCCAACCAGAGGAGAAGGCAGTGAAAGAGACTGAGGAGGAACAGCCAGAGTGGAAGAAAACTAGGAGAGTGTGTGTCCCAGATCCATCCAGAAAATGTTTTGGTAGAGAAGAGAGGTGCTGTAGGGAGGACAGAGACGTGTACATTAGATTGAAAAGCTGGGGATTATTGGTGGCTCTTTTGGGGTCCCCGAGACTATCCTTGGGTTTGATGATTTGCTGAAAGGACTCAGGAAAGCTGTTCTATTCATGATTATGGTTTATTATAATGAAAGGATACACATTAAATTCAGCATATAAGAAAGGCAGATAGGGCAGAGTCTAGGAGAAACAGGGCACAGCTTTTAGTTGTCCTTTCCTGGTGGAGTTGTACAGACGGGGTTTGATTCTCCCAGCAACAACGTGTGTACAACACCTGTGAGGTGTTGCCAGCCAGGGAAGTTCACTCAAACCTTGACATCCAGGATTTTTATTGGGGATCAGTCACAAAATACTTATTCACCAGAAAACAAACTATCTGCTTTAGCCCAAGGCCACATATATACAGATGTTCTTACCAGGCAGGATATTCCAAGAGCTCACAGATTATCTCCTAGGAGCCAATCAAAGCCATTTCTAGCTTTAGAATAGGTTTGAACACACCAGTCCTAATGAGTTAACCCTTTCCTGCCCAGTCAAGTTCACAAGAGCAGCTTCAGCCTCGTGGGATGAAGACAGTTTGGAATGGGTTGAATAGTGACGAGAGGTGAAGAGTGAATGTGGCCAACTCTTTTAGGACATGTTGCTGCGAGGAAAAGAAGAGCAGGAGGAGAATTTGGAGTTAAGGAAAATTCTTTTTTAAAGATAGATAAAGAGCATGTTTATGTGTTGATGGAAATGATTCTATAAAGAGGGAAAACTGATGGCACAGATGAAAGGAAGACGTGCAGGATTGACGTTCCTGAGAAGGTAGGAGAGGAAGGGGTCCAGTGCACGAGTAGAGGGAGTGGCCTGAGGGAGGACAAGAGCAGGTATGGTGGTAGGCTTGATGGTAGGGGGTGGGGAAGTCCTGTGTGATGGACACTTCTCCTTTTTTCAGTAATATTTAAGATGTGGCCAACATTTGAAAATGCAGGGGTGAGGGTGTGGGAGGTTTGAGAGAGATGTGAGGTGCGAGGTATTCATTTTAAAAGTGAACTCATAAAGGGAATGGAGAAGGATTGCTGGGCAATGTGTGGAAAACTTTAAGTGCAAAACAATAGGTCGGGTGTTATGATTTTCATCAGCAATTCTCAGCTGTTCTCTTCTGATTGGGGGGTAGATAATTTGCTTCAGCCAGGTATCATTTTTTTTTTCCAGATGTGTATGGTAGTGGAGAGAAGGAAGGGCAAGGGAATTGAAGATATGTGGATGGGATAATTATAATGATCGATCTTGGAGTTTAAACGAGGTAAAAGAAAAAACAAGAAGGAGGAATCGTTAGTTCAGAGGTCTAGATTGTTGCAGTGGGGTGCAAGAGCAGGTGAACTGGGACGATAGGAGGTAATGGTTTGTGTGGGCGCTTGGAATGATTTTTGAAGATGGTCTAGTCAAAATAAATGACTGGGTCTAGAGTGAGACAGTGAGAGTGGGTGACAGGGGGTAGATTATTCTTAGCGCATCCATGGGAATGTTAAGGGCCCCAGAAATGATGACAGGAATGGGGCAGCGAGAAAGACTGGTCCTAACTCTTCAGTGAATGGGGCAGATAATGGGAAGTTGGTACGTACTTGAAGAGAGTTTGTAGAGATTTAGTTCTTCAAGGAAGAAAGTAAAGAATAGTTTCTACACAGCAGTGAGAAACAACCTTCTGACCCTAATGATTGATTGAAAAAGATAGCTTCTACTGGATAGGGCTACAGTGCCCTCAGAAGTAGGTCTGACTTGGCAAGGAAAAGCTCGTGTAAGAGCTTGACTATACAGGGCGAGGCTAAAGGAGGTGTACAGTTGTGAGTATGCAACACAGTTTATTCTTGTATTATTTGTTAATTATTGTATTTATTTTCCATACAAACAACTATACACCTCTTTAAACCTCCTTTTGCCCAACCCTGTATAAGGGAGTTTGCTGACTGCAGTTCAGGAGTCTTAGGTGTCACAGGAGAAGAGCTCAGGGGCCAAGACTGGAGAACTGAGGCAAAGGTTCAGAACAGGATGGCGGTGACAGTCTGGGAGATAACAGACAACTAGGGGAGCCTAGGTCTGTGATAGGTGTAAGCGTGGAGAGTGAGCCCAGAGTAAGACTTGAATGAATGAGGAGAAGTGATGGGATGAGGTTGGGGGTTGTCTGTTGATAATATAACAAAAAGTTTGTTGGGAACCTGGGCAAACAGGAGGTTTGATGGGGTTGTCCTGCTAGTCTCTTAGCAGGTGTTTCTTGGTGTGACCCTAGTCCTTTCTGCAACTGCTGCCCCTTTGATTTGTTTGGCTGGGAAACTGAGGTCAGCTAAGGAGCCATTTAATATTTTATTTTATTTTTCATCACTGGCAATACTTTGTGGAACCAATGTAATCTGAATTTCAGTCATGTCTCACTGGTTTTGTTGAGTCACGGTTTACAGTTTGTTTCAGCTAAGAGTTTAAAAGTGGAAAGGGCTATTAGTTGTTTTTTAATCTCTCTACAAGCCATGTGTTTATTCATTGTTACAAGAAGTGCAAGTCAAAGCATCCTTCCTTGTGTCAGTAATGCATTTTGAATTATTATAGATTAAGAAAAGAAAGAGATGAAGAACGTATTAAAACTTTTGTACAAGAAGAGGCTGTCAGATTCCTTTGGAACCAGGTAAACCCCCTTCCTGCATTTTTACCTAATGTGTGAACAGAGAAACATTTTAGATTTCATAAGATAATTATAGATAGTTAGGCATACTGAGCACCCTTTCCCAAGTCAAGGGTGTAATTTATACCCTTTGCCAGTAACTTGGAACTAGTACAGCGAACTTTGTTACATTTTATTTAATCTGAAAAAAAGTAATTTTTTTTCATTGCAGATGCCTTTATTACAAAATATAATGAACAAGGTAATTATATAGATATAAGAGTGCATGGAAGAAATAATGACTTAATTGATTTCAGGAAGATCAACAAATATGATCTTTGTCCCAATCTATGAAAAAAAGTAATTTTATAACTTTGACCAGAAAGATAAAGAAGTATAAAGAGGAGAGTGGCTAAACTGAAGAATGTTATAACTTTCCAATATGTACATGTAAAACACTGAATTTGAAATTTATTGTAACTATCTATCTTGTGTATCTTGGGGATATTTGAATGAAAGGTGCCAACCATGGAATATGATGGTTACAATATGCATGTCCTAAAAAGTATGCATGACTTCTTGGGAGAGAGTTTGCATCCTGTAATAGCACACTTTAGGGACAGATCAGACAGCTGGGTTTTATTATGATTGTATCCTATCAAATATTTCTTGATAATTCCTTAGAAATATTTTTATAGAAGAATTTCTTGCAACAGGATTTTAACTATAAAATTCAAAAGACCTTTGTAAAGTTTTATAATTACTAGTAGAAGAGTGCCTAAATAAATTATAGAAATAACAATATTATGGAATGCTATGGGACAGTTAAAAAGAAGAAGGGAATAGTATGGACTGACCTGGAAAAGTCTCTGAAATAACACTGTTCAGTGAAAACCAGCAAATTGCAGAACTTAGTGTTCCACTTGATTTTAAAAACTCCCTTTGTATTTGAAAATACATAGTAAAAGGTCTGGAAGGACACATATCAAACTGCTATCAGTGATTTCCTTGAAGGGCAGTCAAAGGGAAACTAAAAAATTCTATATATTGTTATTTCATTGCAGATGTTACAATAAAATTTTGAGATCTTCATTGTTCTTTAAAAATGTAAAGGTCTTATTACCAAGAACTCAGGCTATTTTGAGGTATTTTAGAGTTGTATATACTATATTGTTAAATAATATTTATACTTATCTCCAATGGATATTTAAAATGAGACCCTGCTTATGTTAGACAATCTGCTTTCGTTAGCAGGCTCTAACCTGTCTTGTCATAGGGACCTCAGTGTAAATTGAGTATGTTATTGACCCGTCAGTCAGCTAGACATGTGCTGTTTTACTTCTGATTGTTTTCCCAGTAGAAGCAAGAGAATTGCTTTGGCCCATCCCTGCTGTCCTGGTGAGGGCCTTTTATGACCAAGGCTTGGGCTGCAAGGGCCATGGAAAGGGTAAGGGAAGTGAGGCCGTTTCTAACTCCAGTATTGCTGTGTGCCATTTACCAGCTTCATGTGTTTTGGGAAAAAAGCTCAAAGGATGATTATAAAACAGGCATGATTTTTATTTTATAATAAAACTACGTCCTTTGGTTTATAGGTAAGGTCTCTACAAGTTTGGCAACAGACCGTGGACCAGCATCTAAGTTCCTGGCATACTGATGGTCCTCCTGCATCAAGTACTGTGGTGCCATCTGTACAAGAAGAGGCTCCAAATGGAATGACTCCATTTTTCACCCAAAGCCAGGAACCCTCTTCTGATCAAAGTTCTGATGGGTGCATTGTTCCTGGCGAAGCTCCTCAAGAGAAATCCTCACCAGAATTTCCAGACTCTGGTTTTCATTCCTCCCTAATAGAACAAGTTCACTGTTTGCATGATTCTTTGGATTTTGAAAAAAGTTCCACAGAAAGCAGTGTTAGTTCTGTAATGGGGAATTCCATTGACACAGTCAAA
Organism: Pteronotus mesoamericanus; assembly: GCF_021234165.1. NCBI lineage: Eukaryota > Metazoa > Chordata > Mammalia > Chiroptera > Mormoopidae > Pteronotus > Pteronotus mesoamericanus. The sequence continues at coordinate 12,310,466 of NW_026555157.1, read as the reverse complement.
TATTGCAAAGAGGCAGATATGGAGGATGTTAGTGAAGAACATAGTGAGCAGAGTAAGGAAAGCTCAAACAATGAGCTGGATAATAATCTACTTGAACAGTATTTAACTTCAGTTCAAGAGTTAGAAGATTCAGATGAGAGGACAAATTTTGCTGAAGGGGCAGGAGATAGTATGCTTCACATGGCTTCTTCCCCTGAAAAGCTAGAAGGGTCTGACAGTGCTTCTGTTGATGATACTCGTGGCATACCTCCTACTTTGCAAGATGAAAACAGACAGACTCCAGAGGATTGTAAATTGAATACAGAAGTTCAAGGGCAGCAGTCAGAATGTGATTCTACATTTCAAGTATTGCATGTTGGTATTACTGTGTAGCATGTCTGGTTGCTTCAGAAGCAGAAATCCACTTTTCTTAAGAGTATTTTCAGTTTTCTTGTCTTTTCTTTTCAGAGTAATGGGAATATCCCCCCCCCCCCCAATTTTCTTACTATTCATATAGAACTGTGTTCTTTGTCTCATATTTTCCAAATTCTAGATTCTGAGGTCAGTCTTCATTTTGATTGGTTAGCTTTTTTACTTAGCTCTAATGTATCAAACAATATTTATATTGGAAGCCATAAGCACTTTATTTCTTAACAACTGAATTTCATCAACAGTGTTCCTGTTTTTTTATGTATTCATTTCCTTTCAAAAATAAACTAGAATACATTAAAGAAGATAGAAAAAATTACCTTAAAGATATAAATAAGAATTTTGACTCCTCTGTGTGAGGAAATGTGTAGTGAAGAATGCAATTTGTTAAAGTGAATGTATATAACATATGAAGATTGTGAACTACTGAAATTTGCCAGCCTTCTTGGAGGAAGAACTTGTGTTTTTAAGCCTTTTTTCCTCCTTTATGAGTCAAGGAAAGCCTTTTAATAAGCAAATAGGGCAAGAAGGTAAGGTTGTAGGATTTTTCCATGGAGATGATTACATTGTCTCATGGAAAACTATGTCACGTATGAGTTTTAACATATGAAGCCAAGTGATTCCATCCATAATTAAAATCAAGCTTATTTAAAGAGGCAACATAAGAATATTTCTCTTAGATAAGAAAAACAGTAGGCTCCATTCATTTTGAATACTGTCATGGCAAACATTTATTATCTTTTCATTTTCTTTTTTGCCTCACAGATAAACATTTGTGTGCCAATATATTGTCAGAAATTAAAGTTTGTTCATTTCACGTTCCTGCTTTATATTTGCACTCTGTAGTTCAGCAGAAGGTCCATGGTCATTTATTTCACTTTTGAACTCTGCCTCATAAAGAAGAACATTTAAAATAATACTAGTGGTAGAATATGATGACTCTTTTTTTAAAGGACAATTTTCCATCTAAATCTATGAAAAAAGTGCCACCTTTGGAAGACACTTTAATGGTGATTAAGAAAAAATAAAACTCACTTACCTTTACCTGTTAAAAAGAATATGTATCTGTAACTCCAGGAGGAAATGATAATATTGTGTTTGGATATTAAAGGTAGATGTATTTGCAAATAATTTGTGGAAGCTTGATATTTTAATCTTTGAGAATGTTCTAATATCACTGAACAATACGTATGTAATTTTTCCCTATCTGTGAACATACAACTCTTTATAACTATGGCAATACTTGTGTATTCTCTAAATTTAGGTGCTAAATACCATTTATTATTCAGTTACAGTCACTAGGTCCCCTTCTTTGAAGTTAGAAAATAAAAACTTCTGATCTTCAAGAATAAGGTCAGGGATCACATGTAATACTTTGTTGATAGTTAGAAATATTTCTCCAGTATGAGTAAGATATATTTTTCTCTCTTTAAAAATGTGTAGCACTCAGGTTTAGAATACTTGAATTTCATTCTCAGAAATTCAAAATCTCTTGGAAAGGAAGTATTTTTTGTCTCATAAACTGAACAGCAGTCTTATGTTCAAACATATTTTTTAGTGAAGCTTTGTAACTTCGAAAGCATGTTAAATAGAATTTTTTGCTTTTTGAATAATGCTAATTGTCTTTTATGAATGTTTTTTAATTTCTTCTTAAATATACCCTATTTTTCTATTTTATAGTTAAGTGCCTCATTTGCTGCCCATTGTTAGAAAAAGAAAAATCAACTTGGCATTGCACTAGTACCAAAAGTACATGGTACATTAATTCCTCATCAAAGCCTCTGAAATGTTATGCTTCAGTATATCTAAGTAGGTTTCTGCTGACATCTTTTCTCTCTCCTCTTTTTTCAAGAAATGGCAAAACCCAACTAAATTAAGTGCTGGCTGATTGCTTGGCTCAGCTGGTTGGTGTATTGTACCCTGTACCAAAAGCATGTGGGTTCAAACCTAGTTCAAAACTAGGTTTCAGGTATGATCCCTGATCAGGGCTTGTACGAAAGGCAAATGATTGATATTTCTCAAATTGGTGTTCCTCTCTCTCTCGTTCATTCTCTCTCAAATCAATAAGGATATATTCTGGGGTGTGGATTAAAAAAAAAAACACACAACTAAGTTCATTTGAACATGAGCATTTGTCTGTAAGATTTCCTTTTTTACCTTTGCCTTGTTTTTCTAGTGTAATAGTATTGAATACTTTTATTTTAAAATTGACAGAATATGATAATGATTAATATTCTGTTCTTCATTCTGTTTGACTTTACTAGTGTTTTGAAGTAGAAGAATGTTAAGTAACCCCCTACACTTTACAAATTATCTTGAATGTAGATAAAATGAAAATAATGTAAATTAGAATGAAGGAAAACTGTGGCATAGTTTTAATATATTTTAATAGGTTTACAATGTAATTTAAAATAACTTATGTAACTGAAATATTTGGTTTTTAACACTATGGGCTAGTCACTGGTCTAGCTAAAGAAGAAATGAGTCTAGTAAAGTTTGGGAAGTTGAACTTTAACACAGTCTTTGTGTTTTTTCTTACAGGACAGATTTAGTTCAGCTGTGCTATATTAGTTCATACTATTTTTTTTGATTTATTGAAAATTCAATGTATTAAGTAGATATTTCTGCAGAGGCAGAGAATCATACAATGTGAGAACTGGAAGAAACCTTAGAGATTATTCATTCTAATATATTTGTTTTAAAGATGAAATTAAGTCACAGAGAAGTTAAATAACTTGTCCAATATTCTAACTAGTTAGTAGTAAGCTGAAAACTTAAAATATATTGTCCCAAAAGTTTATTTTACACTTTCTATTAATATTTACATTTAGTGAACAAGTAAGAACATCTCACATATTTTCCATTCTCTTTAAAAGAGAACAAAAATTTCTGGGGGCTAGAACTCTACACTTAAAGGCAAAGTTTCTTGTTAAAAAAAACAATTAATTCATTCAGAACCCTGAGTGAATTTTCTCTAAGAAATGTGATTTGATTAAAGTGGTTTTTAAAGAGCAATAGTAGAAACAAAACATTTAATAACTGCATCTTTTAATCCATTTATTGGATGACAAGTATAACAGGTTACTAACATCTATAAAATTTCCTAGTGAAATGCTGAGTTTGATTATATTTCATCTTCAGTTTTACAGAACAATAGATGTTAAAGTTTTAACTCTCCTGCTGTGCAGAAATCTCTAATTATGGCAGCTGATACATACATAATATAGTTTGTTTTTATAAGTTTAATTATAAAAGGCTCAGAATGTGCCTGTTTTAGGAAAACCTCACAAGTGTTTGTAGTTACACAAATAGTTATATTCTTGAATGATATGGATTCCATTCTTGAGTGTGTATTTTTCTTTTGTTTTAGATTATTTTAAATATACAAATATAATACTGTATTTTTTGGTTATCTACCTAAGACAAGTCTAGTTCCACTTTTTGTAAACATCTTTAAAAACAATATGGCCTTAAGAAATTACACTATCTCCCTTGGTACCTTTTTGGTGCAAATTCTTAGAACTGGATTTATAACAATAATATAAAATCTTGTTTTGTTTTTTTTCCTGGAGAATTAAGACCTAGTAAAAAGGGAAAATATAAAAGGAGTCTGATCAATTTCCCCTTCATTAGTGAAATACAAAGAGACTTTATTGTTTAATGTATATGTTTATTTTGCCATGCACCTTAGTAAGGGTTATCTATTATATTGTAATGTTTTAACTTTTAAATATATGACCCCTTTCATGAAGTAAAGCAGAAAGTGTTTGTAAGGAACATTGTAAACATTTTTAGTGATCCTGGTTTTGCTAATCAAATCTTTTGTGCCAAATTAAAATTAAAATTCAAGTAAACAAAGTAGTCCTCACAGCTTGGAGAGAAACAAATAATTGTCTTTTTAAAATGAGGTGCTTTTTATTTGTGATTGAATGGAACTCATACTAAATTTTGATTCTTTAATTGGTTTTAGTGACTCGATAGCAGGAGTCTGTAGCAGCTGTGTTCATCTTCTAACAGTTTCTTTGAGTGTTTTGTAGTAAATTTAATGTTGACAACAAACATTTAAAGATAATTTGATATGGGATTCTTTTTTAGATTTGTCTTTAATTTTGTTGTAGAAATAGATGATTTTAAGTGGTTATGGTCTGTTTTATGAAGGTTTCATATTTTATGTTTTTCTTTGTATTTGAGTCTCTAATTCTAAATAAAAAGTTTGTACATTTGTTTTAGTGATTATCTATTTATTATAATTAGTAGTAATGGTTGTTATTCATTGTGCTTGTCAATTAATGTGTAATTATAATTCAGAACAAACTGCAGACAGAAGTGTACCAAAAGAAATTCTGAGTATTGTTATGTAAGTGAATTTGCAATAAAACAGTGCTGGCCTTAAGAAAATGGGTATGAAATGAAAGGAATGCTCATTTAGTTTTATTTGGTATGGATTTTATTACTTTCAGAGGGTCACTGGAATTCTCTGGGTAGAAAAAAAGCAACTATTATCCTTCTAAGAGCATAGGTGACACTGTCAGATGCTGTTGAAACAGTGGGTACTCAGAGTGTTAGGGGTGAGTAAGTAGAGTAGGCACCCTCTGATTTGACACAATTAGGACTTGTAGTTGGTGTTATGGACTGAACTATATTTCCCGCTAAATTCTTATGTTGAAGCTCTAACCCCCGATGTGACTGTATTTGGAGATAAGGACTTTAAGGAGGTAGTTAAGGTTAAATAAGGTCGTAATGGTGGGGTTCTAATCCAATATGTCAGGTGTTCCTGTAAGAAGAGATACAAGAGGTGTTTTTCTTCATGCCCACCCAGGGGAGAGGCCGTTTGAGAACAGTGAAAAGGCAGTCCTCTGCAGGCCAGGGAGAGAATTCTCACCAGAAACCAATCCTGCTGGTACTCTGCTCTTGGGCTTCCAGCTTCCAGAAATATGAGAAGATATATTTGTGTTTAAGCCACTTAATCAGTGGTATTTTATTATGGCAACCTAAGCAGACTAATATAGTTGATTAATCAAAAAAAGTGGTTAAAATAGGAAATCACACCAAAAAATGACATATTTACCTTAAACTTAAAAAAATCTTTATGAAATAATATTGACTTACTGTGAACTGCACTTATTTAAAGTGGACATTTTGATAAATTCTGACACATACATGGTCATATGCTGCATAATGACATTTTGATCAACAATGGACAGCATCTATAACGGGCCCCACAAGATTATAATGGAGATTAACAATTCCTGTTTTCTAGTGATGTAACTGTTGTAAAAGCATTATATGTTTGTGGTGATGTTCATGTAAACTTACTGTCTTGCCAGTCCTATAAAAGTATAGCATAATTATGCACAGTACATAATATTTGATAATAAATGGCTATATTAGTGGTTTATTGTATTTACTATACTTTTTATTGTCATGTGTACTCTTTCTACTTAAAAAAACCAGTATGTGTCCTGGCTGGTGGCTCAGTGGACTGAGTGCTGGTCTGTGAACCAAAGGGTCACCAGTTTGATTCCCAGTCTAGGAAACATGCCTGAGTTCCCGGCTGGGTCCCCACTAGGGGGTTGGGTGAGAAGCAACCACACATTGATATTTCTTTCCCATGCTTCCCCTCTCTAAGAATAAATACATAAAGACTTTTTAAAAAGAAAAATCAGTTTGCTGTGAAACAGTATGCCATATTATTCTGGCAGCATCTCTCATATCTCATGCTTACCAGGGGACTTGATTGAGTCATTGTGGGGGACTCTGTCGCACAGAGTCCTCTGATTCCCTGTGGATGAAATAACTAGTCGTTCCAGACACCAACTGTCAAGGAAAGGAGAAGGTGATTCCCTCTGGAGAGAGAATGCCCCGAGACCCTGTGCTCAATGGCTTTATTGAGAGGACTGCTGGCAGGAGATAGGCAGCAGGGATGTATGGGTAATCTAATTACATCAGCAGCTTAAGCTTACAGGGAATAGATACTGTTTAGAGATGACAATGGCAGGAATACACCAAACTGCTTCGGGCCCAGGTTGAGCCAACATTATGGTACCAGGTGGGATCAGGGTCCAGGAGTTTTGTAAATTTCTTTCCCAGCCTTGAGCTGGTTATCTGGTATAAGATTAACAGAATTTAAGGGAGAAACAAAGCATGCTTCAAGGAGTGTGCTTTACTTCTAGCTCAGATTTCCCTGGGGGGCTCTCGGAGTCATTATTGGGTCTTGCCTGCCTCCAGCAGAACTGGCATTCTGGCCAAGACTTATGGGTCATTTACCAGGCCTCAGCTCGTGTGGGTCTACAGTTCCTGATACCACTCAAAGAGGCCCCCTACAAGTTATATTCTCTTGTGCTTGATTTAATTGTATGTCATTCTATAAATGTAGTGCAGCCTAAGTGTACAGTGTTTATAAAGTCTCTAGTAGTATACAATAAGCCCTAGGCCCTTGCATTCACTCACTACTCTCTCATTGATTTACCCAGAACACCCTACCCTCCTGAAAGCTCGTTTATGGTAAGTGCCCTGTACAGTTGTACCATATTTTTAATCTTTTACACCAAATTTTTTACTGTACATTTTCCATGTTTTGATATGTTCAGATACACAAATACCATCATGTTTTAATTGCCTATAGTATTAAGTACAGAAATAGTACAGGTTTGTAGCCTAGGGATAATTGGCTATGCCATGTAGCCTAGGTATGTGAGAGGCTGTGCTGCCATCTAGGTTTGTGTAAGGGCACTCTGATGTTGGCTCAATGAAAAAATTGCTCAATGCACTTCCAGAATGTATCCCTTTCGTTAAGCAGTGTATGGCTGCACATGTCCATAAAATCGTCACAACAATTGAAATAATGAACTGATTCATCACCGCCAAAAGATTCCTCATCTTCATAAGCCTCCTATTTTATCTGGCTTCTTTTGCTCAGTGTAACTATTTAGAGATTTATCTGATAGTTCATTCCTTTTTTATTAGTCGTATTAAAATTATATGTATTAATACTGTATGTATTAACTACAATTTGTGTTTTGAGTTTTTTCTTCAATTTTATTAAATATATTCCAGCTTCATTGAGAAACAATTAACATAGAACATTTTGTAAGTGTAAGGTATACAACATGATGGTTTGATATAGTTTATTATAAAATGTTTACCACAATAACCTTAGTTAACATGCATTCATCACCTCACATAGTTATAACTTTATGTGTGAGTTAAAAACTTTTAAGACCCATTCCAACTTTCAAAGAGTTTTATGGTATCAGGTCTTATGTGTAAGTCTCTAGTCCACTTTGAGTTAATTTTTGTGGATGGTATAATTTAGGGGTCCATTCACATTTTTTGGCATGTAAATATCTGGTTTCCCAATACCACTCACTGAAGAGAGTATCCTTTCCCTACTTAGCATTTTTGGCTTGCTTGTCAAATATTAGTTGACTGTGCTATGTATAAATTATCTCTTGATTATGTTCCATTGGTCTGTTTGTTATGCTAGTAGCATGTATTTTGATTACTATAGCTCTGTAATATACTTTGAAATCAGTTGCCTCCTGCTTTTTTCTTCTCTCTTAGCTTTGGATATTCGGAGTCTCTTTTGATTTCATGTGAACTTTTGGATTACTCTTTCTAGTTCTTTAAAAAAAAAAAAGTCATTGGAATCTTGCTGGTACTGGAGGCTGGGCTCCACAGCTGCCTGGATTCCTGGATGGTTGGTATCTGAGGCTATGCTCAGCATTTGGGTGGGCTGTGAATTTGCTTCCCTGCTTGGGTTGGATGGTAAAATGGGCTTCACAGTGAGCACTGTTGACCAGAGGCCCAATCAGGCAGAACTGCCAACTGATCTCCCTGTCCAGACAGGGCGACTGATTCAAATCAGCAAATGGGCAGTTCTGTTGGCTGAGACCTCTCTTTTTGGGATGCCACCACAAGCTGGAATGTGTCTGCCAAAATCTGAGAGTTGTTTGCTGTAAGCCCTGCCCCTCTTCTCCATCTCTATCTGATTCTCAGTGGTAGAATTCCAAAGATTCAGCTAGTGATTCTCATGAAGTGAGACCTGCATTGGCCTCCCTGAAAGCATCTGGAAATACTGGGGAAACTTGATGTCCACCTTGTGCTCTCTTTTCCCATTGGAGAAATGTAGGCTCAGGGTCCCCTCCCAATGATGCTGTGTTGGCTTCGGAGAGCAGTGATGTGGTCAGAGTGTAGCGACTCCTCTTACTTTTCCAAGGTGGTCCAGGAGTGTGCTTCAGCCTCACCAGATTTAAGGAGACTTCTTTCAGATAGAATGAGAACTCTGGCCATATCAGAGCTGGGCGTGAGGGTCTTTTGCCCTTTCTCCGTGTCCCCCAAGTTCTTCCCTGATGCCCACTTGCGGCTGTGCCTGGCTTAGGTTGTCCCTTCCATTGAGGGGTCTTACCCATCATTGACTACCAGCCATCTCCCAGGGCCAAGCAGGGTGATGTGAGGAAGGCAGGGGCTGCGTCCCTTGCCAGGAGGACAGGTTTTGTCTCCTCAGTGGCCTGTTTCCCAAGGCCTCTTTGATTATTTCCAGTCTTGGGGCCCTTGCGCCTATCGGCAGATCTACAGTTCCTGAAACCAGATGGGGAGTTTCCCAACATATAGTTGTGTCTCCTTGTGGTTTTTAATCTATCTTATCTTAATGACTAATGATGTTGAACATTTTAAAATTTATTTGCCATCTGTATGTTTTCTTTGGCTATATCACAGTTTGGTGAAATTTTCCAAAAACTTGCCCATTTAAGAAATTTTTTTTTTTACTATTGATTTCAAGGGTGTGTGTGTGTGTGTGTCTATGTGTCTGTGTGTGAGAGAGAGAGAGAGAGAGAAAGGAAGGAAAGAGAGAGAGAGAGACATTGACCTGTTGTTCTACCCATCCATGCATTCATTGGTTGATTCCTGAATATGTCCTGACCGTAGATCGAACACACAGCCTTGGCATATTGGGACAACATTCCAATCAACTGAGCCAACTGGCGAGGGCAAAACTTGCCCATTTTTAAAATGAGGCTGTTTGTCTCATCTTGAGTTGTGAGAGTTCTTATATTATCTAGATAAAAATCCTTCAACAAATATAAAATATTTTCCCTAGTCTGTGGGTTGTCTTTTTATGTTGATAATCATATATTTTCAAAGGGAACTATTTTAGATTTTGGAGGAAGCCCAATGTATTGATATTTTTAATAGTTTATGCCTTTTTTTGTGCCGTATTTAAGAAATCTTTGTAATACCTAATACCACTAAGATTTTCTCCTGTCTCTTTTCTGGAAGTTTTATAGTTTTAGTTTTTACATTGAAGGCTATGATCCACTTTGAGTTATTTTTATATGGTTTGAGGTTTATTTTTGCATATGATTACCCAGGTGTCTAGCACCAGCTGTTGAAAAGATTGGCCTTTCCCCATTTAACTACCTTGGTACTTTTGTCAAAAATCAGTTGACCAAATATGTATGTGTCCATTTCTGGATTCTATTCTGTTCCATTAATTTGTTAATATCTCATTACTATACTATCTTGATGACTGTAGCTTTATACTCAGTCTTGAAATTAGATAATGTGAGTCTTTCAACTTTGTTGTTTTTCAGTGCTATTTTCTCTGGGTATTAATGCTCTGGAGTTCTGGGGCTTTTGTAAATTCTACCTAACAAGCAACAGTTCAAATTTTAGTTTCTTAAAATGGAGTGAGAACTTAAACACACTCATAAATCTGAACACAGAATACATCTAGATTTTTATAATTTCTCCCCCTGATCTTTGGTAATTTACTTGTCCGTACTTAATAGAAGATTTTTGTTTTACTGTTTTGAGCAATTCACTTTGGAGTCTTTCCAAAACCTTCAACATTGTTTTCCAAGAATATTTTCTCTTTTTCATATTTGATTTCAAGGTTCATATAATAGATCATTATATAATTACAATAACATAGATAGCATAAACTGGTTTGGAAATAAATAGAACTCAAATTGATAGAAATGGGAGTACATACTCTGGAAAGGGAATAAAAGTCATCAGAACAGCAAAGATTTTCTTGTAATGTTTCATTTTTGTTCAAAGGTAAAGGAATCTTTTTGCACCTTAAACAATATTCTTTTAAATTTAGTTAATCTAACATATGGAGCTGAGAGGATATGACTTTTTAAAACAGATCAGTAGTTGCCAGGAGTTAAGAAAGGGGCTGCACATGGAAATTTTTAGGGTGATGAAACCATTGTATATGATGCTATGGTTGTGGATACATGATCTTGTGTATTTGTCAAAACTTATAGGACAGTAAACAAAAGTTTTACTCTATGCACATTTAACCCCTTAAATCTTAAGCAGGATGTCAGGGGATCTAAGGATGGAATGTGGACTACGATGAATTTAACTGTACTACAAATATATGGCATAAAGATACTGAAGTGGGTAGGAAAAAGGGAGATGACCTAAGTAACTTTGGAAAACTGGTTTTGACTGGATAATGTAAGTGCCATAGTCCATTTGGGCTGCTATAATGGAATACCATAGACTAGGTGGCTTATAAACAACAAATTTATTTCTCATAGTTCTGGATGTTGCTGGGAAATCCAAGCTCAAGACACCAGCAGGTTCAGGATCTGGGAAGGGCTATCTTCCTGATTCACTGATGACCATCTTCTGGCTATGTCCTTACATGGTGGAAGGGGCAAGGGAGCTCTCTGGGGTCTCTTAAGCAGAACAAAGGAATATACATGAATTCTGAAACAGGGAAAGATGTTCCCACACAAGGCCACTAGCCCAGCACAGGCTGCGGGGACTCATCTCTTGACAAGGAAATGCTCCTGGCCAAGGCTGGGTGCATGAAAGACTGTATGCAAGAGATTGCCATTCCCAGCAGAGGCAGTTAGGGTTAAATGAGGTCATAAGGGTAGATCCCTAATCTGATGAGATCAATGTCCTTTTAAGAGGACAAACGGACACCAAAGAGTTCTCATTCTCTCCTTGCCATGTAAGGACACAGTGAGAAGGTGTTTACAAGTCAGGAAGAGAGCTCTCACCAGTAACTGAATCAGCTGGCATCTTGGTCAGTGACTTTTAGTGCTAGAACTGTAAGGAAAATAAAGTTCTGTTGTTTAAGCCACCCAGTCTGTGGTACTTTATTATGACACCCTGAGCAGACTAATAAAAGCATCAAAATTTCCTTCTAGTCTCCTCCATTTGGCAGAATCCTCTCACAGTTAGTTCATGGTGTTTTTGGGCGATTGGTATCTAATATGACAGCAGTCACTTATTTTGAACAATGCTTTTTTGACGGTTCTTGGAGCCCCAATTTCAATCACTTGTTCAAAGGAAGGAAGCAAAGGAACTAAATCAGGAAGTGACATGGACTCAGGAGTGCTTGTACCCTCCAAGCTTCCACTGCCAGAGACGTAGCCAGATGTGCTGGTGAATATCCCCCAAGTTAGATGCATCAGAAACAGATTTAATTTGCTTTTGCCTATCTAACCTTAAGACACATACTTTCTTTTGCTTAAAGAAATAAAGTTGAGTAATATTAGCATCTCAATTATTTTTTTCAGACAGGTCAGATGACCAGTTTCTTTGGTTTTATATCATAATACACATATATTTATATATGTTCTCATTTTCTTTCCTGCTATCAAAGTTAGGTTTTAATATATGCAACATTTGGAAAGTCATTGTACTGTGTCACAACCTGAGATAGGGAATTCAAGAGGAAGAGATTTGGAATACCATGCTAGGTGCTTTTCATCTGTCATCTCATTTATTCCTAAGTGTAGATTAGTGTTGCCCTAATTTACAGTTGAGGAAATGAGGAAAATAAGTAATTTGCCTAAGATAGCACTGCTAGTAAGAGGCAAAGCTGTGGATCAGACCCAGGCACACTAGGAACCAAAAGTGCATATTCTTTGTATGGTAGTATTCTGCAATAGGGATGTGGCGGCTTTCTAGTCAGGGATCTTTTACGAATCTAGTAGTGATGAACAGGACTCTGGTCCAGCCACTCTTGTTTGTGGCTATAATGACTGCAAGATATACATGAGAGCCCTCAAATTCCTTTGTTTTGACTGCCTGTGTGAATGGGGTTAATAAGCATCACTAATGCAGTCCAAAACCATGATTTAGAAGTTAGCAATTCCCGTTGAAGTTTGTGCCACTTGCCAGACAGCTAAACTGTGAAAGGCGGTTGGGAGTTCATCTACCGGGAGACAGAAGTTGATAGAGCAAAAGTCTATCATATGGGGCTCTTCATCATTAGGCACGGAGGCAATGGAACACTTTTTATGATTACAAAAGGCCCTGGAAGGTTGAATTTCCTTGAGGAATGAGGAGAATGAAATGCTTACTCCAGAAGAGACTGCCCAGTACAGAACCTCCTTTGCTCCCTTCATGAGTCTGGCCAGTCATTCATGCATGTAGTACTGTAGTACTGCCATTAAAACATCGAAATGAGCAAGTAGAGTCCATTGTGGTCAACACACGTAAAAATGATTAATATTAGTTGTAATTTATGTGAATTCTTCCTCAACCTTGAGGTAAGAGGGGCAGGTCTACTTCTAGAGCCTGCGCTTTGCTTGGATAAATTCGGTTAACTCCAATATGCTCCCAGCGCTGTGATTCCTTCCTGCTTCCTGAGCAAGGGCTTGTCTGTGTTCTAAGGACTCCTGTCAGTTCCTGAATTTCACAAGGCTACTACAGACTTTTAATGGTTAGAAGAATGTCCAAAATAGGATAGCCCAGAATTCGGTGTTGGGGGGACGGCATGGGGCGTTCAGGCTTTTTGCCGGAAGACTTGTGTCTTGCGTACAGACAGTAAAAGAAACAGGGCTGTTTCAAGGGCAAAGAAAATAAGTCGACTATTAACAAGCCAATAAAGATTCAAGGACTAGCCGTCAAAGTGCTCGTGCTTGGCAAACTGTGTTTCTCGGATACAGGGAACAATACATTGCGCCTGTCAGAGGGAAGACGACCCATGCACGGGTATCTCCGGTTTGGTCACGTCGCTGACAAGAAGAGACTTGAAACGGATGCTTCCTGAGGAAAACCTGCTGTCCGAAGGCGACGTGCAGCTGCGTCCCGAGAGGGCCCAGAGTCAGGCCACAGGGCGACAGCTGCAGGACGTCTTTGCGCGAAGGAGCCGGGATATGAGAGATGGTCCAAAGCGCTGGAGGCCCTAAGTTCGCGGCGGAGGCTCGGGGGCTCAGCTCCCTCGGTTCCGCGCTGGCGGCTGTCATTCGGCATCCTCATCCCGCCCCTCCCCGAGCTCAACCAATCGTAGCCCGGGGTCGGGGGTGAGACGACGTAGCGGGGTCCGGAAGCGGGGTCCTGGCATCCCGGCATAGCGGCGACTGATCTGGGCATCAGTGTGTCCAGCTGCGGGGGGCAGGCCAGACCTGGAGGTGAGTGCGGACCTGTGCGGTGTGTGCGGGCTTCGGCCCGGGCCTCTGCCGCCTGAGCGAGCCTTTGCCCGACTCCTTTCGCGCGTCTGTCGGCTTCCAAGCTCTTTCCTCAGCGCGCGCCGGCTCCGGAGTCCCTGTCCCTGTCCCTGTCCCTGTGTGGCCTGGCGCCGAACTAGTGCAGCACGGCTGGGGCGTTTGAGTCTGGAAGGAAAGGCTCCGGCCGAAGGCGGAAGCAGAGTGGGAGCCCCAGGCTGCCGCAGCCTCGGACTCGGCTGTCCGAGCCGCTGCGGGTCCCTGCAGGGAGGGGGCGGGGCGGGGCGGGGCGGGGCGGGAGCTTTTCCACCCGCAGCGTTTTTGACTTGCGGTGCTGTGACGCCGGCAGGTGCAGCCGCGGGCGCAGCACTGCGGAGCCAGACCTCGGGACGGTGGGACAGCCGCTGGGACACCCTCCACCTCCTCAGGGCCATCTCGCGTACCATCGCTTCTCTGCTCACCAATATGTTGGACAGCTCTGGCCTCGCTGACATATGATTCAAGACGTACGGGGGGAAACGAGTGTGACCTTACCAGGTGTGATGTGGAGACCCTGGCCTGTTGCCCATCTCCTCTTAAGCAGAAGCCACTAGACTGATAAGAGGGATTTTCATGCTGGGTTTATTTTATGTATTTATTTGAAGAGAGAGAGGAAGGGAGGGAGACAGTGAGAAAAATGTCGATTGGTTGCCTTTCACACGCCCCAGTCGGGTAGGCCTGGCCCAAAACCCAGGCACTTGCTCTGACTGGAACCGACCTAGCGGAAGGATGCTCAGCCCCATGAGCCACACCAGTCAGGGCACCGGGGTTTAATTTTTAAAAAATTGTTTGTAATTGCCGGTTTGTAAACTTTTTCTTGTTTTTCATTATTTACTCTAATGGAGAATTGTTGTCAGTCACACTGATCTGATAGGCCTCCCCACCCCTTGCAGTAGTTAATTATCAGCTGGAAACATCAGGGTGTGTGTGCTTGAAGCTGGCGGGGCTCCCTGACCCCGATAAATTGTCTCATTCCGCCGTGGAGGCGGTGGTGCAGGGTTCTTCCCTAGTGCTTTCCTTTGACTGTTGACTGTCTCCTCTCCGTGTCTGTTGGCTTCACAGTTTCTCTGGGTCTGATAAAGTGCTGTTTTTTTTTGTTGGTTTGTTTGGTTTTTTGTTTTTTTTCTGAGAAGAGAAACAAAGGGCTAGATCTCAAAAGTGCTGTTGGCTGTCCACTTTGCTCTGGAATTGGAGTGTCCTGAGGGTGCGATGTAAGTTACTATTTAAATATTTCAGAAAGGCCTTTTTTGAAGTAACACTCCCTGGCTAGTGGTTCCACTACCTGGCACTACATTAAAATTATCTGGAGAACTTTTTAAAAAGCTGTTTGTTGGGCACTCCTCCCACAGATTCTAGACATAATTCATCTGGTCGGGTCAGGCATTGGTATTTTTAAAGGTTCCAAACGATATTAATGTGCATGCAAGATTGAAGGCCATATTCTATCAGTGTGCCCTATTTTTTCTTATAGCAGTTACTACTCTATGACTTATTTAATTGATTTGTTTACTTCTCCACTCCTCTATCTCCCTCCTCCCACCACCAAAGAAAGCATAGGCACCGGGTGAGGTGGGCCTGTGAGGTGGGGGTGCATGAAGGAGAAATGGGATCTGGGAAAACAAGCCCTGCAGACCTGTCACCCAGCTTCATCTTTGTCCGAGGGCTGACCTTATTTGGTGGACCCATCATGACCATGGCCTTAGATGAGTTTCTCTTTCTCTCATTCGACCTTTCCCTGTTAAGTTTCAAGGTCTTACTAGCACCCTATGAAAAATACAGCCGCTCTTTGAAAAGCTTAGATATAAAGATTAGTTCGGATTTATTCTGTAAATCTGTGCTTTTGTCTTTTATGTAGCGGTTCATGTATTCTGAATTAAAATTGCAGACACTTGCTCTGACAAGTACAGTTACAGGTCATAGTATTTAGGTTGGGGACCATCCCAAAAACTGGACACGTGGTCGTCCTCTAAAATATTTGTGGAATGGTTGTCTAAGAACATTGGGTCCCCAGAGGATGGGGTTGCTGCATAATTTTCTGTTTAGTATTGAACTCAAGTATTTCATTTGTGTTATTGACAATTGTAATTCTAAGTAATATAAGTAATCACTTTGTAATTCTCTTGTGAGATAATGGATAGGAAGGCAGTTACCTAATGACAGTCTAGGGTTGTTGCCACAGGCCATAAAAAAATTATGTTGCCTGGTAAGTAGTCTTAATCAGAATTTGCCAAAACAAACCATGCATTTTACTTTTTGCTTGTCTCTTGAATATAAATATGAAGCATGAGTAAATGGTGGACTGACCCTTCAGAAAGATTTGAAAATAGGATCGGTCAAGTTTCGATTCCCTGTGGAGTGATTATAACTTTTGGATATCTCTAGATGCCTCTTGTTTTCTGTAGTGGTAGGGTGAATTGTTGAACCACATGATTATTCTAGTCTTTAAGAAAAGTAACACATGGAGCTTTTTATTTATGGCTTATATTTTTTTTCAGCTATATTGCTGTTCATTAAGTTTTGACCTTCAGCTCAGATCTGAGAGTGATTTGCCATATTTAAGTTTATGTATATAGATAGCCAGTTACTGTTTTTTATTGGTAGGAAAGGAAATATTCCTATCTCCACTCCTCCATTTTGTACCGATGTCTGTGTACATCTTTGCTATAAAATTGTATTCTTTATTTCAAGTACTTTTTCCTTTACTTCATGGTCAGTATCTTTAACCCTGTACTTTGTGCTTATCTCTGTTGCAGCAAGAATAATGGTATAAAAATGGAAAAAAAAACCCCTCAACATATGCTTTGAATGTGGCAAGAAAAGAATAAGGGCTGCTGTCAAGATTGCTTGAGGTCAGGACTTTACATGGGAAAGAAGTTAGATGTACACTTCATTCTAATAAGCTTCTCTTCTTGGGAACTGGAAATTTCCAAAAAAAAGGTAAATTACATTTATTATATTTTTTAATTTTTTGGTTGATCCAGGAAATTTTTTTCCAGAGTCATTTCCATCTAGCACTCTTATTATTCAATTCTAAGTACAATCTAAGATATTAAAGCATATTTTCCTGCTTTCTTTTTAAATAACTTTTTTGTCATCCCTACATTTATCATTTGAAGGAGAATCACAGAAACCTGTTACATATTTCTTTCACTTTGAAATCTTTCATTTTTTTATTTATTAACTTAAATTTTATTTTTCAATTACAGTTTACATTCAGTATTATTTTGTTTTAGTTTAAGGTGTACAGCATAGTGGTTAAATAATCATATACTTTACAAGGTGTTTCCTTGATATTTCTAGTACCCATCTGGTACCATACGTATTGATTACAGTATTATTATTATTACTATTATTACGTTCTCTTTCTTTCAGAATCGTTCATGTCAGTCTGTCATGATTTTACCCTCATAAAGGGAAAACAAAAAAATGATCAACACAAGATTATCTTTCAGCAGGATAATGGCAGTACTTTCACAAAAAGAAGCACTGTAATTGTAGCCTGCTATGCCATTGTAGTATTATTGACTATATTTTACTCTACCTTCCTGTGGTTGTTTTGTAACTACCAATTTTTACTTCTTAATTCCTTCACCTTTTTCACCTAGTCCCTCTGGCAATCATCAGTCTGCTCTTTTCATCTATTAGTCTGTTTCTATTTTGTTTATTGTGTTCTTTAGATTCCACATAAAAGTGAAATCATATGGTGTTTGCCTTTCTCTGACTGGCTTATTTCACTGAGCCTAACACTCTTTAGCTCCATTCATGCTGTTGCAAATGGTAAAATTTCATTTATTTTATGGCTGAGTAATATTCCATTGTATATACATACCACAGCATTTTTATTCACTTGATCATGGTGTTTGATTTTTTTGTATTGTTGAATTTGGTTTGCTAATAATATTTTGTTGAGGATTGTTGCATCTGTGTCCATCAGGGATACTGGTCTATAATTTTCTTTCTTCATAGTATCTTTATCTGATTTTAGACTTGGATAATACTGGTCTCATAAAATGAGGTTTGGAGTCTTCCCTCCTCTTGAACTTTTTGGAATAGTTTGGGGAGGATAGATATTAGTTCTTTAAATGTTTGGCAGAAATCACTTGTGCTTGTTGGGAGTTTCTTTAAAATTTATTTTTCAATTATAGTTACTTTCGGTATTATTTTGTTTTGTTTCAGGTGTATGGCACAGTGATTAGACAATCATATACAGTGTTCCCCCTGATTATTTCCAGAACCCACCTGACCCCATACTTAGTTATTACCATCTTGTTGACTATATTTTTATGATATAGTTTACATCTCTGTGACTGTTTTGAAATTGCTAATTTGAACTTCTTAATCTCTTTACCCCTTTCATCCAGTCCCCTAATCACCCTTCCCTCTGGTAATCACCAGTCTGGTCTCTATGTCTATGAGTCTGTTTTAATTTTGTTTGTTCATTTACTTTGCTCTTTAGATTCCACATATGAGTGAAATCATATGGCATTTGTCTTTCTCTGACTGACTTATTTCACTGAGTATAATATTCTCTAGGTTCATCCATGCCGTCAGAAATGATACGATTTTATTCTTTTTTTGTGAATGAGTGATATTTCATTATGTAAATGTACCACAGCTATTTTATCCTCTCATCTGGTGATGGGTACTTGGGTTGCTTCCATATGTTGGCCATTGTAAATAATGCTGCAATGAACATAGGGGTACATATATTTTTCTTTTGCCTTAGTGTTTTGGGTTTATTCAGATAAATATGTTGGGAGCTCTTTGATTACTGCTTCAGTTTTGTTGATTGTAATCTGCCTGTTCAGCTTTTCTGATTTCTGGTTTCAGTCTGGAAGATTGTATGTTTCTAGGAATTTATGCATTTTTTTCCAGATTGTCCAATTTGTTTTCATATAATTGTTCATAATATTTTCTTACAATCCTTTGTATTTCTGTGGTGTAAGTTGTTGCTTCTCCTCTTTCATTTCTGATTTTATATTTGAGACATCTTGTATTCTTGATGTGTCTGGTTAAAGAGTTACCAACTTTGTCTTGTCAAAGAACCAACTCTTGGTTTCATTGATTTTTTCCTGTTGTTGTTTTAGACTTATTTTGTTAATTTCTACTCTGATCTTTATTATTTTATTTTCTTGTACTTTGGGCTTTGTCGTTTTTGTTGTTTTCTAATTCCTTTAGGTGTAAATTTAGATTGCTTATTTGAGAGTTTTCTTGTTTCTTGAATTTTTCCTCTTAGGACTGCTTTCGCTGTGTGCCATAGATTTTGGATTGTTGTGTTTTAATTTTCACTTGTCTTAAGGTATCTTTTGACCTTACTTTGATCTCATTGTTAACCCATTTATTGTTTAGTAACATGTTATTTAGTCTCTGTGTGTTTGTATGTTTTTTCATTTTTTTCTTGTAATTGATTTCTAGTTTCATACCATTGTGGTCAGAGAAGATGCTGGATATGATTTCAGTCTTCTAAAATTTATTAAGGCTTGTTTTGTGGCCTAACATGATTTATCCTGGAAAATGTTCCATGTTCACTCTGTTGCTTTGGGGTGAAATGCTCTGAATATGTCAGTTAAATTCAGCTTGTCTAGTATGTAACTTAAGACTACTGTTTCCTTGTTTATTTTCTGTCTGGAGGATCTATCCCTTGAATAAGTTGAGTATTAAATTCCCCTACTATGACTGTATTACTGTCAACCTTTTCTTTATGTCCATCAATATTTGCTTTATATATTTAGGTGTTCCAGTGTTGGGTCCATAAATGTTTAGAAGGGTTGTAGCCTCTTATTGGATTGCTCCCTTTATCATTAAGTAATGTCCTTCTTTGTCTCTTAATATAGGCTTTGTTTTTAAAGTCTTAAATGTTTCATTTTAAATTGAATTGTTGTCCCATATTAGATTTGATGCTTTGTTTCTCCTTCCGTCATATCTTTAGTTACTGCTTTTAGAAACCAGCTTTATGGTTTCTAAAACCATGATAATGATTTTCAGTAGAAGTCTCTGGCCGTGAGGGGCTTTCTGCATGTTTGCATTGCTGCATGTGGACCTGCCGTTCCTTTAGCTCTGGGATCTGCTGCCCTTCCCATCCTTCTGCACCACTGACTACTGCTGTGCTGCTGCTGACTCACTCTGAACCATGCTGACGTTGTCTAAACTGACGGTGTTCGCGCATTACATAGGCCATGCCTACCATGGTGCAGCTGAATTCTGATGGAGTCTCATCTCTGGGCATCTCCCTCTCTGGCCATTAGGAAAACCTGATTCTTATGGCCAACTCCTCAAGAAGAATTTCTACAGAGGAGCAGTTGGGGCCCTGATGACAATGTTATTTCCTATATTTCACAACCATTTTCTCCCCAGAATTTGTAGGCACTTTAGCGAGGGTGGGTGTCTGGGTGTTGGAGAGGGGCAGTGTTGGGGGATTATGAAATGGGTAAGTGCAGGCATTCGCAGTACATGGCATCCCTATGGAGGTGGCCAGGGGTGATAGATTTATTTTTCTTTAAGTTATGAGGGGAACTACCTCTTGCCTAATATGAGTATAAGCTTTTTCAGGGTAATTTCTGGTACTTAGTACAGTGTGCAGTACAGACTACATCTCCATAATTATTTTTTGTTTGACATGTTCAATCAACTGATATCATATAGCTAAGTACTGTGAGACAGTCAAAAAGTATGGTACATTATCAGCATTAAGTTTTTTTAATGATATATGGTTTCTGTTTCTTTTTTTAATATAGTCATAAATGGTATCATGTAGCTGGGAAACGAGAAATACACACAAATACAGAGATCAGCTGAGAAGTAAATATCTTAAGTGCTATGGGAATTTTGAGGATGGAGAGTATGTTGCAATAGCTTAGCCTTGCCTCCTTCAAAAAGCTGGGATAAGGAAGGGTTGTCATGGTCCTGTGGTATAGGAATGAGTTAGATGGGGGAGTAGGTGAGCAAGGGAAGAGGGGGCTTACCAGTCCAACACCAAGCTGCAGGGAGCAAGTGGTGCAGCTGAGGTATTCCGAGGTCTGCACCATGACCGTCCACCCTTTTCACCTTTACCTGTCCACTGTGTCCGCCATGGAAAGCCTCACTGGGAACAAAATACAAGCACTTTCTCTGCTTACCTATATCAAAATAGCACCTGGAGAGAGCATTTTGAATTCATTACATGGGAGAACAGGAGCAGCAGACTCCGAAGTCCTCTGCCTCCAGCAGATGCGATGAAGGATTTGGGTGTCCTGTTAACTCACTCCTTAAGCCTAGCTTTCATCTCCTTCATCTTCAGGGCCTTGTCTTTTCCTCCTGTGCCTTGTTGCTTGGCTGAGGGAGTATTGGGACCACATATGTATGTATTGGTGGGGCTGGAGACCCAAAGGGTGTTTCCTGTTTTCTGCCATGCAGGGGGACAGCACTCTTTGTTTTCCAGAGTATGTCAGAACTCCTCATAAGAGCACAATGTTTCCTCTTAATGCTTTTTAAATAAAATCACTCCAATAGTGTTATATAACTTGAACTATAACGAAATTGAAGTGATTTTATTAGACTTCTGTAGACATTTAAGTTACTTTAACTTTGCAGTTCCTGAGAATTTAAAGACATTATTTTTTGCTTTCTTAAACCTAAATATGTAGTAGGATCAATATAATCGTATTTATACAGAAGCCCGGGGTTGGGTTTCCGTAAATTGTCTGGATATAGACTGGATGTTACTCTGCTCTGGCTCTTTGCTTTCTCAGTATGACTTTGGGCCTTTCAAGTTAAAAAAGAGGAAATGTGGTATTTTTCCTCTTACCCCATCCCAGGCTGTTACAGTTGCTGATGTGTTTTTTGGCTTCCCCTTTTTGCAGGAGTCCATTGAAGAAAAATGTGCTTCTTAAATCAATCCCAGCTTCTCCTCTATACAAAGAACTCTTCAAGATGCTAACAGGGGAAGAAAGCAAATTAAACTGAAAGCTCACCTGCAGCTCAGGAAAACAAAGACATGGAGTTTTGAGGAGTGAAGGTAGCGTGGTGTCAGCCATGGATGATCAAGACACAGCCAGATAATGGGGATCAGTTTCTTAAAACTACGGCCTTTGTGCTGTCTGCTTGCAATGGTGATGGTGGTGGTGCTGGTCATCAACGTTACTCAGGTAGAGGTGAGTAATCAGAATACTCTTTCGTAACAAAGGGAACCAAACTGTGGGGTTTGGAGGCTAACTACTTGGGAAATGTTGATCATTAGGAAGCTTATCCTGGTCACAGTTCTTGTTTACATTAATTCAGTAAGCAATTGAATGCCTACAATGGTTATAAACTGTGCTAGTCATCAAGGGTACAGTGGTGAAGACAACAGACAAGATTTCTTCATCTGTGGAGCTTATATTCTAAATGTGCATGGGGGATAATTAGAGATTGTGAAAAATATAAAGAAGTGGGCTACTACTTGAGAATAGCTTTAGGGTGATAAAGGAAAGCCTTTTCAAGAAGGGAACTTTTTAGCTGACTCCTGGCAAAAAGCCAAAGAGGTATTTCAGCGAGGGAGTTGATGATGAGTCTATTTTGAAGGCTACTGTATGGCACTTAAGGGCAGGGATCATGTCTTACTGGATCCTCAGTGGTGCCTGGCACTAAGAAGGTACTTAGTATTCCCCTCCCCCCGCACCTGCCAGCCCCCGTGTGAACTAGCACCAAAATTTATGGAGTGGTTTTTATGTAAAATGGTGCTGTCCTCTTAATTTTGTTGGCTTGTGGGAATTCTCAGGTTACAGGTCCAACCTAATTATGGTATTTCTTTGTTTATTGGGGTTTGCTATGGACTATACATTTGCATCCCCCAAACATCCTAGCCCTGTGGGAGCTCAGGTTACTGTTCTCTTTCAGGCTTTTAGGTGGTTCTTTCCCCAGCTTCTAGTGGTTGCATACACACACATGCTCTTAAGTGTGCTGCTGACTACTGGAGTAGGACCCTCTGGAGATCTCCTGCGTTCTCTCTCCCTGCAACTCTTTCCTCCTGTTACTCTGTCCTGTGGATTCTCATCGCCTTGGTCTTCTAAGACTCTCAACTCCATCACCTCAGCTGAAGTGGTTCACCAGGCTCCACCTGGGTTCCCCTCCCTACACTGCAGCTTGGAAATGCTTTCGAGGCTATAAGCAAAGGGAAGTTACAGTTTATTGTTTCCACAGCTTTTGTTTCCAGTCTTTCAGGCATCATTTTCTTTTGTCTGATGTCCAGTGTTTGAAAAACCATTGTTTTATATATATTTTGATTCTTTTTTTAAAAAGTTGTTTCAGGTGGAGAGGTAAATCTCATTGTTTCTTTATCTTGTCAGGAAGTGGAAGTCTGGGGACTTGATTTTGAGGGGAAGGAGATAACAGAGAACTTCGAGAGAAGGATTAATGGGATGAAGGGAAGGAGGAGAGGATGGGATCTAGGGCAAAAATGGGTCATAAAGCTTTATGTAGGATGAGGGATATGGGCATTGTGAGTGTTGTTGTTATTGTTTAACTCTTTATTATGTGGGAGGAGTCATCCTTTTCTGACCTAACAAGGAAAGGTATTATAATCGTTGGCAATGTGGATACACGTGTTGCTGGACATATGACATTGAGGGAGTTCTTGCCTGTACAGGAAGTGGAAGCTGGAGGGATGGTGGAGCCCAGGAGGTTTGTGTACAGGGACTTGAAAGAATGAGGTTGGGAAATGGAGCTAATTCTCCAAAATGACAGAGGGACCATAAATTTCAAGACCGTAAGAATATGTGACACTCAGCTTTCATTGGTTGTGTGAATGTGTATTTTTCTTTTACCACATTGAGCAGCCTGGGTGTAAGAGTAGAGAAACAAGATAGTTGTGTAAGTCTAGGATAGGTGAAGAGGTAGGAAGAGGGTGAAAGAAAGACTTCAGAGGGTAGGCCAGAGTCCCACATCATTAATGTTAGAGTGAGGAAGAAATGTTATCAAATTCCCCTAACAGTCCTACATTAGCTCTTGGAAACTTTTGGGCTGCATGTCAACCAACATCATCAGCTCAATTGTTTGCACAAACAGAAAGTGAACAGTAAGGGAGAAGGAGGGATGGCTGTAAATAAATGATTATGACAATTCTGATACCAAAAATAAAAAGTCGCTTTTTGAGTGGAGTGTGGTAAAAACATTTTCCCTTGTCTAAGAGGTCATCTTGTCCAGGGTGAGAATGTTGTCCTGGCTTTTAAAATGTTTATTACAGTGATAATAATTGATTAAAAAAAGAAAACTTGGCGGAGGGGAGTAGGAAGGGCTCTGAAACTTGGCAGCCTCCCCTCCATTAATCCCCTTTCCATTCTGTATTTTTGATCTGATTATACTCTTCTTGTGATTGAAGTATCTGAGCATTTTCTAAAGAGCACAAACTCAATTTTATTTTTTATTTATTTTATTTTATTTTTTTTAAATTAATTTATTTACTTTTTAAATACATTTGTCTCTGCCTTCCCCCCACCTCTTTCCCTTGCCCCCTCCCACCTTCCCTCCCTCAGCTCTTCCCCTTTGGTTTTGTCCATGAGTCCTTGCTATATGTTCCTTGACTTTCCCCTTCCCTTCCCTTTCCCTGCCCCCCTCTTCCCTCTTGTCTCTGTTGATTTCTTTTCCTTTCAGTGTTGCTGGTCATATTTTCCTTGCTTCTTTGCATTGTTGGTTAGGTTCCGCTTATAGGTGAGATCGTATGGTATTTGTCTTTCGCCCCCTGGCTTATTTCGCTTAGCATGATGCTCTCCAGTTCCATCCATGCTGTCGCAAAGTTTAGTACTTCTTTTTTCTTTCTGCTGCGTAGTATTCCATTGTGTATATGTACCATAATTTTTTGATCCAATCATCTACTGATGGGCATTTAGGTTGCTTCCAAGACTTGGCTATTGTAAATTGTGCTGTTATGAACATTGGGGTGCATAGGTTCTTTTGTATTGGCGTTTTGGTGTTCTCAGGGTATAGTCCCAGCAGGGGAATCGCTGGATCAAAAGGCAGTTCCATTTTCAGCTTTCTGAGGAAATTCCACACTGCTTTCCATAGTGGCTGCACCAGTCTGCATTCCCACCAACAGTGGACTAGAGTTCCCTTTTCTCCACAGCCTCGCCAGCACCTGTTGTTTGTGGATCTGACAAACTCAATTTTAATTAAAAACATCACATAATATGATAAGGAGGCGTATGTAGAAATACCCAGCAAAAGGTTGGAGGAAAAATTGTTATCTAGTATTTTAGGAATCTCTCCTTTAGCATGGCCCGTATTTATTTGTTTTTTTCCTTACTCATTGATATTTTAAGGATATATATTTTTCTGATTATAGAATCAGTACCAGTGTAATATTGAGAAATATTACTCATTTAGAATATAAGTCAGGAGGTAGGCATAGTTAGGCTCTGTTTCTCCAAAAGTCTCTCAACTGCACCCTCCTTTATGTGTTAGCTTTTATCTGTGGCTTTTATCTCATTTGTGTTTGGATTGTAGGATGCTCCTGTAACCAGAGGTGGTTGCTTCCTTGTACATCTCCAGCTTAAAAGACAATTTCCTCAAAACCCTCCTCAAGAGATTACTTTTATCTTTTCATTTGCAGAGAGAGCACTGGTGTATGTGGATTTGGCTGCGTGCTTCCCTGAGAAACTTTGAGCAGCCTCTTCATAGTCCCAGATTGGGTCACATGCCTATTCCTGAATCAGTCACTTGGGGTTGTCCCTTGATCAGCCAGAACCACCCCTGAGCTGACAGGTCAGCAGACAGCAGTGCTGTTTCTGAGTAGGCCAGGACGTGAAGCAGGTGGGGGACAGGCCACCTCCAGTCCGCAGCTGACAGTGGCTCCAGGAATGACCACTGGTGTTTCCTCTTGGCTCTGAATCTAAAGGACAGGCCCCGAAGTTGCCCTTATCACTGGTCTGGGAATGAGTTGTCATTTAGGAAAATTAAGCAAATCGATCTTTTTAAATTCCTTTTCATTTGTGAATAAAATTCAGGTGGCTTAGCACCAAGTGTCTGGAGATCCTTGGATTGGGCCGCATGGGTCAATCAGAGGTCTGGACTAGTTGGCGGGGCCACCCAAGGAACAAGAGTGAGAGCGGGAAAGGAAGGGAGGAGCAGGGTAGGAAGGAAGGAGTGTGTTGTGAGCACATTGTGCATGACTTGGTCCTTAATGTTCAGCACATACCCATCCTAAGCCACCCCAAATGTGATAACCAGTGAGGACCAGGAAAGAGCTGGTGTGATGTCTAACTAGACTGTAATAAGTTCAGAATGGAAGGAGGGACCATTTAGCCCTAGTCCTGGGAGTCAGACTTCCCAGGTTCGCACAGGTTGCCTGTCCCATCCATGTTCCCCGAGACGTGGAAGGGGGAGCACTGCCCAAGGTGTTTCATCTCTGCTCGTTATGGGCAGCAGTCTACAGGCTCAGCCACCAGATCGGTTGTGCATTTCCACTTAAGTGGCAGCCCAGGGGAGGAAGGCGCTCCCCGACATTCTCCCAGGAAGAGCAAATTAAGGGCAATAAGACAAAAGCATAGCAGGCATTTGGTTGGGGTGGTCCTCCCCTGCAACTGTGACAATAGTAGTAGTTTCATCCTTTCTGGTTAAAATGAATGTAGCCCATGGATTCTGGACAGGCGGTGCATACCAGGCACGTAGCACGAGCGGTGAGGGTGCTGGGATTATCTGCAACTTGAGCACAGTGGCAAAAGACCATGCTAAGCGGCCAATTATAGTTGGCTTTTGTCCATTGTAGTCATACACAGAAGGTCTAGGCTCAGATTCCAACAGGATCAATGGGGACCACTTTCACTTGCCAGACAGTTCTCATGCTCTGACAAGAAGTATCTTATCCAACCTGGGGGAAGTTGTCAGCCAACCCCCATTCAGGTGTCCCCTCCCCTGGTTCTATGTCTTAAGGGGCTCTGAATAGTAGTGGAAATTGGCCCCTTTTCAGCTCTGGCATCAAGGCATCAGGACGTAGCTTTCCAAGAGATGTGGTCAGTGGAATGTCCCGTGTAGAAGTGCCCAAGTGTTGGTAGTGAGACAACCCCATGCTGGCATTGGCCAGATTTATTTTCCTAACCATGCATGGTGGGAGATTGTAAAAGGGCATGCAGCTGTGCTTTTACAACACCATGCCTGGGACTACTGGTCAGGGTGGTGGCACAGGTAAGCACGGCTTGCTGCTCGCACACCCACATCAAAATTACAACTAAAATACAGAACAACCATCACTCAGAACCATCAGAAATCAAGTTGAATGAAAGTCCAACAACAATGGAATTAAAGAAGCCACATTCATCAGACTGGTAGGAGGGGCAGAGACATGGAATGAGCTGGCTCCACATCCGCACGTGGTGGATAAAAATTCAGGAAGAATGTCTTGGGAGCGAGGAATCCCAATCCTATACCAGGGCTCCCTGCCCAAAGTTCTAGGGCCATGAACATAAGTCCCCATAACTTCTAGCTGCAAAAACCAGTGCAGATTGAGTAAGTGGAAGAAACTTCTGGGGTCCCAAGCAGATTCCCTTGAAGAACCCACATATGGACTGACTTACACTCACTCCCTCTGAGCTCCAGCACTGGGGTACACCCAGTAGCACCAGTGGCATACAGGGAGAAACTGAAGTGTCTGCCATTAAGGTGAGAGCTAGAGGACAGCTTTCTCTCAGAAAGGTGGACAAAGGCCATTGTCCCTTTTCTGAACCCTCCCCGAACAGAGCCAGCAGGCTGGTGTCATATGTGACACAAGTGTTAGGCATCATCTGGCTAACACTATGTGCCCCACCCTGGCGATCTCCAGAGACTCCAACCTCCCCAACTTGCAGGCCCACTCAAGCTGCTTTTCCATGCGAGTACCTGATCTTGGCTCATGCTTCACAACTTCCTAAATCCTCTCAAACTAGCAACAGCTGGCCTCAGCGAACCCCCAGCCCCTGTACCACTTGTTAAGTGTCCCCAGGTCTGGCACTACGAGCAGCCAGCCTAGATTCACAGCTTGGTTTCCCCTGGGAATCTCCAAGCCGAGCTCAAGGAGCAGCCATCTCAGACTGCTTTATTGCTCATGCAGGATGGCCCTGGGCAGAATCCCCCCAGGTAGGGGCTGACCTTGGCTTGCACCACCCAGGAAACCCCAGATCCTGAGCATCCAGTGGACAGCTACAGACCACGTCAGAGCACCATCACCCTGCCCCTGCACAGCTGATCCTCCATGGAGGGCAGAGGTTAGTAGTAAGTGGTCACAGCCAGTCCATGTGGCTGACTGGCCTGGGTATATCCCTCCCATTGACCTGTCAACAGTAATCAAGGCTCAACTACAAGAGGAGGGTGTACTCAGCCCACACGAAGGGTGTGCCTTGAGTATCCAGCTTGTGTGATAAGGGAGGCTGTGCCACTGGACCCTACAGGACACTTATATTAGGTGATGCTACCAAGACAGGGAGTCATAGCAGCTCTACCTAATACATAGAAACAAACACAGGGCAGCTGCCAAAATGAGGAGACAAAGAAATGTGGCCCAAATGAAAGTACAGAACAAAACTCCAGAAAAAGAACTAAACAAAATGGAGATAAGCAATCTATCAGATGCAGAGTTCAAGACACTGGTTATAAGGATGCTCAAGGAACTTAGTAAGGACTCAACAGCATAAGAAAGATCCAGTCAGAAAGAAAGGATACATTAATAGAAATAAAGAACAATTTACAGGGAATCAACAGTAGAATGGATGAAGTTGAGAATCAGATCAGCACTTTGGAAAATAAGGAAGCAAAAACAATCAGAATAGCAAGAAGAAGAATCCAAAAATAAATAAGGACAACTTCAAACATACCAACTTGCACATCATAGGGGTGTCTGAAGGAGAAGAGAGAGAGCAAGAAATTGGAAATCTATTTGAAAAAATAAAATTCCCCTAATTTGGTGAAGGAAATAGATATGCAAATTTAGGAAGCACAGGGAGTCCCAGACAAGGAGGACACACAGAAGCTCACACCAAGACATATCATAATTAAGATGCCAAAGGCTAAAGATGAGAGAATATGAAAAGCAGCAAGAGAAAAAAGTTAGTTACCTGTAGGGATTTCCCATAAAACTATCAGCTGATTTCTCAAAAAGAAATTTTGCAGGCTAGAAGAGACTGGCAAGAAATATTCAAAGTTGTGAAAAGCAGGGACCTATAGCCAAGATTACTCTACCCAGCAAAGTTATCATTTAGAATCAAAGGGCAGATTAAGAGCACCACAGACAAGACAAAGCTAAAGGAATCCATCATCACCAAACCATTATTATATGAAATGTTAAAGGGACTTATTTAAGATGAAGGAGATCAAAACTATGAAAAATAAAGTAGCAATAAATACGTATCTATCAACAATTGAATCTTTTTTGGAAAGATTTTACTTACTTATTTTTAGAGAGAATGGAAGGGAGAAAGAGGTAGAGAAACATTGATGTGTGAGAGAAACATTGATGGGTTGCCTCTTGGCCCATAACCTAGAATTGAGCCCTGACTGGGAATTGAACTGGCGAGCTTTTGGTTCACAGGCTGGCGCTCAATCCACTGAGCCACACCAGTCAGGGCTCAACAATTGAATTTAAAAAAAAACAAAACAACAAAAACCAAAAAACTAAGGAAACAAGAAGAACAGAGACAGAAGAATCATGGATATGGAGAGTGTTTTGATGGTTGCCAGATGGGAGGGGTATGTGGGGGAATGGGTAAAGAGGTAAGGGGATTAAGAAGTACAAATAGGGAGATACCCAATAGCCATGGATATGTAAAGTACAGTACAGGAATTGGAGTAGCCAAAGAACTTACATGCATGACTCATGAGCATGACCAATGGTGTGGGCGTTGACTGAGGGAGTGGGTGGTGCTGGGTGGAGGCGGGGAAAGGGGGAAAATTGGGACAACTGTAATAGCATAATCAGTAAAATATAATAAAGAAAAATACCATGCTTTTTGGAGGATGGGGTTAGATCTCCTTTCATTGGTGAGGGCATCTCTTTTTTTTTGTGGGGGGGTGCGCTGTGCAGTAGGAGCTGTAGTGGCCTTGTTACTGGCCACTAGAATGTATTGGCCCTAGAATGACGTGTAACTCATAGTCCTTGGGACTTGTGGAGAGAACACTGTGCTGTTGTAAATATGCATGCCATTTCTGCATGCTGAGGTTTGGGCAACAGCTGAAGTGGGTCTTATAAATAACCTTTCTATCCACCCTTGATTTGAATGGATATTTGTACTGTAACTGACTGTTTTATGGAACTGTATCTGATCTCTGCCCCTTGCTATAGTTGGCACCAAAAGCCAAGGGCCATTTGCTCCTTTTGCTGTTTGTGCCAGAATGCCCAGCCCATGCCTTCAGAGTTACTGAAACTTCTAACTCAGAAAGCAAGCCGCATGTGAGATTCCCAAGATCTTCAATCGGTTTGACCAGCTCATGGTTTCATTAATCTCTTGTATTTTTCTTTTTTAAGACTATTTTGTTTGCTTCAGCTCTTATCTTTATTATATCCTTCCTTCTGCTCACTTTGGGCTTAGTTTGTTGTTCTTTTTTCTAGTTTCTTTAGGTGTAAATGTAGATTATTTGAAGTTTTTCATGTTTCTTGAAGTAGGCTTGTATTGCTATGAATTTTTTTTCTTAGGACTGCTTTAGCTGTGTCTTACATATTTTGGGTTTCATGTTCTCATTTTCATTTGTCTCTTGATACCTTTTGATTTTTTTTTAATCTCATTGTTAACCCATTCATTGTTTAGTAACATGTTATTTAGCTTTCATGTGTTTGTGTTTTTCAGTTTTCTTGTGATTATTTCTAGTTTTATACTATTATGGTCAGAGAAAATGCTTGATATGATTTCAGTCTTCTAAGATATATTGAGACTTGTTTTGTGGCCTAACATGTGGTCTATCCTGGAAAATATTCCATGTGCACTTGAAAGGAGTGTATATTCTGTTGCTTTGAGGTGAAATGCTCTAAAAATCTCAATTAAATCCACCTGATCTAATGTGTAATTTAAGAGCACTGTTTTCATGTTTATTTTCTGTCTGGAAGATCTACCCATTGATAACAATGGAGTATTAAAGTACCCTGCTATAATTGTATTACTGTCCGTCATGATTTGCTTTATATATTTAGGTGCTTTT
This sequence comes from Pteronotus mesoamericanus, assembly GCF_021234165.1. Taxonomy (NCBI): domain Eukaryota; kingdom Metazoa; phylum Chordata; class Mammalia; order Chiroptera; family Mormoopidae; genus Pteronotus; species Pteronotus mesoamericanus. The sequence continues at coordinate 12,279,492 of NW_026555157.1, read as the reverse complement.
ATTTTGGGTACATAAATGTTTACAAGGGTTATATCTTCTTGTTGGATCGATTTCTTTATCATTATGAAATTTCTTTTGTCTATTATAGCCTTCGTTGTTAAAGTCTGTTTTGTCTGATATAAGTATTACTACTCCAGCTTTTTTTTTTTCATTCCAATTTGCATGAAATAATGAGATTCTTTCAGTTGAAGATATCTGCATGTAAGTGTAAAATCTGGCCTATCACCTGTTTTGGTATAGCTCAAGAGGTAAAAATAGTTCATAAAGATGAACATTTGCAATAGATAGGAAACATTAATGTATTCTCCCCATTCTTCTCGTTATTAGATCTGTATTAAAAATTATACTCAGTTATTATTATACTTCAAATTTCATAAGTAAAAGTTTTGTGGAAGAAAATGAAAAAACAATATAGGTTCTAAGAAGATCATTTTAAAAATCTTGTATTTTGAGGGTATTTTTACCTTGTAGACGATTAGTTTTATCTTGTATAGTATTTTGAAGTGGTTTGGCATAGATGGGGAGCCTGAGTCTTATTTAAGTGGTTTGTAACAGGCAATATTAGCTATTGAAGAGAGTAATTTTTGATTTTGCTTTGTTATTACTGTTTATTTGTCTTTTGCCCCCGTACAGTTTAACTCATTGCATTATGTATGTTGCAGCTTCCTGGGTTAGGCACGAGAAAGCTTATGTAACAATTTCCAGTGTAATGTGTGTATGTGTGTGTGATTTGCTCCTACAGCTCTTGCATATTGGGTTCCCCTTTTTACTCTTTGCTTTTTAGTTTTGGAGGTTTCTGTGGACATAGCCTCAAGCTCAGAGATTCTTTCTTCAGCTGAATTCTTCATTTCTTTTACAGTCTTTTCAATTTTTGACATTTCTCTTAGTTTTTTAATTTTTATTTTAAAGACTTTATTATTAGAGAAGTTTTATGTTTACAACAAAATTGAGAGAAGTGTTCTCTGCTAGTCTCAGTCTTTGATAACCACAGTCCTGTCTGGACTGGTCATTGTAGTTCTTATTATGATCACAGGACACACTCAACAATAATCATCTGGGAACTCTGAAAAAGAGAACAAGGTTTGTCGCTCATAGGTCCCAGAGGGTACACTGCAGAGGTTGTGGATAGAGTGAAGGACTATGGATGTGGGGTTCTATTTTTATTGGAGTTCAGGGTGGGGGCCAGGGATTTCATGGGTTCACTTTTATTGGTGAAGTTAGGACATGAGTGAGAATTTAAAACATGGGGAGAGAAAAAGGAGTGGCCCAAATAGTTCTCTAAATCAAAGGTCCATAAAACAAAGAAGGAACAGACCTGCTTGGCTCTTTATCTAGTGGTATGGCTTGGCAATACGTGTGTGTCTGTTCTTTTTTTTAAATAGCCATCTTTGAAGTAGGTGCCTCTTTGAAATGGATGCTTGGGCAGTCGAAGTCAGGCACTTGCATTATAAAAAAGAAAAAGCAATTGGCAGGGTTTCTACTACAGAAAGATTACAGATATTTTCCATATGCTCCCTGCCACAGTAAATGCATAGCCTCTCCCAGTATTATTATCATCATTTTTTTTTCCCAAGGATGAAATGCATTGATGCATTATAATCATCCAGAGTCTATTGTTTACCTTAGAGTCCACGCTTGGTTGTATATTCTGTGGGTTTGGACAAATGATAATGACATCTGTCCATGATTATAATGTCATACAGAGTATTTTCCATGCCCTAAAAATTTTCTCTGCTCTGTCTAGCATTTCTTTTTGATCCTTTCTTGGAATTTCCCTCTCTCTTTCTGTTGCCCATCTGTTTTTGCACACTGTCTGATTTTTCCTTTAAAGCCCTTAGCATATTAATCACAGTTGTTTTAAATTCCTGATCTGATTATTCCAACATCATTTCTGTAACTCAGTCTATTCTGATACTTGTTTTGTTTTCATACTGTGTTTTTGCCTTTTAGTATGTTTTGTAATTTTTTGTTGAAAGCTGCACATGATGTGCTCGGTAAAAGGAACTCCCATAAATAGCCTTCCTGTGGTGTGGTGGTAAGGTGTAGGGGAGGTGAAGCACTTTATAGTCCTGTGATTAAGCCCCAGTCCCTCAGTGAGCATGTGTTCCTGGGCTGTGACCTTCAAAAGTGCTTCTTAGGCCTCCCCCACCCCTGAAGTTAGACGGAATGGTTAGGATAGGCTGAAGTTGGGTATATCCCTTATCTCAGTTTGTTTAGGCTCTGATAAAACCTCAATGAGTTAGCCTCTGTTGGAATACTTTCTCTTGAGGTCAGGCCTTGTTAAGAAGAACAGAATGCTCTGGTACATTTCAGAATGATACCTTTTCACTTCCACAGGAAGCACAAAGTGATTTTCCTCCAAGATTTACTATGGGAACCTGACTGAGCTCCTGGAAGTAAATTTCATAAAAGTGTGGGGATCCCTCTATGACTATTGTTTTACATATATAGCCTTGTAAAACTAGTGAGATTTGGTTTTTGAAAGTGTTGCCCCAAGTAGTTACATTAAAATTTAAACTGAAGCAGGGATTTATTTGGTTGAATATAAGGAGATTGATTGTAGCCGTGGTTTCTGTTTTTCTGTTTTTCTTTTTAGTACTTGGACCATGAGACTGTCTCGGCCACATTTATCGACAGTAGCGGACAGTTTGTTTCATCCCAGGTAATAGGTACTGGCCGGAATCCCTACTGTGGCTATGAGCACCAGACTCTGTCCAGCCAGGAGCGCATGGAGGAGGACTCCTTGCTGGCTGCCTTACAGTGGCAAGTGCCTGATGTGGGCCCTGTTCCCTTTTTGAAGAGCAGTGACCCGTCTTCCAGCTACTTTGTCATCTTGAACTCTGCAGCCTTCTTCAAGGTGGGAAGCCAGCTAGAAGTGCTGGTTCACATACAGGATTTTCAAAGAAAGCCCAAGAAGTATGGTGGAGACTACCTGCAGGCCAGAATTCACTCCCCTGAGCTGCAGGCAGGGGCTGTGGGCAGAGTGGTAGACTACCGGAATGGGTTTTACAAGGTCTTTTTCACTTTGCTATGGCCAGGCAAAGTTAAAGTGTCCATATCTCTGGTCCACCCCAGTGAAGGGATCAGAGTTCTTCATCACTTACAGGAAGAAAAACCAGACAGGGTCTATTTCAAGAGTCTCTTTCGTTCAGGAAGAATTTCTGAAACTACTGAGTGCAACTTGTGTCTTCCTAGGAGTCTTCCCCTCTGTAACTTTACAGATCTCTATACTGGAGAACCCTGGTTCTGCTTCAAACCAAAGAAGCTCCCTTGCAGCAGCAGAATTAACCATTTCAAAGGTGGATACCTGAAGGGCCTCCTAACTACTGCAGAGGCTGCTTTCTTCCAGAGGTATGTGCTCCCTGTTTTGGGGGGTAATTCAAGCGTTCCTTTTCAATGTTTTTGTCCTATTTAGGAGACATTTTTATGTTTAGGAGACTTTCTTGTTTTGATTATGTGCTACTTATATCTCTCTGAACTTGACCCAGTTGAGGAGAGGTGGTAAGAAAATACAGATTTATGTTTTGTGATTAGTTTTTTAAAAGTGAAGCTTTGTGTTTACTTAAGTTCAAATTAAAGACCTTTTCCCCTTGAATTTTCACTTTTTGCCCTCATTATCTATTTTTTATTTCAGAACTATGTAACACATCTATAGCTGTATAAGCAAAACCATTTATTCATAGAACAGATTAAAAAATCATCCAAGAACAGGGCTGGTAAAAGGTCTTGTAGTCAGGCCAGTGTTTTAGTTTCATGTCTGATAAACTGAATTAGACATAGTTGTTAAAAGTCATATATACATTTATTGAGGGAAAAAGACAATGAATATAGCAGCATTTCTGGCTTATATTGATAAGCATGGGAAGCCAGGAACACCACAGCAAACTATATATTTTAAGTTAATGGTTTTCTATTCTTGAATGTAAGTATAAAACTTTGTCAACATAATGATCAATATGTTTACTAATGTACACAATGCAATGCATGGAAATCAGTATGAATTAAAATTTCTGTTTTCTCAACATTCCATATAATTCTGAATTAAAATAATATTCTTAAGATTTAAAAAGTTATAAAAGCTACATGATCAAAAGTACAATTATTTGAAAGAATGTAAAAATTTTTAAAGTTTTTAAAAGTGAATATATACTTTTTAAACATTCCTTGATCGAGAGATATTTTTGTTGAATACTAATGGGCACCCTGAAAATTTTTATATTTTATGTCCAATCATTACTTGGTGGGGGAAGACTCTCTACCACAAGGTATGTGGCCTACAGGAACTTCTGAAATAAAACCCTTTGATTTTTCAGTTCTGGAGTCAGCTTTGCTCCTAACAGTTTACCTACGCCTGAACTGTTGGTGGACTCTTGCCATGCTTTTAGAAGGCCAGCAGGGGGAGCACTGCTCATTGTATTACTGTACTGTCTTTTAGAAGACTGCCTAGTTTTTTGTATGGATTAATACAAAAGGACTTTAGATTTAGTTTTAATCCTGTGTTCTATCTAAGACATGCTATTTATTGATGACTATGAGCAAATTATTTTATTTCTGTGAACTTTTTGTCTATGTATGAAGACTGCTCAGTTATGAGTTGTTTTGTCAGTTCACTTAGTGGCCTAGCAGAGGAGGAAGTACAGCTTGTAATTTATTCAGATTCAAAGTGGGGTAAAGGTCAGTGAATAAAATTAGTGTAAAAGTAAAAATATGTCTAACACCAGTCCTTCTACTAAAACCAAAAAACACCTGTGAATCTAGAAGGATAAAATAATGTCTGTCCCTGCCCTTACCTGCGTATCCTGGATGAGGCTGGCTGATGGCACTTTGTACTAGAATCATTAAGAAATTACTTATCTGGAACTTGGCTGATGAAACAGTATATGAGGTGGAATAAGTTTTTGGAACAAACATTTGACAGAGTCCTGATACTGATTTTATTTTTTGCATTGTATACTCTTAAAATTCTGAAACTTTGTATTAGGCCAACTGAAAAGAAAAAGAAAGAGTTTGAATTTGATCACTTGAAGGGTCTGTAGGTATACTGTTTTGAGCTAATGGCCTGAATATGTAGAGCTGATACCCATTTTTATCTCTTTTCTTGGTGGTTCACAGTGTTGCTTAATTCAGAAAGGATCAAGAAGCTTAGTTTTGGTCTTTGTGTCCCTAAATGATGGGTAAATAAGGTGATCTAGTCTTTGTATTTTACTTTTAAGGAAAAAAAGTGTTGGTTTTGGAAAGAACAACAGCACTTTGCTTAAAAGGTCCTATTAATACAAGGGAAGACCTTTTGAAAGAATGAGCTTATCACATGAAAAGCTTCCCTTTATTTTAGCATGATTTATACTTTTTTCTTTTTATGAAATATATTTTATTGATTATGCTATTACAGTTTTCCTAACTTTCCCCCTTTACCCCCCTCTACTGGTACCCCTCATTTCCTCCAGCAATCTCCCCCTTAGTTCATGTCCATGGTCATGCATATAAGTTCTTTGGCTCTTTTGTACCTACCAATTTGTACTTCTTAATCCCTGCATCTTTTCTCCCATTCTCATCCTTCCCCTTCCTACTGATAACCTTCCAGATGATCTCCATACCTATGATTCTGTTCCTGTTTTGCTTGTTTGCTTAGTTTTCTGGATTCAGTTGTTGATAATTATGCCTTTATTGTCATGTTAATATTCATAATTTTGATCTTCTTTTTCTTAAGTAAGTCCCTTTAACATTTCATATAATAATGGATTGGTGATGATGAACTCTTTTAGCTTAACCTCGTCTGGGAAGCACTTTATCTGCCCTTCCATTCTAAGATAGCTTTGCTAGATAGAATAATCGAGGTTGTAGGTCCTTGCATTTTATCACTTTGAATACTTCTTGCCATTCCTGTCTAGGCTGCAAAGTTTCTTTTGAGAAATCAGCTGACAATCTTATGGGAACCCCTTGTATGTAAATAACTTCTTTTCTCTTGCTGCTTTTAAAATTTTCTCTTTATCTTTAACCTTTTGCATTTTAATTATGATGTGTCTTGGTATGGTCTTCTTTGTGTCCATCTTCGTTGGGACTCTCTGTGCTTCCTGTACTTGTATGTCTATTTCCTTCACCAAATTAGGGAAGTTTTTTTTTTCATTATTTTTTCAAAAAGTAAGTTTTTAGTTTCTTGCTCTGTCTCTTCTCCTTCCAGCACCCGTATGATGTAAAAGTTGGTACATTTGAAGAGGTACCATAGGTTCCTTAGCCAGTCCTCATTTTTTTGAAGTCTTTTTTATTCTTCCTGTTCTGATCGAATGTTTTTTTCTTTCTTATGTTCGAAATCATTGATTTGATTCTAGACTTCATCCACTTCTTGGTTCGTTCCCTGTAAATTTTTCCTTATTTCACTTAGTGTAACTTTCATTTCTGCTTTGGCCTTTTTTTATGTTGTTGAAGTACCCAGTGAGTTCCTTGAGCATTCTAATAACCACTGTCTTGAGCTCTGCATTGATAGATTGCTTATCTTCATTTTATTCAGTTCTTTTCTGGAGTTTTGTTCTCTTCTTTCAGTTGGGCCATATTTATTTGTCTCCTCATTTGGCAGCTTCCCTGTGTTTGTTTTTGTGTACTAGGTAGAGCTGCTTTGACTCCCTGTCTTAGTAGCATGATGTATTGTAGAAAAGCGCACCTGTAAGTAGGATGGTCTGGAGCCTTAGATAATGGCCAGGGCGGGGCAACCCATGCTGCTGCTCTGTGGCTTTGTGTGGGGGAGGACTCCAAGAGGGGACAATGCTGTTGTCTGGCCTCTGGAATTTTATCCGGGAGGAAGCTCTCTCTCGGCACTTGCCCTGATACCAGACACTTCACTTTCTCCCCATGTGCCACTGGTGCCCTTCTAGCTGTAGCCCTGGTGCTGAAGCCCAGAGAGAGTGTGTCTGTAAGTACTAAGTCCATTGCATGCCCTTTAAGAGTAGACTCCTGAGAATCCTTCACTTTCTTCGGCTGTCCCAACCCCCAGTGGTTTTTACAGCCAGAAGTCATGGAGACTTATCTTCCTGGTATTGGAACCCTGGGCTGGATGGTCTGGTGCGGGGCTGGAATACCTTGCTCCCAAGGTATTCCCTTCCATTTTTATTCACCACACATGGGTGTGGGACTGCCCGTTTCTCCTCTCTGCATCTCTACGCCTCTGCACACGTCTCCGCATTTCCACCCTTCGTACCCATCTGGGTGAATGTGGCTTCTTAAAGTCCTTGGTTGTTGGACTTCCATAGAGCTCAATTTTCTGACAGTTCTGTGTGATGCCTGTTTTGTAGTCTAGTTGCAATTTTTTCTGTGGTAGTGCGAGGAGGTCATCCGTGTCTACCTATGCCTCCATCTTCTATACTTTTTTTTCCCTAACTTTGTATTAAAAACACTTCAAATCTTTAGACATTCTGCACAAATAAAACAATGAGTACCTGTATATCTTTAACTTGCTTTTTCTCTGTATGTGTGCATATATGTGTGTGTCTGTGTGTAATTTCCCACATCCCCAGACCATTTGGAAGTAAGTTGTAGACATCACGGCACTGAGCCCCATGAGTATGCATCTCCTAGGAACATGGGCTTTCTCCAACATATAACCGTAACACAATTACCATGCTTTGGACATTTATCATTGATACAAAATTATTATTTAATATGCAATCTGTATTCAAGTTTCTCCAGTGGTCCCAATAATACCATTTTTAACTACCTTTTTTACTTTAACTAATTGACTCTGTATTCACACACAATGTATTTAGTTATCTCTTTAATCTCCTTTAACCCAGAAGAGGTATCTAGCTCATTTTGGTTTTTACAGTGTTAAGAATTTTGATGTCATAATTTTATAGAATGTCACTTAATTTGGAATTGTTGCTTTGTTGTTTGAGTGACTAGAGTGAGGTTAAACATTTTCACAGGCAAATTGCAGCAGTGAAGTTTTCTTTGTTTCCTTACCTTAATCCTCCAAACTCACAAAAGCAGTTTATATGTGCTCTTTTAAAAGTCATGTGCATTCTTTAGTGTCATTTATTTAACTATGAATTTTTTAAAGTCTAATGTAGCCCCCTATACTTCCTTCCTTGATTTTTTTTTGTCTCTCTCTAAAAAAGGAGGTGCTATGGCATTTTGTTTGCTATTATATCCCTAGCATCTAAGAGTGCCTGGCATACAGTAAAGTTCAAGAATTATTTAAAGACAAATATTTTTGGAATTGACTTCTGATGAGACAAAAAATCATGACTGCAAGTTCCCATATCAAGATTTTGGAAAGTTAGCATTTTATTTATTTATCTGTTTGTTTGTTTTTGATGTAAGAGGCCTAATTATTTGTGACCCAGTTGCTGGTATAGTTCACTGAGTTTTTAGTATTCTTCTCGTGGGCTCCAGTCTCCCCCACTTTTTCACACAGCCCTCCATCAACTACTTTTCAAGCACAGACTCTAGTCCAGGGCTTGTGCTAGTAAGTACAGAAAACAAAAGGTAAGTGAGACACAATCCATGTCTTCAAGGAGTCTATGTTTTAGTGAGGGGAACGGACACAAAGGAGTCGCAGCAGTGATGAACAAAGTACTGCATGGGCTTGTATCTGCAAACAGCTCTCTACAGTAGGACTCGTCTTAGTTCCGGTTGAGGCCTAAGGAATCTGACATGGGACTTAATGCTGCATAGACTTGCAGTGTGAATACTAAATAGTGACAAAATAGATCCTCTCATCAGCCTGAACCATTCTCCCAGTCCAAGAGGCGTAAGCAGTTCAAACCAGAATTTGTCATTTTGGAATTTGGATTAAGGGCTAAGCAGTGAAAAATTAAGCTCTTTAATTCCTATTCAGATTATATGACCTGCTTATTTTAAGAGAGCTAGTTGTTAATAATTAATTGCTTTGATTAATATTTGTGAGAACATTTCATTTTAATGAGGCTTTGTGAAATCAGGTCCATTTTTTTATTTGTAAAGATACATATTGAAAAATAAAGTGTTCCTGAATCTAAGCCTGTACTCTTTTTATTCTTCTTAAAGTGGTGTCAATATCAAAATGCCAGTCAACTCCAGTGGACCTGATTGGGTGACTGTAATTCCCAGGAGAATGAAAGGTAAAAAGGAATGAGCTCCATGATTTGTTGGTTTTCTTGGTAAGTGGGTGGAGGCTCTGAAGTTTCACTGATGTTATAAAACCCTGTTTTCCCTTTAATATGGCATGGTTACTTCTGAGCACAACTGAAAATAGTGAAAGAGCTGTTAGATTAAAATAAATCAGATCTTGTGAGTGTAAGGGTTTTGCTGTTTAGGCTCATATAAAAGTTGTTTTCTTCCCCCACTACCCTTGCTCTTTGGCTCTTCAAGAGCCTTCAGAGCTGTTCTGCCCTTTATGGTAGCTATTAGTCATATGTGACTATTTAAATTAAAATGAATTAAAATTAAATAAAATTAAAAATTCAATTCATTAGTCACACATGCTCAATAGCCACATGTGGCTAGTGGCTACCATGTTGGATAACATTTTGCAAAGAATGTATTCATCATCACAGAAAATTCCTTGGGATATCACTGCTCTAGCTATGTTCAAGAAATGAGTGTAAAATTGTTATAGGAATTTTTTAAATAAAAAAAACTGTTAGTGAAAGAGAGTTGTTCTCAAAGTGTAGTCTCTGGACTGGCGGTATCAGCATTACTGGGGGACTTGCTACAGCCGCAGACTCTTGGGCCCTACCGCAGACCACTGAATCAGAAACTCTGGGTGGTGGGCACAGCAGTGTGTGTTTTCACAAACCTTCCAGGTGGCTCTGATCCATTGGCATATAGGGTATTACTTAAAAGAGTGAAATTGAGAAGAGTTAATGTATGTGTTGTGATTTTGCAACATAGATATAATTAGCTATAGCGACTTTTAGTAGAAAGAAAGGATGCACATTATTATGGAGGCTTATACAGGTGGCAGGCAATTGCTTCTTGGCCTTTTGGTTAAGATCAAGTGCAGATAGAAGCAATGTCATTTTAGTGTTGAAAGCATATATGTTGTCACACACAGCAGATATTGCAAACACTAATGCCACAGGGACTAGGTAGATAACAGACTTGAATCCAGCAGGGTGGTTATTAGCCATATGCATATCTTGTGTGAGTGGTGGAGAAGGAACTGAAGAGCAAGGACCCTCTAAAGGGGTTGGGGGCAGCCTCGGTTTCTGCTGCATCGTTGCCATGAAGAAATATAGACCCAGTTTGGCAAGATCTTTAGATTTTTTTCCATGAAAAACCGGAAATTTTTAAATATATCTCCAGGTTTCCAAACATTGACTTCCAGTTTAGAACTTTTAAAATACTGTGTGGGCTAAATAACACCTGTCTGTGCTCCAGGGGCAGGCAGAACCCTGCCAGTCTGTCTCTCCGCTGGCCTCTGTCATGTACCACAGAAATTCCAGTCTTTTCTGAATGAAGAGATATGTTTTATTTACTTGAACCCAGTGAATTACTAATTTCAGAAGATACACATGTGAAACATAATTAATGGCAATTACTTATCTTTTATTGCCCACAATCCCACAGCCGAGATGTTAGCAGACGTGTTACCTCCAGTAGTACTGCACTCCTCACACTCCCTCATCTTTGATACCTCAGGAAGCCCTGTCCCACTGCTGCGTCCGGCCTTCTCTCCCACAGACATTGCTATTTGGATTGTCCTCCTTGTGGTGTCTCTGGGCATCCAGTGGGATGGTCAGTGGAAGGAGCTTTGGATGGTTTACTTGCCTCTGACAGGTCTTGAATTTCATCGCAGAAGTGATTGTGGGTTTGTGATGTATGATTGTGTTTAGGAAGAAGGCAGATTCAGGAACTAGTGAGGCTTTTGATGGGTTTTTAGAGGAAGAAAGCAACCATGAATCAGTAGGAACAGAATAGCCTGGCTTTAAAAAAAGCGTCTTGGGACAGGTACCATTCATAATTGGAAAGAAAAGGGCAGTAGCTGTACAAGGGTGGGCAAAAGTAGGTTAAATTACCAGCTGTCATTACGTAAAAGAGAAATCAGAAGGAAGGATATACAATAATAATATTAATAAGAAGACAACATATAAATAATACAATAATAAATGGTAATAAAAGAATAAACTGTTTCACATACTCATAACTGTAAACCTACGTTTACTCACTCCTGTATATAATATGGAAGCTCAGTTTGGCAGAACTTCACTGAAGTTCACCCTGTTGATATGAGTGCCCCCAGCAAGGGTTACTCAAAGATCCTAAATGAAGTACTCATTCTGTCCCCCCTTCCCTCCTTTCATTCCTTCATTCTCTTTTATGGTGGTGTTTTTGTTTGTTTTTTTTTTTTCAGGTAATTTTAGATTTAAGAGCTACAGAAATAGAATTCCCATAAAGCCTTTACTCAGCTTCACTTATGCTAACATCTTAAATAACCACAGGACACTTACCAAAACTAAGAATTTCACATCACTACAATATTATTAACTAAACTATAGCATTTATTTGGATTTTGTCAGTTTTTCTGCTAATTTCCTATTTCTTTTGCAGAATCCAGTGCAGGATCCCACATCTTTGCCATGTTTCCTTAGTCTTATCTCTGTGACAGTTCCTCAGTCTTTCAGTACCTTTCACGACCTTCGCCCTTTCGAAGAGCATTGGTTAGATATTTTTTAGCATATCTCTAACTTTGGGTTTGTCTGATGCTGTCCTCTGATTAGAATGAGCTTATGCATTTTTGGAAGGAAAAGCACAGAAATGATGTTGTATCCTTTTAAGGGGCTACGTGATGTCAATGTGCATTGCTAATGATGTTAACCTTCGTGTCCTTTAAAGGGGGTACACAATACTGATACGTGTTGCTAATGATATTGGCCTTGATCCCTTGATTAAGGTGGTGTATGCCAGGGTTCCTCACTGTAAACTTATTTGTTTCTTTATTTTTAAAACTTACTCTTTATATCTTTGTATGTACTCCATATTCTGGAGAGCTACTTTGAGAATGTGCAGGCTGAATAATCCCCCCAGATCCTCATCCATCAATTTGTGAATGTTTTACCTATGGCAAAATAAGCATTGCACATGTGATTAAGTTACGGGTCTTGAGATGAGAAGACATTATCTGGATTATCTGAGTGGGCCCTAAATGCAATCTCCTTTTAAGAGGGAGGCAATGGGAGATTTTGTACAGAAGGCAATATGAAGGTGGAAGCAGAGAGAGATTTGAAGATGCCATGCTACTGGCTTTAAATATGGAGGAAGGGACCTTGAGCTAAAGAGTATAGCTCTAGCGCAGACGAGGACACAGATTCTTCCCTACATCTCCAGAGAGAGAGTGTGACTCTGCAGATGCCTTGGATGTGGCCCAGTGACTTTGAATTTCTGGCCTCCAGAATGATAAGAGAATAAATTTATGTTGTTTTAAGCCACTGAATTTGTGGTAATTTGTTACAGCAGCCACAGGAAAATAATGCAGAGACTACATATTCTGTTTCTGTTTAAACTTTCACCCACTAATTTTAGTATTCATCAGTAAATCTTGTATTTTCATCAGTCATTTCTATGGTTTTCTAATGATGACTTTCTGTTTGTATCATTCTTAAGACATTTGTTAATTAGAATTTTTCTGTAAGAAAAAGTTGTCCTTTCTTTCCTCTTTTTTTAATTATCAGTATAGACTTACGGTTGTTCATTTCATTTTTGGGGCTATAATTCAATTTAGTAATTTTTTTGTTATTCCATATATTTTGGCAATTGGGGACTTTTTCAGTCTAGTTTCAATGCCCTTTTGACAGGCTCTCATCAATTTTTGCTTCTTGTTTGTTTGTTTGTTTAGTACTTCTTTCCTGGCACCACAGGATATTTCAGGCCCATCTTGTACTTTGTTTTTTGTCCTGGTCTTGGAAGGGTTCAGTCTTTCTCCTTTTATTACTTCACTTATGAATCCTATATTTCAGAGCGTTTCTTTCCCCTATGAAATTTAGTTACTTATGTATTAGTTAAATGATTTTTCTATAAGGTAAAATTATCTTAAGGTACATATTTAGAGTCTGCTGGATCGCTTAAGATCTCCAGTGCAACCCCCATGCATGGGTATAGTTCCAGTTAAAAGCAAAGCAGCACAACTTTTAATTTGACTAGACTTCCTTACCAAGGACAAAGGCCTGGTTTCTGACAGGCTTTCCCAGTGTCACAATTACTGTTGAATTTTTATAAGCACTGTACTGAGGTCCCCAGACTATCAATAACCTCATGGCCTAGGGACCTTGATAATTTCGAACTTCATCATAAACTAAACTGGAGTTCATATTTGGGGGAGTTTACTGAGAGTTTAGGACAGGACTAGATTTAATAGTAACCAAATAAATGTTAACATCTTTGTAGTTCTTTACTGTTTTTGTTTATCTATTGAAATATATCTTATACATAGTGGAGCACACAGACCATAAACGTATAGTACATATAGTTTTACACTTGTGCTTGTCTTTGTAAATGCGGTAGGCCAAATTTCTGAGGTGACTCCCAGTGATCCAGGCCCTCACTAATCCCTTCTCTTCAATTGTATTATGTGACAAAATTGAACTTAAAAAAAAATGGAGAGATTATCCTGGGTAGATATGATCTAATCAGATAAGCCCCACAACAGGGACTAGTTTCTTTCTGAAGAAAGACTGAAAGTGTGAGAATTCCATGTGCGGGAGATTCTGAATTGCTGGCTTTACAGAAGATGGAAGCCACGTGGCAAGGAATATAGGCAGCTTCTAGGAGCTGAACAGCCTTCCCTGGCTGATAAGGAAATGAAAGGCTCAGTCACAAGGAAAGCAAAGGCAAGTAAATTCCTTACAACCACAAAGTACTGAATTAAGCCAACTTGAATGAGTTTGGAAGTGGATTGTCCTCCAGAGGCTTCAGAAAGGAACACAGCCTGCTGACATCCTGACTTCCAGTCGTGAGACCTGAGCAGAGAACCCAGGTGTGCTACACCCCATGTTTTTGACCTGCAGAGCTGTGGGGAATAAATGCACCTTATTTTTAAGCCACTAAATTTGTGGTGCTGTGTTACACAGTAATAGAAAACTAACTAATAAGTTACCACCCAGATTAATATATAGGATGTTGAGAACATAAAGAGTATTTTCCACACTCCAGTATAGCCCTTTACCATTAAGAAATGTGCTTCCACACTCTCACAGCCCTTTACAATAACTAGAAGCTTATTTTATAGATAATTTTCACAGCCCTTTATAATAACTAGAAGCTTATTTTACAGATAATGAAGTCAAGGTGTAGGTCCCATTAACTTAGAAAATCCAAAGGTTCATACCCTACGTAAAAATTCCAGCTAACATCCCTTTTGGAGGAAGGAAGCCCACTTCCACAACTGTTTCAGTAATATAATGTATATCTTTGTAAACACTACTGCCCTCTACTACTACCGTTCTCCACAACTGTCTGAGAAGCTTTGGCATGGCACTCGTGACTCGCTTTTTTCACCTTTTGGACTAGCTATATTCTCTGAGGTCCCTTTCAGCATGCTCTGAATCTGTGGTATTTCTACTTATATAGCATTTTTAGCTTCCGTCTCTAAAATGCTTAGCTTTTAGGGAACAAAAATAGAAAGAAAAAAATTCTCAGCATTTCGTAGGGGGGATTCAAGGTAAATTCAAATTCAAACTATTATAATAACTGTGTAGCTAGGACCTTCTCATACCCCCAGTGCTTGACCGAGTGTGCCGGAACAGCTTGACACACACTGCCCTCGCTCCTGTCCTCCCTGAGATGGCCCCCCAACTATCCCTGTGCTCATGGTGTTCCCTGGTCAAGGAATTATTTGGCTCTTTCCCTTCTCTGTCTTGTCTTTCTTTCCTGTCATGAACTATGCACTCCCCTTGGGCCTGGCCTTTACTGTTCTTTTGTGGGTAATTCCAGACCATAAAATTAAGGGACTGTGCACACATGTGGACACACATATTCCCCCTCCTTAATTTTATGGAGGCTAAACCTTTTTTTCCCTCTAATTTTGTCCCATTTGTGGCTCAAATGACCCTCATTATGGTAATGAATGGATGACAGCCTTTGGAGGAAAATTTAAGGCGTGGGTTTTAAAGAGAAGCCAAGATATTTTAGAAAAGCAGGGACCTTACTTCTGAATAACTAAAACTATTCCTTCTGTTTTGCATAAAGGTCTTTATATCTGCCCTTACAACCACCTCTGTGTAAACTTCTTCACTGTCTATATTCAAGATAACCATAAAATTGCATAGTAACTCATTTTTCATTTTCTAAATTATTTTTATTCCACATGTATAGTAACTAGGGGTCATATAGCTGGTATAAGAGGCTTTCATATCTCAGTTATCTTACGTGAAAATACATTCTGAATTCCAAGAAATGCTGACTTTTGACTGCTTAAAATCCTGTCAGTAAAT
Source organism: Pteronotus mesoamericanus (assembly GCF_021234165.1). NCBI lineage: Eukaryota > Metazoa > Chordata > Mammalia > Chiroptera > Mormoopidae > Pteronotus > Pteronotus mesoamericanus. The sequence continues at coordinate 12,264,094 of NW_026555157.1, read as the reverse complement.
GTTTTTGTCCCAGCTGACCAGCAGAGGGCAGTGAAAGTACATGCATTTCAATATGTTCTGTCATCTAGGGCTGCAGGTTTAAAGAATTAATTTCAGGTTCAGTAATTGATTTGCTCTGCTTGTCTTAACTCTGGTAGTAAATATAATTAACATTTAAATAGAAATGGTTATAACATTTCTATTTTAAGAGAATGAAGCGGTGTTTCTTTTTTAGCCAGCAGCCTGAGTCATCTTTATCCCTTCATTCTTCTTGTTCATTCATCCGTCCTCTCATTCGTCCAATAAATATTTAAGTACCTAACAAGGTCTGGCAATTGCTGTACTTCATCTTTCATTCAAAGTTCAAAGAATCTTAGGGCAACAAATGGGTTAGGAAATTATAGATATTTGGATAGAGCCCAGTCCGAGGTGTATCTGGTCACTCTACCTTAGCAGCCCTATCTAACAATATCTGTGTTGATGTGGATTGTTCTGAATGAGAATGCAACTCTGATACGTAAACTTCCAAGGCACAGGATTCAGAAACCCCTCCAGCACATTGGCAATTTTGATCCCCTCAATTCTTGTAACAACAAAAAAGGAATATACCCTACCCCCCCTTTTAAAAAATAAATTACATTTGCCAAATAAAACTTTTAGAAATGCTGTTTATTTTTCAATTTAGGCCTTCAACCTGCAAAAAATTAGCAAATGCCTTAGAAAAAAGATGAAATATATATTATCTGTCCAATAGGGTATCTTTCTTAAAGGGAATAAAACCAAAACAATTTTGAGTAATAGGGATAATATCGAGGAATCAAATTAGGTGAAAATGGTCACAAAAAGGGGACTAAAATTTAGGAGTCATATAAACATTTGGATTTTTAATTGTGGTTTAACAGGTGAGATTACGGAATTACTGGATTATGATCAAGGTTTGAACCTTGGGGTGTGTAAGGAAGTGACATAAAATGATTGGTGGTTTTCTGAAGATGGTGGATTCGAGTAAGTGTTAGAAATGAGTAACTGCGCACCTTCAGGAAAAAGCCAAAGAGCACATGACTGACATCTACAAACATCTGTTTTTGAGAGGTGATATAGCGCAGTGGTTAAGAGCAGGGGCTTTGAGGTCCGCCTGCTTGCATCGTCAGTTCCTCGCTCGGCTACTTACCACCTTGGGGGCCTAGGGCAGGTGGCGTAACTGTTCTGAAAGGTAGAGGGATAATAATCGGACCTACTTTAAAGGGTTACCATGAACATCTTACAAAAAAATACATTTAATTGCTTACAACAGTGTCTAGTGCAAAGTAAACTTGCAAGAAATACTAACAGTTCCTGTCAGTTTTGGTGCATGTAAAGCATGTTGTTTCCACAGTGGCGTTTTCCAAGGGAGGTGTTAGAGCAGAAGGGTGTCGACCTTTCCTCTGAAAGGTGTCTTGGCACTGTGTTATCATGTGTAGTTAGGCTACAACCATGAATATATACTGCTGATGTATTTTTAGTATTGTTCATTAAGCATAACAGTCTTCTGAACCTTTTGTAATGCGGGGAATAATTATTTAGACTGCATGTCATTAGTTTGGTTCTCTGGTGGTTTCCTGAATTAATATGTGATTGTATGACCCATAGGTTAAAACTTTGCTTTTAACAGCCTCAGAAACAGTAGATTATTACTATACATATATAAAATATGAATTTGGGTTGTTAACTTGCCTCACAGGCATTTGGATGAGAAACTTCTATTCTGGGATAATGCTGGGCAGTGCTTATATCTACACATTTCCTCAGTTTTTGCCTGCCTTCATTTCTGGCTTTGATAAAAATATGCTTAATCAAAGGGAATGCTAAAAAAAAAAAGTCTCTTTTCCCCCTTCTGTTTACCAACACCCTCACACCCATTTCAAATCTTCCCGTTTTTTTTTGTGCAAAGGAGAACCTTTTGTAAGAAGAGGAAAGTCTGGAATTTCTTTGAGATGTGACAGCAGGAAATGTAATCCAGATGCTATCAGGCTAACAAATATTGGGTCATAATTGTGTTTCTTGGAACATTTTACGTGTGGTTTGTTGGAGGAGAATTTCAGAATATCTGATGTTTTTCTTTTTCTTTTCAGAAACTAGCAACCTAGAACTATCTCAAGGCTCAGGAACTTTTCCTTCCGGGTATTATTACAAAGATCAGTGGAGGCCTACGAACTTTAAGATACGCCAGTTTAATGACCCCGACAACATTACAGAATGCTTACAAAAAAAAGTGGTGTATTTATTTGGAGACTCAACAATCAGGCAATGGTTTGAATACCTAACTGCATTTGTTCCAGGTTGGTACTTTGCTTTTTGTTTCATAACTCTTTCAAGCGCACACAAAATCAGCTCTGAAATAAGCGGACTTGCTTGGGTGCCCAGAGAAAGGCATCAAGTGAAAAAGAAGTTATTTCTCTGTAGAACTAAAGAGGTATCCTAACCCAGGAAAGATGTTTGATAGTTTTTGATCAATAGTGGGGTTGTGCCATAGCGATGGAAGTACTTGGTCCTTGTTGAAGTTTATACCACTGATTAGCTGTGTGATCCAGGACAGGACACTTGCTTTCAAAGGGGCTTCAAATTTAATTTTTGGAAGGAAAGGAGGAAGTAGATATAACTCCAAAAAGTGAAAAGTTAATTCTTGTTTCTGTTATGCTTGTTTTTTTAAATTGAAACAGACATAGCTGAGTTCTAGTCGATAAAGCATAAATTAAAAATTAAGAGAAAGGAAATCATTTGTGTGGTGCAATGCTAGGCATGGTTTGATGTTGACCAGCTGGGCCTTCCAGTAGGTGCTTGATTCATTCTTAATTCTAGTGACGTAGTTTGGTATTTCCTTTGATAGCAATGACCACATTGTCTTGATCGTTTTCCACCATACCCTTTGCTGATAAAGCTTTGAGTCAGTGTTTGATCTTGATCAAAAGAAAGAATGGTAGATTGAGCTGTTAGTTTAAATGGGGTTAAGTGCTCAGTAGTAGTGAATTAGGACAGTCTAGAAGAAGAGCCTGAGACTGCAGAGGAGAGAAACCTTTGCTTTAACCCTCAGTGTATCATAGTACAATTATAGTTTGATGTTACTTCTTCAGAATTGACTGGCAATACCTTGAGGGCAAGGACTGTGAATTCTTCATCTGAGCATTGCTGGCTTACAGCACTGTAGTGGCTGGCACTGAATAGGTACTTAGCAAATGTTCATTAAATTGGGTTGCCAAAAGTTACTTTGTCTATTTTCTGTAAGCGACTCATAGGAATATTTAGGAATGTGAGACAGGCCTCTTTCCTTGTGGGGCATGTTAAGTGATGAGTTGTACAGTTTTTTAGTAGTAACAAGGAATCAGTGATTTATGGGATCTACAGATGATCTCAAAGGAGCTTGACTTTGAAATACAACTTACATAAAGGGGACGGAGAGAAGGGAATTCTAACTTCTGCTGCTGTCCTTGTTATCCCTTTGACAGAGCTAGAAGTTCTCTCAGATGTTAACATGATTTTCCATCCATAGGGTGAAATTGAAAGTCAAAAGAATAGAGTTGCTCCTTTCTTTGGCTTATAGCAAAAAGAGGTATTTCATTACTATATGTATTCTTAAAAAAACAGAAACTATAGCCCTTGCCCTGGAAGAAATATTTATCTGTTAGAACAATAACATGTAAATGTTAAGTTGATTTTTAGATATTCAGCAATCGGTGCAAACAGGAAGATTTCTTGACCTAACAGAGATAAACAGATTATTTTGCTTCTGAGGCATAGACATAGGTATAGCATCTCTCACTGATGTTATTATGTGTAATGTCATGATTATAGAATGCCTTAAATAAAAACTATGTTAGAATCAGAGTCCATTGAGGCAAAGGGGGTCAAAGTGCAGTGACCCTAGATATTCCCTTTACATTTGTATTGTATCTTTTTTTGTTGTACTTTTATTTTAAAACCTGATTTTGAAGCTACCAAGTAAAGAATCATCAAAATATATGTGCTTGATTTGAACACTTTTATGAATGTAAGTTTTCTTCCTTTCAGATTTAGTGGAGTTTAACTTGGGCAGTCCCAAGAATGTGGGTCCCTTCCTTGCGGTGGACCAGAAGCACAACATCCTGCTCAAGTACCGCTGCCATGGTCCACCCATCCGCTTCACAACCGTCTTTAGTAATGAGCTTCATTATGTGGCGAATGAGCTGAATGGTATTGTGGGAGGGAAGAACACCGTGGTTGCCATTGCTATATGGTCTCATTTCAGCACCTTCCCCTTGGAAGTGTATATCCGGAGGCTCAGGAACATCCGTCGAGCAGTGGTCCAGCTCTTGGATCGAAGCCCTAAGACTGTAGTAGTTATCCGGACGGCCAATGCCCAAGAGCTGGGGCCTGAGGTGAGCCTTTTCAACAGTGACTGGTACAACTTTCAGCTGGACACTGTCCTTCGGAAGATGTTCTCAGGGGTTGGAGTATATCTCGTTGATGCCTGGGAGATGACTCAGGCCCATTATCTACCCCACAAGCTACATCCTGATGAAGTTATTGTGAAGAACCAGCTAGACATGTTCTTGTCCTTTGTGTGCCCCTTGGAGACCTAGCCTGCCCCAGAGGAGGCTGGAGGAATCACTTTCAGTGACCTTTTCCATCACTTGCATTACAGAAGGTTTATGGGTGGCCCCGTGGAGCGATAACTATCATGGATATGTACAAAGTTTCAGAAAGTTTTATACAATGCCTTGTAAGGAGCTTAGAAAATGCAGGTTACATTATGTCTACTTGTAGGATATTTTCTAGTCTCAACTTAGCCATTACTAACATTCACACACTGTATTGTCCTTGTAACCAAAGATGCAAATAAGTGTGTTTGAACTGACTTCTCCTGGGAGGGGAGATTACTGTGCTAAAGAGTGTGAAAAATGCTGAGAGCTAAATGGAAGGGACAAATTTGCCTGGCAATGGAGTGTTTGTAGCTTATCTGACAAAGGAAATTGAGCACATCTGCATGAACAGCACAGTTGGTCACTCTTCAGCCAGGTGAATTAATGAGGCTTATGATTGTGATTCCTATAACACATTGAGGACTGCCATGTTGCTGAGTTTCCCTTGATCTTCCGCTTTTTCTGAATTACTTGAAAAGACCAGTGTCCTTGCTCAGAATTTCTAGTGAGAATATTTACAATGTCCTGCTTTTACCTAGAAAAGAAGCAAAACGGAGATATGAAAACTGTGTGTATGAAATCTTGGTGTTCAACTGACATTTGCATTGGATTGTTTTCCTTACTTAGGTCAACTAAATTTTACATTATGAATACTTACTCTAAAATAACCACTTAAGGAACTGGAAGAGTGAAATCTATACATGGAAATTTATTTTTGTGTTTTGAAGTTTGAGGGTTTTAAAAATTGACTTTTATGTAAAGAGTGTTATTGTTTATTAAAAAGCTGTAAATATCATTTCCCTCTATTTCAGATGTTTCTTTTCTGGTTTTGTGGTTTCTATTTTTGTTAATGGTGAAACAGCACCAGATGTTAGACCTCCATCCTTGAGTTTGGCTAAGCAAAGAATTCAAAGCCAAGGAACTCAAATATAGGTGAAAGTTTATTTAGAAAGTCACCAAGATAGAAGAAGTGAGTCATGGAAGAAGTGAGCCAGCTGGGCTGCGTAAACTCAGGAAACAAGTAATGGAGACAAAGGAAGGGCCCTTGGAGCTTGGACCTTAGGAGAAAGAAAGGCAAAGACAATGCACCTATGGGGTCGGGGAGGCATGGTCATGCTCGGGGCTGGGGTTGGGGGTGGGTGGGGAGAGAGCTTGCGCATGCACGCGACTTGTTGGGTTCTTGTCTTGAGGGTTTTTGTCTGGAAGTCTCTAAGGATTCAGTAGAATATTTGTCAGCTTTCTGGGTATGTCTTTTCAGGATCAAGGTCTCTTTTGATTGGTCGGCACCAAGGCAGGGGGTCATTAGTTATTGCAGTTGGTCCTGAGGTCAGTGAGGGCATCACCCCACCTGGCCTTGCTGCTTTTCTGAGCCTGGAGCTGAAACATAGCTGAGGCCTAGACGTTACCTCTAGTTTGACCAGAACTCTGTCTCCATGGTCAAGAGACCCAAGGCTTTGTTCCTAAGATCACTTGATGCAGGTCAGAACCTCATTGTCTTGAGGAATTAATGCTTAAGTGAGTGCTGATGCAAGAGCTTGTGTAGGAGTTGTATGAGGCTATTCTCTGGCCTCTTTGTTCCTCCTCTAATGAGGACTTCCACTGGAGCATTGACATGCCAGGGGAGGAAAGGTTAGGGGAGGGTCTGAACAGCATGACTGGCGATGTGAAAGGTCAAGGGGTCTAAACCACATGACCAGCCATATGCTAGGAAAGGAAGGGTTTACTCTGGGGGCAAAGTTTCACCTTCAGTACTTGTCCTCCCAGTGTTGTCCTGGCGACTTTCCACACCTGGTCTTTCGTTCCTACTCAGCCTGTCTAACTGCCTACCATATCATTTTCAATTGCATACCAAAATTAGTAATTAAAATCTAATTAGAAATTAAAGTTACACATTGAACTCCACGACAGGTAGTTCTTGATTTAGGTATAAGGTACATACAAGTCCTTCCTGCTTGGGAGTCAAAAGATGCTATTCCTATTAGCTATCTTAAAATAAATTATACTTGACTAAATTTAAGTTAGTTTAAGTTATTTTGGAGTCACTTAGTAAGTATTCTTCTTTTTTTGAGCCACAATAGATTATAGCCTAGTTTTAGTTATCCTAAATGGACCTGTGAAGAAACTGGGGAGGCTTTAGAGCTGAAGACATATGCTTAAAGCACGCACTCGAAGGAAATAATATTCCTTGTCTATCATCTTAGGGGCTTTACCCATAACAATGAATTCTGATCATGATCTAATAGTATAAGTGATATTTAACTTAATTTTATAGAGGAGGAACTTGAGTTGGGATTCGAACTAAGTAAGGTACATGAGAGTCCAGAGCACTTTTCACTACAACTTGTTGGACTTTTGTAAAGAGAAGTTTTCTGTTTTTGAAAGAAGTTTTGAGCATTTCCTCAAGGATTGCTGGAGGAGGCAGAGTCATCATCTCTCTGGGAGAGCCGCAAGGAGAGAGCGCACACCGCTTCTTCAGGGCTTTGGAGTGATGCTGCTGCTTTGTGCAAATTATTACTTGGGATCTTGTCCAGTTTCTGTTATTTTTTGATTTAGTGACATAAGGTCCGAAAGATCTGATGACACAGTTTCTTGAAGTATTCTCAGTCATTTCTGTTCCCCTTCCAATGTGTCTTTTTCATTCTCTGGTGTGGACATTTAAAAAATGCTAAGTATAGAATTTGAAATATTATTTAAGTATTTCTGAGAACAAATATATTTTAATTTCTTCTGAAAAACTTATTTTAGGCCAGTACCACATGGTTGTGAATATCAGCATGCCAGCCAAATAAATAGTTTGTTTTATATACATATTTTCCATTATAAAGGGAAACAATTAAAAAAATTTTATCTTTCAATTACAGTTGACATACAATATTGTATTAGTTTCAGGTTAACAACCCAGTGTTTACACATTTATATAACTTATGAAGTGATCACCTCAATAAGCCTAGTACCCATCTGACTCCATATGTAGTTATTACAATATTACTGACTATATTCCCTATGCTGTACTTTACATCCCCATGATGGTTTTCATCATAATTTTTAAAAACTGTAAAATCCAGGATCCATACTTCTATGATCTGAACACAATGACCATTACCATTACCATTTTGGATATTTTCCTAATGGGTTTTTTTTTTGGTTTGTTTGTTTTTAATCACATAGCTCTAATCACAGAATATGTAATTTGTATCTGTGTTTTCTTAACATACAAAATTTTTGTATGTTAAATAGTCTTCATAACTTAATTGTAAAAGTCAACCCAAGAGTTCAGCTAATGATGTTATTATTTATATAAGTTGGCCATTATAGTTGGATATTTAGGTTTATCGTAAAATATTAAAACTGTGCTTTACAGACAATTTAATTGGGTTGAAACATGGACTTTATTTTGGAACCAGACAGCATGAATTTCACCTAGTGGATCTCCTTATACTCTAGAACTCAAATGACTGATTTGATGCAACTTGTAAAAGGGAAAATTCATAAGGCCCTTGTATGCAAATGATATTTTAAAGACATCATCCTATTACAAGTAACCTTTCGTTAGCAAATACAAAAAAGAGACCTTTGCTGTTTTCATATGATCCATTTACCATTCTGAACAACCATCATTTTATTAAAAACCAATTGACTGGCAGTTCTTGGCTTCAGGTATAAAGTTTCAGGTTGCTACATCTGGGTTCTTGACAAGACTATATATATGGCGAGCCTTTATGTATCGATGTGCCACATGCCAGAGGTGAGCCTGTTTCTGGGCCACATTGAAGGAAATAGCAATTACTGAGAGAAGTACAGGAAAAGAAACATCTAAGGGAAACAACAAAAGTCTCCCCCCCCCCAAAAAAAAACCCCAACTGTTCAACGTTATCTTTGTGGGTATAGGTAAATTCAGCTTCTTAACATTAGCTAGTCACTTATGCCAGAAATTCCACTTTAAGTATATTTGCTTGCGTTAAGCACTGTCCTCCCAAGTACAGTACATTCTCAGTGCACTTAGAATGCCTGACTCCGCAGTGTGCAATAAATAAGATCTCCAAGGCGCTCTTTTCCTCTTTGAAAATGAGACCCTAGTTCAAGAGTCCAAGGGCAGAACTTTACAGGATACAGAAAGTAGAAGGGCACAAAATGCACATCACCGACTTCAATCTAACCTTTTCTTCAAAGTGCACTTACATTTTAACTTCTTTAAAAAGTGTGAACTTAAGTGCGTTATATTTTGCTTTTTAATATTCTGCATTAAATGAGAGGAAGTTAGGCTTTTTATAAGAAGGACCTTCTGGTATTTAGCTTTAGATGTCCGTTCCTACTGGAGGACCAGGAGTTTTCAGTCTAATTATAAAGCTAGATCGTAACACTGCCGGGGCAGGGTCGGGGAGAGTAGGGGGAAGCAGTGCAGAGATTGCAATAGAAAGTGTCCCGGAAGGAGAAGAAGCCGCAGTGAAACCAAATGTCATAGGAAAAATCCTTCCAGTATTGTGCAGTGGTTCATTCTCTTTAAACTGGCCCATTCTACCTCCGCTCCCCCTCCCCATCCCGAAAGTAGCGTGATCTTCACGTTATAGGACAGCTGCTTTATTTCTCGCAGGTTCCATGACCTGTGTAATTTGTCAACGAAGACACACTATAGTGATACCGATTGCAAAAGCCGTGTTGTAGAAAGTACCCCCCCCCCCGCCCCCGCCACACACACACATTCAGAGGCCGTAGGAAAAAAAATTGAAATAAGGAGAAAAAGTGAATCTAATGAGGCAACGGTAATGCCTGGCCGTGGATTTATTGAGATATTTTTAAAAAGCATCCCAACGAAAAATGTTTTGTTGATAGATTTGTTTCTGATTCCTCTGCGTGGTTCCAGTCCAGGTCTTAGAGCCCGCCCTTGAGGGGAATGTCCGGGACTCGAGCTGGTACCGTTTTCGGCCTGGGAATTTCCAGGGTGCAGAAAAAAAAAAATCCACGAACTAAATCCTGGCTGCCCCCTCCCTGCCTCCTCTGCCCCTCCTCCGTGCCCACGCAGATCCTTTCAAGGGAGAGTTTGACCGTATTCTGTGTTTTAGAGAACAGTTCCTTAGCTTCCCCCGCCCCCACCCCGGACCCCCTCCGCCCCGTCCCCCTTCTCTAGAGGGATGAACTGAAAGCGAGCACTATAAAGGGGGCCGAGAGAGGGGCTGGCCTCCTCTTGCCACGAGGTCAGACGCCGAGTTCTAAGAGAAAAAGGCCGCGTAACTGCTGCTGCTTATCATGTAACCTCAAAAGGAAACTAACCGGTCGTCTTTTCTCATGCTCTCACGTACTTGGGGTATTATCGCTGATTACAGCTGGAAACAATTGATTTGCCTTTACATATTTGAATGACTTGACTCTTCAAATACAGAGGTATATTTTTATTATTTGATATTTAGTATGAAAAAGTATCTTAAATGCTAAGCTCCCCCTGCAACCCTTTTCCCATATTCAGAATCTTTCCTTTGGAGTCACTTTCTGATATTTGGATAATCATCTTTGTTTTGGGGCAAAATATTGGAGGGCAGCTTTTTGGGGAAAGAAAACCTGGGATGTTTTTATAGTTTGGGAATGACTATGAATCGTTTCTGTTTGCCTTGAAGGCCCAGGAAGGACTAAGATGCTGATGGAGAGGATGGATGGGTTAAGTGATGAAAAGTAGTGTAAAATAATGTAACAGTTTATCTTTAGGCAGTGATACCCCAAGGCAGAAATCTCCCAGGGGGGTAGAGTGTGCCTTTAGAGGTATGCTTTCTCATCAAGGTTAGGCATAAAGTTACTTCTTTATGAAAAAGTATACCTGAGTAGATGAAAATGTTTTACCTCATTAATTCTTATATTACTTCTGTAATAGTAAAGACAAATATTATAAGACTCATTTTGTGAATGAGAGAGATCTGAAATTTAATGACTTTGTGGGACCTTCTCAAATTTAATGACTTTGTGGGACCTTCTCCCCCCCGCCCTAGATTTATAAGAATTGTGTAAAGTATCTGAATGGATTTTGTGGAAATAAAAGAACATTTCTAGGTAAGATGGATAAAGCATTCTCTCCATGAGGATTAGTGAACAGGCTTTTTTGGGGTTGGGGGTGTCCCAAAGAGGGTGACATTTAATATGTAAATTTTAAGCTCTTGGTAATATATATTCCCCTACTTTAAATCTAGCATCTGATGAAATGTATCATCTGGTCAGGTGGAGTATTTTTTTTGCTTCTCTTACGGTATGTTTTTAGACAATAAAAGGAGAAAAATTTCTAAAGCTTACTCACTGCCCTCAGTAATGCCTGATAGAGGAGGGGATCAGCCCCACAGATAAGGTAAACATGCTGATGACCGTGACATCTTTTTATGTGGCTTTAGAATACAGAGTATGATCCACTATCTCTGTCCATTATAACATCTTGCATATGCTAAAGACACAGTTGGGCAGGGTCCAGGCGAGGATCCCTGGGCCAATAGAAGAGTCAGTCTGGTATGAGTTAGCACAAGAAATCAGAGTATGGCACACAGAACATTAAACATCTGGTAGCATCCTTTCCACCATGGAAAATGACCATGGTCAGCATAAATTAGTTGTCTAGGAGCAGACTTTTCCTCACTGAAGAAATGGAGGCAAACATGTCTAATTCCACTTTGTCCTGAAAGCTGTCCTGCTCTCAGAAAGCAAAAGAAACCCCTTCAGAAGTTAAAGAGCCATGGAGAGCTCTACCAAGTGAAAAGATTTTATAATTGTAAGACTGAATTGCTCTTGAGAAAACCATTTCCTTTTGGCTCATAGCTGACACTTACTTGGTTGTCTCTTGATCCCCGACCCAGGCTAACAGAAGATCAGGAGGCAGAACATCCTCTTTTGGCTTTCTTGGCCTGATGCTGAACTCTTGAGGGTGAGCAAGGCGGATATTTCAGGTGTTACTTGGGCCTTGGCTGGTGTAGTCATGTCAAAATGGGCAGTGGGGTGGTTTCTAAAAGTTCTAAGATTCTTAGATCTCTTCAATCAATCAATTTTTAAAGTTGCCTCAAAGTTACTGTGAAGTTTACTTATACGCATTTTACTGTGATTTCTTGTGAACTAAGATTTTTTTTTTTTTTTTGGTGATTTAGCATCTTTTTAATCAATTTGAACTTCCACTATTTTCCATGAGAGGAGGACACATGAATAACACATCTCAGAGGGGAATTCAGCTCTCTGTTGACTGACAGTTTCAGGGTTATGTAATCTTGAACAGACTCAAGAGAGCATTATGCCCCCTACAGTTTTCGTGAAGGTGCTCATTAGAGCTAGCAGGTGTGGTTTCTGAGTAAAGCATTTCCTGTTCCTTTAATTTGGGACCATCTGTGAGGTAAAACACTTTCCTTCCAAACTTAGTGGATATTATTATCCTCCTTGGGGAAGTTAGTGGATAGGGAATTAACATTTATTAAACACTTATTTGGGGAGTTGACCAGTAAGATTCCATTAAGCCCTCATAATAGCATCTGAAGTAGACAAATTAGCCTTATTTTATAGGTGAGACAATTGAGACTTAGAGGGATTGGGCAGCTGGTTCAAGGTTCCCCAGATAGTAAGTGGCAGAGCTTGGATTTGAATCTGAGAGGGTTTGTCTCCATAGCCAGTGCCTTTGCCACCAGGCCACTGGGATATTAGCAGAGGTACTGTGGAGAGAGGTCAGCCTTTATCCAGGGCTCTGAATTCCCTAGGGTCCTTCCCTTTCCCTAGCTCACACCTGGCTACAACCTACCTCCTGTTCAGATTTAACCGATAAAGTTTTAGGTGGTAACCACCTAACCCTTCAAATTTTAAGAAGGCTTCAGGAAAATCTTTTATTCCTCAGAGTGAAGCTATGTGGTGGAATTGATGGGAGTGGTTAGGCTAATGTTTAGGGAGAGGCACCCTCTTACTTATTCAGCCATTTTTGGACAGAACACCTGGGATTATAAAAAGGGGAATCCTGCTGCTCGGTCACCTCGCTTCTCTCAGGACATCTTCTGTGTTTGAAAGCTAAGGCTTGGAAAAGCATTCCTAGTCACACGCCTGGTGAAGGGCTCACTGCTGATGCTTCCGGAGAGAGGAGCTGTGTGCCCTTGGCAAACCCATTCACCTGTCCTCTACCATCCCTGCTATTGCAGAGTGAGTTAACTTCTTTCAGAGGTAACCCAGGACAGAAATTTTTATGTTTTTTATTTTGTGTGAGGTTTTTTTGTTGTTGTTGCTGGTGTTTTTAATTTCACATGAATCTTTTCTAGTTTGCATTTTTCATGGGCTCTTTAGTATAAGGTAAGTGGAGTAATAAATTTACTTGGATGGTTAAAAAATAAAATTCTCTAATGAATTAAGGAACAATTTCAATATTGTTTTTTAAGGCAATGCTTCTCAAATTTAAATGTGCATTAGAATTACCTGCAGATCTTTTGAAAGACAGATGTTTCAGTAGGTCTTGGGTGGAGCTTGCAATTCTGTATTTTTAGCAAGTTCACACATGATGCTGATGTTGCTGGCCTGAGGTCCACCCTTTGAGTTGTAAAATTATAAGGCTCCTTAGGTTCCAGGTCATGAGAAAAATTATGGAGTTTTTCTATAAAATTTGCATATGTCATTTTACCATGTAGGACAGTGACTTTCAACCAGTGTGTCGTAAAATTTTTAGGGGCACTGACTTTTTTAAAAATTACATTTTATTGTTTATACTAGTACAGTTGTCCAAAATTTTCTCCCTTTGTCCTCCTACACCCAGCTTCCTCACTCCCAAAAGCAATCCCTACACCATTGTCCATGGTCATGAGTCCTGCATATATGTTCTTAGGCTACTCTATTTCCTATGCTGTATTTCACATCCTCATGACTGGTTACATTCTGTAACTACCAATATGCACTTCTTAATTCCTTCACCTTTTCTAGCTATCCCCCTGGCCCATTGGACAACCATCGAAACACTCTTCGTATGATTCTGTGTCTGTTCTGCTTGTGTGTTTATTTTGTTTTTTAAAATCAATTGTTGATAGATAAGGATTTATTGACACTTTATTGTTCATATTTTTGATCATCTTATTCTTAAAGAAGACCCTTTAGTATTTCTTATAATATTGGTTTGGTGATGATGAACTCCCTTAACTATTTCTTGTCTGGGAAGCTCTTTATCCTTTGTTCTAAATAATAGCTTTGTTGGGTAGAGTAGTCTTGGATGTAGGTCCTTGCTTTTCATCACTTTGAATATTTCTTGCGAATTACATCCAGCCTGCAAACCTTCTTTTGAGAGAACAGCTGACAGTCTTATGAGGACTCCCTTGTAGTTAACTAACTGCTTTTCTATTGCTGCTTTTAAGATTCTCTCTATGTTTTTAACCTTTTGCATTTTAATTATGATGTGTCTTGGCGTAGGCCTCTTTGAGTCCATCTTGTTTGGGATTCTCTGTGGTTCCTGGACTTGTATGTCTATTTCTTTTACCAAGTTAAGGAAGTTTTCTTCCATTAGTTTTTCAAATAAGTTTCGAATTTCTTGCTCTTTTTCTTCTCCTTCTGGAACCGCTATGATGCAAATGTTGGTATGGTTGAAGTTGTCCCAGAGGCTCCTTATACTATCCTCTTTTTTTTTATTCTTTTTTTCTTCTTGCTATTCTAATTGGTTGTTTTTTTTTCTTCCTTATGTTCCAAATCATTGATTTGATTCTTGGCTTCATCTATTCTACTGTTGATTCCCTGTAAATTGTTCTTTATTTCAATTAGTATATCCTTTGCTTCTGACCAGATCTTTTTTATGCCGTTGAGGTGCTCACTAGTTTCCTTGGTCATCCTTATAACCAGTGTTTTGAACTCTGCATCTGATAGATTGCTTTTCTCCATTTTGTTTAGCTATTTTTCTTGAGTTTTGATCTGTTCTTTCATTTGGGCCATGTTTCTTTGTCTCTTCATTTTGGCAGTCTCCCTGTGTGTGTTTGTATATATTAGGTAGAGGTACTACATCTCCCAGGCTTGATAGAGTGGCTAAATGTATTAGGTGTTCTGTAGGGTTCCGTGGCACAACCTCCCCTATTGCCCAAGCTGGGTAATCGGAGTGTACCTGCTGTGTAGGCTGTGTATACCCTCCTATTGTAGTTGAGCTTTGATTGCTGTTGGAATGTCCAAAGTCAGCCACTGCCTTTATTTTGTCCGGAGTCACACAGCATTAGCTGCAAAGTGATCTGCAGGTGGCTGCTACTTGTGCTGGGCTTGGAGGTGCCAAGGAGAGGCCAAGGTGTGAACCAAGGCTGTCTGCTGCTAGTACTGGGCCTGGGGTAACTTAGTGAGAGGTTGCCTCCTGAAGCCAGATGCTGCTTGTTTGAGAGACTTTAGGAAAATCTGAAGCATGGACCAAGACAAGACGTTCATATGGAAAAGCCACTGGAAACAGCTTGGGTGGGCTTGAGAGTTGGGTGGGGTAGGGCCTCAGGGAATTACCAGGGTGGGGTAAACAGTGTGAGCCAGATTGATGGAGATTTAGATGTGGCACCCACCTGCCAGCTCTGTGGCTCTCTTGGGAGAGGGCTCAAGAAAGGGAACAGTGGCCTCTGCTGGCACTTCTGTCTGAGAGAAAGCTGCCTCCCAGCTCTTGTCCTGATGCCGGACAGTTCAGTTCCTCACCACATGTCTCTGATGCCTTTCAATCTGCTGCCCCCATGCTGGAGCTCAGAGGGAGTGAATTCAAGTAAATCTGTGCATGGAAGAAAGGAAATGCCTGGGACTCTGGCAGTTGCTGTCTTCCACAGACTCAATCCCTTCTGGTTTTTACATCCAGAAGTTATGGAGACTTATTTTCCTGGCACTGGAACACTGGGCTGGGGAGCCTGCTGTGGGGCTGGGACTCCTTGCCTCTGAGATACTCCTTCTGATTTTTAGCCGCAACACGTGGGTGTGGGACCAACCCATTCCGTATCTATGCCCCTCCTACCAATCTCCATGTGGTTTCTTCTTTAATTCTGTAGTTGTAGAACTTCCATTCAGCTCAGTTTCTGGAGGTTCTGAATGATGGTTGTTCTGTAGTTTAGCTGTAATTTTGATGTGGTTGTGCAATGTGTTGAGCCGTATTTACCTATGCCTCCGTCTTGACCAGCACTGACTTTTTTTCCCTTAAATTGTCGAATTTAAAAAATGACAAAAGCTAGCATAACAATAGTCATTTGATGTGAATGAATACAAACTACACCTATTTTTTTTCCAGAATGGCAAAGAATATATTTTTCATGTTCCACAAAATTTTAGTAATTAGTGTACATGTGCCTTGAGATAAAAAAGGTTGAAGATCGCTGATGTAGGAAAATAAATTGTGTCATGGTTCTGTTAAACAACACTGGTAATGTTCCAATCTCTGCATGACACCGAATGTCTAAATTAAACATTTCAAAATATTATTGATTACAATGGCAATTTCCAGATATTTGAAGACATTCAAAATTAACTTCTTACTATTTTTAGAAGTTGAGCAGAGTGTGGATATTTTTAATATTGGCATAAGACTTTTAATATATTTTAGCATTGGTTAATATGTGTGCATACCCAGTCCTCTTATTATTTCAGTCAAATTTGCTCTCTGTCATGGCACCCATTTTTGGGGGGTGCCTAATCCCATAAATCATGACTTGTCAAAGAGGGTTATATTGTCCCTGAGGGCAAAATTGGCTCTTGGGGTGAAGTACTTTAGAGGTTACAATGGTTTGTGGTCATCTAAAGGACAATAGCGCATTAACAGTTGTATAGTATATCTGTGGTTTTAAACTTGTCAGGGGGCAATTTGTAAAAAAAGTTCTAAGAAGTCTCCTTAGGGAGTAAGATAAAGAAGCAAGGCTGAGACACACAGCTGTAAGTGCTCTGCAGATACTTATTCAATTGAGGTCAAAAAGATTTTTCCCTGGCCTTTGTGTCTCAATGTCTTACCATATGTCTGCATCATTAGCATGGACTTTTAAAATACTTGCTTCCAGAAGAGGGATGATTTTTTTCATATATTTTTTCAGAAACATTTTCTTCTATTATATCCTTAAAAGTGTTTAATATTTTAAGAAATTGTGATAAAATATACGTAACAAAATTGATCACCTTAATCATTTTTACGTGTACAGTGCAGTGGCATTAAGCACATTCTCATTGTTGAGCATCCGTCATTACTCATCATCTTCAGACATTTTTCATCTTCTCAATCTGGAGCTCCGTATTCATTAAAAAACACATTCCCCACTCCATCTCCCCAAGCTCTTGGCAATCACCATTCCACTTTCTATCTCTATGAATTTGATGACTCTAGATACTTCCTATAAGTGGAATCATACAATATTTGTCTTTTTGTGACCAGATTATTTCAATTAGCATAATGTCCTCAAGGTTCATCTATGTAGTAGCACATATCAGAAGTTTCTTCCTTTCTAAGGGTGAATAGTATCCCATTGTAAGTGCATATGCCCCATTTTGTTTATCTTTTCATCCCTTGATGGATTCTTCGGTTGCTTTCACCGGGCTGTTATGAATAATGCTGTTTTGAACATGGGTGTGCAAGTATCTGTTTGAGCCCCTGCTTTCAGTTCTTTTAGGTACGTGCCTAGAAATGGAATTGCTAGATCATATAGTAGTTCCATGTTTAATATTTTGAGGAACTGCCATATCATTTTCTATAGCAGCTACACAATGTTTTCTTTTTAATTAATTTTGTATAGTGTTTGGCAGAGTGCAGTGAAAAAATGTGTACACTATGAAACATGATAAAAAGGAGTCTGAGGTTCACAGTAAATAGTCTACTGCATGATTCAGTACATGACTATTAAATTAACCTCCGCTACACTCTCATGCTTGTGTGTCCACATACCACAATGTGCACATTTACAGATAAGTGCATCACTGGCAGTAACTCCTCAGAGAATCATTAAGGTAATGAACTTACAATATATGGGTCAGATCTTTTGAAAATGTGGATCACTTGCCATGGCAGTCCCACATTTAGAAGAAACCTAGAGAGGCTTGTGGGAGGTTTAAAAAGGTCAGAGCTACAAAGGTGGTCCACAGATGTGAGTGAAGATGAACTGAACCAAGAACACCTTGAGGATAGGTGTTGTGTGAGTTCGAATTGGTGCCTGCCTCTTTCTTTCCTCTACATCTTTCCTCCTCTCTGTAGGGTATGTACGTGATCACTGCAAATTTTGGTTGAACAGCTAGCCATAAAGGGGAAAAAAAGTGAAAGGATTATTTATTTTCTAATCTGTGAAAAACTATTTTGAGGACTGTAAGAACTTTCTATTTTATACTTCTATTAGGGTTAAAGGAGGAGGGTTTAATTGGGGGTAAAGACAAGGCTGCCAAATTTACCATTGGCATCTCCAGCATCATCATGGAGGACTAGACTTGTCTGAAGGATGGCACATGCTATTATATCATGGACCTTCTCAGCCCTTCTGTTCTCTGCTGATGTTTTATATATTTTAAACAGCCAATGAAAAGAGTTTTGTTTATCTGTGGTGTTGAACAGCATTCAGCATAAACATGGGAAGAGGTTCTTAAACACGACACTACTGTCTAAATCTAAGGATGGTGCCAGATTGCAGCCAGACAAAATGCTAGTAGCAGACAGGAGTGGGATGTGTGGTGACAATATTCAAGGGCAGGCTCTCTCCACCCCAGACTTCACTGAGGTTTGCCAGTTATCCAGATTTCATGGTTGTTCATTTTGAGGAGGGGGGTGCCTCTCTTATAATGCAAGCCTTTGGGAAAGGACACTGCTTATGTCTTGATTAATTTAATAATTAAATTAATCTCTGAATTAATTTTGAAATGCCTTCTTGAAGTTTTACTGGAAGAGTAGGGCACGGAGACTGCCCTGGTCAGACTGCAGGTGATAGGGTGACATGCAGTGGCAGGAGCAGCACTGGAAGTGGAATGTGAAGGTTAAAACCCAACCCAGTGCCTCCTCCGCTTTCCTTCACCCCATGTTTATATTTCTGCTCATGGTGTTACCACTCTATCGATCTCAAGGCCTTGGAGTTACCCGTGACTCTCTTTTCTCTTTCTGTGCTCACTTGTTGCCTGTCCTGTAGATTATAGTATATCTGTAATATTTCTCTAAACAATTTCCCCTTTCTATTCCCATAGCACTGGGCTATGGGACGAGGCACCCTTCTAGTTCATTCCTTTATGACCTGTCACCTTGATATTGCAGGTCACCTACATACGGCTGTCTGTTTATCCTTCCTACAGCATGGCTTTGATTAGGCTTTTGCTCAGTTCAAAAAGCCTGAATGGTTTCCCATGGCTTACTATGTTAACTCCGGTGTTCTCAGGTGGCATCAAGGCCAGGTAGGGTAGGACTGCAAACTTGACTCCATGATTCTTCTCTTCTATAGTCTCTCCAAATTGCACTGGTGGTCAGAAGAAGTTAAAATACTTAACAATCAAGTACTGAACAGCACTTTGAAAAATGGATAATAATCATAACTACCATCAATGAGTATATATTGTGTGTTAGGACTTGCTCTAGCCATATCATGTATTCTATGTCAGGTAGCCCACATTCTTAATGAATGAGTTAATACACCCATTCCCTAAGACTGAGGAAACAGTATCAGAAAAGTAAATGTTACATGGCTCTTAAGTGAATGGAGCTGGGATTTGAATCTGGGTTTATTGGACTTCAAAGCTCTCTTCTTTTAAGCAAGGGATGAAGGCTATGTATATATTACAGGCAAGAAATCTACAATATCTTGGATAAAAGTTTGGGGCAAGAATTAGTGTGCTATTTTCCAGAATTCATGAGGACTTCATATTGAGTATGAGGTGAAAGTATGATGTGATAGGGCATTAGTTTGCTAGGGCTGCCATAATACAATACTACTGACTGGGTGGCCTAAATAACAGGCATTTATTTTCTCACAGTTCTGGAAGATGGAAGTCCAAGATCAAAGTGCCAGCCGGGTTGATTTCTCCTGAAGCCTCTCTCTTTGGCTTGCAGATAGCTGCCTTCTTGCATGTCCACACATGGCCTTTACCCTGCACATGCATTCCTGGTGTCTCTCTTCTAATAAGGACACAGTCTGATTGCGTTACAACATAGCCTAATGGTTTCATCTTTAATAATTACCTCTTTAAAGACCCTGTCTCCCAATTTGGTTACATTCTAAAGTACTGAAGCTTAGGGCTTTAACATATGAATTTTGGGGGAGGGACAGAATTCAGTGGATAACTGATAGATTTGATGCAGATGGATTTTAGAGGATGTGAAAATCAGGCGTGGGAATTTAATTTCGATGTAGGGTCCAATTGTGACCGAGCTGGGGAAAAGGTGGATATCATGGCTTTCCTGAGCAAACTTGCCGATGCTCTTTAGTGTGCTGGTGTAGTGGGAATGAGAACTACGGGGAGGTAGGAAGCATTTTGGAGAAGGAACTATTAGATCTTTTCTACAAAGGAATAAATGAACACGAGAGTTGAATCTTTAAGTCCTCTAGAAACTTCTAGAAAAATGAAGAGAGTCTGGCGGTGAGGGTAGAGGAGCAAAGGGAGAATATGACAAGTTTGGTCTTCAACCTGTAGATTATATTCTTGGAAATGTGGAATTAGAATTTAGAGTCAAGATCAGAGCTGGAGATAGGGATCTGGAATCTTTATACAGGTCAGAGTTGTACCTGTGGAACTAGGGAAGCTGGCTCAGAGTTCAAGTAAAACAAGAGACAAGAATTCTCAGGTCTCAAACTGCTTTGCTGTCATACAGACTTGGAAGATAGTTTCCCAGGAGGTCTGTAGCTAAAATAGTACCTTGGGCTCTCTCCCTTTGCCTTGCTTTTTGTTCCTTCATAGCACATTATCACCACCTGATATTATATTTATATAGCTATTTGATTATTGTCTATCTTTCCTGTAAAATGTAATCTTCATGAGGGCACAGACTGCCTTTGTTTAGTACTGCATTCCTAATACCTGGGAGAGAGTGCAGAACATTGTAGCTGATCAATATTTGCTGAATGAATCTATGATTAGGTTAACTTTTATAATCAATAGAATTTAAATTGATGATTGCCAGATATTGCCTTTTTTTCTTTTCTTAAAATAGTTTTGTTCTTTAACAAATGCCTTTAGATAAATGAACACACAGATACATATATTTGAGAATCTTGAAATACACAATCTAAAAACTTAGGTTTGTTTCTATTTGTTTTTCCTTAAATTGTAGTTTCCCCAAATTGAGATCACCTAGTCCCTTCTCTGCAACAGCATTTCTTTATGAGAAAGTAAGTGTGACTTTCTTTAAAAATCAAGGCCTTTCAGCAGTCTGGTTACTCTTACCAGATTATCTGTTTGCATATACTTTTTTAATAATTTTCATAGAAGCTCATTGTTGAGGTCTTTCATTTCTGTCAGGTTTATTTTTCTGTTACTCTTGATAACCTCTATTTAAAGATTCTCATCTCAGTGTATCTGTGTGTATCCAACAGTGCATACAAACAAAGTCTGTCACCTTTCTCTCTAATTTTCTCCAGAAAGACTACTGAGTATGGTATGGCATCTTATAAAATACAGTCATAGGTAGGGTAGTCATTTAAAGTAAGTCTAGCCCTTCTTCTTTATTCTAGGGAATCATAATCAAAGGTAAATCTGAATCTGTTTGTATTTCATATAGATAAAGACTATTACGAAATCTAGCCTCTCTTTTTCAGATAGTCTGAGTGGTATAAGTGGTACTAGAATTATTGGATAAAGTAACTTAAAGCAGTGGCTCTCCAACAGATGGGGAATTCCTCCTTAAAGAATTATCGTAATTACTGGGGAAGTGTTTTCAAGGGCCACACAGCACCATTCTGAAGATTATATTATCCAGAGAGCACCTTACTAATGGACGTGTGTCATTCCTCTCAGCTCTGGTGGAGCAAGAAAAGGGTTGAGAATCACTGGTCACACATGCTGAAAGTTCAAGTGAACATAGCACATGAAATTAAAAGATGCCTTTGTTTCTTTCTATCCTCTACCGTTTATCGCAGGATTGCCTTTTGGTCCTCCAGACAGTTTGGCAAAATTTTTTTGGAACATTAAAACTGTATAGGATGATGCAGGCTGATGGGAAGAGGACATTCGGCAGGGCAATAGGACAAGCCTCTAAAGTCTAGTATGAGGTTAAGATGTGAAATTTGAACATGTTTGTTGGAAATAGAGAAAAATGGAAGGATATCAACAGGAGAACCTGTTTATGGAATTTCATGGCCAATTTAGTGCATCTTTAGAAATAGTTCATTATGATAGTTTCCTGACTTACAAATTCTACAATTATGATTTTTTTTGCTGTATTTTTATTGTTGACACTATTACAGATGTCCTCATAAAATTATGATTTAAAAAAATACATTGGGTTCCTTCTTAACCAGTTTTCACAAATGTGATAGGGCTCTGGGGGAAGATGTTGTGCAGACAATAAGGTGTGACTATTGCTGGATAGGAACCAGGCCTGGAGCAGGTCTTCCTTGAGCCTGCCTGTAGTGTGCGGGTTCTTAACTTTGTGCAGGTAAGATTTCACAACATGAGTCCAGGTGATTTTGAGAGTACAATTATTAAAGCTGGGGACAATGAAACAAGGAAGGGCTTAAGACACAAGAAGCAACAGAAGAGAGCCTAGGCAGGGCTGCTTTGGCTTCCTAGAAAAGTTCTAGAAAGGAGCAAGCCACATGGGACTGTGTGAACTCACCGAAAAGTAAAAATTACAATGACAGAAGTGAGCCACAGCAGGGCTGTTTTTAGCTTACTGAAAAGTCAGTGAAAAGAGGGCCGTGGAGAGAGGTTCAAGGGATTAGCCTGGGACGAGCTACCACTGCCTGCTGCTCCCCTGGTTGCAAGTCTTGTGGGGACCCTTAGAATTTAGGAGAAAAAGAGCAAAAGTACATGCCTGAGAAGAGGGGGGGCACGGGTGTGCTCCAAGGAGACCATGCTCACCAGCTTCCTTTATCTAGAAGATTTTGTTTGTTTTCTAAAGGCAGGAATTTTACGGGAGGTCTCTGGGGAGGTTTCCAATAGAATATTCATCAGCTTTCCTGGTGTGCCCTTCATTATGTTGATTCATCAAAATGAGGGGTCAGGGTCATTCTCTGGTTAGTTTCACCTTCAAAGAATGTCACTGAAGAGAGACCAGGACCAAGGCAGGTATGCCCTGGCACGGTCTGGAACGTGTAAACCATTTGCTCCTAAGTGCACTTGATTAGGGAAGGTAAGACCTTGTGATTTACTATCTACCTGTAAATTGCTTGGTCTGTTTGTTCAGTCATCTGTCTCAGTTTCCCCATTCTGCTTCCCAAGGAATTCTCCTAGCTTCTTACTAGCCTGCTTCATGTCTAGACAGGTCTTTGTCCAATGTGTCCAATAGATTTACCCTTCTCTGCTTCTCTCAGCCACACACACACACACACACACACAAATAGGGTAGAGATTTACTCAATAATCATTGTAATTTATGGGCATGGGAAGGGAACTAACATTAAGTGCCTAAGAGGTGTCAAATACTTTACATACCTTGTACATTATCTCATGTGATTTTAGCAACTTGATTTAGATACTAGTACCACAGTTTTTATGTGAGTAAACTGAGGCTCAGAGATTAGGGGACTTGCCCAAGGCCACATAGCTGGTAAATTCTAGAGCCGTGTTTGCAGGCTACAAAACCATGACACAATAGAGCCTCTAAGCACTTTTGTTGGGAGCAGGGGTTGGCAAACACTTTCTGAAATGGGCCAAATAGTAGACATTTTAGGTTTTATGGACTAAGATGGGGGATATTATGTAGGCATTTAAATAACCATTTAAAACATACCTGCTTAAAATTGTAAAAAATCATTTTTAGATGAAAATCTGTGTAATAGGCAAAATTGGCATACAGGCTAACTTCTGGCCTAAAGTATTCAGCAAATGTAAGCAAGAGCGTTTTTGAGGGAGGTAAGGTGATTGTTTTAACCAATAATTGTCACTAACATATGAAATTTAAATAGCCTTTTAGTAAATGAGAGTTCAGATTTCCTCATTAA
This sequence comes from Pteronotus mesoamericanus, assembly GCF_021234165.1. NCBI lineage: Eukaryota > Metazoa > Chordata > Mammalia > Chiroptera > Mormoopidae > Pteronotus > Pteronotus mesoamericanus. The sequence continues at coordinate 12,240,444 of NW_026555157.1, read as the reverse complement.
TCCCAATATTATCCTTTCAATTACAAAGTTCTTTTTATAGATATACATGTTGTATTTTATCTGCTTACACGGGTTGTAGTTGGCAAGATTCTGTAACTATTGCTTCACCTTAATCTTTGACCATTCTCCGAGGTGTCAATTACATCAGAGATAAAGTATATATGAAATCCATAACATAATATTCAGTACATGGTCAAGACTCAATAATAGTAGTTATTATTAACCTTATCAGTATATCAAAGTATTATTATATTGTGGGTCTATAATATTTTATTATTTTGGGGGTAATGGTGTCTTTTCTGATCTAAGCTAATTTCTCCTCAGCTCTTCCTATCTGGCACACACTACTGTCCTTGTTTATAGAAATTTGAAATAAATCTCTCTAGACTATGTGGAAAAGGTACCCTCCCTCTAAAATGATTCCAAAAGCCCACAATCCTTGAGTTTAAAAGTCTAAATTAAAAGTTCTAGAAGCAAAATTCTTCTCGATAAAATGTAGCATGTAAGACATTCACATCTTCATATATGGCATGATATTATATTCTAATCCCCAATCTAATTTGACAAAATATGTTCTCTATCTTTAAAAAAGGGTAAAGAAGATTATGAATATAAAAGTTTTAAGAAAAAATAAGTCAACATATAAATCTGTCCAATCAATATGTTTATTAAGCAACTATGTACTGAGCATTTATAAGTGTAGTATTTTATTTCTATATTAAAAAGATGTTATGTTCAAATTAACCCACCTTTCAAACTTAACCCTTTCTTCTAGAAAAAAAAGGTTTAAATAAGGGGTGTCCAACCTGTGGCCTGCAAGCTGTATGTAGGCCAGGATGGCTGTGAATGTGGGCCAACACAAAATTGTAAATTTACTTAAAACATTTTGAGATTTTTTTTTGTGATTATATGTTGCAGTGTATTTAATGTGCAGCCCAAGACAACTTTTTCCGGTGTGGTGCAGAAGATGCCAAAAGGTTGGGCACCCCTGGTTTAAATCATTACCTGAAGGAAAGTAGAATAATACTTGGAAGTCTTTTAGCTTTACACTTTTGCAGCTGCATGTAAGCCAATGTCTAACACAAAGGAATAATGATAGGTCTTTCTGTCAAAAATGTCCTTTTGCTCAATTACTTCATATCCCCAATTTAAATATGAAACATTCAGTTCTTTGGGCTTAATTTATTCCCTTCAAAAATTTTTTTCTCCTTAAAAAGTAAAAAATTAAGACAATTGTAATAGAATAAACAGATTTAAAATAATTCCCGTGCAAAAAATACTCCCATGAAAGGTAACAAAGTTATTTATTTACTTTACAATGTGAATCAGCTTATCAGAGTTTTCTGCCTGAAAGCTGAGCTAACTTCCCAGAGGATGGTTTTTTTATTGAGGGATTTATAGGGAAGAATAATTCTGGACTATGTTTTACTGTCTCGAATCTGCAGATTTGCATGGGAAGGAGGGATAAAAAGAGAATAGAATGAGGAAAAAGGGAATTGGGAGGAGAAACTCTTCTTTCTTCACCATTCTGTTTATTGCAGTTCAGATTTAGTATCCTTTAAAGGATGCAAGAGTTGACAATATTCCCCTATGCAGTGTTTATGATGATGGTTTCATTCATATATACAGAAATGAAATGTTTTGATTATCAACAAGGCGGAGAAAGCAGAAGCAAGCATGGAATGTGTAATGCTCTGCCCTTTGGACAAATATCACCTACATCATTTGTATTTCTCTCTGTGTCTTTTATGGACAAAGTTCATCATTATATAGAAACCAGAACACATCCTCATGAACTAAGAACAATTTAAGGGTAAATTTTAGGGAAGTGAACTAGTTCATGTGGATGTTTTGTGTGAGTTTTGATCATTACTTATAGAGCGCAGCATAGTAGTTTGCCCTTCAGACCAACATCAAACATCACTCTATCATATCATTTGATTTTGTATGAATCATATACACATTTTTAGTATGTGAATGTTTTCTCAAATCCAATGGAAAAACACCTTCATTTCTTTATAAATGAAGTGTTAAAGAGGAAGACAAATTTATGTTATTTTCCAGTTTACAGACTTTGATCTCAGTCAGCTGCTGGAATGGAAGGTATGTGGGGCTACTGTAGTGCAACTGTGATTCAGCCTCTGTTCAAAGGGCATTTAATTGACCAAGATGTTTAGCTGTGTGGCCCAGCCCCATACAATACAAGGAGCCTCTTCCACCCATCCATCAGAAAACAGGCCTTAAGTACCTACTAGAAACAGTGAGGTTATTTTACATAATGGATGACTCACTCAGCACATCATAGCTGTTAATAAAATATTTGTGGGACAAAGTGGTACATGGCACCTCTATGTAGATACTTTCAGCAAGAGAAGCTCCAGAGATGTGTCTGTAGGGGCATTCTAGCATTAGCTTTGCCTTGACACAATCAATCCATAATGTGCAAGGTTGTATGTGCTGTACTACTGTACTTAGGAGTGTTTCAAGTTCATCTTGTCATCACTGAGGAAAGTGTTCCAAGATGTGGAAACCCTTTGCTAATTCATCTGTTTGATGATTAGATTACTAGACAGTATATTTACCTGCTTTGATAAATTTCCTCAACGGAAATATAAGGGTAGACTGAGCTTTGATATTAGATGTTAACAATTTGCTGTAAATAGAATGTATCTTCAAAGACAATGTTTCAGACTTTTCAGGCTAAAACACACAAAATAATGTGCTCTGCACTTGTAAGAAAGCAGGTTACAGATTTTACTAGCTACAGCTGTCTGTGCCATAGCCTGGGAAATCAGATACAGGTGTTCTTGGGAAGTATGATAACTCTGATAATACCGAGTATATAGGGTATCTCCAGAAGGTATCCAGCCAGGTAATGAAAAAAAAAAGACATTTATTGAAGAAGATACAAGGTACAAGAAACATTGTACCTAGGACAATGATGCCTCAGTCCCTTTCAAAGTAGGCACCTTGGGACCTCACACAGTTCTCCCCATCACCATTAGCTGCCCCATTGCATTTTCCTGAATCTCATCAACAGTCTGAAATGTCTTCCTTTTCAAAGGTGATTTTAATTTTAGGAAAAGCCAGAAGTAGCAGAGCGCCAAATCTGGGGTATAGAGGGGTTGAGTCACCGGGGTGATTTGATGTTTCACCAAAACACTCTGCACAAGATGTGATGCATGAGTGGGCACGTTGCCATGAGGAAGCTGCCTATCACCAGTTGCCCATAGCTGTGGTCTTCTGAATCATCCAAATAGTTTCCACAGAGGAATGCTCAAGTTTAATGCAAAATTTGATGCAGGTTCATTGCTCTACTTGTTGAGTCATTTTGAATGTTATGGCCACACAGTACACATGCTCACTCAACAGCATCTACCATCCCCACTGACTTGTACTGTGAAGTCATCATTGTTCATTCATGTGCATTCCAGTCCGCTCTCCTTTCCTGCCAGGCTACATCAATGTCATGATGTCACACAAACTGTTCTCATTACAGTAACAATAGCTGGACTTTTTCCAGACAGGCATTGTATGTATTTCAGTAATAGTAATTTTATTTGAGTATATGACCAGAATGATTATAACTCTGGATATAAGCTCCACAAAAAGGGATTTTTGTCTGTCTGGTATACTGCTATATCCCAGTGCCTAGAAAAATACCTGTCATTTTGAAGTTACTAGCATACTGAAGAATAAATAAATGTGAAAATATATAATCTAAAAAGAAAAAAATATGGTCTAATTTGTTACTCTGCATTAAAAAAATCTTAGGACTTTAAATGTTTCTTGAGAGTTTAAAAAATGTTTTAAATTGCTATGGAGACAAATTATTATCTTTTAGGGAAAGTATCTAACAAATGAGTATGTTACATAACATGATATATGTTTTCAAAGCTCCTGAAAACATTGTACATTATTTACAAATTTGATATTAACCAAAGAATCCTGGGCAAAAGACAGCTGTGTTTTTATATTTACAAAAATATATGAAAATAGTTGTGTAGTAATTCAGGTGATGAGATAAAGGGGGCCCAAGGGTCTATTTTGATGTCTCTGTGGTATTGCACATAAAACAAGTTTGGAAGCATTTTCATTTGTTTCCATCATTCCATTAAGTATGTACTAAATAACAAGTAGCTGATTATTTAACAAGGAACACATGTCCTGGGAGATTGTCGTGTGGTAGAGACAGACTCATAAGCAGATACTTTCAACACTTTCAACACACTTTAAGAGCCACGATGGAGGTCTGCATGGAGACACAGAAAAGGGGCTCCTAAGCCAAAAGTGGGGTTAAGAATAAGGGTGGGGAGGAGGGAGGGTCAGGGAAGCCTTCAGGTGTTGGATGTCAATTTGAGTCTTGGTGAAGGTGCGCATGAGTTGGCCAGATGAGGGAGGGGAGAGTATTCTGTGCAGAGGCAGCAGCAGAAGTCCCAGAGCTTTGGAAACTATGTATTCATTTTGGTGTGACTGTAGACAATGAGGAAGATGAGGCTTGTGACAAAGGCAGGGCTGGGACACCTGCCATTCTGAGAAAATTGAACTTGATGCTAAAGATGATAGGGAACCAATGAAGGATCCTTAAGTAGAGGAATTCTTAGATTTGGTTGTGGATACAGCATGCTGATGGCAGTCTGGAGGACGGTTTTAGGTGGGCAAGGCTGGATGGGCAATCATTTGGCTCAGGTGAGAGATGAAGGCCTTTCTTGGACAGTTTGAAGTGGAGAGGAGAGGAAGGTTCCAGAACCTATGTTAAACAATTATCAGTACAATCTGGAATTATTACTTTGAATGATATACAGTCTAGCAAGAAATTTTAAAAAATCTTTACTAGTGTATATTTAAAACTATATTTTCTAAAATGGAAAAACATTTATTGAGAACAGTATTGTTTTACATTTTTTGCAAATCTCTGAATGTCTGGCTTTATGGGAAACACATTTTCATCTGTTTCTGCATTTAATTTGTTGCAATATGTTGTTTTGGTTGAAACATGTGCAGAAAATTTGGCCTTGTACAGATGTGTATTTGGAATAGGAATGTTTTAAAATTGTTTTCAGATAATTGTGGATATTCTTCTTTTACATGCCAAAATAAGTGGTAGTTTCTTAAGGATAAATGCAATGTGGAATCTGAAATCATATCAATGAATTTTTTCCCCTCTGATATAGTAATATCCACTGGTTTCTCTTGCACCATGAAGGAATGTGTGATTTTGTAACATCTTTCATTATTCATTTGGAAAATATTAGTTAATTGAGGTATACACTTTTTTCTTTTTAAAAATTTATTGAATTTTTTGCGGTGGCATTTGTTAATAAAATTTTATAGGACTCAAGTGTACAATTATATAACAAATCATCTGTATATTGCATTGTGTGCTCACCACCCAAAGGGAGCCTCCTTTCATCACCATTTATCCCCCCTTTAACCTCTTCTACCAGCCCCACTCCTCTCTCCCTGGTAATCACTATACTATTGTCTATGTCTATGAGGTTTTGTTTGTTTGTTTTTCGCTTGAAATCCCTTTACCTTTTTCATCCAGCCCTACAACCCCCCTCCTCTTTGACAGCTGTCAGTCTGTTCTCTGTATCTGTGAGTCTGTTTATATTTTGTATGTTTGTTTATTTTGTTCACTAGATTCCATATATAAGTGAGATCATATGCTATTTGACTTTCTCTGACGGGCTTATTTCTCCAGGTCCATCCATACTGTCCCAGAAGGTAAGAGTTCCTCCCTTTTCTCCTCCTCCCTCCTCCTCCCTCCTCCTCCCTCCTCCTCCTCCTCCTTCTTCTTTTTGTTTTTATGGCTGAGTGTCATCCCACTCTGTAAATGCACCACGGCTTTTACATCCACTCACTTACTGATGGACACGTGGGCTACTTCCAAATCTTGGCTGTTGTAGACTGCTGCAATCAACATAGGGGTGCATATATACTTTCAAATTAGTTTTTCAGGTTTCTTCTAATAAAATCCCAGAAATGGAATTGCTATGTCATAAGGCATTTCCATTTTTAATTTTTTGAAGTAACTCCATACTTTTTACTACAGTGGCTGTAACAATCTGTATTCCTGCCAACAGTGCATGAGGGTTCCTTTTTTTCCACATGCCGGCCAACACTTGTTTGTTGTTTTATTGATGATAGCCACTCTGAAAGATGTGAAGTGATATCTCATTGTGGTTTTAATTTGCATTTCTCTGATGATTAGTGACATTGAAAATCTTTTCGTATGTCTATGAACCATCTGCATGTCCTGTATGCCCTTTGCCCATTTTTTAATTGGATTGTTTTTTGGGGGGGGGGAGTGTTGAGTTCTATAAGTTGTTTGTAAATTTTGGATATTAACCTCTTATCAGATGTATTATTGGCAAATATGTTCTCCCATTCAGTGGGTTGTCTTTTTATTTTGTTGATGGTATCCTTTGCTGTGAAAAAGTTTTTAATTTGCTATAATCCCATTTATTTTTTCTTTTGTTTCCCTTCTCTGAGGAGATATATTAGAAAAAATATCACTATGAGAAATGTCTGGGATTTTACCACCTATGTATTTTTTAGAATTTTTATGGTTTCAAGTCTTACATTCAAGTCTTTCATCCATTTTGAGTTTGTTCTTGTGTATGGTGTAAGAAGTTGGTCCAGTTTCATTTTGTGTTTGTGTGTATGTGTGTGTATCTGTCCTATTTTCCTAACACAATTTATTGAATATACTCTCTTTACCCCATGATATGTTCTTACCTCCTTTGTCAATTATTGACTATAAAGGCATGGGCTTATTTCTGGGCTCTTTATTCTGTTCCACTGATTTATATGTCTATTTTTATGCCAGTACAATGCTGTTTTGATGATTAAAGCCTCATAATATTGTTAGATATCAGGTAGTGTGTTTCCTCCAACTTTGTTATTCTTTCTCAAGATTGTTGTGGCAATTCAGGGTATTTTGTGGTTCCATATACATTTTGAAATATTTGTTCTAGTTCTGTGAAGTACACCATTGAATCTGTAGATTTCTTTGGGTAATGTGTACATTTTAATGCTGTTAGTTCTTTTTATTCATGAATACCATAAATGCTTTCACTTAGTTTGTATCTTCTTTGGTTTCTTTCTTCAGTGTCTTATAATTTTTGGAGTATAGTTTTCTTACATTCTGGGTTAAATTTTATTACTAGGTATTTTACTTATCTTTTGGTACAACTGTAAATGGGATTGTTTTCTTAGTTTCCCTTTCTAATAATTCATTATTGGTTTATACTAGTGCAACCAATTTCTGAATATAATTTTGTATCCTGCTGCTTTACTGAGTTCATTTATCAGTTCTAATAGTTTTTTGGTGGAATCTTTAGTATCACGTAATCTATAAATAGTGAGTTTTACTTTTTTAATTTCCAATTAGGAGAACTTTTAATTCTTTTTCTTGTCTGATTGCTATGGCAGCAACTTCCAATATATGTTGAATAAAAGTGGGGAAAATGGACATCCTTATCTTATTCCTGATCTTAAGGAGAGTGCTTTTAGCTTTTCCCTTTTGGGAAGGATATTAGCTGTAGGTTTGTCAAATATGACCTTTAATATGTTAAGGTATGTTCCCTTTATTCCCACTTTGCTGAAAGTTTTTTTAAAAATCATAAATGGATGCTGGATTTTATAGAATAAAATTTTATTTTTTTCTCCATCTATGATCCTATGACTTTTATTGTTAATTTTATTTATGTAGAGTATCACATTTATTGATTTGTGAATATGGAACCAATCTTTCATCACAGGAATAAATCCCACTTGATCATGGTGCATGATTTTTTTAATATACTGCTGAATCTGGTTTGCTAATATTTTGTCGAGGATTTCAGCATCTATGTTCATCAGGGATATTGGCCTATAATTTTCTTTCTTTGTAATGTTTTTATCTAGTTTTGGAATTAGGATGATGCTGACTTTGTAAAATGAGCTGAAGGTCTTCCCTCCTCTTCTATTTTTGAATAGTTTGAGGAGAGGTGTTAGTTCTTTGAATGTTTTTGTAAAATTCACCTATGAAGCCATTGGGTTCAAGACTTGTTTCTTGGAAGTTTTTTTTTTTTTAAGGTTTTATTTATTTTTAGGGAAAGGGAAGGGAGGTAGAAAGAAAGGGAGAGAAATACCATTGTGTGAGAGAGAAACAGTTGCCTCTTCCATGCCCCCAATTGGTGACCTGGCTGAGAATCAAACCAGCAACCTTTCAGTTCACAGGCTGGCACTCAATCCACTGAGCCACACCAGGGCTGTTTCCTGGGTTTTTTGATTGCTGCTTCAATTTCACTAGTTGTAGTCTGTTTATTAAGATTATCTGATCCTTCCTGACTTAGCTTTACACGACTGTATGTTTTTAGGAATTTATCCATTTTATCCAGGTTATTCAATTTGTACTTATATAATTGTTTGTGATATTTTCTTAGAACCCTTTGTATTTCTTTGGTGTTAGTTGTTACTTCCTTTTCTGATTTTATTTATTTTGGGTCATCTCTTTTTTTCTCAATGAGTCTGGTTAAAGGTTTGTCAACCTTGTTTTTCTTCTCAAAGAACCAGCTCTCGGTTTCATTGATTTTTTTTTTTTTGCATTATCTTTTTAGACTATATTTTGTTTTATTACTGCTTTGATTTTAATTATTTTTTGTCTTCTACTTTCTTTGGGTTTTGTTTATTGTTCTTTTTCAAGATCCCTTAAGTTTCAAGTTAGCTTGCTTATTTGAGATTTTTCTTGTTTCTTGAGAAAGGTTTGTAATTCTGTTAATTTCCCTCTCAGAACTGCTCTTCCTGTGTCCCATAGATTTTGGGTTGTTGTGTTCTCATTTTCATTTGTTTCAAGATATCTTTTAAGTTCTTCCTTGATCTCATTGTTAACCCATTCATTGTTTAGTAACATGTAATTTAGTCTCCATGTGTTGGTGTGTTTTTCCATGTTTTCCAGTGATGGATTGTGATGATTTCTAGTTTCCTGTCATCATGGGCAGAAGATTGAAATCATATCAGGCATCTTCTGACCACACAAAAAATTCATTACATCTACATTTTAAAAGTTTAGTACCTTTTACTTAACTGACACAATATTATAATTAATTCAGCAATGTTCCATTAATAAGACACAAGGTAAATGATTAATGTCTCTAAAGGCCAAGGTAGTGATAGCATGATCATATTTTTAATTCTTATTGACAGTTTCTTTCAGTTGCTTTGGAATAGATTTCTCCCTTTAATGAGTCAGGAAGCTCTGACATACCATTTTTATCTTTTTTTTGTTATCATTAGATATAGGCAGTGCATCTGAACTTTGAGGAAAATAAGTCTTCTAATCTCCCTTAAAAAAAACAACCTTATAAATTGTTCATTTCTGGGATTTTCCACTTATTTATTTTTCCATTACAGTTTACATTCCATATTATTTTGTATTGGTTTCAAATGTACAACACGGTTGTAAGACAGTCATATACTTTACAAAGTGGTTGCTCTGTTATTTCAAGAACTCATCTGGCACAATATGTAGTCATTACAATATTACTGACTGTATCCCTATGCTGTACTTTACAGCTCCCTATTTTGCGACTACCAATTTGTATCATCTCCCTTTTTAAAGCAAAAGATCAGGCTCCAGAAACAGATGAGGATTTTAATCTCTTCTCCACCTATAATGAACAATGTGACTTTGGGCAATTTCTTAAGGCCTCATTTTTAAAATATAATTTCTGTGGTCAGGAATCTAGGAGTGGTTTTGGGGAGGTGGGGTTTTAGCTCAAGGTTGCTAATGAGACTACAGTCAAATGTTGGTCAGTGCTGCAGTCACATCTAAAGGCCTGATACAGAGCTGGAAGGTCTACTTTCCAAGTGGTTCACTTACACGTTTGGCCAATTAGTGCTGGCTATTTGCTTTAATGGACTTTTCCAGTGTCTTCATACCATGATGGTTGTCTTCTACTGAGTAAATGTTCAATCATAGTTGATTATAACAATGGCAGTGTTGTATCATTCAACCAAATAAACCAAATTGATTATATATTTCAACATTTATATGAGGCAGAACATTTTTAAATTTTCCTTTTGAAGTGAAGCTACCAATCACCCTTGACTGTGTCTGGGAGGGCTTCTGGATATTGGGGGTTGTGGTCTCCTCAAATAGTATGATTGTTTCGGCATTTCACAGAAAACTTTGAATGTTTACTTTGAGCAGTCAGTCTTTCACTGATTATATTTATCTATATAAAGTTCTCCAGAGGCCCTGATTTTGAGGTGTGAATTTTTATATACCAAGTGAAACACAAAATAATTTTAAGGGGAGAATTTATTTTGTAAAAAATAAAAAATTGCCATGGATTTAATCCATGAATTTATTTGAATGGCCATTTAAAGCTTTTATTTTGCATGAAATATGTCAGCGGGGATGTTGTAAGCAAGGCAGCATGACCAAAAGGAGTCACACACAATGCCAGGTTTATTATGGTAGATCTCCCCAATAAGCCAATAGAGTCACATGCAGGTTACACACAAAGAGCGGGGCTTACATAATATAAGCAAGCAGTGCCATGAAGTCCTGGTCACTGGCTAGGCCCACAGGTGGAGAGACGGACGTTGTCTCAAGCTATAAGGCCAGAATGGTGGCATAGCCCAACGGAATGGAAGTCTAGAAGAGCTCCAAGGATGACCCATGGTACAGTCAAGCGCCAGTGTTAGGTGCTAGGAGCTCTGAGTTATTGCCAACAAGAGGTGGAGGTCCCACTCATATTGGTATCCACATGGAGTCCTTATCCAAGGGTCTAGACCTATGTTGTTTTGGCATTCCTGTTACACCCCATTACCTCAGTCTTGATATAGCACTTGACATAACTGTCCTGGCTGAAAGTCACTCCATATTGGATTGTTAAAGGTGTCCAAAAAGTTTGCTCTGCTCTTGCTCTAAACAGGGGAGGAAATAAAATCCAAACAGCTTGTATTGAAAAAGCCCAACATCTTCTTTGGAGCATCTTTTAAGTGATTTTGTTTTTTTTAGGAATTGCAATAACTGGAGCTTTTTACTTTCTGCAGATATATCAAGCAAGTTGTTTCCTTTCTACTTTCAAAAAGTTACCAAAATCCAAAAATTGGGAGAGGCAGCAATAACTTTTGGGAGCAATACAACACTGCGAGAAACAAGGAAATAGTTACTTTGGAACCCTCACCAGGGTCTTATACTACTATTAATACTGAGTCTCATCTAATGCTCATGGTCTCCCTCCCTCGTCTTTCCTCTTGGAACAGTAGCTTCCTGCTTTTTCCAATGTCCCTGTGATCTGAAGCTGGCATCCTTGTTCATCTATCATCCTGTCTCAAATCAGAGCCTGACTGGGGATCCCTTCATGACTCCGTGCCTCCACCTGGGCCAGACCTCTGGATTCTGCCCTAGCAATGCTGCCTAGCCCTGCTTTCTTTCCATTTCTTTCCTCTTTCCCACTGCCTCTGCCACAGAGTCAGGTCGATTCCCTCCTGGTTGATTGCAGGGTTTCCTGCTGGCCTCTGGGTCCCTCCAAGTCACACCCTCTAAGCTGCTTCCAGATTTTGTCTGCCCCAAAGTCTTTCATGTTAACTCACTGTTTATTAAAGATCCAGGGTCTCAGCCTGCCACTGGAGTGCTCTACCCAAAGGCACCAAGTTACCTTTTACATTTAATTTTATCACTTCCTCTTTGACTATCTTAAAAGGGACTCAGCTTTTATCTGACTTCTTAGTTCTTTGCTCAAGCTGTAAATGCTGTGGGTTGAAATCCCACCCATCGTTTAGTGCCTGTCTCAACTGCCACCTCTTTTGCAAAGATTTTCCCATGGCCTCCTTTCCTCCACAAGACTTCTTGTCTCTCTTTTTAGGACACTCACTGAACTTTGTATCCCTCATGATATTTAATCATAATCAGTTTCTTCTAATATAGCATGAGAGTACTTACCTTATCATTCCTGCAAGATTATAATGTACTTGAAAGGACAGACATAATCATTCATCTTTTTTCTCCTGTCAACTCCTAGGCATGGTTTTGACAATAGGACTTCAATAAAAATTTGTGTAAATTATTTAAAAAAGTATTTAAAACAGGAAACAGCAAAAATTGTGTTTATCAGACACAATGTAAAGTTATGCAGAATAAAGAAATTACACATATAAATATAGACACTTACATGTGTATGTATTTATCGTTTTGTTAAGATGCCTCTGTTCCAGTACTGAAGGATACAAGGGTGTAGGGCACGGCTTTTTATTTCCGGACTACCACTCAGAAAAAAATTAGCTTTTTCCCCGATTACAATTTTAAGACAGAAAAGTGGCTTCAAATTATGTTCAGCTTGGGACCCTGTGAAAAGAAACTCTGGCGAACGTTTACTAAGAGGAGAGAAGTTGCTTTGAGGCGCCGGAGGAGATGTGCCTTTAAGAACCCTTCCAGAGATGCCTTAAATCTGGCGGGCAAGAGGTTTGGGCAGAGGGACGTGGGGTGCGCTCCGTCCGGGACTTCCTACTCCGTGGGAACCAGACCGACCTGCTCTCGGCTGCAGCCCAAGGACCCAGCCACACTCCCTCTCCGCGGCGTCTGGGCCGTCTGGGCCGGGTAGGAGCGCGCCGGGGGCGGGGCTGGCCGGCAGCTCGCTGGGGGCGGGGGTTCGGTGTCCCGGAGGCGGGAAGCTGCTCTCGTTTGGGGTTTCTAGTTGAAGGGCGAGAAAACAACCGGTCGGTCTAGGTGGAGCCGTGCGGGCGGGGAGAGGGCGGAGGGCACATTGCCTCATCCTGTACATTTTACTGGAAACGGAGCGCATCCGGAGGAGGGGCCGGGAGGAGGCCCAGACGCGGCCAATAGCCGGGCCGGGTTCGGGGGACAACGGCACGGTGCCAGTCCCTCCTCCCCGCCCCTGGACCTGAAGGCGAGTTATAAAGACAGACAGACTCGGGCCGCGCCCGTGCCTGCGCCCTCCTCCTTCCGATAGATCTAGACGCCTTCTCAGCCACAACCTCAGCCGGGGGCAGCCGCGCAGGTGTCTGGGGGTTCCGGAGCGCCGAACCTGGGAGCATGATTGTGGACAAACTGCTGGACGACAGCCGCGGCGGAGAGGGGCTGCTGGACTCTGCCGGAGACGGCGGCCTCATGACCAGCCCGCTCAACTTGGCTTACTTCTACGGCGCGTCGCCTCCCGCCGCGGCCCCGGGCACCTGCGACGCCAACTACTCGGTGTCTGGGCCCTCGGCGCCTGGCTCCCCGGGCTCCGACTCCTCCGACTTCTCCGCCTCGTCCGCGTCCTCCTGCGGGGCGGTGGAGTCCAGGCCGAGAGGCGGCGCCCGCGCGGAGCGGCTCCAAGGTACCCACCGGCCCAGGCAGGGGTGGCCCCAGCACCCAGTACCCAGTCCACCCACGGCCCACATACCGCCGGGAGGGGAGAGTCCGGCTACCCAGATGTGAAGTGTGCCTCAACCGGGTGCTAGTTGGCTTCTGCGTTTTCCTTAGCGGAAGTAGATAATCACACTGGCCGTCGCTTATTAGGCTACTACTGGATGCCTTAGTCTATGCTGGGTTTTTGATATAACTCGATGCCCTTTGACCGTCTGTGAAATCTGGGTGCCGTCCGGCTGTCTTCATAACTTGAAACGTCTCATAACGTGAAACTTGAAACAGAGAACTCTGGCTTCTAGGGGATGGGGGGACGAACCACATTAGATTTTCCTGTCCTCCTCCTTTTTCTTTTTCTTAAGTAGTTTTATTAAGCTGTAATTCACATACTGTGGTGAGGTTTGGGATCTGACGTAGGTGTAGGTTTTTTTCTTGTGGCTTTTTGTGTGCGTGAAAAGGTTTGAATACTGTATTTAAGGTCATGACTTATTTCTTCCTAAGTACTTGTGGAAATTTTAAGTAAAAGGACTTCATGTTAAAGAAAAGAAACCGATATTATCAAGACGTAAGGAAGGTGAAGCTGGACTGGAAACCAACTGAGCTGCCCAATCAGGGCCGATTAGTTTATTTTCTTAATGAACTGAGTTGCATAATTTGGGGGAAAACAGGATGCCACTGTGGCTAGACTACAGAACCTCTAGATAACCTCAGCTGTTAGAGAATGTACTCAGCATGATTTAAAGCACGTTCTCTTTTAGGTGTTCTCCGCTCTTAGCCACCGGTGTTTTGGTTGTATTTTATTTTAAAAATTGATTTTCCATTTTCACTTAAAGAAGCGACTTAAACCACTTGGCTGTATAAGGTGCTCTCTGTATGTTAAGTGTTAGAGAAAGCAAAAATTGTGTGTGTGTGTGTGTGTGTGTGTGTGTGTGTGTAGAACCTTTTCCCCGTGTTTGGCTTTCATCTGGTCGAAACTATTTTGCTAGTCCCTGGTTTCTGGCATAACTACAGGAGATTTGTGAAACTGATTTTTTTCTCCCTGTGATGTTGAAATATTAACTCCTGTCATTCCAGAGAAATGTAGTGTTAGATTCTGGCAAGATATTCCTAAACCTAAACATAAAACCAACTAGTCATTTAATTTGTGCCGTCATTAAGTTGTTTCTTTCGTATTTGTGATATATATGTTCAAATTACACATTGTTTCTTGTCCTGTCTTTTTTCTTTTTTTCCCCACTTTCAGTGAAGCGGCAGCATTATTCATTTTCTGACTTTTTGCATGTTTACTTTGTGTTCAACTCATCCCAAGAGGTTGTGAAAGAGTAATGGTCAGAAGTGGAATGCTGTACTCATAGACTACATTTTAAAGTGTATTTTAAAATTTAAGTATGAAATCAGATTACGGATTTCCTCTTTACTTAGAAGGCCCCTGTGAGCAATTTCAGAAAGAGTCAGTGAGGGGAAATCCTGCTTGCGTCTGTGCAGATGTGTTTAAGCTCAGTGAATTTAAGCGGATTTCTTGGCATAGCTGATTGGTCTGAGTGAAATAATAAGCAGCAAATCTAAGACATTGTTAATTGTTAGGCTTTGCTACATTAAGATCTTTGGAGGAAGTTTGTTTTGTGCTTTCTTACTTGAGTAGATTAACAGACTTTTAAATTTTTATGTGGACACAAAGTCTTTGGTTTGAAAAGCTAAAACTTCATCATTGGCCCCTTGCTCTCCCCCATGGTTTTTCATGTCAAGAATAATTGTAGGTCTATGAGAGTTAGGGTGGCAAACCTGTGATACTGTTTTATAGGTTAATAGGACTGAGAGACAGAGAGGCTTGATTTGGGCTTAATCCATTGGCCCTGAAGACCCCTGAAACCACATTTGTATAAGCTTTAATTCTTTAGGGTGCTTGACTGGGAAAGGTATCAAGCAGCATCAGACCTTAAGGAGGGCTGGCATGTAGGTCATTGACCAGAATGAGTTGGAAAGGCTTGGCGTTTTGGGGACTGGGGACTTTATTTGTTAGACAACTATGCTTTTGAGGATACTAAGATTTGTGGCTGTGAAGAGATTTAATTGGGCTATGTTTTGTTTTCTTTTGAACAGTTGAGCCCCATATGGGGGTTGGAAGGCAGCAGAGAGGACCCTTTCAAGGTGTTCGTGTAAAGAACTCGGTGAAGGAACTCCTGCTGCACATCCGAAGTCACAAACAGAAGGCTGCTGGCCAAGCCACAGATGATTTTAAGGTAGTACTTATTTTTTGTTTTGGGACAGAGGTCAAGAAGATTAATCTGTTGGAGTTACTATTCTTTGCTCACCGAAGTCCAGTAAAAGTTTTGTAAACCACAAAGTCCATAGGACAGAGAGCATATGTGCCTTGCTGTCTGCTGTATTCCTATCATTGAGCCCAGAGCTAGGCACTTGGTAGGTCACAAGAGAAATTTAATGAATGAATAAATGAAGGCAAATTTGGGGGCAAGGAAATAAGTGGATTTCAGTTGAAAAGGAACATTTTGACTAGAAAGGGAAAACTCAAATGCCTTATTAATTTTATGTTGATGTAGTTGGACTAAGGTGAAAGTGCAAATGGGGGAACTTGCAAGAAAGAATGAGAATTAAGATATAAAATAAATACTGATAGAAATGCTGATAGGTTTATGGTGAGCTGTAAAAGTAGTAGCGATAAGTATGCTTATTGATGTATATTAAGCAGGAAACCATTTAATATTACACTAAATTGGAAATGTTTTTTCCTTATAGATACAAGGTGTGAACAGAGAGCAGTTCACAGGTAAGGGTGACTTCTATTCATGATATTATAGTGGCTTTAGAGAGAAATAAATGTAGTGTGATTATGGGTAAAATTTGCGAAATGAAATGATCACAGAGTCTCTGTTTTTTTCTCGGGTATAGAATTGACAAATACAGTGGCATACAGTGGGAAAAGGAAAGGACCTGATTCGTTGTCTGATGGACCAGTTTGCAAAAGGCCAGCTTTGCTGCATACCCAGTTTTTGGTAAGTATCTCACTGTTTTCTTCTGAATACCTTTTGGAAATTATTTCTGGAATAATTTTGGAAGGAAGGTGCGATTTACTTTTTCTTTTTAGACACCACCTCAAACACCAACACCTGTGGAGAGCATGGAAGATGTTCATCACAATGAACCCAAACCAGACAGCAGTGCCGATCTGCTTCAGAACATCATCAACATCAAGAATGAATGCAACCCAGTTTCCCTGAATACAGTCCAAGTTAGCTGGGTGAGCCCTGTTGTGGTCCCCCAGAGCTCTCCCCGAGAGTGTCAGGACTTCCATGGAGGGCAGGTCTTCAGTCCAGCTCAGAAGTACCAACCGTTCCAAATCAGCAGGTCCCCACACTTGATGGATCAAGCTTCCATGTACCAGTATTCTCCACAGAACCAGAACATGCAGCAGCAGCAGCAGCAGGCACAGCAGCAGCCACAGCCCTATTCCCACAACCCAACTCTGGAATACAGTCCTTATTCCAGAAATTCTCAGTCCCCCAACTATGAACCAAACGTCTTTGATAACCAAGAACTACAGTTCTGCCCAAACCAAAGTTTTGCATCCCTTCTAAATAGTCATGGGGAATGTGAGAATGTTGCTATTCCTGTTCAGACTTCCCCCAGTGTTCAGCCACAGAATGATGCCCACGTGCAAAACTTCAGCATGATGCCACACAGTGCCTGTGAGGCCATGGCAGGGCATGATGGAGGTTCTGTGCCTTTAAGCACTTCACTGCCATTCCAGAACATTATTGGAAATCAAATGAACACCACACAATTAGGGAAGTCATTTTTTCAGTGGCAAGTGGAGCAGGAAGAAAGCAAATTGGCAAATATCCCCCAAGACCAGTTTCTTTCAAAGGATGCAGATGGTGACACGTGAGTATCCCTTTACCTTGTGTACCTAATTTGGTAAACTATACTTGTTGTGTGTAATGGGCAGAGAATTTCTTTACGATTTACCAAGTCTGACCTTAAGTAAATGGTTTGCTAATCAAGGTGATCAGGATAGCTAGAAGCTGCTGTTCAATGATAGTTAATATTTTAAGAAAGAGTTTTCCCTTCTTTCCTCCCCTCTCTACCCTGGCTGAACAAATTACCTGTACTAAATTAATAAAAATAAGTGTCATCTTTGAATAACTGGTTTCAAAAGACCAGCATAGACTGCCTCTATAGAGAAACAGATGATGATTAGTTGGTCAAGGTCAACTGTGAGTTGATTTGTAGATTGAATACTTATCTGTCTTGACATCTTTCTGGCCTTGGGCAAGCTATGCAAGTCTTCTGTGCCTCAGTTTCTGGACATGTAAAATGATAATACCTCCCTCACAGAGGTTTGTTATTTTTTTTGGTTTGTTTTTTTAAAGTGTTTAGAGAGAGGGAAAGGGAGGGAGAAAGAGAAGGAGGGAAACATCCTCCTTCTCTTTCCTGTGAGAGATATATCAATTGGTCGCCTCTTATGCGCCGCCAGCTGGGGACCTGGCTCACAACCCAGACAGTGCCCCCTGACAAGAAATTGAACCTGCGATGATCTTTTGTTTCGCAGGCTGGCACTCCATCCACTGAACCACACCAGCCAGGGCATTTGTATGAATATTAAAAATAATAGAAATAATATTATAATTTAATATATAATAATTTTTTAAATAATTTAAAGTGATCAGTATGGTGCTTAGCAACCTTTTTTTTTTATTTCTTAGAGGCTAACTCATCCTCTTGGAAATTAGATGTATTACCAACTTAGGAGAAAAGACAGTTTATGCTGTGTAACGTTTTATTTGTGGGAACTAGCATATCAAGAAAGGGGCTAAAAGAATATTTTTTTAAAGATGAACTTAGTGAAATCAGAAGTAATTCACCTCTTTTCCTTCCCTTGATTCTTAGATTCCTACACATTGCTGTCGCCCAAGGAAGAAGAGCACTTGCCTATGTCCTTGCAAGAAAGATGAATGCCCTTCACATGCTGGATATTAAAGAGCACAATGGACAGGTGAGGACGCTGACAGAGTGAAATGGCGAAGATGCTGTCGTTGTGACGAGAATGACAGCCAGTGTCATATTTATTTACAGATAGTTTCAGAGCTCAAGACCAAGAGAGTTTAGTTAATATTAACTTTGAGATATTGACTCTTTGCCGCCACCAACCTTGAAGTTATTAACATTAACTTTCTAGTTATTAGACCAAAGACTAAGTGGGTGTAATAAACCACACCTGAAGTTTATTGTACTTTTCTTGTGTTACATAGTCTTACCACTTATTAATAGGATTTAATTTTTTCTGTGTGGATTTTCCCCTTAGTTTAGGTTAATATTCTTTGTTATGATAGTGTTGTATGTTTAAAAAACATATTTTTCTTCTTCTGAATGTCCGCAGAGTGCCTTTCAAGTGGCAGTGGCTGCCAATCAGCATCTCATTGTGCAGGATCTGGTGAACCTTGGGGCCCAGGTGAACACCACCGACTGCTGGGGAAGAACCCCTCTGCATGTCTGTGCTGAGAAGGGCCACTCACAGGTGCTTCAGGTAAGAGGCAGTAGGCCAGGCTTCCATCAACCATTGTCCCAGGGCTTGGATGGTAGAAGTTGGATGCGGGTTGCCTGTTGTAATAATCTATTTTGAGTTGACTTATTTATTTCTTGGAATACTAATAGATTATTAGCATTTGTGTAGCTTGTCTCTTGCTAACAGATATACCTGTTTTTAAATTTTGCAGGCAATTCAGAAGGGTGCAGTGATGAGCAATCAGTTTGTGGATCTTGAGGCAACTAACTATGATGGTAAGCGAATGACACTATTGGGTGAAAACCACTTATACAGAGAGTCCATTAGTTCTAAAGATATGTTAAATTTCACACCAAGAAGGAAGGGAGGTATTTAAAGCTAAAAATATTCTATAGATCAAATTAATACTAGGAACCGATGGAGGGATTATTCAGATTGCCTTACTAGTTTTTGTGGAGCCCATTCGAATGGGCACATTAGAGATCACCCTCAAGGTTTGTAATTGTAGAACAACTGAAAGACCTGATGGTATGCTTGACCAGCCACTTATGATGCTTTTTCTAGGCCTCACTCCTCTGCACTGTGCGGTCATCGCCCACAATGCTGTGGTGCACGAACTCCAGAGAAACCAGCAGCCCCATTCACCTGAAGTTCAGGAGCTTTTACTGAAGAATAAGAGTCTGGTTGACACCATTAAGTGTCTGATTCAAATGGGAGCATCAGTGGAAGCTAAGGTAAATTCACAGAAGAGTTTGGAGATGGGACGGGGAGAAAAGTGGTTACAGCAAAAGACCTATTCCCAAGTAGGGATGAAAACTTTCCTGTTCTTTTTGTAATGGAGTTGAGTGGTAAAGTGTGGATAGTTTAAAAGATCATCTCAGCTGCTTTCTTGATTTGCTTTTAATCTTCAGATTATTATGCAAAAGGCCATTTAGCTATGAAATAACCTTGCCTTTGAAAGGACAAACATTTCTGAAATTGTATTTTCATTTTAGCATCTATTTTCATAAACTGATAATCAAGGCGGTGCTTTTTGTAAGGGTTGCCTGCTCTTCTGTTTTTTAAAAGGGAAAGTAGTTTTTTCTCTTCAAATTTGAGATTCACTTACTGAATATCTCCTATGAACAATGCACTGAGTTCAGGGCTCTGGGGAAGAAAATGCCTAAATCATAAGCTGCCTGGGTCCTTGGAGACCTGACTGTTTAATAAAAGAGGTGGGAAATGTAAATGTAACTAATTGTAAGTCTATAGGGTGTCTACAAAGTCTAGAAACATGGGCAAGGAAATAATAAATGCTTTATTGCATTATATTATAGCACATGATAAAACAGTAGAGTCTTGTGTTTCTACATTTTATGGCCACTCTGTATGCAAGCATAGACTGTGATAAGAGAGAGGCATGTAGGCAAAGTAATAGGGAATTTAACAGGAAGGAGAGATTTTGTCTCGTTTGGGGTTAAAGAAGGCTTTGTGGAGAAGGAGCGTACAAAGTGGGCCTCCCAGGTAGTTGAGAGCCTGGGTGAAAAGCATATTAAGACACGGTGTGTGGATGTTCATGCTTTTTCCCCTCTTGCCATTGACAAGGATCGTAAAAGTGGCCGCACAGCCCTACACTTGGCAGCCGAGGAAGCAAATCTGGAACTCATTCGCCTCTTTTTGGAACTACCCAGTTGCCTGTCTTTTGTGAATGCAAAGGTACTCTTCGAAAACTTCAATAACAGCATAAGAGAACTTTTTTTACACCATTTTCAAGCTTTCGATCTGTTTTCATGGGAGTCCCTTTCTTGACGGGTGTCATTTCGTCTCTTTGCCTTTAGGCTTACAATGGAAACACTGCCCTCCACGTTGCTGCCAGTCTGCAGTATCGGGTGACACAGTTGGATGCAGTCCGCCTGTTGATGAGGAAGGGAGCAGACCCAAGTACTCGGAACTTGGAAAACGAACAACCTGTGCATTTGGTTCCTGATGGCCCTGTGGGAGAGCAGGTGAGGGTTACAGAAGCAACAGGAAATGCTTTCGGGCACTTGGTCTGAAACATAAAGGGAGATAAGTTTGTTCAGGGCGGAGGCCAGCTAGTGCTCTTTAGGCGGGTTCTGTCAGTGTTTGTGTCTGTCAGTAGTAAATGAGTCAGTACCTGTAGAGTGTTCAGGAAAGTCCCAGGCACATTGTAAGGGCTCAGTAACCATCAGCTGTTACAATTATTTCTATTTGCTAACTGATACTAATTAAGAAATAAGAAGGTATTTATGTAATTTAGAACCTGGGGCTATTTTATACTTTAAACAAAATTATGGTTTACTCATCATATGGTTATATATTTTCTTTGGGGATTGGGCAGTTTCACATGATTGAACTTTTCTTGACAACAAGAACTGAATTTTTTAAGAACTTTAGGTATTTTTGATGGAAATTTTTCCCTGGGGGAAATGAGGATGATGTGGCTATAAGTAGGTCATGACATATTTTGATAAGCCCAAAATAAAATATATGGAATGCAATTTAACTGTTTCTTTGATTCACATTCCTCATAGAACCATAATGTTATAGGAACCCATGGGAAGGAATATATTTCCTTCTAGGAATATAGGAATATAGGTCTTATTTAAGCTGTTGGAGATTTTCAACTTCAGACAATTTTAATGGAGATGCTCTTGCACTCAAAGATAGGTAAGCTTTGAAAGGAGTTACAGTATTTTTAAGTCACCATAAAATCTTGACATGTTCCTTATTTCTTACTATACTTACAACTTGACAGGATGCTATAGAGTATATAAGAAAGGGACAAAACTATAAAGGAAATATGCTGCTTTGACCATAAAAAATAAACCTTACAAATCCTATTTATTTCCATTCCAGATCCGACGTATCCTGAAGGGAAAGTCCATTCAGCAGAGAGCTCCACCATATTAGCTCCACTGACTTGGAGCCTCGTCGGCAATACTCACTGTCAGTTAGGCAGTCCTAATATATGTATATAGACCATTTGCCCTGTATTAGCAAATGTAAGTTGTTTCTATGAAACAAATATATTTAGTTCACTATTATATAGTGGGTTATATTAAAAGAAAATAAGAAAAATATTCATCTTGCCAGATTTTAATATTTCATACCCAGGTATCTGGGATCTAGACATCTGAATTTAATATGAATGGTAAAATTAATTTCAATTAATAGTAGCTTTTGGTTAGGAAAAGGCTTTGATTTGTGGCATAAGGCATTGCTCACGTAGCTATTGCCAGTTTAAAAGCAGGTAAAGTGTAAACATTCTTTACGAAAAACAAAAGCATTTGGAAGGAAAAATATAAATCTGGATATATTGTTGAGGATTCATTTGGCACGTTGCAGTACCTGATAGTTATTGGTGTTGAAAAGTCTCTAGTCATTGGACTAGATGAAAGCTACCATGGTTAAAATTTGATTTGATTTTTCAAACTGTATATAATTGTTATTTTTGTCTTTTAGAATATTTGTATACATTTTGTCATTAACATGGCCGCATTGGAAATGTATAAATCAATAAAATAGAAAAGAACTAGTAAATTGTCACTATTTTAAAAACTTGCACACATTCAAAGGAGGTGCGTCACCACCCACCTGCAGTCTCTGTAGATGAGGTAGATGGAGAATTAATTGTTCCCCTGGTGACTGACAGAGGTCTGTTTAAATTTTAAATATGCTTTCAAATGAGACATTATTTGTAGAGATTGTGTGTTCTTAAAGAGACCCTCATTCTGACTCACTTTTTTGAATTAATAGTTCACTTGCTCTGTTGGGAATTTTGTTTTGCCTTTATAAGAACAACAAAAATCAATATTGAAATGTGTCTTACTGGGTTTCCATGTGAAATAATGATAATGTGCCATGATGTTTTATATAACCAGGAAAAAAAAATCCTTTATTTTATAGTGAACTTAATTCTATTAATATTATTTTGCATATTTCTGGTATACTCTGAGGAACTTATTTGGATTTGATTGCATACTAATTCATTGTATACATTTGATTTAGTAAAAACTTTTTTTTATAAATGAGAAGTTTCACAAGCAACTAACTGACTGATCATTTTTATAGTTTAAATCCTTTTTAAAAAGATAACCTTTGAATTGATCACATTGTTTGATCCAGTATGTCTTGTGGACAAAAGTTATAGTTATTTGATATTTGTAAATATGGCTATGAAATGAAACAGTCTATTTACACTCATGGAAACACTTCTGCATAATTTTAAATAAACATTAATTCAGTAATACTATTTGTCTTATGGATGTACATTTTCTTTTCCTAGTCCCTTGTTTATATTTCCTAGTCCCTTGTTGAAAAAGTGCTGTTAATTACTAATCTAAATACCTTTAACTTAGCTAATACATTTTAATTTGGATTTTTTGGAGAACATTTTTCCTAAAGGCACATAACATCAAAAAAACTGCTAAGTCCTAATAAGCCAAATAATGGTTTATTAGGTTCTGAAAATAATTTTAATACATATTGATCATTTAGAAGTTTATGTGCTAAACAAGCTTAAGTCTTTATGGCTTTATTTTTTCATATTATTTTGTGGGCACAATGAATATAGGGAAAACAATTTGGAGATTACCAGGATCATCCTGAAAGATGTAAACCTGGAAACAGCAGTAAATGGGGTCCTTCTCTTTCCCAACATGCCATTTTGACATGTGAGAACAAACACACCAACATCTCTGTCAGCATCAGTCAATTACTGCATGCTTTAGTTTTTATAACCTCTTCAGAATCTGGTCAATCCTTTCCCTGGAAAAATATACCTATGCATATATATATATATATATATATATATATATATATATACACACACACACACACACACACACACACACACACACACAAGTGCTGTTTACAGTATCAGAGGCATCAGAGCCACAAGAAGTCTACAACTCACAGATTAAGAATCTACTGTAGTTTTATTTCTTTATATTAATAAAACTTTTATATAAATACAGTCCTAACCATAATTTGTCTTATAAATACAACTTGGTAACCAGAGCAGTAGAAATAATATACCCACATTGAACATAGATTTACAATAAGCTTTTTCCCAAGTGACCTTATATATTCTCTCTTAAGCAACATAGGTTGTCTCATAATTAATTGAACTACTGCTTAGCAAGCATGTGATTGTGTGTGTGTGTGTGTGTGCGCGTGCGCGCAAAGCAATATAACATAGTATGAGGCATTCAAAGACAAAGTGCACATTTTTTATCCTTAAGATGCACTATGGGAGACATAACATGCACTTTATTAGATACCATAAAATATGAGGAGACAGGTTCAGAAAAGGAAGAATTTATATCCAAATGGGGAAAACTGGGAAACCTCAAGGCAGATCATTTGAGCTGTAAAGAGTTTATTTGGGTGTTCATCATGAGGGAAGAGAGAAGTGAAAGAAAGTGACATGAACTAAAGCAACAGCATTTTGAGGGGGAACCACAGATTAGTTTGGTTAGGATCTGGACGGCTACTAAGTTTCATCTTTTACTTAGCTTTGACTGATAACAGTCTCATGAGTCTAGCAGGGGTGTCCAACCTGCAACCCGAGGGCTGCATGTAGCTCAGGATGACTAGGAATGTGGCCCAATACAAAATTGCGAATTTACTTAAAACAGTATGAGATTTTTTTTTTTTTTTTATGATTACACATTGCAGTGTATTTAATGTGTGGCCCAAGACAACTCTTCTTCCAGTGTGGCACAGAGATGCCAAAAGGGCTTGGTAGGAGAGGATGCTGTGACTGATGAGCAATATCTGCCTCAGAGATATGGGGGTGGCACTTGATGGAACATACATTAAAGAATGAGACCCCACAGAAGCTAAGGCAATGTTGCCATTACCGCAACCTCCACTCCTAGCACAGTGTAATATGATCTCATAAATACTGATTAAATGAGTGAATGGATGGGTGGATGGATGCCAGTCCTGGTTGGATTACTGGTTCTGGGGGAAAGTGGTGTTGCCAGCCAGAGTTATATTACTATGAACCAATGAGTATCATAGTTCTGAACTTAGCCATATAACTTCATTGTGACATCAATGAGGTACTAATGAAAATGGGCAGAGTTGTACTCTTTAAAAATTCAGGCAGTTCCTCTTTGCAAAGGACTAACTCTAATGCTGCATTTTGGTATTTCACTAAGGAATTCCCTGAAGCATCAAAGACCAAATCTTCAGCTTTATTTGTTAATCAAAACAGTAACATTTAATATCCTTTTTATGTTTTCACTTAATCAAGAGTGGAGAATTTTCTCAAACTCCTGTAACATTTTATAAATGCCAACTTCTTAAATTCAGTGCCACTGACTTCTATTTTCTGATAACATCAGTTCCGTATTGAACATGACCTCAGGGAAAAATCAACTCAGCCACTGGCTGAGTTTTCAATGGTCCCAAAGAGATAAGGTCTGACCAGACTGCTGGAGTTTGGTTTTTCTGCTAGGGCCCTGGATTTGTCCTTGAGAGGAGGGGATGGACCATCTTACTCATTGTCAGAGGCCCTGTTCCTAGCACAGTGTCGGACATAGAGTAGACATTTAGTAAACACTTCTTAAATTGCTTTCAAGTTTTTTAAATTTTTTTGAATTAGAATTGTTTATTTTTATTTATTTAGTTATTTGTTGTTTTATTACAATTGTCCCAATTTTCCTCCAGTGCTCTCCCTTGCCCCGCCCACTCTCCTCACCCCACAGTCAATCACTCTGCTGTCCATGTCCATGGGTCATTTATACTTGTTCCTTGACTATACCCTTCCCCTTCTCACCCCCTTATCCTCCTCCCACCCGCTTCTGGTCACTGTCAGTCTGTTCCATGTTTCTATGCCTCTGGCTCTATTTTGCTCATTTATTTGTTTTGTTCATTAGGTTCCTCCTATAGGTGAGATCATATGGTTTTTGTCTTTTGCCACCTGGCTCATTTCACTTAGCATAATACTCTTCAGTTCTATTCATGCTGTCGCGAAAGGTAGGAGTTCCTTCTTTCTTTCTCCTGCATGATATTCCATTGTATACATGTACCAGCTTTTCAATCCAATCATTTACTGATTGGCACTTAGACTGTTTCCAGCACTTGGCTACTGTAAATAACACTGCTATGAACATAGGGGTGCATAGTAGCGCATAGGTTCTTTTGAATTGGTATTTCAGGATTCTTGGGGTATGATCCCAGCAATGGAATAGCTGGATCAAAAGGCAGTTCCATTTTTAGTTTTCTGAGGATATTTCATACTGATTTCCACAGTGGCTGCACCAGTCTGCATTCCCATCAACTGCACTAGGATTCCCTTTTCTCCATATCCTTGCCAGCGCTTCTTGTTTGTTGATTTGTTAATGATGATCATTCTGACCAGTGTGAGGTGGTGGTATCTCATTGTGGTTTTAATTTGCATCTCTGGTGGCTAGTGATGTTGAGCATCCTTTCATATACTTTTGGGTCCTCTGTATGTCCTCCTTAGAGAAGTGTCTGTTCAGGTCCTTTGTCCATTTTTTAATTGGATTGTTTTTCTTCCTGGTGTTGAGTCCTATGAGTTCTTTACATATTTTGGAGATCAAACCCTTGTCCGAGGCATCATTGGTAAATATGTTTTCCCATATGGTTGGATCCCTTTTCATTTTGATGATGTTTTCCTTAGCTTTGCAGAAGCTTTTTAATTTGATGTAGTCCCAATTGTTTATTCTTTCCTTTATACCTTTTGCCCTAGAGGATATATTGACAGAAATATTGCTGCATGGGATATCTGAAATTTTACTGCCTATATTTTCCTCTAGGACTTTGATGATGTCACGACTTATGTTTAAGTCTTTTATCCATTTTGAGTTTATTCTGGTGTATGTCAAAAGTTCGTGGTCTAGTTTCATTTTTTTGCATGTACCATTCCAGTTCTCCCAACACCATTTGTTGAGAAGGCTATTTTTACTCCATTTTATGCTCCTGCTCCCTTTGTCAAATATTAGTTGACCATGGAGACATGGGTTTATTTCTGGGCTCTCTATTCTGTTCCATTGATCTTAGCATAACAGTCTCTATTTCCATCCATGTTTCCTCTAGTTCTGTAAAAAGTGCCATTGGTATGTTTATAGGGCTTGAATTGCATCTATAGGTTATTTGGACATTTTAACAATGCCATTTCTTCCTATGAGCATGGTGTATGCTTCGATTTATTTGTATCTTCTTCAGTTCTTTTCCTTCAATGTCTTATAATTTTCCAAGTACAAGTCTTTATCGCCTCGGTTAAATTTATTCCAATGTATTTTATTTATTTTTTGATGCAATTGTAAATGAGATTTTTTCTTAGATTCTCTTTCTGATAGTTTGTTATTGGTGTATAAGAATGCAACCAATTTCTGAATATTAATTTTGTATACCAATACTGTACTGAATTCATTTATCACTTCTGATAGTCTTTTTGGCGGGATCTTTAGTATCATATCATCTATAAATAATGACAATTTTAGTTTTTTGTTTCCAATTTAGATGCTTTTTAATTGTTTTTCTTGTCTGATTGCTGTGACAAGGACTTCCAATACTATGTCAGGTAAAAGGGTAAAAAGTGGATCCTTCTCTTATTCCTGATCTTAAAGAAAATGCTTTTAGCTTTTCCCTGTTGAGAATGATGTTAGCTGTAGGTTTGTCATATATGGCCTTTATAATATTAAGGTATGTTCCCTCTATTCCCATTTTGCTGAGAGGGTTTTTTTATTATTATAAATGGATGCTGGATTTTGTAAAATGTTCCTTCTGCCTCTATTGATATGATCCTATGATTTTATCCTTCATTTTGTTTATGCAGAGTATCACATGAATTAATTTGTGGATATTGAACTGACTTTTCATCCCAGGAATAAATTCCACTTGATCATGGTGTGTGATCTTTTTAATGTATTGTTGATTTTGGTTTGCTAATATTTTGCTGAGGATTTTTACATATATGTTTGTGAAGGATACTGGGGTGTGTGTGTGTGTGTGTGTGTGTGTGTGTGTGTGTGTGTGTGTGTTTATATATAAATGTCTTTGTCTAGTTTTAGGATCAGGGGAATGCTGGCTTCATAAAATGTGCTTGGGAGCCTTTTCTTCTCTTGTATTTTTTGGAATACATTGAGAAGAATTGGTGTTAGTTCTTTGATTGTTTGGTAAAACTCACCTGTGAAGCCATTTTGTTCAGAACTTTTATTTGTTTGAGGTTTTTGTTTCCTCTATGTTACTGATTTAATTTTGTTAGTAGTTATTGGTCTATTCAGATTTTTTGCTTCTTCTTGATTCAGTCTTGGAATATTGTATGTTTCTAGGAATTTATCCATTTCCTCCAGGTTGTCCAATATGTTGGCATATAATTGTTCACAGTATTCCTTATAATCCTTTGTATTTCTGCAGTGTCAATTGTCATTTCTCTTTCATTTCCGATTTCATTTGGGCCCTCTCTTTTCTTTGTGAGTCTGCTTTAAGGTTTATCAATTGTGTTGATCTTTTTAAGGAACCAGCTCTTGGTTTTATTAATCTTTTATATTTTTTTATACTCTATTTTGTCTATTTCTGCTCTGATCTTTATTATTTTCTTTCTTCTACTCACTTTGGGTTTTGTTTTTTTGTCCTTTTTCTACCTCTTTTACATTGTTTGAGATTTTATCACTTCTTGATGTAGGCCTGTGTTGCAATGAATTTCCCTTTTAAGACTGCTTTTGCTGTGTCCCATAGATTTTGGGTCATTGTGTTGCATTTTCATTTGTCTCATGGTATCTTTTGATTTCTTCCTTGATCTCATTGATAACCCATTTATTGTTTAGTGGCATGTTATTTAGCCTTCACGTCTGTGTGGTTTTTTTTTTCAGTTTTTTTCTTGTAATTTATTTCTAGTTTTATATCATTGTAGTCGGAGAGAACATACTTGATATGAGATCAGTCTTCTGAAAGTGATTGAGAATTATTTTGTGTCCTAACATGTGGTCTATCCTGGAAAATATTCCATGTACACTTGAAAAGAATGCATATTCTACTGCTTTGGGGTAAATTGCACTGAAAATGTCATTTAAATTTATCTGACCTAATGTGTCAATTAAGGCCACTGTTTCCATTTTGATTTTGTCTGGAACCTCTATCCATTGATGACAGTAGGGTATTAAAATCCCCTTATCATTATTAAATGTTCTTTGTTTCTTATTATAGCCTTTGATTTAAAGTCTATTTTGTCTGATACAAGTATTACTACCTCAGCTTTATTTTTGTTTCCATTTGCAGGAAATATCTTTTTCCCTCACTTTCAGTCTGTGTGTGTCTTTCGATGAGGTGGGTCTCTTGTAGAGAGTGTATGTATAGATCTTGTTTTCTAATTCATTTAGCTTGCCTATGTCCTTGGATTGGAGCATTAATGCATTTACATTTAAAGTGATTATTGATAGGTGTGTAGTTATTTCCAATTTATTATTCATATTTATGTACCCCCTTTCTTTCCTTCTTAAAGAAGTCCTTTTAAATTTCTTGTAATACTGGTTTGCTGGCAATGAACGTTAGATTTTTCTTGTCAGGAGGCTCTTTATTCCTCCTATAGCCAAGTAGTCTTGATTGTAGGTCCTTGCTTTTCATCACTTTAAATAGTTTGTGTCAGTCAATTCTGGCCTAAAAGTTTCCGTTCAGAAATCAGCTGACAATATGGGAACTCCCCTGTGATTGCAATTCTGTGCTTCCAGGACTTTATGTCTTTTTCCTTCACCAGATTAGAAAAACTTGTGTCATCATTTCTTTGAATAGGTTCTCAATCCCTTGCTCTCTTTCTCCTTCTGGTATTGCT
The DNA here is from genome assembly GCF_021234165.1 of Pteronotus mesoamericanus. Taxonomy (NCBI): domain Eukaryota; kingdom Metazoa; phylum Chordata; class Mammalia; order Chiroptera; family Mormoopidae; genus Pteronotus; species Pteronotus mesoamericanus. The sequence continues at coordinate 12,210,753 of NW_026555157.1, read as the reverse complement.
ATGATGTATTATGCTTGATGTTGTCTCAGAGGTCCCTAAATTACCTTAATTTTTTTGGAATTTTTTTTTCTGCTTTGATTGAGTATTTTTGCTTGCTTTTCCTTCAAATAGCTGGGTCAGTCCTCTGCTTCATCGAATCTGCTGTTGATTCCTTCTAGTGTGCCCTTTATTTTACTTATTGTATTCTTCATTTCTAAGTGGTTGTTTTTCATGGTTTCTATGTCATTTTTTAATGCTTACTCTCTCTTTATTGACATTCTCGCTAAGTTCATTGGGCATCCTCATAACCAGTGTTTTGAACACTGTATCTGGTAGATTGCTTGTTTCCTTTTTGTTTATTTTTTTTCTGGAGTTTTGTCCTGTTCTTTCATTTGCAGTATGTTCTTTTGTCTCCTCATTTTGCCTGACTGTGTGTTGTTTCTATGCATTAGGTAGATCTGCTATGGCTCCCAGGCTTTGCATGGTGCCCTTAGATAGTAGGTGTCCTATAGGACCCAGTGGTACAGTCTCCCTGATGACCTGAGCCAAGTGCTACAGGAGTGTCCCTTGTGTGTTGTGTGTGCCCTCCTATTGTAATTGAGTCTTGGTTACTGTTGGCATGTCAGTGGGTAAGATTGACCCTCAGATTGGCCATGACCACAGCATACTAACTGCTGTTCAGGGGCTGACCCCATGAAGTGGGATTCACCTCAGTGGGCTCTGGTGCCTGCCAAGACCACTCTTTGGGTGTGTCATCTGTGGAGCTAATTGGGTGTGCTCTGTTGTGGTCTGAAGCTGGCCACTGAGCATGTTGGTTCTTAGGCCTCTTGGGAGGGGTTCCAGGGCAGGTCAATGTCAGATGCTGCCTGTGACCAGCCCTGGCTACCCTGTAGGAGCTACAAAGTGGCCTGATATTGTTAGCTGCTTGTGCTGGACCAGGAAGCACATGAGAGAGGCCATGCTGCAAACCAGTACCAGGTCTGGGACCATTCAGCGAAAGGCTCAGGGCACTTGAGATCTGCTGCTGCCTGCTGGCTACTTATTTGGCTCAGCTACTGAAAGAGCCTTGGCTGGTGCTTGAGTTGGGTGATCAGGGTCTCAGGGAGACATCACGGTGGGCTGAATGTTGTTCACTAGGTAAATGCAGATTTAGATTTGGCACCAGTGGTGAGCCTTGGGCCATTCAACAAAGGCATAACACACACTGAAACCAGCCATTGCCTGCCTGGAGCCTGCAGATCTTTGAAAGCTTTTAAAAATGACTGCACACAAGCCAAAGCCAGCTGTCTGATGCCAAAAAAGCCTCTTTCCATGTGTCAGTTGGGTAGGGTGGGCTCTCAGAGAGTCATCAGGGTGAAGCAAGTGGTGTTCACCAAGCTAATGCAGATTCAGATTTGGCCTTGTGTGGGAAGGCTCAACACAGGAAAGGTGGTGCCCAGCTGCTGGCTGTAGGGGAGGAGGGCTCAACACAGGGACAATGGTGGCTGTCCTTCCAGCATTCACCCTGAAGCCACACAACTCAGTTTTTCACTGTATGTCTCTGGTGACCCTTGAGCTGCTGTCCCTCTGCTAGAGCCCAGGATGAATTCCTGAGAGTGAGTGTTTCTTTGAACAGGCCATTTCAGAGGACACTCAGGTTTCTAGCAGCCTCCTGTCTCACCAAGTTGGACAGAATCTGTGCTAATTTGCACAGCTAGATGTTGTGTGTATTCTTCTTCCTGGCATTGGTGCTCCAGTCTGGGAAGCCCACTGCAGTACTGGGACAGCTTGCTTCTCACAGTGAACTTCTGCAGCTGAGATATCTCTCCCAATTCTCGACCATCACATGTGGGTGAGGCACCAGCCTGTTTAGGGTCTCTGCCCCTCCCAGCAGTCTCATTATGGCTTCTTATTTATATCCTTAGTTATAATACTTCTGTTCAGCGAGACTTCAAATGGTTCTCCAGGTTATCCTATTAATTAGTTGTACTGTTGATGTGGTTGTGGGAGGAGGCAAACACAGCATTTACCTACCTTTCCATCGTGACTGGAACTTCTGTCTAGGTTTCTTTCTTTCTTCTTTAGATTTCATTCATTTATTTATTTTACTTATTTATTTATTTTTTAATCATGTTTATTTTATTACCGTCCTCTCAATTTCCCCCCCTTTGCCCTCCTCCACCCATCCCATGACCAAATCCCCGCTCTCAAAGTCAATTCCCAATCTGTTGTCCATGTCCATGTGTCATTCATACATGTTCTTTGTTTAGTCCCTTCACCTTCTTTCCACCATTGTCCTCCTTCCCCATGCCCTCTGGTCACCTTCAGTCTGCTCCCTGTTTCCATGCCTGTGGTTTATTTTGTCCATTATTTTGTTTTGTTGAATAGAGTCAACTTATAAGTGAGATCATATGGTATTTGTCTTTCATCAAGAGGCTTGTTTCAGTTAGCATAATATTCTCCAGTTCCGTCCACGTTGTCACAAAAGGTAGGAGTTCCTTCTTTCTTTTTCTTTTTAATGCAGATTGATTTTGTTTTTTTAAATGTCAAAGTCCATTATAAAATATTAAAAAGTTTAAATCCATTATAAGTCCTCAGCAATTAAAAGAACATGACACCAGCACAGATATAATCAAATAGACCAATGAAATAAAATGAGCATTCTAGAAGCAAATGTATATATGTTTAACAAGGTAATATATGATTAAATTGATATGTCAAATCAATGGGGAAAATAAGGCTTATTCAACAAATAAGGTGCATGGGCCACTATTACTTGAAATAAAACAAATATAGAGCCCTAAATCACACATTATACAAAACATATTCATGTGAATTAAAAATCAATATGTAAAATCTGAGGAGTTTTAGAAGAAAATACAAATAATGTTTTTCTTACCCTGAAGTCAAATATTCAAACCCAGAAGCTATAAAGTAAAATATTAACAATGTGACTATATTAAACATTTAAGCCTGCATAGTAATATACATATAAAAAAGTTAAAGGACAAGTAATAGAATAGGAAAGTATTTGCAACACATCTAAAAAAGGGTTGTTTTTTTTTTGGGGGGGGAAAAAATTCTACATATATTTAGTCAAAAAATGGATAAAGAATACAAAAAACTCATTTAAAGCTTTTTAAGGATAATAGAAATAAGTAAGAAATATACAAAAACAGGTTTAGTTTCAACAGATAATAAAGTAACAAAATACACCTCATTGTCACAATCAGACTAATAAGTATTAAAAATATTGATAATATCAAGTATTGGTGACTGTGAAAGGAACTGGGTATTCATAGACTCTTTTCTTCATTTTCTTAAAGCAGTCTCTTTAGCATATCTTGCAGTGCTGGTTTTGGGGAGATACATTCTTTTAGCCTTCTTTTATTTGGGAAACTCCTTAATTCGTCTTCCATTTTAATAGAGAGCCTTGCTGGGTAGAGCAGTCTTGGTTGCAGGCCTTTGCTTTTCATGACTTGGAATATTTCTTGCCATTCGCTTCTGGCTGTAGTGTTTCTGTTGAGAAATCAGCTGCTAGTCTTATCAGGGCTCCCTTGTTTGTTTTTATCTGTTTCTTTCTTGCTGCCCTTAGGATTCTCTCTTTGTCTTTGATATTTGCCGTTTTAATTATGATGTGTCTTTGTAGTGGGCCTCTTTGGGTTCTTCTTGAATAGAATCCTCTGTGCTTCCTGGACTAGTGTGACTTATTCTCTCTTCCAATTAGGGAAGTTTTCCATCATTACTTTTTCAATCATGTCCTCTATCCTTTGCTCCTTTGCTTTTCTTTCTGGTATCCCTATTATACAGAGATTATTATGTTTCAGGTTGTCCTGCATTTCCCTCAATGCCTCTTTATTCCTTTTGAGTCTTTTTTCATTTTCTTGCTCTTTCTGGGAGCTTTTTTCTACCTTGTTTTCCAGCTTGCTGATTCGTCCCTCTGCTTCATCTCGCCTGCTTTTGATTCCTTCTACGGTGTTCTTCATTTCAGAAATTATATTCTTCATTTCCTCTTGTCTCTTATTGATAGTTCTATGTCCTTTTCCATGCTGATATAGTTTGCAGTAAGTTCCTCATAGTTTCCCTGTAGTTTTTTGTAATTCTTTTTGAGCTCACAGAACTCATTGAGCTTCCTTAGAATCATTGTTTTGAACTCAATTTTGAACTCAATATCTGATAGTTTACTTACCTCTATTTCATTTAGTTGTCTTTGTGGGGATTCCTACTTTTCCTTCTACTGGGGGTGTTTCTTTGTCTTCCCATTATGTGTGAGATTCTTATTTTTTGCTTCTGCTTCTTAAGTTGATCTGTCTTGATTTCCTGACTTTGTGGTGTAGGAGAGAACAGTAGGAGACTGCTGTTTTTTCTTTCTAGATCTGCCTCTGATGATGTCAGATGTTGACCCTGTCTGACCTTAGGCAGTCTGTTCAAGACTTCCAGGAATCTACTGTCTGTGGCTCTCTCCTTCAGTTGTTAATCTAATCACTCTGCACTCAGCAGTCAGGCTTCAATACCACAGGGTAGGGCAGAGTCCCTCTTGAGGGTGGGGATATTGGGTCCTCTCAGGCTGCTGCTGCTCAGGGGAGTGGTTTGCTTGAGCAAGATGGCTGCTGCCATATTGGGGAGGAGTCATTGTTGTGATCCCTCCCGGCTACTCTCACAGTTCTCTCTCCAAAGCCTCCATCTCCAGTCTCTTCTCAAGTGTCTCTATAGCGCTCTGCGACCCCTTTTTCCAAGGATCTACTATCTGTGACTGCTACTCTGTACTCAGCAGTCAGGCTTGCACACCACCAGGACCGGGCAGAGCTTCCTGGGGACAGGGCTATTGTTTCATCTCATGCTGCTGCCACTCAGGGGAGTGGTCTGCCTGAGCAAGATGGCTGCTTCTGTATGGAGGAGGAGTCAGCACCAGGATCCTGCCCGCTACTCTCTGAGTTCTCTCCCCAAAGCCTCCTTCCCCAGTCTCTCCTCAGGTGTCTCTAGACCAGTCTGCCTCCACTGACCCTTCATTTGCTGGAGCCCAGGGTAAGTGGCTGCAAATAACAATTTATGCATCAGCGTGTCTCTGTCAGAGAGCAACCCTGCCACTTTTCACAGCTGGCTGTTAGTTGTGTACTTTTTGGGTTCTGGTGCTGTAGGCTGGAGATCCCCACTTATGGTTTAGACCCTGCTCATCTCAGGGAGATCCAACTGGCCATTTCAACATCCTTCTGGTGCTGCTGCCCATGGGAGGCCCACCTGCATTCTCATGTCTCTACTGCACTCCTTACCAGTTAGGCTGTTCTAAAGCTGATTCTTCTGTCTGTCTGAGGTTATAAGGCTCCTCTCTCACTATTGTTCAGTTGTTTTTCTGGGTGATTTCTCCACAATTTAGTTGTAATTCCAGATTGGTCCTGGGAAGAGGTCAGTGTGACTTCCATTCATTCTTCCACCATCTTGATTTTTTATTATTTATTTATTTTTATAGAGAGGGGAGGGGAGAGAGAAAGAGAGGCAGAACACTAATGTGCAACAGGGACATCAATCAGTTTCCCTTTGCAATGCCCACCACTGGGGACCTAGCACACAATCCAGGCACATGCCCTTACTGGGAACTGAACCAGCGACCATTTACTTTGTGAGATGATGTCCAAACAACTGAGCCACATCAGACAGGGCCTGTCTAGCTTTCTTATGTGTATTCTCTCTCTTGCAGCCCTGGGCTTCCTGCTCTCTCCACCAGACCATTCCCCTTGGCTGTCAACCCAAGTGGGTTTTGGAACAAGAGCCACAGAGCAAGTCCACAAGCTGAAAGCCCTTGGTTCAAGGTTTTAGACTTTGGTGGGCATTAGCATCTTTTATGAAGCGTATTAGATATGTAAATGCCTTGTCCCCACCCCAGACTTTCTAAATCAGAATTTTCAGGGTTGTCAGGTCTCCTGGCAGGTATATGTGAAGATGGTTCTAGTCCACAGTTTTAGTCTAAATTAGAAAATGCAGACTTTGGAGAGTATCTGTGGTTTGGCAGTAGTCATATATTGTAACAGAATGGGTTGCTGCAATACCCCTGGAAATGAGGTAGCAAACTGATGAATGCCTACTATGTCCAGGGCATTTTGGATTCCTTGTTACAGAACCTACCTTTGAGGGACAGAGCAGGAAGCACATAATTGGTTTTGTTTTTCTTTCAGAAAACAATTTCCTAAGGTCATTCTGGTTTTTAATCTTCAAGTATATTAGTTTCCTAAGACTGTAACAAATTACCATAAACTTGGTGGCTTTAAACAAGAGAAATTTATTCTTTCACAGTTCTGGGGGCCAGAAGTCTGAAGTCAAGGTGTAGGCAGGACTGTAGGATCCTTGGGGAGAATCCTGGTTTGCCTATTTCAGTTTCTGCAGCTCTGTACATCCCTTGGCTTGTGGCAGCAAGCTCCAGTCCCTGCTCCCATCTTCACGTGGCCTTATCCTTTTCTCTCTTTTTCTGTCTTCTGTGTGTCTCTTTTAAGGACATTTGTCTTTAAATTTAAGACCCACCTAGATAATTCTTAATTACATGTGCAAGGACTCTTTTTCCAAATGAAGTAATGTTCATAGGCTTTTAGGATTAGGATGTGGACATATCTTTTTCTGGGGACACCATTTAACTCTTTACACCAGGGAAAGAGGCTTTATAACCTCTTCTGCTACCATATTTCCCCTTTACAAAGTGATTAAGATGAATATTTCTTTTTGAGAAATCCCGTAATCTGTCTTCAGAACCTATTAACATCTTTTTACATAATTATTGATTTAATGTATATCATCTCCATTTCATTTAGCTGTCTTATTTATTAGCTATATTTGGCATTGACCAGGAGAATTATTTAGCATTGATAAACTTTAATAGAAACAATAAAATAATTATTGAGCTGTAATTTAAAAATTATTATAATGATTAAAAGAGCTTTAATTATTTGAACCTTATAACATAGCTTCTTTGATTATCATTAGTCATTCTATTCTTTGGTACATACATAAATAAATCTGCTTCTCTTTACTTTGGAGTGCACTACCTGGAGTTGCTCATATGGGAAGCAACATGATCACAAATTAAACTTTTTGCCTGTGTTTTAAACCATCTGACCATGTAATGATAACACCAGAGTAGGCAATTATTGGAAAGTGCAGATGTTTGAAAGTGAAGGGTCAGCTTAAGGAAATCCATGGTTTTAGACAATAAATATTAATCCATTTTCCATACTTCATTGACATATGTTGTTTTAGGTCTAGATATTATTTTTAAAATATTTTATTTATTTATTTTTAGAGAGAGAGGAAGGGAGGGAGAAAGAGAGGGAGAGAAACACTGATGTGTGAGAGAAACATCAGTTGGTTGCCTCTCACACATCCCTAATTGAGGACCTGGTCCACCACCCAGGCATGTACCCTGACCAGGAACCCATCCCACTCATCACAGAATGCCTGCATATATACCTAATAGATAAGCAGTTCTGGCCCCATAACTTTCTAGTGATTTTTCCTCTAATCTTCTCATTTTTCTCACCAATCCAAAAATTTCCAACCAGTTGGCCTACTCCTACAGAAAGGTTTTCAAAGACTCAGTACTCCTTACTGAATCAAATGCCAACTGTTGCCCTGGTTTACAAAGCCATCTTTACCCTACCTTCCCCTGTCTGTATCTTATCTTCTGCTCTCCCCCACAGGTTCTCTGGCAGGTCTCCTCACTGCTCAGCCAATGCCCTGTTTATTCCTGCTTCTAATCACATTCTTTCCTACCCAAATTCTGTGCCTCCTAGAACTTTGCTTATGTGCCACTTCCTCAAGGGAGGTGTTTTTTATTTTCCGGTTCATATTGACTTCTTTCTTTTCTGAATTCTGGTACTGAAACACAGCTCTTGTAACTTTAAATCTGGTATTTTCTATGGTATCCTATTCTTAATAATTGTAATGTGGAAAGCAGGCTCTGAATCACTAACCAGCAGCTCTTGTTTTTAAAACCACTTTCAAATGGTATTTCTGGGAATACAAAGAAAGTCAGTGGTGCTGGATAGAATCTAGCATTCTAAGATTCCCCATGATCTCTTCCCCTAGTGTTATTGCTATGATTATGTTATGTTACATGACAAAAGTGATTTTTTTCAGTTGTCATTAAGCTTACTAATCTGTTGACCTTACTATCCAGGTTCCCCTGGTCTAATCACATGAGCCCTTTAAAAGCAGAGTTTTCTCTAGCTGGTTGTAGAAGGGAAGTCAGAGCCTAAGCTGAGAGGGATTCAACCCATTTTTATTGGCTTTGAAGATGGAAGGAGTAATGAGTGAAGAAATGCAGGTAGTTCCTAGGTAGCTAGGAAGAAAATGGGATCTCAGTCTTGCACATCCAAGGAACTGAATTCTACCAATGAGCTAAATAAAGTTAGTAGGAGATTCTTCCCCAGAGCTTTCAGAGAAGAGCCCAGCCCAGCTGACACCTTGACTTGGGACTTGTGACACTCCATGCAAAGAATGCAGTTAAGCCCACCCAGAGTTCTGGCTTGCCAGGCTGTGAAAAACTAAACTGGGGGTGTATCAAGCTGCTCAGTTTGTGATATATGCTACAATTAAAAAATAATACAATAGGTAACACAGGGCATGTGCTTGCACTAAAATTTTATGCATTTCTTGCTATTTTTTTTCATTCTATTGCATTATAATTGACATACAACACTTAAAATTCTCATCTGTTTACTTCTCATATTCTTAAGATGAGAACTAAAGTTACAATTTCTTTTGCAGCCTGGAATTAGAGATGATGGACAGGGATTTTATTATCTTGACAAGCATTTATTTCTTTAGACATGCTCATATAACATAAATGAATGGTTAGGCATTCATTTAGGGTGTCTGTGTGTGATTCATAATAAACTTGCTCTTTATAAAGTTTATTGCTGGATGACTCTTTACAGAATGATGATGAAGATGAGGCTTTTAATTTAAAGAGTGAGGCAAGTATCCTTTAAAAATCACCTTTGTGAAGTATAATTTGTATACAGTAAAATTCATACCTTTTATGTGTATAGTTCAATAAATGTATGCGCCCATGTAACCATCACCACCATCAAAGCATAGCATGTATTCTTCACACCAGAAAGTTCCCTTATGCATACGTCTTTGCAACCAATCCCTCCTTCCACCCATGGCTCCAGGCCACCCTTGATTCAATTCCTGTCACCATAGTTTAACTCAGTTTTGCCTCTTAGCACTTCATATGTATGGAATCATACATTATGTGCTTGTTCGTGTTGAGTTCCTTTCACTCAGCATAAAGTTTTTGAGATTCATCTACATTGTTGCACTTATTAATTTATATTTTTATTGCTGAACAGTATTTTATTGTGTTAAAGACAGTTTGTTAGCCATTCACCTTTTAGTAGACATTTGGGTTGTTTCAGTTCTTGGCTATTATGAATAAAGTTGCTATAAACAGTCTTTATGTGGCTATATATTATTATTTTTTATCCTTACACAAGGACATTTTTTCACTGCTTTGAGAGACAGACAGACAGACAGACATTGATGTGAAAGAAACATCGATTGGTTGCCTTCTTATTCACACTCAACCAGGGATCAAACCTGCAACGTGGGTATGTGCCCTGACCCCCTGACCAGGAATTGAACCTGTGACTTTTCGGTTTATGAGATGATGCTCCAATCACACCGACCAGGGCTATGTGAATACATATTCTTATTTCATTTTGATAAATACTTAGGAGAGAAGTAGCAGGTTCACATGATAAGTGTATGCTTAACTATAAAAGAAACTCTCAAAACTGTTTTCCAAAGTCATTGTACCATTTTTCACTTTCAATTGCAATATAAAAAAGACCCAACTATTCTTCATCTTTCTCAATACTTGTTATTGTCAGTCTTTTAAAATATTAGCCTTTCTAATGGTATCTTATTGTAGCTTTAATTTGCAATTCCCTGGTAACTAATGCTATCGAATATTTCTTTTTGTGCTTATTAGCCATTCATATGTCTTCTTCGGTGAAGCATCTGTTCAGGTCTTCTGCCCATTAAAAATAATTAAATTGTTTGTATTATTATTAAGTTGTAAAAGTTTTAAAATATATTCTGGACATGTCAGTTGTCAGAGATATGTGTTACAAAATCTTCTTCCAGACTGTGTCTTGCCTTTTCATCATTTCTCTTGAAAAAATTCTACTTTGCCTCATTCTCATATTCTTCTCTTTCTGGGTTTCTAAATATACAGTTAGACCATTTTCTGTTGTCCTACAGGCCTCCAAGGACTGTTTATTTTTCAAACATATTTTTCCCTCTATTAATTAGCTTGGATAATTTCTACAGATCTCTCTTTCTATGTTCAAGTTCACCACTTCTCCCATCTCTGATCTACTGTGAAATTTTTGTTACTGTACTTGTCTAAACTTAACATTTAGCTGTTTTTTTTTATAGTTTACATTTCTATGCTGAAATTTCCTATCTGCTACCCATTAAGTCCATACTTTCTTAATTCTTTGAACCATATTTATAATTGTTGCTTTAAACTTCTTGTTTTCTAAATCCATCATCTCGGTAATGGGGCCAATGTTTTCCCTTGATTATGGGTCATGGTTGCTTTTTTTTTTTCATGTCTAGTAATTTTTTTATTCTATACTGAATATTATTGGTTCTGGATGTTTGTTATCATCCTCTGAGAAGTGTTGCCTTTTCTTCTATTAGGTAGCTCTTTTACTGGTTGAATACCTTGTACTTCTGTAGGCTTGTCTTTATGCTTTGCTATGGTACATACTGGGAAATCTCATGTTTCTTAAGCCCCATATCTTGGTAGGTCTCAAGATCCAAATTTGGTTTTCACTGCAGATCTTCTAATGGCTTGGCTTCAGACTTTATTAGGGTAGGCCTAGAGTATATCTTACTCTAAAATATGCTTCTAACCTTTTCTAGTATCTCAGATAAATGCCTAGTGCATTAATAAGTGTAATAACAATATCTTGCCACCTTGACCAGAACTTCAATGTCTACTAACACTGTTTGATATCAAGTATCTCTGTTCTTCTTTTGTCTCTATGGTAACTACTCTCCATAGTGACTACAAGTCTCAGGTATTCTTGCCATGGGCATGTACATCTTAGCCTTGAGTCAAGGATTCATAGAGAATCTTCGGCACAACTTCTGGGACTCTCCCTTCTCTCTATCCCCAGTGTACCTTCCTTCCATTATGGTGCCTTGTCCTACAGATTCTGACTGATTCTGCATTCCTGGGTTCTGATCTCTGCCTCTTCAGTTCAGCAGGACCACTGTGCCCTGTTTGCATTCTATCTTGCTATGTCATGGTTGGATAATTGTGCCTAGGTAGAGCTCCAGGGAAATCATGGGGCTCACCTTATGGACTTCTACTGTCTTAGAGATCACAGTGTTGTGTTCCCTGTTGTCCAATATTTAAAAACAAATTCCTCATATATTATCTCCAATTTTATTTTTATTTTTTATTGTTCAAATACATTTGTCTCCATTTTCCCACCTCCAATTCCCCCTGCCCCACCCACCCACACTTCCCATCCTCAATCCTTCCCCACTTTGGCCTTGTCCATGGGTCCTTCATACATGTTCCTTGACTTGACCCTTCCCCTTCTTTTCCCTGTTACATCCCTCCCTTCTCCCCTCTGGTTACTGTCAATTTTTTTTTCTTTCAGTGTTGCTGGTTCTATTTTTCTAGCTCGTTTGTTTTATTGATTAAGTTCCACTTATAGTTGAGATCATATGGTATTTGTCTTTTGCCCCCTGGCTTATTTCGTTTAGCATAATGTTCTCCAGATCCATCCATGCTGTCATGAAAGGTCGTAGCTCTTTCTTTCTGCTGCATAGTGTTCCATTGTGTAAATGTAGCACAGTTTTTTCATCCACTCATTTATTAATAGGCACTTAGGTTGCTTCCAGGACTTGACTATTGTAAATTGTGCTGCTATGAATATTGGGGAGCATGGATTCTTTTGAATTGGTGTTTCAGGATTCTTAGGGTATAACCTCAGCAGTGGAATTGCTGGGTCAAAAGGAAGTTCCATTTTTAGATTTTTGAGGAAATTCCAAACTGTTTTCCACAGTGGCTGCATCAGTCTGCATTCCCACCAACAGTGTACTAGGGTTCCCTTTTCTCCACAACCTCGCCAGCACTTGTTGTTGTTGATTTGCTTATGATGACCAATCTGATTGGTGTGAAGTGGTATCTTGTTGTGGTTTTAATTAGCATTTCTCTGATGGCTAGTGATGCTGAGCATCCTTTCATATGTCTCTCGGCCCTCTGTATTTCTTCCTTGGAGAAGTGTCTGTTCAGGTCCTTTGCCCATTTTTTAAATTGGATTGTTTGTCTTCCTGGAGTGGAGTCTTGTGAGTTCTTTATATATTTTGGAGATTAAACCCCTGTCTGAGGGATCATTGGCAAATATATTTTCCCATACAGTTAGTTCCCTTTTCATTTTGCTGATGTTTTCTTTAGCCATGTAGAAGCTTCTTATTTTGATGAAGTCTCACTTGTTTATTCCTTCCTTTATGTCCCTTGCTCTAGGGGACATATTGGTGAAAATGTTGCTGCATGGGATATCTGAGAGTTTCCTGCCTATGTTCTCCTCTAGGACTTTTATGGTGTCGTGACTTATATTTAAGTCTTAGTCATCTTGAGTTTATTTTCGTGAAGGATGTCAGTTGGTAGTTGAGTTTCTTTCTTTCTTTTTCTTTTTTTTGCATGTAGCTCTCCCAGAACCATTTGCTGAAGAGGCTATTTTTACTATATTTTATGCTTCTGCTGCCTTTGTTAAATATTAATTGACCATAGAGACCTGGACTCATTTCTGGGCTCTCTATTCTGTTCCATTGATCTATGTATCTGCTCTAATGCCAGTACCAGGCTGTTTTGATTACAGTGGGATTGTAATATAGTTTGATGTCAAGTTTTGTGGTCATTCTTACTTTGTTCTTCTTTCTCAGAATTACTGCAATTATTTGGCATCATTTATCGTTCCATATAAATTTTTGAAATGCTTGTTCTATATCTGTAAAATACATCATTGGTATTTAAATAAGGATTGTGTTAAATCTATAAATTACTTTGGGTAATATGGACATTTTAATGATGTTAATTCTTCAAATCCATGAACACAGTACATGTGTCCATCTATTTGTATCTTCCTTAATTTCTTTATTCAGTGTGGTGTTGTTTTCTGAGAACAGGTCTTTTACTTCTTTGGTTAAGTTTATTCCTAAGTACTTTATTTTTCTTCTTGCTATAGTAAATGAGATTTTTTTTTACCTTATTTCTGATCCTGATCATTCATTGTTGGTATACAAAAATGTCTTAGATTTCTGAATATTGACTTTGCATCTTGCTGATTTGCCAAATTCACATATTAGGTCGAATAGTTTTTTGGTGGAGTCTACAGGGTTTTCTATGTCCACTATCATGTCATCTGCAAAGAATGATAGTTGTACTTCCTCCTTTCCAATTTGGATGCCTTTTATTTCTTTTTCTTGTCTGATCGCTGTGGCTAAGACTTCCAATACTATGTTGAATAGAAGCGGTGAAAGTGGACAAACTTGTTTTATTCCTGATCTTAGTGGGAAAACATTTAGTTTTTGCCCATTAGTATGATGTTGAGTGTAGGTTTTTAATACATAGCCTTTATTATGTTGAGGTAGGCCCCCTTTATTCCCACTTTGCTGAGTGTTTTTATCATAAATGGGTGCTGTATCTTAACAAATGCTATATCTGCATCTATTGATATGATCATGTGATTTTTGTCTTTCCTTTTGTTTATGTGATGTATTACATTTATTGATTTGTGAATATTGAACCATCCTAGTATCCCTGGAATGAATCCCAGTTGGTCATGGTGGATGATCTTTTTAATGTATTGCTAGATGCAGTTTGCCAATATTTTGTTGAGGAGTTTAGTGTCTATGTACATCAGTGATATTGGCCCGTAGTTTTCTTTCTTTGTATATCTTTATCTGGTTTAGTGATTAGAATGATGCAGGACTCATAAAAACAGTCTGGGAGTCTTCCCTCTTCTTAGACTTTTTGAAATAGTCTGAAAAGGACAGGAGTTAGCTCTTCCTTAAATGTTTTGTAAAATTCTCCTGTGAAACCATCTGGTCCAGGGCTTTTGTGTGCCAGAAGTTTTCTGATTACTGCTTCAAATCACTAGCTGTTATCAGTCTATTCAGGCTTTCTGCTTCTTCCTCATTCAGTGTAGGAGGGCTACATTTTTCTAGAAATTTGTCCAATTTATCCAGGTTTTCAAATTCCTTGGCATATAATTGTTCATAGTAATTTCTTACAATCCTTTGTATTTCTGCGGTATCAGTTGTTCTTTTTCCTCTTTCATTTCTGATTTTATTTATTTGGATCCTCTCTGTTTTTTTTCTTGATGAGTCTGTTTAAAGCCTTGTCGATCTTGTGTATCTTTTCAAAGAACCAGCTCCTCGACTTGCTGATCCTTTGAATTGTTCTTTTAGTCTCGATGTCATTCAATTCTGCTCTGATCTTGATTATTTCCTTCTTTCTACTCACTCTGTCCTTTTTTGGTTATTTCTCCAATTCTTGAAGCTGTAGAGTTAGGTAATTTATTTGAAATGTTTCTATGTTTTTTAGAGAGGCCTATTTTATTATGAACTTCCCTCTCAGGACTGTCTTCACTGTGTCCCATAGGTTTTGGCCTGGTGTGTGTTCATTTTCATTTGTTTCCAGAAAATTTTTCATTTCTTCTTTGATCTCATTATTGACCCATTCATTTTTTAACAGCATGTTATTCAGTCTCCATGAGTTTGAGTGTTTTTCAGTTTTTTCCTTGATGTTGGTTTCTAGTTTCAAGCCCTTGTGGTCTGAGAAAATGCTTGTTATGATTTCAATTTTCTTGATTTTGTTGAGGGTTGTTTTGTGTTCTATCATGTGGTCTATCTTTGAAAATGTTCCATGTGCCTTTGAAAAGAATGTGTATTTTTGCTTCTTTGGAATGAAAGGTTCTATATATGTCATTTAACTGCATTTGATCTAATATGCCGTTCAGTTCCACAATATCCTTGTTGATATTTTGTTTGAAAGATATATCCATTGTTGACAGTGGGATGTTACAATTCCCTCCTAATGATGTGTTGCTTTCTATATCTTTCTTGAAGTCCTGCAAGATTTTCCTTATATATTAGGGTGATCCTATGTTGGATGCATATAGGTTTACAATGTTTATGTCTTCGTGATGGATTCTTCCTTTGAGTATTATGAAGTGTCCTTCTGGGCCCTTTTTATGGTCTTTGTTTTGAAATCTATTTTGTTCAATGTAACTATTGCTATCCTGGCCTATTTTCCTGTCCATTTGCTAGGAATTTTTTCCATCCCTTTATTTTCAGTCTGTGTATGTTCTTTTTCCTGAGATGGGTCTCTTGTGGGCAGCATATGTGGGGGTCATGTTTACCTATCCATTCAGCTATCCAATGTCTTTCGATTGGGGCATTTAGTCCATTTATATTTAAAGGGATTATTGATAGGTCCTTATTCATTTGTTCCCTTTTTACCTGTGTTCCTGTCTTTCTCACTCTTTTTCTTCATCTTCTTAAAGCAGTCCCTTTAGCATATCTTGCAGTGCTGGTTTGGTGGAGGTGTATTTTGTTAGCCTTCTTTTGTTTTGGAAACTCCTTATTTTTCCTTTCATTTTAATTGAGAGTCTTGCTGGGTAGAGCAGTCTTGGTTGCAGGCCTTTGCTTTTCATGACTTGGAATATTTCTTGCCATTCGCTTCTGGCTGTAGTGTTTCTGTTGAGAAATCAGCTGCTAGTCTTATCAGGGCTCCCTTGTTTGTTATTATCTGTTTCTCACTTGCTGCCCTTAGGATTCTCTCTTTGTCTTTGATATTTGCCGTTTTAATTATGATGTGTCTTTGTAGTGGGCCTCTTTGGGTTCTTCTTGAATAGAATCCTCTGTGCTTCCTGGACTAGTGTGACTTATTCTCTCTTCCAATTAGGGAAGTTTTCCATCATTACTTTTTCAATCACATCCTCTGTCCCTTGCTCCTCTGCTTCTCTTTCTGGTATCCCTATTATACAGAGATTATTATGTTTCAGGTTGTCCTGCATTTCCTTAAATGCCTCTTTATTCCTTTTGAGTCTTTTTTCATTTTCTTGCTCTTTCTGGGAGCTTTTTTCTACCTTGTTTTCCAGCTTGCTGATTCGTCCCTCTGCTTCATCTCACCTGCTTTTGATTCCTTCTATGGTGTTCTTCATTTCAGAAATTATATTCTTCATTTCCTCTTAGCTCTTATTGATAGTTTCTATGTCCTTTTTTTCATGCTGATATAGTTTGCAGTAAGTTCCTCGTAATTTCCCTGTAGCTTTCTGTAATTCTCTCTGAACTCACTGAACTCATTTAGCTTCCTCATAACCATTGTTTTGAAGGCCGTATCTATAGTTTACTTGCCTCTATTTCATTTAGTTGTCTTTGTGGGGATTCCTCCTTTACCTTCAACTGGGGCATGTTTCTTTGTCTTCCCATTATGTGTGAGACTCTTCTTTTTTCTTCTGCTTCTCCAATTGATCTGTCTTGATTTCCTGACTTTGTGATGTGAACTTCTATGGTAGGAGACCTGTGAGATTCAGTGGTGCAGTCTCCTTGATCTTTGCACTTGCTGTTCTTTGGATACCTTTCATGCCATTTATGTTAGCTCTCTGGAAGTAATTAGGTTTTGTTTTTCGTTTGGTCAATCTTTGGTGGGTCCTACCCTCCAGCTCATTGATTGAGGGTCACTCTGACTACCATATCTTGTATGTTTTTGTGCAGGTGCTTCCAGAACGAATCCACAAAGCTCAGGAAACAAACCCATATGCACAAAAATAACTTCCCCCTGCAGTCCCACTATAACAACAAATGAACCAGTATTAGTTAGGCTGTAAAGAGATTAAGACTATTCTAAGAAAGGAAGGCAATATATTGTTAGTATAAAATCTAATGACTTAATATGCACAAACTTGATGGACCTGAAATGAGTGTTAAAAAGCTACGTAGTAAAGACAGTATCACATATCATGGAGAGGACCACAGTAGATTTCATCTTGGTAGCCTCTAGTATTTACCACTGTTTTTTTCTTTCTGGATCTGCCTCTGATGTCAGATGTTGACCCTGTCTGACCTTAGGCAGTCTGTTCAAGACTTCCAGGAATCTACTGTCTGTGGCTCTCTCCTTCAGTTGTTAATCTAATCACTCTGCACTCAGCAGTCAGGCTTAGGCACCACAGGATGGGACAGAGTCCCTCCTAGGAGTGGGGTTATTGGATCCTCTCAGGCTGCTGCCACTCAGGAGAGTAGTCTGCCTGAGCAAGATTGCTGTTGCTGTATTGGGGAGGAGTCAGTGTTGTAACCCCACCCCCCCGGCTACTCTCACAGTTCTCTCCCCAAAGCCTCCATCTCCAGTCTCTTCTCAAGTGTCTCTATACTACTCTGTGCCCCCTTTATCCAGGGATCTACTGTCTGTGACTGCCACTCTTTACTCCGCAGTCAGGCTTGCACACCACCAGGACCGGGCAGAGCCTCCTGGGGACAGGGCTACTGTTTCATCTCATGCTGCTGCCACTCAGGGGAGTGGTCTGCCTGAGCAAGATGGCTGCTTCTGTATGGAGGAGGAGTCAGCACCAGGATCCTGCCCGCTACTCTCTGAGTTCTCTCCCCAAAGCCTCCTTCCCCAGTCTCTCCTCAGGTGTCTCTAGACCACTCTGACCCCGCATTTGCTGGAGCCCAGGGTAAGTGGCTGCAAATAAAAATTTATGCGTTGGCCTTTTAAACAGCTCTTTGTACCTCCAGCTGCCTGTCTCTGTCAGAGAGCAACCCTGCCACTTTTCACAGCTGGCTGTTTTCTGTGTACTTTTAGGGTTCTGGTGCTGTAGGCTGGGGATCCCTGCTTATGGTTTAGACCCCACTCTTCTCAGGGAGATCCAACTGGCTGTTTAATATCCTTCTTGCGCTGCTGCCCGTGGACACCCAGCCAGCCTTCTTGCGTCTCCACCACATTCCTTACCAGTTAGGTTGTGCTAAAGCTGATTCTTCTGTCTGTCTGAGGTTATAAGACTTCTTTCTCACTATTGTTCAGTTGTTTTTTTCTGGGTGATTTCTCCACAATTTAGCTGTAATTCCAGATTGGTCCTGGGAAGAAGACAGTGTGACTTCTAGTCACTCCTCTGCCATCTTTTCCTTCTTCCCAATTTTATTGTTTTTAGCAGAGGAGCTAGGCCAATGCCAGTTGCTCTATCACACCTGGAAGTGAAAGTTTAAGATTTGTTCTTAAGGATTAAATTAGGTAAGCAATTAATTTATCAAGGAGAACCCATAAATCTTTTTTCTTGGCCTGAGAAAGCATTTTTAACCATCATCAATTCCTTGCTGTGGCTCAGGACACTGGCCCCATTCATAGAAAGTTAGTATATTCATGTGGAGTGTAATTTCTCTGTTATTTCTAAAAATTGAGACTAATGCTATCTCTTCTCTCTAAGAAACACAAGAGGGTCTTTAATAATACTAGTAGCAGTAATGATAAGATTATTAAGTACTTACGCTCTAGGTGCTATTCATAAGACTTTATTAACTAATTTATTCTTTATAATAGCCAATGTTAAAGTACTAATTGCTTATTAATAGTTCTTTCTACAGGTGAGAAAAACAAGTAGGTTAAAACACTTTCTTGAAGTGACATAACTGGTAAGCAATAGATACAAAAAGTCTATAGAAAGTCTTTGCCAGTTTCCATTGTAGAAATGTTATATAGCACAAAGGATTTTAGAGAGAAACACAACATGTAATAATGTGTAAATGAGTAGGAAAGTTTATGAGGGTATTCAGGAGCACATATGAGTATGTGAGGGCATGTATGGTATGTGAGGGTGCTATATTAGGTTCTTCCTAAATGCTATTCTAAACACTTGACCACCCTACTTTACCTTCAATCAACTTAAACTTATTCTTCAGTGTTTAGCTTCCATGTCACTACTTCAGGGAAGCTTGTTCCATGCTTTTGTAATATGTTCTGTATTTCTTTCTATCACAGTTGTAACTAAAATGACAGAAATATTTATTTAATAGTTGTCTCTTCCACTAGACCATAGGCTGCATGAAACCTATTTCCCACCATGTATTTAACACATCACACAGTTTCTGGCATGAAGCATGTGCCCAATGTGTATTATTTGTTGAATGACTGAATATCCCAGAGAAAGTAGGTTTCTCTTCTCAGATTGCTATAAACTGATATATTATTGAGACTTCTTATTTTTTTGCCTTTCCTCCCTATTGAAAATACATACAATACAATTCATTTTGGGGTATATGGTCTATGAGTTTTTACAAAAGTAAAGAGTCATGCAACTACCACAACCAAAAAGATATAGAACATTTACTACCCACCCACCCCAAACTCCCTCTGTAGTCAAACTGTATCCCAACCATTAACCTCTGGCAAGCATCAAGAATTGCTTATTTTACATTACCTTGGGTTCTTCTTTTATATTCTGTCCAGCTTTGTCTACATTTCAACTATATTATTGCTCAGTAGAACTCTTAAATACTTTAGCAGAGAAATGAAATTGAATTTAGACAGTTGTTTTACCCATTTACACTCTACATGAAATTGTTTAAGCAAATAACAACTACTTGGATGAATAAAAAGAGATCAATTGGGTGTTTGTCAGCCTATCATTTCTATTCTCTTAATGGGTCTAATATCTGTACACATCTCTACTGCATTACTCCTGACTTAATTGAGGCTTTGTGACCTTGTCCAGATCATTGCAGTAGCTTCCACACTAGTTTCTAACATCTAATACATCTTTTTTTATATTTAATCTCTACATTTCACCCAGAGTGAGCTTCCTAAGACTCTTAAGACTTAAAACTCTTCATTGGCACCCTATTCTTCCTCAACACCTTAGCACATCATTTATAGCTCTTCACGAGATCCCTGTTTACTTCAGAATCATGCTTGTACTCTATGGTGTTCCAGTAGTCCCAAATTATTTGACATTTTCCAATTGTGCCATTTGTTTTATGTCTATGTTTTTTTTCATGCTTCCCTGAAAGTCTTTCTTAACTTTAAGTGCTTCATGAACACCTACTCATTATTGAAAATTCAACACAGACTATCGCCTGCCTTCTTTCCAAAGGCCACTTGACCATTCTCTCTTTTGTTCCCACAGGTACCTGTCCACCTGCATGTCATAACATCTATAATTCCCTATTGCATACCTATGCAATTTTTTGCCTTCCACTTATTAGAAACAAAGCTCTTAGAGGTCAAGTCTGTCTCTTATTCACCTCTGAATCCTTAATGTTTAGTACAATGCCTGCCATTTAATAGGTGCTCAATAAACATTTGCTGACTGCATAAATAAAGTTATTTACTGTATTATTAGCTTTGCAATTTAATAATTTTCATAAATCTGTTCTATTATTTTTTTGATGCTTTGAAAATTTTTGATTAAATATTCTCTTATTTCACAAGAATATGATAATCCCATTTTGTATGACCACTTGTTCTCTCCAGCCCTCTATTGGTCATTGTGCATCTATTTCTGTATGACCTGGTCAGTTGGCATTATTTCAACTGGGCTTAACCATGGCTGTCTGCTTGCGTATAGAAACTCAACTTGCAACTATGGAAGTAAAAAGGGGAAAACAGGGGATGTCGAAAGTGAACCTAAATTTCCCATTAATGGCTAACTGACTTTGAACTTCCTCTCCATTGAGGCTCAGAGTAAATTCAGAGTTACTACTGTGTGTGCTCAGGTCTAAACTGGTTGCAGGTCATGCTGTAAGTCAGCTCTTTCTCTTTTATGTTCAGTGTCATTTAACTTTATGAACTTTCAACTCAGAAATCTTAGTCCCAAGGTATTTGGGTTCAACATATTTTCCATGGAAGCAGAGATTTAGTCTTCCTTTGTGAAAGTAAAGACATTAAATCCTCTAAAATTTTTTCTGCCCAACTAATCACATTATTTCATTGTGGAAAAAACTGATTAGAATATAATTCTTAAAAATAAAGAGCTGGTTAGTAATAACCAGCTCTTGGCCAGGAGTGAGAGTAACTGGGAAAAGGGAGGAAATATTCTATGTCTTCCTCTCATTATGACCAGGGTTAGGGTCTGGATAAGAATCTTCCTCTTCCCAATTGAATGTCCTCAAGTATAAACTTGGAGCTTTCTGGAAAGGAAATTGTTATCTCTTAGGATAATTACATATTCCAGGAAAGATCCAAATTGTAAAGAAAGTGTTTAGCACCATGATTTTAGATTTTCATATTATCAATTTAGGCTACAGCAGTGTTTCTTACATTTGCATGTTCACCAGGATCAGGTAGGCAGCTTGTGAAAACAGATATCCCTAGTTTCTACCCATGGAGATTCTGGCTCAGTAGCCTTGGGGTGGACTGTAAGAAGCTATACTTTTAATAATCTTTCTGGATGATTCTCAGGCACAAAGAAGGAAAACTCTCTCCTTTCTCAGATTGTTGGAGCTGAACTGTACAATGGGATTATTCTGAAAGGAGCCCTGGGAGTTCCAAGTTTGTTGACAAATCAATGCATCTTTACAAAAACAGGTTCCAAAAACTGGAATTTTCTGTCCCAAACCTCATCTATTTGCAATGTCTGGAAAATCTGTTTGAACTTATGGAAAACCCCCATGAGCAGAGAGCAAAGGCGGCATCTGAGAAAGAATCAATCAGGCTGAGAAGTGTCAGGAGTGAGCCAGAAAGCCTATTCTTAAATTCTGCTGGGATAAGCATTCCACCAAACTGAGTTTGTGGAGCACCACTGCTGTCATGCCTCACCATGGCACTACTGATCATTGTGGAGTGAATTGAGTTTGCATCATTGCACTCTCCTGTTATGACTTACATCTGGTTATATGGATAGTGCCAACCTAAAGTTTGGATATGTTTAACATTGTGGTTGTATAAATGGGATGGGGACAGAACAGAGATAAAAGATGCATAGGTGTTTATGAGGTGAACAGCTATATGAACATATTATCTCTTAACTTGCCTTCTGCTATGTGTTGAATTTCAAAAGATTGGTTGAGTTCCTCAGATTTGGTGCAGGTCTCCAAAAGGTAGGTTTGACCTTAATGTTTTGTAGCATCTTTCTGCTCTATAAGCTCTGAAATCAAGTGTGTCTAGTGGAGGGGTGAAGGAGTAATAGTAGCTGAGAATTTTCACTGAAGTTTCATATGATAATAAATAACCTATGTAATAGTCCTGAGAAGAGTGAAATTTCAGAGAGACTTTATTTTAAGCAATCATTTCCCAGGTGCTATTTTGATCTTGGGAGATTCAGGGGGTGGGGGTAGCTCACACAAAACTTGTAACAGACTGTAGACACATTTCAGGAAATCTCAGTAACCCAGGTGTTACCTATTACAAGGGCAAGGAATTGCCCTGGTTTCTTTTTAAGACAAGATGTCATGAAGGTGACAAGCAATTTTCAGTCTGGTATATCCTCATTTCTGGGGTTGATGAAATTAATAGAAATTGTACTATTTTTAAAATAATGAGATGTGATTATCTTTAGGTCTGGTAAATTATAAAATGGCACAAAAATCAGGGACTTAAGGAGTTAAGAAAGGAGGAAACTTAGTGGTATCAGGTCTTAACCCATAGAATTACCTTTACCTACCCTCTCTTTCAAATGGTTGTCTGGCTTTATATTGATAGAACAGGATAGTCCAGTGCTGCTTTTCCCTCATAAATTGCTAAAGTTCAAATGTAAAGGAGGTAGATGAGGACCTCTGAACCACCATTTATCTCTCTAGAGTGCAGTATGCCAACACCTGCTATCTCCAAACCCAGAAAGTTTTATGCAAGTTTTCAGTTAAGGAATCATTTGCGGGAGAACGTCTCTCTTGTCTGCCAAACAGCGCTGGCATTGGAGCCACTTACAGCTGAGTGAGAATTTCCTGGGTGTTTGGCTTTGAGTATGTCATTGAATCTGTCAAACCCTTTAGTTCTCCCCTGTAAAATGTTACCGCCTATAACTTGCATGGATTGAATGATAATACAGGTGCAAAATACAATAGAGGTATACAGTAGAGGTAAAAACTTACATACTTTTGCCTGGTTAAATAACATTTTCATGGTAGCATTAATATTACTATCTTTAACATTGCACTCCTCCAAGGTAGGACAGATATCTGACTAGATTTAATAGGAGACATTGAGAAGGGAACACAAATATAATTTGGAGGTATAGGTAAAGGGAAGCCTGTTAAAAGAAAGCAACCTGAGGCACCTCTCTTCATAGACAGCATCCTGTCTGCTCTTTGGCAAGAGAATGTGTAGTCAAAAGAAAAAAACAACCAACCAACCAGAAAACCCCAACAACAACCTTTTATGGCATTGTCTAAAAAGACCAAATGCCAGTGACAATGCCTGCATCTCTGGCAACACTCCCTAAAGGATTAGGTCATTTAAAACATGCAGACACAAATCTCTATGTTTTCTGCAAATTAATTTTTGGTACATTTTACTTGCCTTGTTCCTTTCACACCACTCTGTGGTAAACCAATATTATTGTCTCCCTAGTACTCTCTCCCTAATTTTAACTTTCACCCTTTCCCTTCTGGCCCCAATCCTTTCAACAACTTGGCCAGGGCCTCCCCATTGCTCTCTCTGGCCCTATGTAGCTATATTTCATAAGAAAAGTATACAGAGTTGGTAACTCTTCACCATAAAGATAACAATAACATGTATCAACCTCTTTAATTACAAACTGATTTCACAGGCATGGTTTGCTTTACTCCTCCTAACAACCCTGTGTGGTAGGTTATCTCCACTCTGAGAATGAAAGATTGAGGTCAGGAGAGGTGGCAAAGCAAGTAATATCAGGTCATGACGTGGTTCCTCTTATATTTTATTACTCCTCTGCTTTATCTGTCATACAACATTGTCTCCTTTGCAGAGAAAAATCTTATATTGACTGGGGAGTTCTTTAATTTGCATTTCAAAAGTTTTGGTTTCGGGCATTGTTGTAATTAAGACACTACTTCATAGTGTCTCTTGAATTGCACGTATGTCTCTGTTAGGAGGTTCCAACAAGGGAAATTGTCTGGGTGGCTGAGAAACTGCTGAGTATCAAAAAAAGGAGAAGGAAATATATTATTTAATACAAAAAAGAGGACATTTGTGTTACTAACACAAAATATGATTTGAATAATTATGAGCCTACAATTCACATATGTCTATAACCTTGCTAGTGAGATTCCCTGAAGGCTATTTTAAAACTGCTGAGCAACTAGTGCAAAAAAAAATTGTTGAAAGAAACCAAAGGCTATTCTGCCAGTTCCCTGTTGTGGTTGTGGGACCAACTTGATGTAATACAGTGCTATTTAAAGTATGAACTGCAGTTTTATGCAGCTGATTTTACTTAATTCTAAAGCAAGAACATGAAACAGTTTGGCTGAATCTTATGGAACTGCAGGTTTAGCTACACAAATTATTTAAATTTCACAGTTACTGAAAGATTGGTAAATAATATTCTCTTTTAGTTACAGAAGAAACCCAGATAACAACAACAATAATAATTAAAAATATGATACTCTATGAAATTTTTACTTTCCCTCCTTAGTATTTGTTCCAATTGGAATTCATTCTTTGTATTAATAGAATTGGGCTGAAAAAATAAGGGGAAAGACAGGTTCTGTCATGCTTCATGATTATTTTGGAAGTTAAATGATCTTTTTTGGTTTTGGTTGGTAAATGAATGACAGACACTATTCCTCTGAACGGTAAGAGGTTATGGTAGCCAGTGGAGAACTACAAAACTTTTAGCACTAAATACATTGGTTTTTTTTTTTCACTCTTATCCTCTTAATTCTATTTGACATATAC
This sequence comes from Pteronotus mesoamericanus, assembly GCF_021234165.1. Lineage (NCBI taxonomy): Eukaryota > Metazoa > Chordata > Mammalia > Chiroptera > Mormoopidae > Pteronotus > Pteronotus mesoamericanus. The sequence goes on along the minus strand of NW_026555157.1, from coordinate 12,185,915 downwards.
ATGCCTTTCCATACAGATTTGTACACCCTTTATACATACCTGTTATTGACTGAAGGAACGTGAGTTTCTTTTCTTACAAATATCTGAGTTTATGTATTCAAATGCAGCCTGTCTTCTTCAAAATGAAAGCATATTTCTATATTATTGCCATTTTTAAGCTTTTGGAATTTTACCATTTTGGAACCTTTTATTTTTTAATAACTTCAAGGGCATTAAGTTTTGCTCCTCAGTATGAAGTTGATTTTTGGAAGGAGCTAAAAGTCACTGGCAACCAAACGAGGTGGATGGCCGGGTTGAGTAACACAGACAGTCTTGACATATGAACTGAGGATATGGGCAACCTTGCCTGAGGAGTTCCCATTTCTTATTGCTCTAATCTCTTTTTATAAAGAGGTTATTTTATATTAAAAAAGTGATTTTCTGATGTCAACGTCTCCCCTTTGCAGAGTCAAAATGTCAAGACCCTTTAGAGCTTGACCTAATTTTACAGACTGGCTTCCCAGGATACTGTCTTTGACTCTGGTGATGGGAGCTACTGGACCCCTGTCCAATGCTCACAAACTCTGTGCCCTTGCTCATGTTGCTTCTTATGGAACAGTCTTTCTCCCTTATTCTCAGGGTTTTGTATTTATTACCCCTTCATTCCAGAAAAGTTTTAATGTGGTCTCTTCATTTCTGCTGAATTCCTACTCATCTTTAAGAATCTATATGAGAGGAGAGAAAGATGGCGGAGGAGTGAAAGGGAGTCACGCTGACCTCCTCCCAAAACCAAACTGGAACTGCAACTAAATAATGGAGTAATCACCTGGAAAGCAGTGGAGCGATAGTGGGAGAGGAGCCTTGGTGCCGCAGACAGTGGATTCGACTCTCACACATTCCAACAGGTGAGAATTGCGGTGGAGGCTCGAGAGGGTGGGCTGGGTGCGCTCGGGCACTGGCACCAGAGGGACATTGAAACGTCCAGTTAGCGTCCCCCCGAGAAGAATGGGGTCTGAATCATAAACAGGAACCCCTAAACTACAGCAGCTAAAGCCGAGAAAATACAGACAAAACGCAACCCCAAAAAGCTTAGGGGCGCTCTCTTCCAGAGACAGGTGGCTGGGGATGCAAAAAGACATTTAAAGGGCAAACGCAAAAGTTGCAGGGCAGCCGCCCTCTGATCGCTGGGTAGAGGCGGCAGCAGGGTGGGCTGGTGCCTGGGAAAAGACTGGTGAGGAAAACTTTGTGAAGAGAACTGACACGGCGGCCCGTGGAGCCCGGGTGATAACGCACTTCCCACTCTGCAGCTTCCATCTCGCTCAGGCATAAGGGAATCCATTAACCTGCCTTTTGTGCGCTCCGCACACAGCTTGTACACGTGTGAGCTATGGGGCTGAGTGCAGACTGGCTGGGAGAGCCTTGAGGAGAGACTGGAGATGGAGGCATTGGGGAAAGAATGGGAGGAGGAACCGGGGAGTCCCGACTCCCTCCCCATTGTGTAGTCTCCATTGTGGGCTGGAAAGGCTCGACCCCAAAGAGGCAGAAGCGGGGTGCACATGAACCAGACTGCCTGCGATTCAAACGCAGTCCGCACAGGGGTTGGATCCTTGGCCGAAGGGGTCACAGAACTGCCCAGAGGCCCCTGAGGGGAGACTAGAAACGGAGGCATTGGGGAAAGAACTGGAGGAGGAACCGGGGAGTCCCGACTCCTTCTCCTTGCCGTAGTCTCCATTGCGCGGGAAGAGGCCACACGCCCAAAGAGCCAAAAGCCGAAAAGCAAACATAGACACCCCCAAAACACCCAGAGCAGGCGTGCACACTTGCGCAGAGTGACCGGCGAGGGTTGGCGAGCGTGTGTGTGACCCACGCGGGCTGGCGAACGCTTGCACCTGCCGGCAAGGCCTCACACAGACTGGCACCCATACGGCCTGTGAGGGATTGCACAGAGGGGAAGGGCAGGCATAAATTGACCTCCCCGCCACGATTGCGGAGCAGCCCACAAAATAAGTAGAGCTGCCCAGAGTCCCTGGAGGAGAGACCAGAAACAGGATTAACCGGAGAGTCCTAGAGCTGATTTCCTCCCATTTCCGTAGTCCCCATTTGGCAAGGGCAAGCAACGCACCCAAAGAGCCAAAAGCAGGGAAACACACAATAGAAGACCCTAAACTGACCAGTGCCGCGAAGCTCGCGTGCCAGGGAGGCCAGATGAGTACGGGAGGTAGCGAATAAGCCCCCTGGTCTGGGGCAAGCACATGCGAGCCCAGGCAGGTGGGGGACCCTGCCGCGCTGCGAACGCGCTCAAGGAGCCCGCGTGAGAACGCAGAGAGATCCCCCAAAATAGCCCAGCCCTGACCGAAGGGGTCACAGAGCTGCTCCAAGCAGGAGTCAGACACAGGCATTAGACTCCTGAAAGACTCAAACAAACAACCCAAGGCCCTATAGGGTCAACAACTGACATCACCAGAGGGAAGCCCAGAAAGAAAAGTAAAGGACAAAAATACTTAACAGACTCTCACAAAAATGGGAAGAAAAAGAAGTTACCCCCAAATGAGTGGAAAAGGGGACTCCCCACAGAGAGAGCTCAATGAAATAGAGGCAAGGGAACTATCAGATATGGAATTCAAAACAATGGTTCTAAGGAAGCTCAGTGAGCTCAGCCAGCTCAAAGATAACTATGAGAAGCTGCAGAGAAACTATCAGGATCTTACAGCAAACTATATCAGCCTGGAAAAGGACATAGAAACTATCAAGAAGACACAAGAGGATATGAAGAATACCATTTCTGAATTGAAGAACACAGTAGAAGGAATCCAAAGCAGGCTGGATGAAGCTGAGGATCGAATCAGTGAGATGGAGGACAAGGTAGAAAAAAGCTCCCAGAAAGAACAAGAAATGGAAAAATGGCTCAAAAAGAATGAAGAAGCATTTAGGGAAATGCAGGACAACCTGAAACGCAATAATATCCATATAATAGGGATCCCAGAAGGAGAAGAAGAGGAGCAAGGAATAGAGAACCTCCTCGAAAAAGTAATGATGGAAAATTTCCCTAATTTGAGGAGAGAAAGGGTCTCATGGATCCAGGAGGCACAGAGGACCCCACTCAAGAGGGACCCAAGGAGGTCCACTCCAAGACACATCATCATTAAAATGGCAAGTGTCAAAGACAAAGAGAGAATCCTCAAGGCAGCAAGGGAGAAGGAGAAAGTAACATACAAGGGGGCCCCGATAGGCCTAGCAGCTGACTTCTCAACAGAAACACTACAAGCCAGAAGGGAATGGCAACAAATATTCCAAGCCATGAAAAGCAAGGGCCTACAGCCAAGGCTGCTCTACCCAGCTAGGTGCTCCATTAAAATAGAAGGAGAAATATGGAGTTTCCCAGACAAAAGAAGGCTAAAAGAATACATCTCTACCAAACCAGCACTCCAAGATATGCTAAGGGGACTGGTTTAAGCAGATGAAGGAAAAGAATGAGACAGAGAGGAACACAAGTACAAAGAGAAAAGATGAGTAAGTTTCCATCAGTAATATCTCTCAATGTGAATGGACTAAATGCCCCAATCAAAAGACACAGGGTAGCTGAATGGATAAGAAAACATGACCCACACATATGCTGCCTACAAGAGACCCACCTCAGAGTAAAAGACCTACACAGATTGAAAGTAAAGGGATGGAAAATAATATTCCAAGCAAATGGACATGAGAAAAAGGCTGGCGTTGCCATACTTGTATCAGACAAAGTAGATTTCAAAGCAAAGGCCATAAAGAGAGACCCAGAGGGGCACTTTATCATACTTAAAGGAAGAATCTATCAAGAAGACATCAACATTGTAAACTTATATGCTCCCAATATAGGAGCCCCCAAGTTTATAAGGAAATTGTTGGATGACTTCAAAAAAGATATAGACAGCAACACACTGATAGCAGGGGATTTCAACACCCCACTGTCAAAAATGGACAGATCTTCCAAACAAAACATTAATAAACATATCGTGACACTGAATGACACACTGAATCAAAGAGACTTAACTGACATATATAGAACCTTACATCCCAAAGAAGAAAAATACACATTCTTTTCAAATGCTCATGGCAGTTTTTCAAAGATAGGCCACATGATAGGACACAAAGCAAACCTCAGCAAATTCAGGAAAATTGAAATAATACCAAACTTTTTCTCAGACCACAAGGCCTTGAAACTCGAAATCAACCTCAAAGAGAAACTTCAAAAACTTGGAAACTCATGGAGACTGAACAGTAGACTATTAAACAATGAATGGGTCAATAATGAGATAAGAGAAGAAATCAAAAAATTTCTGGAAACAAATGAAAATGAACAGACAACTGTCCAGAACCTATGGGACACAGCAAAGGCAGTCCCGAGAGGGAAGTTCATAGCAATACAGGCTTACCTTAAAAAGATAGAAACATTTCAAATAAAAGACCTAACACTACAACTTCAAGAACTGGAGAAACAACAACAAATAAATCCCAGAGCAAGTAGAAGGAAGGAAATAGTCAAGATTAGAGCAGAACTGAATGACATAGAGACAAAAAGAACAATTCAGAGGATCAACCAATCCAGAAGCTGGTTCTTTGAAAAGATAAATAAAATTGACAAGCCTTTCAGCAGACTCATCAAGAATAAAAGGGAGAGGACCCAAATTAATAATATCAGAAATGAAAGAGGAGAAATAACAGCTGATACCACAGAAATACAAAGGATTGTCAGAAACTATTATGAACAATTATATGCCAAGAAATTTGAAAGTCTTGATGAAATGGACAAATTTCTAGAAAAGTATAATCTTCCAACACTGAAAGAGAAAGAAACAGAAAGCTTGAACAAACCGATAACAGCTGGGGAAATTGAAGCAGTCATCAAGAAACTCCCAGCACACAAAAGCCCAGGGCCAGATGGTTTCCCAGGAGAATTTTACAAAACATTTAAGGAAGAGCTAACCCCTGTCCTTCTCAGACTATTCCAAAAAATCCAAGAGGAAGGAAGACTCCCAGACTCCTTCTATGAGGCCAGCATCACCCTGATCCCAAAACCAGATAAAGACCCTACAAAGAAAGAAAACTACAGGCCAATTTCGCTGATGAACATAGATGCTAAAACCCTCAACAAAATATTGGCAAACCGCATCCAGCAATACATTCAAAAGATTATCCACCACGATCAAGTGGGATTCATCCCAGGGATGCAGGGATGGTTCAATATACGCAAATCAGTAAACGTGATACATCACATCAATAAAAGAAAAGACAAAAACTACATGATCATTTCAATAGTTGCAGAAAAAGCATTTGACAAGGTACAGCACCCATTTATGATCAAAACACTCAGCAAAATGGGAATAAATGGGGCATTCCTCAACATAATAAGGGCCATATATGAAAAACCTACAGCTAATATCATACTCAACGGGCAAAAACTGAAGGCTTTCTCACTAAGATCGGGAACACGACAAGGATGTCCACTCTCACCGCTTCTTTTCAACATCGTATTGGAAGTCCTAGCCACAGTGGTCAGACAAGAGAAAGAGATAAAAGGCATCCAAATAGGAAAGGAGGAAGTAAAGTTATCATTGTTTGCAGATGACATGATAGTGTACATAGAAAACCCTGTAGACTCCACCAAAAAACTCCTCAACCTAATAAGTGAATTTGGCAAAACAGCAGGATACAAAGTCAACATTCAGAAATCAAAGGCGTTTTTGTACACCAGCAATGCAATAGAAGAAGAAGAAATCAGAAAATATATACCATTCGATATAGCACGAAAAAAGATAAAGTACCTAGGGATAAATTTAACCAAAGACACAAAAGACCTGTATGCAGAAAACTATACAACATTGAAAAAAGAAATTAAGGAAGACACAAATAAATAGTAGCATATACCGTGCTCATGGATTGGAAGAATTAATATCCTCAAAATGTCCATACTACCCAAAGCCATTTATAGATTCAACGCAATCCCTATTAAGATACCAATGACGTATTTCACAGAAATAGAACAGACATTTCAAAAATTTATATGGAACCATAAATGACCCAAATAGCCGCAGCAATTTTGAGAAAGAAACACAAAGTAGGAGGGATCACAATACCGGACATCAAACTCTACTACAAAGCCACCATACTGAAAGCAATCTGGTACTGGCACAAGAACAGACCCATAGACCAGTGGAACAGAATAGAAAGCCCAGAAATAAGCCCAGGTCTCTATGGACACCTAATATTCGACAAAGGGGGCAGAAGCATAAAATGGAGCAATAACAGCCTCTTCAACAAATGGTGTTGGGAGAGCTGGACGGCTACATGCAAAAAATTGAAATTGGATCATCAGCTGACAGCATACACAAAAATAAACTCAAGATGGATAAAAGACTTAAATATAAGTCGCAACACCATCAAAGTCCTAGAGGAGAACATTGGCAGGAAACTCTCAGATATCCCACGCAGCAATTTTTTCACTGATATGTCTCCACAAGCAAGGGACATAAAGGAAAGAATAAACAAGTGGGACCTCATCAAAATAAGCTTCTGCACGGCAAAAGAAAACATCAGCAAAATGAAAAGGGAGCCAACCGTATGGGAAAATATATTTGCTAATGATACATCAGATAGAGGTTTGATCTCCAAGATATATATAGAACTCACTCGACTCTACTCCAAGAAGACAAACGATCCAATAAAAAAATGGGCAAAGGACCTGGGCAGATGCTTTTCTAAGGAGGAGATACAGAGGGCCCAGAGGCATTTGAAAGGATGCTCAGCATCACTAGCCATCAGAGAAATGCAGATCAAAACCACCATGAGGTACCACCTCACACTGGTCAGAATGGCCATCACAAACAGATCCACAAACAACAGGTGCTGGCGAGGCTGTGGAGAAAAGGGAACCCTAGTACACTGTTGGTGGGAATGCAGACTGGTGCAGCCACTATGGAAAGCAGTGTGGAATTTCCTCAGAAAGCTGAAAATGGAACTGCCTTTTGATCCAGCGATTTCCCTGCTGGGATTATACCCTGAGAACACCAAAACACCAATACAAAAGAACCTATGCACCCCAATGTATAGCAGCACAATTTACAATAGCCAAGTCTTGGAAGCAACCTAAATGCCCATTAGTAGATGATTGGATCAAAAAACAATGGTACATATACACAATGGAATACTATGCAGCAGAAAGAAAAAAAGAAGTACTAAACTTTGCGACAGCATGGATGGAACTGGAGAGCATCATGCTAAGCGAAATAAGCCAGGGGGCGAAAGACAAATGCCATATGATCTCACCTATAAGCGGAACCTAACCAACAATGCAAAGATGCAAGGAAAATATGACCAGCAACACTGAAAGGAAAAGAAATCAACAGAGACAAGAGGGAAGAGGGGGGCAGGGAAAGGGAAGGGAAGGGGAAAGTCAAGGAACATATAGCAAGGACTCATGGACAAAACCAAAGGGGAAGAGCTGAGGGAGGGAAGGTGGGAGGGGGCAAGGGAAAGAGTGCGGGGGAGGCAGAGACAAATGTATTTAAAAAGTAAATAAATTAAAAAAAAAAAAAGAATCTATATGAGTTCCCAGATCTTCCCAATTGCAAATTAAGATCTTGAGCTTCAAAAATATTCTGTGTTGCTTTCTATGTTGTAGGGTAGCTTCTAGATTCTAAGCTTAAATGCCTTCAGTTTTGTACAGGTAGCATCTAGCTCAGTTTTTCTCCTGTTATATGGGAATAATAATAACAGAACTCTATTCTTTATTCTCCCCTAACCCCTATAACTCATTCATTTATTCATTCACTCATTCATTCATTCACTCATTTAACAATGATTTATAGATGAACAACAATGCATTATGCAAACAATAAGCATATAAAGACCAATATAATAATATATTTTTCTTCTTGTGGAGTTCAGAGCTTACTAGGGGTGCCAGTGACATAACTAAAATACTACAAAAAATGTAGTAAGTGCTATTGTAGAAATAAGTACAGTGTTAAGTTGTCACCCAGAGCAGAGAATCAACAATTTTGCTTTTGGGTTGGGGGAAACAACAGCTCAATCGAACAGAAGACACTAGAACTGTATCTCAACGGATGAATAGGTGTTGCCAAGTAGATAAAGATAAAAATCTTTTCCTCTCTGGAATGCCCTTTTGATCTTAATATAAAGGCACCAGTGTTTAAGAAAGTGTTATACCTTTAGTCAGTTGCTAGGTTTGAGATCTTAGGGGTAAGAAATGAGATTAGAGAGAGAGAGAGTGGCAAGGGGAAGATTTTAGAGAGCCTTGTGTACTATGCAAAGGAGTTGGGCTGTGTGTAGTTGAAAGAGAAGCCCAAAAGTAATTAAATCATAGAGGTAACAAGATTTGGCTGCTATTTGGAAAGGTATGGATTTTGGAGGGCGATGGTACAGAGGGAGAGAAAGCAAAACAGGATTTAGGCTGTCTGTCTGTCTGGTTAGAATGCTAACATAAAAGTCTAGATGAGGACTGGTGAGGGCCTGCACTCAGGCAACAGCAAGGATGGATTAGGTCTGAGAGACATTTAGGGGACAGAACAGATGGGAATTTTGGCTACGCTTTGGATTGGTGTAGGAATCAAATGTAATAACATGTACTCAAGAATAAAATATGATGTACTCTACGAAGATGGAGATTTATCAAATAACTAGTGATGAGATTTGTAATATAAAACACCTTCTATATACCTAAAAAAAAAACTGTATCAGAAATGTCTGCCAGATAAAGACATATATTTTCTCCAATGTATCAAAAATTTTTAAAAAATCCATATGTGACCTTAATACAAAGGTTTGAAGAAATGAAAATTCAAACTCCCTTGATTATTTCATGTTAAATCTTTAATACAGGTCCAGTGACCATGAAACACTAAAGTTGATGGAAAGAGTGGTGGTAAAGAGAAGTGGGGAGAAAGACTGAGAGGAAGGGGGTGACATTAGTGTAGAACTGCCCAGGTCCATGTCCTATGCTCTGCAAGAGCACATTTATTTCAGTAAAGTGTGGGTCTTTGCTACCAAGAATCTCCTGAGAAGATGGTGGTCTTCTCCCAGGGTCGCTAAGGAAAGTACCACTTTAGTTTCTCCCTATCATTTCCTTCTAGGTAAAAGAGTCCCAGCCACAGGGCTTACGAAGAGGTGTTGCTTTGCTCACGGGAGATCTGGAGCAGCCCAGGTGACTTGTTTGCATATGGCAACAGCAAACTGAGCAAGAACCTGCCAGTTCCTCATGGCTTCATTTGCATACTGCCCCAGGGGAATTGGCCCTTCATTGCTCTAAGTCAGGAAAAACCCAGGATTGACAACATCTTTTTGGGGTGTTCAGCAGGTGGTCAAATGTTGGAAAGATGGAGAGATACACACAAAGGCAGAGATATAAACCAGAATGTTGTGTTGACTTATTTGCAATGAGATTAGAAAAAGAGGCAAAGGCTGAACCTTGAAGGGTCTTGAATTCTGTGTAAAAGAGTTGGTATGTAGGAGCCAGGGACCCCTGCATATATAACTCGGTCAAGGAAGAACTAGGATCAGGTAATTTAGAAAGACCTGAAGAAAGACTTGTGTGGATTGGTTGTGGTCTACAGCAGATTTGGGAAGGATGAGATTTGAAGTCCTCATTTGCCCAGCAAGCATATACGGGATCTGATAAATGTGCTTGTTGTATGCTACTTTCCAAGTCCAGGAGAACTTAACTCAGGGATCCCACTGTAAGCAAGGTGTCAGGTCCTTATTAACATGTCATCTTTTGTGGCATGGGGGACCGGTAGAAGCCCTCTTCATATGGGCCTCTCAGCTCCAGCCTAAGAATCATTAGTTCTTGGGATGAACAGAGAACAGGAGGTTTCAGTGATGCTCCATTAATCACCAAACAGAGGTAGCTGCTGTGAAACCCACACAGAGCTAGGAGAGTTTTAAAGTGTGGCTAAAATCCAATAAAAACTTCACTTTGATTTTGCCTTTCCTACTCTTGGTGAAAATGAGTCAAGCAAGGGAGTACCCAGGCAGAATGATGAGGCAGTCTGGTTTTTAACAAAGAATGCCCCATGGTCATAACTAGGAAGAAAGAAAGATTTCCCAAGGTTCTGGAATTTTCTGATTTTTAAAAATTTTTTCTATTTATTTTCTATATCTTTTTCTTATTTAGATGATTCCATTCTTTAACTTTCCTTCTAATCTAGTTCTCTTTTCATTAGAAAAACTGTCAGTGTGCTGAGTACTTAATAGATCCTTAAATCTGTCAATAAACTTATTTTAATTTAAAAGATTAAACCAGAATGACGAATCAAAATTTAGATGTAGTAGATTTGTTGATTAATGGAGATTGAAAAACAATTTCAATAATCTGTCTTGCCGCCTTGACTCTGTCGTCCAAAAGGCATTTTAAAGACCCAATGGCTCTAACTTGATCCCCTGCTACAACTCTGAGAGGCAGTTACCCTACCAGTGAATACAGAGCGTGGGACTCTCATCACCTTCTCAGGCAGACCTCCTGACAGAACTGAAATCTACTGCCCATAATTGTCACCCAGTACTCATAGTTTCACTCTCCCACACAGAACAACTTTTACCCTTTTCTCATAGCAGAGTAAATAAGGCTAAAATCACAAACACAGCAACCTTTGCCTCTGGCAAACACTAAGACCAGTACCTTATGTTTGGTAATAATCGCTCTTATTTTTTTAAATTAAATTATAGTTTACATCCGATATTTTGTATTCATTTCAGATGGACAAACAGAGGTTAGACGATCATACTTTACAAAGTAGTACTCTATATATTTGAAGTAATCACCAAGCACTGTACATAATTATTACTATATTATTGACTATATTCCCTATGCTATACTTTATATCCCTGGGGCTATTTTGTGACTACCAACTTGTATTTTTCTTTTAATCCTCATTGGAGGATATTTTTTTTTATTGAATTTTTTTTTTTTTTGAGGGAGAGAGAGAAACATCAATGTGAGAGAGAAGCATTGATCAGTTGCTTCCTACATGCTCCCAGCTGGGGATCTAACCTTACAACCCAGGTTTGTGCCCTGACTGGGGATTGAACCCGCAACCTTTTGGTGTATAGGACGATGCTCCAAACAACTGAGCCACCAGGCCAGGACCAATTTGTACTTAATCCCTTTACCATTTTCTCTTGGTCCCCCAAGCCACTTCCCCTTTGGCAACCATCAGCCTGTTCTCTGTATCTATTGGTTTGTTTCTATTTTCTTTGTTGTTGTAATAATCACTCTTTGATTGAATTTGCTGCTCTTCATAAATAGTTCTTCTGTCCCCTCTTTGCTCTTCTTTTCCTTCTCTTTAGCTCACTCTTCTAATATGTAAAATATGGAGAATCTGACATTTACTAAAAGTAGGATAAGTTCTTGGTTCTCAAGTCATTCCTAATATGGAGCATCATACACAATCTTATCTTGAGTTTTGGATTAAGGCCTCAGTCTCTGGCAACATGAGATTCCATGATTTTCCATAATTTCTGTTCAGACCTTTAGGACTTACTCCCCTTGATGTTAAGGTGACTGTCTAAATTATCTTAAAATAGTAGGTGGGTCACAAGGCAAGATGTGGTTTTGAAATATTATCTTTTTGTGACCTCCCTTCTCCCCCATCTAGTATAAGTGGGTAGGTGGTGGGTGGATATATGTGCAGCAAAGTGTGGGAGAAAGGGTTGGGCTGGGCAAATGCATTTTTCTTGGTGTGGTTGGGTCTCATAGTTTTTTGTAATTGTTTTGCTTCTCTCCTTCTAGTCCTCTTTTGACCAACTCTTTCCCTGACTCTTTCCCCTAAGCCTCAGAAAACCACAACCACAGTCAAATAATTAAACACATGAAACAAATAAAACTGCTTCTGTGTGAATTTGCTTCTCCAGTCACGCCATCCCTCTGAGAGACTCCTCCCTCATAAACAGTTAACAGGCAAAATTGTCTCCACAGGGCCAGGCACACAGCAGCCTGCACGCTTGAGGCAGAGGGAGAGGAAAGGCCAGAGCTTCTGGAAGGGTTTGGGCTTCTTGGTCCTTGGAAACTAAGGAGAGGGTTAGGCAAAGGCACTCTCAGGAATCCTGGCAAGACTCAGATGGGAAAGGAAAAACAATATCCCATGTTTGCAACCATTAGGGACACTTGTTCATTTGACAGAATCTGTCACTGTTGGTTCCTTGGGCTCCTGGCTGAGCGAGTGTGAGAGAAACCTCCTGGGACTGCAGATCTGCCATGACCGTGGATGAGCCAATTTTAAACAACTTTCTACTGTGAACTTTTAAGGAGACCTTTAAAAGTCACTTTACCTCAGAATCCTAAAGCTCCACCTGAAGTCTAACTAAAGGATTACGTTTTAACATGAACAGTTATGCATTTTTGCAAATTTCCTGTCACTGTACTCCTAGCAAGGGGTGACAGGTTTACTCAAGAACACTATAACTCCCCCTGGGAGCTTTTAAAAAATACTGTTGCCTGGTGCTCACGCAAAGACCATTGAAGTCCGCGATACTACCAGATGAGATCTTGGGATCCCCATAAAGCTTCCCGATGAATTTAATGAGCAGCTTCGGCATGGCTTCTTTCTGGGACCACAGCTCTTGGGCCTCCAGAAGGAGAGTTCCGAATATTTAAAAGACTTGTTTTTCCCTATGGAGTTTTGCTGTCTACCTAACAGGCTCTCTGATGGAATCGAAACCAAGCCACTCCTCTCAAAACAGAACTAAAAATGAAAGGAGGGACTGGAACACTAGCTTTAGAATATTGTCTCATACTAACCAGTACCACAAACAACCCTGATGAGGTCTAAATGGCGGAGACAGAAGATTCTTGGTGTATACAAAACGGCAAAAATCAAACCAAGTCCCCACAAGATAACCGACAAGTGAGGAATATTTCTAGAAGTGCTTGGCCCTTAGTAGACTTAGGCGCAATGTCTGTATTTTGTAAAGCCTTAGTTAATTGACCCCGAAAAAAGGTAGGATTTTATTCTTCCCTTCTTGTCCTTCATTAGTCCTCTTTGTGCTATTCTTTATCACAGTGTAGCAGTGAGAGGGAATAATCTGTAAATTAGTAAATGAAAGTGTATCAGGCTGAGAGATCAATTTATTTGTTCCCAACTGTATCCTGTTTTATCTGGGGTGAGGCTAGAGGCTGCCGGCAAGGGAGTATAGGCAGTGGTAAGGTTTTCTCTGCTTAGGAATCTGGAGGAAAAAAACAATTGAGCTATCAGACTCAGACCTCAAGTGGTGGCTGAAAAATGGAAAGTTTTAAAGTGTCACTTTTTTCCCCTCTGCTGTTGGAAAGACAGGCACCTAGTTTCTGCCAGCTGTAGTGAGTTTGAGTAGCGCATTAATTACCCTATTGTTTTCAGGACCTGGTAGGTTCTAGATCTAGAATTTTACAGTCTTTCAAAGACTTACATGCTTGCTTTTCCTTTTTATTTCTTTTCTACTTCCAATGTCCTTCCTTCCCATGGCGCACATGGATGTGACGTATATCTTTTTCCTTTATTCCTTCTTACCCTTCTTCCTTCTCTTTCTTTACTCCTTCTTCTTTCTCCTTCTCTTTCCTTTACTTTCTTAATTCTTTTTTTCCCTTCCTTTTCCCTACACAATTCTTCAACTTGCACAGGTCATCTACGACTTACTTGAACCTTCTGTAATACCCATACCTAATATTCTAAGATAAGTTTAATAAACCTCTTAGAACATAATCCTGATTAGGTTGTCAAACATTTAACCTAAGGAGTATATTATGAAATGAAGAGGGGGAAACTTATAAATGAACCAAATTTGAGTAAAGAAGAGGCATAATTAGGAGAAAAGAATCAGGAAAATCTAACATTTTCCATAAGGGTTTGCTTTCTCTTCTTGAGAGCTAAACCTAAGTAGGGAATGCACCACAAGGATGGGATGGTGATTGTTCTACAGTGTGTCTCCTGTTGTGGGGACTTCTGCTTGTGGCTGGCAGGAAACTTAGCGTTCTGTCCCAGGTTTGTCCCAGCTTATCCTCTCATAGGTGTCTTTTTTGCAGTAGGGACTTTGAAATGCCTGACCCATGCGTGTGGGGTGTGGCAATTTCTTGAAAAGGAGAGAGTAAGACCTTCACCTGACAAAAGTAACATTTCCCCTTCCTGCAAATCCTGTAAGGAGTATTTGGATGTAAAATGAAGTGCTGGAGAAAAGAGATGCTGCAAACTTACAACAGGTCAAGGACTTAAACCGACTTTTCTCCTGGCCAGGTTTGGAGGCAGAAAAGGCTAAGGAATCCAAATAGTGTGTCAAAGTGTGCTGTTTATGAGTAGAGCTTCCAAAGGTCATTACCCCTTTGATTATCCCTAACCCTCTTATGTGTCTCGGTTTCTCTCGTCGGTCTAAAACAGCCCAGGAGCTCAGAGTGCTGGGTGACCAGCCCTTATTTTGCCCATCCCCAAATAAGACAAAGTTATATTACAGTGATGGGAGTTCACTCACATAGGGACACCAGAGAACTTGGGCCAGCGGGAGGAAGTATCCCTTTAGTCTTCAGAGCCCCAGGCAGAACCCCAGCACGCATTTCAGATTTCATGGTTTCTACCTCTAAATGTAGGTCTAGCACGTTTGAATGTCCCACTTCAACAATGCAGCATCTTCTTTATCCCAAAGGTGAGAAAACCTTGCCAGTGAGACTGTACTCACTGTGTTCCAAACGGCTGGAGACGAAGGGCAAAGGGTGGGATCCAAGTCAGGGTCCTGGGTTTTGGCACCAAATCTGTTACTGGAGAACCCTGGTTCTTCTCGCCAACACAGTAAAGAATTACAGGTCAGAGATCCTATTAGTTTGTAGGCAAAGTTTATTAGGGAAAGAGCAAAAGCAAGGGTGGCTAGAGCAAAGGTGGCCAAAGGCCCGGTGACCAGCACCGAGGTAGCCAGAGGCTAGGTGGCCAAAAAGGGGTGGCCAGAGGCACCCTGGCCAAAGGCCAAGTGGCCAGGACCCCCACACCCTCATCCCTCTGTGTGGCAAGAGAGCCATGAGCCAAGAGAAGAGGCCAAGAGCGTAAGTCCTTTGTTCTTAGGACTTATAAAGTTGGTGAGGTGGGGGTGAAGAAGTTACATGGTGATTGGCAGATAAAGGTGGTGCCAGCTTTCTGGGGGAGATGTGAATACCTAAACATAGGTCTGGGTAGGGGTCTGTTAGCCCGAATCCCTATCTTGCTTTAGACTCTATTTGTTCGTTTTGTACATGATGGGTGGCAGGCAGTTAACCAAAGTTGTTGATGGGCTTTTTCTTTTGGGCACGGTAGTTCCTCTCTACCTTCCACCCACCACCCCTGCCTCCTGCCTTCCAGGCCTTGGGATGAATACACAGTCTCAATGTTTTCCTTTTTCCAGCTAGTGGAGATGATATGCACAAACTTTCAAGGGCTTCCCCCGGCACTATCCCAGTTTACTTGTGTTGTTCGGGAAGCCTGGCAGCCTTATTGGACCAGGCTCAGGGCTACTGGGTCATGGGTGACGCATGCTTGCTTTAGTTTTCAGCTTCCTACATAAAGTTCTTTGTTAGATTGCAATGGTGAGGGCCCTGAGTTTATTTCCCTTTTGGCCACCCATTCCTAGCTGCTACCTAAGTGTTAAATGGCGTTGCCTGGCAACCAGAAAGCTAGTCCCCTGGACAGCGACAGTAGTGCAGTCTGAGGATTCTTCCTGTGCTCTCTCCTGCATTGAATTGTTGGCTTCTATCAGGAATGAAAGCTCAGTGTCAAATATGCAATTTTTGGAATGTGTTCTTGTGAAGTAGAGCTACATGGCTTATTGAGCAGATAAGGGTAGTTATATTTCAGGGGCTGTAGGGTGATGGAGTTTATTTTGGGACCCATGTTGCCCATTGGAGCCGTGGAGATTCAGTTCTGCTCCAGACTAATTAATGTCTCCACAGGAACCACATTAAAATTCACAAATGGTAGGTACAGATGGTTGCCAGCTTTTCCCCTAAAATTTTTTCAGGGAAAGGGTATCTCTTAAGAGCTGTAAGTACAGAAGTTTAGGGCTTTGCTGTATTTGTTAGGGCCTTGGGGATAGATCCAAAGCTGCTTTTTTGAGGAAAAAATCTTATTTACCTATAGGTGTTCTTATCCCACTTAGTTAAGGCTTTCCTACTGGGCAAGAGCATAAATCAGACCTTCTAGTTTCTTCACTGTTTACCTGTCTGGAGTCCAAGTATGAGAATCTCCTTTCAATCGGCTGCAGAAAATAGGAATGAAAATAGTGAACTCATTAGTAAAAACAATGCAAATTTTTTATCTTCACCCAAAGACATTTTTTTTTCATTGCTTTTAGAGACAGAAGAAAAGGGTAGGGAGAGAGAGAGAGGGAGAGAGAGGAGAGAAAGAGACAGAGAGAGAGAAAGAAGAGAAACATCAATTGGTTGCCTCCAATATGTACCCTGACTAGGGATCAAACCCACAACCTAGGTATGTGCCCTAACCAAGGATCAAACCAGCAACCATTCAGTTTACAGGACATTCCATCCAAACGAGGCACACCAGCCAGGGCTGGTAAAACCAATTTTGAATTGTCAGCTATAGAAACCTTGTGAAAGTCCCAAAGAGAAAAATGGTATGTGAATAGTACAGTCAAATAGAGATACTAAGTATTCATTCCTTTAGTTTCTCTTAGTAATTTTCTGGTATTGAGTCGCAGTGCCTGAAACTTCATTCTGCAGTATATTATTCTTGCTTCACACAGAAAAATCTGTGCCTACTCTAAGACCTAACAATATTCCTTCAACTTTTATTGAAGTGCTCTATAAGAAATAGCACATATGTAACATTTTGGATTCCTTTTTTTTTTCCCCTCTTTGGATAAAACTGCAATAAACACTGTGCTGTTACTATGCATATGAAGAAATACATAGTAAATTATTTCCCCAGCCAGGAAAAAAATATTTTCCTAAAGTAGTTAGTTTTTCTTGCTTCCTTTAAAAAAAACCCCAACAAAAATCAAGCAATATAGCTTTGTGAATTTCTTTGCTTCTGCCTTGGTTGTCAGGAAGATCAGCTTTAAACTCAATCATTCTTTTTACTCTGATATTTTTTATACCAATATTTGTTGATTTTGTTTTCTGTTTGGATATTCTATTTTTAACTTTATTTTTATTGTTGACACTGTTACAGACATCCCCATTTCCCCACCCGCCCCAGTCCTCACCACCCCTTTCCTTGTGTATTCTTAAAAAAAAATTTTTTTTTATTGTTCAAATATATTTGTCTCCATTTTCCTGCCACAACTTTCCCCTGTCCCACCCACCCTTGTGTATTCTTCAGTGCAGTATAAAAAAATCAGCCATTTAAACTGCACAATTCAATGATTTTTAGTAAATTTACAGAATTGTGAAAATATCACAACCTAAGTTTAGGATATTATTATTATCCCCAAAAGATCCCTTTCCCAGTCCCAGGTAAGCACTAATCTGCTTTTTGCCCCTATAGATCTATGATGGACATTTCATATAAACAGAATCATACAATATATGGCTTTTCGTCACTGGCTTCTTTTATTGAGCACTATGTTTTCAAGATCCATGCTGTAGAATATATTAGTACTTTATCCTTTTGTACTGCCAAACAATATTCCATTGTATAGAAATACCACATTTTGTTCATTCATTCATCAGTTGATGGGCGTTAGATTTGCCTTCAGGTTTTGGCTGTTATGAATAATGTTGCTATGAACATTCATGTTCATGGGTGATGTATGTTTTTATTTCTTTTGAGTAGACTTGCTGGATGTTATGGTAAATTTATATTTAGGTTTTTAAGAAACTGGCCAACGATTTTCCAGATTTGTTGTTATTTTAATGTAGGAGGGTACTAGTTTCTCCATGTCCTCATCAGCATGTGCTATTGTCTGCTTTTTGGGTTTTAGTCATTGTAGTGGATGTGAAATGATGTTTCACTGCAACTTTAGTTTGGATTTCTTTAGTAACAAATGGTGTTAAGTATCTTTTATTTACCCTTTCGCATTGTCGTATCTTCTTTAGTAAAATGTTTATTTAAAACTTTGTCTATTTTTAATATTTTTTAATCATTGAATTGTTGAGATCTTTATATATCCTGGATATAAGTCCTTTATCAGAAACGTGATTTTCAAGTATTTTCTGTTTGTGGCTTGTCTTTTATTTCTTTAATGGTGTCTTTTGAGGTACAAAACTTTTGGATTTTGATAAAGTCCAATTTATCAATTTTTCTTTTATGGATTGTGCTTTTGACATCATTTAAGAAATCTTTGTCTAATCTGAGGTCACAGAGATTTTCTCCTTTGCTTTCTTCTAACTGTTGTATAGATTTATTCTTATATCTTATAAGAAATGTCAAGTCTATGATTCATTTTGAGTTAATTTTTGTGTTTATTATGATGGGTTTAAATTTATTTTTTCCTTATGGATATCTAATTGTCCCAGCACCATTTGTTAAAAAGATGGCTTGTGTAATTGTTGACTCTGCTTTTATTACATTTGTCCCTTTAAAGAAAGGTGAAATATGTAGAACATAAAGAGTTAATGTATGAATGAAGATGAAAGTTTAAACATTTACATGAGAATGAGCATCTGGCTGATGTTTTAAAGAACAACTTGAATCACAGTTTTGTTTGTTTCCTTCATCTCCCCCTTTCCCTCCCCAACCCTGCACTGAACATCTGCTTCTTTCCTGCAAGAGGAAGTGAAAGATTTAGGTCATGCATAAACACAAACTGTGTTCCCTTTTAAGAAAAAAAAAATCAACAAAACACCCTGATGGGTTAGTTTAGCATTGAATTACCCTATATCAACAGTTCTATTGCTTTTTTTGGAAGTTGGCTTTCCCCAGGAAGCAGAACTGCTTTTGCTGGTTCTTGTTGTTATGTAATAAACCTAGCTGGTTACTTTCAAGGATGCTGACAGGAGTCAAGAGAGATCATCCTTCAAATATCACAGAACTGTTCTTTATATCTGCTTTACTGATGAATTGCTCCTGAGAAGAATTGGGCTGGCCAAAAGTCTATGTGGTTTTTTTCTGTAAAATAAAGGACACATTTTTCCTTTTCACCAATAACTATTGATTTGGACATTTGGAGTATGTCGGCTATCTCCTGCATGGCAGAATGTTGATTGCTCTCAGTTAATGTCTCTATTTGATCACTCTCAACTTTTACTGGCTTACTGAACTGTGAGCATCGTCCAATGAGAAATCTCCAGCACAAAACTTCCCAAACCACTTTCAACACGTTCGATTAGTCACAACACCTTCTCCATATACTGCACAAATCTTTTTATGCATTTCAATGACAATTTTATCTTTCTTGAAATAATAAAGCATAATATGCAAAAAAAGTTCTGATTTCTTTTATTTTCAATATTAAAATGGCTACACAAAAATTCACCAATTTTGATAATTTTTTAAAAAATGCATGCTGATATGACAGCTGTCACAATACAATCTAACAAAATGGTTTCAAATGAAGTTAAAGATGGCTAAACGCTACTAGAGCCATCTTCTGTAATAACAAAACAGACTTTTTAGCCAAATCAGTATCTTAGGAGATATAACATCAATGCTGGGAATGCTCCACATCCAGATCTTGCATGTATTTGTGGTGCTGGGGAAAGGTAATCCCAAGTAAGGATAGGTTCAGTTACCTTCTGGCATTGACTGATAAAAGATAGTAAGACCAGCATCCTTGGGGAAGTCTGTCCTTAGAAAAATACCACTCATTCTCCTATCTTATATCTTTATAAAGAAGAGGATGATTACATGTTCCTTTTTGGGAATTTACTAAGTTTCTCTGTTTTACGGTACTGGCTCAGCAGCTATAACTGAGGCACTTTTCTACTTTGCCTTTGCCAAATATGGCTCACAGTCAGGGCTCTGGTGCTATCATCGTCACCATTACCATTACCATCACCATTACGATGATGTAATAGCTACCATGTATGTAGCACTTATTACGCGTACTGCTCTTTCCCTGCTTTGTATATATTAACTCTTTTTACCATGCTCTGGGGACATACGATAAAACTGACATTTTGAAGGGAGTAGATATAGAAGCAACTGAGGTGGCATTTGGAATATGATAAACTCCTCTCATAACATGGCTTTGAGGCCAGAAGAAAAGTCTTGAGTTGATGCTTGAGGGATAGAATTGAACAGCAGGGCCCTTTTGGGGGTTCCCTATTTTTTCAGCTCTAGAGCTCATCTGAAGGAAAGTAAGAGGGGGAAATATTGGTCTTCATCATCCCACTTTGGTTAAACATATTCGTTTGTTATCTTTCTTCAAGCACCTCAAGGATGTCCATCCTCCCCAACCTCCAGCTTTCCTGGGCCTGGCGCCAGGCCATTGCAGGGCTATTGAGGGCCGGTCCTTGTCGGGCTGGGTTCCTGTTGGTGCTTTCCTGCCTTGTGTTTCAGTGTGGCAGCCATTTGGTACAGGTGGGCCCTTTCAGCCTCAAGGAAAAGGTCTGTTAAGATTCCAACCTATTGCTGGTCAGAACCACTTAGTTTAAAATTTAGTTAGTATACATACATCCTGGCTTCCTCTAAACTGTTAGCCAGTTTTTTATATTTTAGTGTCAGATTCAGGAGCTAGCTTTTTGGGAGGAAAGAAAGGGAGAGGGGAGAGTCTGGGGGCACAGGGTGTCTGAAACATTAAGAGGGGCTAGGGAAGGGAGAAAAAAAACATCGATTACTTCAACATTTTGCTGAGGACCTTGCCCTGACAGCAAGGCTAATAGAGATGCAGGTCATTCCTTGCTGTCCCCCAAGTCACACCAGCATGGTAAGAGTGGTCTTCTACAAACTGCACCCGTCTTTGTCTGACATGGGGGAACGACTCCACTGGTAGGAAAGGAGACAGGTTATTACAGATGGCAATGGGGAGCTAGTTTTAAACAGGTGGTACCTGGTAGCACCAGGGAAAATATGCTATAGGTGGCTTTCTCTTTCACTGATGCATTAAGACTGATTATGCTAAACTAGAAATACATCCCAAATGACCTTCATGTGCCCTACAGCTTGACTAAACTTTAGACAGTTGTCTTCCTGATTACAGGTCACTGACTCCCACCACCCCTCACCCCACTCTTTTTTTAGAGCATTTACTTTAGAAAACTTGCAATTGCGAATTCTTTCTTTGCCCCTTTGGGATGTAAATATTTCCCTAGTCTCTTGCCTGTTTTGTAATCCAGGACCATCTTTTTCAGGGACCTGGGAGCCATCCTTTGAAATGTAATCATCAAGAATGATAGCACCTACCACAGGGAAGTAAAAAGCACAGCAAGGGGGAAGGAATAGAGTCAATAATATTGTAATAACTAGGTACTCGAAGTATGGGGGGGCACTTTTTAAAGTATATGATTGATTGCCCAACCACTGTGCTGTGCACCTGACACTAGTACAAAATAATATTAAATTTAAACTGTAATTTTAAAAATTCAAAGAAGAAAAAGAAAACACCCAGATATCCCAGTCTCTGTGGGAAAGTAGAAGAACCTGATAAGCCGATATGTCAACTAGCAAACACAGAAGGCCTAATCACATTAAACACCTCCCCACAAAATCCTCTAGTACTTTTCCACTAGCTCACCCCAGCATTGAAAAACTCTACTACTTTTCATTTTTAAGGAAGTTGAGATCCATCTCTTTCTTCGGTTGCAAAAGACTCAACCCCTTTTGCAATAGACTTGAATAAAGTCATCTTCCTTGCCCGTTAACTCTATTCTGTGAAATTTTTCTCTGACATATAGAAACCTGCATGGTATTTTATGTAAACTGACCCTTAGTGAATCTGGAAAGCCATTAACCAAGAAGACAGGACAGCTCATCACACTACACTGTTATTTCGACTCATTTTGGGAGGCCTGACACATAAAACATTTCACATTTTCTTAATGACCTTCATTAAATCCAAAACCCATACCAGAATTCTTCTCATCTTTCTTTGCCATGGGATATAGAAGGAATAAATAAAGTATCCTAAAGCTACACACACACACACACACACACACACACACTCTCTCTCTCTCTCTCTCTTATTTGTATGCATACACACAATTTTATACACACAGACACACACATAATTAGTAATAGCCATCATTTTTTGTAGGCCTGTTGTGTGCCAGGCACTGTATAATTTACATACATAGCACTTTATGAATGTTACCTCATTTAACCATTCTAGCATTTCTATGAGCTCAATACCATTATTTATTTCACAGATGAGGAAGCCAATTAATCAGTCTACAAATCATGACAGGCTTTTAATGGTTGTCCTTCAAGGATTCACTGAGCTACCTCATTAGGGGTCTGGCCCAGAGGAAAACCCATATTTACAGAAGGAATTAGGAAAGACCTACTGTAAAATTGTACCTCCTTCCCACCTCCCAGAGGTGTTTTGAAGATTTTATTATTCCTTAGAGAAGTTCATCTCAAGGTCTCCCTCAGCCCCTCCTCCCTCCCATTTCCCTTGTATCCGTCACTTGGAATTTCTGCTTTGCGGCCTGGCCCAGTCTCTTGGAGCAGCCATTCTGATCTTCATTTCAGAGCTGTGCTGACAAGGACAGCTGGAGATCTCCCTGGGTGCTAGTAGCAATTTCCTCTCTGACTCATGCATAGGAGAGATTCCAATAGTATCTCCGTCATTCCCTCAACCATATGTCTTCTCAGCAGCACTTGGGTAATGAATACAACTCAAACAATGCACTGTGATGTCACCAGCTCACAAGGGATGACACCAGAAGTAGCAACAATAATGAGAGCATCAGGAAGCAGACAGCAATGGTTTCTATTGATTTCAAAATATTAGCAATGCCAGAGAAATAAATTCTTGTTTTAAAAAAAGAAACCTTAAGTCTTTTTAGTATTTAAGTTTTTTTTTTCTTCCCCTGAGATGGAAGAACAAAAACCTTTCCAGAACTAATAACTCCAGTACCTTTTATATCAGAGTCTGTGTTTAAAAGCACCACAGACAAAATCTCGGAAGAATCACACCACCTAGAAAAATTATCAGTGGGACTATCAGTGGCTCCGTGCACTGAGGTAAATGATAATCATGTTTTCACTGCAGCACTCATCCCCCTCATGTAAAACACAGTGGGTTCTTTTTAAACAAATTTATGTTCAATTACAGTTGACATTTAATATTACTTAATATTAATTTCAGAGATACAGCACAGTGGTAGACAATCACATGCATTACAAAGTGCCCCCCCCCAATATCCCCAGTACGCCCGGACACCATACATAGTTATCACAATATTATTGACTATAATCCATATACTCTACTTTACACAGTTAGGTTTTATTCTGTGAACCTAAGACAGCACTCTGCAGGTTTATACACCTGGGCCACTTGGATTCAGGGGAGCAACGGTGAGGTCACTGAAGTGTTTTGCCTCCAACTTTTCTCCTTTCTCCCTGTTGGAGTAGCTCGTCTCTCACTAGGCCTCTAACACATACAACTCTTGCCTTGGGTTTAATGTAAGAATTTTATTTATTACTGCTGTCACTTCTAGATATGTTTTCAGTGTTGACGTTTTATAGACATTAACATAGGCTATCCAAGACAGGGAAAGTTAACATGATTTAAAATAATAATTTTCCCTAATTATAAGCACTTTGGAAAATTTGTGAAGTACAGAAAGGATAAGTATTATAAGCCCATTAACCCAGAAGTAATAATTGCTAACAGTTTTCTTTTTCCTTCAGTGTTTTATTCTGAAGCTCTGTTGTTTTCAAGTGAAAAGACATGGTCTCTGTTGAAGCTCATTGATTTCTACTGAGTGTCTGTTTCTGAGACACATCATGCCTGGAATCAGTTACTTCCTGCCCTGTCTGCCATGTCTGCCATGTACTGCGTATTTGTAGTTAAGTTACTTCACCTCTCTAATATTGTATCCTTATTATAAGATAGGGAAAATAGGTTGTTGTGACTATTAAATAATCCATCTAATATGTTTGATACAGTCCCTAGTGTATAATAAGTACTCAAGAAACATTAAGCATCATTAGAAGTAGTTTAAGGCAGTGACTGAGAGAAGAAGCTCTAGTTGGACTGCTTGCCATGGGCTTTCTTCTACTTGCTTGCAGGACCAAATCATCAACAATAATCTCTATTTAACTTTTTTTTTTTTTTTGGTCTCAAGAATTTGAAAATGAACCAGCTTTTGTCTTTGAATTGCTTTGAGGTAATCATGAATTTATCAGAGGCATTTATGAAATGCTTCTGGGAAGTCCAGAGTTTTCTAATGAAGACTTTTTCATTATAAAAGGCTCTTACAGAGTAGCAGTTATTTACTATTAATGAAGTCACATATATATATTGACCATTAAAGTGGCAGAGCCAAAAAAACAATTCCTGACCTTAGAAAATGTAATGTTGGATATTTGGAGTCCATTGCAACTTGACCTTTTGTAGCCCTCAGAGTTCTACTTATGGTGGGAGAAGGAGAGAAGAAGAGGTACAGAGAATCTGAATATGTGTTACATTCTCTGATAGTTATAGAAAATTAGGAATTTTATACCCAGTATTCAGAGTGTTTAGAGTGAAATTAGGATAATTAGTAAAAATATACATTAAAAAAACTAGTATTTATTGTTTTTATATTGTAAAATTAAATAATAATTTAGAAAATTTAGAATGGGACAAGAAAAAAGAAGAAAACACAAATCTTAACATTTTAGTATATTTCTAGTTTTTACATAAATGGTTACATTTAAGTATTAAAACTACATTTATAATTTTAATATGGATCTTTTAATTTCTAAATTCCTAAAGAATCAGTAAATCAATTTACTTTGGTTTGCTGGGCATTGTTTTTTCCACAAGATAACATATTGTGTATGTTGGAGGAGACTTGTTCAAAATCACTGTTTGTTTGTTTGCTTTGTTTTGTTTTTTCCTTTTTGAGCTCCTGTAGGATAGGATGTTGTTACTAGTGTCGTCCAGGAAGCAGTGGGATCAGCATCATCTGGGAATATGCTAGATATGAAGAATTTTCAGCCCAACACAGACCTAGTGTATCTCAACTGCATTTTAATATGATTTCTGAGTGATTTGCATGCACATTAAATTTTGAGTAACACTACTATAGGAACAACTTGACAAAGTGTTTTTTGTCATAAGAGGGCAGTTGTTGAAGACCTGTTTAGACTCTGTTCTCAGAACAACATCCTCTCCTGCCAGCAGTCAGCAGCTTCCTGGGCCCTCATTTCCACAAAGCACTACTGGAACAAGTCTGAATAAAGACCCACCAAAGAGCCAGGAGATGAAAGACACAAAATGAATCTGGGACATGCCAATTAAACTCCGTAAATCTAAAGTCCATGTTGTTCAGCATTTTATTACATTATCAAAGCACTCTTCCTGGGCTTGCTGTTGAATGTCCAGGAAATGGTGTTGAAACAATCGAAAAGCCCAGCAATAAAATTCAACAACATCATTTTCATCAGTGGGGCTTTTGATGCAAGGGTTTATTGACTTAGAGAATTGAGGCTGACTTAAAGAACAAATGGAAAGAAAACATTCCAAAACAACATATCCTGGAGATAGAGCAGCTTTTAAGACAGGCATAAACATGTACTTTCTTAGGCTCACATCTTTTATTTGCTGAAATAGGAATGTATCTACAAAGCAGGGTTGTGGCAATTTCCTGATGAGCATGACTAATAATAATAATACCCAACACTTGACAACATTTTATGACTCACAAAGTACTATAACAGTGCTTCTCAAACTTTAATATGCATATAAATTACCTGGAGGTCATGTTAAAATGAGGATACTGATTTAGTAGGCCTAGGGTGGGGCTAGAATGTGCTGTTTTAACAAATCCACAGGTGGTGCTAATATTGCTGACCCACAAACCCTATTTTGAGTAGCAGGTTCTTACCATGTTCTCTCTCAAGATTCACTGAAATTGTGTGAGGTATGTACAGTAGACATTTTTTTCTCTCTTCCACGTTAGAGTAGTGGCTCTATGAGGGTAAGGATTTGGGTGTTTTGCTCATTGCTATGTCTCAAGTGCCTATAATAGTTTAACAGTAGAGTGAACAGCCAGACGGGGGAAAAAAACTCAGGAAGGAGGAGGGATACTTGACCCACCCACTGACTCAGCAGTCCTTGAAATTCTATGTATATTTTCCATGATCTGGGAAAGAAAGCCTTTGAAACTGTGCTTTCATCCCATGGCCTGGAAGGCTGAAAAGGGCCCACAGTGACTAAAGGAAGAAGCCCATTAACACCTTTGGGTATGCACCACCCCACCCAAAGCTGGTACCATCTTTTCCTGTCAATCAATATATAACACCCTCACCCCTTGTCCACTAACTATATTAAGTCTTCAGGACAAAGGACTCGGGGTTTGGCACTCTTGGCTCTCTGGCTGCGCAACCAGGCTGCCAGCCTCTGGCCATGCGCGCTTGCCACCTTAGCCTTTGATTGCCCTTACCTTCGCTGCCCTTAACCTGCTTCACCCTGAACCTAAGCCTTTCAGACTCCCACCCCGACCTTAACTAGGCCCTTTCCCGTCCATGAGAACACATCACGAATACACCTGGCTTTCAAGTGAATAGACTGGATGATCTTTAATTCTTTACTGCATTGATTAGAAGAACTGAGTTCCTGAGTTTCTCCTGTAACAATAGTAGGCACTGAATATATTTTTGTTGGATGAATGAATGAATATCTTAATTTTATAGAGGAATTTAAATAATGCTTTAACTAAAGTCACATTCTAATAAGTGGCAAAGCTGGCATTTGACCTAAGAAACTACTTAAATCAGAAAGTTTGGTACCAAATGAATCTACTTTAGTGGTTCTTTCCTCCTTCCCTCCATCCCTTCCCTCCTTCTATTTTGATTTGTAATGGTAAATACTTTTTGAAGGAACCTTTTAAATTAAAGCATATCAGAAAAATGGCCAAGTCATAAGTGTACAATTGATTAAATTTTATTGCAGAAACATGCAGAACCACCTTTCAGATGAAGAAATTATTAGCTCCCTGTTAACCTCCATCATACCTTCTCCCAGTCATTATTTTCTCCTTCAGGGATAGAAGCTATTGTGACTTCTATTACCATAGAAGAGTTTTGAACTTGATAGAAGTAGAATTTTATAATAAATATGAGAGGTCTGTCTGGAAAAAGTCCAGCCATTATTAATACAACAAGAATGGTTTGTCCAGCATTGATGTAACCTGGCAACCAAGGAGAGTGGACTGGAATGTGTGAACAATGACAACTTCGCTGTACTAGTCAATGGGGGTGGTAGATACCTTTGAGTGAGCATGTGTACAGTGTGGCTGTCACATTCAAAATGACTGAGTGAGTAGAGCTATGAATCTGCATCAAATTTTGTGTTAAGCTTAAACACTCCTCTGCAGAAACTATTTGGGTGACTCAGAAGGCTGCAACTATGGGCACCTGGTGATTGGTAGTTTCACCATGACAATACACCTGTTCATACATTACACCTTGTGCAGTTTTTTGACAAAACATCAAATCACCCAGGTGACTCAGCCCTACTACAGCCCAGATTTGGCACTCCATGACTTCTGTCTTTTCCCAAAGCTAAAATCACCTTCGAAAGGGAAGAGATTCCAGGCTGTCAATGAGATTTAGGAAAATACAATGGGGCAGCTGGTGACTACTGGGAGAACTGTGTGAGGCCAACGTGCCTACTTTGAAGGGAACTGAAGCATCATTGTCCTAAGTACAATGTTCCTTGTATCTTGCATCTTCTTCAATAAATGCCTCTATTTTTCATATTACATGGCTGAATACCTTCTGTACAGACCTTGTTCTCTTTAGTTTATGCCTTCTTTCACTCAATATTATAATTGTGCTCTTGAATAAAGCAGTAATTTTCTCATTTTTATTTAATAGTGTTCCATTGTATGTATTGTGCATATTCTGTGAATACGAGTATATCACAATTTATCTACATTTTACTTATGATGGACATTAGGATTAATTCTAGATTTTGGCTAATCTGAATAGAGCTGCTATGGGCATTTGTGTACATGGCTTTGGTAAACATATATACATCTTTCTACTGGGTATGTACTAGAAGTAAAATGTTTCAGATTTTGGGTATATTCAGTTATTGTAGATATTGCCAGCCAAATAGTTTTTCAAGTGGTTGTATTAATTAATTCCTTTGTCTTTTCCTTGATTTTGTATAATCAAATATTATTCTGATTCTACCACTGATGGCTTTTTAACATTCTTAAGTTTATTTTATTCATATATAAAAATGAGCATTTTAATTCATAGTTAAAATACATATTATTTGGCCAGTTATTTTGGTCTCTATTCCCAGTGAATCATTTGCAGTTATCCTGATGAACTGAGGAACTTACTTAAAAGTGACCTGTTGTTTTTCCTGTGGATGCACGTGATCTGGGAAACAGTGAAGAGGACAAAAGAAGTGGGGCAGGAAGGAGGAGGACTTTTGGGTATACTTACAAATGAATGATTAGTCTATGAATTAAGGAGAGTCCTTGTCCCTGGATCATTCAGAATGAAGGTGTTTTCCCTTCACTCAGAGCTAGAGCACTAAGTTTCCTCTGGATGAACAGTGAGAAGAAATCTTGTATTATAATTAAAGAACCATTGCCCTATAATTGACACAGATGTTCAGGTGTGAGTCATTGATTGAAAAATGATCATCATTCTTACTGTGAAATGAGATTGGCCCAGGTGAGACTGGTCCCTCAAAGATGGAAAACCCAGCATGTTGCAATATATGCTACAGGTAAGACACTGGGTGTAGTTTTGGACACCATGTATTCTTTGGCTCAAATTGTCTTGTGCTTAAGTCCCACCTCTTGCTTGTAAGTCATCTATTACTTGTGGCTATTACTAGAACAGGGCTTCCAAAACTTGAGCCTCCAAATCACCTGGAGAGCTTGTTAAAACTGAGATTTCTGAATCCTACCTGCAGAGATTTCCAATTCAGTAGGTTAGCATAGAGCCCAGATTTTTATATTTAGCCAGTTACCATGTGATACTGCTACTGCTTAGTGTGTGGGTCACACTTCATGTAGCTGCTTGCACAGATTTTTGAGAGGTTCTGAGGAACAGCAGATGAGTTTAATGGGAGAGAGAGAGTATGTCAGGTGCTCCTAGGGATTAATATTAATTATTATTATTGTTATTTTAATGAAATATAGCCTGTATAAAGAAGAGTATACAAAATGCATTTGAACAAATATATATTTGTTCAATTTAAAGGATAATGCTTTAAAAAACTCAATGTATTCACCAGCCAGGTCATGAAATAGAACATTTCAGGACATTAAAATATCTCCAGGGTAACTGAGCTAGCTCATATTTTGTTTGTTATTTTACATATAAGTTCATGATTGAGACTGGCCTGCAACTTTTCTTCTTTATATTACTTTGGTCAGTTTTTGGAATCAGGGTTATGTAAAGAGTTGAGGATTAGTTTTTTCTCTTTCCTATAGTCTGTAATAGTTTGTGTTAGATGGGATTAAATTATATTTAAAAATTAATTTATATGTATTCAATAGCCAAATATTCTTGCAGCATATGAAGAAAAATATCTCACAGAAGCCAACACAAGTGACTAAATGGTTGACCTCAGTATCTTTAATGGTTACAAAACTATTTTTTAAATTAATTAAAACATTTTCAATTAGAGTTAACATACCTTGTTATATTAGTTTCCGGTATATGCCCCAATGATTAGATATTACTTAACTTACTAAGTGATCATCTGAATAAATTTCACATCCATCTGACACTACACCAAGTTATTAGAATATTATTGACTATATTCCATATGCTGTACTTTATAGCCTCATGACTATTCTGTAACAACCGATTTGTGCTTAATCCCTTCATTTTTTTCACTCATCAGCTCAACTCCCTTCCCATTTGGCAAACCATCAAAATATTCTATCTATAAGCCTGTTTCATTTCTGTTTTTTCATTTATTTTATTTTTTGATTTAATTGATAATATTTATGTATTTATTGGCATTTAACTTTTTCTTCTTTGGGAAGTTCTTTATCTGACCTTCAATTCTAAATGATAGTTTTGTTGGGTAGAGTAATCTTGATTGTAGGTCCTTGCTTCTCATCACTTTAAATATTTTTTGCCAGTCCCTTCTGGCTTGCAAAGTTTCTGTTGAGAAATCAGCTGAAAGTTTTATGGGAGCTCCCTTGTAGGTAACTAACTGCTTTTCTCTCACTGCTTTTAAGATTTTCTTTTTGTCTTTAACCTTTTGTATTTTAATTATGATATGTCTTGGTGTGGGCCTCTTTGATTTCATCTTGTTTGGGCTCTCTCTGCTCCCTGGATTTGTATGTCTATTACCTTTACCAGGTTAGGGAAGTTTTCTGTCATTTTTTCAAATAGGCTTTCAATTACTTGCCCTCTCTCTTCTCCTTCCAGTACCCTCATGACACAAATGTTGGTATGCTTGAAGTTGTCCCAGAGGCTCCTTACACAATCCTTACTTTTTGGGATTCTATTTTCTTTTTGCTGTTCTGATTGGATGTTTTCTGCTTCCTTATCTCCCAAATCTCTTATTTAGATCCTCTGCTTCATCTACTCCACTGTTAATTCCCTGAAATGCATTCATATTATTCTTGTTTGAGGGATTTAGGAAAATCTAAAGCATGAGCCAAGATGGGCCATTTTTATGGAAAAGCCACTGGAAACATCTTGGGTGGGCCTGAAAGTTGAATGGGGTAGAGCCTCAGGAAATCACCAGGGCCAGGCTCACAGTGTGAGCCAGGTTGATGGAGTCTCATATATGATGTTCACCTGATGGTTCTGAGGAGGGTGGGCTCTTCAAAGGAACAGTAGCCTCTGCCAATACTTCTTTCTGAAAGCTGCCCCTCCCCCCCAGCTCTTGCCCTGTTTCAGCACAATTCAGTTCCTTCCTGGATGCTCTTGTACCTCTCAGATGTTGTTGCAGTGCTGGAGCTCAGAAGGAGTGAGTAAAAGTAAGTCCTTGTATGAGTCCTTTAAAAGAATCTGCCTGGGACTCCAGAAGCCCTTGGTCTTTTTCAGCCTCAGTTCCTACTGGTTTTTACAACCAAAAATTATGGAGACTTCTCTTCTTGGCGCTTGAATCCCAGGCCAAGGAGGGGACCTTATGTGAAGCTGGGACTCTTGGCTGTTCACAGGGTACCTCTGCAGCCAAGATATCCATCCTTGTTTTTATCCACCACGTGTGGATATGGGACCAGCTGGTTCCACATCTCCGCCCATCCTACCAGTCTTGATATGGATGCTTCTTTAATTCTCTTGTTGTAGGACTTCCATTAAGCCAGTTTTTAGGTGGCCTAATGATGGTTGTTCTGTAGTTTGTTATTTTGATGTGGCTGTGAGAGGAGGTGAGTACTTACAAACTTAAAGTTTCCTACTTCTTGAATCAGTTTTTATCAGCATTATATTTCTAAGTTTTTTTTTATTTCACCAAAGTTTTCTAATTTATTTTTTCTTCATATCTGAGAATTCAGCCAGTATATCAAGAATACTGTTTTAATCTGTGGTTGGGAATTCACGGTTGAGAGTCCGCAGTTGGGAATGCCAAAATACTGTTTTCAGTCAGAAGTTGGTTGACTTGGAGAATGGAAAGCTTGGAGTATGTCCAGCTATACTGCACAGTCCAAGTCTGTGTCATTCAAGAGTCAGCTGTACTTATCATGCAGCTATGGAAGACAAGCCTTGCATCTAAGTTCCCTTGCTTATGAAACCTTCTACCCACCAATCGGAAGTGTCCAGCTTCTTTCTGTGGTCTCTCCTTGACCTCTATGTACAGGGGCCAGTTTGCAGCTAGACTCAGGTATGTGATGATAGTTCACTGTGGTTTTGACTTGCACTTTCCTGATGGTTAGTCCCAATGAACACTTTTTCTGTGTACCTGTCGGCCATTTGGATGTATTTGGAAAAATGTTGATTCATTTCCTCTGCCAATTTCCTTTTAAAATTTCTGACATTGCCCTGGTCAGTTAGCTCAGGTGGTTAGGGCTTGTCCTGATACACCAGGGTTGCCGGTTTGATCCCTGGTTAGGGCAAATATAAAAATCAACCAATAAATGCATAAATGAGTGGAACAATGGATTGGTTTCTCTCTCTCTCGCTCTTAAAAAATTAATAAATAAAAAATTTAAAAAATATCTGATGTTATTTGTGCTTTTATTTTTAAATCTATATTACCAGAGATTGGTATATGGTTAGTTTTTTAATTGACAATTTTTGACTTTGTGAATTATCTCTATTATATATTGATTAACTTACCCACTTACTTTTACTATTTCCTTTCTTTATCTTTTTTGCTTAATTAAGCTGTTCCTTTTTTCCCCTTTTAAAAATCTTTTTACTTAAAAAAAAAAATCTTCTTAAGATTCATGCTTAGCCCTTTAATTTCCAGGCTTTCTTTTTTTTTCCTCTGAAAAATAAATAGTCTCTTAAGACAATTAATTTCCCTCTAATTTCTGCTTTAGCTGTATTTCCTCAGCTAAATATTTGTTTGTGGTAATTTTGTTATTATTTGGTTCTAATTTTTCTATTTTCCATTTTAACTTTTTTCTCTGACCACTGAGGTATTTAGAAGTTTCTTGATTTTTCAGACATATAGGATTTTTTAAGTTATCTTTCTATTGTTGTTAGGTTTAAAAACATTGTGGTATGGTCAAAGGCTATGTTTGAATGAAACCAATAAGTTTGTATTTTTTGAAACTTGCTTTAAGGACCAATTTGGGTCAATCTTTGTGTTTCAAGTGTGCTTGAAAAGACATTGTATTGTTATCTCTATATTTCAAATCTTAACTTTGCCTGTTAATTATATAATTATGTAATTAAATTTTTCTTAATTCTTATTCATTTTTTGTATCTTCATCTATCAAATATAGAGATTTGTTAAACTATCCCTTCATGATGTTGCATTTCTCTATTTTTTTCTGCTAATTTTGCTTAAATATTTTGAGGCTATATCAAAAGTTGCATAAAAATTTAAAATTCTTTCATATACAATATACTTTTTGTCATTATTAAGTGACACTCTATCTCTAGCTAAGCTGTATGCTTTAGAGTTTATTTCATCTGATATTAATATAGTTGCATAATTATGTAATTAATGGCATTGCCTAGGTCCTTATACACCTCGCTTCCTTCTCTCTTTCCTGCTGCTCCGTGATCCCATTGGGAGTGACATTAAGCAGCTTGAAGATGCCTTGGGGCAGGGATGCTAATGGCTACAGGAATCCCTGATTTCTCCTCTCCTCCACATACCCAGAAGATCAGTGTAGATATTCATGGCAAGGTTAAAATTGCCTCCATACATTCGTAAGGTGATGATTCTTCAGCTGCGGTAATGTACTTATTCTTCATTTCTGAACTAATGTGTAAGGACTTGCCTGGAAGAAAACATGGGAGCCCCATGGTGCTGACAATGATATGATCTGGAGGCCCAGCTGGGGCACCCTTAGTTAAAGGGGCCATACAGGCCTCATGGAGGCCTTGAAGAATGCACATAAGAAACCCTGTTCCAAATACCAGAGCTACATAGAAATTAGATCTTGAGTGTTCCTGGTGTACTCCAGTGAGATTATTCTTGTGAGGATTGTCCTCTCATTTCACTTCTCATGTACCTAATGAGAACTTTCCTTATTTCCCACACCCCCCTGTGCTCCTAATAATACAGTCCGTCTCTCTGTTGATGGTAGCATCTTCTGTGGAAGGTAACTGAAGCAATTTAACAACATGGCTGCCACATTTTGGGATACTCCTTCCATCAGGAGTTGGGGTCTTCCACTTGAACCTGGGTGGGCTTGTGAATGCCTCAACCAATAGAGCACACTGGAAATGATACTAAGTGACCTCTGAGACTGGATCACAAAAGGCCATGCAGCTTCTTCATTGTTCACTGGAATGCTTGTCCTTTGAGCCCTGAACCATCATGTATGAATTCATTACTTCAAGACTACCCAGCTGGAGAGGCCACGTGTATGTACTCTGCTTGACAGCCCTAGCCAAGCTTGTCCCTTACCCCTTCCAGGCCAAGAGCCAGACTTGTGATTAAAGAAACCACATGGAAAGTAGATTCTCTTGTTTTTACTATTGCAGCCATACCTTGTGAGGTCCCTGACAGCATTTGGAGTCACCAGGCTGAGGCCCTGGACATCACTGAGCAGAAATAAGTCATCCCTTTAACAGTGTGCTATTAAAATTTTTGACCACCAGAAAGAAGGGACATAATAGCATGTTTGTTGTTTTATGCCACTCACTACATGTCTGGGTGGTGAGTTATGCAGTTAGGTAATCGAGACAATAAGCCTACAAACAGGCACTTGAGAGCTTACTTTTCTCAATCTATCACCAATTCTCTATATATTCACAGTCACTTATCTGCAAAGATCAAGAAATGAGTATTATTTGGTTGGATATAGAAATATGTACACAGTAATCAGTGCCTTCACTTTGACTTAAGTTTGGTTAAGGACCTTTGTAAACCAGCTGCTAAGACTGAGCAGGATCAACCATTAAAAAAACAGAACCAGCCAAAATGTTGGAGGGGTGTAGGAAGTGGGGATATTTGCAGTAGTGTCAAAAATATAAATAAAGGAAAAAATGAAAAAACGAAATATGTCTAGGTTTTTCACTTGGCAGATACACTTGGAAGATGTTTGCTCCCCACTGATGGGCTCATTTCATCACAACTAGATCTTCTATTTTCTGTGTGGCTAAATGTATCACATGATAATCTGTGGAAATTTGGTAACTCTTCCCTAATCCTGTTCTATTTATTTGCAGCTGAAAAGCTAACAAAATAGCACTTCAAGGCTTCTTCCGTTTAAAAACAGGCAGACTGCATTTTCATTTGAGGAGATCCTAGTAGGGAGGCAACCTTGTAGGCTGGTTAAACAATATGAGTGC
The DNA here is from genome assembly GCF_021234165.1 of Pteronotus mesoamericanus. Lineage (NCBI taxonomy): Eukaryota > Metazoa > Chordata > Mammalia > Chiroptera > Mormoopidae > Pteronotus > Pteronotus mesoamericanus. Next base: position 12,151,002 of record NW_026555157.1, on the reverse strand, counting down.
CAGATTTCAGATTGTGCCAAAACTTTAACCTTTTCTTTTTCCATTGAACTACTGGAAAGTATTGTAGTACTTTATTGAGAATGACGAATAGCGTCTATTTAATATGGACTTTATACTTGTACTTTATCCTCATTGATTTATAAAACAGAACTTTATGTTTCACGCGTTTTCTGGATGTGTTTCCTCTTCTTTGCTACTGTAACACGCAGGTACTCAGATCCTTGGCTAAACTCATTGGCAGTATTTATTCTACTTATTTCTTGGCAAATAAAACAGGGTACTCTGGTATAGCTTTCTAAACTTGGATCACTTAACAGAGTTATGAAGTGTTGTAAACATCCGTGGGGAAAATCCTGGAGGGCGTTAACTGAGAGTTGGTAAGGAAAGGAAACCTTACACTGAAATGGCTGGCAGAGTCCAGTTAATTCTATCTTTGACATTTCTCTTGGATTTCCTTTAACTTTACCATCTTTCTTAGACTGTTAAAACAGGCTGCTACTGTTTTTTGCCCTCAGACTCAGCTCTCAAAGAGCTACCAGCTGTACATTGTTCTAGGAGGGCACAGGCTATGTCTTATTTGCGGTTGCATCTCTGTTGCCCAGCACAGTGTCTGTTACACATCTGTGTACAACAAATTTTTGATTAAATGTCTATGGAAAAATTATATTATTTCTATTTTCTGAACTCTTCAACAGACCCACATTGCCTAAAAAATCAAGTCTACTTTCTTTGGCATGACTGCAGCAGGCAATAGACTCAGGCAGCTGAGTAGTACTCAGTGAATGGAGCAGGAGTGTGATGGAATTTTGGGGACTAGGTTAATGTTAGGATTGACAGAAGTTTAAAAAAATATCTCAGGCAAATTTGACAAAAAATTTTATAAATGTGTATATATATATACTCATATATATTTGTATATATACACACATAGATGAGAAATGGGGAGATTAGTGATGATAATTTGTGCTATATATTTTGCATTACATTAGGTGCCCTTTTTCTTTTTTTTGATTTTAAAAACTTACAATTTGCTTCTAAATAAGTTCAAGATAATGTTACAAAATTACTTTTTATGGATTCAAAACTTACATTCACAGATTTCTCATGACACCAAAAATTCTATCTAGATTGCTGTTTAACAAAGAAATTAAAACAAAATATTGAATTAGATTTTTAAATGACTTTTTACTGTTATTCTATTACAGCTCTCTGATAGCTAGTGATGTTGAGCATCCTTTCATATGCCTATGGGCCCTCTGTAAATCCTCCTTGGAGAAGTGTCTGTTCAGGTCCATTGCCCATTTTTTAATTGGATTGTTTGTCTTCCTGGTGTGGAGTCGTATGAGTTCTTTATGTATTTTGGAGACCAAACCCTTGTCTGATGTATCATTGGCAAATATGTCCTCCCATATGATCACATCCCTTTTCATTCTGGTGGTGTTTTCTTTAGCCGTGCAGAAGCTTTTTAATTTGATATAGTCTCATTTGTTTATCTTTTCCTTTATTCCTTTGCCTTAGGATATATATCAGCAAAAATATTGTTATGTGGGATATCTGAAATTTTCTTGCCTATGTTTTCCTTTAGGATTTTTATGGCATCACAACTTATATTGTCTTTTATGCATTTTGAGTTTATTCTCGTGTATGGTGCAAGCCGATGGTCTAGTTTCCTTTTTTGGCATGTAGCAACCCAGTTCTCCCAAAACCATTTTTTGAAGAGACTATTTTCACTCTGTTGTATGCTCATGCACCCTGTATGAAATATTAATTGACCATAGAGACTTGGGTTTATTTCTAGGCACTCTATTCTGTTCTATTGATCTATGTGTCTGTTCTTATACAGTACCAAACTGTTTTTATTATAGTGGCCTTGTAGTATATTTTGATATCATGTATTGTGATCCTTCCTACTTTGTTCTCCTTTCTCAAGATTGCTGAGGCTATTTGCGGTCATTTTTAGTTCCATATAAATTTTTGAAATATTTTTTCCAGATCTGTGAAATATGCCATTGGTATTTTAATAGGAATTGATTTGAATCTATAGATTGTTTTGAGTAGTATGGACATTTTAATGATGTTAATTATTCCAATCCATGAACACGATATATCTTTTCAATTTGTATCTTCCTTAATTTCTTTCTTCAGTGTTCTATAGTTTTCTGAGTACAGGTATTTTACCTCCTTGGTTAAATTTATCCCTAGGTACTTTACTTTTCTTGTTGCTATAGTAAATGAGATTTTTTTTCCTCTAGTTTTTCTTTCTGATATTTTATTGTTGGTGTCCAAATATGCCATTGATTTCTGAATATTGACTTTGTATCCTGCTCTTTTGCCAAATTTACTTACGAGGTTGAGTAGTTTTTTGGTGGAATCTATAAGTAGTTTGGTGGTACACTAACACGTTGTCTATGAATAATGACAGTTTCACTTCCTCCTTTCCAATTTGGATGCCTTTTATTTCTTTTTCTTGTCTGATCACTGTGGCTAGAACTTCCAGTACTATGTTGAATAAGAGTGATGAAAGTGGACACCCTTGTCTTCTTCCTGATTTAAAGGGGAAAGCTTTTAGTTTTTACCTCTTGAGCATAATGTTGGCTGTAGATGTTTCATATATGGCTTTTATTATGTTAAGGTATGCTCCTTCTATTACCACTTTGCTCAGTGTTTTTAACGTAAATGGGTGCTGGGGTTTATCAAATGATTTTTCAGCATCCATTGATATGATTGTGTGATTTTTATACTTCATTTTGTTTATTGGTGTGTTACATTTATTGATTTGGGAATATAGTATCATCCTTGCACTCCTGGGATAAATCCCACTTGATCATGGTGTATGATCTTAATGTATTGCTGAATCTGGATTGATAATATTTTGTTGAGGATTTTGGCTTCTATTTTCATTAGAAATATTGGCCTGTAGGTTTCTTTCTTTGTTTTGGCTTTACCTGGTTTTGGAATTAGGATGATCCTGGCCTTGTAAAAAGAGTTTGGGAGTATTCCTTCTCCTTGAATTTTTTCAGATACTTTGAGAAGGATAACAGCTCTTCCTTACATATTTGGTAAAATTCACCTGTGAAGTGATCTGGTCCAGGGCTTTTTTGTGCCGAGACTTTTTGATTACTGCTTCAATTTGACTAGTTGTTATTGGTATATTCAGGCTTTCTGCTTCTTCTTGATTCAGATCTGGAATAGTATGTTTCTAGAAATTTGTCCATTTTGCTCAGGTTGTCCAATTTATTGGTATATTGTTGTTCATAGTAATTTCTTACACTCTTTTGTATTTCTGTGGTAGCAGTTGTAACTTCTCTTTCATTTCTGATTTTATATATTTGGGTCCTCTCTCTTTTTTTTCTTGATGAATGTGATAAAGGATTGTCAATCTTGTTTATCTTTTCAAAGAATCAGGTCCTGAATTTATTGATCTTTTGAATTGTTCTTTTAGCCTCTGTGTCATTTGATTCTATTCTGTTCTTGATTATTTCCTTCCTTCTACTCATGCTGGGCTTTGTTTGTTGTTGTTCCTCCACTTCTTGTAAATGTAGGGTTAGGTTGTTTACTTGAGATTTTTCTATTTTAAGTAGACCAGCATTGCTATGAAGTTCCCTTCAGTATGGCCTTTGCTGTGTCCCATAGGTTTTGGGTTGTGTGTTCATTTTCATTTGTTTCCAGATAGTTTTTGATTTCTCCCTTGATCTAATTGTTGACCCATTCATTATTTAATAGCATATTATTCAGTCTCCATATATTTGAATGTTTAGAGTTTTTAGCTTGAAGTTAGTTTCTAGCTTCAATCCATTGTGCTCTGAGCACACGCTTGATATGATTTCAATTTTTTGAATTTGTTGAGGCTTGTTTTGTGTCCCTCCTTGTGGTCTATCTTTGAGGATGTTCCATGTGCATGTGAAAAGAATGTGTATTTTGCTTCTTTGGGGCAAAGGCTTCTGTATATATCAGTTAAGTCCATTTGATCGAGAGTGTTGTTCAGTGCCAGAATATCCTTGTTGATTCTTTGTTTGGAAGATCTATCCATTGTTGACAGTGGGGTGTTAAAATCCCCTAAAATGACTGTTGTCAATATCTCTCTTGAAGTCATCAAATATTTTCTCTATTTTTAGGTACTAATATGTTGGGTGCATGTATGTTTACCAGGGTTATATCCTCCTGTTGGACTACTCCTTTAAGTATTATGTAATGACCTTCTTTGTCCCTTTTTATGGTCTTTGTCTTTAAGTTTATTTTGTGTGATATAAGTATTGGTACCCCAGTTTTCTTTTCATGTCCATTGCCTGGAACATTTTTTTCTATCCCTTTAATTCAACCTGTGTACATCTTTTGTTTTGGGGTGGGTCTCTTGCAGGCAGCATATATGTGGGTCATGTTTTCTTATCCATTCAGCTACCCTATGTCTTTTGATTGGAGCAATTAAGTCACTTACATTTAAGGTTATTATTGATAGGTACTTATTCATTGCCATTTTTCTTCTGTATCTGTCTTTTTCTCTCTCCCTCTGTCTTCTTTTTATAGCAGTCCTTTTCATACCTCTTGCAGTGCTGGCTTGGTGTAGATGTACACTTTTAGTCTTTTGTCTGGGAAACTCTTTATTTTACCTTCTATTTTAAATAGAGCCTTGCTGGATAGAGTAGGCTTTGTTGTAGGTTCTTGCTTTGTATCACCTGGAATATTTTGTGCCAGTCTTTCTTGCTTGTAGTGTTTCTGTTGAGAAATAAGCTGATAGACTTATTGGAGCTACTCTGTATGTTACATGCTGTTTCTCCTTTGCTGCCTTTAAGATTCTCTCTTTATCTTTAAGTTTTGACATTTTAATTATGATGTGTCTTAGAGTAGACCTCTTTGAGTTCATCTTGATTTCAATTCATCTTGATTGGGTTCATCTGAACTTGCGTGACTTTTTCCTTCACCAAGTTAGAGAAGTTTTCTGTCATTTTTTTCCAAACAGGTTTTCTATCCCTTGCTCCTTTCTTCTCCTTCTGATATTCCTATAATGCAAATGTTGTTATGTTTCATGTTTTTCTGAAGCTTTCTTAAACTATCCTTGTTCTTGTTTCTTTTTTTCATTTTGCTGCTCTGACTGGATATTTCTTTCTACCTTGTCTTCCAGCTTGCTGATTTGGCCCTCTGCTTCATCTAACCTACTTTTAATTTCTCCTAGTGTATTTTTCATTTCAAATACTGTATTCTTCATTTATTCCTGGTTCTTATTCACTGTTTCTATGTCCTTTTCATGCTGCTGTAGTTCCCACTAAGTTTCTTATAGCTCCCATAAAGTTCCTTGTATTTCTCATTGAGTTCCTTGAGCATCCTCATAACCATTATTTTGAATTCTACATCTGATAGATTGATTGCCTCAATTTCATTTAGCTCTTTTTCTGGGAATTCCTCTTTTCCTTTTGATTGGGGGCTATTTCTTTGTCTTCCCATTTTAGGTGACTTTTTTTTTTGTTTGTTTCTCCATCTCATGTTGCTCTGCTTCACCTGCCTGTCTTTGTGGGGTGGATTTCTGTGGTAGGAGTTCTGTGGGACTCAATGGTGGAGATTATTTGATCTCCTCATGTGGATACTCTAGGGTTGCCCTTTATTCAGTTTATGTGGGCTCTCTTATTGTACTTTGGCTTTGATTATTGATGGCTCATTCATTGGTGGGCTCTCCCCTCTGGGTTACTGGCTAGCAGTCACAACCCCTGCCACATCTTGTATGCTGTTGTACAGGTGCTTTTTAACATATCAATACTACCCAGAAAACCAAATCCATACCAGCAAAAATACTCTCCTACCACATCAGCAATATCAACAGTAATTGACCACTGATGAATAAAGGTGGAAAGAGATTAAAACTACTATGATAGGAAAAAGGGAATATGAGAGGATTAAAGGAGAGAAAAATGATTTTGAGAGGGAAGTGGGAAGATAAATATAAGAGTAGGGTGTAGAAACAAGGCTAAGAAAGAAAGAAAATTTAAAATTTAGGTAAAACAGGGAAGGGCAATAGGAAAATGAATTAAAAAAAGGTGGGAGTATTTATGAGGTTTGAAATAAAATAAAAAAATAGTGGATGAAAGGGAAAATCACAACAGGGTCAAAAGAATAACAGCTAAGCAAAGATTAATACAGGTGGAAAGAGAATAAGAATATACAAAAGAGAAAAGAGAATATGAGAGGTCTACAGTAAAGAAAAATGATTTTGAGAGGATAGAGGGAGAAGAAATAATATGAATAAGAAATAGAATCCAGACTAAGAAACAGAAAACATAAAATTCCAAACTCAGATAACCAAGGGCGGGAGGAAGGCAAAATGAAGTAAGACAGGGAGAGAGTAACCTTTGAGATTTGAAATAAAAAAAATAGTGTACAAATAGGAATACAATGAAAGAAGAGCAATAAATGTAATGTCCACACCAAGCAAGCCACAATTTATAAAGGTGGAAGGAAAATCATAATATTATAAGAAGGGAAAAAAGAACATGGACTGATAAAAGGAAGGAAGAATGATTTTGAGAGGATAAAGGGAGGAGAAATAGTAAGAGTAAGAAATAGGAACAAGGTATAGCATGTGGGAAAGTAAAATTTACAATGAAAATAAGAAGGGGCAGGAACAAGGCAAATGGAGGAAGACAAGGGAAAGGTACCAATGTCAAATTTTAAGTAAAAAAATAAAAAAATTGAAATAAAAAGTATAAAAAATAAAAGAATAATGAATTAGTTGGAATACAATTGAAGCAAAAGGAGAAATATTTAAAGGCTATGTGGAAGAAAAAATAATGCAAATTCTGAAGGAGAACAAGGTGGAATTTGTCTCAGCAGAGTTTGGTGTTTGCCTTCTGTCTTTTTTGTGGGGGATCTGCCTCTGGCTTTTTATCAGCTCATGGTCTTGGGGTGGGCGTGGATTGTTCAACTTCTGGCAGCACTGCCTGTATCACTTTCACCTGCCTATAGAGGGGTCTTCTATTGCAATCAGGAGGGTTGGACCCCTGGGTCTGCCCTGGGAGACACTGTTCAGTCTTCTGGGAAAATTGTGGGGGTGTTACTCCTGTCCCTGCACCTCCCGTGTTGGTCTGTCCCAGCTTATTTCCAATTGTCTATAGTTTCTGATGAATGAGCTGTCTGTTTCGAGGGAGGGGCCAATCTGTGTAAATGGGGCAGCTCTTTTTTGCTTAGTGCCAATGGCAGCTCTTGTATGAGCTGAGGCTGGGGGCGGGGGGCCCTGATTCCCCCTTACTGCACCTTCTGATTGCCCTGCTTTGCTGGCCTCAGTTGAATAGGGCCCTAAGAACAAGTGTATTTTGTCTCTCTGGGAGAAGTTCAAAATGAGCCCTTTAGGTGTTTCTCTTTCTTTCTTTCTCCTGCAGATATGCACCCTGCAGTGGGTTCCTGAGCCTGTCCTGTCTGTTTTGCAGAGCTTCCCCGTTAGATGTGGTGGTGCTTGTAATCCTGCAGGAGTGCAGCTAGTTGTGTCCTTCCCTTCCCAGAGGTTTGATCTCTGCCCGGGGGGAAGGAGGGGTCTGCCTGGCTATAAATACTCTTAGGTGCTCAACTCTTGCCTGATAAGTTCCTAGCCCACTGCCCTTGCAGCAGACACTGTCCCTAGCTCTCCTTCTGTATAGCCTCCAGCCAGATAGCTGCACTGGGATGGGGCTGAGAAATCCCCTCTCTGTGCACCTTTCTGATCTCTCTGCTCAGCTGCTTTCAGTGGGAGCAAACTGTGCTTTCGATCTTTTCCCTTTCTGGCAGATCAGCTGCGTGCAGGGTCCCTGCCCAGCACACTTCAGCTCCCCTTTTAAAAAGTCTTTCTGGGCACATCCACTGCAGTACTGAGTTACTGTCTGGTTTTCCGCACATACCATCTCTCCAAAAAGCCAAAAGTCTCTCATAGTCATGGCTGGTCACAGACTGCCTCTGCCTGACCCAGGTGCAGATAGTGTCCCTCTCTCTCTCTCTGGTACTCCCCTGGTTGATGTTTGCCAGTGCAGCTCTGGGTGTACTGCATGCTGTCTGTATGAGTAGCCTGGATCTCCCTGACTTTGTGTATCCAACTCACTTCCATCCTGGGTCTGGGCGTTCTCTGCCCTGGGAAGGGAGGGAGCCATAAAGCTGTGATTTCTGACTAGGCTCTGGGGTGGCTGCAGGCACCACACATGGGGTATTTTGCCTTTAGCCTCTAAAATCTCCTTACCACCCATTGTGAAGCGTCTTCTGTACTCCTTGGCTTGCAAACTTCATATCAGCTATGATTTTGTTGAATGTTCAGTCCATTTGTCAGAAGATCAGCAGAGTATCAGAGTGGGGGCAAAAGCAAGTGGACTCAGTTTCTACCTACTTGGCTGCCATCTTCCTGAATCATGAAATAGTTTTTAAAAATCTGAAACAACAGGTCCTTTGTTGTATCCACTTACCACCCTGACTGGTATAGCTCAGTGAGTTGAGCGTTGTCCTGCAAACTGAAAGGTTGTTTGTTTGATTCCCAGTCAGGGCACATGCCTGGGTTGTGAGGGGCCAGGTCCCCAGTTGGGGGCATGTGAGAGGCAATCACATATTGATGTTTCTCTTGCACATTGATGTTTCTCTCCTTCCCTTTCCCTCTCTCTAAAAATAAATACAATCTTAAAAAAGAACATATCCACACACCAAGAGCCATTTCTTTCTCAAAAGGAGACTTGCTTCCTTATATTCTTATAATAGGAATATAAAGGGAACTTTTTTGTGTGTATATGCCATAAAATCTGGTAAAAAAGTTTCAATTTCAACAATTTAGGAGATGATTTACAATTTTTCTGAAAGCCTTTCAAAACTGAATTTTCAAAGATAATTTTTTCCAGATATTTGCTTTAGAGATAAATTTACTGTCCATATTAAATACACATTATTTTATTAGTAGAAACAAACACTGAATTTTTATTTCAAGCTATTATGTTTTCTGATAAAGCTACCAGAATCTCTATGTAAAACAAGGTGGAAAGGTAGAATCTTCACTTAGTAAGGAGGGCAGTTTTCAGTGAATCCACATGGCTTCCAGGCACCGAAAGAGCTGTGTACCAAGGAGCTTTGCTCTCACAGCCAGGTTCAAAGCAAATTTCATGGTGGGAAGCTAGACCTAGAGAGCAGAGGGAAGGACTGTGTGAAAAGTGAGTACTTTGGTATAAAACTTTGCTAGAAATCTTTTATCAATTCTTTACCTTGAAAGAAAAGGAAAATCCTAATTTGAGACAGTAGGCAATGATAGGGGGTTGTAGGAGCCCTCTAGTCTTCTGTCTTCCACACTCCAGATGCCCCTCTGCACTATGCTCCACATGACAACTGGAGAAATCTGTTTAAAAAAAGTCTTCCTCAGTCAGACCTTGCTACCTCCTCACTCAAACTGATCCATAGCTCAGGACTTGCATAACATCCATAAATAAAAGCCACAAGTCTTTCTGGATTCTGTTCAAATCTTGAACTCATACCTCTGTCCCTTTTGAGCTTTCAGCTTCACCCATACTGGACATTATGTTGTCGTTTCTGGAAAGCTCCAATTTCATACTCTTTTCAGGGCCTTTACACATGTTTCTCTCTCTATCTTTTATCTTTAACACTGTTTCCTCAGATATCCACATGGCTGTCTCCTTGCTTATTTAGGATTTTTTCCCTCACATGTTACTTTTTCAGAGGCTTTGTCTGACCACTCTATCCCCACTGCCCAAATTTTTAAAACTTACTCCTTTCTGACAGTCTGTTAGGCATATATGTATTTACGGTCTACTCTGTTAAAAAGTGAGTTCCTTGTGGGCAGGGACTTTGGCTATGGTGAACACTGATCCCCCCAGTGCATGGAATGGTGTCCACAATAGAGTTGATGTATAACGATGATTTGTGGAATGAATGAATGAATGAATGAATGAGTTGAATGCATGAATGAATAAAGAAATGAGAGCAAATGGATTTATAAATGTTTCTTAAGAACATTCTCTCAATACAGATTTTCATACTAGGAGCAATTGATTTATCTGAATCAAACTTTACAGAAATAAGAGAAGGGACGGAAGAAGAGAAAAGAGAGTAGAGACAGTACAGAAGTGAGGAGACCAAAAAATGGGGTAAATGTTGGGATGAGTAGTTGTATGGATTTTTGTTCATTCTATTCTGGCATAAGATTCAATCAAGCCTGATGTAGTCAATGTCTTTTGTGGCAATCCATGAAATGATTGTAGGAATAATTTTAAGGGTTTCCGTGAACAGATTTTTAAGGAACTTGGTAAGTGGGTGGTGGCGAACTTATCAATATGCTCAATGTAGGAATTGAAACACTCTGCTTCAGTGTTACTTGGATTTGTTTTGGTGTATAAGGGAGAAGCCAGTGAAGTCTAATGGGCCTTCTTGAGTGGTTGGGTCACATGGACCTGTGTTCTAACTGAGAAATCACTGATCTTTTTTTCTTTTTAAGAGGAAGGTTGGAGACAGACAAGAAACTATAACACCACCCACTGTGTAGGAAGCTACATTCAGGGCATCCTTATGAATATTGAATGTGTTACTGATCTGAGTTCACACTTCACTGTAAGATTTCCTAGCACTGATTTTTCAGTTTTTCACTGAAATACTTTCCAAAGTGAAAAGATACAGCCCTTTATTAACTTACAAAAATTCTGTTGGGCACACAATAAAGTAAAGATAGTAATACATGGTTAACCTGTAAGAATAGTCACTATGGAAAAATTGTAAATCAAATTTCTGATGTCCTTCATCATCTAGGTCAGTAAGAAAAATAGTTTTCTCTGTTCGTTTTCTCCTTGTTCCAAACTCAGTTTTCAGTAATGTTTAGAGTTGCAGGTTTTATCTTTGTGTTGCACTGTAGCACAAAGATAGCTACTTTGACAATCATCATATAAATTAAAATCAGTGATAAAAATGTTCGGCTTAAGAAGATATAATGCATCCTAATAATGTGAAAAGACCCGGCCTGTCTTTAAACCACTGGGACTGAAATTTCATGGCCTTTGAGGATGATTCACTGCTTCGCTGTGTCATGAGTTTCATTTTGAAATGAAATACACTGTGTGGTTTCATTTGAAGCTTCATGTTGATGCAAAAAGGAAATGAGCCCATATTGGGAAGTTAGGTTGAAATACATATCATTAATAATAAAATACTATCAAGCTGTTGTTCTGCTATCCACCCCACCTCTGTTCTGGCATTAATGCATTGTTCTATAATCTCTGGACACCTGTCTATCTCTCTCCCTGACTTGTCTGAGAACTTGTAAAGGGCAGGAATATTTGCATCAAGCAAATAGAAAGTATTTACTAACAAAGTGAACACCTGTTTTAGTGGAGTGAAATCCTCACCTCAAACTTTTCTGGGTAATTGTTGATGAAAAGACTCTATCTTCAATGCATTTACACATTTGACTTAAGCAGTCTTGTTTACAGGAGCCGTTTTGCAGTGTTATTTTTCACAATAGTATTCACATTCCCAAACTTGGATATTTTCTTAAAACCATGAGAGAGCAAGAGTAGTGAGCATAGAAAGTATAGTGGAAACAAGGGAGATGTGGTGAAAAATAAAGATTAATGATTTTTAAATTTGTTTTAATTTACCTCAATTTACTTCCATATTTTTTGAAGATGCCCAGTGTTTGGAGTCTGTTTCAGAGATACTAGACTTGGTGTCTGATTTCAAGGAATTTATATTCTCATAGTAAGGAGGGAGACAGACAAAAGAGTTCTTAGGTAACAAGAAATTAGAGAAGAAAATAAACTGATATAACAAAATATGCAACTGAATTGTGAGGTGTTAAAATTTAGTCTATAGATACACTAGCTTTTAAGTCAGTCAGGACTGAGGCTGGTTCTACTATTACTAGCTCTGAGATTTTGGAGGAGGTACTTGACTCAGTTACTTATTTATCATATAAAATAGAAATGATAATTACAGTATACTATAAGGTTATTATGGTATTTAAATATTCATGTACATTGTGCACCCACATGGAGTACTAAATCAATGAGTGTGAGCTCTTAGTGATTAAAAGTGAGACTGGAAAGAGGTAGGAAAATATCTTTAGTAACTGAGTTTATTTTAAAGTTCTGTTGTTAATCCATGTAAAATATTAATGTTTTTCTAAGAGATGACATTTGTTATTTGTAGGCTAATCAAAAGCACTATGTAACTGGCAGCCATTGAAAATAAATATTGATCAGCATTTCTTTTGGCAAATTTTACTGAAGTAAATATCTTGAAACTTCTCAAAGGAGCACAGGTGAAAGTACAAAGAGTTGCTTCATTTCTGACAACCAGGAAGACTGTTTTCATCGGCCAAATTATAACTATGCTATCCAAGGGAAGACATTCGTACTTTTTAGAGAATAACAATTTTAGATTCTGTGGGAATTAGCTGAAGAAATTGTTAAAGTTTGGTAACTTTCAAAACTGAATTTCCATTCTCTGGCCTATGTAAACGTTTCTCGTCCTTTTAGAATATGAACTCCAAAGTTTTTTGGAAAAAACTCTTTCTCTGTCCTACGAGCTCTTTGCCTTTCATTTACTGAGAATGAGGCAGGTCCATGTGAGTTCTCTCAATATCTTCTGAAGGGTAGGCCTCTGGTCCCTTTTTCTACCTCAGAAGGTACTTTGTTCTTTTTCTTCCAAGAACACTGCTCTTGATTTTATTACTTCTTACCTCCTCTTGATTTTACTTCATCCTTTAGGTCTTATTTTTCTTTCATCTTCAATCTTTCCTCCTCTGCCCACAAATAGGCTCTCCTTACTCTGAAGTAACACTTCTCTGACCTGCTACTCCTTCAGGTCACTACTTATCTATATTCCATTCACCACCAAACTTCTTCTCAAAGAGTACAAATTTTGCTTTCACTTCTTGTTCACACACTATCTGCTTAACTCCTTTAACATGGCTTCTACCTCTACCCTTTTGTAAAACCACCTTCTGAAAGGTTATCAAGTGTTTCATATCCAACACGTCTAATAAGTTATTCTCAGCCCTCATTCACCTCAAACTCTGTGGAAATTTCACTTGTTGATACTGTCCCCTCTTATGGCCTCTGTGGTGTCACATTTTGCTGTTTAATTTTTCTGAGAACTTCTGTCTCACTCTTTCATTAACTAGCTGCTTTTTTTCCTTCTTCTTCTCCACATTGAAGATATTCTCTTCTCCACATTCTTTGTTTCTGGTAACTCCTCATCCGCTCACATTACTTTATCTTTAATCTCCTTCCCCTTCATCTGAAATCTTTCTTCGGATGATTCCAAAACTTAGAAATTTCTAACTGTTGCTAAAATTTTCTTAGATTATAAGCCAGGACTTCAAACTCAGGATATTAAAAGTAAGCTCATTAACATACACTAACCAAACTTTAAACTTTGTATTTATTTTGTTTTTATTAATGACACCACTATTAATGAGTCATATTTCAAAATTCACAAGTAATTTTTATTTTTGCTCACTTCTCATGCTCTGTGCCCACTAAATCATTGAATATTGAAGATTCTGTAGCCTTTGTGGAACCCAGGGTGAGAAGAGCATCTATACATCTAGATTCAAATCATGGTTATATTACTTACTATACTTTTGGCCTTGAACAAACTATTTAAGGTTGTGGAGTCTTGGTATTTTTATCTAGAAAATGGGAAAAGAATATCCCCTACATGGCTAACTGAGAGAGCTGGATGGAAGCTTCACATTTGATACTTACTCTTTAAGAAAGAGCAATCCCATTCTTTCCCATGATCCCTGTTATGTCTCTCATACCCATTTTCTTTTTCTTTAAATGGAATAATACTTATCAAGGTACTTCATGCCATTCCTGACATGTAGGTGTTCATCACATGTGTTTTCTCCTTCCTTCATTTTGTCATCGCCTTCTCAGTTCAGATCTTCATTGTCTATTGTCTGGACAATCGATGTGGCTCCTACATGGCCCGAACTTCTGCTCTGGATATTTGGGTTGACCCTACACACTTCTGGCTTGTTCTCTTTCCTAAGACATTCTTGGACTAGGCCACTGCCCTGCTCAGATATCTTCACGGTTTCATTATTTTTCCAGAAAATGAACTAGGAAAACATACAGCCCAAGCTATTTTAAAACATTTAATGTGTCAAAATTTTGCTACACATCGCCTGCATTTTGGTCAAATAGTACCACTGTCTTCCTTCAAAATGTCCTTACTTTTCTGTTCTGCTGCCTTTCCACCTGGGTCTGGATGATACCTGAGTAGTCTTTGTCTGCCAAATTCATTTCTACCATGATGCTTTTTCCCGATCACCCAAACACTTGGAACTTCTCTCTCCTTTGACCCCACAAAGACTTTGCACTTATCATCCTCACATTATTCCCAATTTTAGTGGTTATTTATATATTCTTCACACTTACCCATTCTCCCTCTAAGAGACAATAGCTTTTTGAGACTGTTTCTAATTAATATATCTGGGTTTTTATTTTTTTGAAGTAGCTACTATTGTTGTCCCTCAATACATTTTGGCTTAATTAAAGTAACAGAACTTTGATATACTGACCCATTTGTAAAAGTGAATGCTTTATACACAACAGAACCACTGATTATGAGAAGCAAAAGAGAAAAGAGGAATAATAATAATGAGAAGAAAAAAGAAAGGCAGTCATTTCGGGAATGAGATAATTATTTTCTGATAGGGTCAAGAAAGCAGGAAGTGAAGTATAACTCCTGAGAAAAACAGCAATAACTAGGACTGTCCTGAGAGTGTGAGGGGGTTTTGAAAGCAGCCTCCATTCTAATCCCATTCTAATGCTTGGCAGAACATAATGATGACTATTCCAAAACGAAAGATATGCTGGCAAACTGCCTTGTATTTGAAAATAGAGGAAACACCCTGGCAGGAATGAGATGTGGTAAAGAGAGGAAATGATGATGTCCTGAAAAGGAGCTGTAAGTCATCACAGGGGCAGCCCAAATCCTGGCATGTGTCTGACAGGCTGATGCGATCCTGTGTAAAGGATCTTGTCCTTTCTTACTGGGTAAAGTCACTTGTCCCTTTGACATAAGCAGAGATAAAGCAGCCTAAGGACATGGAGGGGTCTAAGGTTTTATTGAGGATTTGATGATCTCAATAAAAGCCTGTTATTTGAATTCATTTCCCACAGTTTGTGAGAAACCTTTTTCCCAGTCTTCACTAGGGTGACGGAACTTCTCTAAGGGTGAGATCCAGGAGAAAGGTAAGGACCTCGGAAAGTGCCTAGGTTTGCCAGATCACTCAGTCACATCAGGACTAAGAGGCTCGCCTTGGCTGAGATGGGATAATAGTCATCTTACCCTTCCAGAAGCCATTTGTTTCACAGCCTCAAATCATTAAATAAGAGCCTGCTGTATTCATTCCCAGGAGGTCTTTGAGCAGCCAAATGATGTATGATTTTAAAAACTTCTTTAAGGTGAACCAGGCCTTTCTACTAGTTAAGACAGCTTACATCTATGTGGTTGAAAAAGTTCCATTTCATCATGAACTTGTAGGAAAAGAAGAATAAAACACATTTTTAAGATAATATAGAATATGAATAGTTCTACCGAACAGATTTTGAGAAAGCTATCAGGGAGTATGATTTTGGTGCATTTTGCAGAAATTGCCTGGGCCTTAAGGGTTTTTGAGGGCTCAGCTGTGATTGTCACCTTCCTGAAGATTCATGTCTTAGATGTAAATATATGCCAATAACTCAGTGAAATTTTATTTATCCATCATTTTACCATCAAATACACTATCATAAATATAAGAAGCAAAGATTGAGGAGATGGCCAAGTTATTAATACTGATATTTTAATTCCAATGCAAAGACAGAAAAGTCTAATTAAATTTATTCTCCCAAATAGTTGTTTAAACTTTTGGAGCCATAAAAATGAATTATTGTACATGATGCTCTTTCACTTGCTGTCCTCTGCTTCACTTTAGTTTCTCCTACTATATAGGCTTTAGTATTTAGGGAGTTCTACTATTGCTTTTATGGGGAACATGAAACAATTTGTATTTAGCCTTTTTGATTGTGCTTTTCATTGAATTCTGGTGCTTTTCCTTAAAATTTTCATGATTGGTTTTTAAAGCATTCTGCTCGCATCATGGTCTCAGACAATTATTATTCTAGAATTTCTTGAACAAAGGTCACAAAACTTAAATCTCTAAAAATACTAAGGAAAACACTTTAAATTAGCATGTGAGAACAGCCTCTCATTGCCTTCTGTTGATTGACTGCTTGTTTGTCAGAATATCGCTATCATGCGTTCCACTACCAGGTTCATGTGGGAAAACTCAGGAACCATCCTTAACTGTCACATCTGTGGACAATTTCAGGTTTTTCTGAATTTCCCTCATTGTCTTCTGTATTTTCACTGGTTTCAAGTTTACTCACCAAACTTCCTGTTTTTAACCACTGATCCATACTCCCAGTTGAAAATACAATTTGAAACTATTCACTCAAAAAAGTTAAATGTAGTATAACTTAACACCATAAAAACCACTCAAAATTTAGTGTTATTTTGTGTTATGGGAGAATTCCCTCTGTTTAGAGAAAGAGCTAAACACAGATATGCATCTATTAAAGAAGTATTTTAAATCTCATAATTGCAATGGTAATGTAACTGATCTATAAGAATGTGTGTTTGCGTACATCCATGTGCAGAAGTCAGAACAAAACCTACTGATTCTTAATGGGATAAACTCATATATGTATTTTATAGACTGTGGATTTGCCCAGAGATTATGTAACCTAAGAAACTGCCACTATTCTTCCCACCAGGTAGTGACACTTCCATAACCTGTTTTCATCTTGTGTATCTTTTCAGCTTTCCTTACTATAGAAGCCATGCGTGTACTCTAAAATGTACAGACCTTGGTTGGAGCAGAGGTGGTGGTAAATTGACCAGCTTAGACCAATCAAAAATTCTTTTATATCATTAGGGATTTGGGACTAAAACTTTCTAGTTTAGTCCAGTTCTGTTTTGTTGGAGTCAGAATCCTAAAATGACCCCAGTCTTGCTTTAGGTGGATTTAGTGTTAACCTGTGGCTACTTGGGAAAAGAAGTACTGGCTGATTACACCTACTAATACCCTCTGAAGTATGATGAGCACTCTGCTATTTTGCAAAATCAGTGTAGATCATTATGTATTTTTGAGTTCTTTTTTACTTTCTGTTTTTAATTAGCAGGGACTGTTCCTCAGATAAACCTCGTTGGCTATGATGCTGCCACTGCGCAAAACTTGAATTCTTGTATTTACTTTTCTTTCTCTTCTCGCAGGTTTTTAGATATTATTTCTTCCTGCAATTTTGGTACCCATACAAGAAAAGAAAAAATAGTTATGATTCTATGCAGTTCTGCCTGTTGCGGGTCCATACTTTCTATTCTGGCCCTCTGGACATTATAGTTGAAGGTATACCACAAATAAACCTTAATAATTGAGAACATACTGGTTTCCCAACATATCTTGGCAGAGACATAGCCTTTTCCTTTAGTTTAGTTGTGATAATGTTGTAGCCTTTTAAAAGGAACTCCAGGAAAAACTAAGGGTGGAATATGGTGGGAGTGGAGGGGTGGGATTATGGGAGAGCATAGAAAGCAATAAAAAAACAAAAAAGAGAAAAAAATAAATCAATGAATTCACATAGTTTTGAGCTCTGATCTGTCCCTGATGTCAAGTGAAGATCCTGTGTGGCTAGGACTGCTTTGGAGCAGGCAGTCCCTGGTTCCTGGACTAGTTTTAAACCTCTCTGTATTGTGTATATATATTTGAATGAGTGAAAAATTAGAAAGAAAGACACTAAGAGCACAAGCTACAGAAGAAAAAAACATAATTGGAATTTCATCAAAGTTAAAACTTTTGTGCTACAAATGATACCATCAAGAAAATAATAAGACAACAAATGGAACGGGGGAAAATATTTGCAAATCACATTTTTGATGAAGAATTTGTATCTAGTACATAACAAGTACTTTTATAACTAACAATAAGAAGGTAAATAATCCAATTACAAATGAGGAAAGGAATAAAGATTTGTATTGATATACAAATGGTCAACAAGCATATAAAAAGACTCAATATCATTAGTGATTAGGGAAATGCAAATCAAAACACATTGAGATACCACTTCTCATCTACTAGGAAGGCTAAAATGGAATTTAAAAAACAAACAGACACTAACAATGTCTGTGTATGTATCTTTTGCCGGTCTGCTGTTTCTTTGTAATAATTTGCATAGGTTAGGTCACATGGAACAGTAGTTACATTTGTCTTTCACTTCCATGGCACTTTGCACTTTACTATGAATCTTTACCAAATACTATTATCTGCCTCATTTGATCCTTGTCACAATAGGTTGGCAGAGTAGTTTATTATTTTCTTTTTTGAAGATAAAAAAGCTCAGGCTCAGAGATGAGAAGGGACCTGCCAAACTCATCCTATAAATGGTTAAACTAGGACAAATTCCACTTCTCTTTACAAGATCCTATGCCACTTTTTATTGCAATGTTTTGGTAACTTTAAAATAGTGCATTCACCTATATTACTCCATTTAAATCCCACAACCACTCAATGAGGTATGTGTATTTTACAGTTGAAGAACATAATAGAATGACCTGAAGTTTTATTTCAAGCTCTGCCACTTGACCAAACTATTTAATTTCTCTAATTCTAATGTAATGGGTCAACTGAAGGCTCCTATTAGGTGATCTCAAAGCTCCCTTCTAAGCCTAATGTTCTATGACTCTCCCATTTAGTATGTACCTTCCTTAGCAGCTTTGAGATGCTTTTTGCGCCATGGTGAGTGAATTTCACTTGCATGATTTGTACTTGCTTACTGAGTTATTTCTTAAACCTAATACACATTCTGAAAATACTGATTAAGGTCAGAGAGCAGACTTTTGCCGTGCAACAGTGCTTAAGTAGCTGAATGATATCGGTGTTAAATTTATTGGTTTTATTGTCTTGGGCTTTAAGCTAATTAAACTACTCACAGACTCCTTAGAATGTGATAATTTTACCTAATTGAACAACAAAATTCTAATGCATCACAGTTAACCTTTTATGGTAAATACTGTATCTAGCATTTTTACAACAAAGAGTTTCTGCTGTACCAGCACTTTGAAATCTGGTGACGGAAAAAAAAAATACCCTTAATTTCTACCTCAGCAGGAAGAGTGCACCAGAAGAGATTCTTTTTTTAATTTCCCATTTCCCTTTGCACTATATAATGATAGTGGATTTTAAAAGACGTAAAAAAAACCCCTCATATTTTCACATTTTCTTGCTACCTGAAAATGAAGGAGTAGCTATTTTCAAAATATTTCTAGCTCGAGAATTCTGTAATTCTTCACTGATAATACCAAGGTAAATTTTAGCTCTTTCTGGGGTATTGGTTTAGAAGAATTAGTGGGTGTGAATGTTGCCTAACAGTTTTTAAGTTATCTGTATAATCTTTTGATAACAATCAATCAAGTTTCAGATTTGGCTAATATTTCCTCTATGACCCAAGAACCAGTGATCTTATCAGTTATAGCACTTAAAAAATATCTCCATTTTCCTCTGCTTTTTTCTCTTTTTTTCTGTTGAAACAACATGTAAATATACTAATATTGCTTTCTGTTCATTGGTTACATGAGAAACTATATCCTTCTTCTTTTCCAAGAATTGAGTGGTTTCCCTGAAAAAGGAGGGCTGTTAGTGGTAGACTGAATTAAAACCAGAAAGTCTAAATACATGTGATAATCTTGAGAAACAAGAGTCAACTTTAGGAAAACTTATCTTCGGCCATCTTCCTTTTGATGTGTCTATAAAGGCTACCAAGACTCAAGAATAGTGGTTCTCCAGAGACCCCGAAGAGCCAAAGCAATCTTAAGAAGGAAGAACATAGTTGGAGGTACCATGCTATCAGGTATCAAACTATACTATAAGATTGTAGTAATCAAAACAGCATGGTACTGGCATAAAAAAGACACATAGAGTAGAATAAAGAACCCAGAAATAAACCCACACCTCTATGGTCAATTAATCTATGACAAAGGAGGCAAGTATATACATTCGGGTAAAGACAATCTCTTCAATAAATGGTGTGAAAAAAATTGGACAGACACATGCAAAAAATGAAACTAGATCATTCTTATACCACATACAGGAATAAATTAAAAATGAATTAAAGACTTAAATGTAAGACCCCAAACCATAAAACTCCTAGAAGAAAACATGCAGTAAATTCTCTTATATCACTCTTAGTAATAATGTTTTGAATATATTTCCTCAGTAAAAGGAAACAAAAGAAAAAGTAAACAAATGGGACTACATGAAACTAAAAATTTTTTGTATAGCAAAGGAGACCATCAGCAAAACAAAAAAAAAACAACCTACTGAATGGGAGAAAATGTTCTCCAATGATATACCTGATAAGGGGTTAATACCTAATATTTATAAAGACGTTATATGACTTGAGACCAAACAAACAAACAATACAATACAATTAAAAATGGGCAGAAGACCTGAACAGACAATTCTCCAAAGCAGCCATACAGATGGTCAATAGACATATGAAAAGATGGTCAACATTACTAATCATCAGGGAAATGAAAATCAAAACCACAATGAGATATCACCTCATGACTGTCAGAATGGCTGTCATCAGTAAACAAACAAACGATAAGTGTTGCTGAGGTTGTAGATAATACGGAACACTCATGCACTGCTGCTGGAATTGTAAATTGATGCTGCCACTATGGAAAACAGTTGGAGATTCCCCCCAAAAGTTAAAAATGGAACTACCATATGACCCAGCAACTCCACTCTGAGTATTCATCAGAAGAAAATTAATATATTAACTTGGAAAAGTACATGAACCCCTATGTTCATTGCAATATTATTTAGAATAGCCAAGATAAGGAAGCAACCTAACTATCCATCAACAGATGGTTGGAGAAAGAACTGGCACATACATGCAATGGACTATTACTCAGTCAATTAAAAAAAATGAAATCTTGTTATTTTTAACAGCATAGATGGGCCTGGAGGATATTATGCTAAGTGAAATAAGTCAGGCAGGGAAAGATGAATACCATATAGTTTCACTTATATGTGAAAATTAAAAAAGCAAAATAAATGAAGAAACAAAACAGAAACAAACTAATACATATAGAGAATAAACTGAGGAGTGCCATAAGGGAAGGAGTTTAGGGGGGATAGGTGAAGAACGGGAATGAATTAAAATGTACAATTTGCTGGTTATGAAAACAGTCATGGGATGTAAAGTACAGCAGAGGGAATATAATCAATAATATTTTAATAACTACGTGTAGTGTCAGGTGGGTGCTAGACTTACTGGAGTAATCATTTTATAAGTTACATAAATGCCTAATCACTATGCTGTACACCTGAAACTAATATAATATTGTATGCCAATTGTAATTAAGAATGAAAATGTTATTAAAAAATAATGCTTTTCCTACCAAATGTTAGTGAAAAGATAAAGCCCATCAGGAGAGATAAGAGTATGCAGCCTTCTTTGAAACATATGAAAAACTCATACTTTCATTTGATTCATAAAAGTCAAATGTATTATGTTAAATTTTCAGCACAAACTTGTAGAGCCAGGAAACTAACTTCCATTCTTGACAGAGGCAATGGCTGTTTCTGAGATGGCTTTACAGATAAGCTGTACTTTAGTCAATGAGAAAGTTAAAATCTATTTATCAAGTCATATTATGAAATATTTCTTCTAATTAGTCAGACCTCATTTATTTTATTTCATGAAATGTATAAATTTCTTTTCTAATATTAAGAAATAAAATTTAAAAACCTATAATAAAAAAGTACACTTAAAAATATGAAGAGGTACATGGTTTTTCAAAAATCTTTTAGAGAGATTGTGAGCTAAAAAGTTTGAAATCATGATGCAAGAGCATGTTGTACTAGGACAATTGGGGCTGAATACTGTTTCACAATTATCATGGGCCTTTGAGGAGATTTTATAACCTAAGATTTTTTTTTTGAAAATTTTTGTAAGAGTTCATTTGAGCCAAAACTGACAGTTGCTGGGAAGCAAGATCTCAAATGCTGCCAAGTCAGAATTTTGCAGTTTTCTTTATGCATTTGGAATTATGCAGGGAATGTATGGCGATTACATTGATATGGGGGAAAGCGAGACACAGATTGATTACAAGGTTAATAAGGTTTTATGCTTTCTTATTTATTTATTTATTTTTTATATATTGAGTTTTGAGAGAGAGAGAGAGGGGGGGGAGAGAGAGAGAGAGAGAGAGAGACATCAACTTGTTCCAGTTTTTTATGCATTCATTGGTTTTTGCATGTGCCCTGACCGTGGATGGAACCCACAACCTTCCTGTATTGGGACAATTCTCTAACCAACTGAGCTAACCTGGCCAGGGCAATTATGTGCTTTCTTGAGGTGGCTGCTTCCAGAGGGTCTAAAAAAAGAGGATTACTCTGACATATCAAAGGTGTGTTAATCAAGATGCACAAGAACAATGGACAGGACTTGCTTAAGGCTAAGACAAACTTTTTACTGAAAACGTGTGCCTGAAATGTGACTACCCACTAGGACCTGCCCAGTCAGGAATTTATTATCAGAACACTCTGTGAGGTTACATTTTATCAGTGGACTTGTCAGTTTTATTACAGAACCCACCCTGCCTCCTTATTTTTGTTCACAACACACACATACGTTTTAGAGCAGTGCTAAAAGGGCAGGGAGCCAGAAGCTCTGTGGGGCCTCTTGGTGCTCCATTTCAGTGCGGTCCCCACCTCGCCCTTACTCCTCCCCTCATCCTACAATTGAAGGAAACACACTGAGCCAGAAAACAGGTTGCAAACCCAGCTCTGGAACGTCATTACCATACTGTCCACAGACTCCAGGATGATTATGAAGGTGTTCTGGACATGCCACCCTAAAGATACCACTTTGGCATATTGGTTCCTCAATTATGTAAGTACTGGAAAAACAGCACATGCAGCGAGGCTTTCTCTGAACTCCCCTTATCTGTCTACAGACAGATCTTCCGAAAGAAACTTAATTGTCATAAATTCCTTCCCCGGGAGTCTCAGCGAGTAGTGAGGATTAACTCTTATCACAAGGGAGGATACTAGAAGTGACAACCAGAAAAACTTTGTCACAAAGTATACTATCATCCATCTATTATTCTAAGGGCCCACTCAACTTTTAAAAAGTGATTATTCTTTCCTAAAATGTCTACATCCTCCCTCCCTCCCTTGCCTATTATTAAGGCAGCATATAAATTCCCAAATCTCATCCTTGTGTGTGTGGCGGGGGGGCGGGGGGGCTGGGGGCAGGTGGCATTTACTTTTCTTGTGATGTCCCTGTGCACATATTAACAATAAATTTGTATATCTTTTCTCCTGTTAGTCTGCAGGTTGTGCCAGTTTATTTCATAGATCCAACTATCAAACCTAGGAGAATAGAGGAAAAGTTTTTCATACTCTGCAATTACAAATGAGGCCACTCATGGAATCCTTTACATATTTCAATATTAAAGTCATGGACCTTGTTCAATATACACCAACCCTAAACATAACTGTTCACTACTGTACAGAACTGTGTAGAGTTAATATAAAAATAGAAGGCCTTTCAAAGTAGTGTTCTAGTATAGCTATTCTTATTGGTCTCAAGTAAATGCTTGTTGCCTCTCACCTTGGAAGGCCTTTTATTTTTAGAATAAAAATTCAGCATAGTCAAACAGGGTCGAAATTGGCCTCACTGTCATGGTCCAGTGTACCCTGGAACTGAGTATGTTATACAGAGAGCTTCTTTGGTGCTCACTGCTTCAGTGGTCTGCTGTCTCCTTGACTGTGAAGCCCTCTTAAGTCACTGAAGGTTGAACATAATTCTTCAAATTCACAGTATCTCAAACATACTATTACTATTGCTATTTGATATTTACTGATTACTTGAATATAGGAAACATTATGCTAAGCATTTTCCATATATAATCCTATGTAAGAGCATCACAATTTTTTTCTCCATCTTTATTGAGATATAACTGACAAATGAAAAGTACTTATATTTAAGGTAAACATCTTGATGTTTTGATATATGTATACATTGTGAAATAATTGCCACAATCAAGGTAATTAACATATCTATCACCTCATTTCCTCTCTCTCTCTTTCCACCTTCCTTCCTTTTGTGGATCTACCCTGTTAGCAAATTTCAAATATATAATACAGTGTTATTAACTATGTTCACATTCCTGTATATTAGGGTTTCAGAATGTGTTTATCTTGCATAACTGAAACTTTGTACCCTTTGAACAACATATTCCCATTTCCCCCTCCCCTGAACCTCTAGCAGCCCCCATTCTATTCTCTTCTTCTATGAATATGATTTTTAGATCCCATATATGTGAGATCATACAGTATTTGTCTTTCTGTGTGTGGCTTATCACAGTTAGATTAATGTCCTGCACGTTCATCTATGTTGTCATAAATGTCAAGATTTCCTTATTTTCTAAGGCGGAGTAATATTTTATTGTGTTTACATATACCACGTTTGCTTTATCTATTTATTCATTAATGGACATTTACGTTTCCATATCTTGGCTATTGTGAATAATGCTGCAGTGAACAGGAGAGTAAAGATGTCTTTTTGATATTCTGTTTTCATTTTCTCTCTACATAGCACAACGATGCTTTTCCTTAACCCCTTTCCCCAGACGCCTTTTCCTTGTCTTCCTCTTTTTCCTAAGCTCCAAGGACCCTTCTTTTGCCTCTGTAACTTGTTTCCTGATCCCATTCCTTTTATGGCGTACTTCTTCTATCTCAGTGACTTTCTAAATAAACTTTTTCTTATACTTGGAGTCTTTGCTCTGAATTCTTTCTTAGCCAGTATTCAAGAACCAAGGTTGCTGAACTGAGATCTGGTCTGACTCCACTGGTCTAACACCAGGTGCCATTTTGCTGCCAACATATATATATAGTGAATATATATATATATATAGTGAATATATATATATATATAGTGAATATATATATATAGTGAATATATATATATTCACAAGTGGGATTGCTAGATCATAGGTAGTTCTATTTTTAACTTCTTGAGGAATATCCATACTGTTTTTTTTTAACAGTTGTACCAAAAATTGTGTGCAAGTGTTCCCCTTTCTCCATAACCTCACCAACAATTTTTTAATCTGTCTTTTTTTTTCAGGTTTTAAAACTTTTTATTTGCATATTAAAAAAATTGTGCACTCCAATAATTAAAATCAGTTTAACCAAAAAAAAAAAAAAAATGGCACTCCAATTAAACTGCATTTTACAGCCTGCAGGACACCTTGGACCAGCTTGATTTTTGCTTTAAATTTCACTGTTGCCCACCCAGCTTCTTCCTTCACCAATATTCAAGCTCCTTTCTTTCTTTGCCAACCAGAGAGGCAGATGGGAGAGGCAGGTATGACCTTCATTGTCAGTAATTCTCTGATGTGTAAAGGGGCAGCACAGTCATTTAAACTGATCCAACTTTTTTGCATCTTATGAAGTTAAATAGCTGAAAGAAATAAAGAAGGCAATCATGTACAATTGTGGAATGTACAGTGCATATTGGCGGTGAGGGCCTCATTATGACTCACCTGCTTGCTTCTCCTGTTCATTCATATCTTTGGAAGGCAGTAGATTTTTCTATCGTGTTTCTGTCTTCTTCAATTTTGACTCATTGAATTTCTCAATTTCAGCCATGTTGGGTTTATCAGACATGGTTGCTGAGGAAGTAGAGCAAAGTGTGCAAAGGAGAGGAGTCCAGTCTGCTCAGTGACCGTGCCAAGTCTCTTGTCTTTTTGATAATAACCATTCTAAAAGCTGTGGAACCTCTTACACCTTCTCTTTTTCTTTCTTTTTTTAAAAGATTTATTTATTTATTTGTTTGTTTGTTTATTGATTTATTTTTAAAGAGAGGGGAAGTGAGGGAGAAAGAGAGGAAGAGAAGCATCAATGTGTGGTTGTTTCTTGTGCCCCCCCAGCTGGGGGCCTGGATCAGAGCACAGGCACATGCCCTGACTCAGAATCAAACCAACGACCCTTTGGTTCACAGGCTGGCACTCATCCACTGAGCCACACCAGCCAGGGCTCTTTACCCGTTTTCATTGCAAATGAATAAGAACATTGTGGTTTTGATTTGCATTTCCCTGATGATTAGTGATATGAAGAACTTTTTCATGTGCCTCTTGTTCATTCTATGTCTTCTTTTGAGAAATGTCTATTCAGGTCCTTTGCCCATTTGAAAATCTTTCTTCTTTTTTTATTGAGTTGTATGAATTCCTTATATATTCTGGATATTAACCCATTATGAGATATGTGGTTTGTAAACATTTCCTCCTCTTCCATAGGTTGCCTTTTCAATTTGTTGGTGGTTTCTTTTGCTGTTCAGAAGGTTTTTTGGTTTGATGCAATCCCACATGTCTTTTTTGATTTTGTTGCCTGTAATTTTTGTCATATTTAAAATATCATTGCTTAAATCAGTGTCAACAAGCTTTTTCCCTGTGTTTTCTTGTAATGGTTTTATGGCTTCATGATTTATGCTTATGTCATTAATACATTTGAAGTTGATTTTTATGTACAGAATGAGATAAGATTCTAATTTCATTCTTTTGTATGTGGATATTTAGTTTTGCCAACACCATTTATTGAGGGCACCATTTTTGACACCCTTGTTGAAGATCTGTTGACTATAGATAAGCAAATTTACTTCTGAATTCTCTATTCTGTTTCAGTAGTGTATATATCTCTTTTTATGTATCATACTGTTTTGATTACTATAGATTTGTATAATATATTTGGAAATTAGAAACTGTGATGCTTACAGCTTTGTTCTTGCTTAAGAGGGTTTTGGTTACTCAAGGTCTCTTGTGGTTCCATATGAATTTTAGGTTTGTTATATTTCTGTAAAGAATGCTATTAGTATTTTGATAGGAATTGCATTAAATTTGAAGACTACTTTTAGTAGTATGGACACAAAATATTATTTTACATGATACTTGTGCATGGAATGTCTCTATTTATCTGTGTCTTTTTAAATTTACTTCTTCAATGTTTTGTATTTTTGAGTGTGTAAGTTTTTCTTCCCTATGGTTAAGTTTATTTCAAGGATTTTGTTCTTTTTGTTGCTGCTGTGAATGAAATTGTTTTCTCAGTTTCCTTTTTGGATTGTTTGTTTTTATTGTGTACAGAAATATAAATAATTTTTGTATGTTGATTTAGTATATTAAAAGTTTACTGAATTCACTTATTCTGTTTTTTGTTGTTGTTGAGCTTTTAGAATTATCTACATATTTAATTATGTCATATGCAAATAGAGATAGTTTTATTTCTTCCTTTCAGATTTGGATGGCTTTTATTTCTTTTCTTGTATGATTGCTCTGGTTAGGACTTCCAGTAATATGTTGAAAAGAAGGTGAGAGTGGCCATTCTTTCCTTGTACCAGACCTTAGAGGGAAAGTTTTCAATAATCTTGATTATGATGTTAGCTGTGGGCTTTTCATATATGGCCTTGAGATAAGTTTTTTTAAATAACTATTTTGTTGAGAGTTTTAATCATGAACTTTGTCAAATGCTTTATCTGTGTTTATTAAATGATCACTTTTTTTTTCATTTTGTTAATATGGTGTATCACATCAATTGATTTGCATATGGTTAACCATAGTTGTTTTTCAGGATTAAATCCCACTTAGTCATGGTTTATTACCTTTTTAATGTGCTGTTGAATTCAGTTTGCTATTTTTTTTTATTGAGGATTTTTGCACTTATGTTCATCAGAGACATTGACTTGTAGTTTTCTTGTGGTATTTTTCATTTTAGTATCAAGGCAATGCTGGCCTCATATATTAAGTTTGGAAGGGTTCTCTCTTATTTTTTTGGAAGAGTTTAAAGATTGGTATTAATTCTTCTTTTAATATTTGGTAGAACTCATCTAAAAACTTGCCCTGGCTTTTCTTTGTTTAAAGATTTTTGATTAGTAATTCAATCTCCTTATTTGTTTTTGGTTTGTTCAGGTTTTCTTTCTTTTTCTTTCTTTCTTTATTTTTTTGATTCAGTTTTGGTAGGTTGAATGTTTCTAAGAATTTATCCATTTCTTGCAGGTTATTCTCTTTGGAGTATAATTGTTTATATTATTCCCTTACGATTCTTTCTATTTCTGAGGTATCTGTCGTAATGCCTCTGATTTTATTTATAATTTTATTTGAGTCTTTTTTTTCCTAGTCTAGCCAAGGGTTTGTGAATTTTGTTTATCTTTTCAAAAAACAACTCTTATTTTCATTAACATTTTCTATTTTCTATTTGATTTAATTTTATTCTAATCTTTACTACTCTCTTTCTTCCTTTTACTGTTTTTACTATATCCCATGAGTTTATGGGATATAGTTATGCTGTATTTTCATTTTCATCAAGATACTTTTAAAATTCTTTTTTGTTCTTTGAACTAGTTGTTCGAGTGTGTTGTTTCATTTCTGTATATTTATAAATTTTTCCTGTCGTCTTGCTGTTACTGACTTCTAATTTCATTCCACTGTGGTCAGAAAAGATATTTGAAATGATTTTTATCTTCTTAAATTTGTTAAGACTTGTTGTGTGACCTAATGTGATCCATCCTGGAAGATGTTTTGTGTTGGCTTGAGAAGAATGGCTATTCTTCTGATGTTAGGTAGAAAGTCCTGCTATGTCTGTTAGGTTCATTTGGTCTATAGTGTTATTCAAGTCAGCTATTTATTGATTTTCTGTCTGTATGTTCTATCTATTATGTTAAGTGGGGTATTATATTGCTGTCCATTTCTTCTTTCTGATCTGTCAATATTTGCTTTATATATTTAGGTGCTCTGATGTTGGGTGCATATATATTTATAATTGTTATATCTTCCTGTTGAATTTACCCTTTTATCATTATATAATGACCTTCTTTGTCTCTAGAGACAGTTTTTGATTTAAAAAGTCTCTTTTCTCTGATATAAGCATAGCTACTCCTGCTTTTTTTGGTTACCATTTGCATGACTATTTTTTTCCATTCCTTCCTTTTCAAACTATGTATGCTTTTAAATTAAAAATGAGTCTCTTATAGACAGCACATCATGGGATCTTGCATTTTTAAAAATCCATTTGGGTACTTTATGCCTTTTGATTAGAAAGTTTCATCCATTTACATTTAAAGTTAATTATTGATAGATGAGGGCTAATTCCATTTTGTTAATTGTTATTTGTCCATTTTGCAGTTGATTTCTCTCTTTCTCTCATACAGCCTTCCTTTGCTATTTAATGATTTTTTTGTAGTGGTTATTTTGCTTCTTTTCTCTTTATATTTTGTGCTTCTATTACAGTTTTCTTTGTGTGATTAGCTCAAGGCCTACATAAAATATCTTGTAGTTATAACCATCTCTTGTAAGTTGATATCAACTTAACTTCAGTCACATATGAAGACTCTATACTCCCCCGCTTTGCGTTTTTATAGTCATAGTGCGTTCCTTTTTATATTGTGTAGCCATTAACAAATTTTATATTTTAACTTTTATATTAGAGTTAAAAATAATTTAAACACCACCATTACAATGCAACATTATTTTATATTTGCCTATATTTTTACTTTTACCAATGGGATTTATGCTGCTGTTTAGTGTGTTTCATTTCAGTTCATGGACTCCCTTAAACATTTTTTGTAAGGCAGGTCTACTGATAATGAATACTTTCAGTTTTCGTCTGGGAACGACTTTGCCTCTCTTTCTTTTTTTCAGCTTTATTGAAGTATAATTGACATATAAAATTGTAAAATATTTAAAGTGTATATCATGATGATTTGATATGCATATATAAATACATGTACATATACATACACATGTATGTTGTGAAAGGATTCCTCCCATCTAGCCAATGAACACTTATGTTGATGTTTGAGCATCTGAAGGAGCAGCCATCTATTCTAGATCTTTACCTATAGGTGGCGATGGTGGTGCCAGCAAGGTGGGGTGTGATGGCTTGAGAAGGGGGGTGCAGTGGTGCGGACCACAGGCAGTTTTATCAGCTGAAGTCAGTGTCAGTGAAGACTGGAGATTCTTAGTGGCAAAAGCTGTGGATATGTACAGCAGTGGTGAGGGCTGCTGTGGTCCTGGATGGTGGAAGCATCGAGGGTCCTTTTGTTCTCCTTATCTTTATGGGGGAAGTCTTTGCCCAGGGGATCCCTTTTGCTACCAAAGTGTGCCACGCTGGGGGATGGGGTGTCATAGGTAAAATGCTTTCTTCCCTTGTCTGTGCAGCTCTCATCAGTTTTATTTGCTCTGCTGGTCTGTTGCAGCTCCTTCATTGTACTCTGGAGCTCTTCCAGAGCCAATTTCTTTGGGGGATAGTTTAAAAATTGTTGTTTTTGTTGGAGGATGACTGTTGTGTACTCCTGGCCTGCCGTTTTGCTGATGTCTCTTGATATAGCCATAATCTTAATGAGGCTGGTACTACTACTAATTGCACATGAGAAAATGAAGGCTCAGAAGTGTTAATTAACTTAATCTAAAAACGTACATGGCAACAAAGTGGTACTGTGAGAGTACCACTTGAAGCGGGTACCCTGTTTTCTAGTCTGACTTAGGGGTCCCATTTTTAACTACTTTATTTTTATTTTTTTGATTTCAGTTTACTTTTAATATTATTTTGTATTGGTTTCAGGTATACACCACAGTAGTTAGACAATCCTATACTTTGCAAAGTGTTCCTGCAGATATTCCCAGTATATTCCTTATGCTGTCCTTTACATCCCTGTGACTATTTTATGACTATCAATTTGTACTTCTTAATCCCTTCATCTCTTTCTTTCAATTCCTCAATCCCCTTCCCCTCGGGCAACCACCAGTCTGCTCTGTATGTCTATGAGTCTGTTTCAACTACTTTTCTAAAGCACCTCTGTGATATTGTTCTTGCTTAGCTTTTAATTGAGAGTATTTCCATTTGTAAGATTCTTCCAACTATAGCATCATTATTTTTAGTGTACTGGGTCTTAGGCTGAGGGTTCTTCCAGTAGGTCATTCTGACTTTTAGAAAAATGGTTACTACACTACTTTGAGCTCATTCAAGTATGTCTGGGTATCTAATACGAGGGGAACAGTGTTAATTTCTCATTAGTGTGCTCAAACTAATTTTCCATGGGCTAAATATGTAAACAATTTTATTTAAGTAACAATTCCACACCACACCCAGATAGTAGCAATTTTTTTTTTTTTTGGCGGGGGAGCAGTGAGCATTTTTACTTAAGAATGTCTAAACAAATCAATATTACTGAGTACTTTATAGTAATAGTAAATTTTCACACTGTCATTAAAGAGAATTTACTGTGTTCCAGGTGCCACTAGGACATATGTTCTTAACTATATCACTATTTCATCTCATTCCAGTATTAGCAGTATGTCACAGAGCTGAAAAAAGGGAGTATCTATCTGTTCTTTTGACAAAGCAATGGATCCAGGCATTCTTTTCTTAATTTCATTGAGCTAAATCACCATGTTGGGTGGTATTTCCACTATGACTAAATGTTTGATAGAAGAAATGATAGAAATTATATTTTAGATACCTCATTTTCTCAATTATCTCATCCCCAAATTTAAAAAATATCCATAACTTAGTGACTTGATGTTGGTTAAATGGCAGTGCTGATTTATTTATATATACATTCACTTCATTGGTCATTAAGTACTTAGTAGATTAGCTTGTGTAAGGGATACACTGTGGTGCACTATCGAGATTCCCACTTCAACCATAGGCATTTATTCCCTCAGTACCCGAGAGCATTGGCTACTGACAGTTTTAACCAGAGTCTATCTCTGGAGATTATCCTCAGCCTGAGAGCTACTTGCTCAAGCCTATATTCCCTGTTTAAAACTAGCCTGGACCCAATGACTAAGTAATGTGTAAAGTGTCTTGGGCTTCCTTGCCTCAATCTGGGACAACTCTTAAGGATTATTTCAGCCCCGGATCTCCTTGTGGCATTTCATGAGACCGCCGCTATTTCTGTGTCATAGCTCATTCTCTCCTTCTGTTACCAGAGGCAAAAGAAGCAGGCCCTTGGAGCTTGGGAGAGAAAAGGGTAAAAGTAAAACACAGGGTGGGGGGCAGAGGGATGGAGGGGGTGGAGAAAGGCTGGAGAGCTCCCTGGAGCAAGAGCCTAATGTGCTAAATGTTGTCGCCTAGCATGTCAGGCTGATGTCAATTGATTTTTCCAATGAACTAGTGTCAGCTCTATTCATGTAGTTCCACACTCTCATTTTATTCTTTTCATAATCCACAAGATAAAGTTACCTCAGTAACTTAAGTTTTCAAAGATTGTCAAAGATTTTCACTGGTTCCTTGTAACTCTCTATTGAATAAATCATGAGAAAAATTAACAAGGACTTGTGTGCCCACGTATGTGCTCACCCATCTCCTAGTCCTGACTTCCAACTTCTTCCTGCCTTGTTGACTTTCATTGCTTCTACCCTGTTAATAAGTGATTTTGTCTGAGTTATGCTGGAAGCAAATGATCTAGTGAGGGTGGAACACATCATGAATGAATGAAATGTCAATTAAAATGAGAAACCAAATTGGTAAATATAGACGTCTAACCTATATTCCTTTAAATTTAGACTTGAACTTATTTCAAGGTAAGAATTCAATAACCTAATTTGGAACAAGTTAATGCTATTGTACATTGCGAGATGTCCCATTTCTGAACAGAACAGAGGATTCAACAACGATCTGTCAACTAAATAGTAATCTTTGAGATTTCCCCCCCTGAGTACTGTTTCTGGGCTTCTTACATATTACTTTGGGTATATCTGAGCCTGACCAAACTGGAGGATTTGCAGTTAGGTTGCTTTGTGGCCACAAAAAGAACCCCTTGAATCTATTAGTAGACTCAAGTCAGTTATTGTGATTTGCCAACTGAAGGAACACATCAAGAATGAGCCATTGTCAAGATATATCAGATAAGGGGTTAATACACAAAATTCATAAAGAACTTATAAAACTCAACACCAGAAAAATAAACAATCTAGTAAAAAAATGGGCGAAGGGCCTGAACTTACACTTCTCCAAAGAGGACATACAGATGGCCAATAGACTTATGAAAGAATGCTCAATGTCACTAATCATCAGAGAAATGCAATTTAAAACCATGATGAGTCACCTCGCTACTGCCAGAATAGCTACCACCAATAAATCAACAAACAGCAAGTGTTGGTGAGGATGTGGAGAAAAGGGAACCCTAGTGCACTGTCGGTGGGAATACAGATTAGTGCAACCACTGTGGAAGCAGTATGGTGTTACCTCAAAAACTAAAAATAAAACTACCTTATGACCCATTGATTTCTCTTCTGAGTATACATCCAAAGGAACCCAAATCACTAGTGTAAAAGAATAATACATCCCCATGTATATTGCAGCATTATTTACAATAGCCAACATTTGGAAGCAGACCAAAGGTCCATCAGTAGATAAGTAGATAAAAAAGCTGTGGTACATTTACAGAATAAAATACTACTGGGCTATACAATTGAAGGAAATTTTACCTTTTGAGACAGCATGGATGGACCTGGAGAGCATTATGCTAAGTGAAATAAGCCAGTCAGAGGAATACAAGTACCATATGACTTCACTCATATGCAGAATCTAATGAATTAAATAAACTAACAAAAAAAAATAGAAAAAGACTCATAGATAAAAACTGACAGCTGTAAGAGGGTAGGAGGTTTGTGGGGCTGGCTGAAAAAGATGAAGAGATTAAGCAAAAAACAAAAACAAAACTCATAGATGCAGACAACAGTATGGGGGGGTGAGGGGAGGTAGAAGAGGATAAATGTGGGATTAATGGTGATAGAAGGAGACTTGACTTAGGGTGGTAAACACACAATATACATATGATTATTATAGAGTTTTATTTCTGAAATATATAATTTTACTAACTAATGTCACCCCAATAACTTTAATAAAAAATTAAAGACAGAATGAAAAACCAACTTACCTAATTCACCTGTTATTTCAGTTCTTTCATTTTACCTAAGTTTTTACTGAGAAGGTAGTTTTGGAAAACATGGCAGGAATAGGGGCAGGGGTAGAGGGTAGAGCAGAGAAATAAGAAGAAATGTCTCTGATCGAAAATAGTGTTTCCCTTCACTGTTCAATATTTGACATCCTTGTATCATAGGCTCCCATTCCTCATGATTTTATTCCTGACAATAGAACCAGTCAGGCCTTCAGAGACTTATCTCAGACATAGCATCAATTTGGACAATCACGTCAATACATAGCCATGTGGCTTCTCTATTCCTTCCTGAAGCAATATTTATTTTTTATCATTGGAGTTTGGAAATTAAGTAAAAGGAAACTTTCTAAAGAATTAAGGCATTTAAGTTGCACATTTTAAAAGCTTATATTTTTGTTATATTTGGCAGCATGATTGCTCTAAGGATTTCAGGATAATCAGTTCCCTGGAAACTTATTTAAACTTTCTATTAAAAGGATATACATTAAATGTTTACTTTGTACTTGAAATAGATTTGGCTGTCAAAGGAAAAACTGTGGTGTGTTACTTGTGTTTAAAAGATTTTGTTCACTCTGATAGCAAGATTTATGGAAGAAAGTATTTCTGAAATGTTAAAAAATGGCCTATCTTTTAAAAGATAAAATTGAGCACATAAGAACAAAAGTTAATTTTATTTAGCTCTTATTATGTATTTAGTTAGCTCTTATTAGGTACTGGATGTAGTTCCAAGGGTTTTATAAGCATTAACTCATTTGATCCTCATTAACACGTTAGTTTGATATTATTATTATCCATATCTTCTAGCTTTAGAAACTAAGGTATAGAGAAAGTAAGGAGATTGATTGCCTGAGAATCCATAGCTAGTAAGTTGAGAAACCAATATTTGTTTTAAGACAGGCTGCTTTTAGAACTTACCAAGCTCATATGCCAATTAAATTGTGATTTAACATCCATTAAGTCCCCTGGGTCTCTTTACAACGCTTTTTTGTTTTTGTTTTTTTCTTCCCATTGAATTTATTAGGGAGACACTGTTTCAGAAAACCAAACAGGTTTCAGGTGCACAATGCCACAACACATCGTCTGTACAAGGTGTTGTATGTTCACTGCCCCAACCTAAGTCTCCTTCCATCACCATTCCCCTCTCCCCCGGCCCTAACCACTCCTCCTCTCCCCACAACTCCCTTCCCTCAGGCATCACCACATTGTTGTCTGGGTTCATGGGTTCTTTCTCTCTCTCTTTTATGATAAATTCCATTCCCTTCCCAGTCCTCCAACCTGCCAACAGCTGTTAGCCTGCTTTCTATCTGTATGTCTTTTTCTATTTTGCTTGTTAGTTCATTAGATTCCACATATCAGTGAAATCATATTGTACTTGTTTTTCTCTGACTGCCTTATTTCACTTAGAGTAATGATCTCCAGGTTCACCCATGCTGTCACAAATGGTAAGATTTCCTTCTTTATTATGGCTGAGTATATGTACCAGAGCTTTTTTATCCACTCATCTACTGATTAAGCTGCTTCCAAATCTTGGCTATTGTAAATAATGCTGCAATGAACATAGAGGTGCTTATATTCTTTGGAATTAGTGTTTTGGGTTTCTTTAGATATATGAGTTTCATAGAAGTGGAATCGCTGGGTCAAAAGGAAGTTTCGTTTTTAATTTTTTGAGATAACTCTATACTGCTTTCTACAGTTGTTACACCAGTCTGCATTCCGACCAACAGTGTTTGAGGGTTCCTTTTAATCCATATCCTTGTCAACAATTGTTGTTGTGTTGATTTATTGATGATAGACATTCTGACAGGTGTGAGGTCATATCTCATTCTGGTTTTAATTTCCATTTCTCTGGTAATCAGTGACCTTGAGCATCTTTTCATATGTCTATTGGTCATCTGTATGTCCTCTTTGGAGAAGTGACTATTCACGTTCTTTGCCCATTTTTTAACTTGATTGTTTATTTTTCTGGTGTTGAGTTTTATGAGTTCTTTATACATTTTGGATATTAATCCTTTATCAGATGTATCAGTGAATATGTTCTCCCATTAAGTGGGTTGTCTTTTCATTTTGTTAATGGTTTCCTTTACAGTGCAAAAACTTTTTAGTTTGATGTTGCCCCATTTGTTTTTTTTTTCTTTTGTTTCCCTTGTCTGAGGAGGTATATCAGAAATAAAAATTGCTATGAGAAATGTCCAAGATTTTATTGCCTATGTTTTCTTCTAGGATTTTTGTGGTTTTGAGTCTAACATTTAAGTCTCTCATCCATTTTGAGTTTATTCTTGTGTATGTTGTAAGGCAATGTAATTTCATTTTTTCTATGTGTATCTGTCCCTTTTTCCCAACACCATTTATTGAATAGACTATCATTACCCTCATTGTATGTTTTACCTCCTTTGTCAAATATTAATTGACTCTAAAAGCATAGGTTTATATCTGGGCTCTGCATTCTGTTTTATTGATCTATGTGTCTTTTTTTATGCCAGTACCATGTTGTATTGATAATATGGCTTTATAGTATATTTTGATATTAAGTAGCATGATTCCTCCAACTTTTTTCTTCTTTCTCAAGATTGCCATGGCTATCCATGGTTTTTTTTTGTGGTCCATATAAATTTTTGGAATATTTGTTTTAGTTCTGTGAAATATGCCATTGGTATCTTGATACCAATGCATTGAGTGTAGAGATTGCTTTAGATAGTATGGCTATTTTAATGGTGTTATATCTTTCTATCCATGAACACGGTATATACTTCTACTTATTTGTATCTTTATCAGCTTCTTCATTTTATGAATACAGGTCTTTTACATCCCTGGTTAAGTTATTCAAAAGTATTTTATTTTTTGATGCAATTGTAAATGGGATTGTTTTCTTAGTTTCTCTTTCTGATAGTTCATTATTGGTGTATAAAAATGCAACTAAGCCCTTGCCAGTTTGCTCAGTTGGTTGAAGCATTATCTCATACATTGAAAGAGTCTGGGTTTGATCCCCAGTCAGGGCACAAAAGTAGGTTGTGGGTTTGAGCCCTAGTTGGGGCACATATGGGAAGCAACTGATTGATGTTCCCTTTATTCCCACTTTGGTGAGAGTTTTTATCATAAACGTGTACTGAATATTATCAAATGCTTTTTCTGCATCTATTGATATGATCATGTGATTTTTATCCTTCATTTCATTTATGTGATGTATCATGTTTATCAGTTTGCAAAAATTGTAACAACCTTTCATCCCTGAAATAAATCCCACTTGGTCATGATATATGATAATTTTAATGTATGGCTGGATCCAGTTTGCTAGTATTTTTTGAGGATTTTAACATCTATGTTCATAAAGAATATTGGCCTGTAATTTTCTTTCTCTGTAGTATACTTATCTGGTTTTGGAATTAGGATAATGCTAGCCCCATAAAATGAAGTTGATAGTTTTCTATTCTTTTGATTCATTTGGAGAAGTTTGAGAGGATAGGTGTTAGTTCTTTTTTGCATGTTTGGTAAAATTCAACTGCAAAACCATCCAGTCCAAGACTTTCATTTGCTGAGATTTTTTTTTTTTTTTTTTTTGATGGCCACCTCAATTTCACTAGTTGTAACCGGTCTATCCAGATTCTCTGATTCTTCCTGATTCA
This sequence comes from Pteronotus mesoamericanus, assembly GCF_021234165.1. Taxonomy (NCBI): domain Eukaryota; kingdom Metazoa; phylum Chordata; class Mammalia; order Chiroptera; family Mormoopidae; genus Pteronotus; species Pteronotus mesoamericanus. The sequence continues at coordinate 12,113,372 of NW_026555157.1, read as the reverse complement.
GTTTTGGAAAATTGTATGTTTCTAGGAGTTTATCGGTTTCTTCCAGATTGTGCAATTTGTTGGCATATAGTTGTTCATAAGATTTTACAATTCTTTATATTTGTTTGGTGTCCGTTGTTACTTCTCCTCTTTCATTTTTTGTCGCACTGTGCAGCCGTAATAGGGCCGCGCTGCCATGGAGGAGCGCCGCAGAGAGCGCAGCGCTCCCTGAAACCTGAGGGAAACCAGCTGGGGCCAGCTGAGGTGGGAGCAGGGCTCTGAAACCTGCAGAGTCCATCCCTGGGTTGTCACAGATGAGGGGAATAAAACACAAAATGTTGCAAACACTTTTCTGCTTGCCGGGAGAGCTAACAGGGGCACTTCCCTGTCACTGGATAAGGCCGTGGTACATCCCCATCCCTTCAGTGGGGAAGGCCGTAATGAATCCCCCTAATGGAGAAGCCCATCTAGTGGGGAAGGCCCCGTTGTCCTTTGTTCCAAGGCCTTTATTGAAAATCTTATCAGTGGGGTATGTAACAGGAATGCATATGTTATCTCATTACATTAGCATATTAAGGTTCACAGAGAATAGATACCTTTAAGAAAACAGGTGACAGGAATTCACTGATATTCTTGGGTCCAAGAGGAGATTAGAATCAACAATAGAGACTATAGGTAAGGGGGAAGTAGACTTAAAGGCTCCTTAAAGATAGAGGGTAAAAAGTGTAAATAAAGTAAATGTCTTAACAATACCAGGTAAGGGGTGTAAACGAAGGTCCTTTGCAGCATGAGCTGGTCAGAGATCTGAGGGAGGAACAGAGCACACTGCAAAGAATTTACGTCTAGGCCTGATTACCCCGGGGGCTGCCAGATCTGATTTAGGGCTGTTTTCCCTGCATTGTTTCAAGCCTGAGTCAGGCTGGGGGAGGGAACCACCAAGAGATAAGGAGGCTGCTCTTTGACTGTAATGAGGACTCTGGCCGTGTCCAAGCCAAGCCAAGAGCTGCAGGGGCCTTTTTGCCCCTTCTCCGTGTCCCCCAATTTCTTATCTGCTGCCAATATCGGCCAATACCTGTCTTAGGTGGTATACCCCAGCACGAGGTAACTTACCCGTCATTGGCCATTTACCCATCCAAGGCAAAGCAGAGAGCAGGGTCGGGGACAGGCCAAATCTCCTCAGGAGCCTATTTCTCCAAGGCTTCCTGATTATTTCCAGCCTTGGGGCCCTCCAGCCTGTTGGCAGGGTTACAGCTTCTGAAACCAGGTCACACATTTCCCAACAATTTCTCGCTGTATTTATTTGGGTTCTGTCTCTTTTTAACTTGAGTCTGGTTAAAGGTCTGTTCATCTTATCTATCTTTTTAAAGAACCAGCTCTTGGTTTCATTGACCTTTTGTAATGACTTTTTAGGTTCTATTTGGTTTATTTCTGCTCTGATCTTTATTATCTCCATCCTTCTACTCACTTTAGGATTTGTTTGTTGTATTCTTTCAAGTGCAAAGTTAGATTGTTTATTTGAAATTTTTCTTATTTCTTGAGATAGGCCTGTAATGCTATGAATTTCCCTATTTAATCTGCTTTCCCAGTTTCTCATAGATTTTGGGTTGTTGTGTTCTCATTTTTATTTGTTTCAAGGTATGTTTTGATTTCTTCCTTGATCTCATTGTTAACACTTTCATTGTTTATTAACATGTTATTTAGCCTCCATGTGTTTCTGCGTTTTTTCTTGTGATTGATTTCTGGCTTCATACCATTGTGGTCAGAGAAGATGCTTGATATGATTTCAATCTTCTTAAATTTACTGAGGCTTGTTTTATGTCATAACATGTGATCTGTCCTAGAAAATGTCTTGCCCTGCCTGGTGTGGTTCAGTGGATTGAACACCAGCCTGTAAACTGAAAGGTCGCCAGTTCAGTTTCCACTCAGGGCACATGCCTGGGTGGCAGACCAGGTCCTGTCTTAGCGGCATGTGAGAGGCAACCGATTGATGTATCTCTCACACATTGATGTTTCTCTCCCCCTCTTTCTCCCTCCCTTCCCCCTCTCTAAAAGTAAATAAATAAAATCTTTAAAAAAGAAAAGAATATGTCTCATGTGTACTTGAAAGAATGTATATTCTGCTGCTTTGGGATAAAATGTCCTGGTAAAATTGATATCTGAAGCTATCAATTAAATGCATCTGACTTAGTGTATCATTTTAAGGCCACAATTTTCTTGTTGATATTTTGTGTGGAAGATCTATCCATTGATGTCAATGGAGTGTTAAAATCGCCTGCTATGACTATATTACTGTCAATCTCTCTATGTCCATCAAGATTTGCTTTACATGTTTAAGTGCTCCTATGTTGGGTGCAAAAATGTTTGCAAGGGTTGTAGCCTCTTGTTGGATTGCTCCCTTTATAATTATATAGTGTCCTTTGTTTCTTACTATACCCATTTTTTTTAAAGTCTATTTTATCAGATATAAGTATTGCTACCCCAGATTGTTTTCCTTGCCATTTGCATGAAGTATCTTTTTTTATCCTTTTACTTTTAGTCTGTGTCTATCTTTTCTTCTGAAGTGGGTCTTTTGTAAACAGCATACATATAGGTCTTGCTTTCTTATCCATTCAGTTACCCTATATCTTTTGATTGAAGCATTTAAGTCATTTACAATTAAAGAGATTATTGATAGGTACATATTTATTTCCATTTTATTTTTTTCACTGTTCCACTTTGTGTGTGTGTGTGTGTGTGTGTGTGCACTGTTTCTTTCCTTCTTCTCCTCTTGTCCTGCTCCTTTTTTTTTTCTTCTTCAAGCTGGCCTTTTAACATACTGGTTTGGTGGTAACAAACTTGTTAGCCTTTTTTTGTCTAGGAAGCTCTTGATTTCTCCTTCAGTTTTAAATGATAGCCTTGCTGGGTAAAGTAGTTGTAAGTCTTTGCTTTTCATCACTTTGAATATTTCATGCCAACTCCTTCTGGCCTGAAATGTTTCTATTCAGAAATAAGCCGGCAGTCTTGTAGGAGCTCCCATTTAGGAAACTAGCTGTCTTTCTCTTGCTTTTCAAAAAAGTTCTCTCTTTGTTTTTAACGTTTGCCATTTTAATTATGATGCATCTTTGGGTTCATATTGCTTGGGACTTTCTGTGCTTCCTTGACTTGTGTTTTCCCTGCACTAGGTTACAGAAGTTTTCAGTCATTATTTCTTCAAATAGGTTCTTGTTACCTTGATCTTTCTCTTTTCCTTCTTGTACCCCTGTGATGGAGATGTTGTCATGCTTCATGTTGTCCCAAAATTCCCATAATGCTTTTGTTTTTATTTTGAGTTGACTCATAGGTAAAAGTTAAAGAAACTGGAATTCAGTCTGAAGACCACTGAAAAGCACTTTAGGTGTTCTTTTTCTAATTATTATGCTAGACCAACAGATGAAACCTGCAAAATATAGGCATTTACTTCCATGTTTCCAAACATAATCATATGCTTAGCAACAGTTTTTCCAAGACAAACTTTTAAAAAAGTAATTTATTTAGTACTCCATATTTGCCCCTCATTCTTGGTTTGAAAGATACCTCAAGTCTTGGAATTTATATCAAATAATTCCTGACAGTTGTTATTCTCATCAGTATTCTCAACACTACATGCATTGGCTAGTCTAATATAGCATGATTAGTAATAGCATCAAAAATGCAGTTTTAAAGAAATGATGGGTAAACCATAGACTAAATAAAATAAAAATTCCACATTCGCACAACCCAGATACATTAAGGGTGAACTTTACTGTGTATCCAACTGTTGTTGGAGATCTTTATGTGGATATGTACACAGAGGTACACAGTCTCCCCAGGCAGGGAGGCCATGGCTGTGGCACTGAGATTCACAGGGCAACACTGGAAAACTATTGAAATCAGAGTCTGAAAACTTCCACAAATCCAGAAATTCTGGTCTCCTGTGGAAGTGCTATCCTCTCACTCCCTCCACTGTCCTTATATTCCTCCCTGTACCCTGCATCCTGCATCCCCCAATTCTATCTCCTAGGCAAGTCCTCAATTTATCATTGGGAGAATCTGTTCTTGAAATCTTTACTGATCTTGGCCATCACTGGGGCCAACCAATTTGTTGGTTGAAAGCCTTTGTTTCTTACTATACCCATTTTAAAGACCCACTTTAGCCAAGCCTCTGACATAGACTAAATATTCCCCTTCCTTCCAATTAATGTAGTGTTGGAGTCTCAACCTCCAATGTGATGGTTTGTAAATGGGGCCTTTGGAAGGTAAATTAGGTTTAAACGAAGTCTTGAAGGTGAGGCCCCTATGATGACATTAGTGTCCTTATAAGAAAAGGATGGGAGACTAGAACGTCTCTCTCTCTCTGTCTCTCTCATTGTCTCTCTCTCTCTCTGTCTTTTCCCATGTGAGGGTGCATTGAGAAGGTGGCCATCTGCAGACCAGGAGTCAAATCTGATGACACCTTGATCTTGGATTTTCTGACCTCTAGAACCATGAGGAATAAATTCCTATTGTTTAGGCCACCTAGTCTATAGTGTTTTGTTATAGTAGCCCCAGCTAAGATAGTCTCTAATCAATATCTTTGCTGAGTCTTCATTGTCATCTTCCTTCCACCCCTACAGCCAAAGGTGGCCATACCTGAGACCTTGACTACAAAAGCGAACAATTACATACACTTAGGGTTCTACTTAAGAACAATCACCCTAACTGCTTATCTCTCTAGTGCTAGTGGGGTAGCTCTGGAAATAGTCCTGAGAAGTTCAGTGTTGTAGAGCTATCTCATGGGGCCTCAAGTTGAATTGTGTGGCTGTGGTTGCCAGTGGGGCTAGGCTTGCACTACAGAAATCAATTAGAGAGAAACTGACTGACATCTACTTAAAATTGCTTCACATGTTGGATTTCTGATAATTATGAAAATAATACAATATATAAAAATATGGATAGTAAGTAAACAAAACAAGAAATCCAGTTGGAGTCCTGATTACGCTGGGAATTATTCTTTTTTAGAGAGAGAGGGGGAGAGAGGGAGAAAGAGAAGGAGAGAGAAAGGGAGAGAAACATTGATTAATTGCCTCTTGTATGCATCCCAACTGGGGACCAAACCTGCAACCTGGGTATGTGCCCTGATTGAGAATCAAGCCCATGACCCTTCAGTCTATGGGACAATGCTCCAACAAAGTGAGCCACACCATCCAGGGCAATGAGGTATTTTTCTTTTGAATTTTATGAACATTTAAGGATTAGGTGAATTAAGGTATACCAAACCTCTAGCAATGCTTGGGACATAGTAGGTGCTAAATAAATGTTTCTTTCTTTTGTTTGCCTTTCTTTTTCTTTTCTGGGCATGTAAAAACAGTGTTATATAAACTGAGAAACATACCAGCTGATTAATTATTAAGCAAATACTTTTTTAGGTAACTACTGTCCAGCATTACTGGGCTTCATGCATGACAATAGAAATGTTGCACAATGGCCAGGATCTTAAAAAATGAAAGCACCTAACATAAAAATGACCATTTTTACATTACCATAATGTAAAATTTTGACCATTTTAAACATACAATTCAGTGGCATTAAATACTTCCATAATATTGTGGAACCATCACAAATATCCATCCGCAGAACTTTTTCATCTCAAATAGAAATTCTGCATTCTTTAAACAGTAACTCTCCATTCTGCTCTCCACTAGCCCCTGGTAACTGCCATTCTATTTTTTTTTAATTTTTATTATTTAAATGCATTTGTCTCCATTTACCTGCCACATTCTATTTTCTGTTTCTATGAATGTGAGTATTGTAGGTACCTCCTGTAGGAATCATGTAGTAGTTGTCCTTTTATGACTGGTTTATTTCACTTAGTGTAATGCCTCAAGTTTCATTCATATTTTAGCATGTGTCAAGACTTCTTTCCTTTTAGGGGCTAAATATTTTATTCTATGTATATACTCCATTTTGTTTAACTATTTATCTACTGATAGACATTTGGGTTTTCATCTTTTGGCTATTGTGACTAATGTTGCTATGAGCATAGGTATACAGGTATCTGTTTGAGTCTCTGCTTTCAATTCTTTTGAGTATATACCTAAAATGGAATTGCTGGATCATATGATAATTCTATTTTTGAATTCTGAGAAGTGCCAGATTCCTTTCCAAAATGGCTGCACCATTGTGCATTTCCACTAGCAGTGCACAAGAATTCCAGTTTCTCCATTTCCTAACCAACACTTTTTAAAAAAAAGTAATAGGCAACATAATGGATGTTAATTGGTACCTCCTTGTAGCTTTTATTTACGTTCTCCTAATGACTAGTGATGTTGACATCTTTTCACATGCTTATCGACCATTTGTATATCTTCTTTAAAGAAATATCTGTTCAATTTTTCAATTTCTGAATTGGGTTGTTTGTATTTTCATTGTTAAATTATAGGATTTCTCTAAATATTTTGGATATTAATATTTTATCAGTAACTGTCTTGCAAATATTTTCTCTCAGTCTGTGGATTCTCTTTTCACTCTTTTCATAGTGTTTGTTGATGCACAAAACTTTTAATTTTTATGAAGTTCAATTTATACGTTGTCTTTTGTTGTCTTTGGATTTGGCTTTATATCCAAGAAATTGCTGCAAATCCAATGTCATGAAGATTTTCCCTTATGAAGAATTTTTTTTCTAAAGGGAAGTTTTTCTAATGGGAATTTTTTTCCAAAGGGAATTTTCTTTGTCTAGAGGGAAGTAGAGAATAATTGAGATCAATGTATAATCATTTCTCATTGAAAAGGAAAGATAATAAATATACAGTTTTTCAGAAAAGAGAAGAACAGTCCAAGTCCATGAATAAAATCTCAACTTCACAGCAATTTACTTCCAGTAAGAAGGGACAAACTGGAAAGACAGAAGACACAGTGGTTGCACAACCATAAAGGAGATTCAGGAATAAGCTAAATACTTGGAATAAGTGACTTGGGTAATCATTTCAATTAAATAATTTTATTTATATAGTACTTTGTATACTATATTACATATGCATTTATCTACCAGATTCAATGAAGCTTTCAAGAACAAGAGAAAGCTTGCTGTGAGCTGGTGGATTGATGGTGAATAAGGTTGAGTGGTTAAGGAATTTTTGCAAACAAGGAGAACTAATTTTACAATATGGAAGACCGTTTACCATTAAAAAAAATTGTATGGTTTTGTTTCATTGATGTAAAGAAAATATTTGCTGTTGTATCTATGCAACTTCAAATCATTTTGTTTTGTTGCAAGACTAAAGTCTTGGATTTTTGGTTTACAAAGGAAATGTTTCCAACATATCTCCAAATCAAGGCTGCAAATCTAGTGGTTGATGGAAATTTCTTTGAGTTCTCTCATCAAAAGAGAAGCCTTTGAATGCAGAACTTGGGAACTTCTGGGCTTGTTATGCAATGGCTTTATTTGTAAACCTTGGAGGGGCCACTGTCTGGGAATAACAACATTTATTAACTGTTTAATGGGCTCTTTACTGGGTTAAAAGTTTTATATGTAGAATCATTTAATTTTCACCAAGGTCTCTATGAAGAAGTTATCGGCACCTCTGTTTTGTTGGCAAAGAAACTGAGGTTTAGAGAGGATATGATTTTGCCTGAGGTAACTCAGCTGGTGAGTGGCCAAGTAGGAAACTAAACCTAGACCATTGGGAATCAAAGGCCATATGCATGACATGCTCTTATTCTTAAAATATGACTTGAGGTGATGTGGATGGGGAGTTGACTAAGACAAAGCATCCAATTGTGTCTCAGACTCAGAGCCTGCCTTTTCTCTAAACCTTTGCATTTCCATATTGCTGTCTTAGATTAAAGAAAAATGGGAATCCTTTTTCCTGGGCTTAGGAAACTGCATGAAAGGGGTGCAGTCATTTCTCACCTACCACCTGAAGTCACTTCAAAAGTGCCTTGGAATTTGGAAAAATCTGAACTTGTACTACCTTAGTAGTCTTTAAGGTATACTCTAGTATTTACCTAAATACTTGAATCTTTTCTCTTGGTTTTTGTTCTTAATTCTTCCTTCAAGTATATGTTCTTTCAGTTAAAGAATAATATTTTTTATTTCAGTTAAACATTTATTTTTATTTTTATTTATCTTTTTATTGTTGTTCAGTTACAGTTGTCCCCATTTTTCCCCCTGTTGCTTTCCCCTGCCCTGTCAACCCCTGCCCCCAAAGGTAATCCCCACACCATTGTCCATGTCCATAGGCCCTTTGTGTATGTTCCCCTTCTTTCCCACTTTCCCCCCCTTTTTGTGATCTGAGCACATGCTTGAGAAGATTTCAATTTTCTTGAATTTGTTGAGGCTTGTTTTGTGTCCTATCATGTCGTCTATCTTTGAAAATGTTCCATGTGCATTTGAAAATAATGTATATTTTGCTTTTTTGGGGTGAAATGTTCTGTATATATCAGTTAAGTCCATCTGATGTAGGGTGTCATTCAGTGCAATGACATCCTTGCAGGTTCTTTGTTTGGAAGATCTGTCCATTGTTGACAACGGGGTGTTAAAATCCCCTACTATCAATGTATTGCTGTCTATATCTTTTGTGAAGTCCTCCAAGATTTCCTTATATATTTGGGTGCTCCTATGTGGGGTGCACATATGTTTACAATACTTACGTCTTCTTGGTGAATTCTTCCCTTCACTATTGAGAAGTGACCTTGTCTGTCGCTTTTTATGGCCTTTTGAAATCTATTTTGTGTGGTATGAGTATTGCTACACTGGCTTTTCTTCCCTCTCCATTTTCTTCGCATATCTTTTCCAACCTTTCACTTTCAAGCTGTGTAGGTCTTTTTTTTGGAGGTGGGTCCCTTGTAGGCAGCATATGTGTGGGTAATGTTTTCTTATCTATTCAGCTACCCTGTGTCTTTTGATTGGAGCATTTAATCAATTTACATTTAAGGTTATTATTGATAGTTACTTATTCATTGTCATTTCCCCCCTTTGTATCTGTGTTCTTCTCTTTCTCACTCTTCTTCTTTATCATAAAGCAGTGCCTTCAACATATCTTGCAGTGCTGCTTTGGTGGAGGTGTATTCCTTTAGCCTTCTTTTGCTGGGGATCTCCTTATTTCACCTTCCATTTAATGACAGCCTTGCTTGGTAGAGTAGTCTTGGTTACAGGCCTTTGCTTTTCATGACTTGGAATATTTCTTGCCATTCCTTTCTGGCTTGTAGTGTTTCTGTTGAGAAATCAGCTGCTAGCCTAATTGGAGTTCCCTTGTATATTACTACCTGTTTCTCCCTTGTTGCCTTTAAGATTCTCTCAATCTTTAAAATTTGCCATATCAATTATGATGTGTCTTGGAGTGGGCCTCTTTTGGTTGATCTTGATTGGGACCCTCTGTGCTTCCTGGATTTGTGTGACTATTTCTCTCATCAAGTTAGAACAGTTTCCTGTCATTACTTTTTCAAAAAGATTTTCTATCCCTTGCTCCTCTTTTTCTCCTTCTGCTATCCCTATTATATGGATATTATTATGTTTCATGTTGTCCTGCAGTTCTCTTAACCCCTGTTTGTTATTTTTGAGTCTTTTTTCATTTTTTTGGATATGTTTGGGAATTTTTTTTCTACCTTGTCCTCCAGCTCACTGATTAGATCTTCTGCTTCATCTGACCTGCTTTTAATTCCTCCTACTGTGTTCTTCATTTCAGATATTGTATTTTTCATTTCCTCCTGTTTCCTATTGGTAATTTCTATGTCCTTTTTCATGTTGATGTAGTTTGCTGTAAGTTCCTTGAAGCTTCCTTAGAGTTCTTTGAAGTTCTCCTTGAACTCCTGAGCTCCTTGAACATCTTTATAACCATTATTTTAAAGTCAATGCCTGATAATTTGGTTACCTCAATTTTGTTAAGCAGTCTTTCTGGGATTCTTCTTTTCCTTTTGACTGGGGGTTGTTTTTTATCTCCCTATTTTAGGTAACTCTTCTTGCTTTTTTCTGCTTGTAAGATTTATCTGCTTTGATGCCCCATCTTTGTGGTGTGCTCTTCTGTGGTAGGAGACCTGTGAGACTCAGTGGTACAATCTTTTTGATCACCTGCACTTCTTGCTCTTGCACTGCCCTTTATGCCTTTAATGTGGCTGTTATTGGATTTTGGTTGTTGTTGGGTCATTATTTTGTGGGTTCTTTCTTCTGGCTGACTGACTAAGAGTCATTTCACCTTCTACATCTTGTCTACTCTTGTACAGGTGCTTGCCAGGACAAAAATCAAACAGCCCAGGAAACAGACCAACACCCACAAAGATATTTCCCACTCACAATTACACTATCAACAGCCAATGTGCCAATATTAATAAATGTTTAAAGAGATTAAGATATTATAAGAAGGGAAAACAAATATGAGATGACTAACTGAAAGAAAAGAGATTTTTGTGACAATAGGGAGAGGGGCAATAATAAGAGTAGAGAAAAGAGACAAGGCAAAGCAGGAAAGAAAATAAAATTTACTTTGTAACTGACAAAGGGATGAGAGAAGGTGGAATGGAGTAAGAGAGGAGAAGCATGTAGTGTTAGGTTAAAACCGAAATTTAAAGAAAATATATTTATTTGCAGAGCTGAACGTTGTAACTTTATTATTTGTAGGGTATTCTTAAAACTCCCAAAGACATACATGTGACAAAGTACTGCATTTGCTTAACATTCCAGGTAATTAGCACATGTGCACTTTCTTAGTTAAAAAATCTTTTGGGTTTGTCCCATCCTTCATTGGGTTTGTCTTGAATGGGACCCTCTGTGCTTCCTGGATTTGTGTGCCTTTTTCTCTCCTCAAATTAGGGAAGTTTTCCATCATTACTTTTTCAAACAGGTCCTTTATTCCTTGCTTCTCCTCTTCTCCTTCTTGTATCCCTATTATGTGGATATTCTTTTGTTTAAGGTTGTCCTGCATTTTCCTAAATGCCTCTTCATTCTTTTTGAGTCTTTTTTACATTTCTTTTACTTTCTGGGAGCTTTTTTCTACCTTGTCCTCCAGCTTGCTGATTCGATCCTCTGCTTCATCTAGCCTGCTTTTGATTCCTTCTGCTATGTTCTTCAATTCAGTAATGGTATTCTTCATTTTCTCTCGTGTCTTCTTGATAGCTTTGTGTTCTTTTCCAGGTTGATATAATTTGCAGTCAGTTCCTCATAGTTTCCCTGTAGTTTCTCATAGTTGTCTTTGAACTCATTGAACTCATTGAGCTTCCTTAGAGCCATTGTTTTGAATTCAGTATCTGATAGTTCACTTGCTTCTATTTCATTTAGCTCTCTCTGTGGGAATTCCTCCTTTCCCCTCATTTGAGGGGTATTTCTTTTCCTTCCCATTATTTGTGAGAATCTTCTTTTTTTTTGCTTCTGCTTCAATTGATCAATCTTGATTTCCTGACTTGTGAATTAAATTTCTATGTTAGTAGGCGGGTTTGTTTATTTGTTTATTATTTATTTATTTATTTATTTATTCTTTTCTTTTCTTTCTGGGCTGCCTCTGATGATTTCAGCTGTTGACCCTGTCTGACCTTAGGCTGTTTGTCTGAGCTTGCCAGGAATCTACTGTCTGTGTCTGTCTCCTGAAATTGTTAATCTAGTCACTCTGCCCTCAGCTGCCAGGCTTAGGCACCACAGGGCGGGGCGGTGCCTCGTGATGGCAGGAGTATCATGTCCTTACAGGCTCCTGTCACTCAGGGGAGTGGTCTGCCTGAGCAAGATGGAGACCGTGAAATGGGGATGGAGTTAGCACCGGGATCCCCCCAGCTATTCCCTTAGTTCTCTCCCCAATGCTTTTGCCCCCAGTCTCTCCTCAAGAGTCTCTAGGCAGCTCTGTGTCCCCTTTAGCCCAGGGTGTACTATCTCTGCAGGCAGCTCTGCACTCAGCCCCAAGGCCCACACACAATTCCTAACCAGGCTGGACTGTCCTGAGGGCAGGGCTATTATTTCATTTCCTGCTGCTGCCTCTTTGGGGTGTGGCCTGCCTGCGCAAAATGGAGACTGTGGGAAGGGGAAGGGGTAGGGGTCAGTACCAGGAACCCCCTGGCTACTCCCCCAGTTTTAAAGAAAAATATATATATATTTGTATATATCTAGTGAGAGAAAAAACAGACTACAACAACAACAAAAATATATAAATAAAATAATGTGCCCCTAAATGCAGAAAAGTCCCCGCCACAGAGATATCAATAACCAATGAGCTAAGATTTATATAGGTGCAATGGAAATAAAAGGGCACAAGGAAAGAAAGAAGACCTTAAGGAGTCTGGAGGAAAAAGAAGTTATTTTGAGAGGATAGAGGGAGAAGGAATACTAAGAGTGTGGGATGAAAACCTGGCTAAGACAGAGAATAACTAATGTTTAAAACAAAAAAAGGGAAGGGCAGGAAGAAGACAAAATGGAGTAGGATAGGGGAACAATAAAATTTGAGATATTAAATACAAAAATAGTCACTATCTAGAAATAAGATTGAAGAACTGTAACAACCACCACCTTACCCACTACCTATGAGCAAAGATTGATAAAGGTGGAGAGAGAAAAAGGGTATATTAAGAATGGGTGAAGGAATGTGAGCTGATAACAATCATAAACGGTTTTGAAGGGCTGGGGGCAGTAGTAATAGTACAGAATAGAAACAAGTCACAGAAGAAGAAAATAGAATTTAAAACATGTGTACAGAGGCAGGAGTTAGTATGAAGTAAGTGAAGGGAATAGCAATATGTGAGATTTGAAACAAACTATATTATAAAACCTGGCATTTTATTTAGCCCAAACTTGAATGATATGGAATTAATGTTAAACAGTTTTGTAGGAGGGAACACAGCGTCTTTCTGTGCCTGTCTCTATTTTCTCTGCTCTACTAGGTTTAGCAAATCAGGGACTGAAGAGCTGTGTAGCACATAGTGTCTGGTGCAGACCTTTTTCCCTCTTTCCCTTGAGGAAATGTACACAGCAGCAGGAAACTCCTGGGCCTGACCTCGCAGCTCTGCTGAACCTGTAATCTCTCAGGTGCGGATAGGGTTCATCTGTCTGTGGAAGGCGCTGGCTGACTGAAGCAAACCTCAGGCATTCAGCTTCTGTCTTCCAGACCCAAACCTGCTGCTCTCACAGGAGGTTCAGCACAAATTATCCACTCAGCTTTGTCCCCTGCATGTGGGTCATGTTGGATCAGGTCCTCCCATTCAGTGTTTTCTCTGCCTCTGAGTTTTAGGGTTAGCCAAGCTGCTGTGTCCTGCCCACATGCACTGGCCTATGTGCCCAGGTCCCTGCCAAGCCTCTGGTACATCTCAGCTCCCCTTTTAAAGGAATTTCTTTATGGCCCCCATGCTGTAGCACAGGTCCCTGGGGGTCCTGTTCTCCATGTGCTCCTTCGCTCCAGAAATCACACAGTTTTTCTCGGTCAGGGCTGGCCACCTCCTTAAAGGACCTCCAACAATTTTTGATAAAGTTTCTCTCTGAATATTTCCTGGATGACATTGGGAAGATCCCCTCAGCTCTGCTATAACACAAGGTTGTGACAGCATGCTGTTCCTGCTCCCTCCAGAGGTCTTCAGCCTTGGGCCTGCCTGTTCCCCCACGTGCCACTTCAGAAGACTGCACTTCCCAAGACTTCTCTTGCTGCCCCAGTAGCTTGTGGGTTCTGGCCAATCTATAGCCACCCTGACTCTGTAGCTAGCAGTGCTGGGCTGGGTGTGGTGGAGGTCCACCTACAAAACCCATGGCATTGGCTACCAGTCTGCCTAGAGAGCACACGGCTGTTGGCCCCTGGGTACTCCTGCATACTCCTGTGCACTCCCCATACTCTTCTTCGCATGCACTCTCACTAACAGATGCTTTCACTTACTCTCTGCTCTGAGCTCTGACTTCAAATCTGGCCCATGTCTGAGAGCAGATGAATAGGACTGCCTGCTTACTCTGCCAGCATCTTGGATTCCCCAGTTCGAGAATGATTTCTTTGCTTCCCCCCCCCCCACCATTGACTCCCAATTTCCTAGAGGACTGCTGAGCATATGAAATAAATAAATACTTTTGTTTAAAACCTCAATAAATCATAGAAAGGAGTATGGAAGAAAACAATTTCTTTTCTTATCTTAAAATAGGGATGACACTCACATGGTGATGTTGAGTTAGTGTACAGGGGTGGACAAAAGTAAGTTTACAATTGTATGTGAAACAGAGTTTGTTTTCATATTATTATTTATTAATTATTGTATTATGCATTTGTACTACAACTGTAAATCTACTTTTGTCCACCCCTGTGTATAATATAAAGTGCTAGGCCCAGGCATTTTTATCATGATTGAAATAGAGGTGTTTCAAGATCTGTTACTTTTTCTTAAATAAAATCCATAGGCATATTCTGATAAAAAGAAATTTTATTTTGATAAAGGGTTATTTTTCTAATTATTAAGATTTAGTTTCTTAAGTCAGTGTTTCTGAAACTATAGTCTCTGGACATAACTTTTGGGGTCCATGAGAGTATTTTTTAGAGAGATCAGTACATCGCCTGAGTTTGAAACTGATTAGGTTTGACCACTATTTTTGGGATAATTCAGCCTCTATTATAATTGATCAAGGTGGATCTTTGCATATACACATATACCTACACATGTATGCTATTATTTTCTGAACTAATTGATAGTAAGTTGCAGGCATAATGTCTCTTCACCACTAAAAATTTAACATGTATTTTTGTGTATTTCCTAAAAACATGGAGATTATCTCATATAAACCCTGTATAATTTTTAAGTCAATAAATTTTGTATATAATCATTTACATAATCATCAATACAACACTATTGCTAATACAGACCTTATTCAAGCTTCTTCAATTGTCTCACTAATGTCATTTATAGTAAAATAAGAAGAAATTTGTTATTTTCTGGTCTAGGATCCCATTCAGAATAATATATTTTATTTAGTTGTCATGTCTTTTTTGGCTCCTTTAATTTGGTATTGCTTGTCAGCTTACCTTTGTCTTTCATGACTTCAACTTTTTAAAAATATAGGCCATTATTTAAAAATTATATTTTATTGATTATGTTATTATACTTACTCCAATTTTTCCCCTTCGCACCCCTCTCCCCAGCACCCCCAACTCCCTCAAGTAATCTCCATACCATGGGTCCATTCCATGGGTCATACATATATGTTCTTTGGCTACTCTATTTCCCGTCCTTTACTTTACATCCCCATGACTATTCTGTAGCTATCAATTTTTAGTTCTGATTTCCTTCACCATTTTCATGCTTTCCCCTAAGCCCCATCTCATCTGGCAGCCATTAAATAATTCTCTGTATCTATTATTCTGTTTCTATTCTGCATGATTATTTATTTTGGTTTTTAAAGTCAATTGTTTATTTTTATTTTTTTAATTGTGGTTCAGTTACAGTTGTCCTGCCTTTTTTCCCCATTGCTGTCCCTTACCCCTTTCCCTCCAATTCCCACAGCCAGTCTCCCCTCCCAGTTGTCCATACCTATGAGTCCTCTATTCGTGTTCCTTTGCTTGTCCCTTCCCCTTTTTTCCCCATTATCCCCACCCCCCGTTCTGGTCACTGTCGGTTTGTTCTTTATTCCCAAGTCTCTGGTTCTATTTTGCTCTATTTTTTTAAAAAATTAGGTTTTACTTATAGGTGAGATTACATGATATTTGTTGATAGATATGTATTTATTGATGTTTTATTGTTCATAATTTTGATTTTCTTATTCTTAAAGAAGACCCTTAAATAGTTCATGTAATACTGGTTTGCTGGTAATGAACTCCTTTTGTTTTTTCTTGTCTGGGAAGCTCTCTATCTGTTCTTCAATTCTAAATGAGAGCTTTGCTGGGTAGGGTAATCTTGGTTGTAGGTCCTTGCTTTTCATCACTTTGAGTACTTCTTGCAAATAAATCCCTTCTAGACTTCAAAGTTTCTTTTGAGAAATCAGCTGCTAGTCTTATGGGGGCTCTCTTTTAGGTAATTAACTGCTTCTCTCTTGCTGTTTTTAAGATTCTCTCTTTGTCTTTAACCTTTGGCATTTTAATTATGATGTGTCTTGGTATGGGCATCTTTGGGTTCATCTTGTTTGGTATCTTTGTGCTTCCTGGACTTGTATGTCTATTTCCTTTACCAGGTTAAAGAAGTTTTCTGTTATTTTTTTCAAATAGGTTTTCAATTTCTTGCTTTTTCTCCTCCTTCTGGTGCCCCCATGATTCAAATGTTGATATGCTTGAAGTTGTCCCAGAGGCTGCTTGTATTATCCTCATTTGTTTGGATCCCTTTTTCTTCTTTGTATTCTGATTGGTTATTTTTTGCTTCCTTATATTTCAAATATCTTATTTGATTCTTGGCTTCATCCACTCTAATGTTGATTAAATTGTTATTTTAATTAGTGTATCCTTCATTTTTGACTGGATATTTTTTTATGCTATTGAGATTTTCACTAAGTTCCTTGACCAATCTTATAACCAGTGTTTTGAACTCTGTATCTAGTAGCTTGCTTGTTTCCATTTTGTTTAATTCTTTCTCTGGAGTTTTGCTCTGTTCCTTCATTTGGACCATGTTTCTTTGTCTTTTCATTTTGGCAGCCTCTCTGTCTTTGTTTCTGTGTATGAGTTAGAGTTTCTATGTTTCCCAAGTTTGGTAGAATGGTCTTATGTATTATGTGTCTGGTAGGATTCAGTTGCATAGCCTCCCCTATTATCTAAGCTGGGTAGTTGAGGTGCACCCACTGTGGGGGCTATGTATACCTTCCTGTTATAGTTGAGCTTTGATTGCTGTTGGCACTTCCAAGATTAGCCACCAGGGTCATATGGCATAAGCTACAAAGTGACCTGTAGCCACCAGGGTCATATGGCATAAGCCACAAAGTGATATGTAGATGGCTGCTATTTGTGCTGGGCTTGGAGATGCCCAGGCCAGGCCAAGCTGTGAACTAAGGTTGACTGATGCTAGTGCCAGGCCTGGGGCATTTAGTGACAGGTACAAGGCTTGCTAAAGCCAGATGCTGCTTGTTTGAGAGAATTTAGGAAAATCTGAAGCATGGGCCAAGACAAGCTATTCATATGGAAAAAAGCAATGGAAACAGCTTGGGGGTGGGCCTGGAAGTTAGATGGGGCTGGGCCTCAGTGAATCACCAGGATTTCGCAAAGCGTATGTGCCAGGTAATGGAGTCTCAGATATAGCATCTGCCTGCTGGCCCTGTGGTTCTGTGTAGGGAGGGTTTAGAAAAGGAACAGTGGCCTCTGCTAGCATTTCTCTCTGGGAGAAAGCTGCCTCCCAGTTCTCACCCTGATGCTGAACATTTCAGTTCTCTCTGTATGTCTCTGGTGCCTTGCACTGGAGCTCAGAAGCAGTGAGTCTGAGCAAGTCTGTGCTTGGGCCTTTTCAGAGGAATTGCGGGTCTCTAGAAGTTTCTGTTTTCCATAGGCTCAATCCCTGCTGGTTTGGTTGTTCCATAGCTTAGTTGGAATTTTGATGAGGTTGTGCAAGGAGGCAAGCCGTCTTTACCTATGTGTCTTCTTGACTGGAAGTCCTGCCTAATTATATCCAGGCCATTTGATTTGTAGAATTGTCCTCAGTCTGGGTTTGTTAAACTTTGTCTTTTCATGATTTGATTCAGGTTATGCAGTTTTGGGGAGAAATACCACAGAGGTGTTCTACTCTCCTTCTTTGCACATCACATCGAGAAACATATGTACTGTATTTTGCCATGTATAATGTACCCTTTTTTGCCCAAATTTTTGAGGGAAAAATAAGAGAGCACACTATATATGGGTAGTAACAATTCTGTACCTACATAAATATTTTTAATTCTTTTATTTGTGCTTATGCATTAAAAGTGTAACTCCTGAAAGCAGTAATGATATCTGTATGTTCAAATATAAATGATAAAATTCCTTTATAATACAAAAAACAAATATCAATATAAATAAATAAAAAATTGAATTAAAAAATTAAAACAAAAAACTTTTTTTCTGAAAGATTGGACCGAAGGTGTCGGTGTGCATTATACATGGCAAAATGCGTTATTTATTCTATTACTATTTGGTCACAAGTCTTTAGATAATACTCTGGATATGATTGCTTTGTTGTTTATGGGTTGTAAATATTATTTCGCACTCTGTGTCTTGCCTTTTTATTCTCTTAATATCTGTCATGGAACAGTTCTTAGTATCTAGGTTGTCAATTTATTTATTTTTTCCTTTTAATTACTGCTTTTGTGTTCAATTTAAGGGATCTTTCCCAATTTCCAAGGGATAAAGATATTCTCTTCTGGAAACCTTATTTTGCCTTTCATATTTAGATCTGCAATCTACCAGGAGTTGATTTTTCTAAAAGGTGTGTGGTGGGGGTTATATTTTTTTCCGCATGGATAGCCACTGTCTCAGCTTTATTAAAAAATAATCTTTTACTACTCCCCAAACCTCCTCCATCTTGTAACCACCATACTGCTGTCTGTGTCTAAGAGGTTTTGTTTGTTTTTTTTTCTTGTTTGTTTATTTGTGACTTTCAGTTTTATATCCCACTTATGAGTGAAATCATATAAAAAGGGTCAAATATATAGTGAAGGAAGATAATCTGGCTATGGGTGGTGGGCACACAATACAATACAGATCCTGTATCACAGAATTGTACACCTGAAACCTATATAATCTTATTAACCAATGTCACCCCAATAAATTTAATGAAAAAAGAAAAAGTGAAGAAAAAATAGAATATCCCTTTCTAATTGCTCTACAGGGGAATTGTGTTATGTATCAAGTGTTTATAAATGTCTGGATCTGCTTCTAGATGTGGTATTCTGTTCCATTTTTCTATATGTCTGTCTTTGTGCCAATATCACACCATCTCAGTAATTGTATATTAAGTACTTTTAATATTATGACTATTTATATTTTTTGTTTCTTCATTTTTCAGTTTTGATAAATGTTAATTCCCTAGGAATTTTTCTATTTCATGTAAATTAAAAACATTTATGAAGTAGTTTATAACATTATGTAATGATATTCTTAGTAACAATGATATCTGTTATGATGCATCCTTTCATTTCCCTAATTTTGATTATGTATTCTCTCTTTAATACTTAATCAATCTTTCAGGGGTTTCACAAACTTATTAATCATTCCTCAAAACCAATTTCTGACTGTTGATTCTATTAAAAGTTTTTTTTTTTACTTTATCATTTTCTGCCCTTATCCTTGTTGTTTTTATTATTTTCTTTCTCTTAATTTTCTTGGCTTCAATTTTCTCTTCTTTTTACATTATTGAGATGATCATGATTTTCCACACTTTCTTTTCTTTTCTAATATACATTTAAGACCATAAATTTTTTTATGTATAGCTTTAAATGCATTTGATAAATTTTTTGAATAAATAAATAACATCAATCTGCATTTAAAAAAGCCATAAGAAAGAAAGAACTCCTACCTTCTTTTCTTTTTAAATTTAAATTTAAATTTAAATTTTTTTTTATTTTTTTCAAATACATTTGTCTCTGCCTGCCCCCCACCACTTTCCCTTTCCCCCTCCCTTCTTCCCTCCCTCAGCTCCTCCCTTTTGGTTTTGTCCTTGAGTCCTTGATATATGTTCCTTGACTTTCCCCTTCCCATCCTTTTCCCCGGCCCCCTCTCCCTCCTTCCCTCTTGTCTCTGTTGGTTTCTTTTCCTTTCAGTGTTGCTGGTCTTATTTTCCTTGCATCTTTGTATTATTGGTTAGGTTCCACTTAGAGGTGAGATCATATGGTATTTGTCCTTCGCCCCCTGGCTTATTTCGCTTAGCATAATGCTCTTGAGTTCCATCCATGCTGTCGCGTAGTTTAGTGGTCCTTTTTTCTTTCTGCTGCGTAGTATTCCATTGTGTATATGTACCATTGTTTTTTGATCCAATCATCTACTGATGGGCATTTAGGTTGCTTCCAACACTTGGCTATTGTAAATTGTGCTGCTATGAACATTGGGGTGCATAGGTTCTTTTGAATTGGCATTTTGGGATTCTTAGGGTATAGTCCCAGCAGGGGAATCACTGGATCAAAAGGCAGTTCCATTTTCAGCCTTTTGAGGGAATTACAAACTGCTTTCCACAGTGGCTGCACCAGTCTGCATTCCCACCAACAGTGTACTAGGGTTCCCTTTTCTCCACAGCCTTGTCAGCACCTGTTGTTTGTTGATCTGTTTATGATGGCCATTCTGACCGGTGTGAGGTGGTACCTCATGGTGATTTTGATCAGCATTTCTCTGATGGCTAGGGATGCTGAGCATCCTTTCAAATATCTCTGGACCCTCTGTATCTCCTCCTTGGAAAAGCGTCTGCCCATGTCCTTTGCCCATTTATTGATTGGATCGTTTGTCTTCTTGGAGTGGAGTCGAGTGAGTTCTTTATATATCTTGGAGATCAAACCTCTATCTGATATATCATTAGCAAATATATTTTCCCATATGGTTCGCTCCCTTTTCATTTTGCTGATGTTTTCTTTTGCCGTGCAGAAGCTTCTTATTTTGATGAGATCCCACTTGTTTATTCTTTCCTTTATGTCCCTTGCTTTAGGGGACATATCTGTGAAAATATTGCTGTGTGGAATATCTGAGTTTCCTGCCAATGTTCTCCTCTAGGACTTTTATGGTGTTGTGACTTATATTTAAGTCTTTTACCCATCTTGAGTTTATTTTTGTGTCAGCTGATGATCCAATTTCAATTTTTTGCATGTAGCCGTCCAGCTCTCCCAACACCATTTGTTGAAGAGGCTATTATTGCTCCATTTTATGCTTCTGCCTCCTTTGTCAAATATTAGATGCCCATAGAGACCTGGACTTATTTCTGGGCTTTCTATTCTGTTCCACTGGTCTATGGATCTGTTCTTGTGCCAGTACCAGATTGTTTTGATTATAGTGGCTTTGTAGTATAGTTTGATGTCCGGTATTGTGATTCCCCCCTACTTTTTCTTTCTCAAAATTGCTGTGGCTCTTCGGGGTCACTTATGGTTCCATATAAATTTTTGAAATGTCTGTTCTATTTCTGTGAAATATGTCATTGGTATTTTAATAGGGATTGCATTGAATCTATAAATTGCTTTGGGTAGTATGGACATTTTGAGGATATTAATTCTTCCAATCCATGAGCACGGTATATGCTTCCATTTATTTGTGTCTTCCTTAATTTCTTTCTTCAATGTTGTATAGTTTTCTGCGTACAGGTCTTTTACCTCTTTGGTTAAATTTATTCCTAGGTACTTTATTTTTCTTCTTGCTATATCGAATGGTATTTTTTTTCTGATTTCTTCTTCTTCTATTGCATTGCTGGTGTACAAAAATGCCTTTGATTTCTGAATATTAACTTTGTATTCTGCTGTTTCACCAAATACACTAATTAGGTTGAGGAGTTTTTTGGTAGAGTCTACAGGGTTCTCTATGTACACTATCATGTCATCTGCAAACAATGATAGCTTTACTTCCTCATTTCCTATTTGGATGCCTTTTATTTCTTTTTCTTGTCTGACCGCTGTTGCTAGGATTTCCAATACGATGTTGAAAAGAAGCGGTGAAAGTGGACATCCTTGTCGTGTTCCCGATCTTAGTGGGAAAGCTTTTAGTTTTTGCGCATTGAGGATGATGTTGGCTGTAGGTTTTTCCTATATGGCCCTTATTTTGTTGAGGAATGCCCCATTTATTCCCATTTTGCTGAGTATTTTGATCATAAATGGGTGCTGTACCTTATCGAATGCTTTTTCTGCGTCTATTGAGATGATCATGTGGTTTTTGTCTTTTAATTATGTGTTGTATCATGTTTATTGACTTGCGTATATTAAACCATCCCTGCATCCCTGGGATGAATCCCACTTGATCGTGGTGGATAATCTTTTTAATGTATTGCTGGATGCGGTTTGCCAATATTTTGTTGAGGGTTTTAGCATCTATGTTCATCAGCGAAATTGGCCTGTAGTTTTCTTTCTTTGTAGGGTCTTTATCTGGTTTTGGGGTTCGGGTGATGCTGGCCTCATAAAAAGAGTCTGGAAGTCTTCCCTACTTTTGGATTTTTTGGAATAGTCTGAGAAGGACAGGGGTCAGCTCTTTCTTAAATGTTTTGTAAAATTATCCTGTGAAACTGTCCGGCCCTGGGCTTTTGTGTGCCAGGAGTTTCTTGATTACTGCTTCTATTTCCCCAGCTGTTATCAGTTTGTTCAAGCTTTCTGTTTCTTTCTCTTTCAGTGTTGGAAGATTATACCTTTCTAAAAATTTGTCCATTTCATCAAGATTTTCAAATTTCCTGGCATATAATTGTTCATAGTAGTTTCTGACAATCCTTTGTATTTCTGTGGTATCAGTTGTTATTTCTCCTCTTTCATTTCTGATATTATTAATTTGGGTCCTCTCCCTTTTTTTCTTGATGAGTCTGCTTAATGGCTTGTCAATTTTATTTATCTTTTCAAAGAATCAGCTCCTGGATTGGTTGATCCTCTGAATTGTTCTTTTTGTCTCTTGTCATTCAGTTCTGCTCTAATCTTGAGTATTTCCTTTCTTCTACTTGCTCTGGGATTTATTTGTTGTTGTTTCTCCAGTTCTTGAAGTTGTAGTGTTAGGTCTTTTATTTGAAATGTTTCCATCTTTTTTAGGTAAGCCTGTATTGCTATGAACTTCCCTCTCCGGACCGCCTTTGCTGTGTCCCATAGGTTTTGAACTGTTGTATGTTCTTTTTCATTTGTTTCCAGAGACTTTTGATTTCTTCTCTTATCTCATTATTGACCCATTCATTGTTTGATAGTCTACTGTCAGTCTCCATGAGTTTCCAAGTTTTTGAAGTTTCTCTTTGAGATTGATTTCCAGTTTCAAGCCCTTGTGGTCCGAGAAAAAGTCTGGTATTATTTCAATTTTCCTGAATTTGCTGAGGTTTGCTCTGTGTCCTATCATGTGGTCTATCTTTGAAAAACTCCCATGAGCATTTGAAAGGAATGCGTATTTTTCTTCTTTGGGATGTAATGTTATATTTATGTCAGTTAAGTCTCTTTGATTCAGTGTGTCATTCAGCACCACAATATGTTTATTAATGTTTTGTTTGGAAGATCTGTCCATTTTTGACAGTGAAAGTAACTGTCAAATTAATTTTGAAATCCCCTACTATCAGTGTGTTGCTGTCTATATCTTTTTTGAAGTCGTCCAACAGTTTCCTTATATACTTGGGGGCTCCTATATTGGGAGCATATAAGTTTACAATGTTGATGTCTTCTTGATAGATTCTTCCTTTAAGTATTATAAAGTGCCCCCCTGGGTCTCTTTTTATGACCTTTGTTTTGAAATCTACTTTGTCTGATACAAGTATGGCAACCCAGGCCTTTTTCTCTTGCCCATTTGCTTGGAATATTTCTTTTCCATCCCTTTACTTTCAATCTGTGTAGGTCTCTTGCTCTGATGTGGGTCTCTTGTAGGCAGCATATGTGTGGGTCAGGTTTTCTTATCCATTCAGCTACCCTGTGTCTTTTGATTGGGGCATTTAGTTCATTCACATTGAGAGATATTACTGATAGAAACTTACTCATCTTTTCTCTTTGTACCTGTGTTCCTCTCTCTCTCATTCTTTTCCTTCATCTGCTTAAACCAGTCCCCTTAGCATATCTTGGAGTGCTGGTTTGGTAGAGATGTATTCTTTTAGCCTTCTCTTGTCTGGGAAACTGCGTATTTCCCCTTCTGTTTTAATTGAGAGCCTTGCTGTGTAGAGCAGCCTTGGCTGTAGGCCCTTGCTTTTCATGACTTGGAATATTTGTTATCATTCCCTTCTGGCTTTTAGTGTTTCTGTTGAGAAGTCAGCTCCTAGGCATGTCGGGGCCCCCTTGTATGTTCCTTTCTCTGTCTCCCTTGCTGCCTTGAGGATTGTCTCTTTGTCTTTGATAGTTGCCATTTTAATGATGATGTGTCTTGGAGTGGACCTCCTTGAGTCTCTCTTTATTGGGGTCCTCTGTGCCTCCTGGATCCATGAGAGCCTTTCTCTCCTCAAATTAGGGAAATTTTCCATCATTACTTTTTCGAAGAGGTTCTCTATCCCTTGCTCCTCTTCTTCTCCTTCTGGTATCCCTATGATACGGATATTATTGCGTTTCAGGTTGTCCTGCATTTCCCTAAATGCCTCTTCATTCTTTTTGAGTCTTTTTTCCATTTCTTGTTCTTTCTGGGAGCTTTTTTCTACCTTATCCTCCACCTCACTGATTTGATCCTTGGCTTCATCCAGCCTGCTTTGGATTCCTTCTACTGTGTTCTTCAATTCAGAAATGGTATTCTTCATATCCTCTGTGTCTTCTTGATAGTTTCTATGTCCTTTTCCAGGTTTATATAGTTTGTTGTAAGATCCTGATAGTTTCTCTGCAGTTTCTCATAGTTCTCTTTGAGCTGGCTGAGCTCATTGAGCTTCCTTAGAACCATTGTTTGGAATTCAATATCTGATAGTTCCCTTGCCTCTATTTCATTTATCTCTCTCTGTGGGGAGTCCCCTTTTCCACTCATTTGGTGGAACTTCTTTTTCTTCCCATATTTGTGAGAGTCTGTTAAGTAATGTATTCATTTATTTATTTATTTTTGCTTCTGCTTCAATTGGGCTATCTAGATTTCCTGACTTTGTGTATTAAACTTCTATGGTAGTAGGTGGGTCTTTTTATTTATTTATTTATTTATTTATTTATTTATTTTTCCCTTTACTTTTCTTTCTGGGCTTGCCTCTGATGATGTCAGTTGTTGACTCTATATGACCTTGGGTCCTTTGTTTGAGCCTTCCAGGAGTCTCCTGTCTGTCTGACTCCTGCTTGGGGCAGCTCTGTGACCCCTTTGGTCAGGGATAGACTATTTCTTTGGATCGCTCTGTACTCTCACACAGGCTCCTTGATCGCGCTCCCTGGCATGGCAGGAACCCCCGCCTGCCTGGGCTGCACGTGCTTGCCCCAGCCCAGGGGGTTTATTCGCGACCTCGCGTGCTCGTTTGGCGCCCCTGACCAGCGGGCACCCCGGCATTGGTCAGTTTAGGGTCTTCTATTGTGTGCTTTCCCCGCTTTTGGCTCTTTGGGTGTGTTGCTTGCCCTCGCCAAATGGAGACTACAGAAATGGGAGGACGTCGTCTCCAGGACTCTCCGGTTAATCCTGTCTCCGGTCTCCCCTCCAGGGACTCTGGGCAGCTCTGTGACCCCTTTGGTCCGGGATCTACTTATTCTGTGAGCCGTTCCACAATCGTGGGCTGCACGGGTCAATTTACGCCTGCCCTCGCCACTCTGTGCACTCCCTCGCAGGCCATATCGGTGCCAATCTGTGGGAGGCCTTGCCAGCCCACGCGGGTCCACACACACACTGACCAACCCTCGCCGGCCACTTGGCTCAAGTGTGCGCACCTGCACTGGGTCACATTTGATAAATTTTAATGTGACATATTTTCATTATCATTAGTTTAAAGTATTTCCTAATTCTTGTCATTTTTTTCATGGATCTATATTTAGAAACATATTTAAAATTTTCAGGTAGGTGGGATTTTCAGTTATTTGTTAGGTATTAATTTTAGTTTACTTGAACTGTGGTCAGAGAAAATTTTCTTCTAGTAGTCAGTGCGTCCGATCCTTTTAATATTCTCATATTTCTTTGACTTTTGTCATTTCTGTGCACACTGATGTTTTTCTATTGCAGTCACCTATGGCTGTCTACCTGCGGGCTTTCTCTGGTAAGCCTGGCCCATGGCAGGGCAAGCCAGCCAGCAGTTCTGGGTAGTTGATGCTCCGGGAGCAGGCCTCACCTAGTGACAGATGGGTACTGGAGGATAAATACCCCACCTTCATCACCTATTTTGTAGAACAACTCTGACAGATAGTTCCCATCATCTCTCAGGTTCTTAGTGGAACTGAGTACAGGTGCCCACAGTAGTACCCTGATCATTAATCCCTCCAGTATTGATTTTCTTCTCTTTCATCACCCTTTATACTTCCCAGTTCTCCTACTAAAGCTTCGTGGATTCATATCCAAAATAGACTGTGTATTCTCAAATATTTGTCTTAGGCCTCTTTCAGGGGGAATCCAATTGTGAAGACAATTGTGTGTTTTAGTGTTTGCATGTCATATCTCTTTTTTTCTCTTTACTCTCAGCCTTTCTGTACTGTTTTATTTTAGATCTGTCTTAATTAGCAGTATGTATTTTTATTTAATAATACAGCATTTGTTTTTAATTATTTAGTTATTTTCCATTTAATGTAATTACTGATATATTTGGGTTTCAATTTGCTTTCTGTTTCCTCTCTTGTTATACGCTCTCTTTTCCTCTTCTTCACTTTTTGTTTTAGCCTAATTTAATATGTTTATTATTCTGTTTCCGCTTCTATTAGATTGATATTTGCATACCCTTTGCTATTTTGGTGATTAGAGGTTACCATATCCATCCTCAATGTATCAAAATCAGCTTTACTAGTTGAAGCTGTGACTCGTTGCTCAAAGCTGACATTCACAGGGGTGTGGGTTTCATTCCTATCAACAACTCATCTCAATTCTTTCTTAACTTTCATTACTCTTTCCTTTTTACATGGGCAGAGATAACCAGTTATCTTGTAGAGACCTTAAAAGCAAGAGGGCGTAGTTGTGAGAATGGTGAGGTTGAAAATCAGGGGACATATCATCATGGAACCAAAGAAACTATTTTTGATGTTTGGGGTTTTGGTGACATCACCTTTTCCTTTGCTCCATTTATGTTTCCTTTAGAATTTCTTTGGCTTTGTTTCTTTGCCACTGACCTTCCTATAACCTTCCTTCCATCTTTCACTCTTTCCGCTCTGTCTCTTGATGTTTCTTTCTCTAGCTCTGTGTTAGTTTACTAGGTCTGCTGTAATAAAGTGTACCATAAACTTGGTGGCTTAAAACAAATCTATAGTCTCTCCATTCCGTAGGCCAGAGGTCTGAAATCAAGGTGTCTGTAGGGCCGTGTTTCTTCCTAAGACTCCAGGGAAGATGCCTTTCTTGCTTCTTCCAGCTTCTGGTGGTTTACAGCAATCCTTGGAATTTCTTGGCTTGTAGCCATAGCACTCCAATCTCTGCCTTTGTGTTTATATGGCACTTTTTTGTGTGTATCTCCATGTCTTCACATGGCGTTTTCCTCTTTGTGTGTCTGTGCTCAGACTTCGCTCTTCTTTCAAGGACACCAGTCATTGGTTTAGGGCACACTCTTATCTGGTATGATGTCATCTTAACTTTGTTACATTTGCAAAGACTTTATTACTAAATAAGGTCACATTCTGAGGTTCCAGGTGGACATGAGTTTTGAGGGAATACTACAAAGCCCAGCAAAAATTCACTTATGCCTCATAATGCAGTTAAAGTAGCATTGGCTTAGAAGAGAGAGGACCTGGGTGCTAATTCTGTCTATATTATTAATTTTATGAGTACTGACTTTGGAGTTCACCAGCTGCAGTCCAAATCTCAGCTTTGTCACTTAACATCACTGAGCTTCAGTGTCTTTATTTGTAAATTGAGGTTAACTAAACCTATATTTTAGATAGGACTAAAGATCATGTTTTTTAAATGTGAGTGCTTAACAAATGTTGCTTTCCTCCTAACCACTCCCTATTAGTTTCTCCACAGTAAAATTAAGTGGCTTTATTTTCAAGATCCTTCAGGCTTCAAAGTTCTGATGGCTTCTGTGAGCTATTTCCTTTTTTTTTTCTCTCTGCTTTACCCATGTCTCTCCTCCTTTTCCTCTTTAACAACTTAGGCTCTTCAAGGTTAATTGAAAGCAAGGAAGCCTGTCCCCTTCTGGCTCCCCACCTTCCCCTAATCCTTTTCTTCCCATTTTTATTTCTGTGGTTAGGCTGATATTCATCTGGTTTGCTCAGAAACAGGCACTTGGCACATGGGAGGTGCACAGTAATGTTTGTTAAATGGGTGGATGTTCTTGAAATGTTGCTCTCTTTCATTCTGTGCATAGCAGGTGCTTAATACATAGTTTAAAGAAACTGAAGTAGATGACTGTCTTCTATAAAAGTGAGAAATGAACCATATAAGAGCATTGCTCCTCTCTCTGTTTTCCTTTATCTGTGGTCATTAACTCAGAGATATCATTTTACCTCCAGATTTGTGACTCATTTCTTCCTTTTGCCTTACCCTATCTATTTTAATTCTTTGAAAATTGAAGTTATCCTTTTCGGGACTCCAGTGGGTGCTGTGGTGACCTGCTTTCCAGTTCCTGGGTGCTTTAGGCAAGTATGCCTCCATGATTAAAATCTTTCCACTGCCCTGAGCTTTGGAGGCTTTCTCTGCCCTGTTGTCTGTTTCAGAAGCATGTTATCTGCCATCTTGTTTCTGCTTTTGAGGTCACACCCTCCGTCAATTGCTTCATCCTGTGTCTGTGCCTGCTCAAGTGAAATTAGGTGATAATCAAATCAAAGATGGATTTAATTCAGGTCTCAGAGTCACTTCTGCATGACAGTTTTTCTTGTCAACTCACTGCCTCAGCAACTCACCTCAATTTTTGTTTGTGATTTGGGATCTTCTGTGACACAGGAATATGTTCTGGGCCTTGTCATTTAGTTCAAATGGTGGAAAATATTTCCCTTCTTCAGAAATTATGAAACAGAATCCACCTGAATTGAGTAAATGCATTGCTTTTCTTGCTGGTGGCTGAAAACTATTACTTATTCA
The DNA here is from genome assembly GCF_021234165.1 of Pteronotus mesoamericanus. Classification (NCBI taxonomy): domain Eukaryota; kingdom Metazoa; phylum Chordata; class Mammalia; order Chiroptera; family Mormoopidae; genus Pteronotus; species Pteronotus mesoamericanus. The sequence goes on along the minus strand of NW_026555157.1, from coordinate 12,084,810 downwards.
GCTTTGCACAAACTATTATGAAAACTTACTAAGCATAAGTAATGAGACCAGCAATTATTGTCTTCGGTTCTGTAGAGGCCGTAGAGTTGTGCTGCTCAAATTGACTTTTATGAGACCCTGCTGCAGGGGTTCTGGTTGGCTGCAGCACCCCTAGCCTGGCCCCTGGTTCCGCACTGCCAAGCCTGACTCTCCCTGGCCTTCCCTACACTAGCGACTGTGTGTGGTAGAGATATTGGAGCCAGGCTATTTTTTCCTAACATAGGACTTTTCTAATGGATTATATTTGCTTGGGGACTCCCAGGCAGCCTGGCTTAGACTTTTTCAGAGATGCACTGCAGTCGGACCCTCCCATCATCCTTTCTTGGCTCCTTTTCGTTTTCGTCTCCTTTTCTTTCCCAGTGTCAGACTGAAGGCTCTCCCCACATAGGTTGGCTGCTTCCTCTCTATTTCTTCACAGACATTTCTTTCAAGAAATTTCCTGCACCACTAACTTCACCTTGTCATGTTTCTTGGAAGAGCCAAGGTAATACAAGTACCCAGTCCAGTAGTGTAGATGAAACGTGCACAAATAACTCAGAATACTCTTCATTCCATTCCTCTCCAACACAAATTGGTAGGATTAAAGTACAATAGGGAAGTACAGTCTTATATTTTAAAAAAAAGATGTCTATTTCTGTTAGCATGTTATTTCCTTGAGGGCAGGGATCATGACAAATACAATTCTTTGTTCAGTTTTTAGAAAACCTGTCAGGTGATATAGAAAAGCACTTAGGAAGAGAAAAATAATGGTAGAGGTACTACAATAATTTGAAGGCCCTCCCTATGTAGGCATTAGGTATTTCTTATTTTTTCCCTATTTCTCATGCCAACCTCACAAAGAAAATATTGTTGTCACACTCATTTCCCAGGGGAAAAAGAAATAAAGAGATTAAATAGATCATTCATGGTTGCCTTAGAGTTAGTGAATGATTGTGCCAGGGTTTGGATTTTTGGACCTTTAATGCCCTTGAGTTTCTCATGATACTATGCTCAGTCTTAGGGGAGATCTTTAAACTTAGGCCAGACCTAAATCATCCTGAGAAATTTGAGCAGCGTCCCTCCATATGGGCTGAGATAGGCTAGACCAGGGTATTGGTCCACAAGTTATATTTTTAAGCATTTTATATGATATCTTTAAGAATTTTGGGAAAAGGAAAGTGATATCTTTAAGATGGGGTTCTCCTTTCTTATGAGATCCTGTGGTCTAGGATGGCAGAGCAAGGAAGTAGCACAGAAAAAAGCTAGACACAGAAGACCACATATTGTATGATTCCATTTATATGAAATTCCAGAATAAGCAAATCCATAGACAGAAAATAGATGAGTGGTTGTCAGATGCTAAGGGGATGGGAGAATGGGAAGTGAATGCTAATGGGCATGAGGTTTCTTTTTTGGGGTGATGAAAATGTCCTGAAATTAGACTGTAATGATAGTTGCACAACCATTTGAATACATTAAAAACAACTGAGTCTTATGTATACTTTAAAAATGAGAATTTTTATGATATGCGAATCACATGTCAATAAAAATTATATGTTTATGCAGCACAGAGACTGTCTTTGAAAACTCAAACTATTGCATTAGCTGAAAATTTGCCTATTATAAATGTTTAATGTTAAAATAAACTATGATGCATGATTCTCACCTTGTCTCCTGAAAGGCTGGATGGATTTCTTAGTCTAAAATGTGTGTACACAATCCACTCTTTTAGACTGTTCTTTTTTAATGTTTCAAAGCAGTCAATTTGGATGTGGCTGTCTGAACCAGTTGGCCAATCAAATCCTCAACTCTGGACTTGGTCCTAGATCTAGTTGTTATATTCAGATTATGCCTCAATGACTACAGCAAACAAGATGACCTAGACAAGACTCTTGTTTTTATAGGTAGAGCTTGAGCAATTTCTTTCCCCAGGTGACTGGCAGGGGTATTGATTAAGACATCCCTGCATGTCTAATGGAAACCCAGGAGCTGTGGTTGTACTGATTGCCAGCAGTACACACTCAGATGACTCCCATGGGTGTGGGAACTTCCTGTTCTTGGCAGAAGACAGAGAAGTTTTGACCCTCCCTATAATTCCCCAGTGCCACTAGGTGTGGGTGTCTCTGTAGGGCTGGGCTCCAGAAAGGGAGTATTTCTACACGTGTTTCCACCCTTGACTATGGCAGTCAGTTGCTGTAAGATTCTGGAATGAGTTGCTTCTAGTATTTGTCTCAATTTTTCTAGTTGTAGAATGAGGTTAATGACAATGGATCCAGATGTTTTGCCTGTGTGAGAAGAGAGTTGAAACGATTTTATGGATCATTATGTCCAACACAGACAGAAAGTGACATAGGCAGTTCATGACCGGGACTAAATCCAAGTTTTAAGATTTTAATCTAGGATCCTTTCCATCTTTATTTGACCTCTCATAAGTAGGTATGTGGTCAGAGAAGTGGAAATCAAAGTAGAGCATGGATTGATTTGTTAATTCAGAACATTCTGCTTTCCTATACTGTATTTGTATCAACTCCCTAATCTTGTCCCTATGTTTGCTTCCTCTTAGGCTATTTTTTATCCACTTCTGGAGTAAGTTTCCAAACTTTTCTGAGTTAGGATCTCATAATTCATTTTATTTCTAGTCTATTCCATAGGCACTTTTTGAGTATGTCCTGGGCATTGTGGTAGTATTTGGGGGGAAAAATATGAATATAACCTAAAGCCTAACCTTCAGGCACTTACAGTACAGAAGAGGAAACAAACATATATATAACACAAAATGATAGTAGCTGCTATAGAAATATAACTAAAGTGCTGAGGAGAAGAAATAGAGTGAGTAATTTCATGGCGTGGAGCATAGAGGGCAAGGAGATGAGGGTAGGCTTCACAGAGGAAGGGGTATCTAAGTTGGGATTTGAAGAAAAATAGCAATTGGCATAAAAAACTTACTGACCTGTTTTTACTTCATGCTCTACTCAGGTGTTATTTGGTAAATTTATCATAACAAGAATTGTATTGCAAATGCTTCTAGAAGATGATGGATAGATAAGTACAAGTTAGAACTTAGGTTTCATACTGAAAAGCTTGCCAGGAAAGTTTAGCACTTGTTGGGATACTGTATAAGTAATTTACCATTACTGAGGAGGCTAGTGGCAAGCACCACTGCCTCCATAGTCACAAAAAAGATGGCCATAGCTATAAAGGTCAGTCAAAGGGCAGTATAGTATCTTTAATATTATTTTGAGCATTTACAATGTTCATGTATGTTACAAACATTATGTTATTTAATTCCCACAGTAACTATAAAAACTAGGTACCAGTATTTTTATATATGAGGAAACAAGCTCAGAGAGGTTGAGTAATAACTTGCCTAAGATCTGAGAGCAAGAAAGTGGTGAGCCAGAATTTGAGTATTTAACTCCAGGGGCTGAATTCTTAAAAAAAAATGTTTTTAATTCTCACCTGAGAATATGTTTATTGATTTTAGAGAGAGGAAGGAAGGGGGAGAGAGAGATCAATGTGAGAGAGAAACATCGATTTGTTGCCTCTCATACACCCTCCTGACTGGGAACTGAACCCATGACCTAGATCTGTCCCTGAGCAAGGATCAAACCTGAAAGATTTTTCTGTAGAAACGATATTCCAACCAACTGAGCCACCCAGGCAGGGCGAGGGACAGTACCCTTGACTCCTATTCTGTGCCATGGTGGAAACGGATTTGGAATGTAAACTAGACTTTATCTGAATCCTTTCAGTCTCTCCCATAGAAGTCCTGGGGCACACTAAGTACAAGGTATTGTATTAGACTGAGCAGTAACACTTATTGAGTTCCTGCAAAGTGCTTAACACCAAGTGAGGCCCTGCAAGGAATACAGAGAAAGATGAACTTAAGTTCTGGAGGATAAAACTCACAATAAAAGACCTGAGGTAACTGAGAATAAGAGCCTCACCCATGGTCATATGAGTAGTGAGCAAAGACCCAAAACTTGAATTCAGGACTTTAACACTGGGACTAGTGCTCTTTGTTCTAAAATATTTCCAGATAGATTGTTGCAAGCATGTGTTTTGTGATATACTCTTTCCTATAAGCAAGTCTTTTATTCCCATTCAGGTCATCTAATTTGAATGTTAAGAACTGAAGGCACTGAGCCACCTGTATGACCACCAGTCCTACAAGTGACACTGGCACAGATAAATAACAGGGCGCCAAGACAGGTTTTACTCATCTTTTATTAATGCAGATTCAATCCAAATCCATATTAACCTAATAACACTAATAATAACTGAGGAACAATCAGTAACAACATCACACAAAAGAATTGGGGGATAACAAACTTGAGTCCCAAGAGTCCAGACCAGGTCTCAGTCAAGGAGGCAACTGGGCCAGGCAGCCAAGGTCTTGCAAGACAGAATCAGAGGGATGCAAGCACAGTGTATGTCTTTCTTTCCTGAGGAGGACTATGCAGGATGTCTCAGAGAGATTCGTTCTCTGGATGAATGGTCCATCATCTGAAGTCCTCTGCTTCTAGGTTTCTTTGGTTGCAAAGTCATGTTGATTTTGCACAATTTCTCATAAATATATTTTTCTTAACTTAGTTAAGCACATGTTGCTTTCCTCAGTACCAAAAGCCACATGTGGGTTATGTTGCTCTATTGCATGTGCTGTGAGAGAGTGGTGTTACACTGCGCATAAGTACATGTTGCCTGCCATGCTACACTGCGTATGCTGAAGGGTTGTATTATTTCTCTGGGTCATTGTTGTACTACATGTGCTCTAAACATGGCCTCAGGTCCTGCTCTCCACATAGATCTTGACATTCACATGTGGGAGGGTAAGCTCCCATAGGACCAGAACCTAAACAAACCTCTTACACAAATATTAGGATCAAGGTTTCATTGCATTATTTTTTTTCTGACTTGAGATATTCTTTTCCTAATGTCTACTACTATGGTGGTGCCAGACCAAAGATGTTTTGAGGCTGTGAGCAAGAAAGATTTCTAAGTCCCTGTTTGATGTGACTTCTTATCCTCTTTTCTACTCTTTGTCAACTTTGACTACTTAATATTTAAAAAAGAGAGACAGAAAGATTCTTTCCATATCTGTATAATTACATACCCACAGAATGAGTTAAACTAATTTTGTATAAGGCAGAATTTAAAATCCATGGCTCAAAGTTTTGAAATTGTATATATTTCCTGATTTCAGTGAGAAAATTATTAACAGCCTTGGTCAACAAAGAAAAGTAAAAATGAAAGCTAGAGGAAGAAGTCAGTAAAAGAGATTGGTGTGTGATATTCTGGAGTAACTGATGGGATCATTTATTTGATTTGTGTATTCAGAACTGTGAAGGTTTTATGATCTCATTTTATGGGGTCACAGAACAATGGCTTCAGGTGTAGCCAAAACAGCTTTATGACAACCCAATGGCTGGAAGAATTTCAGAAGTGTTTCTGAAGAAAATCTTTCTCTATATTTGATACCTTACCATTAGAGTTTTATTCTTTTGAGTCTAAGAGATTTTTCAAGAGTTTCTCTCAAACCATAGTTACCTTTTAAGGTAGTAGAATGTTATACTCTTTCTTAATATCTTAATGATTGGCTAATAATTATTTACCATTTTATTGGGTTATGGACTGATTGATTCAGTTCTTGGACAAGCAAGTAAGAATGACCTTAGGTTTCACCAAGCCACACCTTCTCAATTTATAGATGAGAAAATTGAAGTAATGGTAGGTTAAATGATATCCCTAAGATTAATTTGGAGAACAGGAATAAAATATCAGGATTTCTTATTCTCATTTACTCTTTTGAAATAATTTTTTTTTACTTGTACAAGAATACATGAATATATGTGTGTGTGTGTGTGTGTGTGTGTGTGTGTGTGCGCGCGCGCGTATGTTCTTTTCACACTGGAAAATTCAGAGAATCTGAATAGACAGATTACACCTAATGAAACTGAAGAAGTAATAAAAAAAAACAACTCCCCAAAACAAAAGCCTTGGACCAGATGTCTTGACAGGTAAATTTTACCAAACATTCTGAGAAGAACTAACACCTCTCCTTTTCAAACTATTTCATAAAATTCAAGAAGAGGGAAGGCTCTCAAACTGAATTTAAGAGCACAGTATTATCCTAATTCCAAAACCAAATAAAGACACTACAAAGAACGAAAGTTATAGGTGAATATCACTGATGATCATAGATGCTAAAATTCTCAAAAAAAAAAAAAGTTAGCAAACTGACTGTAACAAAGCATAAAAAAGATCATACAACATGATCATGTGGGATTTATTCCAGGAATACAAGGATGGTACAACATTCACAAAACAATAAATGTGATTCACCACCAGAACAAAATGAATGATAAAAATCACATGATCATGTCAATAGATACAGAAGGAGTTTTTGATAAAATCCAGCACCCACTTATGATAAAAGTTCTCCAAAAAGTGGGAAGAGAGGGATCATACCTAAACATAATAAAGGCTGTATATGACAAACCTACTGCCAGCATCATACTCAGCAGGCAAAAACTATAAGCATTCCTCTTAAGACTGGGAACAAGACAGGGAAGTCTGCTTTCACCTCTCTTATTCAATGTAGTACTAGAAGTCCTAGCCATAGCAATCAGACAAGAAGAAGAAATAAAAGGCATCCAAATGGGAAGGAAGTAGACTATCGTTTTTATACATGATATGATACTGTACATAGAAAGCCCCAAAGATTCCACCAAGAAATTACTAGTACTGATAAATAAATTCAACAAAGTAATAAGATACAAAATTAATATTCAGAAATCAGTTGTGTTTTTATATGCCAATAACTAACAGAAAAGGAAATTAAGAAAACAATCCCATTCACAATTGCTTCAAAAAGAGCAAAATACCTAGGAATAAACCTAACCAAGGATATAAAAGACCTGTACTCAGGAAATTATAAGACACTGAAGAGAGAAACTCAAGAAGATATAAACAAGTGGAAGTACATACCATAATTATGGATAGGACAAACTAACATCATTAAAATTTCCATATTACCCAAAGCGATCTATAGATTCAATGTAATTCCTATCAAGATTTCAAGATGTATTTCACAGAACTAGAACAAATATTTCAAAAATGTATATGGAACCCCAAAAGGCCCCACTTAGCAACAGAGATCCTGAAAATAAGAATAAAGTTGAAGGAATCATGCTACCTAATATCAAGCTATATTACAAGGCCATAGTAATCAAAACAGCCTGGTACTGGCATAAAAACAGACTCATAGATCAATGGAACAGAATAGAGAGCCCAGAAATAAACCACAACTTTATAGTCAATTAATATTCAACAGAGGAGGCAAGCACATACAATGGGCTAAAGATAATTTATTCAATAAATGGTGTTGGAAAAATGGACAAATACATGCAGAGAAATGAAATGAGACCACATTCTTATATCACACACAAGAATAAATTCAAAATGGATCAAGACTCAAGTGTTAGAGCCAAAACTATTAAAATCCTAGAAGAAAATGTAGGTAGCAAGATCTTGGACATTGCTTGTAGAAACTTCTTATCGGATATATCTCCCCAGGAAAGGGAAACAAAAGAAAAAATAAACAAATGAGACTTCATCAAAATAAAAGGGTTTTGCACAGCAAAAGAAATTGTTGACAAAATAAAAATACAATCCACAGAATGGGAGAACATATATCCCAATACATCTGATAAGGGGTTAATATCCAAAATTTATAAAGTACTTACAAAACTCGACACCAAAAAACAAACAACCCAATTAAAAAATGGGCAATAGACCTGAATAGACACTTCTCCAAAGAGGACATACAGATGAGATGCTCAGTGTCAGCAATCAGAGAAATGCAAATAAAAACCACAATGAGATTTCATTTCATACCTGTCAGAATGGCTATCATTAATAAATCAACAAACAAATGCTGGCAAGGATGTGGAGAAAGTGGAACCTTTATGCACTGTTGGTGGGAATGCAGATTGGTGTAGTCACTGTAGAAAGTAGTATGGAGATACCTCAAAAAATTAAAAATGGATCTGCCTTTGGACCCAGCAATCCCACTTCTAGGACTATATCTGAAGGAACCCAAAACACTAATTTGAAAGAACATCACCCCTATGTTCATTGCAGCTTTATTTACAACTGCCAAGATATGGAAGCAGTCAAAATAGATGAGTAGATAAAACAACTATGGGGCATTTACACAATGGAATTCTACTTGGCCATAAAAAAGAAAATTTTACCATTTGCAACAGTATTGATGGACCTGGAGAACATTATGGTAAGTGAAATAAGCCAGTTAGAGAAAGAAAAATACTATGTGATTTCACTCATATGTGGAATCTAATAAACAAACTGACTAACAAGAAAAACAGAAACAGATCCATAGATGGAGAGCAGATGACAGCTAGTGTATGTGTGGGGGAGGTTAGGAGGTGGAGAGATTGAACAAAAAGGAAAGACTCACGTACATGGACAACAGAGTGGTGATTGAGGGGGCCAGTGGGTATAGGGACTAAAGCGTAATGGAAAAAATATATTGAAGATTATATAAAAAAACTTATGTAATGTTGAACCATAAAGGGTAAAATGTTAAATTCCTCTTTTTCAAATTTTCTGTCCCCCTATGTGAATACTGTTGGACCCTTTTCTCTACACATATGTACATCGATATATATGTAAGGAAATAATGAAATACAGTTTTACAAATATTAATAGAGTATACATTTCAATATGTTTGGCATCTTGCTTCACTTTATTTTTAAAATTTGTATTTTTGGATAGTATACATACATATTAAAAAATTCAAAAGATTAAAAGAAGAGTGAAAAGTTTCTCACCTGCCTTTGTGTCTCAGTCATGTAGTTTTCCCTGGAGGTAACCAGCATTATTCATTTCTTGTGTGGCTATTCAGAGAGACTCTTTGCTCATACAATCTTTATCCTTGTTTTTTAAAAAGTTACAGCATATTATACATGTTTATTTGTACCTTGCTTTTTTAAAAAACTTAATATTTCTTGTTGATTATTCCAGGCTAGCAGATAAAAACCTTTCTCTCTCTTTCAATGTCTGCAGCAATAAAGTATGTACTGCAGTTCTGTATTTATGCATTTAATGAATAGTATTCGCATTGTATGAATTTCTCATAATTTATTTAACCTGTTACCTACTGATTTAGCTCGTTTTCAATAGTTTCCTATTTCAAAATAGTAGCAATACATGACTTTCTATATAGATCATTTCACATACATAAAAGAACACATGTTTAGTAACTTATAAAAATGTCATTTCTGGGGCAAATATGTGCACTTGTAATTTTGACAGATATTACTAAATTGCCTTACACAGAGGCTGTATCACTTTCCCTTCCTCTAACAATATACGAGAGTAACTTGCCTTCCCATGACAGTCCATAAGAATTTGCTATATTTTTGTTCATTCCTTTTTGCTTTTCTACAGAATGGTTGCCCCATAGTTTAACCTCTTATTGATTTATTTCCAGTTATTCAGTATTACAGACAATGCTTTGTTGAACATTCTTGGACCAGTTTATGAGCACCTTTCTAAAAAATAACTAAAAGTGAAAACCTTGCTTTAAAAGATAAGCACATGTTGCATTTTAACAGATCATGTCAAAATTCCTCACGAATAGGCAGAAGAAAATCAAGCCCCTGCCAAAGGATAACAGGGTGTCTGTTTTCTCACCAAAATTTGGTAATTATCAATTCATTTAATTTTGCCACTCTGATAATTGAAAATTAAAGCAGGGATTAAATTTTTATTTCGCCAATTCTAGTGACATTGAATATACTTTCATATAATTATTGCCGGAAAAAGGTAGTGGTTAAGAGCAAAGTCCCTGGAGTAAAATTGGATGAAGAGCCCAGTGCTCTCATTTAATGACCCTTTGTAGTTAACTAATCAAGGGCAGATTACTTCACTTCTCTGTGCCTCATAGGGTTGTTATAAAAATTTCATGAGATAATATGTGCAAGGTGTTTACGCTAATTGCTTGCTGAATGTTAGCTATTGTTTTTTTGTTAATATAATTATTTCCATTTCCTTTTCTGTAAATTTCCAATTTGTATCCTTTGGCAATTTAAAGAAAATGGTTTGTCATTTGTTAACTCACATATTCTTTTTCATATTCTGGTTATTAAGCTTTTTTCTTTTGTTATTTATTTTGCCAACATTTTTCCCATTTTGTTGCTTGTCTTGGTTTTGCTTATGGCATTTTAAAAATAATGCAAGAGGTCTAAATTTTTATATAATTGTGTCATCAGTCAATCTAGTCTTTGATGGATTTTGGGTTTTCTGTATTTATTATTATAACTCTATCCTCCCATAATTACTTCTAACTTCTTTTAACTCTATAGTATAGCTACACCATAGTTTATTTGATTTTTCATTTTATTTAATTTCACTGGAGAAAATTAATATCTATGTACTATGTGTCTTCCTGTCCAGTTATGTGGTGATTTCTCTCATCTTTTCAGTTTCTTTTTAAATGTCCCTCATTTTTCTTTATTTAAGTCTCACACATTTAATTTTACTCTTAGGCATTTTATGGTTTCATAAATCCTGTGAAGAAAATAATTCTTTCTTTGTATGTTTCTAATTGGCTATAGTTAAAATAGTAGTAAAGAATGGATGTTTCCATATTGCTATTTTATCTGGTAATTTCACTGAATTTTCTAAGTTCTAAATGGTCATAAATTGCTTCTACTGAATTTTCTAGGGAGATAACATATCATGTAAAGATAATGATAATGTTTCAGTTTATTTTTAATTTTCTTCTTTTATTTTATTGTACTGAACATTTAGTTTAATGGTGAATAGAAATGGTGATAATGGCTGTTCTCTTGCTCTCTGTCTCTGTTTCTCTGTCTCTATTTGCCTCCCTCTTATCTTCCTTTGTCTTTCTGCCTTCCTCTAATTCTTTGAAAGTAGTGAATTATGAAGAAACATTTTTCTTATTGCTACTGAAAGGGTTGAAATTCAGGTGGAAGCTTATATTTTTTGACCCAAGGCTTTGCCTACACAGGTTCTATTCTAGTCTGCCAAGTTACTTCCATCCCTTAAGAGAACTCTGTCCTTAAAACCTTTAGAAGATGCTTTCAGGGATTTATGGTAACTCCAGGTCATAGAACAATATGGTTGCTATGTGCCCATAGAGCAGTGTTCCCAATCCTGACTCATGACCAGATTAGAAAGATATGAATTCTTGGACATCATCCTGGCTCCCCTGAATCAGAATCTCTGATGATGGGGCTTGGGAATGTTATAAATTAAGGTTGAGAAATATTACCTATACTTCTACTGGATACACTTAACATTTAAACATATTTAAACGTGCATTTAACCTATATTTGATCTGGAATTCAGCAGTAACTATACCCTCCTCTAGAGAAGACATATCATCAGTTTTGCTTCTCCCCTCTCACCTCACCCCACCATGTGGTAGTTACCTAAATTCTTTAAGTTAGAGGAATGCCATGGATTCACAGGCAGGAGGTCACATTTGTGAAAATGCAGAAGATAAACACACAGGAACGTTCTTCCAAGCTATGATCCTCATTATAATGCTCATATGCTGAAAGCCATTAAATCTTTTTTTTTTTTTTTGAAGAAAATAGAAGTCAAGAAGAGAAGCACACTATGTTCCTGGACATCTGGATAGCCTAAACACATGTCCCTAAAATATTTCATTTAAAAAAATTTTTTAAAGATTGTATTTATGTTTAGATAGAAGGGCAAGGAGGGAGAAAGAAAGGGAAACATCATTTGGTTCCCTCTTGCATGTGCCCTGACTGGGGCCTGGACCTGCAGCCCAGGCTTGTGCCCCTGATTGGGAATTGAACTGGTGACTTTCATCTTGCAAGATGAAGCCCAACCAACTGAGCCGGCCACACTGGTCAAGGCCCATAAAATATTTCTCATTGCTCCACCTTACTTCAGCTGACAAGGTGGGTACATTTGTGAGACTTTTGAAAATTAACTTCCCATCAGCCTAATAGAAGTTGCAGAGTTTCAAAGTTAATAAACAGACTCAATAGAATGATGAGGACATTGTCAATTTTGTAGAGCTGTGCCACTTGAAGATGGCATTTTGAGAATTTCTTACATGCCTTAGGCTAAAATTATAGATATTCCACTTACCTGAAAGTTGTGCTCCTGCAGCTCATATTGATCACAAGTCTTTCTTGGGCATCTAAGAGCAGACGTATATAATTCATCATAACCCTACATATATTTCATCAGCTCATGCTGATTGTATATGCCTATACTCTTTTTGAGTCTTTAAGAGTAAAATCTACAGAGGATATCTAGGTTACCTGTTCTTACAGATATATGTTCTTATTAGTTGAAAGGTCATTTTGAACCACCTATTTATAGTGATCAAATTTTATGTTTAACTACATAAAATAAGGATGCTTCCTACTTTCCTTCCTGTTTTATTAGCCAGGGAGCTTTTACTTGCTTCAGTCTATTCCTGCTTGAGTCTGATTCACAACTAACTTTTAGTCCTTGTACATTCTCATTGTTATTTCCAAATGTGTGCAATAGCTCCAATGGTCTTGTCAGGAAGTAAGGAAAAAGATGTGTCACCAACAAGCTCTTCTTGAATATGTGTCCCTTTTATCAGAAGGCAAAACCTTTTTCAAAAGCCCCAGGAAGAATTCCTCTTATATTCTATTGGCTAGAATGGAGTCAGAAGACTACTTCATGAAGTGAGGGAGACTGGGAAAGTATCTACTTTGAAGGAGAAATGGAATCACCACAATTGACTAAGTATACTATTATGCAAACAGACAAGAATCAGAGTTCTACGGGAAAGGACTGAGCTTGTTGGTTTGCATTTACATAATTGTTTACATATATATTCCATATATATATATATATATATGGAATTCATGGATGATGTACATGAAAATCACCTTGGAACTTATGTAAAAATACAGATATTAGGCTCTAAATCGGTAGAGTGAGGTTCATTTATCTGTGTTTGGAAACCCTTCCTTTTACTAAACATTGTTTTAAGCTTTTCCAATGCTATTATAATTATATAGTAAGATATTTTTAAAGTTTTTATTTATTTATTTTTAGAGAGAGGGGAAGGGAAGGGGAGATACATCAATGTGTGGTTACCTCTCATGCACCCCCGACTTAAGACCTAGCCTGCAACCCAGGCATGTGCCCTGACTGGGAATCAAACTGGCAACCCTTAGGTTTGCAGGCCGGCACTTAATCCACTGAGCCACACCAGCCAGGGTACATAGTAAGATTTTTAATGCCTGTACATTTTTTTATTTCATTACTGTTGAGTATTTGACTTCTAGCTTTTATATTATTATAAATTTGATATAAACCTCTAAGTGAATTCAAGCTTTTTACATAATTAGTAACATTTTCTTTCCTAGGAATCTCAAAAGTGGAATTGTTGTATCAATGGACCTGAATATTTTGAAGGCTCTTTATTTATTGCTAGAATGATTTCTATAAGCTGTTGTAAGAGCTATAAATTTTATGTTTTAATAAAAAGGGACATTCTCAAAAAGCAATGGCAAGAGCAATAATGGGGTATAAATATAAAAAAAAGCTTAATGTATACTGTTTTAATCTTCATTACCCACATTGCTCTACCTCAGAGTGATGCTGTGATTAATGAACTATAGTCTAGAAAGCATAGAGTAATCTTAAAATAACTCAAGGTCTTTATATTTCTTGAGTACGGGAAGAGGACACACCACCCAGAGCAATGTGTCATAGTCTTCCCTCCCCTTTCCAATTCTGGTTTTTCTTTTTCTTTCTTTTTTTTTTTTTTTGGTACCCTGTGGCACTTTTTCAACTCTGGAGGAACCTTTCCTTCATCATAAATACTGCCTCTCCCTTGTCATTTCCTTCTGGTGTGCATCAAAAAAGAGAGGAGTCTTTTTATGGCAGAGCAGTCCTCAGAAGGCAGGGTAGGAAAAAGCCAGAACTCTGTTAATGGGAGAAGGCAGGGGCAATAGCCAGTGTTCTTCACTCAGACATATCTGGGAATTGTCTGATTGCCAAAAAAGTTGAACACACTAGAGTTAAACGGAAATATTTTTAAATAAGATAATAAACATTCCTGCTATTTAGTACTGAGTTGTTTTAATAATTTATATAGTGTTAGGATTCTTCATGTTACTTTCATTATTATATATAATAATTAGGAGTTTTGGACCCAAATCCTAGTTCTGATTTTTTAAAAAAATTTTAATTTTTGAAAAAATTTATTTTTATTGTGTTTTTTCCATACCATTTATCCCCATTATACCCTATTCCACCTCCAGCCACCCCCTCCTCTTCACAATCACCATACTGTTGTCAGTGTTCATGAGTTCTTTCACTTTTTTGCTCTAGTTTCATTATCCTGCATGTATCTGTCCCATTTCTCTAACACCATTTATTGAATAAACTATCAGTAGCACACTATATGTGCTTGCTTTCTCTGTCAAATATTAACTGACTATAAAAGCATGGGTTTATTTCTGGGCTCTCTATTCTGCCCTATGTGTCTGGTTTTATGTCAGTGCCATGCTATTTTGATTACTATGGCCTTATAGTATATGAGGTCTGTCCAGAAGGTATCTAGCCATGTAATATAAAAATTAGAGACATTTACTGAAAAAGATACAAGATACAAGAAACATTGTACATAGGACAATGATGTCTCAATCCCCTTCAAAATGGGCACCTTGGGATCTCACACAGTTCTCCCAGTATCTCTTCCGCTGTTTAAAACACTCTGCAAAATCCTTCATGGAATTGTCAGCAGCTGCCCCATCATATCTCACTGATGGTCTGAAATCTCTTCCCTATCAAAGGTAATTTTAGTTTTGGAAAAAGCCAGAAGTCGCAGGGTGCCAAATCTGGTTCATTGGTATCAGTTTGAATGATGACATTAGTAACTGCAGCAAGATGTTGCTTCTGCTCTGGTAGCAGGAGCTGTGGAACAGCTTTTTCCATGACACATTTCATGCCAAGATCCTGCATGAAAACCTTGGACTTAGTTGTTTTTGGAATCTCCAGATCAGCTTCTAGTTCTCACACAGTCAGATGCCAACCTTTGTTGATTGCAGCCTATATACATTCAACATTCCCAGGTGTCTTTGTTGTTGCAGGCCTTTCAGAACATGGATCACTTCCAACAGATTCTCGAGCATCTTTGAAGTGTTTGTACCACACTTTTATTTGTACTGCACTCATTGCATTGTCCTCAAAGACTTTCTGAATCGTCCAAATAGTATCTGTAGAGGAATGTTCAAAATTTGATTGATTCATTGACCTACTCATTCAATCACTTGAATGCAACAGACACACAGTACATATGTCCACTCAATGGCAACTACTGCCCCCACTGACTAGTACAGTGAAGTGGTCATTGTTCACACATGCACATTCCAGTCCACTCTCCTTGGCTGCCAGGTTATGTCGACGTCACATAAACCATTCTCATTATATTAACAATGGCTGGACTTTTTTCAGATAGAATTTCATACTTTGACATTAGGTAGCATGATTCCTCCAACTTTGCTCTTCTTTATCAAGACCATTGCCTTGTCAGCTCAATAGGTAGTGCATCAGCCTCATAAACTAGTTCTGATATTAATGATCTTTATAACTATGTCATTTTACCTCTCTGGGCCAAGTCTCCTTAATATAAATAAGGGAATTAGCCTGATTTAATAAGGTCTCTTCCTACTCTAAAATTTTATTATTCTTCATATTCTTAAAAGACCTAATGGTCATAAAGTCTGACCTGTGGGTTGAGGCCCAGTTGTCACAAGTTCTTTACAAGGAAATCCTATAAACATAGGATGCAGTGAACAAGAGATTAAAAAAAAAACAAATCCATGTTAAAAACAAACAAACAAACAAACATCATCATATTGATTGAATTCAAGTTCCTAAAGTTCTATGAATTAGAAGGTAAAAGTAAAAAATAAGACAAAAAAAATTATTTGCACCTGCCATGTTACTTGACCAAGACTAAACACATAGTTTATCATAGAATGTAGTATATAATTCAGCTCTGTATGTTAAGTATTTCTTGAACACCTATTATGTTCTAGGTACTGTGCTAGGTAATCTGGTTACAAAAATGGCTAAAATATAGGTTTCAGAGTGAGATCTCTGGAGAGCAAAAACTGAGATGGAGTTCATAGTGCAAATATTTTTTTGCAGGAGAGTAACCTTTGTGATGGAGAAATGGGAGGCAGGACTGAGCAGAGAAGATCATCAGAACATTATGAAAACCTGACAATATCTCAGCCAGCCCTATAGGATGTTCCAGAGCAGACTGCCCATTGGAGAAGGACCACATTGTATGCAAAGGGCTAGGCGTTTGTACCTAAGTTATTGGCTGGAGGCCACCCCAAAAAGAGCCTGACCTCTTTTCCCATTGCCTTGCCCAATCATTAACCAGCATCTTCTCTGAGGAGAGCATGATTTCAGCTTGAAAGCTGAGGCGAATCCTGAATAAGTTAACAGCTGGACTATGTCAGGAAGCCACCTTCTTCCTCCTGGTTAGTAAGGGGGAGCTGAGCAGCACTCCATGTCTGCAATCGTCCACCTCTTGTGCTACACAGGTCTACTTCTCCGTGATTTTTGGAAATATCTCCTCACAGGCTCTGGTAGACTTCAGTTCCTGAGGGAAGACTTGGATAGATGGAGATTAGTGTGAGAAAATAGAGGCCCCATCTCTGCAGTTGGTCTCAAGCCCACAACTTGTACTCATCCTCTTCCTCCTCCACTCTCCATTCTAAATTCCCTTCAGCCTCAGCTACTATCTATGTTGTTCTTGGCAGTTTTTGTGAAGAGCTGGACTTCCTATTAAACAAAATTCTCTCACCAAAAAAAAAAAAAAAAAAAAAAGTCATCTTTCTGAGGACACTCTCCTTCAAAATGTGTACTTTTTTGGGAAAATTACTCCTTATTTTATTCTACAAATCCATGACCAGTTCAAAGCTTTTCTCTGGAAGACATCCCCTTATTACCCTTATTTGAGGTGGCAAATGCCATACTGGTGGAGGAAAGATTTCTTTCCTCCTGCAGTCTGCTATACCATCCCTACACAATAGTATTCTGTAATTCAATACTATGAAGAAGAGACAGAATCTGATAAAGTTCACTGTACCAAGAAAAACTTAAAGCAGGCTTCAAATAAAATGACTGTATGTGAAACTTGGGCCCATGATGTATTCCTGGGCTGGTGTTGTCCAGTGACTGCAATATTTAATTACAACAGAATTGAATAAATGCTCTCTTTATGAAAGTGTCACATTGAAACATCCTCATATTACATTTATAATTTAATGTTTGAATCTGTAAATGATGCTGAGTAGGACTGAGGTGGAAAGGCATATGGAGGAAAAACTGTGGAGAGTACCAATAGGGCAAGGTGTATCCTTCTCTTTGTAAATCTCTGGGTTTTGGGGTAAGAGTAGAAAAAAGTTTGTTGTTATGAAAGTTGTAGTATGTTTGTTTTGGCGTTTGCTTTGGGTTGTGATATCGTCTCTCTAGAGCAGTAGTCTTGATGCTAGGAAGTAGCACAGAGTGTAAGGACTCAATTGGGTGTTTAAGAAACAGAGAAAATGAAGAGCAGAGGTAACAGCACAAATAGAACAAGTAAGATTAGTCTAATGATAAACCATACCTGGCGAGGTGACAGAAGAATGGAGAAATAAGCAGCTTGTTGAGTGGCACCCACATATTTTTCAGTCAACTAAATAAATACTTTTCTTGGCATGTAGGCTAGATGTTATCTAGCCAGTCACCTTTTAACTTCAATCTGGACTTTCTCACTCTTCTCCTCATACCTTTTCTTCTCACTTATTTATTTACTAAAACTCCATATTTATACTTCATCAACAATGTGCTATTTATGATTATAGTCTCTTAAAGGATTTAAAATCACATATTCAACAAACCCCAACAAGGTGATCTATATACAAATTATGTGCTATGATACTGTAGAGAAGGCAATTGGCAATAATGCTTTATGTTAGAGTTATGGAGGAAAGTATGAAAAGAGAAAGTTGGAATAGCTGACCTCCAAAATCCCTTCTGTCTCTCAGCAGTGTATATATATAGCTGTGCTTGTTCCCATCTTTCCTTCCCAGGCCTCATAATCTTATTTATTTATTAAGCAAAACTTCAGGTATGTTTTTCAGTCTTTGCAGGGGACTACTCATTTACTCTTTATAAAAACCCTTTGGGGTGGGTGCTATTATTATCCTCATTGTATCTATGAGGACATTATGGGGCAGCAAAGTTAAAACTTTGCCCAAGGTCACATAGCTAGTAAGAGGCAGAGCTGAGATTTGAACTGGAGAATTTGTCTCCAGAGTCCATGGATTTGACCATTTCATCAAGTGGACATAGTTTTGAATTTGAATTGTCATTCATTTACAAAAACATATGTATATATTTGAATAATGAACACAAAGCCTAATTTTTATCTGATGCCTTAATGTAGAGGAAACAAGTTCATTTTTCTTTTTTTCCATTTTAATCTAATTTTTCCTTCTGACAAAATAATTCATGTATGTAATTTTAAAAAACAAATAGTACTGCAAGACTTATAACAATAAAAATAACAGCAACAGAACTATACACCAACAAACTAGACAACCTAGAAGAAATAAAAAAAAATCTTAGAAACTTACAACCTACCAAGACTAAATCAGGAAAAAATAGAAAATATGAATAGACCAATTACTAGTGAGCATACTGAATCAGTAATCTCCCAATGAGAAAAGGTCCAGGACCAGATGGCTTCACTGGTAAATTTTACCAAACATTTAAAGAAGAATTAACAGCAATGCTTTTTAAACGCTTCCAATAAATCAAAGAGGAAAGAGGACCATAAAAACCCTGAATAGCCAAAGAAATCCTGAGAAAGAAGAACAAAGCAGGAGACATTACACTCTCTAATTTCAAACTATAAAATAAAGTTACAGTAATTAGAAGAGTGTAGTACTGGCACAAAAGCAGATAAATAAACCAGTGGAACGAAATCAAGAGCCCAGATATAAACCCATGCACATAGAGTCAACTAATATTTGACAAAGGAGCAAAGAATACTCAATGAAGAAAAGATATTCTCTTCAACAGATGGTACTGGGAAAACTGGATATTCACATGTAAAAGACTGAAACTTGATCCCTATCTTTCACCACTCACAGAAATTAAATTGAAATAAAGACAAATATAAGACCAGAAAGCATGAAACCCCTTAAAAAACATAGGAAGAAAGCTCCTTGACATGAATCTTGGTACTGATTCTTTGGAAGTCACACATCATACCAGTTATCAAGAAACTGTAAGTTGATAGAAACACTGTGAACTATAGACAAGTCCTTTTTGCCTTAAACCAATTGTCTTAATGAGCTCACTAATGTAGCTTGGTCTCATTCCTTGAAACTGATTCTGACTTCTTAGTCCTTCCAAAAAAAAAAAAAAAAGTATTAAGAAGTAGCAATACTTTTATACAGAGAAACTCTTCTTGGCTAATGTGATGTTTCACAAACCCTGTGGGATCTGCCACATGGTAAAGCACAATGAATAAAATGATGATTCTTTCATCTGCTGTCCATTTAGTATTAGATTAGGTGCAAAATATAGCATCTTCCCACTGACATATTTATAGGATCTCTATCCTACTCCAAATACCACTGAGCTCATCCGAGAATATTGGATGATAGTTATGTGGTCTTCAATATTTAAGTTTTGAAAACCTGGCAGTGATTTAGACCACTTGATTGTTGAAAGAGGTTGCCTTTCACCTAGATTAAGATTTATCAGCAAAGAATTGGAAGTCTCCGGTTTGGCGTTTCATGTCCTGCATAGATCACATCTGGTTTAATGCTCATTATCAGGTTGATTAGTGCAGGGATTATCAGTATGTTTTGATTTGCTGAAAAAGTGAATTTCTGGCTTAGGGTTTGGCTTTCATTTGAAATGTCCTCTGGCTATGGGAGAGAGAGAGTATGCAGTGTTCTCATAACTCTGACTTTATTGAACTTTTTAAAACTTTGACCCTGAGTTCCAACAGAGGGGCAGTGGCTCAGAGGGAACTAGAGTCATACAGGGAAAGATTCGGTTGTGGGGGTTGGGGAGAGGGCTGGAGGGGCAGCTGCCAATGCCTCTGTGCTGAGTCCCTCCCCTCTTCTTTGTTTTTTTAAAACAGCCAATTGCTTCTAAGTAATTTTTGAACATGTATCATTTTAATTTTTCACTGTGTAGAAAATAACAATTTTTTTCCTTGTGTAGAAAATGGAGTATCCGTTAGGGCCTCTTCCAAATCTCAGACTATTTTTTGTGAAATCAAAAAAGAGGCTGTTCTTGTGTTTTCTTAGGCTAAAGTGACCCTCATATGTATTTTCTGGCCTGCCCTGCTCTTTCCCTTATTAAGCAACTGCAAATGGGATACCATTTATGCACCCACACTGTGCCAGTTGAGATGGGGATACATGGAAATACTGGCTTGGTATGTGCCATTAATGAGCTTAAAATTTAATGGAGACTAAACACACACACACCACCACCACCACCACCATCTCCACCTTTAGATAATCTTCACAACCTAGCAGTATAGAAAAAAGTACCCAAACAAGGAATTCAAGGAATTGAATGATCAGTGGGTAAATTTTATGGAAGGATTGGGGAGATAGCTGACATATCTCTATAGATTTTCTTGGTCTCATCTGGTTCTAGGAACTTTACCTCTTCCACCCATCTGCTTTGCCTGAGCTGCTGAATCTGACAGAATATGTGGTCTATGATGTTCTATCGCATGAGGCTGTCCAGATCCATGCTTGGAGTCTCAGGATCCTCCTACTACTTTGATACTTGTATAAACTAGCGCTATTAAGCATGGACTCTGGCTTCATAAGCAGCTTGCAGAAGGTCCAGAAGATGCAACCTAGTGGTGTGGGAGAGTTGACTTTGGCTAAGAAAACCAGGAGCTTGAAAGAATTTGGGCAGATACGTATTCTTCCCTTTCCTTCTTCTAACAGGCTCATCTGAGACATAGTTTCTCTGACCAACTTGTCTGGAGATATCCTGGGTAGCTGAACAGGTGACCTACCAAATGATTGGCTGAGATTCTTCAAGTTCATTGTGGAGTAGAGGCCATTGTTGTTATGTTTATCTTATGTTGCTTGTCATCCTTCCCTGTCTCATTTTTCTTTTCCTTCATTTTTGTCCTGGGATTGTACCTCCCTGAATAAAGTAATACACTGTACTCTTTGCTTCAATATTTGTTTTCTAGAAGTCATGGAGTAAGACAGAAGAGAAGACAATCTTCTTAAAGTATAGACTATAAAGAGGAATGATCTGTGTTGAGAACATTTATGTTGGAAATAGCCAAGGTCAAATTTCAGAGGGCTGTGCTGATAGACATGTGGATTCTTTGAAGGTTTCTGAGCAGAGGAATGCCATAAAAGAAATTGGTATGTAAGAAGGTAGATTAGGTTGAAGTAGGAAATTGGAGTGATGGAGGTGGGGAGAAATGGAAACAAAGAGACTAGTTATGATTTAAATGGGAGGATGAGTGTAGGACCAAGCTGTAGAAATTAAATTGTAGACAAAAAATATGAGGATGGCTTTAGCCATCTTGGTAAAATAGGAAGGTTGAGGAGGTAGGGAATGTTAGTGTACCCTCCTGAGGTCAGGCTCCTGTGCATCCATGGTCCAGGTTGGGTGATGTTGCTTCTTCTTGGGCCTAGCTGGTGGCCGTAGGTCTTTCTATTCTCCAACAATATGCTTTATCTACACAGGCTTTGAATAGAGAAAATGCAAAGAATCCATTAAGTTAAAACAAACAAACCAACAAATAAGCGTGAAAAGGTCCCCTTAAGAAAAGGGATTTGTTGTGCATTATGTTCTGGTTTCCATGGATTTAGAGTGTTGTCTGGCTAGTAACTCAGGCAGGAGTCTACTTTTGGCTCAGTTAGTTAGTTTTTCTATGAAGTCTCAGGTGTCAAAGTGGATTCTTTTTTCAAGGGGTGGTTTTCTGAAAGGAATGTTCCATCTGTCTTTAGCATTGAAGTGACGATCCTCATCCTTATGATAGGGTATTGCTTTTTTTTGTGTGCCATCACAATTACTCTGTAGAGATCAAGCCTGACCCGGAGATAAATCTGAGCTGCTTTTTGGCTGTGTTTATTGGTAAAGAGTCAGCTGTGTGTCATTGGTAACTAACTGGTTTCAGTTTCATCACAGGAAGATGCGAGCCAGGAACAGCATTTAGAAATCAGCAAAAGGCTCGTGGGAGTTGGACCACTGTCATGGGTGGAAGGGTGAACTGGCTTGAGGAGTTTTGGAAATAGGGAGTATTTCAAAAGTGGGGGGAGCATCATATTTTGAAGTGATGGAGGATGGTGAAAAAGCTATCTCAGCAAGGAAGTAAGAAGTACAGGACAAGAAACATATGGAGGAAAACTGAATAAGACAGACTTTTAAAAATATTCTTACACACAGGAGAAAGTATATGCTATAAGTTGACTCCTTTAATTTACCAAGATGCCTATGCCGGAAGCTTTGAGCCTTGCTAAAATAACTACCAAACGGTTATAGAACCTCTTAGGCTTATCTTCCTTCAAATTGTTTCCAGTCTTTCCACATGACTTACATGAGTCCTTGGACCTGATTGGCTGTCTCAACTTGCCTAAGCCCAGTGAGTTTTGGCTTTGGTCTGTTTCTCGTGCCTCTGGACTGGCAACCTTATACACTGCTGCCTGTAACAACTGCATCTTGACGTCATGGATTTCATTCATAGGCTAGAAGTTTTCTTTATCTGAGCTGCCGTGGTCCAGCACACAGGATTTATTGCTCCATTAGGCCTGTTGAGAAAGATTTCTATCTCTGAAAAAAAATCCTATAAAAACAAAATAAAACAAAACTTAACCAACCAACCAATTAATCAGTCCACCCACTCAAATCCCCTAAAGATCCTCATTTACAGAGAGTGATTGAAGGCCTCCCAAGTCAGGCTGCCTGTGTTACCAAGGAGAATGCCCATGGGAGGGGTTTCTCAGCTGCAGCCACTGATCCTTACTTCAGCTACAGGGGAAAAGTGCAGCTGAGCCAGCAGGCTGCTGCACAAGTGCTCAGTTGGCCCCTGAGCCCTGCTAGTGCCAATCTTTTAAGTGATCTGATTATGTCTCTAAATTTACAGAACTGACATATGGGAAGTGTCCAAGAGTTGCCCTGCAAAGTACTGGTATTTGCTTTGAGTTCAAGGGTTTATCAGTCATTTTTTTTCCCTTAACTATAGGGGAATGAGACAGAAATGAGGCTTCCACCACTAGCCCTTGAAAGATAAGCAGTAGCCTCCTTGCCAAATCTGGTGGTGTTTGTTTAATTGTCTCTAAATTCCTCCACAGAAATTGGTGCCACCATCTTTTTCATCACTCCTCCCTTTCATTTCTCAGGAAGTGGAATTTCCTAAGACTTGGCCCTAAAGACTGTTATTTTCTTTCTATACTTTCTTTCTTCACTGGAGAATAGGTTTATTTTATGATTCCAACCTGCACCTCTCTGTGGGCAACACTTGCCTCCATTTACCCAGCTTCAGATTGTCACCTGAGTTTTGATACTTATTTATAGCTGCCAACTTAGATGCTTTCATCATCATGAAGTCATTCAGAAATCATTACATCCCAGGCCAAACATTGCTTCCTTTAAAATTTCCCCAATTTATTCCCCGTTTTATATTTCTAAGCCTAGAATAGTTTCTTCATCTTTCAATCCTTATATACCTTCACTACCTTGTCCTACTGTAGTTTCTTTTAAAAAGTTATGTGCTTTCTTTCCTTTTTCTTTCATTTTTTTCACTGCCATCCTCCAAGCCTCATGTCCTTAAATCATTAGTCTCTTATCTTTACACTGTTAGGTGTATCCTCTCCAAATAGCATTTCTACTATGAAACATTCTTTTTCTCCATAGCCTACAAAGCAAAGCAAAACCTCCTAGCACAGTCTGATCCCTGCCCCAATCTCCTGCTTCATCCACGTTGCTTCAATTTAGTTAACAGTCATCCTTGGAAGTGAGAAACTGGAGGCTCAGGGGACCAGCTCCTTACTGCCTCTTGGGCTACCTTCAGATTATTACCGTGGTGGCAACCACAAGAATCTTGGTAATTTCAATTTTCACACTTAGTACCTCTTCTGGATCTGGGAACTTCATTCCTAAGAGAGCTAAATCCTTTTTCACTCCATACTCCTTTTAAATTCAAGGTACTGTGTCAGTCATTACATGAGAAGGAAGGATTTGGTGACAGAGTATTTCCAAAGTGGAGTTTAAAAGTAGATATACCCACTGTCAAAAATGGACTAATCTTGAGTCTTAGGTGAGTTTTGGTAAATCTTTGAATGCATTTTATTCTAGTAGAACTTTTCTGATGAGGATCTTGTGTGGAAAAGAATTAATAGAAGAACCAAACGTATTTACAAATATAAATTCATACGAAGTATTGCTGGGAGTTGTATGTTTTTCACTAAAGAGAGGGATTAAAAATTATTAGCTGACCATAGAGCCCTAGAAGTAACATGTGAAAGAGAATTCTGGGGGAGCCACTTGCAAATGAGAAGAATGTGGTATCATTTTTCACATGGCCATCACATAATGTGTGACAAGTAAGGGTTGACTTCCACACAGAGATGGAGCATTTCTCAAAGCCTTTAGGGAGATTAATCTTGCATTAATGTAGGATAGGCTAGTGTTCTTTCCTTGATTTGGTTATTAGAAAATGGTGTACAATTTTTGTCTTCAGAATTCTTTGATTGCTTTCCATGGACAAGAACCCACCAGGCCTCCAGCTGCGGCGGAGGTAGAAAAACCCACCACCCTTCCCCTGATAAATGTGGCTCAGTTGGTTGGGTATCATCCCACAAACCGAAAGGTTGCCAGTTCAGTTCCTGGTCAGGGAACACGCCAGGGTTTGGGTTTGGTCCCAGGTTAGGGGGTGTACGAGAGGGAACTTATCAATGTTCTCTCTCACATTGATGTTTCCCCTCCCTCTCTTTTTTCCTCCCTTTCCCTCACTCTAAACATAAATAAATAAATAAAAGAAAGAAAAATCTACCACCCCAGGGCACATGAGGGCTGTACCAGATATGAAGGGTAAGAGTCAGGAAAAAATCCAAGAACATGTAGATACTGGGGCAAAGTGCTGATTTGGAAACATAATTTATATGTGAGTATTCCTAGCTTGGCATGTGGATAAGCCTCCTGGGGCAAACTTCTCATTTTATCTTTGAAATATACTACGTGCCAGGCTCTGTGGGTAGCTCCCTTTTTAGATTAAAAGAAACTGGAAGAACCTGGGCTGGTGGCTTACTCATGGCTAGAGAGGCCAACTGGGTGCTTTAGTGACAGTGGTGAATGAAAAGAAAAAGCAAGTGCCTCGTGGATTGAGCATCTTGTCAGCCAGCATGGAATCAGCAGCAACCTTTGACTGAAACTAATCCCTTTCCTTTTTCGGTTCCATATAAATTTTTGAAATATATGTTCTACATCTGTGAAATATGTCATTGGTATTTTAATAGTAATTGCATTGAATCTATAGATTGCTTTGGGTAGTATGGGCATTTTAATGATGTTAATTCTTCCAAACCATGAACAGAATATATGCTTCCATTTGTTTTTCCTTTCTCAATTTCTTTCTTCAGTGTTTTATAGTTTTCTGAGTACAGATCTTTTAACTTCTTGTTTAAATTTATTCCTAGGTACCTTTTATTTTTGCTATAGTAAATGGGATTTTTTCTTAGTTTCTCTTTCTGATACTTCACATTTGGTGTACAAAAATGCCATCAATTTCTGAATACTGACTTTGTATCTTGCTACTTTGCTGAATTTGCTTAAGTCAAGTAGTTTTGTGGTAGAGCCTATAGGGTTTCCTATGTACACTATCGTGTCATTTGCAAATAATGACAATCTTACTTCCTCCTTTCCACATTGGATGCCTTTTATTTCTTCTCTCTTCTGACCACTGTGGCTAGGACCTCCCGTACTATGTTGAATGAGAGTGGTGAAAGCGAACACCCTTGACTTGTCCCTAATTTTAAGGGAAATGCTTTTAGTTTTTGTCCATTGAGTATGATGTTGGCAGTAGGTTTTTCGTATATGGATTTTATTATGTTGAGGTATGCTCCCTCTATTCCCACTTTGCTGCTTGTTTTTATTATAAATGTATGCTGGATTTTATCAAATGTTTTTTTTTGCATCTATTGATATGATCATGTGATTTTTTTCTTTCACTTTGTTTATGTGATATATCACATTTATTGATTTGGAAATATCATACCATCCTTGCATCCCTGGAATAAATCCCACTTGATCATGGTATATGGCCTTTTTAATGTATTGCTGGATCTGGTTTTCTGGTATTTTGTTGAAGATTTTAGTATCTATGTTTTCAGCCTCAGCAATCTTGAGAGAAAAGAACAAAGTTGGAGGGATCACAATACCTGATATCAAACTATACTACATGCCACTGTAATTGAAACAGTCTGGTACTGGCATAAGAACAGATACATAGGTCAATGGAACAGAATAGAGAACCCAGAAATAAACCCATGTCTTTGTGGTCAATTAATACTTGATAAAGGGGGCAAGAACATACAAAGGAATAAATTGACCTCTTCAATAAATGGTGTTGAGGGAACTGGACTGGTAGATGCAAAAAAATGAAACTAGACCATCAACTTCCACCATATACCAGAATAAACTCAAAAGGGATAAAGGGCTTAAATATAAGTCACGATGCCATAAAAGTCCTAGCAGAAGACATAGGCAGTAAAATTTCAGATATCCCACATAGCAATAACTTTGCCAGTGCATCTCCTAGAGAAGAGAAATCTAGAAAAAAAATAAACAAATGACGCTACATTAAATTAAAAAGCTTCTGCACAGCTAAAGAAACCATCATCAAAATAAAAAGGGAACCGACCATATGGGAGAACATATTTGCCAATGACACATCAGATAAAGGTTTAATTTCCAAAATATATAAAGAACTTGTATGACTCAACACCAGGAGACAAACAAACCAATTTAAAAAATGGGCAAAGGACCTGAATAGACACTTCTCCAAAGAGGACATATAGAGGGCCCATAGACATATGAAAAAATGCTTAGCATTACTAGCCATCAAAGATGCAAATTAAA
Source organism: Pteronotus mesoamericanus (assembly GCF_021234165.1). NCBI lineage: Eukaryota > Metazoa > Chordata > Mammalia > Chiroptera > Mormoopidae > Pteronotus > Pteronotus mesoamericanus. The sequence goes on along the minus strand of NW_026555157.1, from coordinate 12,057,576 downwards.
AACACAATGAAATATCACCTCACACAGATCAGAATGGCCATAATTAACAAAACAACAAACAAGTGCTGGCAAGAATGTGGAGAAAAAGGAACCTTAGTGCGCTGTTGGTAGGAATGCAGGCTGGTGTAGCCACTGTGGAAAATAGTATGGAATGTCCTCAAAAAACTAAAAATGGAACTGCCTTTTGACCCAGTGATTCCATTGCTGGGAATATACCCTAAGGCAGCAGTCCCCAACCTTTTGGCACAAAGGGCCAATTTTGTGGAAGACAATTTATACAGAGATAGGGAGGAGATACATGAGGCAGAGCTCAGGTGGTAATGCGAGGTAAGCTTCACTTGCTTGCTGCTAATCTCCTGCTGTGTTCCCTAGTTCCTAATGGGCTATGGACTGGTACCAGTCCAGAGCCTGGGGTTTGGGGACACTAAGAATCCCAAAACACCAATTCAAAAGAACTTATGCAACCCTCTGTTCATAGCAGTGCTATCTACAATAGCCAAGTATTGGAAACAGCCTAAGTGCCCATCAGGAGATGAATGGCTTAAAAAAATGTGGTACATTTACACAATGGAATAATATGCAGCAGAAAGAAAGAAGAAGGAACTCCTGCATTTTGCAACAGCATGGATGGAACTGGAGACTCTTTTGCTAAGTGAAGTAAACCAGCCAATGAAAGACAAATACTATGTTATCTCACTTATAAGAGGAACCTAATGAACAAGATAAACTAATGATCAAAACAGAGCCAGAGACATAGAAACATGGAACAGACTGACAACTGCCAGAGGGGATTGGGAAGGGAGGAATGGTGGAAAGAAGGGGAAGGGATTAGTCAAAAAATATGTATGAATGACCCATGGACATGAACAATGGTGTGGAGATTGACGGTGGAAGTAGGGGGTAGGCTGGGCAGTGGGGAGCAAAAGGGAAAAATTGGGACAGTTGTAATAGCATAAATAAGAATAAAAAGAAAGAAACTAGTCCCTTTCCAATCAATACTGGCACCTTGATTTTGATCACAGATCCAGTTGCTTTCTCCTACTCTAATCTTCAGAGTGTTCAACCAGATTATGTATAGCTGCAATTAGCATTCTGTAAATTGTGTCTCTGTAGACCCAATTGGTCTTTGATGGTTATCAAAAGCTGTAGGTGCATTTTGGTTTTTAGTTCTTGTACAAACTAGAATTGATGGTGACTCTACAGCTAAACTGAAACAAACTGCCTTCATTCTAAGTGTCATTTTATAGAAAATGCCTATTTATCTTTTTCATATTATTAGGGTAAATAGTTAAATTGTAGGCGAGATGGGGGCTATAGCAATGCATACTTATTGACTGAGGAAGAGGCAAGCAGATGACCTTCTGTCATATTCTTACCGTTGCAGTGAAACTGTGGAAGCAAGGGTATCAAAATTGGTGTTTCGTAACATGAACCAGGTGTCTGATACAAATCTGGATCTAACACAGACACAGTTCGAAGCAAAGAGGAGAGCCGTCTAATGTTATGTTGTCACTCATCCCAACCTTTCTTTCTTATTCTCATTAACAGAGGGCTTCTTGAATCCAACAGTAGGGACTCTGGGATTCTGGATCTAACTGTACCCACTATATTTTCCTTAGAGTAGGTTCACATTCCTGGAAAGTTGTGCCAAAAGAATTCCTTTGTTTTACCAAAAATGGAAATTACCCAGATTTGACCAAAGCTTGGACTTGCCTCTCTAGAACAAGGTCAGTCTCTGAGTTAAGATAGAATCTTGTCTATAACTTCCAGCTTTGGCTCTGCTGCTTCTTTGAGGCAGAGCAAATTTATGAAGATGAAAAAGGACTGTTACCTCAGAAAGAATTGAAATCGTACTTATCTTGCCTCTTGTTATGTTATTCCTCTTTGCGTTATCTATCTCCCCAAGGCAAGGTGGTAGAGATCCTGGTTGGTGAAGAGTTTGTAGAGGTGAAAGGAGAAGGGCTGACATGTGAGCTACCTTCAAGAGAAATGAATACAAAGTATTACCTTTCCCTGTTATTTTTGGTTTCCCTTGCAGATACCTTGGCTATGAACAATAGTTTCAGTCAGGAAGCCAGAATGAGTTCTGACAGGAAGGTTGGGAGCTGTGACAGGCAGAAGAAAAATGAAGCCAAACAGCATGGCGATGTGTCATCTCTACTGGGTTTACCTTATTCCACATTCAGTTATCTATTTCTTTTTAAGATCCTAGGCTCTCATTCATGAAACAACATATATTTCTGAGGGGTAGTATATAGAAATAAACCTCATTTCTTTCTTTCCACACCATGAATTCATTAATGCATCCATTCCATTCAAGGGTCACTTTTGGAGAGCGTACTATGCGCTAAGCACAGCAGTAGGTACTATAGTTTATCAATCACTTATTTACAGGAATTTTATAGTAGTGAACAACTTACTTTTATTTAAAAAAATTCTTTTAGGTTGTATGGCTCATGCTAAAGGCTTCAAAACAGGAATTCTTGAATGAAAAAAAGTAGATATATTTGTGATAAGTTTTGTAGCTTTTTAGATCAGCATTTCAATAGACTTGTAAAGGCACTGCCTTATTCACTGTTCGAAATATTGTCTTCTTGCCCTGACTGGTGTGGCTCACTTGGTTGGAGCATGGTTCCTTAAACCAAGTCATGGGTTTGATTTTCAGTCAGGGCACTTGCCTGTGTTGCAGGTTTGGTCCTGCTCATTTATGTATGAGAGGCAATCAACTGATGTTTCTCTCTCACATCAAAGTTTCTCTTCCTCTCTTCCCCTCTCTTTAAAATCAATAAGCGTGTCCTTGGGTGAGGATAAAGAGAAGAAAATGTAAATATTTTCTTATTGTAATCCAATTATTAGTAAGATAAGATACTGATCGACTCTGGAGTTGCCCTAATTATTGCTCAGAAGTAAAAGAAATAGATTTCTTTGTGCTTATCCTTCTATATAACCAGTGGTTTTGGCAGCAATTGAACACTTATATTCCTCAGTATGGTTTTGTTCCTATTATTTTTTGCTGGGTAATTCTATAGCAATACCATATAAACTCAGAAGCATGAATGTAGGAAATTGGTTAAATAAGGAGGCTGTGGATCAAAGAAGAAGACAAGATAAGACAGAAAGAAGTCACTGATAAAAACATAGAAGTACACATTACTGTGTGCGGTGGTAAAGAAGGAGAAGCAAAGCTGTGATCATCAGTGACAGGAATTATTAAGTCACACTTCTGGTGTTTGAAATTAAAGGAATGTAGGTAATAAGGACCTCCAGTGGGGAGAAAGACTGACAAACAAGTGTTCGTAGGTGACCTGTGCCCTGGAGTACCTGGGAAGAAAAGAAATCAAAACTTGAGCAATGGAAGCCAAGGTCAGTGTTAGTAAAGAGGAAAGTAGTGTAGCTGTGAGGCTCAAGGAGGATTTTTCTGGTCACTCCCAAGGCTTAGTTATGATGTAAGAAGGTGTTCTATGGAAAGAGTGGGCCAGTTATCCAGTGAAGATGTGGCTAGCACAAATGTGGGGGTGGGGAACTGAAGATATAATTTGCAATGATGTCCCAGGAAAGTTAGTAGGCTAAACACAGGAGCACCCAGATTTTCTGAGTCTGCCAGGGAAAGGAAGGATGAATTTCTAATGGTAGCTAAGGAAGGAAAGTTTATGCACTAAAGTTAGCCAGGAAGTTTTAATGACAGATTATGACAATATTGGATTTTTGTGATTATTTGGAATTTTATTTAAAAACCTTTAAAAAACTTCCTTAACAAAGCTTTCTGGTAGGAGGATTTGTCCTAGTTTTCAAAAGTTTCCCAGTGCTGGGAAATGGAAATTTCCATTGGCAGTATTTCATAATTCTGCTTCCCTGGGGAAATCAGTATAATAAATGCAGTGATTTAGGTTTTATTTATGAATCACACATCCTCTAGCCCCCTGGAAATATAAGCTTAACTGTTTATGGTTACTGAAGGGTTTCAAGTAAGGTTGAGGTGCAGCATAGTCTGTATATGAATAACATATTTTGAAAAAATCTAATGTACGCTCTTTTATTGTTCCTATATTCAAATGTTGGAGGATCAGAATAACCTCTTGAGTTTATAATAAACAGTCAAGTCTCAATAGAAGCATATAGTTATTTGAAAAACACACAGCGGTCTTTTCTCCAGAGGTTTGTGCTAATAAATGTCTTGGGCTCTCTGTTGACTGCTGGCATCATGGTGTTGGAATGGTAATAAAAACTTGGTCCATCAGTGCTTGTCTGGACACAATCCCACAAGAGCAGATGCTGTGAAGTACAGGAGCCAAAAATGACACAGGAAGACCAGGTTGTGAGGGAAGATGGATTCATCCCCAGGAATGTTTAAATGGGAAGAAATATTATTTAATAACTATGGAAGACAGAGAAGTAAGTCCATTAGCCGAATTTGAATGATGAGGGAAAAGCAAAACAAAGTGCAGAAGTGAGAAAAATAATCATCACTAAAGTGAAAAGAAAACCCTAATAACAAAAACTATATTGGTGAATGACCTTTAGCTGTGAAAAGACACCGTTCCAATGAAACATGAACTGAAAGGATGTCTTCTGAGGGCTAGTTTACATTTTATTTCTTTCTCATCTTCACTGTATTTTAGTAGATGCATGGTTCTGCATGGTTAGTGTCTTTGTCTCTCTGAAAAAGAAATAGCTTGACACACCTGGATGTGGGTAGTTAGGTGACTGCTGTGAGAGAAATGAGCAAAGCCAGAAAAAGCCTTGTCAGGAGAGGGGGCATTCGGGGGCTTGCCCTAAGGTAGTGTCTTATATTTTAGTTTATGGAGGAATTTCCATCCCAGCGTCAGAGTGGCTGACACTGACCTTGCTTCAGGGGAACAGGGTTCTGCTAAGAAGGGACGAGGATATCTGCCTGATAAAGCCCAATGGTACTTAGCTGCAATACAATTGTGGTTGGCAAAATAATAGCTCCCCAAAGAGATCCATGTCTTAATCTGGGCATTATAATTGTATTACTTTACATAAGAAAAGGAACCTCGTAGATGTGGTTAAAGTAAGGATCTTGACATGAGATTTTCGTGGATGTCTAGATGGGTCCAATCTAATTACATATTTCTTTAAATGAAAGAGTCCCTTTTATAGCTCAGTCAGAGAGAGATGTGATGATAGAACAGTGTCAGATAGATGCAACTGAGAATAATTCCTCTCTGTTGCTGGCTTTAAAGATGGAGAAGGAAAATGTGGGAGGCTCCTAAAAGCTGAAAAATGACAAAGAAATGGATTCTCCCCTGGAGCCTGCAGATTTATAGATGTTAATTGCTCTTCTTCATCCCACGCCTGATCGCCTCGCTGTCCTGCCCTGCATGTGTGTGCCTGCGGCGAGCACATGATAGTCTATTGACACCTGGATTTTAAGTCAGTGAGAACCAGTTTGAACTTCTGACCTCCAGAACTATAAGATAAAAATTTGTATTGATTTAAGCTACTAAGTTTAGGTTATATGTTATAGTAGCAAAAGAAAACTAGTAAAATATTGTGCTATGCTAATATTTTATCTTACTGTCTATTGTTAATTTGTTTTATAAATTCTGTCCAAATAATAAAGCTTAATGTTAAGCTAGCTCCCTAAGAAAAATGCTGAATATAGAAGATGATTTTAAAGGCTGTATTAAGTAAATAGGCCTATCAGTAGATATGTTAACAAATTAATATATTCACTCTGTTTACTTACAAATACCTTTTGAATTCTTGTTTTCAACCAAGTCTTATCTTAAATTCTGGGATTAAAAACTTAATGAAGACAGATTTCATCCTGCCTTCAGGAGGAGTTCGTAGGCTTGTTGGGGGAGAATGACTATTGTGCAGGGAATTCCAATGTGTGGAGTGGATAAGCTTGCTTCTCTTTATTGTCCTCACTATAGGTGTTTAGAATTCATTCTCCTCTACTAAATTAAGCCAGTCACCACTCCCTCATCCACTTTCTATCATCCATGAATTTGTTTAAATGTGTGGCCTAGTGCCACTTCTCTTGTTCTTTTTATGTGTTCCTGAGGCGATATGTGGCTTATCTTCTATGTACTACCGGTCTTGGTTTTCTCCTAGAAACCTGGTAAAAGCATAACCCTGCCTTATCCCTCTGGAAAGACAAACCATTAAGCAGTCCTCCCTTGTATGAAGTGCTGAAATAGGAGGAAGGAAATAACTAAGTCAACTCCCTGAGCTACAGCCTTGCTTCCAGGAGGTGAGCTAGGTATACCAGAAGTTGCAAATAATTTAGTATTTCTTTCTGCTAAGGGAGTTCAGAATAAGTCGGAACAAAAGATGAATAAGAATGATGTAGTAAACCAAATAATAATTTAGGTCATTATTTTTTTATTGCTACCCATTGTTTTCTAGAGTTTTAAATCCTAAGGGCTTTGGCAGTTTTTCTTTGTGAAGACATATCTTTCCTCACCAGCGATCAGCTTTCTAATTATGAGACACATCTGCCCAGGCAAGTACCCAGACCAATAATAACTTGATTAAGTTCCTGAGAGCTTCCCCCACCTGCCTTTTGTCTGTCAACTGTACTAATAAAGGGATGGTACCAGTTGAAGGGGAAAATACATTGATTAATAAGCAAAAAATGTTTGAGAGACTTAAAGCTATAGAATTCTCTGCCTGTGAACACTAAATCAAATATTTTTATTTAGAGTAATGCTCCTTAAGATCCTTTCTGTGTTTTTTTAAGGTGATACCATTTTCAAAGTGTGGTCCTGATTTTTACAGATTAAGCAGTATTTGAATTGGCAGAAAGAGAATATGAAAGTGGATGTACCATAGTGTATTTTTTTCTGCTGGTCCTTCTTTTTGATTTCTGATGTGGTGTGGCTCTGTGGCAAGTCAAGTATCTCTGCTTAAACTCTGCAGGAAAGGTACAGTGACTGCTGAGGAGGAACATGCAGAAATGGCAAAGGAACGACAGAGAAAGTATGATGAATGAATTAAATTTATTCAGGGAGGTGATTTGTGGCCATGTGATAAAGTGTACCGATGTTAATTGCTCTTCCCCATCTCACGCAAGATTGCTTTTCTGCCCTACCCTGCCTGTATGTGCCTGTAGTGAACACATGATAGATATTACAAACAGAAGGTATGGAGAGGGTGTAGTGTGAGAACAGAGGTGCTGGGAGTGGGCGAGTGACATAGAGGAAGAGCAAGCAGCAAGCCTGGGCAGAGAAGAGAAGCAATACTCAGGCTAGGAGGGCAGACAACCAGAGCCTGAGAATAGCACAAAGTCTCAAAGGCAAGGCCATGCATGCACTGATGTGGGATTTTCTTGTCTTTTATCTTGCACATGAAGAAAAATCATTTTCCCCATTCTGAAGATTTGTATCTTACCAGGAATTCCATTTGGGACAGAAAAAGCCAGAATTTTTCTCTACCCTCTAACTGAGTTCTTCACAGCAATTTCTTTACTGAAGCAGCATGTCAAGTTTGTTACATATCACTTATGTCACCTGGGGAGAGAGAACTTCTGGGACCCAGCCCTGTAGCACTCAAAACTTAGACATCCAGGGAGGGCAAGGAGCCTACAAAGAATTCCTAACAGAACAAAACACAGTGGGATTGGATAAAAACCAAGAAAGAGACTTTCACAAAAACCAAAAGAGAGGAGTTTCGTAGAATGATTGTGGACTAATAAGGAAATGGAATAACGTGTGGAGAAATGTGAATACTAGATTTGGAATCATAAAGCAGATTCATTGGCATGATGTGGAAAAAAGCCAGATTAGAATGGGTTTTTCATTAACTAATTCTTGATGTCCACACAAATGTTCTTGTGTACTTAGTATGTATCAGACATTATTCTTGGTGTTGGGGGGATTCATTGGTGAAAAATCAGACATGATATCTACTTTCATGGTAGCTTATTGGGGTAGGTAAATAAAAGAGAAAGCAATAATCACAAAGGTAAGAATAACCTTGGAATGCTGGCAGGAAATAAAAAATGTCATTTTATCTGAGGTATAGTGATTGAACAGAATAGAAAAATTTAGAGAAAATATGAGATGACCATGGGTCAGATCACATAAAGCATTGTAGAGTACATGGTAAAGCATTAATATTTTATCCCACATGCAACGAGAAGACTTTAGTGAGGTTTAGCATAGGTGCTGTGTTATTTGATTATTGTTTTGAAGAGTGAATGAGTAGTGAGGAAATGGAGACCACAAATACAGTCAAGTTCCTCAAAATATTGGGCTTGGTAAAGTAGTAAATAATGTTTACTTAGTGTTTGCTTTGAGCCAAGCAATATTTTAAGTATTTTACACATCATTAATTTAATACTCATAATAATCCAATGACATAGGAATTATTACTAATTTTACTTATCTTACAAGTAAGGAAACTGAGGTAGAGAAAGAGGACTTAGAATAAAAGTGACGTGTTTTTACTTTTACATACTTGTTCGTTTATCCTTTGACTGAGGTTGAGCTTCTATTTTATGAGGGAGAATAGAGAGTGTATGAGTTCAGGTGGGTTTATTGTTTGACAGAAGATGTGAGTTTCCCCTTGTGATAGTATGAGTTCTTTCGGTGTTTATCAGCTGAGGAAGAAGGAGCAGGCAGAGGCAAGGATGGAAAGTGACTGGGTGGGAGAGCAGGTGTCCATGTGCTGATAAATGCTTAACAACTAGTTTTCCTCTAAAATCTTAGCTTTACAGTTAGATCTATACTCTATCTGCAGCTAATTTTTTAGTGTGATATGAGGTAAGGGATAAAGTGCATTATTTTTCATTTGGAAGTACAGTTTACCCAGCACTATGTATTGATATGACTATCCCTTCTCTACTAAGCCACAGAGTCACCTTTGTCAATCACCAATTGATTTTATATGCCTGGGCCTATTTCTGGACCTTTTGCTCTGTTCCATCAGTCAGTTAAAAACCTTTGTTTTTCACTAAGGTTTTCAATCTCTACAACAAAAACTCAAACAAAACTTCTTGAGTTTACTTTTACAACTACTAGGGATTTTACTGAGGTCAAGTACAAATATGAAATAGAAGTTCCCTCTTATTACTTTGCTCAAATACAGAGTGAATTGGATAGAAACCAGTGTGATACACTGCCCAGATCCTCCCACCGGACAGAAAGTCTTATTTCTCTAGTTGCTGGGAATGTTGTCAGCATTCAGCCCTTAGTACGGGTCCTCTTCAGGGCTCCTGAAGAGAGCCACCTCACTCTTCAAAGTAATATCCCCTTCCTAGGCAGCCCACATCAAATGATTCCTCTCATTGTCTGTGGATATCTTGGAATGAGAAGCTACAGGCTCAGAAAGCAGAGGTGTTATATAGGTCAATGGGACTTTTCCTGTGTCCGCAGGTGGATGCTTCCCCTTCGGACACTGAGACACCTAAACCTGCAGAGCCCTGAGTTGTAACAGTAGGAAGCTGCTCCAACAACTTGGGGAAACTCCTCAAGTAGGTCACCAGGAGTGATGGTAAGTATGACCACTTCTCCTTCCAATTCTTGGTTCCTTGAACCATGTATTCTAACCATTAGAATAATATTAGGAACCATATAAAGGCCAACTTTTTAAAGCACTACATTATAATACATGACACGCCTATTGCTGCAAGGTATTACCTCCTATCTGGCATTTTAGCTGATTCTGCTTGGTACGGAACAGGGTTTGACAAGTAGAATCTGTTTGTTTGCTATCTCCTGTACCTCCTTTGCTGTTTTTCCTTTTATTTGAACTGAAATTATATGAGATGCTATGACAAATGGTCAGATACTTTCTAAGCTCTCAGACCTGCAAATAGGGAAGGCTAACTCTTACCTGGAATATTTGCATATTACTGTCCAAATAAATTATTGCCTTTTCCAAGGTAATCTAATATTGGCTGGTTGGTTTTAATAAATTTTAATAAACCACTCCATACCTTAGCAGCTTACAATACAATTTTATTTTAATCCTGAGTTCTTAGGTTAGGAACTCAGCAAGGACTCAGCTGGCCTGTATATTTCTGATACACTTGGCATCAGCTGGGTTGTCTGAGGGCAGAGGACTCATTTCTAAGGTGGCTCTTTTCTCAGATGTCTGGTGTCTCACTGTACTGTGGCCTCTCTCTCTCTCACTGTCACTCTCTCCCTCTCCTTCTCTCCATGATATGTCATTCTGTAAGTCCTCTCTAGATGGTTTGGTCTTCTTACAGCATGATATTCTTAAGATCGAAGTCTGACTTCTATTTTTTTTTAATTTTGAGAGTATGTTTACTAAAGCTGAAGAGAGTGAAACAAGGATGGGACTAGGATGATAGGAGCAGCAGCAAAGCATAGACTAGATGAGGCTGCTTTGGCTCACTAAGCTACTTCTTATTTGATAGCCAGTATCTCTCAAGCAAAAGTTTCAAGAAAGAGCATTCAAAGAAGTCCAGGTGACAGTAGCAAGGCTTTAAAATTAAAAAAAAAATCTGTATCTGAGGATACGTTTATTGATTTGAGAAAAGAGAGAGAGAGAGAGAGAGAGAGAGAGAGAGAGAGATCCATTGGTTGCCTCCTGTAAGTGCCTCAACTGATGATCAAACCTGCAAACTTTTGGTGCACTTGACGATGCTTTAAACAACCAAGCCACTTGCCAATGCTACAAAGCTTTTTACAAACTAGCATTGGAGCTTTCCAATATTTCTGTTGGTGTCACTAAGGCTCAGTCTGGGTTTAAGAGAAAGGAGGAATAGACTCCATCTCTTGATGGGGGCAATGGCACGTACAAAGGGAAGGAGGGAATTGATGCTGGCCATATTGGAGACAAGCTACCACAGACAGTCTCACTGAGAGTGCTATAACAGAGATTTAGAGTTGATCTCTGTTACTGGCAGGTAGATTTGGTAGCAGCTTTTCCTTTTCAGCCAATGCATAACCTCCATTTCTGCCATCATGGCTATCCATGTGCCACTTCATGCCTTAGCTGTTTTTGCAAGAGATGTCAACTGTCAATTTTCTCTGCCTGTGTGTTTGGTGCCCTTACTGTCATAAATTCTCTTCAGAGATCATATGCAATACTTCAGACTTTGAATTTCTTTCCATATACCCATCCACATGCCCCTACTATATATTCCCTTGACCACAATCTTTCAGTCTTTGTCCTTTCCAGGACCTTGATCAGCTATGCTAAGCCATTCCCCACTGGCCACACCTTTTTACACATCAAGCAGATAACTATATGTACCACCCAAAGCTTGGCCCAATGGAAAGCTTTCCTTGCACCACTCTCTTTCAGAGCTATACTTGAACAGGGCTATATTTCAGGCACTGTCTACTTTGGCTTACACGCACATACTAAGCCAACCCATCCATGGACCAAGCTTGAACTTTGTCTTAATGAGTATATTAGTCAGTGTTCTCTAGAGAAACAGGACCATCATAATATACATAAAGAAATTTCTTTTAAAAAGGAAATGGCTCATGATATTACAGAAGCTGGCAAATCTAAAATCTGTGAACCCATTTCCACTTTGAGTCCAAGGGCCAGAAGTTGCTATAGAATTAGGTAGAGAAGATATCCCAGTTGGAAGACAACCAGGCAGAATTCTCTTATTCAGGGAAGGTCAGCCTTTAGTTCTATTCAAGCCTTCAACTGATAGAATGAGACCCACCCACATTATGGAGAGCAATCTGCTTTACTCAGTTTAGCAATTTAAATGTTAATCTCATCTAAAACACTCCCACAGAGACAGCCAGAATAATGTTTAATCAAATACCTGGGCACCCTGTGGTCCAGTCAAATTGACATATAAAATTAACCATAATGTGCTACTCATAAAGTTAACTGTTATGTGGCCATGTTTATGAACTGGTGCAGTAGTCATGGGTGACAATGATGTTCAGAGCTAAGCTACCTGCTTGTACAAGTTCCTTAGACCCTCAGGCCTTGTTCAAGCTCAATCTCAGATATCTCACTTGCATTTTATGATGGCCTGCATCTGGGCCTTCTGATCTTATGATTTTGTGGATCTGACAGCTTGATCAGCAGTTCTGGTCAGTTGTTCACTTGATGTTCCAGGAACAAGCCCTCTACTGAATATGGTTCAATAGAACAGCACAATATGTTGTTTGTAAGATGTATAGTTCTTTACTGCAGGAGTATGGCCTTGTTTTCTCACTAGTGCTATTATAAAATTTACACAACATCTTTGTAAAAACTTTACAACTTCTACCTTTGCCTTTTTGCTGTTGTCATTATATATTTTATTTCTACATGGTCAATAACTCTACAGTAGTGTTATTATTTTTATTTTAATAAACAATAGTCTTTTAAAAAATTAAAAGTATATGTATGAATAATATCTTAAAAAGTCTTATATATTTTCCAACTTACTTATCCTTTTTGGTGCTTCTCATTCTGTCTTACAGATCTGGATTTCTAACTGGTGTTATTGCTTTTCAGCCTAAGAAACTTCTTTTGGCATTTTTTTGGTACTTCAAATGTGTTGGGGACTTTGTCTCCCAACTTTTGTGTGTCAGAAAGTATCTTTAGTTCACCTTCACTTTTGATGAATAGTTTTTCTGGTTTTAGAATGCTAAGTTAATGATAAGCATTTATAAAATGTTCCATTGTACTCTTAATTCTATTATCTTGGATAAGTCAGCCATTATTCTAATTATTGTTCCCTTGTATATATTGGTAATGTGCCTTTTTTTTCTTTTGTTGCTTTTAAGACTTTCTGCTTATCTTTTTTTTTCAGCAGTTTTGCTATGATGTATAATTACATATGGCTTTATTTTATTTATTTTGCTTGACAACACTGAACTTTTTAGATCTGAGGGTTGATATGTTCATCAATTTTGAAAAATTCTTAGCCATTTCTCTTTAAATATTTCCTCATTTCTTCTGAGACTCCAATTATTTCTTTTTAAAAATTTTTATTGTATTTTTTACATTACCATTTAGTCCTCTTAGATCCTGCCCCCCCATCACTACACTGCTGTCCATGTCCATGAGTCCTTTTTCTTTTCACACAATCCCTCCACACACTAATCTCTTCCCTCTTAGCTGTCATCCTGCTCTCTATCTATGAGTCTATTTCCATTTTTCTCTTGTTAGTTCTGTTTGTTCATTAGATTCCACATATGAGTGAAATCTTATGATATTTCTCTTTCTCTGACTGGCTTATTCCACTTAGCATAATGTTCTCCAGGTCCATCTATACTGTCGCAAAGGGTACAATTTACTTCTTTTTTATGACTGAGTAGTATTCCATTGTGTAAATGTTCTACAGTTGTTTTATCTGCTCATCTATTGATAGAGATTTGGGCTGCTTCCATACCTTTGTGGTTGTAAGTAATGCTGAAATGAACATAGGGGTACTTACGTTCTTTCTAATTAGTGTTTTGGGTCCTTCAGAAATATCCCAGCAGTGGAATCACTGGGTCAAAAGGCAGATCCATTTTTAATTTTTTGAGGTATCTCTACATTGCTTTCCACAGTGGCTGTACCAATCTGCATTCCCATGAACAGTGCAATAAAGATATGAGCAGAAATAAACAAAATAGAGTCTAAAAAAATACAAAAATCAATGAATCCAAGTGCTAGTTCTCTGAAAAGATAAATAAGATTGACACACCTTTAACTAGACTCATCAAGAAAAAAGAGAGGACCCAAATTAATAAAATCAGAAATGAAAGGGGAGAAATAAGAACTGACAACAAAGAAATACAAAGGATTGTAAGAAAATATTATGAACAACTATATGTCAACAAACTGGATAACCTGGACAAATTAGATAAATTTCTAGAAACATATAGTTTTCCAAAACTAAATTAGGAAGAAACAGAGTATCTGAATAGAAAGATTATACCTATTGAAATTGAAGCAGTAATCAAAAATCTCCCCAAAATTAAAAGCCCCGGACCGGATGGCTTCATAGGTGAATTTTACCAAACATTTGGAGAACTTAACACCTCTTCTTCTTAAACTATTTCAAAAAATTGAAGAGGCAGGAAGGCTCCTAAACTCATTTAATGAGGAGGCCAGAATTATCCCAATTCCAAATCCAATTATTTCCATGTTATGACATTTCCTATTTACATACAACTATTGAATGAGGTGTTCCATTTGTTTCACTCTTTTATTTTTTCTCTTTGATTCAGTTTTGATAATTACTTTTAGTTCAGTGGTATTTTTTTATTCTGGTGTGTCTAGTCTGATAAGCCCATGGAAAAATATCTTTATTTTGCTAATTTTATTTTTTATTTTTACCATTTTTATTAGCATTTTTATATAGTTTCCATCTCTCTGGTGAAATTTTTCCTCTGTACATGTCTGTTGTTCTCCTTTTTCATTAGATCCTTGAATATATTTATTATAGTTATTTTAAAATCCCTGTCTAATAATTCTAACCTCTGATTTATATGTAGATAAGATTTTATTGACTATTTCCTCACTGTATTAGTCAGCTCAGTACTATAACAAGCCACAGACTGGGTGGCTTAAACAGCAGGCATTTATCTTCTCACAGCCTGGAGGCTGGAAGCCCAAGATCAAAGCGCCAGCCAGGTTGGTTACTGGTGAGTCTTCCTTTTCTCATGTGGCCTTTCCTCTGTTTGCTCCAAGAGAGCGTAAGGTCTCTGGTGTCTTTTCTCTTTTTATGAGGACACTAATCCTATCAAATAATATGACCTTATTTAACCTGAATTATCTTAATTCCCAAACACAATCACATTGTAGATTAAGGTCTCAATATATGAATTTTGGAGGCACAGAATTCAGCCCATAGCACTTCCTTGCAGATGGATTATATGGCCTCTCTCCCTTGTGTGTCTCATAAATTTTGACTGAATTTCAGACTCTGAGTGTAAAGAACAATAGATCTTTAAGTAAATAGTATTTTATCTATAAAAGTCACATATTTTTGTTTGTTTTTGGTCAGACCACTAGAGAACTGAGTTAATCTAGTCTGTAGTTGAACTGGGTTTGGATTTAGTGGTTACTTTAGTTAGATTCAGTTCACCAATGGCTGAAATTATTTGAGGATGAGATAAAACCTCCCGTGCAGCAGGCTTGGGATCTAAATGCCTGGACTATTCCTTCCTTGCCCTCAGGAGGCCCCACGTGCCCGTAAGTCAGAGAGTCTCAGTTATATTGCGTTCTTCAGCCACCGGGGGCTGCTGCCTTGCACGACTGTGTGGGGCCAGAGGGGCCAGAATGTTTTCCTCAATTCTTCAGCCCTGGCATCAGACTTGATCAGACCCCTCATATCTGCATCTCACAGAGGGTCGCTGGCACCTATTCTGCCCTTTCTTCAGCTATCGACTGCCGCAGCCTTGTATTCGGTGTAAGATCTAGAGTTCCTGAAAGGCTTCTTTCAGTTGTCCTATTCTGCTCTCAGACTTCAGCAGACCCCACGTGCTCGCACCTCACGGGGGGTTTTCCTGGGTCTTTTGCCCCATCCAGCTACAGATGATCAATGCTTCATACTTAGAGAAGACCTAGAGTGCCAGGAGGGTTTCTTTCAGTCCCTCTGCTCTTTCCTCAGATACCAAAGGGTCCTTACGCCTGGGCCCCTGGGCATTCTTTCTCAGCTCCTCGGCTCTGATTCCAATATTTCTTGTGAGCACGTGGTGAAGGCCTTTGGACAGGAGTTGGAAGATTGGTGCAGGCTCTCATCTTATCTGGGGATTTTAGGGATTTAAAACCATCAGAATTAAAAGTTTATGAAAAACTCAGCTTTTTTTTTTCTCTTCATGTTATGAAAACTTTGTTCTTCTTCTGCCCTACCAAGGATGGTGGCAGGCATAGGATTCTTCTTTCCTAGGACTGTGAGCTTAAACAAAAGATCATATGGTCAAATTGGCTCACAAAAATCAGAGATATAAGCCAGTATCAAGTTTTACTAATAATTTCATATATAGAGATAATGAAGAGGCTCAGACAAAGTAGCATGGAATCTAAGATGCTGAGGTGCCTTTCAGGTTTTTTTCTTTCTACATCAGACACATACTCTCTAGTACAGAGTAGACAGCATCTCTAAGTGAGGTACTGGGTTATTATCGCATATAGTGGGAGTGTTAAATCTATGATACATCTCCATTTTATATCCTGGTTTATATGAGTTTTTCAAGAAAACCATGGGTCATAAATCTTGAGATTGTAGGTTTATTTTTAATTGTTATTTTATTGAGATATAGTTGACACATAACATTATATTAGTTTCAGGTGTACAATATAATGATTTGATATGTGTATATATTATGAAATGATCACCATAACAAGTCTAGTTAATATCCATTACTATACTTACAATTTTTTCTTGTGATAAGAACTTTTAAGATCTGCTCTCTTAGCAACTTTCAAATAGACAATAGAGTATAATTAAGTATAGTGACCATGATGTATATTTTATCCCCAAAACTTATTTATTATAACTGAAAGTTTGTACCTTTTGACTCTCTTTGCCCACTTTGCCTACCCCTCATCCCTGCCTCTGGCAAGCACAAATCTGTTCTCTGTATCTCTATATGAGGTTTCTTTTCAAAGATTCCACATATAAGTGAGATACAGTATTTATCTTTCTCTGTCTGACCTATTTCACATAGCAATAATGCCATCAAAGTTAGTCTATGTTGTCACAAATGGCCGGATTTCCTTCTTTTTATGGCTGAATAATATTTCATTATTTGTGTGTGTATATATCAAATATGTATATACATACACACACACACACATAGTTGCTTTACTCATTCACCCATTTGTGGACACCTAGGATGCTTCCATGTTATGGATATTGTAAATAATGCTTTACTGAACAATAAGGGTACAGATATCTTTTTGAGTTAGTATTTTTGTTTTCTTCAGCTCAATACCCAGAAGTGGATGGCTAGATTATGTAGTAATTCTACTTTAATTTTATGAAGAACCTCCATATTATTTTCCACAGTAGCTGCACCAGTTTGCATTCTCAACAATAGTGCACAAATGTTCCCTTTTTTCCACATCCTCGTCAACACTTGCTCTTTCTTGTCTTTTTTATAATAGCCATTCTAATAGGTGTGAGGTGATAACTTACAGTTTTGATTTGCATTTTCCTTATAATTAGTATCCCAGGCGTCTTGCTGACCCTAGTTCCCCTCAAATTACCTTGTGCCATCTGAACAATCCAGTAGGATCCTGATGGGTGTTCTTTGGAACTTTTTCTAATACCCTTGTTAAATATCTCTCTCTTAGTCGCAGTTACTAAAACCATGACGAAGTCGCAGTTCAAAAAAAATTTAGTTATTATTTTAGTGGGGAAAGGATATTACATATGAAACTTGCTATTGCTACAATGCTGCTACATTTGATTTTCCACTTGATAACTATGTCAGTTTGTTGGCCAGCTTATCTGCCACATTTTTAAAAGTAAAACTATTATACGAAAAAAGTATTTACACTAATAGAAAACAGCTTTTAAAGAGGAAATGATGAGTGGAAAGAGGAAGTTGATGGGCACCAAAAGAGTAGTGTCAGCAGTTACATGTGAGAGTAGTATAATTAATGTTTTAAGCTTCTGAGGTCACAAAGAATCCAAGAAGAAAAATCCCTAATCCAGTCTTCTTCCTCTTCCCCAGTAAGACAAAAAATAATTTGGGAACATTACTTAAAAATTTGTCAGTTAGGTTAAAGGTTGGGGGATCTCAGTTATTTACTGTAACTGTGTTCTGAAAAAGAAAAGTTCTAAATGGTGTTGCTGCCTCCCAAACTGCTAGAATTTCCAGGTTAAGTAAGGTCTGGATATTTTAGGACATTATACTAGCCACAAATTGAAGAATATACTTATGAGTAAAACATTTCTGATATTTTACTGCATGGAGAAGATAGCAAATAAGCTTTTTTTGGTAAGTAAATTTCTTAATCACAAAAATCTGTTAGTCTTTATACAGAGTGAACATCTTTTCTCATGTACTTTTGTTAAAATAAAAATACAAATCACTAGCTCCCTTCTCTTTTGTAAAATAATTTATATTAACTGACAAGCCCAATAAGCAACCAAAGGAAAGCAAAACAAAACAGATGAATCACAAAATGCACTTAGGTTGTACCTAAAATAAGACCTCATGTCATTTGCATAATGGTTTTAGTCAGGAAAGAACTAGTTTGTTACTGAAATGTAAAGCTCCTGGTGTTAGAAGCATGGCTACTCATCCCAAAATCCTTAGGGTCTTGCACAATGTTTGGAATGCCGTAAGTTTTTAAATGAATATTTGAATAAATAAATGAATGTATAAACTGGAGACAAAGAGAATCTTTTAACTGACTATTATAAGGTAGCATGTTGCCATAGGAACTGTGGAAAAATGAGAAAACACTCACCTTGGCTAAATGAATGCCTGATCATTCCGATGTGGGTGAGGCCTGGCTTCATTGCTGTTGCCACCGGTCTCACCTACCAGTGGGACAAAGATTGCGTAATCCAACCCTAGCCTGCCTCTGCCAGCACGGTCTCTTACTGTCCCCCACATGAACTCTCTCCTTTGCTTAAGCCGTTCTACTCATTATTCTCTGAACCCCTCATCCTCTTCTGTCCCTCAGTGCCTTTGGAAATATTGAACTTGGAATGTACTCCTTTGTATTTGTGCTTACAAAATCCTACCAAAGACTTCAAGAAGGCTCCCCTAATTCTCACTCTAAGTAAGACTGCCTCAGGGTACTGAGTATCTCTTCAACCATGGCACTTATCACACATTCTCTTGCATTGTAGTTATTTTAGAGAACAAGGGACCCATCTCAAACATCAGTTTTTTTCCCTTCATAAAGTGTGAAATTTGATAAATAGACTGATTAATTCAGCGTTATGTATTTATTGGTTACTTTTACCATTTACCATGGAGGCAATCATGAAGAATGCAAAGGTACTTTGAATGTTAATAACTTTACAATCTGCTAAGGAAATCAGTATACAAAAATAGCTGTAACACAATATAAAAAGTAAAACAAAATCACACATGAAGCATTATGGGATTAAGTGTGTATATCACATACTTTCAGATTTGGAGATAATAGGAAAGCTTAAGGAAGAAGGTGAATTTTATTTGGTTTTGAAGAAAGGATAAAATTAGGGCATAGAACAGGGAGTTTCAGAAAAAGAACCAGTGTAAACTAACTGAAGGCCTAAGGTAAGAGAGCACTGATTTTTTTGGAAACAGAGCGTTTCAATCGGGTTTAAGTCTTGGGTGTAGGATGAGGTGTTTTAGGAAATAAAGGTAGAAAGCTAGTCTGTGATATTTTATCCACTAAGAAGTTAAGAACTTTTTGGCAGTCAAAGGCATTTGACCAAGGAGTTACATTTGATCAGAGCGGCACTCCCAGATTACATTAGCACGAATGGGACAATGCTTTGGAGAAATAGAATGATGGAAGGACAAGTGGATTGCCCTAGTTTATGTGGAAGTAATGAGGACAGGATAGTGGTAGTGGGAATGAAGAAGAGAGGACAGTTTTAGATATAAAGCCCAGATCTGATCAGCTGAACTGGGCGGCTGACAGTGAGGTAGCAGTGGTGAACACAGTAGGAGGATTAAGATTATCTGAGTTCAAGTATTATTGTAAATTATAGGAGTCAAGGCAGTGTACTAATAGTATAAAGATAGGCAAATAGATTAATGTATTTTAATAGAGCAAAGCATCAAAAAAAAATTCCAACATATACGAAGGTGCAAAGGCAATTCAGTAAAAAACAGAATTTTTTTTTTTAACCAATGATATTTAGAACAATGGGATATTTATATGGAAACAGAGAATTTCGGTTCATATGTATACCATAAACAAATCTTGATTCCAAGTGAACCTAAAAATAAGAAGTAAAACTATAAAAATGTCTGGAGTAAAACATAAGAGAAACTTTTTTAAACCAGAGGTTAGGCAAAGCTTTTTTAGATATAGCACCAAAAGCCCAATCTATAAAAGAAAAATTCATGTATTGAACTTAATCAAAGTTAAAAACTTCTGCTTTTTGAAAGATGCTGTCATTAAAATAAATAGACAAACCATAGACTGACATAAAATATTTGCAAATTATATCTGATATTAGACTTGTATTCAGAATGTGTAAAGAAATCTCAAATTCCAGCAATAAGATAAAACCCAATCAAAATGGAAAAAGAGTTTAAGAGATGCCTTTACTTAAGATTTACAGATGTCAAATAAGAATATGAAAAGATTTTCAATGTTATTTGTTATCCAAGGTGTACAAATTGCAATCACAATGAGATTCTAATATAAACCTATTAGAATAGCTTACATTAAAATAACTAACCTTAACAGATGTTGGTAAAGATGTGGAGAAACTAGAACTCTTATATTGCTTATGAGAATTTAGATTGATATACACTCTTTGGAAGATAAATTACTAGGGTGAATAATGGCCCCTCAAACATGTTCATTATCTTAAATAATCCCTGGGATCTGTAAATGTTTTTTTCATGGTAAAGGGACTTTATAGACGTGATTAAATGAAAGATCTTGGGGATTCAGGAGATTTTCCTGAATTATCAATGTGGGCACAATATAATCACAAAGGTCCTTATAAGAGGGAGGCAAGAGTATCAGAGTCAAGAGTAGGAGATTCGGTCACAGAAGCAGGAAGTTAGAGTGTCCTGAGAAACAATATGAGCTAAGGAATGCAGGTAATCTATTAGCTAAAAATGAAAAGCAAACAGATTTTTCCCAGAAGTCCCCAGAAGGAACAGGCCTGGCCAACATCTTATCTTTAGACTTTTGACCTGTAAAACTGTAAGAGGTAAATTTGTGTTGTTTTAAGTCACTCAGTTTTTGATAATTTATTATAGCAGCAATTACATTAGCATATTCTTAAAATGTTACATGTATATCTACAGTGAAACCTAAGTCCCTCTGCTCCTGGATGTTTACACAATGGAAATGAAAGCATATGGTCCCAAAACTTGTATGTGGAAGTTGGTAACAGCTTTACGTGTAATAGCCCAAACCTGAAAAAAGTCAAGTGTCATAGGTGAATGAATATCCAGACAATGGAACATGGAATAAAGCAATAAAAAAGGATGATCTATTAATAAATACAACAACATGGGTGAAATCTCAGAATAATTACACTGGGTAAAGAAGCCAGAAGAAGAGAATACATGCTGAAGTATTCCATTTTTTAAAATTCTAGAAATGCAAACTAATCTATAGGGACAGATCAGCATTTTCTTGGGATGAGAAAGAGGGAGAAAACAAGGAGGAGTGACAGAGAAGGATTATGTAATGAGGAAACTTTCGGTGGTGATGAGTTCATTTTCTCGATTGTGGTGATGGTTTCAGGGGAATATACGTACATCTTAAAACTTACCAAATTGTAGACTTCAAATATGTACTCTTTATTTTATGGGAATTATGCCCAAAACAACAACAATGACAGCAGCAGCAAAGATTATTACCTTATTGGGTAGTTGTGATGCTTTTTTTGTTTATGTTACTTATTTATTTTTAGTTTTTAAAAAATCCTCACCTAAGGACATGTTTCCTTTGATTTTACATTGAGAGGAAGTGGGGAGGGGGAAGAGAGAGAGAGGGAAAAAGAGAAAGAGAGAGGGAGAGAGAAAAAGGGGGGGGAGAGAGAGAGAGAGAGAGAAATATCAACATGAGAAATATCAATTGGTTGCCTCCTGCCTGTATGCACCCCAACTGGGGATTGAACCCTTAACCTAGGCATATGCCCTGACTAGGAATCAAACCAACAACCCTTCAGTGAATAGAATGATGCTCCAACCAACTGAACCACATGGCTAAGGTGTGACACTTTAAATGAGATGATATACATGTAAAAACTGCTATAATTCTTGGCACATAGTATGAACTCAATTCTATTATTATTATTTTTAGTTTAGAGGAGAGAGCACTAGAGCAATAATTGGTTGTGAATTACCAAAGATCTTTTGAAAGTAATGTCAAGCCTAATTTCTTCACAGTAGATAATGGTAAAAAAAAATGAGGAACAGACATTAAATATAGCATTTTATTAAATATACTGCACAAACATGTGATGTAATTAGGGTGTGGGCTCGATAGTGGTTTTTCTATTTTAGAGTTAAGTGCTACACAATTCTTTCTTGTTTTGGTTTACACAATTTGCTTACTAAGTGGCAGAGTTCTATCATATTCTTCTTGGATGTAGTAGCTGCTTAACAAAAATATGTCAGATTGAATTGATATCTGATCTCTCTAATTCAGGAAGCTGAAGTTCACGGCCACGTATATTTTGTAAGTTAATTAACCTCAACACAATTTTGGACATTCCTTGCCACATTTAGCCTCCCCTAATGTAAAATATTTAGGTAATGATAGACAGGAAGCAATGATTTATGAGAAGAAAATGCTTGGGGAACTCCAGAAAGTGTTTGAGGAAGTGTCTAGGAGAGGTGAGATTGGGCTGGGCTGGGCATGGCAGCGTACCTCCCCTTCCCATGGTTTCCACATGTCCTTTCCTGAATGGAGTAGACTCTTCACCAAATGATAGATACTTGTGTCTTCTCCCCTAGTTCTTGTTCTTGCTGGGTTAGGAGATGGGTAATGCTGTGTGGGATAAGAATTCTTTCTTCCATATTGTTTCTACTCCTGAAGCTAGTCTCTGCATGAGTCGCTGAGTAACTGAATGCCTTGAGAGGTTTAACAGCCACAGTCAGTTATATAGAGCTGGCTTTGCAGAACATCAACATCTTCAGAGACTATTACTTAACCAAATCCCAAAGTATAATTGTATGACACTCGTTATCATCTAAGTAAGGATAGGACTTCAAGTCTTTAGTGTTCTTCAGGGCTCGCTGAAAAACTTTTCTATATGGACATACCTGGGAGTTTCCTTTTGAGGCCACTGCAATAAAGTGAGCCTTGCAATGAAGTAGTTACCAGTTTTTTTGTTGGTGGAGGATCTTACCTTCGATTTGTAAAAAAAAAACAAACAAAAAAAAAAAACCAGGTATGCTTGTACTGACAACAGCTGGTTGAGGTACAGATTTTAATTTAAAAAAAGATATTTTTGGGTTATAAGGGCACTGCAAGAATAGGATACTTTTTATATATCATTAACACATGAAAGTTAGCTCATTCTCATAATCAGGAAAATAGAAATAAAAATCATATTTAGATAAAAAGGCATTAACAAATTTTAATCTGATAATATTGTGTGTGTAAGGATATGGAGAAACAAGAAATTTTATGTACTGTGGGTAGGAGTGTGTGCAAACTGATGCAACCACTTTGAAAACAATTTGGTACTGCCACCTAAAATTGAATTTGTGTGTACTCTACAACACTGCAATTTGACTCCTAGTTTATAACCTCAGGAAATTCTTCTTCCATGTGTGCATGTGGACATAACAACAAATAAAGCTACCAAAACAACCCAAATATTTACCTCAAGGTAAATGGAGGAATAAATTGAAGTACACTCATATAATGAAATACTGTAGAGAAGTGAAAGTAAATGGACTATAGCTATATGCAGCACCATGAGTAAATCTCGAAAATATAAAGCTGAGCAAGTGATAGAAAAACATAAGTAGAGGCTGAAATCCTTTTTTGGACATGTTAAATGTGAAGTGCTTACTGAACATCCTTGTGGAAATATCTGGATTATGGGTGGAAACAGATTTGAAGCTTAGTATTCAGGTAACATATTTGTGTGGCATTCGATGAAGTAAAAGCTGAACCATTGGTGACACTAGCAAAGGAATGAAGTGAGGTGGGTGAATCATTATAATAAGTTGACTTTAGTGAGTGGATGATGGAATAGAAAAGAGGGGTTAGGAATGCAGGAAAAAAGAGAATGTAATGTCAGAAGCTAAGGAAACAGTCAAGATCAACTACATATTTTTCAGGGCTCGGACAAAAAGAAATATGGGGACCCTGTTAAAAACCTATTAAGGTTAAGAAGACATTGCTTTAAATAAATTGGGAGAAGACTATAAACCAAAGGCTAAAATACAAGAGATACTGAAGGGTTAGAAAGTTGGTAGAAAACAGCAACAAGGAAGGAGCTGGGAGTCAGGGAAGGATGTTTAAAAGGCTAGCCATTGCTGAGAACCATGGTAGAATGCTGACATGAGAGAGGATGGGAAGAGGGTAGAAGTATGTTGCCTCTCGAGTTGTGATAATTCTGAGGAGTGACAGGAGTAGACACTGTTGGGGAGGAACAATTCAAGACAAGGCTGACGATGCAGGTGAGCTGGTTCACAATCAATTGTATTGCACAGGGCACAATGTTGAGTTTTGGCTGACATATTGGGTTGTCTACTGGGATCCCATGTACTCATATCTATCTACTGGGAGCCCATATATTTATATCCATCTCCAACTTCTCTTCACACACTTTCAACTATATCACCATTGAACATGCTCTTCATTTAATATTATTTAAGTCTGCAAAGTTTTGCTGCATACCTGTGAGCTTGATGAGTGACAAGACTGATGCTACCCGAATCTGCCACACAGGTAAAATGATTTGGCCAGAATAACAAAGTAAGTTGGTTTTGAATCTGGGAAAGGAAGAGACAATGACAAGAGACAATGGCAATGACATTAAGGAACTCAGCTCTTCAACTGATGATGAGAGTAGACGAGTCTAGAACTTTTGCTCTTTGTTTCTTTCTTTAAAGCATCTATGAAGTATTGACAATATCTGAACTGAAAACAAGGTTTTCTAAAGCATTTTATAGTATCTGTCTGCTGTCTTTGATGTTCATGGGAAATCAGTACCTTTAAATTATAGCAATGAAAGCCAGAAATAACAAAGTGAGAAACAGGAATTTTTAAACAGCTGTTCATTTTACCTTGGCTTTCCCTTTAAGTACATATATTATCCATTAATGTTTGAATTGCAGGCTGTGCCCCTCTTTATATTAGACCTGTATTATTTTACTCCAGGATACTTTGGAGTATGGGTTTATAAAAATTTTTCCAGCAGTACTATATAGCCTAGAAACAGGAATGGAGAAATCAGATGTAGGAGTTTAACAAGCATGGGGAGTTAGTAATCTTTTCTACTTAAAAAAAGTTTAGATTGATGGTTTGAGTGAATATTAAAGTATGAGAATTTTAAACTCTATAGCTTTTTATTAGGTTATAAAATCTACTTTATGTCACCAAATACAATGTGTTTAAGTGTAGAACCACTAAAACAATATGTGGGACATGAAACACAAATAGTGGAATTCACAGGTATGTATGAGTTGGTATAGATGCTGGAACAAGATAAAGTTATTCAATAGTTTTCCCAATAAAAGAGTAAACCATGGAGTCTCTTTCTCCATTTACCAAATGAAAGTTAAACTGTTGAAAAAATAAATAAACAAAATTGAAACAGCCTCATAGACACAGAGAACAGACTGAGGGTGGCCAGAGGGGAGGGATTTGGGGAACTCGGTGAAAAATGTGAAAGGATTAAGTACAAATTGGTAGTTATAAAATAGTCATGGGGATGTGGTGTACAGCATAGGTAACATAGTGAATAATACTGTAACAGCTATGTATGGTGTCAGGTGGGTAATGGAAATATTGGGGGGAACACTTTATGAAGTATATGATTGTCTAACCGCTATGCTGTACAGCTGAAACTAATAAAAAAAATAACATTAAATGTAAACTGTAATTGAAAATAAAAATGACTGAGACAAATGTATTTGAAAAAATAAAATTAAATTAAAAAAAGAAAATAAAAATGATAAAATGAAAGTTGAACTGGTCAATGCATTTCATGTGTTTTTTTTTTTTTTTTTTACAATGCTGTCAAATAAGATCCACATAAAAGGCAGATTTTATTAATCAGTAAGTCATTGATCAACCATCAATCATATTTTGATGGATTATTATGTGATAAACTATAAGCTAGAAGAAAATCTATTCTCATTCCTGGAGGAATTTACAGTCAGAGGGACAAAGCACACAGACACAGATTGTCAACTCAAAAACTGAGGAAAAGAAATTGAGAAAAACATACTTGGAGAAGCCCAACGACAGATTTTTTTCTTCATTGGATTCCAAGAAATTGGAGCAATTAAGTCTTTCAGAGATTTCTGTTACATTCTGATTGTCTGTATAAGAAGCCTAGTTTTACTGAGTTTACTTCCTATTTATTATCGTTTTTGTTAATTTAAAGTTGGGCATTTTTACCTTCATTTATAAATATTGGGCATGGCAAAGAATTATGAAATCACAGATTCTCAAAACTTCAATTGACTAGAGGCTGTGTGGTTGTAGAGATGAGGGCACTGAGTCCCAGAGAGGAGATGCGACTGGCTCTGGCGCTCAGAGCTTCACCAGTGAGTTGCAGAGGTAGAGCTTCTATAGGGGGTAATGACACCGAAGATGTTCACTAGACTGTACCCACTCAGGGATGTGGGGCTTCGTGCCTCTGTAGAAGACTGTAGAAGAGAGAGAGAGGACAAAGGGAAATTGAAGCCTATTCTTTAGTAAACTAGAGGGAGGAAACTAGAAGTTTTGGGGGGAAAGCACCATCCAAAAGACACTAACAAACCCAGAAGCCTTAGATCCTGGATTTGATATAATTTCAAGGAAGTAACTTAAATTAATGATTTAAAGAGTTGAAAGAGTTATGAAGATTTGGTATTAAAATAAACATTATTAGTTAAGTATTAATGAAAAAACTACCCAGAAGATAAATACTGTTTGGTATTTATCTTCTTTTTAGATTGTTAACCCGTGCTCTCTATACAAGGTGGGGCAAACATAGGTTTATGGTTGTGAGTACATGAAACATGAAGTTAATTCTTGTATTATTATTTACTAATGATTGTATTATTTTAAACATGAATAACTGTAAACTTACTTTTACCTCATCCTGTGTTAATTACTTATGTATTTAAAAAGAGCTCTATTCTATTATACCAAATAAGAAAAACACACTTATTTCCATTCCAGTCAAACTATACCTGAAAGGCGGTGAGTGGATTTGAAAACCAAGACACCTGACAAGGAGACTTTGGGCAAAAACCTTCTCTAGTTTGGTAAAATGAAAAAAGGAGCAGGGATGATTTGTACTACTCAGGCCATTTAAAGACATCATCATCTTGTGGCTTTTTACCTTAGTTGCAGGCACAGTACTTCAGGATATAAGTAACCTCTTGAGAAATGATAGAATACTAAAAATAGTAGCTATATACCAGAGTTTTGCATCACTTGCTTAACATAATTATCATTTATTTTCACACCAACCATCTTGTGAAGTATATCTTGTCTCCATTTTATACGTGAGCACCTGAGCCTCAGGGACCTTAAATGATTTGCTTAAAGTCAAACAACTGGCGGCTGAGCTCAGTGACCTCCAGAGCTGACTTATTGCTCTGTCACTGTTAAAACCTAAAATGTGGCATGACACCAAAAAAAAACTACTTCATGTTCATTAATAGTTTCAAATTCTTAATGTCTGGTTCCCGTGTTTGTAGGTAAAAAAAAAAAAAAAAAGTTTCATCAAATACATCGGAGTCACACTCTGAGTTTATACAGTGAGGGAAGACTATGTCTTTTTTTCAAAGCTTTCCTTTCAACCCCAAAAGTTTGCAGACTAAGATATGCCACCTTTCCCCCAAAAGATGAGAGTGGATAATATATGTTCATAAGGTATAGAAATAGGAGGTCTTAGGTATTTGAAAATCTATAAGAAAACAAAACGGTTCTGAGGATTGACTCTCTTTAAAATAGAAATATGACTTTCAAGTTCTTCGGATGGCTCTGGATTTCCCATGGCAAGGAGATGGGGACCTTATGGTGGAAAGAAGGGTGCTGACACTAGAGGAGAAGTCGTGGAAAGAAAGGGTTAATTTCTGGTGAGATTTGTTAATTAACCCAACAAATATTTACTGACAGCTTAGTAGGCACCAGGCACTATTCCAGATGCTCAAGATACAGCGATGAGCAACACAGGCCCAAAACCCTGCCTTTGTGAAGCTTCTATTTAAATCAGCTGATGAATTAATTTGCAGAGGAAACAAGGCAACGCAGGTAGAATTAATCTGTTAGGGTTAGAGAAACAGCTGGCCGAAAAAGTCCAATAGCGTGGCCAGGGAGAGACAAGTAAGAAATGAAATGTGTGAGCGGAGGGCTTGGGAGGCAGGAAATGCTGATGGAAATGGGTGGCCCTACTTGGGAGAGTTGAATCAGGAAGTAGGTGGTGGACTCCAGGGGAAAGGCCCAGGGGAAGTTCCTGAAACAGAATCTAAGATAGTAGTGGCAGTAAGCAGGAACATGGGCCCCAGGCAGGAAGAGCTAGCATTTCCAAATGTCTGCGGATGGGGAAGAGTGCACTAGACTCTGTTCGGGAGGAAATAGAAAGAACGGTGACTCCCTAGAGAATGAGCCATTACTAAAATGTCAGCGCAACTCTGGGCTCTGAGCCAGTCCTGCTCTTTCACTATTTTTGACAGGGATTGGCTGAGTGTGTCTTCAGCCAGGCCATCAGCTGCAGGTGGGTTTTCCTCACTCCCTCACAGTCCACAGTGAGAAGCTAGTGATGCCCTCGTGTAGTCATGAGTTAGTGAGTGACTCACTTTCCCTCAGCTGAAACTGCCCTGAACCCCAGTGAAGGCTCACACAATGTTTTACTGGAGAATTTAGGTAATTTTTCTCAAAGTTCTAAAGTTTTTGGGTGGGGGGAGGAAATCAGGCACCTTGTCCATGGTATATCTCCACAGTTCCCTCATACTCTTGTTCCCACAAGGACCAAGGCCCACTTGTTTGGCCTTGGGAACAGAAAAGGTTGTTCCACAAGGATAATCCCTTTCTTAATATTTCTCCCTTTTAAAAATTCAGCATAGCCTTTCCTTTAACCTCTTCCCTGCTGGTGCTTTTGACCCACTGCCACACTTTTTCCTAGGATCCTTACTAAAACAATCGAATTTCCAGTCTTAGTCCTTTCATGCAAATTGCAAATTTTGCAGCCTTAGGCATTACTGGTTGTCAATGCCTAACAAATAATCTGACTTTATATTCTGTTGCATAAATAACTCTGGCTAATAATGCTAACACAGTACTCACTGATTCTGTGCCCTTGAAGTGTATTACAGTGTGTTCTTGCACTGGCTGATAACAAATGATGTCTGGTTCAAATAGCTTCTCTCTAATTTTAGATTTACTGTGATCCTTAGGAACAGGAACAGAGACAAGAGGTAGTTCAGATGACTTTATTATAGTAGCTTCATAATTTGAATATTCTCTGAACATCCACTGTCTTTATTCTGGGGAGGTTCTGTTCTGCACTTGAACCAATTGTCTGTCAGACTTCAGGAAAAAGGATGGATGGAAAGTGACCAATGGACAAGATTGTATAGGAAGAAGGTCTCGAGCCAGTAATAGTTCTCCTAAACATTGCAGATGGTTTCCATAGAAGTTAAATTTGGGCAAAGATCAGTCGGGGTGGTGACTAGGAAACCTGTGTGACCAGCATCCCTAGTAAAAGTCTTGTTTTGGTTCAGTTGCACAATAAAGGACATGAAGTGTGGCTGTTCTGTGCATACTCGTATACCATTGGGCTCTTGCTGGAAAGAGGCAGTTAGGAGAAGGGCAGAGGGTCATTTTTTCTTGAATACTTACTGTGTGTTCAGCATTGTCAAATGCCACTCATTTATTATTTCATCCAGTTCTCACGATAATCCCGTGATATAGCTATTACATTATCTCATTTTAGGTGAGAAAATAGATGCCTAGAATGACACCCAGTTCACAAAGCCAGGATGTGGCAGAACTGGTAATTAATTCAGCTCTGAGCAACTCTGATGACAATGGTCCCTCCACTATCACTCTGTGGGCATATTCTTAAGGTAGGATAATACCCAGGCAGGATGAGTAGTTCCTTCTGGCTCTTGGACACCTTTCCAGTCATGTGGTGATGGCTGCTACTCCAATAGTAAGGTTTTTAAGCTCAAGGACACTTAGGGGAAGTGTAGAAAAAAAGGACCATTTTCTTTGATGATATTAACACAGGTGTTAAAATCTGAAAGAATGGCAAGGTAAGCTGCTGTCATACTTTCTCTGTTCCTATTAATCATAGGTAGCTCTCTTTCTCCTGGTTTGAAATTAAACTTTCAAAATATGTTTAGCAAGATAGTCAATAAACAGACCTTAGAAAAAACAAGAACACAATAGATGATGAAGACAGCATTGCTAATTAAAAGGGAGAGGATAAGGTTAATCAATAAATTATTGGGAAACTTGGTTATTTAAAACAAAAATGCATTTAAACCCTAACTTCACACCATATACAAAGATAAATTAGAAATATCTTGAAATATTAAATGTTAAAAATATGAAACTATAAAAAATAGTAAAAGTATCAGTAAATTTTTATCTATATTTCAGTTGAGAAATGTCATTCTAAATATAAACGTACTGAAAAAACTGCAAAGGAAAAGTATTTAGATTTCACTATTTAAGATGCAAATAATCAAAAAGGCAATTAAAGGATAATTAACACATTAGTAAAATATAAGGGACAAATATAATAGATAAAAATTTTAAAAGTTAAAGATGCCTCGGCTTTTATGAAATTAATACTAAAACAAGGCTTTATTTCTAGTATAAATATGTTTTAAAATGTAACTTTTTATTTCATCCTGAGATATTTTTGGAGTTAACTTAGTCAACAACACTTACAATTTTAAACTGCAAATTTGATAACCATGATACCATGGTATCCATTGCATGCAGCCCACATAGACAGCAGGTCTTTTAAATTAAATCTAGATACACAATAGTTATGAAGTTCTCTTGGTCTTTAACTAGTTGAATTTCAAAAGTAGAAATGAACTCAGTCTCATATGACTTGTTCTGAGTGTATATATGATGTTTCTAGTGAGCCATCACTTAACCTTTATAAGTTCACAAACCATTTGTTTATTAATGTCTTTGAAAATATTTTCATTATTTACCCAGACTCTGTGGCCTCAACCTTCATTCTTCTTTTGGAAATAAGGATCACAATTTGCTTTCTTTTAAAAAAAATTTTTAATTGTTATTCTATTACAGTTGTCCCAATTTTTCCCTGCTCCCACAGTCAATTCCCACACCATTGTCCACGTCCATGGGTCATTCATGCATGTTCTTCAACCAGTCCCTTCCCCTCCTTTCCACATTATTCTTCCCCATTTCCATCTGACCACTGTCAGTCTATTCCATGTTTCCACGCCTCTGGTCTATTTTGCTCATTAGTTTATTTTGTGCAATGTAATTTGCTTTTATTAAGTTGTTTAGCACAGCTTCCCAACCCCTGCATTTCCTTAAATATTTTTGAGATTCCTTCCCTTTCCATTCTTTTAAAAAAAAAAAAAAAGTGTAGGGGGATAGGTGAATTACCAGCATGCCCCAAAAACATTTTCTTTAAACTTACATGCTATTTATGGAAAGTTACCATTTTTAAAGATATGAGTTTGTGTGCTGGGTAAGAGATTGGATGAAGGAATGGCAGAAGGAACCAGAGGCTTGCTTTTATTCTTCTATGGATATCTGGGGCCTAGAAAAGTGTTGAAAGAAAGAATGGAGTTAGAATTTTTACTATATTGAGTTTACTATTCACTTATTTTTCTACTTTTAGTGTTATTATTAGGTTGAATGTAGGCTTTAAAAAAATCCTCACCTGAAGATATGTTTATTGCTTTATAGAGAGATGAAGTCCGGGCGGGGGGTGGGGGGCGGGAGAGAGAGAGAGAAATATTGATGGAGAAACACTGATGTGAGAGAGAAACATCAAGCGACTGGTTGCCTCCCTTATGCATCCTGACTGGAGACTGAACCTGCAAACTAGGTATGTGCCCTGACAGGGAATTGAATCCACAGCTTTTTGTTGTATGGGATGATGCTCAAACCAACTGAGCCACCTAGCCAGGGGAATGAAAGCTTTTAATGGGGGAATCTTATAGAAGAGGATAAAAATCAAGAATCTGCTGCCTTCTCAGAAGATTTTTCTACCAATTTAAACAGAACCAAGTTAAACTAAATAAACATGAACAAACTTCCAAAACAACCAATGACTGTTTCAGACCACAGGAAGGGTAAGTAAAAGCTTGAACGCTTTAAATCTTTGTTTTTGACAAAAACTATTTCAATTGAAGGTGCCTCTCCCAAAAATTCAGTGTCATAAGGCTTTGTTATTAACAATGTAGCTTTTCCACAGTTAAAGTTTTTATCTCTAAGTTATCTATCAATTAAAAGACTGCACAGTGTATATTTTTTGAAAATGCCACTATATTTCTTTTTTCTTTTCTTTTTTTTTTTTTTGTAACGGCAGCTACATGCTATTTCATAAACTTGACATTGTAAGGGTTCTAAATTAAGCTCTGGGTTTTGCTATTTCAGGCTTCCTGCTCAGCAAGCAATATGCCTTGTGACATTACTTCTGCTCTGTTTACCAATAGTGTGAGTCAGAGCGTATGATTGTGGCGGAGTCAGCCCCACAGCAGCCTTATCTCCTCTGACTTTAGGGAAGACACCAATGGACTGGAAGGGAAACATCGTCTGTACATGGTAACGTCTGTCCTAATAAAGTTTAGAAATTATGGGCCAGATTGTCCCTGGCAATTATAGGCCTGAAAGAAGTTTCCTGCTTATGAAATATTTCTTTTGTGAAATGCTACACTATCATTATTTCACAGGTGAATTTTGGTATTAGCTGCTTAGCTCCTTCTTTTTCCTACAATCTACAGCCCACTAAGCATATTGTCATCAGATTAATCTTTCCAAGTGATGACTGATTGATTGTTAAGTACTGACCATCCCCAACTACTGCCTGGATGGAATTTGCTTCCAATCTGGAAAAGTAAAAGAAAAAACGCTCACTTTATATGCTCACTTTATGGTCACTGAAAATTTTTTTGATTGGAAAAAGGTTTATAGACAAATATTATTTCTTGGTAAATATTGGGTTGGCCAAAAAGTCCATAAAATAAAATACATTTTTCATTTTCACCTATAACTTTATTGATTTGAATATTTTGAGTATGTTGGCTATCTTCCATATGGTAAAATGTTGATTGTTCTCAATTAATTACTTGATTTGATTGATATCAATTTCAGCTGGTTTATCCAACCATGGAGACCACCCAGAGAGAAATCTCCAGCAGGAAACTTCACAAACCACTTTTGACATCCTCGATCAGTCACAGCACCTTCTTCATACACTGCACAAATCTTTTTCTTTTTTTATTTCAGTTGTGTTTTTACCTTTCTTGAAATAATAAAGCATAATATGCTAAAAATGTTGTTTTCTCCCGTCTTCAACATTAAATGGCTGCACAGAAATTCAATTTTGATGAGTTTTTTTTTAATGCATGCTGATATGATGGTTGTCACAACATAATCTTACAAAATTATTTCAAATGAAGTTAAAGACAACTAAGTGCTACTAGAGCCATTGTATGGAAAAAAAATGAATGGACATTTTGGACAACCCAATAAAATAGTTGCCTTTATAATAAGTCTTGGGGCAAGGGATACCTGGACCAAATACAAAATTCACAAGGTAATTTCAAATTTTATTTGAAATTTGTTGACATTATTCCAGTATTGTCTAATTTATGCCTGAATTTTGACATAAAAGAATTTCAGTATAATTCACAATGTGTGGACTTATAAATAAAGCAAGAATATATGTACAACTAGTATGTATATGCTAAATAAACATGTATTTTCTTCAACATTTCAAGCTATCCTGAAAAAAAACTTTTAAAAAATATTAAAATTATTATAAAATCTATTCAGTTGTGACTTAGAGAGCTAGTGTTCATCAAATATTCTATGTGTTTTTCTTTATTTCCTAGATTTCCTAGCCTCCTTTGCCATATGGCTGATTCTGGCCAATTGGTAGAAAGCAGAAGAGACTCATGTCTCTTTTGGGCAGAGGCAAACTGGTCGTCCACACATTCCAGCAGGTGTTACAGGCACAAGATAGTTCAATGTATTTCAGCTGGGGTTTTTAGGGCATTGTGTGTAGGAGAACAGTTCATAGACCAGGCTGGACATGGAATAAGAAATAAACTTTTTGATATTTGGGAGTTAACTTATAGAGAGCTACTCTATATAGCCTAGCCTTTCCTAACTAACTCACCAGTTAAACAACAAGCATCAGGTACTCCTAAAGCTGTATTGAAACAAATCGCATATGAATTCCTTCCTTCTCCTCCAGTGATTTTCTGTGTTGTGGAGGGCATGTGGCTCCTGTTGATGGCCAGCTGAGACATCCTATCATTTCATCTTAAAGCCCTGGTCCTCAGTGTATTCTGAACTGAGGCTGAGTATGACTAGCCTCTTAGACACTGTACTTTCCTTGCCTGGCAGAGTCTTGGTTGATGGTGGTCTATGGGACATGGCTAGCTGTAGGGTCTTGCTCCTTCCCCCTTGCTGCCCACTCTTGGCACTCGATCATATGTACCAATAATTACAGCTCTTTCCTGATTAAAAGTCATTGTGCCCTCTGAGTGCCTTCTAAAAAAGTCTCAGATTTTTGCCTGACCTTCCAAAGTTTTATCCCTACCTACCTTTCAAATCTTAGACCTTACTGCCACCCTTCCAAATGGATTTATTTGGACTACTTTGCCATGTCTATCTTCTCTATGCTTTTTAGTCATATAATTACTTCTGTCTAAGTGTCTGTCTTTGCTCTTTCAAGTCCTACAAGAGTCTTCAAGGTGCAACTCAAGTTTCACTGTGTTTTTTTATTGAATTTATTGGGGTGACATTGGTTAATAAAATTAGATAGGTTTCAGGTGCACACTTCTCTAATACATCATCTGTATATTGTATTGCATGCTCACCACCCCAAGTCAAGTCTCCTTCCATCACCATTTATCCACCCTTCCCTGTCTTCTACCTCCCCCCACCCCATTTCCCTCCAGTAATCACCATACTGTTGTCTGTGACTAAGAGTTTTTTTTCTTTTTCTTTCTTTCTTTCTTTTTTTTTGTTTAATCCCTGAATCTTTTTTTTAACCCGGTCTCCCTCCCCTCTGACAGCTATCAATCTGGCTTTTATATCTATGACTCTGTTTCAGTTTTGTTTGTTAGTTTATTTTGTTCATTAGATTCCACATCTAAGTGAAATCATATGATAATTTGTCTTTTTCTGACCGGCTTATGTCACTTAGCATAATTATTCTCCAGGTCCATCCATGGTGTTGCAAAGAGTAAGATCTCCTCCTCCTCCCCCTGCCTCCCCCCTCCCTTTCACCCCCTCCCCCTCCCCCTTCTCTTTCCCCTTCCCCTTCTCCTTCTCCTTCCTTTTTTTTACAGCTGGCAGTATTCCACCATGTAAATGTACCAGAGCTTTTTATCCGTTCTACTTATGAGCACTTTGCCTGCTTCCAAATCTCGGTTATTGTAAATAATGCTGCAATGAACATAGGGGTGCACATATTCTTTCAAGTTAGTGTTTCATGTTTTTGGGAATATGTTGCCAGAAGTGGAATTGCTGGGTCATAAGGTAGTTCCATTTTTAATTTTTTGAGATAACTCCATACTGCTTTCTATAGTGGCTGCCCCAGTCCGCATTCCCACCAACAGTGCACTAGGGTTC
Organism: Pteronotus mesoamericanus; assembly: GCF_021234165.1. Taxonomy (NCBI): domain Eukaryota; kingdom Metazoa; phylum Chordata; class Mammalia; order Chiroptera; family Mormoopidae; genus Pteronotus; species Pteronotus mesoamericanus. The sequence goes on along the minus strand of NW_026555157.1, from coordinate 12,022,050 downwards.
CCTTTTCTCCACATCCTCACCAGCACTTGTTGCTTGTTTATTTATTGATGATAGACATTCTGAAAGGTGTGAGGTGATATGGCATTGTGGTTCACTGTGTTTTAATACCTTCTCTGAACCATGTTAAGCTTTCTACAGATTCACAGTCCCTTACCTTCAATTCTAGAATCTAAGAAGCTGTGAAAATGGGAAGCTTTTCAAAAACACCTTTGGCAACAAAATCTAGACAGATCTGGAAAAAATTGCATACAAAACTTGAACTGCACTGATTGTTTTCATTTTTCTGTAGTGTTTTTCTCATGTAGTGTGTATATTCATATTCTCTTTGATTATGCTGTGTTATCCTAGACCCTTCTGGGGCTGTTATATAATATAAAGTATTACCTGTCTAAAATCTGAAACATTCTGAGTTCAGAAACTCATCTTCCAAAGGGGTTTTGGTAATGAATTTGTGGCTCTGTTATTGTACTCATGGAGAAATCACTACATGCCTCTCTTCAAAATTTATGATCTATCTGAATGGGCTTTAATAAAACTAATTGCTAGCATAGATTGGGATTTTTAATAATAAAATATTCTTCATTAATGGTTCATTACAAATTTCTACAAGTTGTAATTTAGTTGCACAAAATGTGCTTTATTATCTTTTTACCTCAAGCTCTCATCTCCATTTGCAGAAAACACCAGGTAAATTCAGTTATATTAGTGATTACTTAGTCATTTAAGGTTTTGACTTGCATGATTCACAATTCAGGGAAATATAACTGAAATTCTTGTTCCAGTCACAGGGCTCTCCGTGGGCCACTTCCCATGATCCTCTTGGAAACACCGGAGGCTTTTGGATACTTCTCTAGGGCCCCGTGGGACACGAGAGTCTTGCAGTTCCTCTCTGCCTACCGTTTTTTTAAAAAAATTATTTGTTTATTTGTTTATTTATTTATTTTTACCTTTACTGTTGTCAGAAACTGACATGGGGTAAATGTATCAAAATCTGCTCTAGGTTTGTTGTCTCCTTCATCTGCGCATGGGAAGTGAGGCCTAGCTTTCAGAATTCCCCTGATGGAACTGAGCTTTGATCATTCTTTCTCTCCACTCCCAAGGGTTAGAAGGAGGCCAAGCAGTTTTCTCTAATCCAGGAAGATTATTAACTAATTTTTATTTCTTTCAAGTGACTACACAAGAATTCTTGTAAAATGATTTTTTTTAAATGCTGATTACTCAGTTTTTGATACTTGGAAAGCCACTCCTTACAAAACCATTTTATGTGGCATGGATTTATAAAAGTGTACTTTGAGGCTTAAAATATATGTAACAATATGTGACTTTGTTCTCTGGCTGTGGTTGTTTTGGCGTTGACTCCAGCAATTAATGTTATCTGACTCTTGGTCAAGGTGAGCAAGTAAAGAATAGGTGGGGGTGGGGTTAGTGGGGATATATAGTTAGTATATGAGAAGTTCATTGTACTACATGTATACTCCCATCTGGCACCATTCAAACTCCAATTTGAAAAAACAACTTCTATGCAAGAGTAGAAGTTTTATTTATCCTTCCATAATTGGTTTTTATACTGGTTTCTAGGAGCATGGAGAAAGCTGTTGAGAAGACACTCCTTTCCTTCCCTTCTCCCCATACCAGCCTCAAATACAACACATCCAAATTTAGCCAAAACAGTTCAGACTTTTATGTCCTTTATACATTGTGGGTCTGTGCATGATTAAATTTAAAAAAAGAGTACTTCTAGTAAAAATATTTTGAAAGTCCTCATTTTTATCTAAATACAATTATACAAAAGATATCTCAAACACCCTTGTCCATTTAAGAATCTGTTTCACCTATAATCAATCACTGCTTAACCAGAATCAGCTTCTCCTTTTAGCTGTGGGTGAGCAATTCAAGGGGAATCTCCTAAATCAGTGATGGAATCTCCCCACTACTCTTGTCCAGTGCCTTTATGTTTCAGGCTCTGGGAAGTTTTATAGCAGAAGGCCTTGCAGTCAGCTCCTTTTCAGCTCTCCGTATGGCGTATAGAAACTTCGCTGTTCCTTTTTGGAGTTTGGGGCAGAACAACTTTGTCATTTTTACTACTATCTCATTTTCTCTTGGGAGACACAGAGAGTAAACAAAAGAAGCCTTTCCTTTGCTCACTTGATATTCCCATTCCCGCTTGACTGAGAATAAACAAGGTCAGTTTGGATTTTAGGCCAATTATGGTGTAACTACTCATACCTCTGTTCACACACCTCTCATTTGTCATTTGGAACCTTGGTCTCCTTGTGTTAGCCTCCAAACTGGTCTCCTTCCTTTATTGATCCCTGACCTTGTCTACACCAAAATGTCACCCGAGTGTTTCCCCCCACCCCAAAACACACATCTAATTATATCACTCTTAAAAAATTTTTAAAGATTAAAAAGCCCCCTTTATTGCTTTTGCATTTTTATAGGATATAATTCAAATTCTGCGCATTGGCTCACATATTTCATGATTTCCAGCATAATACTGGTAATTAACAATTATTTTGTCTCATGTGCTAGTCAATATGATAGGACATTTCAGTTAGCTTAGAGAGATTAAATACATTTCTCAAAGATAACAAATAATATATTCTCTTATACTACTGATCTTTCTGTGCACCGCAGTCTTCACCGAGGCCAGTGCTAAAAGATATACCACTGCCATGTTTCACTACCTTCCTCATTCTGGGTCTTCTGTCTGCAATGAGAAGAAATTATAATCACTGGTCAATCAGTAGGTAAGACCCAAGCTTCAGATCAATGGTTCCTTTTCTGTTGAACCATTTTGTCCCTGGTGTGGTGCACCCTCCCTTGTGAACCAATAACCATTTGTGGATATGTCATATCACTGGATGGGAATAGTAGGTATGGAAAGCGTCCTCTACCTCACTCCTCAATCAGACACTATTGATTCCATCAAAAGACAGCCATGTCAGGAAATTGAGGAACAGTAGAATATGGAGGAACTTTATGGTGTTATTCCCACTGTTGGCCATCTAATACCTGCCGATTTTTCCTTCTTTGAAAAAATTTTTTTAATATATTGAGACCAGTGTGCTTATATAAGGAGTTGGTACCCATGTATTCAAATGTCCAACAAAGAGATTTTTCTTATTTTCTAGGTGTTTTTTAATTTAAGAATTTTAATTTTAATAAAAAACAAATAACATGACATTTACCATCTTAACCACTTGTAAGTGTACAGCTAAGCAGTGTTTAGTTACAATGTTGTGCAATCAATCTCCAGAGCTTTTACATTTTGCAACACTGAAACTCTATACCCATTAAACAACCACATCCCTACTTCTACTCCCTCCCAGTCCCTTTCTACTGTCAATTTCTATGGGTTTGACTACTTAAGTACTTCACACAAGTGGAATCTTATAGTATTTGTCTTTCTGTGACCGGCTTAGCATAAACTCCTCAAGGTTCATTCTTGTTGTAGTATATTTCAGGCTTTCTTTTATAAGGCTGAATGATAGTCCATTGTATGTGTAGATCACACTTCATTTATTCATTCATCATTGGACACGGGTTGTTTCCACCTTTTGGCTATTTTGAACAATACTGCTATGAACATGGGAATGCAAATATCTCTTTGAGATCTTATTTTCAATTCTTGTGGGTGAATACCCAGAACTGGAATTGCAGGATTATGTGATAATTCTACTTTAATTATACATTTCCACCAACAATGCACAAGGACTCTAATTTCTCCACATCTTCTCCAACTCTTGCTATTTTATGTTTTTTTCCCTTTAAATTTGTTTTTTTTTTTAAATAGCAATCCTAATGGATATGCTAGGTCTAGCTTTGAATCAAGAGAAACCCTTCCTAAAAGATCAGTTAGAGTCTATGTACTATGGGCCACTCTTACTCAAGGGTTACATATAATACAAAGTTGACAATTATTATCCTCTAGTATTTTAATTAAACATCAATGTTCATAGAAAAAAACACAACTGATTGAACAAATGAATATGAATATCTAGGCAATCTGGATATTCATATGCAAAATAATGAATTTGGAACATTAAATAATAGCATATACAAAAATTCATTAACTAAGTGTAAAGATCCAAGTGTAAAACTTACAAAAATAAAACTCTGAGAAGAAAAATAGGGCAAAACTTCATGACATTGGATTTGGCACAGGCAAGAAAAAATATACAATGTAACCTTCATCAAAATTAAAAAGAATAAAAGCACAACTGAGTAAAAAAAAAAAAAAAAAAAAAGAAAAAAAAGCTGTTATTTGTCCAGGCCAGCAACACTTGCGTGAAATCAGGTAGTCTGGCCACAAAGCCACAGCCTGTAAACTATTCTGCTTCTGAAGACTTCTTCATTCAGGTGCAGGAACGTGTCTAAGAGAAACTAAGCAGTTTCTAGGGTGTTAGCCTTAGAAATCTGACTTTATAACGTATTAGCAATTGTCAAGCTCCCCAGCTAAACCAAGAGTCACTGGGGGATGGGAGTTATTCCTGTAAAATTTAGTATTCCTCTACTACCTAGCATTGGGCGAAGTAATTCATCAGAAAATTACATGTTTGGTGCCCACCTTGTGCCAGCTGGTCATTCTGGGAGTAACTGAAGGTGTGGGAATGAACAAAACAGACAAAAATTTCCGCTGTCATGAAACTTAAAGTGTAGGAGTGGGCACCTACTATACATGCATAGGTGTGTATGTAATAAGTGTACCTGTATCTGTGTGCTATGGAAAAAATAGCACAGGAAAGGAGAATAGTAACTGACACGAAGGGGATGGTTGCAGTTTTGAAGGGAGTTCAAGGAAGGGTCACTGAAACGTGGCATTTGGCCAAATACCTAATGGAAGGTTGCTTTCTAGGGGAAGTATGTACTATGTAGAAGGAGCAGCCAGGACAGTCAGCCTGAGGTGGGAGCGTGTTTGACATGTTGGGGAACAGCAAGGAGACTAGTGTGTCTAGAGCAGAGTGGGAGGGAGGTAAGAGAAGGGGTCAGAAACAAAATAGGAAGCCAGATGCCATGGGGCCTTGTAGCCACCGAATGACCTTTGGTTTGAGAAGACTTTGAGGAGGGGTGAGGGTGGGCTCTGAGCAGAAGACGGACGAGATCTGACCTATATTTCCATGGATTCCTCTCACTACTGTGTTGAGAATAGGCTAGGGGCCAAAAGCCGGCAGTAAACCCTCCAAAAATATATATTGGTTGGTGGAAGTAGTATCCATGGCATTTTGACTTAGGTGTTATATGAAGTGTGGGCTGGACTGGCCATCTACACAAAATGGACTGCGTAGATTCCCAGGCTGCCAGGACCTAGGGCAGACTGTCCATGGAAAACCTGGGGAAGGAGGGTATGCTCCGGAAGTGCAACCTGGTGCCTGTGAGTATGGGCCTGGGACCTGGGACCTGGGGGCAACATGCTGAGCAAAAGGGACAGCTGCTCCAAGGGAAGCAGTTTCTTTCTGAGTAAATGGGTCAGACTCACCTGTGAGAAATTTCTGCAGGGTCTGGGTCTGAGGGAATTTGAGCGAAATGTCAGTGGGTTTTCAGCAGTGGCCATGGGTGGGAGACCACAGCTGGGTGGTTCCCACCAGAGAAATTCTTCCTTATTCTTTCATCAGTGTTAATGAAACTCACCCTGGTGAGAGGAAATCACATGAGGAAACCACAGCTGTGTCACCGAAAGTGCTTCCCACTTGACCTGTACAGCTATTCATAACCTTTAACTTCGGACCTATGCCTCAGGGAAATAAACCCAGAAAAATCAAAAAGTAATTTGTACAGACATGTTTTGAGTTCAAAGGCAATATAACTGAGAACAATATGAGTGTTCATGAAAGTAACAGCTAAATAAATAATCATAAAAGTTGTCATAAGAAGGTGGAACACTACTAAAGCCATTAGAAATAAAAGCTCTGAGGGTCCCTCTGGTGCGCTGAAAAGTACATGATAGATTATTTACATGAATGATGTGCAACACAAAGTAGGATGTTTGTATAGTTGCACCTGTGTCAGATAGGTATGCTCACTAACAAATGGATTTAGAGCAATGGAAATAGAGTTTATAAATGAATTTAGAGAAATGAAAGCTTAGAAAATTGAGTTTAAATGCATCAGGTTCTTTTATGTGAAGGGACTACATTGTAAACATAAATATAAAAATTAAAATTTTCAAAGGAGATGAGAGGTAGACATTGCAAGTGCAGAGGTGCAGAATATGGTTGCTGTCTTTTTTGTCCTTACATACAGTTTAGACTTTTATGGCTCATCTTCCCTAATATGGCCCATTCATTATGTGCTCAGAAGACCAGGGAAGAAGCAGATAAGATGAGAACACTTGATTACTTGATTGTTAGCCTCAAAAACCCATCAGAGTCAAGGGGGAAGTTCCTAGGTTCCTTGTGAACTTGGTCATTGATAAGTTACTATCATCCAAAGGCCTCAGGCAGCCTGGCCAACACTAAGAAAAGTTTTTCCACTTGATTTCAGAATGAAAGATCAGAAAGCTGCTTCCATGTGGCTACTTTGTAAAGATTTTATCTATTTGTTTTTAGAGGGAGGGAAAGGGAGGGAGAAAGAGAGGAAAAGAAACATAGATGTGAGAGAGAAACATCCGGGTTGCCTCTCACATGTGCCCTGACTGGGTCTGAACCCACAACCCAGGCATATGCCTCAATAGGGAATTGAACCAGTAGCTTTTGGCTTTGTGGAATGACGCCCAACAAAGTGGAGCCACACCAGTCAGGGCTGTGTGGCTGCACTGTAAACAAGTCAAGATAGTTACACTGAGGTGGTTAAAAGCAGTACTGAATTTTCCAGCAAAATTCCTCTGTTTAGCAAAGAGAGTAATATATATTATAAGAATATACATTTTTTTTTTGTTTCCAAGGTGCTCAGTAAACTTGTCATGAAAAAGTGTTTTCTGTAATACATTGTATTTAAAATATATACCACCATGGATGGTGGAACTTATGGTTTCTTTTACTTCCTTCTTTAAGTATTCTTGTACGGGTTGAATTTTTTTAAATGATTAATATACTATTTTCAAAACAAAAGATAAATTTGTTCTACTTAAAAGGAAAAGTACCTAGTCAGTATTTTTGTTTTTCTTAATTTGGCCCTTATAAGCTGAATAGATAAGACTTCATAAAATTAAAAATGTCTATGTGATTACTCTCTTGCACCATAATAAATCCTCACTATGAATAAGTTTAAAGATAGGTGACAAACTGATAAGGACTATCAATCATTACGAAAATGATGAGAAAATGTCCGGAGATGTCAATAGGCATTTACACCAGAAATGTCCATTAACATGACAAAGACGCTGACTTTATTTGTGATTCAAAAAAGAAAATTAGAATAATTAATTAGCTATGGGTATTTATTAGAGTGGGAATGGTTAATTGTTGATATTTATTTTTGGATACAGTCAGAGACTATATGCACTCTTATACGTGTCAGGAAGAATTTAAATTGGTGCAAATCACAGGCAGTGTCTATTAAGGTTTTAAGCGTAAATATCCTTTGACACACACATTATACTTCTAAGTAATTTCCCAAGGAAGTAACTGTAAAGTCTTACACAAGTTTTCTGACTAGATTGCTTATTGTAGAATTGTTGTATTATATAGCCATTAAAAATAGTATTGAGAATTAGAAAACTGAATGCCTACAGGAACGAGATGTAAGGAAGCATAGGTAGTATGGGCTGGCAAACACTTCGAGCCCAAAATGTGCTGCTACTCCAGCTCAGCAGGTCGCCCTTCAGGACTGGGCTTGGTGTTGCCAGATCTTCCGATTTTTCAAGCTAAGGTTGTGCCTACGTGGCCACTCCTGTATCCCAGGAGTGATTTCGGAAGGCAGGAATGAACCCATGCCATGCGCTGGCCTGACGCTCTCAGCTGCCTGGTGGCAGGGTGAGGTGCAGTGCCCCCAAAACGCATCTCTGACTGTTCCGCAGTCACCCATCCATATTTTTAAACGTTGATATTTGTAGTTGTATAATAATTGATTGTATGGAGATGACACAAGTTATGTATCCATAAAGATACCTATACTTTCCAGTAAAAAATTACAAATGAAAAAGATAGCAAAGCAAAATATGAAGTATTATTCCACTTTGATAAAAAGTGGATATATGCACAAATGTATGTTATACACACATCCACACCCCTGTTTTGGAAGTCTGTCGCACCATAGACCGTGACAATGATATGATTAAACCTAATCTGAAATCCAATATCTCGGTCTTGAAAGAGACACTTTTTCAAAATGTTTGCTAGTTCTTGGTGGTCATTTCCTTATGCTTTCACATTTCTACCTTTTTATGTGCTATCTCACTCATGGGCAATGTCATGAAATTCTAAATTTTCATCACTTCCTATAAAAATTTCCCTGTCCTCATACATTTCATGAGTTTAGTAATTTAGAGTGATGTGAGGGAGCCATGAGGAATAGGTCACATTGCAGAACAGTCTCTACCATGTCACTGTCTACTCTCATCCGCTTCTGGAATTCTCTCTTGTTGCTCGGGGCAACAAAAATTTCTTCCCATTGTCTCACACAGATAGAGTTTACTCAGCTCAAGACTTTTCAGGATTTTATCTAACTTATGATGCATCAGATATTTTATTCTTCTACATACAATTCTTTAAGAGAACTTCTAGTAAATAACAATGGCTACATACAATAAAATGAGTGTTTGGGATTATAAGTGATTTTAAAAAATCTTTAGTGTAAGGTTTTGGAGCAACTAAAACATATTTTACATGTATAATTAGAAAAATTACAACAAATAAATAACAAATTTACATTTTAGGAAAAAAATTCTCTGAAGAAAATAGGCCTAAAAGTTGGTAATTGTGGCTTTCAAACTGTTTTGAAAATCATCCACAATAAGAAATATATATATTCAATAGAAATAAAAGTTTCATGAAACAATATTTGTCCTTTCTATGTAAGAGAGTGACTCACTAAATTGATTTCACCACCCAGTAGTGAATCTTTACTTGGATTTTGAAAACAGAAATCTTCTGATTCTCCAAATTTGTTAACCTTATTTTGAAAATTAGAAATAAATTAATCTAATTATTTCTCATTATTCATAAAAAATCAGATTGACTGTATTTCTTATTTTATTACTGTTTATCATAATCCCACAGAGACTCAATCTCATGAAGAAATGTGGTTTGTGCTCTGTCTAAACTTTCCCCTCTTTTTTCTTTTTGCCAACAAGGGATGTTTATAAGATAGTGTGTTCTGAGTCTGCCTGTGAGAAGTTATAATCACAGTGTCATTTAAGTTTTTAATTTCTGGGAGAAGATTTTGTGTTTGAAAATGACTGGATGTGGTCTTAAATTAGTATTCAATCTATTAAAGTTGTAATTTAAAAAGTGTCATTTATCTTAAACTTTTAAGTGCAATCTTCATATGTGTATCCTATCAATGGAATAATTTTTCTATAAAAAGAAATAGTATTTCCACTTGTTCTTTGCTGATTAATGAAATGACTGACAACATTAAAAACTTAGTAAATTGAATTTCCTTAAGCATTAAAAAATACTTGTAAAACAGTATCCTGATTTTCTCAAACAAATGAAATGCCTTTTATGTTACTATCTTTCCAAATCCTTAAGCAACTCTTGAATATATAATAAAACAATTTATAACTCTAGTATATCAGGTTCTCAGCTTTCAAATGCCATTCACAGAAAATCAAAGGGTTTAATATACTTTGTATTAAAATCTCAAATCAGTATCAATTACACACTTCAAATTGAAATCCTAAGAATTATATGTCAGATTGTTTCAAATGAAATAACAAGTGTTCGTAGATTATCCTCATGATTTAAAAATGTATTCCCAAATCCAGAGCACGTAATTGCCTTAGCTATTCCCCTATGGTCATAGGGTTAAAAATTTACTTGTCTAAGGAAAGGATCTGCCACATAAGTGAGGAGAGGTAATTAATTGTGTTTAAAATTCCAGAATGCAATGTAGATTCAAGACTGAGTTACAGATTGATTATTCCAAAATCACAGGTGAACAGGCAGAGCAGAGGCAAGTATCCTCTGCTCTGTCAACTGGGACTCTACCCTAAACCTTTCAAGTGGTATTTGGTTTTGCAACCTGGTTCATCATGTGTAGTCTACATCTATTTCATGTTTCTTTTTTCTTTTATTCTCTCAATTTTCATTGTAAACTCTTTCGATGTCTTAGCTTTTCTTTATTGGAAAATTTTAAGCATATAAAAGGAGTAAAAAGTGACATAACAGTCATCTACCCATTAACGAGATTTGACAATGATTAATTCACAATCAATCATTTTTCAATGACACTCCCACCTACTCCCCTCCACCTTATTTATTATTTAGAAGAATATCTCAGGTGCTATGTCATTTAACGGCCCAGCTGAGCCATTCGTGTTTTTCTAGAAGATAAGATCTTAAAAAAAACCAAACCATAATGTCATTATCTCATCTAAAAATTAATAATTTATTATTATTATTAAACATTTAGTGTTCAAATTTTAAATTGTTTTATATGTATTTTTTTTTAGTTTGACTGCATTCAAATAAATTTTCTGTGAATGGTTGATGTATTTCTGAAGTTTCTTTTTTAAAGTAATTTTTATTGAATTTATTGGGATGACATTGGTTAATAAAATTATATAGGTTTCAGACGCACACTTCTGTAACACATTGTCTGTATACTGTATTATATATTCACTCCAAGCCAAGTTCCCTTCCATCACCATTTATCCCCCCTGTACCCTCTCCTACATCCCCACAGCCCCTTTTCCCTCTGGTAATCACCATACTGTTGTCTGTGTCTATGAGATTTTTTGTTTAGTCCCTTCACTTTTTTCACCCAGTCCCCCAACCCTCTCTCCTCTGACAGCTGTCAGTCTGTATCTATGAGTCTGTTTCTATTTTTTGTTAGTTTATTTTCTTCATTAGATTCGACATGTAAGTGAAATCATGTGGTACTTGTCTTTTTTTGATGGCTTATTTTACTTTGCATAATGTTTACTCTCTAGGTCCATCCATGCTGTCCCAAAAGGTAAGATTTCCTTCTTTGTACATTTTTATTTATTTTTTTAGTTTTTACTTATTTAAATAATGTTTATTCTATTACAGTTGTCTCAGTTTTACCCCTTTGCCTTTCTTGACCCATACCCCTGCCCTCACCACTCCCCTAGTCTGTTGTCCATGTCCATGGGTCATTATACATATTTTTTGTCTAGTCCCTTGCCCTTCTTTCCACCATTGCCTTCCATCCCCATCCCCTCTATTCACTTTTAGCCTGCTCCATGTTTCTTTTCCTATGGTTTATTTTGTTCATTAGTTTACTTTGTTGACTAGCTTCCACTTATAAGTGAGATCATATGGTATTTGTCTTTCACTGACTGGCTTATTTCACTTACCATAATATTCTCCAGTTCCATCCATGTTGTCACAAAAGGTAGTAGTTCCTTCCTTCTTTCTTTTTTTAGTGCAAATTGCTTTTGTTTATTTTTTTAATGTCAAAATCCATATAAAATATTAAAAAATTTAAATCTATTTTAAGTCTCTGCAATTAAAAGAACATGACACCAGCACAGAAATAATCAAAGAGATCAATGAACTAAAATGAGCATTCTAAAAACAAATATATATATCTGTTTAACAATGTAGCATATGATTAAATTGATATGTCAAATTAATGGGGAAAATAAGGCTTATTCAACAAATAAGGTTCATGAACCCCTATTACTTGAAATAAATATAGAGCCCTATTTCACATATTATACAAGAAATATTCAGGTGAATTAAAATTCAATATGTAAAATCTAAAGTTTTAGTAGAAAATACAAAATAATATTTTTCTTAACTTGAAGTCAAATATTCAAACCGAGAAGCTATAAACTAAAATATTGACAATATGACTATATTAAACATTTAAGCCTACATAGTAATATACATATAAAAAAGTTAGAGGACAAGTAATAGAATAGAAAAGTATTTGCAACACATCTAAAAAAGGGTTAATAGTTTTTTTTAGGGAAAAAATTCTACATACATTTAGTCAAAAAATGGATAAAGAATATCAAAAAGTCATTTAAAGCTTTTTAAAGGTAATAGAAATAGGCAAGAAATATATAAACACAGGTTTAGTTTCAACAGAAAATAAAGTAAAAAAATAACACCTCATTGTCACAATCAGATTAAGAAGTGTTAAAAATATTGGTAATATCAAGTATTGGTGACTGTGAAAGGAACTGGGTAGTCATAGACTCTTTTTCTTCATCTTCTCAAAGCAGTCCTTTAACACATCTTGCAATGCTGGTTTTGGGGAGATGTATTCTTTTAGCCTTCTTTCGTCTGGGAAACTCCTTATATTGCTTTCCATTTTAATAGAGAGCCTTGCTGGGTAGAGCAGTCTTGGTTGCAGGCCTTTGCTTTTCATGACTTGGAATATTTCTTGCCATTCCCTTCTGGCTTGTAATGTTTCTGTTGAGAAGTCAGCTGCTACCTGGAATGGGGCTCCCTTATATGTTACTACATGTTTCTCCCTTGCTTGCCTTATTATTCTCAGTTTGTGTTTGACATTTGCCATTTTAATTATGATATATCTTGGTGTGGGCCTCATTGGGTTCATCTTGAATGGGACCCTCTGTGCTTCCTGGACTTGTGTGACTTTCTTTTCCTCCAATTAGGGAAGTTTTCCATCATTATGTTTTCAAACAGGTTCTCTATCCCTTCCTCCTCTCCTTCTCCTTCTGGTATCCCTATTATACAGAGATTATTACATTTCATGTTGTCCTGAATTTCCCTAAATGCCTCTTCATTCCTTTTGAGTCTTTTTCCATTTCCTTGCTCTTTCTGGGAGCGTTTTTCTACCTTATCTTCCAGCTTGCTGATTTGTCCCTCTGCTTCATCTAGCCTGCTTTTGATTCCTTCTACTGTGTTCTTCAATTCAGAAATTGTATTCTTCATTTCCTCTTGTCTCTTATTGATAGTTTCTATGTCCTTTTTTTCATGCTGATATAGTTTGCAGTAAGTTCATCATAGTTTCCCTGTAGTTTTTTGTCATTCTCTCTGAGCTCACTGAGCTCATTGAGCTTCCTTAGAACCATTGTTTTGAACTCAAAATCTGATAGTCTACTTGCCTCTATTTCATTTAGTTCTCTCTTTGGGGATTACTCCTTTCCTTTTGATTGGGGGGTGTTTCTTTGTGTTCTCACTATTTGTGAGACTCTTCTTTTTTGCTTCTCCTTTTTAAATTGATCTGCCTTGATTTCCTGACTTTGTGGTGTGAACTTCTATGGTAGGAGACCACTGTCTTTTTGTTCTGGATATGCTTATGATTATGTCAGATGTTGACCCTGTCTGACCTTAGGCAGTCTGTTCCAGCCTTCCAGAAATCCACTGTCTGTGGCTTTTTCCTTTAGTTGTTAATCTAGTCACTCTGCACTCAGCACACCAGCATAGACACCACAGGGCAGAGCTGAGTCCCTCCTGGGAGCAAGGCTATTGTGCCCTCTCACGTTGTTGCCACTCAGGGGAGTTGTCTGACTGAGCAAGATGGCTGCTGCCACATGGGGAATGAGTCAACATGGGGATCCCCTTGGCTATTCTCTCTGTTCTCCCCCCAAAGCCTCCTTCCCCAGTCTCTCCTCAGGCATCTCTAGCGTACTCTGCTCCTGCCTTTGCTGGAGACCAGGGTAAGTGGCTGCAAATAAAAATTTATGCATTGGCCCTTTAAAAGGCTCTTGGCCTCTCCAGCCACCTATCTCTGGCAAAGAGCAACCCTGCCATTTTTCGCAGCTGGCTGTTATCTGTGTACTTTTTGGGCTCTGGTGCTGTAGGCTGGAGATCCCCACTTTTGGCTTAGAGCCTGCTCTTCTCAGGGGGATACAACTGACATTTTCAATATTTTTCTGGTGCTGCCACCCGTGGGCACCCTGCCCACCTTCTTGAGTTTCTACCGTATACCTTACCAGTCAGGTTGTGTTAAATCTGATTTCTCTGTCTGTTTCCAAGTTTATAAGGTTCCTGTCTTGCTATTGTTCAGTTGTTTGTTCCAGGTGATTTCTCTACAATTTCGTTGCAATTCTAGATTGTCCTCAGAGGTCAGTGTGATTTCCATTCACTCCTCTGCCATCTTGATTCCTCTCCCACCCTGCCCCCTGCTTTTTTATGGCTGAGTAGTATTCCATTGTGTAAATGTACCTCAGGTTTTTCTTTTTTTTAATCCACTCATCTACTGATGGGTACTTGGGATGTTTCCAAATCTTGGCTGTTGTACAATAGATAATGCTGCAATGAACACAAGGGTGCATATATTCTTTCAAATTAATGCTTCTAGTTTCTTTGGATATATTCCCAGAAGTGGAATCACTGGGTCATAAGGGTGTTCCATTTTTAATTTTTGGAGGAAATTTCATAGTGTTTTTCACAGTGGCTGCACCAGTCTGCATTCCCATCAACAATGCCTGAGGGTTTCCCTTTCTCCAAATCCTAACCAGCACTTGTTGCTTTTTGATTTATTGATGATGGCCATTCTGACAGTTGTGAAGTGATTTCTTATTGTGGTTTTAATTTGCATCTCTCTGATGATTAGTGACCATCCTTTCACATTTCTGGTGGCCATCTGTATGTCCTTTTTGGAGAAGTGTCTATTCAGGTTTTTTGCCCATTTTTTAATTGGATATTTTTTGGTGTTGAGTTATATACATTTTTAAATAAATTTTGGATATTAAGCTCTTATTTTTTCTTCGCATTTATTTGTCAAAGACAGTGGATGACTTGTTTTATAGACTTTCCTAGACTGGGGTTTGCTGAATTGATCTCCATAACTTCATTTAATATGTTGCTTAAACCTCTCTCTTCTATAAATTGGCTCTCTGATCCAGAGACAGATTCAAGTGTGATACCATGTGTATGCATGCGTGCATGTGTGTGTGTGTGTGTGTGTGTGTGTGTGTGTGTGTGTGTACCCATCCCAAAACTAATTTTCAAGTAGTGGAGTATCCTAATCATGAATAGTGTCTGATTGTCTCTTCAGAGTTTTTAAAGTCAATCGACTTGGGTAAATCGACTTGTGCAACCCCTATCCAGGTTGTTGTTAATGTGGTTTCTAAGTGATGAGTTATTTGAGTTCTAATTTCCTCTTTATTTTTTGTAATACTTTTTTTCTTTGTGGAAATAGCATGGTAGAATTTCTCATCTTTTTTTTTTTTCATGTTATTACATCTCTTGTAAACCACAACTTAATTTCTTTCAGGAGAGATGAGCCCAATGTTCTTTTTTTTTCTGAACTGAAGTAATCCTTGTACAGGTCATATATGTGAAGCAGGTAGAGTGAATCCTCTTGAAAACATGTGAGTTTTAAACTTACAGGCAGGGAAAGTTGGTGACTTTCAGGGTTCTAGGGAAATCCACTCCTCCAAAGTACTTCCTATTTGACTTAAAATTCCAAAAAGGATTTCTTTAATTCTTTGATGTAGGCTTGAATCTCTTTTAAAATATATTTAACTTATCAGTACTTTATTATATCTTACTGTGAATATTTTTTTTTGATGATTTCCTGAGATCTGACTTTAAAAGAGGAGGTTAGGTCTTGTTAGGAGCTGGCCCTTATGGTGAAAGCCTGGTAGAGAAAGTCTGATATGGGCTTATGGATATACTCAGGAGTCACATATTGGGTAGTTTAAGATGGTTTAGGGCAGGCCAAGAGGTAGAGGGAGGCTGATGTAAGACTTTGCATTCACCAGGATCTTGATTTAGAGTCTTAGATTATTTTAAAATCCAACCCATCTTTTCCAGGTTTATTACCTTTGAATCTTGAATAATAATTATTTTTTTTTCTTTCAGCATAAGTGCTTTGCTCTATTAGCAGTTACACTAAAATCCACCTGCCTTTGGGAAATTTATGTCTCTATTATTGTTGAAAATTACTAATAGTCAAGTGAAATGTTCACTTCGGTTGGTGATGCTATGGAATGACAATAGCTGAAAATGCAGTGTGGCTAGGGTCAGTAACAGTACATTACTGACTTCAAAATAGAGGGCACTGCAAACACATTCCAAAATGCAATAGTTAAAAAGTAATCTTTCCTGCTTATTTGACAAAACCTACTTCTAGAGAACAAATAGCTACTGATATAAATGCTTAAATGGCTGTTATTTGTGAGGCAAACCATCCTTAAAAGAAGTTGTTTCTGTAGCATGTAGATGAGTAATACCCATTTTATCAAGGTTTCTTCCTCAGATTGGTAATAGAATATATTATCAGGGTTTTATGTCCTCATTATTATTCTTGAAGACAACTTATTTGCAGGAAGCAAATATGTTGAAGTCACTCTTTCATGTGCCATCAAAATTATTTCTGTTGAAGACAATTGCAATAACAAAAGGGTTTGAACTTTTTCTTTTTTAGATATCTTTTAGCATGAGGCATTACAAATTATTTTTGGTAGAGGTGAGTCTAAAGCTAATGCCACAGTAGCACTGGCTGTAAAATCTTGATTGGTGTTAGGATTGAATTGTGGTCCCCTAGATTTATATGTTGAAATCTTAATCCTTAGTGCCTCAGAATGTTAACTTATTGGAAATAAAGTCATTACAGATATAATTAGTTCAGGTACATTCATATTGGAATAAAGTGGGCTTCTAATCCAATATAACTAATATTCTTAGAAAATTAATGTCATGTGGAGAGACAGATATACACAGAGAGAGATTATGTGAAGGCACAAGGAGGTGACACTGACAAGCCAGGGAACATCTGAGACAACCAGGAGCCTGGAGAGAGGCATGGGGCAGCTGCTCTCTCACAGCCCTCAGAAGTAACCAAGGCAGTTGATGCCTTGATCTCGGACTTCTGGCTTTCAGAACTATGTGACAATATTTTTTTTCTTTTTTAACTTACACTGTGGTATTTTGTTACAGCAACCCTAGCAAACTAATACAGTTGAGATGCACAATGAAAAAAGAAATGTACTTTTTGAGAAGTGGGAGTGCACAAGAGAGAAAAGATGGGGTAAGATGATGGCAGATGGATCTCAAAATCTTTAAATAAAAAACATACAAATTCTTATTTATGAAAGATATAGTCTAAGATTCTCGAATCTCCAGGTCTTTTCCCTTTTCTAATGACCTTCCTAACCTCCTGTCTCCTTACATTTCTTGGCACACACGCTGCATTGAGTAACACATGCTGAGTTCCTACTGTGTGCCATACAGTGAGGCATGCATATCCCAGCTCTCATGGAGCACAGACCAGAAGCAGGCAACAGTTGTGCAGCTCAGCCTTCAAGTATATAGTGCTAAGATCTGTAGCAAAGTAACTACATAAGGAGCTTAGGCTACTCTCAGGAGGGACATCTGGTCTGATTCCTGGTTACAGAGAACTTTCTGGGGAAACTGACTCCTAGGATAGTTGAGATCTAACCTATGAAGGCAAAACCAGCAGGGAAAAGTGTTCTACATAGGGAGAACAGCTTGTGAAAAAGTCTGAGGGTGAGGTTCATAGCTGTACCTGAGAGCTTAATTTAGGAAACAGTGAGGGATGAGTCTAAAGAGGTTGGCAGAAAAGTCAGATCACAAAATCTTTAAAGTCATACTAAGCCTTTGATTTATCCAGAAAGCGTCTGGGAACTGTGACAGGATATATGTTGAGAAGAATGGTCATATTTTGTGTTTTGACTGACTACTTTATCTACCTGAAGATTGCAGATTGAACATCAAACAACTGAATAGGCAGAAAATCGCCTTATATTATGGACATAAATAAATGATATCAATATATTAAAATTGGTATTATTAAATGAATTTTCATAATTGAAAACAAGAAAAAAAGGGAAATCTTTGTAAATCAGAAACCTGGAAGTTTGCCAAAAAATGGGGGTGGGGAGGTAGGCCAAGACCCACAGTAGTAGGAGGGCCTAAAGCATTGAGCTTCTGAGGGATTGTGATTGCAGGACCTGGGCCTACCAGCATTCAGAAACAGGGCTGACTTTGTCCCATCTGCCCATGGCTGGGGGCTGAGAGGGACCACCTGCCCCTGAGTAGCCTTGGAGTTGCTCTGTCACACAAGAACAGGGTCTGGAAATGATATAATCTTTTCTGTACCAGGTTGGGGCCTTCTCAGGGTTGTCCCTGATGTGGGATAAGGGATAAAGTCACTGCAGAACCACCTGTCAGTGGACTATCGCAACTTAGGAGACAAGCTCACAGAAAAGAATTGTGTGTCTGAAGAAGAGCAAGACTACAAAAGATAGATAACAAACAGAGTAACTGACATAACTGATACTCAAAGAGCTGGAAATAATACAGAAATGAAGAAAGGAATGTAAAATAAATATTTTTTTATCATTCAAGAACAAAGTAGAAATGGCAACTGTAAAAGAAGCTAAAGAGCAAATTACTAAAGATTAATCTGAAGAAGTTTCTCAGAGGGTAACATGAAGAATATTAAGAGAAATATCAAAGAAAAGCTAAGAGATGAAATAGATTCAAGTGATTTAATATACATTTAATGAAATACATATAAAAGAATTTTCAATGAGCAGTATAGAAATGAGACTTTTCCAGGAGGAAAGATAAATATGAATACTTGAGTTGAAAACAATCTCGTAAAATACTAAACAACACAAGAGAAAATCTATCTAGATGGTATGTTTAAAACTTTGGAATATTACATACAATGGGAACACCCTAAAATCTGCCAGAGATATAATATCGACTGAAAGAATAAGCATTAAAATAATATCATATTTATGCTAAGTAAAATAACTCAGATAGAAAAAGACAAGTATCATATGATTTCATTATATCTGAGATCTAAATAACAAAGCAAACTGTATAGAAACAGCCTCATAGACACAGAGAACAGACTGATGGGAGGGATGTTGGGGGGTAAGTGGAGAGATTAAGCAGTACAAATTTACATAATTTGTACTTTTGCGTATCCCAGCTCTCATGGAGCACAGACCAGAAGCAGGCCACAGTTGTGCAGCTCAGCCTTCAAGGATATAGTGCTAAGAGCTGAAGCAAAGTAAATATATAAGGAGCTTAGGCTACTCTCAGGAGGGACATCTGGTCTGATTCCTGGTGTCAGAAGGAAGTTACAGAATAGTCACAGGGACGTAGACTACAGCATAGGGACAATGGTCAATAATACTGTAATACCTATGTATCAGGCCAAGTGGGTACTTGAAATATTGAGAGGACCACTTTGTAAAGTAAATGATTGTATAACCACTATGTTGTACACCTAAAACTAATACAGAATAATATAGAATGCAAACTATAGTTGGAAAAATAATATAAGATTAATCACCAATAATATTAAATACCATAAAACTAAAAAATTCTAGTGAAAATTCCCCTGTAATACATTAATACTTGTATTCCAAACTATGCATCAGGAGTTAGGGTTAAAATATTTTCAGACTACAAAGATATTGGAATTTGTCACATATAGACTCTTATTGAAAAAACAAAACAAAACAACTTCTAAAGTGTATGTACTCCAGCTACTAGTAATGACTTCAGTGGCAAATAAGGAAATTGGTAAAACACATTGATGATTTAAGATGTTAAGTGATTTTAAAAGCAAAGGTACCACAAATATGGGTTTAATAACAGCTGAGACTAAAATTCTACTGACTATATCATGGTCAATGTAAGGGGGGAATACTGAGGAAATCAAAATCATGCTGTTTTTTTATCTTGTTCAGGAAGAAAACAGAAATCATGAATACATTGAACTATATTAGAACAATATATTTAAGAGCATGTGGTAAAAATTTAAGTGCAATTATTAATATAATAGAAATATGTAACTCTCCAAGACATTGAGTGTAAAAAAAAGTAACAAAGTAAAATAGGTTAATATAACAGAATGCAAAAAAAGGAGAAAGACTAGAAACAAAGTAAAGGCACAGTAAGGAGGAAATACAAAATAATTAGATAGAAACACATATGAAAAGTAATCATAATAATGTGGGCAGCTTAACCAGCCCTGGTAGTGGAGGGCACTCGTCTTTCCTGTTCATCCCTAAATCCTTGCCATCTAGCCTTGCACAGGCAGGCATTTGTCTTGTGAATAAAAGAATCTCTCAGATTAGATTTTAAAAATTTAGCTATAAGTGGTAAAAAGGGATTCACTTAAAAAAGTCAATAATATTGTGGTAACTATGATAGTGTTAGGTGGGTGCTTGAAATATAGGGGGGACCACTTGTGAGGTATATGATTGTCTGACCACTATGCTGTGCACCTAAAACTAATACAAAATAATGTTGAATATAAACTGTAATTGAAAAATAAAAGTAAAAAAATTCTTGAAAGATTGAAAACCAAAGGATGACTAAAAATATGCCTTCAGCCTAAGTTTGCTGTGAATCTAAAGCTGCTTTAAAAATAGTCTATTTAAGTTGTATTTTAAAAAGCAGATCTTCAATTAAGCATTATTATTGTCACTGTTCCCCCCCTAAAAAATGCCCACAATTGGTCACAAGAAAATTTTTGGAGGTGATGGACATGGTGATGATTTCACAGAGGTATGCTTATATCCAATCTCACCAAATTGTATCCATTAAATATGTGTAGTTTCCATATGTCAATTTATCAGTAAAGCTGTTAAAAAGGTATGCAATTATCATCAGCAACAACAAATTTCTATCGTTGCAATATTAGAATCACAGATAATAAAATTCAGGGCAAAACACATTAAAAGGGAGAAGCTGGCATTTTATATTGATAAAAAGAACAGTAGGAAAAGACACAGCATTCTTTAAATATTATATGCGCTTTAAACTTGACCTTAAATTACAAAAAAATATGATAGAACCGTAGTTGGAAATGAAAAATGATAAAAATGGAAATATACTTCAACAACTAAAAAGACAAACAGCTTAATTAAAAAAGTGGGCACAGAATTTGAATAAATATTTCTCTAAAAAAGATATATAGATTTCCAACAAATACATGAAAAATGCTCAACATTGCTTATCAGTAGGGAAATGCAAATCAAATCCCGAGAGAGAGACCACCAATTTGGATGGCTACTATCAAAAATACATAAAATAACAAGTGTTGGTGAGAATATAGAGAAATTGAAACCCTGTGGCCTGTTAGTGGAAATGTAAAATGGTACAGTTTCTATGAAAAACAATATGGCAGTTCTTCAAGAAATTAAAAATATAATTACAGTATGGGTCCAGCAATTCTACTTCTGGGAATATAGCCAAAAAGTTGAAAGCAGAGACTCTGAGAGATTTTTGTACACCCATGTTCACAGCAGCATTTTTCACAATAACCAAAATGTGGAAGCAACCCAAGTGACCACTGACACATGAATGGATAAACAAAATGGTTGTGTGTGTGTAAAATGGGATATTATTCAATCTTAAAAAAGAAAGGAAATTCTGACACATGCTACAGCATGAGAAACCTTGAGGGTATTATGCTAAGTGAAATAAGTCAGTCATAAAAGGACAAATATTATATAAAGCCACTTATCTGAGGTACCTAGAGTAGTCAAACTTATAAAGACAAGAGATAAAATCATGGTTTCAAGGAGAATTCCTGTATTATATATAAAATTTTAGTTTTGCAAGATGAAGAGTTCTGTGGATGGACGGCGGTAATGGCAGGAGGACAGTGTGAGCACACGTACTACCACTGACTGCGCGCTTAAACATAATTAAGACGGCAAATTGCGTGTATATTTTACTACAAGTAAAGTTTTTAAAAAATGAGACGACCTTGAAATAATTGGAGAATGGTTTAACGGAACAAACAAGATGGAGAGAGAACAGTTGGAAAATTTTTCTACAAATCAGGAAGAGATAATGATGACTTTAATTCAGGTAGTAGAAGTGGTGTTGAAGTTAAAGGTAGAGATTAAGAAATAATTAAATAGTAGGAATGAATGGTGTGAGTCGAAAAGGAGAGACAAGTCACTTGTGATGCTTGGTTTCAGCCCTGGACAATCGGGTGGATGTTGTCTATTGAGGTACACCCAGCAAGAAAAGGAAGACTGGAACAAGACGGTGAGTTTAGTTTTGAAAACTTTAATGTGAGATGTCTTTTTCTTTTGATTGCTTCATACTCTCTCTACTTCTACCACTAACACACACATTTGGTTCTCTATGTACAGTCTCTATATACACAAAGAAATAAAGCTTTGTTCACTTCAGGAGTGTTACTTTATCACTGCAGCATAGAGTTTAGAGGTAGAGCCTAGGATTACTCAAATATGTGTTTGTTTGTCTCAAATAGAATTGATTTCCCTAAAGTTAAAGAATGCTAAATGAAATCAGAGTGCATTTCCAATAGACACGGGAATCTCAGAGGCAGAACACTGACAAGAAGCTTGCAGAGGCACAAAGCCAAGTTTGCTTCATTCTAATTCACTCTAATACATCCTTTCCAGAATTTCTCTGATGGTGTAGATAAGAAGATTCACAGCTGTCACTGGGACTAACCAACTGTTCTTTTTTGCTTTATTTTTCTTCCTGCACATAAAATGTTTTTGTAGAAGTAACATAATGGGTCTCTAAATCTGATTTGTTTATATTTAGTGACGAGTTGTGATGCTAATAGAGCATATTCAGGACACAATACTTAAAGTAGAAAGCTAGCAAAACAGCAATGTTTTGATGTTATCCATTTGGTAAGGAGGCATTGTAGAAGATGTTACACAAGTGCAAACAGTAAAAGCAAGGGCCCTGCTTTCAAGGGAAGTGGGTACAATCCTGGCCAGCTCTATGTACTTGGGCAGGTAATTTAGCAGCTTAAACCTCAGCTTCTTCACCTTTAATTAAAAGGGAGATAAAAGCACTTGATCTGTAGAGTTTTTGTAAAGATTAAATGAGATATATGCAAATGCACTTATGGTACATAACATATAGCAGACATTTACCAAACAGTAATTTTTCTTCTCTGGTGAACTGTTTTATGATCAAATACTACATTTCCTTAAGGCATCTCAGCCTGAAGGTAAAAATGGGACCAAAACAATAGCATAAATGTCCCCACCATCTTAAGTGGGGCCTTACAAGTTCCCCTGAAGGAAATTCTCTGAAATTTGTAGAGTCCTCAGATTATTTCATACCTGCTAATGAGCACAGGATTCTCAGCTCACACCCAGCTTGTCATGCTCTTCTCTGCTTTGGCTGTAGGTGACCATCTGCTTCTTGGACTGGTGATCCTGGTGAAACAAATGCAAAATGTGCCAAGTACCTTCTGGTGATATTAGGAAGCATTTGGGAAATCCCCTCCGAGCACTGCCAGCTTCCACATCCTATCATCAAGGCTAAACACTGAACAGCTCCAGAGTCATGGCTGGGCCTACCAGCCACTTCATTTTCTTCTCCGGTGGGGTGAGCATGTCTTTTCTGTCTTCATATTAAGCTTAATTATTTTAGTTTGTATGGTTAGTCCCTTTCTCCTTGGGGACTCCATCATGAGTCCATGGCGCCTGAGCCAGAGGAAAATTTGACTAATGGAGATCATACTGAAAAACCTGCCCTCCTTTCTAACACTGAAGCTTTATTATCAGGCCAAACTTTTATGTGAGGGCCTCTCTTCTCTGAGGATGACTTATTTCTCAAGAGTTATTTTCAGTCTTCCATCCAAGTTAACCTCCCTCCTGTCGCACCCCTTTGGGCCACCGCCACAGTCTTTTAGGTGTTCAAGGGTCAATACTTCTCAAGCTCCAGTCCAGAATCCTGCTATAGCTTCACATGTAGCTAGGAGGGTTTCAAGAAGATTTTTCCAATGAGGAGAAGAAGGGAAACTAGAAGGAAGAAGTAATAGCATTATGAAATGATAGTGTTTAGTGAGGATATGATGGGGCAGGGCCCTGAATTTGAATAGTTCCCAAGGGAAAAAAATGGGCAGATGAAAGAACCTTGAAGAAAGAACAGTGGGATATAACCAGTGACTGGACTGGAGAAAGAGGCCCTGATGGTTCTCATGGATGATTCCAAGTTTTCTGGCACTTTATGGAAAATTTGATTTGTCTGCACAGTAAAAATTGAAATTCTAGATCCTTAATGGAATTTTTCAGAATCCTTTGCCCTCAGCCCCACATCCCTTGCCCTAAAACCATTCTTTGCCTTAAATCCCTCGGTGTCTACATTGGTGGCCTTCCTTCCTTTGCTGCTCTTGAAGCACCAGCCTTGTGAGTTGCTACAACTTGTCTGCTCACCTATGTGTAATGGTGGCATAGATATTCTAGTCTTTATGAACCCAGTTCAACTGCCAGGGCAATCTACCTGTCTCTTTTGGCATTATTGCCTGCTTGACATTATTGTCTGTTCCCAGAACCCCTGGGAATCCTCTAGGACTGAAGATAGATATAGTTTTCAGCATTCAAATATGCATTGAATGAACATTCTTCACATGCCCATGTTTAAGAACAAATTAAAAGGACATTGGGAACCAAAAATTTATTAGTTCTCCCCCGCTCTCTTCTATATTTTTTAGGTTCCAGACTATTAAAAATATTTGGAGAAGTCTTTGGTGCATTTTTGAAATATTAATCTGAAACTTTAAGCAAAGGTATAAGAGCAAGATAACTTCGGCCAATTTTCTGAATGGGCCTTCAGCAACCTTAAGTTGGACCCTTCCTCTTCTTCATCAGGGTCCTGATGCTGACCCCTGCCTGCTGAGTACTCTTCACAGGGAACCTTACCTAGACTGGCCTTCACAATCCCCATAGCTAAGTTTTTCCTTTCCCAGATCCTGTATCAGATGGTCATGTTTCTAGGGGTCTGAAGATAATAGGCGGCTTAAGGTAATAGTAGTAACAGATACGGTTTACTGAGTGCCTGGCTTTGTGCTTTTTATGCATTATCCCCTTTAATTCTTATACCAATTTTAGGAGACAGGTATTATCGTCAAACTTTACAAATGAGGAAAGACTAAAATTCAAGAGTACAAGGAAGTTGGCAAAGGTCATGTAACTTGTAAGTGCCAGAAACAGAATAGGGCTGCAGGTCTCCCTCAGAAGGAATAGCACTTTCAGTCTCTTAAGTCCAAGCAATGATTTCCAGTGGGGATTTCTGGAATCAAGGCAAACCCTCAGAGGCTTTATTCCAGCGGGGCTCTCTTCTCTTGAACATGCTCTTTGTAAAACTCTCTTTAGCAGAGAAAAACCACATGTCCTAGTTCAAAATGTTTCTTTGAAATCTCATAATCTGTATTTTTTTTTTCAGAATATGGGGGCAGGTGAGCTGTTTATCTTTAAAAAAATTTTTAAACCTTTTTTTCTTTAAAAAAAAAATCCCCCAACCCTTTGCCGCCTCTCAATAAGAGTTACTTCACATTTTGTTTAAAAGAATGGAGAAATGTGGTCTGTAAAAATGTTTGCCGTCTTTGGCTTTTCTGTTTCCTGATTCTGAATAACTCTGAGTGGTTGTTTGTCAAACTCCTCGGTATCACTGTGAACACAACGTCCTTTCGCTGGAGTGAGGCCCTAGCAAAACAGCGAAGTGGCTGCAGTTTGAAAACAAGCACACTTTTGGGGCTCTCCATTTCTGTCTCTCCAGTCTTCCCCCTGACTTTTTTTTTTGCATTAACAAAATAAAATAAACTGCTAATAACACAAACTTTGCTTTTTTCCTCAACCACAAGAGATCTTCAGACCCATTTTGTGTGTGTGTGTGTGTGTGTGTGTGTGTGTATGTGTGTGTGTGTGTGATTGAAAGTAAATGTGATTTTTTAATCTCCTGGTGCTGGAATTTCCAGCTATAGCTTTAATAATAGAATAAAAGGTGTTCTTTTTGTCTCTGGTTAAAGGAACTTCAGGTTAAGAAGCCTTGGGTGTGAAGGAATGGTGGACACCAAAAGGAAGAAATTGGGATAGAAGTTGCTTCTCCCCAAAGCAGATATGAGGCTTTATGAGAAAAGACTTGAAGGTAGACTTTTTGTTACTTATTTTTTTCTTTGATGGATTTTGGCAGCTCTGCTCTGTCAGCTGATACTTAAGGCTCATTTTTCATTCTGCATGACACAGAAAGAATAAGGTTTAAAGGAAATAGAGCTGTCCTCTGCTCTGGGCGTGTTGATCTGGGCAAGGTCCTTACCACTGAGTGCCCTCAAGGGATGGAGGGACTAGTTTTTGCAAGTCTAATAAGGGTTTAATGAATGAAACAAAGTTTACAAAGTATATTAATTGAACAGTCAAGGGGAAGAGTCTTTAACAGATGTGAAAGATTATTAAAACAGTATGGGTTATGTGGGGTAGCCTTGATTTGAAACAGTCTCTTAAAAATTGAATTATTTTTCCTTGATTATAAAAATACTTAAATGCTAAGCAGAATGAGTTCTTCTCTCCTTCTTGCCCTATCCCCATTTCACAAGGGTAGTAGAGAATAGTGCCAAAGTGGCAGTGATGAACATATGATGGCTGGTTTGGGGTGTGACGAAGAGCTCACACTATTACACAGCCCGCTCTGGTCACTGCATCAGGAAGGTCACTCTTGCGATCTTGCCTAGTCAGGTTCCCCTGCCTCCCACTTTCAGGCTATGGGTTTTGCGCTAGCTTGAAGCTTATTTCTTTGGACCCTGCTAAAAAGCCATTCCACACCATTGCAGTTAAGCCTTTTTTCATGTTCATTGAACTTATTGAGACCTGAGGGCTCCTATCATGCAGGGGACTATTAACCAGCAAATTGACTATGATCTCACCCCTGTGTTCCACAATCCTAGCTCACTGTTCATCTCTCATCTCCTTTATGTGCTCTTTTCCCACGACCCAGGAAAATGAGCTGGCTTACAGCCTGATCCGATCGTCCTGCAGCGAAGTCCACTGTCAAGGCTTTCCTGTTTTCAGTTTCTAATCAGCTTTTTGGTGTCTTCAGTAGTCCCTCTTAAATGTGAATGGGCAATCAAAGATACCTAGGTATTTGAGGAGAAACATTAACATGAAATGATCTCAGAGGAAGCAAAAGCAAGGGTAGGATATGTACACACACATATATAACAAATAGATTCTCAAGAGAGATGAGAAGATAATGATTCCATGAACAAGAACAAAACACAACAAAAATGAAGGTAAAAAACAGAGCTCTAGATATAAAAATTATGACAGCAGATATTAAAAATTAAACCAAAGATTTGCTAGAATAGTTGAGTAAATATCACAGACTGAATTGTGACTCCCCTCCACCAAATTCATATGCTGAAGCCCTAACCCCCAGCACTTCAGCAAGAGACTGTATTTTCAGATAGGGCTTGAAAGAGGCACTTAAGTTAAATGAGGCTGTTAGGGTGTGCTCTAATCGAATCTGACCGGTGGCTGTTTAGAAAGAGGAAATTAGAGCACACAGAGACGCCAGGTGTGTGCACACACAGAAGGACGACCTTGCTGTGAAGAGGCAGCAAGCGGGCTGCTAACTGCAAGCCATGGAGAAAGGCCTCAGAGGAAACCCATCCCACTGACAACCTGACCTTGGACTTTAGCCTCCAGAATTGTGACAAAACAAATTTATGTTGTTAAAACACCCATTACGTGGAATTTTGCTATGGTAGCCCTAGCAAACTAATACAGACAATTTCTCAGAAAAAAGAGTAAAAACAATAGAAACCAAAAACCAAAGAGAACAAACCAGAACAAGGAAATAGAGATCATAGCACAAAAGAAGAAATTAGACAAACAATCCTAGTGTTTCAAGATCTCACAAAGAGGAAACAGATAAATGAAAGGAAGAAATGTATAAAAGAAATAACATAAAACAGAAGATTAAAAAGTTTTGCTGAGTGCCCCATATCACAATTGAAACAAACCATACACCACATCATATCATTGTTAAATTTCAGAAAATTGGGAATAAAGAGCAGATTTTAAAATCGTCCAGAAAGAATGAGAAAGAAAAGGAAAGGTCAAAAGTTCATTACACATACAAGGAAACAGAAACCAAAATGATGTTCAATCTCTAAAAAAGAGAAAGTATACCTGAATAACTGTCAGTAATTGTAAACTTATTTTATTAATTGAATTTGTTCCTGTGACCATATGCTAGGAAACATCAAGGAACTTTTCTACTAATGTAAGAATGAGTTGTTCTGTATCTAACTTGAATTAGCAGACATGATTACAATTCGTAAATTGTGGTGTCGCCTGCATCAATGCTCAACAGAAGTTCAAGGAAAATAAGAGGATAGCCTAAATGTGATATATGTCAGCAAGGTTTGCTGCCATCAAAGAATTATACCACTATGTTTATCAGATGACATTTGGATAACAGGATTCTTTTCTAAGCCATAAAACAAAATTTTTAAAAGACAGAAAATAGGAAAGTGAATTAAGTTGGGAGTGCAGTCCTATGAGAAAAGAATAAAGGAAGTAAGCATATAAAGCTTTAAAAAGGAATGTTTTAGTGAGGGCAAGAATTTGGTTTTAAAATCACTGACGGGTCCTCATATGGAAAAGAGAGTAACCTCATTTAATGTGGACCAAAGACCAATGAATGGGATCTTCAGGCTGAACTATTTTGATTCAGTGGAAGGTATATGAGGTTTTTTGTTTTCTGTTTTTGTTTTGCTTTGTTTTTCCCTACTGTAACAAGTCACAAACTTCGTGACTGAAGAGACACTAAGATACGTTATTTTACATTTTTAGAGGTCAGAAGTATGAAGTGGACTCTACTGGGCTAAAGTCAAGGTGTCAGCAGGGTTGCATTTCTTCTGGAGGCTCTCTTGAAGAATCTGTCTCCTTGCCTTTTTTGGCATCTCGAGACTGCCTGCACTTCTTGGCTCGTGACTCCTTTTTCCATCTTCTAAGCCACCAGTGTAACATCTTACAATCTCTGACTCTGACCTTCCTGTCTACCTCTTATAAGGACTTTATGGTTATATTTTAGAATCATGCATGCACAATCTGATCATTAAGTAAGAAAAAATAGTTTGATATTACCATATTGAACCATCAAGCAGACTAGAATAATAGAATACAAGCAGTATATTCCATTAGTCAGCTCTAATGATCAGAAAGTCTTTTAAAAAATGTTCCCTTATAAAATTCAACTCATTGATTTTATAGTCAAATCTCAGTTCTCAAATGTCTCTCATCTTGGAAAATTGGGATCTTGCCCAAGTTGTTCATGGAAAAAATCTTTGTTGTTGATCAAAATCTCATTTCTCAACCCAACAACCCTTTTATGCTGATACCTGTATGATCGGTCACTGTGTGGCCCAGTTTTTCAAACAAATAGCTTCTTGAATAGCCTTCCAGAAAGAATTAAGTTCCAGAACCGAGGTTTCACTGGATTCTGCCTTCTAAAACTACAGAAATCAAGTTCAGCCCCCTTTACATAAGACAGCCCTTCAGGTATGTAAAAAGATATGCCATATCCTCCAAGTCTATTCTTTAGTCTAATTATCTTCTACATCCTTGAATAAGCTGTAGGGCATATGCACTTATTTTATACTAAATTCTGGACATTACATTTTTTTCAACCTTATCTCATTCGTTAAATCAATTGGTTAAATTTAATGTCTTTGGTCCATTGTTCTGGCCAACTCTCTCTCTCTCTCTCTATATATATATTTTTTAATTTATTCACTTATCAGGGTTTTTAATATTTAGATCCCATGAAGAAAGCATTGTTTTCATGTGACACTTGTAGTTGAATGGGGATTTTTATTTGTCAGGATTTATTCCTGCTTTGGGTGAAAAATTTTACTAAATGATGTTTGAGATAACCTGTTCAGCAAATTATATCAAGCATTGTTAGGTTAAAGTAATTTGTGGAAATATGAAAAAGTGGCCTTTGCTTTCAAGGAGCAGTTCTGATACACTATGACACTTTGCTTTGTCTATTTGTTAGGCTGATTGTGAGACGAAACTAATTTGTTGTTAGTAATATACATAAGAGGCTGCTTTTCATTGATGAAACCCAAGAGAGCTGAACTCTGTTGACTGGTGTATTCCTGTATTAGGAAGCATATTTGTTTATTCTAGAGCATTATGACACTTCAAAATAGAGTATTACCTCCCTTATTGTCCCTGAGACACAGGGGATGCTCAAAGGTCAAGATTAGACTAAGGCAAAAGGATACTAAGCAGTCAATAGTATAGTACTTACTCAAATATATTTTTGCATTACCCTGTTCCTGGCATTAGATGTTCTATTATTTATGATTCATTCCTTTATGATCAACATCACCCACTATCAGTAACCTCTTTTGGAATTCAGTTTTGCTTTTTCTCCCTAGTAAATCTCTCAGTTTTAATTAATAAATTTATTTATTTCTCTCTTTTGTTTATCAGTTTTATTTTATTTTTATTTATTTATTTTTTCAGTTAGTGCTAGCATTTAATATTATATTAGTTTCAGGTGTGCAGCGTGGTGGTTAGACATTTATATAATTTACACAGTGATTGCCCTGTGACTATTTTGTAACTATCATTTTTTATTTATTCTACTCACCTTTTTGTACCCAGCCCCCTTATCTTTTCAAGAGAATTTGTTCAAACAGAGCTCACTTTGACTTGGGAAATACAGGTCCACTGCTCTGGACTTTGAAGGCCATGTCTATGTAATACAATGGAAGTTAGAAATGATCTATTTCAGTTTGTCTCCCTAGGCCTGAGAATAATTTCCTTGTATTATTTGCACTGCCAGCCACATACCTAAATTTCACTTGGCCTGGCTTACATCCTTCAGCTGCTTGCTCCCAATATATTGGATAAAGCAATTTCTAGACCTTATAAATCCACTTTATTGTGTGTATAATATCCCATAATACCAGCTTCCAGGTAGAACTCCCAAGGTATCAATACCTTCAGTCAGCATAATTTATTTTGATGTCTTAAGAACATTAAAAAAATCTAATTTTATGCAGAACATTAGATATATTGCAATACAGTGATGTCAGGTTGGTTAGCATTTATATTTCTTTACTAAATACTCTGTGGTAAAATAATAGTATTTCTTTATTCTTGTTTGCAATGACTGAAATATCATGAATTATGTCCTGCTCCAAAAGTAGTGTTATAGAGCCATAATTCTGTTCATACACAAATAAAATGTTTATCTGTATTTGGCCTTTGGACATGACGTTAGTGGAGAAAGATCTCTTGGGATCTCTAACCGATGGTGTTGAATGTGCCAGACGTTATATCTACATGGACTTTCTAGATTCAATCTAAGTTTCAGATTTTCATAGGCCAGTGAAGTATAAAAGTTGGGGCTAGTTTTCCTTCTCTGTTGAACCTGTCACTTTCTGCAAATGAGTCTATTTAATTTAATTGTAGCGATAGAGAGGAAGAAGCCTCCAGTGCAATTGCCAGCTGGGAAAGGAGAGAAGGAATCAGTTCTTTCCACTGTGGTTGCTATTGTTAAATTCCAGATGAAAAGGCAGTTTTATTAGGCTGTGAAAAGTGATTTCAGACAATGTTTTTAGCGCCTGAGGTAAACAGAATCTGATAGAGTTTACTATATATTCAAACAACTGAATTGATTTTATTGAATTTTCGATGTTGAAAAAAACTGTTAGCTTTGAGGATATTTTTCAGTAGCTTAGGTTCAAACTTAAATTCCTTAAAAATAACAAATGTATGCTTAAGAAGAGAAATGAAACTCCTCTCTAGGTCTCTCTATATAATTTATTTTATGTTCAGAGCACACGATTATGTATACTGAAGAGGGTTGGTCACATGACTCATAATTTACAAGGATTTCATGTATTGTGTGATTAACGGGTGACTGTTTGTGAAGTCCAGAAGGATATTTTTATGATCCTGACATGAAAAACCACAGCACAGGTTTATCTTGGAGGCAGTTATAGGAGGGTTATAAAATGATCTCAGTTGACTACTGTGTGTTCCATTGACGTCAAGAGCATTTCATAGTTTGATGTTGGTGTATTTATAGATTCTAAAGGCATGGCAGATGTTTTTGGTAGCATTGACTCTGACTCACAGATTTGTTGTTAACCTTTGTCATTTGTTTTTTATACAGAAACAGCTATGGATGGCAAAACTCTCCCAATCTTTCAAGAGATCTCTTTACTGGAAAAGAGAGTCATTAAATATCTTGCTCACATGCTATAAGATTAGGGGGGTTTTTGTAGGTAATTTAGAAAAAGATGTGATTGGGGACAAGAGCAGGAGAAGTAGAATCCTACAGTGCAAGGACAATTTACTGTATGTACATATATTTTTCAATATATGAGGGCTATTTTTCAAAGTTATCTTAGCAAGGTATATACTTGTCCAGAACCTTGAGCAGGATGTTGATATCAACTTCCACGCTCATGCGCAAGGCCTGCTCCCTCTCAGGTTCGGAATCCATTGGGTTATGTTCGTGCTGACACTAAGCAGCAGAACCTGGAGTACCAGAAGCTCATGGACATTAACAAAATGGCTGGAGCAGGAGATCATCACCTACTGAAGCCTGCTTGAGGGCCAGGATGTCTATTACTACAACCTGCTCATCATGAAGATTGCCCTAGTCCATTGGTATTTTAATAGGGATTGCGATGAACCTATAAAATATTTTGGGTAGTATGGAAATTTTGATGATGTTAATTATTCTAATCCAAGAACAGAGTATGCGCTTCCATATTTGTATCTTCCTTAATTTCTTTCTTCAGTGTTGTATAGTTTGCTGAGTTCAGGTCTTTTACCTCTTTGGTAAAGTTTATTCCTAGGTACTTTATTTTCCTAGTTGCTATAGCAAATGGGATTTTTTTCCTGCTTTCTGCTTCTGATATTTCATTGTTGGTGTACAAAAATGCCTTTGATATCTGAATATCGACTTTGTATCCCGCTGCTTTGCCAAATTCACTTATTAGGTCAAGTAGTTTTTTGATGGAATCTATAGGGCTTTCTATGTACACTATCATGTCATCTGCAAACAATGACAGTTTTACTTCCTCCTCTCCAGTTTGGATGCCTTTTATTTCTTTTTCTTATCTTATCAGTGTGGCTAGAACTTCCAATACTATGTTGAATAGAACTGGTGAAAGTAGACATCCTTGTCTTGTTCCAGATCTTAGCGGTAAAGTTTTTAGTTTTTGCCTGTTGAGTATGATGTTTGCCGTAGGTTTTTCATACATGGCCTTTATTATGTTGAGGTATGCCCCCTTTATTCCCACTTTGCTGAGTGTTTTTATCATAAACAGATGCCATACCTTATCAAATGCTTTTTCTGCATCTATTGATATGATCATGTGTTTTTTGTCTTTTTTTTTGCTTATGTGATGTATTATATTTATTGATTTACAAATATTGTACCATCCTTGCATCCCTAGGATGAATCACACTTGATCACGGTGTATGATTTTTTAAAATGTATTGCTGGATGTGGTTTACAAGTATTTCATTGAGGATTTTAGTGTCTATGTCCAATGACATATTTCACAGATACAGAACAAATATTTCAAAAATTTATATGGAACCATAAATGACCCCAAATAGCTGCAGCACTTTTGAGAAAGAAGAACAAAGTAGGAGGAATCACAATACCTGATATCAAACTATACTACAAGGCCACTGTAATCAAAACAGTCTGGTACTGGCATAAGAACAGATGAACAGATCAATGGAACAGAATAAAGAGCCCAGAAGTAAATACATGTCTCTATGGTAAATTAATATTTGACAAAGAGCACAGAAGCATAAAATGGAGTAAAAATAGTCTCTTCAACAAAGGGTGTTGGAAGATCTGGACAGCTACATGCAAAGAAAAAAGAAAGAAAAGAAAAAAAAAGAAACAACCACCAACTCACACCATACACAAAAATAAACTCAAGATGGATAAAAGACTTAAATATAAGTTGACACCATAAAAGTCCTGGGGGAGAACATAGGCAGGAAACTCTCAGACATACCATGCAGCAATATTTTCACCAATATGTCCCTTCTAGCATGGGACACAAAGGAAAAAATAAAATAATGGGACTTCATCAAAATAAGGAGCTTCTGCACGGCTAGAGAAAATATCAGCAAAACGAAAAGGGAGCCAACCATATGGGAAAATATATGCCAATGATACCTCAGACAGAGGTTTGATCTCAAAAATATATAAAGAGCTCACATGTTTTCACTCCAGGAAGACAAAGAATCAAAATAAAAAATGGACGAAGGAACTGAACAGACACTTCTCCAAGGAGGACATACAGAGGGCCCAGAGACATATGAAAGGATGCTCAGCATCACTAGCCAACAGAGAAATGCAAATTAAAACCACAATGATAAATCACTTCACACCAGTCAGATTGGTCATCATAAACAAATCAACAAACAACAAGTGCTGGTGAGGTTGTGCAGAATAGGGAACCCTAGTACACTGTTGGTGGGAATGCAGACTGATGCAGCCACTGTGGAAAACAGTTTGGAATTTCCTCAAAAAACAAAAAATAGAATTACTTTTTGACCCCAGTAATTCTATTGCTAGGATTATACCCTAAGAATACCACAACACCAATTCAAAACAACCTATGCAGCCCAATGTTCATAGCAGCACAATTTACAATAGCCAAGTTTTGGAAGCAACCTAAGTGCCCATCAGTAAAGGAGTGGATCAAAAAAACTACGGTACATTTATGCAATGAAATACTACACAGCAGAAAGAAAGAAAGAGCTACTACTTTTGCGACAGCATGGATGGAACTGGAAAACTTTATGCTAAGCAAAATAAGCCAGGCCGAGAAAGACAAATACCACATGATCTCACCTACAAGTGGAACCTAATCAACAAAACAAAGAAGCAAGCAAAATATAACCAGCAACATTGAAATAAAAAACAAACTGAGAGTAACCAGGGAGGAGGAGGGAGAGGGGTAATGGGGGAAAAGAAGGGAAAGTGTTGTGAAGGAACAAGGAAAAGGACCCAAGGGCAAAGCCAAGGTGGGTAAGGACTGAGGGTGGGAGGTGGGTGTGGGTGGGGCAGGGGAAAGTGGCTTCAGAAAAATGGAGACAACTGTACTTGAACAACTATAAAAAAATTAAGTTAAATTAAAATTAAATTTTAAAAAAGACTGCCCAATTCCAGCATCTCCTTGGGTTCCTGCTTCCAGCAGAGGGATTGAGGCTCCTGGGTAGGAGTGTGGGAGGGGAACCTTTACCTCTAGCTTCTCCTTTGACCTGTCAATAAAATTTATGGTAAAAAAAAGGTATATACCTACTACAATGGTAGAACTTTTATTTAACAAGTGTTTAGATTAGAATTTTAAAAGTCAGTGTTCCTAATAACATTTAGCTTTACTTACGTAGGGAAGTTTCTAATTTTATTCATCTATATATATCCAAGTGGGATTTGGAAAGACTGAACAGTCTCCAGTGCTACTCAGCATACTCCCACTGCAACCCCATTTCATAATTTGAAGAACCAGTGAAGATGCTTGATGGAGAGAGCAGAGGTGTGGGTATCCTGGCCCTATAATTTAATCTGTATGACCCTGGGTAACTCATTTAGGTCCTGGGCTAGAGGTAAAAGATAGAAATAATGGTTGCCCCTGGGAAGGGCTTTGAATTTCTTTGATAGTCACAAGGAAAGGTTTCGTGTAAAAGTAGGTTACAGCATTTGTCTTCTCAAGAATTTGATATGGCTAGTCTCTTATGAAATGGGTAGATAGCTGTCGGTTGAAAATGATCTTCCTGCAGTGTTTTCACGTTGTTCATTTGAAGGTTCATGGCCATTTCTAAGATACAAGATAATAAAGATTTAGCAATTACTACTGAAAAAAGCTCTAGGGCTGAAGGTAAAAGAAGCCATATAATGGGCTAGGCATATTATTTTACAGGTGTAAAGACAAGAAAAAGTATTTACGGTTGCAATAACTTTTCTATTTACTTTAGGAAACTCTAGACCAATTGTGAGTACATATAAGTTAATTCATATTAACCCAACAGTGACTTCTGGTAGAAAATATTGCTTACCACATAATATAGACTGTTAGATAATCAGACTCTTTCATAAAATCCAGCAAATTGTTTATTGCCTAAAATCGACTGGTTTTGTTTTTAGTAAAATTCTACTTCAATATTACATGCTCTAAGTTGATTATTTAATTTCTTTCAACTTTAGTCTTTCCATGATTTATATAGTATTTTTTTCTCTCTCACACTGTTTTTAAGAAATATATAATAGACATGAAAAACACAAATCCTATATGATAAAAGTACCAATGATAATATTTTTGAGTGCTTACTGTGTGATAATCTCTGTGCTAAATATTTCACCAGCATTATTTTATATAATCTCCTTAATAAATATGTGAGGTATGCACTATTGTTATCATCCCAAATTTTCAGTTGAAGAAATAAGCTGAGAGGTTAATTAACCTCCACAAGGTCACACAGCTGGAACATGACAGAACAGGGTTAAAACCTGGAGAATATGGCTCTAGAACACTCCTTTATGAACTAAGCACATACTAAGATCTATACTAGACAAAATAGTAGCTTATAAATAACCACTCAAGAGCAAAGTCTATAATTTGATTCAAACAAAGCTAGATTTCCTCTGGGCCTTAATTCATACTGGTCAGTAAACCACAGCTGGCAGCTAAGGCCAGTCCTGCCAAGGCCAACCATGGTCCAGGGTTGGCTGAGCAAGCCAGCATTAAGAAGACATCATAACTTCTCCCCTATTGGACAGAGAGGTAGAGAAGTAATTGGGCCTGAGCAGCCTTGGCCCAGAACCCTCTGAGGGCATGTGACCTGCAGCACTGGAGAATGATTGGCTGCTCAATCTGATTGCCAGTTGTCCCAGGGGATCCCTTTGCTCCTGAGATGACTTTCTGGGAAGGTCTTCTGCCATTAGCTATGACGGCTGCAGGCAGCTTAAAGGGCAAGTTACCCACTTACAATCCTAAACCTGGATCTTGAAGATGATAGAGAAGAGTGTGAGCTGTGGGATATAAACAAATCTAAATTATGCTTCCCAACAGTAGAGCAGGCTCTAACTTGCTCATTCCTGCCTCAACCTCTGCAACAACTTTCTTCTACTTAATACCTGCTTTGGGTTCCTGTGTAAGCTTTCATATGCATGCATATTGCCTGGTAAAAAATATATTTTAGTGTAGTGTGGGTGTGGATTCATTACTCCATTAGGGAGAATATGTGCTCTTAGACTCAAGGGTATATTTATTATTACATCTTTTCAAGGGCCCTTAAAAGATTTACATGAAGGATACAATTAATAAGATATGACACTTCTTTTTTTTCAATTGACAGGTCTCTATTTTATGCCTTTTTCTTATTACGATACTAAGCCTAAGAAAGATCTGGAAAAAAACAGAATTTAGAATAGTTTTTAAAAAATTCTTTTAGAAGAAAGGAAAACCTTTTATAAGTTCGCGTAATTGGGAAAACTTGGGCTCTTATTCCAGAAAAAGAATCATGCATGGAAAACCCCCAGTGAAAAGGTCACTTTTAACTGAAACTGAAAGAATAAAAACAGTAAAATCAGAGGAAGAAGGACAAGCTAACATTCTTTAGGATGAAATATGATACTTTTCTAAAGTGCTCTCTGTGGGAAATATATGAAGTATGTGTCATTTTTCTTGATTTAAATGATTTGATCATCTGTCAAGAAAACAAAATTAAAATTTCCTAAGAACATTGAAGAAAATAAATCTAACCTTAAACAGAGGGAATCCTCTTTTCTCTCTGGTGTTCCTTTAGGCGGAATTTTTGTTGTTGAAGAAAATAGTCCATTAACATTTTACACAAAGCTCCTTTAACAATATGTCTTAGTGGTAGAGTCTCTGTAATATTATTATGTTGCTATAAGAATTTTCTTTGCAACTTGTCATGGGGTTTCCTTCATCTTCTAGGGCCATAGAATGCTTGGGGAGGTGATCATATGCCCTGGAAAAGTAACTGTGGCCTTAGAGTTTTCTCAGTGACGAAAGAGGTGTATTATCGGGTTCTTTTCTGAGGAGGATGAATTGAAGGTTTGCTTGCCTGCTGGAATAGTTTTGGTAGCATAATTGTCACTGGCACCCCCTTAAAAATTCTCCCTTGGAATGTCTCAGGTGGAAGCTTGGGAGTTACGTTTCTTCAGCTATTTTACCAGCAGGGTTTCAAATGACAAGACTCTGTCAGTTCGCATTCTCCCACAGGATGCAAGGTGGAGAAGGGAAGAGCAGCAGACATAGTTTTTTCTGTCCCCTGGCAGTGGTGGTGGTCTTATGAGTAGGTTTCCAATGTGTCCTGATGCGGCTGGTTGTGATTTCACCCATTCTGGAGCCATGAGAACCCAGGAAGGTGGCAGAAGCTACTTGCATGTTTCCAGTTTTGGGTGGCAGCCTCTTCCTTTCTCTTTGAGGCCACAATATCTGAAACTTATGGCAGCTCCTGCTGACTTACTCCTCCAGAATTTCCAATAGTTTTATAAGCACCCAATTCTTTATACTGAATCTATTCCTTGTTAAAATATTTAGCATGGTTTCTGACTTCCTGGCTGAATCCTAACTGAGTATTTTCTCCACATTTTTATTTTTCCTGTGGGGAAAGCTTTAATCCTTGATTGCTAGAGTCCGTTAAGCTTTGGAAGAGAAATTTTTATATGGGGCCTATCTTTAGCAATGCCATGATATTTGGTTTTATTTTGTTTTTTAAAGTCACAGTATTCTATCAAAATGACACAAGGTTAATGAAGTCTTTTTCTAGCTAAAGTTACAATGCAATTTATACATGCCAATTTTTTATTTTATTTTTCAAATATGATTTTATTGTATTTTTTCCATTGCCATTTAGCTCCCTTAAATTCCCACCCCTGCTATCACTGCACTATATTTTAAAAAGCTAATTAAGCTATAAATATAAATGCAGCTATAAAACATATATTTAGTAGCCAAGAAAGAAAATTTTCTTTTGTCATATTATCTGTGCAGTTCCTTTTCAATTGTGTGGATATTGTTAACAATAAACAGGAAAAATCAACCAAAACTTCTAGGACCATCACCAATTAGTAATGTGTCCATCTGAACCTGACCCAATGAGAAGGTTATCCATCCTCATTCATGGCCTATGGCCTCAATGCAGACAATACAGAAATGCTAAAGATGGGGAAATTCTAGAGCTTTGTCAGGGGCTGCATGTTTTTTGTTTGTTTGTTTGTTTGTTTTCCCAAAGGGTTCCTGCATCAGAGAAGTTTTTCCCAGCAGTAGTACCAACTTCCACTGCAGATTTCTGGGAACTAT
The DNA here is from genome assembly GCF_021234165.1 of Pteronotus mesoamericanus. NCBI lineage: Eukaryota > Metazoa > Chordata > Mammalia > Chiroptera > Mormoopidae > Pteronotus > Pteronotus mesoamericanus. The sequence continues at coordinate 11,982,894 of NW_026555157.1, read as the reverse complement.
CCTCTGGTTGTCCTCAACCCCTTGGCGTTGGCTCATGGAGAGTCTCTCTAAAGCTGTTGATAGCTTTTGTTATTGCAGCCAAAATTGAGGGCCAGACTGATCTTATTGCAGGCTGGGAAAGGGAGGATGTTGTTTCTTCCTCCCTGGAGGAAGTAGAGTATGGTTGGGGGTGCATAGCACAGCTCAACTTAGCAATTTTCAGGGGCTGCATCACAACCTCCAGGTGAATTCCTAGATAGTAGGAAGGAGAGGTGGAATATGGTACAGTGAGCACCTGTTTTTGATGGATGTGCCATTTATATAATGGATGTCCCCAGAGAACCATTATATAGGTAATCTTACATGTTTCTTTCAACTCTGAAAAACTAAGCAATGGTTGGATGTAGAGGGAGGGCCACTTTACAAAGAGTCCAAAACCCAGAGCTCTGGCTCCCATTTCATTTCAGAGGGACCTGAGAAACTTACATATTTCTTCTTGCTTTATCAGAAAGGAAGCAAGGAGATTCTGAGTAACCCAAATAGATATTGCAAAGTCCTTCCTTTAAGTCCTGTGCTCTTTTATTTTGTAGCTTTTTTTGAGGTATAATTGAGAAATAAAAATTGTATATATTTTTAAGGTGTACAAATTTATATACACACACACACACAGAGTATGATACCTGTTTTGAAATACATATATTGTAAGATTATTACTACAATCAAGCTAACCTATTCATCAGGTCTCATAGTTACAATTTTTTGTGTGTATGTATGTGGTGAGAATGCTTAAGATCTATGGTCTTAGCAAATTTCAAATAAAAAATATTGTATTATTAGCTATAGACACAATGCTGTATGTTAGGCCTTCAGAACTATTCAGCCTACATAACTGAAAACATTGTACCCTTTAACAAATATCTCCCCATTTTCTCTACCCTCCAGTTCCTAACAATCACCTTTGTACTCTTTGTTTTTATGACTTTAACAATTTTAGATTCTACATGTAAGTGAGATTATGTTGCATATATCTTTCTTTCTTTGGTTTACTTCATTTATCATAATGTCCTCCAGGTTAATTAATGTTGCAAATGGCATTTTCATGCATTTACAGCCAACGCATAGTCTCCCAGTCCTATATTCTTTATCAGTGGGATTTCTTTGAGCCTTTCTGAGCCCATTTATTATTTCACTTATAATAGTTGTATTTTCAAATGCATTCTCCACTCATTCAAAAAATATTCATTGAGCACTTAGTATGTGACCTAGACTGTTAGCTAAGTCTTGAAGCTGTCAAAATGACTGATAGGAAATCCTTTCAGAAGCTAATAGATAATCTCAAGTCTTGAAATCAGCAGGTGTGTGAGGTCGCTGAGAACTCTCACATTCAGAAAGAGTTATAAAATCACAAAAGAAATATGATCATTGAGTGTAACTTCTATGTTAGGCAGGAAGCCCAGAGTTTTAAATGTAATTTGATTTATAAATTTTATAATCATGCTATTATCCCAGCTTAGAAACTACTAATATATTAATTTATCTGTGAATAAAATTTAAATTTATTTAATCTATATGTTTTATAATTATGGTGACATTCCAGACTAGAAACTTCTAATACGATAATTTATTTGTGAATATATAGTAAATATTATATACTTTTTCAACTGTTGATTCATTTTCTCCTGTGTCTTCATCCCTCCCTAATTTTACCTGTTAGCTAGTCCCATAGATATTTTGCTCTCACTCCTGCAATATACTTCTGGTGACTAACTGGGAGCAGCACTGTCCAACAGAAACCTAATGTGATTCACCAATATAATTAAAAGTTATTCTTTTATGAATTATAATTATAACTTAATTATATTGTAACTATAATTATAGGTGGTATAGTGTAACCACCTTAAAAGAGTACAAAGAAACAGGTAAAACTAATTTAAGCAATACATTTTATTTAACCCCCCAATATCCCAAATATTATTATTTCAATGTGTAATTAATAAAATGTATTCATGTGATATTCTGCATTCCTATTTTTCTGGTACCACATCTTTGAAATTTGGTGTGAGTTTTACATATAGCAGATCTCAATATGGATCTTCCACAGTTCATGTGTTCAATAGCCACATGAGATTAGTAACTTCCATACTGGACAGTAGAGTTCTGAGAACATCTTTTCTACCCTTTTTATTCCTGAGGAAAATATGATGATAAATTGTCAGTCATTAAAATTCCACATTAATAATTTTTGGCCACTCATTAGCCTCATTTGTTTCAAGACCTGTTCCTAGTAAAGTGAATCTGGTTGCTCTGTCACTAAAATGACTTACCTTTTTCTGATTTTACCTCTTCTCACAAACTCCTCATCTGCCAATACATCAACCTTACCTGGTTCAAGATCTCAACTCACTTCCTCCCTCAAGGAGCCTTTACCAGATCTTGCTCTCTGCTTTCTTTTGTACCAAAGTTTACAATCAGGTTGCCCTTCTATACCTGCATGTGGATATAGTACCTACTTTATATTGTCTCCTCAACCAGAATCCTTTGATTCTTTTATATCCTTTGTTCACTAGAGGTCAAAATGAGTGTTTATCGATTGGCTGATCAAGATTTGGTATGTTTAATTTCATAGAAGCATAAATATACTACTGAACCATATATTTTATTCTGTGCATTTTAACTGGTTCATTCATTCCCTTGTTTACCAAGTATTAATTAAGCCCTTATTTGGAATCAAAGACTTGCTAGGCAATGGCAGTGCAATATTCACAATATATTATGTGCATTTTTCAATGTCAACAGAATACCACAATGAGGAAACTGAAGCTCATAGCGGTTAAGTGATTTAGCTGGGTTGTAGAACTAATTGATAGTGGAGCTGGGACTAGAAATGAAGTCTTAGTTTTTCCTCTCATATATTATGCTTCCTCTGCATTGTGATTGCTGGTACCAGCACACAGATTACAAATCCTATATAACAAACTTAGATGTTATAGCAAACAACCCAGCTAACGCTATTGCATACTGAAACCAATCTTCCACATGAAAAATTCTTTTGTCTTAAGCACTTTTCCTTCTTTTTAAATATGACTGCTTTTCAAAAGTGCTGGAGTTTTTATGAGCAAATTTAACTTGTGAATTAGTGGCAATTAGAAGGAAGACATATTCCTGAAGTTAATTATAAATTTTATTTTCCATAACTTTCTGCTTTCAGGATTCTGACTCATCAGTCAGTAAAACTGTAGGTGTGCCTGTCACCAACAAGAAGATCTACAAGAGAATTTGATTAATGCCACTTCCAAAGATAAATTTTAGTTTAGCCTAGAGCTAGACCTCCGATGATAAAAATCCAATCTCACAACATTGTCTTCTGCCTTAACAAGTGACTGAGTATGGAATGTTGTCAGATGTAAATGGCATCTGACTGTGTAATATCTGAGCCTATATACACAGTAAGCAAAAAATCTAATATTTAACTTTTTTCTACTTTGAATGTTTTGTAAAAGTCTTTTCCTTAATTAGGGTGCTATTTGAAAGCTATCATTGTGAAGAACATTATCTTCACAAAATATATTTTATATATATATTTTTAAATTTTGGATTCTTTCTTTTTTTTTAAGATTTTATGTATTTATTTTTAGAGAGGGGAAGGGAGAGAGAAAGAGAGCGAGAGAAACATCAATGTGTGGTTACATATTACTCATGCAACCCAGGCATGTACCCTACACTGGGAATCTAACTGATGACCCTTTGGTTTGAAGGCCAGCACTCAATCCATTGAGTCATACCAGCTAGGACTATATATAATTTTAAATGATATATTTTAAGGTATAGTCTTTGTGTTACTTTATCTAAATAGCTTCAGGTGCTTATTCCTGGTACTCTCTCTAAACATAATGAATTTATGTTTTAAAAAATAAATCTTTCAGATGATTTTTATGCCAATGATATTCTAGGAAGCTCTGATTTGAAAGGAGAGAAGATTATAAGTTTAAAAATATTTCTGTTCCTCAAAACACTGATGTTTTCCTTGCCAGCTGTTTTTCTATGTATGTAACTAGAAGTAAAATCAACTGCTATTCCTTAAGTTGATTGACATGACCAGATATTCTGAAGATTCTAGCTGAAGCATTTGCTCAGTTAAGTATGTTTATTTAGTTTATTTTCAATCAATTAAGTAATCAACAATTCTTTTCGGAATAGTCACTCAAGCAAGGTTTTGCAAAGAATAATCAAATATATCACAGAGCTGAGTTTCCAGAGCACTTTGTTAACATTTCTAACATATAGTGGTGCCATTGTATTTACCACATTGCTCTGCAGCTGTGCCCTTATCCCTGCCTGGATGAGAATTCCTTAATGGCTAGGCAACAAATCTTACTCATTTTTTGTATCCCCAGCTTCCTGGACCATGATTGGCATGTAATAATCAATTGCCAATTGTGTATCTGTATTTGAATTTTGAATAAACAGATATGCCACCAGAATATGTTCCAGGAAATAAGGTAGTGTGATCTGAAAGCCAGGGTGTGTGTAGAGACCACAGGTAACTCTAGAGAAATGTTCAAGGAAGGAGTTATAGGTGGGATTCAACTTATGCTTATTATTTTAATTAAATGTAGTGAAAATATACTCTATTAAATTTTATGTGATATTTTTCCATATATCATTGCATTAACATTTTTCAATGCTATTAAAATTATCTAAGCAGTGTTAATAATTACATAATATTTAGTTGAGTGTATATATTTTGCACTAATCCTCTCAGGATTTTCCTATATTTTCTTTTATAAATGTTACATTAGTCATTCTTTACAAAGTTTTTTTCTGTCTTTTGACTTATATTGGGCCACATTACATTTAAATATGAGATTAAATCACATTAAAAAGTCATATATATATATCTTTCTACATATGAATGAACAATATATGGCATTTAAAAATTATATTTCTTAAAACAATTGATTGAAATTTAATGATTTACTATAGAAGTGACATTCTAAACTGAGGTTGCATTCCCAGGCTGCATTCTGAACTTTATTTTATCCATAGAATTGACAGATATATCATTTATAACCCCAAATTTTAACTTGCTCTAAGACATTCAAATATTGAAACTTGAACTTGATTCTAGAATCTAAAGACATCTTCACCTGGTTGAAATCTTATCACAAACATGATAATCTATAATTATTTATTTATTTATAATTTTAATTTTTAATTGACTGTATTGTGGTGACATTGGTTAGTAAAACCATGCAGGTTGCTAATGTACAACTCTATAAAACATCATCTGCTACTGAATCCATGTGCTCATAGCCCAAAGTAAATTCTTTCCAACTCCCCATTTATCCCTCCTTTGCCCATTTTCACCCCCACCCACCCCTTTCCCCCTGGCTATCACCATATTTATCTGTATCTATGTTTACACACACACACACACACACACACACACACACTTGTTGTTGTTTGTTTAATCCCTTCACATTTTTCACCCATCCCTCCAACGTCCCTCCCAATTGACAGTTGTCAGTCTGTTCTACATATCTTTGCTTCTATTTCTATTTTGTTTATTAGTTTATTTTTTCATTAGATTCCACATATAAGTGAGATCATATGGTATTTGCTTTTCACTGACTGGCTTATTTTGCTTAGCATAATTCTCTCCAGGTCCATCCATGCTATGCCAATAGGTAAGGTTTCCTCTTTTCATGGCAGAATAGTATTTGTTGTGTTAATGCACTACAGCTTCTTCTTATCCAGTCATCTACTGATGAGCAGCACTTCCATTGTTTCCAGTTCTTGGTTATTGTAAATAATGCTGCAGTAAACATAAGAATACATGTATTCTTTTGAATTACTGTTTTGGGTTTCTTTGGATATATTCTCAGAAGTGGGATTGCTGGGTGAAAAGGTAGTTCCATTTTTAATTTTTTGAGGAAACTCCATACTGTTTTCCACCAGTTTGCATTCCCACCAACAGTGCATGAGGGTTCCCTCTTCTCCACATCCTCACCAGCACAAACATCTACGCAAAACAAAAAAAACCCCAACAAACTTTATTTATTTATTTTTAGAGAGAGGGTAAGGGAGGGAGAGAGGGAGAAAAACATCGATATGCAAGAGAAACATTAGTTGGCTGCCTTTTGCACAACCCCACCCAGGGACCTGGCCCATAACCCTGGCATATGCCCTGACTGGGAGTTGAACTGGTGACCTTTCAGTTTGCAAGATGACACCCAACCCACTGAGCCACACCATTCAGGGCTCAATCATCTATTTTTATCACATTCAATATTATTTCAGCAATGTCATTAGTGGTTACATAATCTGCCAGTGGTATCTGAGTTTCATACATATTCTTGAATTATCAAATATTCATGTTGTTGCTTTAACTTTATAAAAAATGCTCATATGAATAGCTTAACCTTTTTCTTACTGTATTACTTTAGGATACATTCTCAAAATGTATATGAAAATTTTTGTGCTTGAGTTTTTCAAAAGTTAGACCAATTTAAAAAGGCACTATTGATTGGGTACATTAGTTTCACTACTACCTTGGTAATACTGAATGAAAACTTTTAAGCATGTTAACTCCTTAGGTTTTACATGCTAAGAATTATGGTAGCAATAATCACCATACTGAGAGCCATTTATTAAGCACATTGTGTTGGGTATTTTATTAGGTACTTTGCCAAGATTATGTTATTTAATCCTTCAAAGAACCACATGACATGATTATGATCACATAATGACGTAACTGAAATTAATAAATGTAAACATTCTGCAAAAATCTTACAGCTGGTAGGTGGCCAAGGTAGAATCTAAAGTAGAGTCTGACTGCATGCCTGTGCTCTCCATCGATTTGCCATCGGCTTCACTGTTTAGTTTGTATTTATTTTTATTGCTAGCTACATTAAACATTTCCTCCATTTATTTATTTGCAAATTATACTTCTTATGGTATGATATCTGATTGTGTCTTGCTAATTTATTTATTGGAATATCGATGGCTTTTCTCACCATTTTGTATGATATTTTAAATATACCGTAGGTGGAAAGCCTCTGTGAATATTTGTTGAAAATATTGGTGTCTAATTTACTTCTAGGTTGTTTTTATTATAAATATCAAAGTCTAATAATCTTGTTTTTTATGTCACTTCTTCAAGTTAATCAAAGCAGAAAACATTATTTTTCCAAAAAGTTGATATGCCTTTCTTGTTTTTCTAGAATTTTGATGTTTAAATTTTTTAAATGTTTTTATAATATAAATTTAATATATATGTGTATGTATGTGTGTATATATGTGTATGCACACACACAGACACACACAGTCTACTTTTGATATATTGACTATATTAGTAAGTGAATGTGAAAGTTGGATAGAATTGCGCAAGGGAAGGAATTAATACATATGGGTGCTACATGGTCAGCATTTTACCTAGAGGAATGGAATTTGGTTGGGAGGTTTTTCTATTAACCTGCTTTTGATATAACAGAGCCTGAAGTAAGGTGCTTGAGATAGGAGAAGAAAAAGGGGCAGTAAGACAGGCTTAGATAACTTCTATATCTCTCCTTTTTTTCTTTATGGCATACACTGAGTGTCTAACACTATATCAGGTAGAAAAAATGGAAGAATTCCTGGTATTTTGGGGTTTTACATAGAAACATATTATTTTCTGGTAAAAATACTTATATGAGCAATTCAGGTAAAAGCAGGTTTATTTTTTTGGACCACTTTGTGGGTCTTTAGAAGAGGTTTTAGCTAAACAGACTGCTAATCATGAGATTATCTACTGAATCAGAGTAGCCGTACTGGCATCTACCTATTGTGGACTTAAGCATTTTAATGGATTTATGGATTGAGTGCAATTGGAAAGAGATTATGAGGAGTAGATTGTGCACTTCTGCTCTTTATCTGTCACCTAGAGTTGATTGCCCATCCTCTGGTTTCTATGACTTGTTCCAGAGGCAGTTCTAATGGTGTTGCATATAGAAGAACAGAGTACAACCAACAATTGGCCTCACTTAAAACTACTCAAACTAGTTATCCCAGTTACTTTTATAGTTTGAGTGACAAAGTTTTATAATATTTGAGAATTATAAGGAAACAGTAACTATAATGTTACTAACACTTGAATAGAAACTTACTGTTTACACATACTTTCATAATACATTATTTAAGTTTCATAATAACATGAGATAGAATTATCTTGAAACCAGAACCTGACTTCAGTTTCCATACATTACACAGTGCTGGGATACACAAATAAGAAGCGTCAGAGTTGTCAAAGAGCAAACTTTACTTATGAAGGATGGTGACATGAAAGAGAGTCTTCATTTTAACTTAAGAAAGGAAAACACAAAAGAATTGATGAACAAAAGGAGAGGGGCAAAAATTAAAAATTATATCCTGAGGAAGAAATTCCTCGTAGTGAAGACTGAATGTCTGAAGGAAGTTTCAGCATTGCTTCTCTCGTTGGAATCTACTGTTTGAAATAATTTATAAATGTTTAAGCCTGATAGCTAGAAACTGAATAACTAACATGCCCAAATCATAGGAGATGGTTCCAGTTGTGATGCTCCACTCTTCAAGGCTGTTGATGATGATGATGATAAGGAAAGTTAATGTTTACGGAGATTTACCATGGATCATGTACTGTGCTGACAGATTCATATGAAGTATATCATAATCCTTATAATAACCTGATGAAACAACTCCCATTTTTAAAAAAAGGGAAAATGAAGCACAGAGAGGTTGAATAACAGCCAGTAAGTGGTTAAGCTGTGATTGAATATGAGATTACCTGACTTCAAAGTTTGCATATTTAATTATTATACTCTACTATAGTACAGTTATACAGATACTAGGGATACCCTAGCAGAGTTCCCTAAACAAAAATATTACTATTCAACTCTGGCTGGGTGGTTCAATTGGTTGGAGCATTGTCCCATATACCAAAATGTTGCAGGTTCGATCCCTGGGCAAGGCAGTTATGGGAGGAATCCGATCAATGTTTCTCTCACATTGATTTCTCTCTCTCTGTCTTTCTCAATCTCTCTCTCTCTCCTCTCCCCACTTCTCTCTCTCTAAAATCAATAAACATATCCTCTGGTGAGGATTTAAAAAAATGTATTTCTATTTAGCAGTCTACTCTTCGCAGGTGAGCTGCTCATCCAAATTTCACACACTAGTTATTCACGTTAGTGACCTTCACAAAGTAGCCCATAAAACCTCCTGTTGTGCAGGCCATAGGGCTGAGTATGCTTCTCTAACGGACCATTGAGAAAACACCTGGTGTCTTCATGAGGCAGCCAACTGGACAGAAGTGAGGGGGAAGGGAGCCCACTGGGCAGCAGCTCTATCATACCAATGTTTAGTTTTGTTCTATTTACTGATCATGCCTATTTTATGGATAAGAAACCTGAGCCTTAGAGAATTTTACCTGGTTTTATTGTTTATTCTTTTTGGAGAGCAGGGAACAATGTTTTGGACTTGAAGAGGTTTTTATTAAACATAAATGGTGTGGAAGATAAAGGTCTCAAGGTCTCCTCCCCTGGAAAGCTACTCTGGAAACTCAGTGAACTCCAGAACATCAATCAATTCAGATATTTTCTTTAGGGAGTAAAAAGCTTTCTATATTTGGTTCCATTCTAAAAATACTAGGCTCTAATAGAGAAGAGATGTTTCTCTGATAAGAAAATGAAATTTGTTCTTTTTTTTTTTTTTCTCAGAATGGTAACTTCCTTGTTTCTGGCCCTTTCAGAGAATGTGTGTTCTGTCAGCAGCTAAGAGCACAGATCTGGGTGCTGATCAAGGCTCTGAAGTGAGGCTTGAGAAAATGCAGAACTGAGGTAAAAATTTCCAGGAAACATTATAAGCCTGTCACGATGTTCTGTGGTATTTCAAGTGCTTAGAAAAAGGTGAACCTGAGGCGAATATGAAAAAAGTAAAGGCTCAATTTAGTTGAGAAACAGAAAACTCTGAAAAGCAAAATGTGAATTTTTATTTTTTGTGTAATATAGAGATGACTTTTTTCTTTTGTTAAAAATAAGAAGCAGTTGCGACCTTGCGTTTGGGGCACATTTTGGATGAATTCTAGATCTTTGATTGTGGTCCTCAAGGCTTTTCACCATTTGGCTTCAGTCGCCACATCACCCACCATTTTTTTCCTCCCTCACTGTGTTCTCATCGCACTGCCCTTCACTCATTGTACAATTGCTTTGGCTTAAGGACCTTTTGCCTTTGCCATTCCCTTTGTCTGAAATACCTTTCCAAGTGCTTTTTACTCTGATAACTCATTATCATTACTCAGGCCTCAGCTCAAATATTATCTCCTTATAAAACCCTTGCTAAATCATCTTAATCATCCCTTCTGTTCTCTACGCTCCCCTCCCCCAGGGCCATCTCCTTCCTTTGGGACACATGGGAAGATAATACTCTCCTCATACTCTAGTTTTTGGACAGAACTCTGAGACAAGTTTTAGCCAATAGGACATAGATGAGTGATGTGATGGTATAGTCTCATCAAGCTCTGTGTTATCCATGTGTGAGAACGACAGGGTGCAGGGCCCTCTGGATATATGATACACAGGGACATGGGTAAGATAAAACTACAACTTTGTTGTCTTAGGACACTGAGATTTTGGGGGGTTATTTGTTATTGCCACATAACTACTCTCACCTGGTCTAAATCACCACCCTTCTATTTTATTTCCTTCAGAGCACCTGTCTTCTTTGAAATGATCTTATTTATTGATTATTAATCTCTCCCACCCTTCCAAACATTGCCAGATGCATCAGTAATCACTAAAGGATTACTACTTCATGTTGTCTATGGATTCCAGCCTTTTAGAATAACCCTTTAGACTGCTACTAATTGCTTTGCCATGAATCTGGCAAATAAGAATATATCCATGAATGGTTATTGATGAACTAGGTGAGGTGCCCACTGTCTTGACGCTTTCCCTGCCCCAGGCCATTTCTCCTAAGAGGGGGTGGCTGCCTAACTTATTCCAGAAAGGTTACAGACTGAGCAGAGCCAGACAGAATGGATACTGTTTCCTGTCCTTAACTAGGATCTCCTTCAAATATGTGCACTAGGAAAGAGAAAGATAAGTGTTTGTAGGGTCTACACAATTCTGTTCTCCTCACACCTCACCCTGTTCAGGTAGATGGAGCCAATATCCTCATATGCCAGGGGATTATGGTGACCCTGTATATTGCAGCTCGCCAGCCCTTCTTGGATATATTGATTAAGTGTAAAAAGAAAAAAACATTTCAGAAAGGTCTCCATTTAGAAAATGAAAAGTTTGTACTGCATCAGTAGTCTCCAAACTATGATCCTGAGATGGAGCAAGAGGAGGGGTAGACAACCGTGTCAGCTCTTGTGTGTTCTCCCCTGCCTCTCTCCCCCTTCAGCCAAAGCATCACTTTTTAAAAATCTGTTTCTTATATATAGTTTCTTACTTGAAATAGAATTTTTTGCTTTTAAATATGTTTTTAAGAATTGTACTAGGTATTTTCTGAAGTGCCTCTGCTTCTAACACTCTAGGAATCTAGGAGCCTGGCCTGGTATGTTCAAGGTACTGTGCTGGGCACAGGGCGCAGTAAGCCATCCCCTCTGAGCTCCTGATTCATCAGAATAGAGGGGCTCTTGCATGAATCATATCAGGAGATTAATACAGGCGGGGAAAGGAGAGAAGAGAGGAGAGTACCAGGTGTGGACTGTCTATGAAAGTCACCACCAAGTGCAAGCCCTGATATTATGGGCCCTTTTCAGCTTCATCCCAGAAGCATGGTTGATGATGAGGAACCTTCTCCAGGCCTTGACACAGGGCCCTTATTTCTTCTAAATCAATTTTGGTACACTGGTTACCCAGTAGTCAGCTTCTTCTTTTGTTTTCTTATTCATCTATGAGATATTTTGTCCGATATATTTCATATCCTTAGCTATTTTATTTCTTGTTAAAATGTTGGTGACACATATCTGGGCAATTTCAATGAGAAGTCAAACACTTTTTATAAAGACATAAAATTCACTCTAATGTTAAGAGCTTCAGAGATGAAAAATATTGACAGCTAAAGAATAGCAAATTTATAGATTTCAGTGTCCCTGGCCATCCTGCTACCTTTAATGACTTGGATATGAAAGTGTTACGGTGTCTCATTTCAGCAGGGTTTTTCAATTTGCAACGGTCTCAATGCAGGCTCTGCCACAGGCTTTGGATTTTGGGTTGTTATTTCACTTCTCATAGCTTCAGTTTACTCTGTGCACAGAAGTTAGATCTTATATTTTTACTGCATTTTAATCTTTCTCTTACTTTTGGTCATGCATGCATTATTAAAATTTCTGAGTTTTAAAATTGGTAATATATTCATGTACCTTAAAATACAAATGCCACAAAATATATACATGAAAGGACACTCCTATCTTTTATTTGTCCAGCTCCTGCCCTCCCCTTCCCCATAGATAACTACTTTTATTAGTTTTTTGGGGGAGGTCTTCTTCCAGAAATCCTTCCTACAAACACAGTCAAATACACATATCTTGTCCCCTCTTCTTATTTGTATAATTGGAGCATATTGTATATACTCTGTTTACCTAAAAAAAAAACAAAACTATCTTTTCTTTAAGTAGAATGTTCTTTTATTCTTTTGCACAGATGGTTAGAATGCATTTTATTGATATAATATAGTTTATTTAACTAGACTTCTAACTAGCTCTATGGGTTGCTTCTTATCTTTTGCTATTATAAAATTTCAAAATAAACAACCTTGTGCTTACATCATTTCTAATGTATGCAAATCTATCTGAGAAAAAATTCCTAAAATGGGATTTCCAAGTTAAAGGGTATATACCTTTAGTAAATTTGTAAATTTAACAGCTATTGTTAAATTGCCCTCCATAGACATTATTCTACTTGACATTTCCTGGGAATGTGTACAAGTGCCTTTTCCCCATAGCATCACCATCAGAATGTGCTGTCAAACTCATGGTTTATGCCAATCTAATAAGTTAGATATGGTATCTCAATAAAATTTTGATTTGCATTTCTCTTTTTATGACTCATTAAGTATTTAATCATCCTTTAAATATCAAAGAACCATTTTTATTTAAAGACTCTGTTCTTGATCCTGCGACTTCTTATAGGCTTCTGGAAAAAAATGCTTCTCTGATTTATACACAGTTTTATCAAGCCATGTCCCCAAACTATAGATGCCTAGTGGTGTCTCCAACCTTCTCGTTGATTTTACACTTGGAAACACTCTTTGCCTACTTTTTATCTTCCCCTGTTATCTCTTTTTAATTCAACTCTATGTGTTTATTTACATATGAAATTGCTATCCAGTACTAACTCTTCTAGCCAAAGCACTTGCTGATATGTTCACTAGGATTACCTCATTGCTATACAATTCCTTACTGTCTTATTAACCATTAAAAAACACACAAAAAAATAAGCAACAAGAAATAAAAAAACAGAGAACTTTTCTTCTTTGTGTTCAAATCCAAGAAGATTGGATAGTCTTTCATTTAAGAAAGAGTGATCAGTATTATCAATGTATGGAATTTCCTGTGGCTTTGGCCTTATAAGATTATTTGCACATAGATACTGTGTAAAGGCATATTTTCATCTGGTGGCAAATGCATGGTAGGGAACTAGAAGGACTTGGCAAGCAAATGTATGAGAATTCTTGGCAAATGTGAATTCCTATAGAAAGAGATCATGAGGTATGGTGGCATTTGACCTTTATATCCTTCTATCAACTTTATTGTGTCTGGGTTATTTGATATTGGACATGATGTAATATCCATATCTTCTGGCTAAGGTCTTTCAAAGACACAGCACAGTACCTTAGCTTTTCCCTATGTAGTAAGCACACAAACACATTATCTAGATAGTATCATAATGCACAGAATTTTGACAGAATAGATGCAACCCAGGGCTGGCTTCATGAGCGTGTGAACTATGCAGTTGCATAGGGCCATGTGTTCAGTAGGCCCCATGTTTGGTTTAATGTTCTACTGTCATCACTGTGAAATTCTTAATACTTTTTGAACAAAGGGACTTGTCTCTTCATTCTGACTGAGCACGACAAATTATATGGCTGGTCCTCATGTGACTTGAGGTTAGATAGCCTGGTGAATCAAGTCAGTTTATAGAATCGAGTCCAATGGATTGTGTCATTTATGAGGCATCTGTAAATATCTTCCATTCTATTAAGGTAATTGCCATTTATGTTTGTATATTTTGTTTGGAAGTGACAACTCTGTTATTGGTTTCAACAGAGAAGCATGTATATTATTTTAATCCTTGATGCCTTACTTTTAAACCAGACCAAATACAGACCCAATGAATGAAATATTTCCCCAGGACTTCTGTAAGTCAATACAGAGAATATCATTAAGATTTATTTAAAAGTTATGCTAAGCATAGACACTTCTTTCTTACCTAGATGTGAGAGATCTCATTTCCACATATTAATTTAAATTTAAAACCTTAATTCAAGTTATTTGCAGAGAAGACATCCAAAGAGACTTGAAGGTTCAAATTTCCCTTTTTGAGCAGAGTTTTAACCATTATTTTATAGGGCTTACAAAATAATCCAATACTAAAATAACCTTCCAAATTAAGATACTCAAAAGTTTAACCTGAATATATTCTAAATAATTAGTTCATTTCCTTTTGTTAAATCTACTTTTTAAGGAGAAAGTGAGTGATCAGCATTCAGAAGGTAAAACTCAAAGCAAGCCTGTGTTGTACTGGGTTGGGATAAAAAAACAAACACACCATTTAGAAGTAAAAACAAAGTTTAGCTGACTTCAATGTTAAGGAGGCTTTTACACAATCAGTTCTATGTCATAATTGGAAGTGTGAGAACATGTTTAATAAAAAGGATCCTCATCTTTCTTGGAGCCCTAGGAAAGGGAGCAGTACATGTAGAGTCACTTTGTTTCTATCAACCAGGACCTCTGCTCTTTAGCGACAACCACCGTGCTTCAGCACACAGTAGAAAAGCCATGATTTATAATACCTCTGTCCATTGTGCTCTGTGCGATTAGAAATCATAACACCGTAAACACAAGTCTGTAACTCAATTTTCTTTTTTTTTATTGTTGTTCAACTACAGTTGTCCTCATTTTCCCCCACCACTCTCTCCTGCTCCATTCACCCCCCCTCCCACATTCAATCCTACACACCTCCCCCATTGGCTTTGTCCATGGATCCTTTATAAATATTCCTTGACCGCCCTTTCCCTTCTTTCCCCCATTATCTCCCTCCCCTCTCCCTTCTGGTTACTGTCAGATTGTTCTTTATTTCAATATCTTTGGTTGTATATTTCTTGTTTGTTTAGCTCTATTAGCTCAGATGTAATATTACTTCAGAAAATTCCTCAGATAAAGATTGCTGTAAATCCCAGAAGTGCTCCCTTTATGCAATTGAACTGAAGACATTGGTCATTTGTCTTCATCTACAAATGTAATGTGGAAAGTGGGGTTGGGGGGATTGTCTCTAGAAGTGGATTCTTTTTGTTGACCTAAATTATTTTAAGCTTAATCAATTTTTCAATTTTAATAATTTATTTTCTTAAAGTTAATACTTTAAATTGGTAGTTTTTTGGTTGTCTTTTATCATCTCAACAATGAATTATTGTTTTTCAAATTCCTATAATTCTTAGATACATTTAAACAAGCAGTAAATTTGTTGACTCAACCTGATTCCACCAGGCTCTGTTTATAATAATAATTGAAAACCTATTGCTTTAGTCATTGGAGCTTGATTAGTCCAACAGAAGCAGTTAATTTAATTTCAGGTGTTATGAGTATTTTTGTTATTGAGAATCTATTCTTGAATGAGATTACATTTGCTAGGTCATTTCAGTGAAGTTACTCTTGGGAAATTCAACCAAAGAATCATGGATTTTTACCAATCTGAGCTGAAGTTGAAATAGCAGGTGGAAAATGGGGTGGGGGAGATGCTCTGTAATGTATTATGAATTTAACAAGTTATTCAAAATCTAATACATAATACTAGTGCTGCTTCTTGGATTTCTTGTGCACATGAAGCCCTTTACATACATGCATTCATCTGACACTCCACATAACCTCAGTATTATTATTTTCAGAGAGTTAGGACTTGCTTGAGCTCACAGAATGTTAACAGTGTTGAAGCTATGCTGACTCCAGGTCCAATTTCAAGAATGCCAGCTTTTAACCCCTGCATCTTACTTAAAATTTCTAATTTGGAAACCAAATAATTTTATTATTAAGTTCTATTAGGGTACAATTATTTTCTTCAAGCCCTTTTGTAAATAAATAACTTCTTATCATAGGCCACTTAATTTCTATTTAGTGCCACCTGTGGTTTTTCTCTCCTTGGTCTTTCCTTATGGTTTTACTAAAAACGGATACCCCATACATGTACATGATTGCTTTCTGGGGGAGAAATGTCTTTATGGGTAATGCTGATTTTCACTTATTACAAAGTACAAAATATGGCCACCACAAACCATCTACCAGAGTATCATTTCCATTACTAGATACCGTGCGTTTAGGGGCAGTTCAGGACGACCAGCATCATCATGACCAATAATAACAGCAGCTTTTATTGAGCATTTTATTTATTTTTATAATGCTACTCTAAGTATTTATAAATATTACAATTATTCATTGCAGTCACTGTACAAAAATAGATAGTAATAATATTTTCATTTTATAGTAAAGAAAGTCAAGATTCAGAGTTAAGTAAATTTAACCAAGATAATAGAAAGAACTAATGACTTGTAGAATTGGACATCCTGAATTCACATCCAACTCTGTACCCTACTAACTTTTAACTCTGCAGCTTTAGTTACATTATTTACTGTCTCTAAGCTTATATTTTTGAATTATAAAAGTAATATGTTTATGACAGATAATTTTGAAAATTAACAAAAAATACTTAGGAAAAGAATCACTTAGGTTCTACTACCCAAACCCAGTCGCTATTAACATGTTTGGTAGCTTTTATTTATATACTTAGTTACAAAGAATTATTTTCTTTTTCTTTTAAAACTAGAGTTGTTGTTTTTGGGTTTTGGGTTCAATCCCCAGTCAGGGCACATACCTAGGTTGTGGGTTTGATCCCCAGCAGGGGAGCATACCAGAAGCAACCAATAGATATTTCTCTCTCTCCACCCCTCGCCCCTGGCAAAGTCAATAAACATATTCTTGGATAGGGATTTAAAAAATAAAGTTGTTATCCTGTCATATGTAGAATTTTTAAAAATAAACTTTATTTTCTAGAACTGTTTCAGATTTGAAAAATATTATCAGATAGTACAGATAGCTTCCACATTTATTACAATATTAATACAGTATTATATATTATTATAATGCATAGTTTATTCAAATTTCCTTAAATTTTTCTGATTTTTTTGGGGTCCAAGATCCCATCTAGGACATCATATTCCATTTAGTTGTTATATTAGTTTTCTCTTGGCTGAAACCGTTTATTAGACTTAACTTGTTTTTAATGACCCTGACAGTTTTTAGGAGTACTGGTTAGGAATTTTGAAGGATGCCTTTCTATTAGAATTTGTTGTTTTTCTCATGATTAGACTGTGGCTATCAGTTCTTGGAAGACCTCAGAGGTCAACTGCCATTTTTATCACATAATATTAAAAGTTTATACTATCAACATGATATTGAAGTTGATCTCTTGATTAAGGTAGAAGTTGCCAGATTTCTCCATTTTAGTTTTCTTCCCTCTTTCTGTTGAATCTTTCCATATTATATTCTTTGGAAAGTAGTAATTGTGCACAGTGCATACTTAAGGAATGGAAACAAATATGTATATATATTTATTTATATAAAAATATAAAGATTTGATATTTTATTTATTACTTTTTAAACATCATTCAATTTTCCAAGTTGTTATGGATATCATTTTATGAACTGCACACTATGCATGGTTTAATAAACTACATCTTTACAGTTGAATATTTAGGTTGTTCCATTTTCATTTGTTTTTCTTTTAAGAACGGGTCTTAGAAGTGACATTACAGGTTAAGAGTATAGATATATTAAAATTCTTGGTGCATACAGTTTCACCAAGAGGTTGCACCAGTTTATACTTCCATTAACACTACATGAAAATGGGTCTTTCACTTGTTCCTTAGAAACACTGCTTATTATTAACCTTTTTGGTTCAGTTTTTGTCAAAATAGTTTTTACTGTTTTTTAATTTGTATTGATTTTATGATCACTAAGATAGACAATATACTTATGTATTTTTTGACCAGAGCTTCATCTTATTCATATGTATAATTAAAACAATAATCTCTATTATAGAGCTCTAACAAGAGTTAAGTGTAAGGAATTTATAAATATTAAAGGTTTTGTTGAATGTTGACAATAATTTTAGGTAGGAGAGTTTCAAGTGATAGGGCGTGTTATCACACTAAGAATTTTTATTTTGGTAAGAATATGATAGCCTTAAGAAGTTATTAAATAAATGATAATTATTAAATGTATGTAGTTGGTTAAAAGTTGGTAGTTGATATAAAATATATTTAGAAAATATATAAAGTAGTTTGTGTGATAAGACAAAAATTAAGGTGTTAGGGTTTTACAGGTATCTCCCTCTTTTACATTCATGGGACACAATGTCAAATTAATTAGCTAAGTAATTAGCATTTAATTAGTAAATGCTAATTAACCCACCCCAATCTTTGAGGATAAAAAGGCAAAAGTGATATGTGTGGTTTTATTCAAGAAAATTCATTAGAGTCTGAGGCAAAGATGGAGGTGTAGGTAGAAACACTACCCTTCCTTGCACAACCACAAGAAGGATAACAATGAATTTAAAAACAAAAACTACCAGAACTGCCAGAAAATAAAACTGTATGGAAGTCTGACAACCAAGGACATAAATAAGAAACATTCATCCAGACTGCAGTGCAACACAGTGAAGTGGGTTGCCCTACCCAAATACCTAAGACTCTGTCCCTTTTAATATAAGAGGTATGCCAAGACAAAGAAATATGGCCCAAATGAAAGAACAGATCAAAACTCCAGAAAAAGAACTAAGTGACAAGGAGATAGACAACCTATGAGATGCAGAGTTCAAAATACTGGTAATCAGGATGCTCACAGAAATGATTGAGTTTAATTGCAAAATGAAGGAAGAACTGAAGGCTATACAAAGTGAAATGAAAGAAATATACAGGGAACTAAGAGTGAAGGGAAGGAAACTGTGACCCAAATCAATGATTTGGAACAAAAGGAAATAAGCATCCAACCAGAAAAGAATGAAGAAAAAACAGTTCAAAAAAAATGAGGAGAGCGTGAGGAACCCCTGGGACAACTTTAAATGTTCCAACATCTGAATTATAGAGGTGCCAGAAGGAGAAGAGGAAGAGCAAGAAATTGAAAACTTACATGAAAAAATAATGCAGGAAAACTTCCCCAATTTGGTGAAGGAACTAGACATGCAAGTCCAGGAAGCTCAGAGAGTCCCAAAGAAGTTGGACTCAAGAAGAAACACACCAGCATATATCATAATTACATTACCCAACATTAAAGATGAGGAATCTTAAAAGCAGCAAGAGAAAAGGAGACAGTTACCTATAAAGGAGTTCTCATAAGACTATCAGCTGACTTCTCAAAAGAAACCTTGCAGGCAAGAAGGGGCTGGCAAGAAATATTCAAAGTCATGAAAGACAAGGGCCTACATCCAAGATTACTCTATCCTGCAAAGTGATCACGTAGAATGGAGGGCAGATAAAGTGCTTCCCATATAAGGTAAACTTAAAGGAGTTCATCATTACCAAACCCTTATTATACGAAATGTTAAAGGGACTTAGCTAAGAAAAAAAGAGATCAAAAACTATGAACAGTAAAATGACAACAAACTCAAAATCATCAACAATTGAACCTAAAAAAACCCTGAAAACAAAAACAAACTAAGCAAACAACTAGAACAGGAACAGAATCCCAGAAATGGAGATCACATAGAGTGCTATCAGTGGGGAAGGGTAGGGGAAGATTGGTGGAAAAGGTACAGAGAATAAGAAGGATAAATGGTAGGTACAAAATAGACAGGGGGAAGTTAAGAATAGTATAGGAAATGGAGATGCCAAAGAATTTACATGTACAACCCATGGACATCAACTAAGGAGGGGGGATGCTAGTGGGCAGAAGGTGCAGAGCAAAGGGGAATAAAGGGGAGAAAAAAATGGGAGAACTGTAATAGCATAATCAACAAAATATACTTTAAAAAATAAAATTCGTTAGAGAATATAGGAACTATGTTCCACTGGACCCTGTATCCATTGAGGGGATGGGATATACTGAAGTGTCCAATACAATTAACATAAACATTTGAAGTGTAATGTGTTTGTTATACCTTTGGTCCTATTGGTATTGCTATATTAACATAAAAAAAGACTTGAAGGGTAAATTAATTATGCTGAGGCTGATGTTGCTATGGAGATATGGGACCACAGAAATAGTAACTGATCCTCTTTAAGATGCAGAAATCATCTGTCTTAACTTAGGCTGCCAATCAAAATACCATAGAGTGGGTGGCTTAAACAGCAGTAATTTATTTCTCACAGTTCAGGAGGCAGGATTCCAGCAAGGTAGATTTTATTCTGAGGCTTTTTCTCTTGACCTCTTCTTCGTGTGCACTGTCAGCTCTCTGGTGTCTCTCCTTATTGGTGCAATGGTATCATCATGGAGCCTCACCCACATGACACAATTTATCTAACCCTGATTGCCTCCTAAAGGCCCAATCTCTAAATACCACCCCATTGGGACCTGAGGCTTCAACACATGCATTGTCAGGGGACACAAATATTTAGTCCACAGTTTCATCTGAGAGTTAATCTAGTATACTGGGGAGGTATGTGCACATCCCACACGCAAAATGTGGTACACAAAATGAAAAAGTACATAACAGATCATGGAGAGCATATTAATTATGTCTGTTATTTCCCATTTAAGTGATCAGTTTTTTGGTCAGTTGCATTTACTAGTAAAGATGAATGTTAGTAATTAACTAAATAGTGATTGATTTTTCTCATGTAACAAGAAACCCAAGGATAGATGGTTGCTGGTATTTCCTCAACAGCTTAAGGTGCTGAAGTCTTTTGTCTTACCCTCACAGTTGCAAGAATGATGGCTACAGCTGTCTTTCCAACTCATCCACATTCCTGCTAGGTAAAGAGCAATAATGCCTATGTTAGCTGGGCCTTTTAAATATTTTTCTAGAAGACCCATCTAATGACTTCAGCTTTTATATTTTATATTTTTATATTTTTTATCTTTAATATAAAAATATAAAATAAAATATAAAGATATAAAATAAATTTTATATTTTTATATATTTAATATCTTTATATTTTATTGACCAGAACTATGTCATGTAGCTACTCCTGCCTGTAAGGAAGGCTAAGAAATATGTTTTATCTGGGACTATAAATATGCCCTCTAAGATGTGGACCCTGTTAATAAGTGAGAAGAGAGTGGATTATGGGCTGAACCCAGCTGTGCTCCAACTACATACCAAGAGCTGAAAGTGTTGTGAATTGATAGACCCTCCTTCAGTGGGCTGATAGTCCTCTCACAGAGCAAAATGGAGGCTTGGGAAATTTCTGCCCCAAAAGGGATATTGAAATAGTATTTCTCAAAAGAAAATTTTATTTACGGGCTCAGAGAAGACAGCATACTTTAGATGGTGGGTCTTTACTCAGAGGACAGCCACTGGTTTCATTCAATTGCCACGTGAGGGAATTTCTTGGTCGTGGGCAGATGTGCTGCTTCAAGACTTCCTTTTGGCTCTCAAGGTGATTCCCACTTCCGATTTCCTGTGGTTACAGAACAACACTCTTGTTTCATTCAGATACTCTTATTCTAGTCTGAATCACCACACAATTACTCATCTTGTGTTGGCTCCTACTTGGGGTTTTCATAAGATTATCCAAAGAGATGCAGGGACATGAAAAACACTGAGCTGCTGAAGGTCAAGAGTAGGATGTTAAGAGATGTGCACTATTTGGAATTATTTCAGGGTTATATGGAGCAAGTCAAGGTTTTAACATTTGTAAGTCTGTGAATAGCTGCTCCACTTTCTGCTATAAGAAAGATGGAAAGGAAATTCACTTGTTTCCAGGGTTCTAGATTGCTGTGGTCATAAAAGTAATCTGAGTTATGTGTAGGGTGGAATAAAAGCTGGGGACACTCAGATGCACATTATGGTAATCCAGGGGAAAGGATATGAGAGAACACAGGAGATTCATGCAAGAAATGTAGCTGGGACAGAAGCACAGCATGTGGCTGCTGATTGGACACAAGGAAGGGGGAGAGAGGAGCCAGAATAGGGAGTCTAAGTTGATTCTGGCTTCTGGACTCTGAGTTTGAAAGCGTGGAGCTGCCATGGGAATAAAGAACCTCAGAGTGGAGTCTATTAGGAGAGATGTGCTCTGTCTGCGTTGTCCATATAGTAATACTTTATAGAGGAGTTAGAGGCTGAATGGACAGTTAGAGGAAGAACAGCAGAGTTAGAGACTGAACAGACAGAGAAAGGGTCTGGCATGGTAATTAAAGTTCTTAGTTGCAGATTTCTCACCAGTCACTTTGTGACTGGATTTAATTTGTATTTTTAATCCATACCCATTAGGTAATGTGCACAAAACTCATTCTACATTAAATCATAGCAAGAATTTGTATTTTCTTACTGTCCCATCTCTTCCTATCTTTTCCATATCTCTAAGCCTGAGTTATACTCTAGAATGAGACAAATTAAGCTTAAAACCTTAAGTATGTTTTTCTTTAAAAATTTAAAATAGTATTGCCTATTTCAGGTTTCAGGGGACATCTTTTTATGATTGCCAAATTTCCTCCAAGACTTACCAATTCAACAAGTTTCCAACTAGCTTTGATCACAGTGGGCAAATTGCTTGCATAGCCACCTACACACATCATTCTGATGACAATTCTTTAATATACTCCCTTTGTAGAGTGATTTCTATTGATTAACAATTGATGAACCATTCCTGAATGACACCAAGAACTGAGGCTATGTGAAGATGTTTTACTCCTCTGATAATTACAAATACTAATTACTTTGTTAAACTTTCCTTGTATGCCCTAGGATGCCATACTTAAGTTGGTCCAAGGAGTTGGTTTTATAGAGTGGTACTGAGGCAGGGTAACAAATTGAAATTGATTTCTTCTTTATTTTGTCTCATTTTTGATAGACCTGTGTACCTGGGCTCTGTGGTGGGACAGCAGCTACATGCTTAGCCCCATCATGATTGTGCACTTAGAATATAAAGAGGCTAAAATTAATATCCATCAGCTTTCCCTGTCCCATCACCCCGGCCAGATTAGATCATATTAAAATAGGATTCACTCTCTCTTTGAGGACTTTTAACCTCTGTATTATATAGCTCAGTTAGCATGTGTATACATCTTGCTCAGCTAGCAAATGTATATATTTTTTTAGCTCTAGTTTGGTTCCATTTTATGTTCCCATCCTTGTTTATTTAAATATAATTTAAATAATATTTTATGACTCATGTATCTCACTGTAAGCTTCTTTAAATGATTTTTAGAGAAGGAAGTAGCTCTACACGTACCAGAGAGCATTAGTAGAGATTCCAGAAGCTCCCTTAAGTCTGAATATGAAAGTGGATTTAAAGTTAGAGAGAGAAATCTTTTCAGAATATTCAGTACCATCCTGTGAGCTATCACCAGTTCCCACAAATCATAGCCTGTCTTTTACTTACACTCACATGTCTGCCATGCACTCCATCAGCCCCAAGGGGCAGGGGGAGATCACGCTGCTCTTTTGGCTTGTACTTACTCCAGACATCATTATTTCCTGGGTTTCCTCTGATAGACTCTAACAATCAATCTATTTTGCCCATCTGCCATAACCTGGTGGTAAAAAACTTAAGTACCTGTGTCTCTTTGAGCCTCTAGGCTTTGTCTCAGGGAATGCAGAGCTTTCTTTATTCCCAAATCTCAGCAAGCCCAGAATTAATAAGAGTGTTCCTTTGATGCACTCCCAGGTGATAACCTAAATTTTGGGATGCTGCTGGGAAATAACCATCTGTCTCAAAAACTCTGTTTGAACCTTCCCCTGGAAACTGGAGAATGGTAGGATGGAAACCGTTAGACTGAAAAGTGGTTGTTTTGTTTTTGTTTTTTTTGAAAGGCTGAGCTGAGAACCTTTTGTCAGCACTATTGGTAATGCCTTCCTTTTCTTCTTCCCTGTTTTTCCCCATTAGAATGTAAGTTTCAAGAAGGAAAAGAACTTTTTTCACTGCTGTATAGCTATTAGAAAGGACAGTGCCAGGCACATAGAAGACGCTAAATGAATATTTGTTGAATGAATGAGAAATTGGATGAAAAAGTCTTTGCCAGCCTTCTGAGGACAAGCTACTCCTAATACTGTGTCTGTCAATTTCCTAGAGATCCAAGTAATCTATGGTGTATCTGCTATTCGTTGACTGGTCTTATCTTAACCATTGCTGTGTAATAGGCCAATCCTGATTTCTAGTAGACAGCTGTTGAGACTCACAAATAGGCAAAGAGACAAAGACACCTCCAGGGCTTGGACTGGGGTAGGGGTGGGGTAGAGGGTGGTGATGGGCTTAGCTTCCTCTACTTGTATGCATTTCCGTGACTGGAATCCTTATTCTTCCTTGGAAAAGGAAGCATTCACTGTGTCTTGCTCAGGATGCCGTTCTCTATGAGAAGTACTGTGTCCTTGCAGTTAATCCCAAATTTGCTGGGGATCCTGATTCTTTGTTTTTTCATTCTGTAAGAACTGGACCCACCATAGGTCTAGCTTACTTTTCTTAAATTGAAAGTTTTTCACACAACTCCCCCCAAACAGTAATGTAGTCATATAGATGATGTCATATTTCTGCACCATTACTAAAAGCAAAATTTTTATGGAAGTTTTTGTTGTTTTCTTTTTTAAAATCATCTAGTTCTTTTCATTAGGCAGAAGTCCTGACTTCCACAGATTTTCTGTATATCACTGTTTTTATGGCATTGAGAGAAAACAGATACATCACCTCCATAACTTAAATAAAATAAAAATATAAAATTCAGGTAGTCACAGGAACGAGATGTCAAGTGCATTATGTAGATTTTGTGCATTTACTTTATACAGAACATTGTAAATATAGTGACTAGGCTTTTGAAGGGCCAAGTTCTCTTTATCAAATTGGCTTTTAGGAGAATTTTGTAAATGGACATAAGCAGTTGATACACGTACATCTGCTGGTGTGAATGAACAGAACCTTCTGGATGGAGGGCTTCTGAGGAGTTAGTCCCTGAGCCTTGGGCTGGTATATTCTCCTCTACCAAGCCATCCTCCCAGCCCTTAGGTTGTAGATGAGGCCCCATCACTGGCACTGTTGGCTTTGTAGGTCAAAGAGTGAGTTTCCTTGGTTGCTTTCCATAAGGCGTGGTGTTGCAGATGCCTGCCCTGAAGGGCAATTTGAGGAAAAGTTTTCAGGAAGAACAAATGGATTATATTAGAAATAGCTGGGGAAGGACTCAAGTAGCACAGTACTTAACACATAGTAGAAGTATAATATGTATTTGTTGAATAAATAAACAAAAGAATGAATAAATGCATTTGGACACTGGGACTATTTGAGTCAATGGCAACAACCTAAGGCTCTGTATGGACACTAGTTTCTTACTCTCAATTTTACTATCATTTGGAAGGCATTTCTACTAGTTACTTACTGGGTGGGGCCTGAGGGGAGAGCAGTTACCTTGCTGACTGAATGAGGAATTTTGAGGCAATGTGTATCTGTGTTTGCAGTGTATCAGTTGGCACCTCAGGGATGCTGATTTTTCTAGCTCATGAGTTTGCCTGCACGCTTGAACGAAGTAGGCTGACGTGCAGAGCACATAGCTATATGACTAGTTTCAGTTTATTGGCAAGGTGAAGGTAGCAATAGAAGTGCTTTAATTTTTATGATTTTCATGGTTTTCAAGATATATATAACTACTTTACATATTTTGCATTTCTCTTATTCACATGCTCACTACATCCTGCCTCTCTTTTCTCCTTTTTCTTTCCTTCTTATATTTTGTAATTTGTATTTTTGTTCATTTCTTTCAACATTTATTTAATATGTTTTTAAATAACCACAAAGTACATAGCATATGGGGTTACAAATATTGTGGTGATCAATGTAATGTACCATGTTTTATTTTATTGGTCTTCTATTGTTTGAAGTTTAGATTTTTTCAAATTTTTTGCTATAATTAACATACATGTAACTAAATTTTTGCAAACATCCATGGCAATTTCCTGAGAAAATAGGACTGTGAGATAAAGAGTAGGAACATTGTAAAATGTTTTGATAGATTTAACAAGTTACCCTCCAAGGGAGATATGAAATAATCTCGCTGTTACTTAGATTTGAAAACTTGATAACTGTTTCTTTTATTTGCCCAGAACACTGTTCATAAAAATGTTAAACAAGAGAGAACTAATGACAAGATTTTGGAGAAAACTAGTAGATCATTCTTTCCAAAATTATATTAGTTCATTAAACAATATTCTGTGAGAACAGTCATTTGTTATATTGCATATCTTATGAAATGATAGAAATTTTGTTAGTTCAGTGTTAACAGTCTCAGTAAATTATGCTGATTTCTAATGCTCACTGCTTTAACAGCACTGTCCAGTAGACTTCATGCAATGATGAAAATGTTTTATAATCTGTGCTATCCAAAATGGTAGCCACTTGCTATATGTGGCTATTGGTCCTTTAAAATATGGATAGAGAGACTTAGGAACTAATTTTATTTCATTGGTTTTTAATAATTTACATTTAAATAATGAGATGTGACTAGTCATTAACCATTTTGGACAGCAAACTATATGATATATGACAAACCATCTATCTATTATTATAACTATTGTATAATTTAATTGGAGTTTAATTTAAAGCTGAGAGACTCATGATTCTTGAACTGCATAGTCTCTCTCCCTCTTTCTCTCTCTTTTTTCATTATACTAACTCATAATTTCTTAAAGATTTCTGACAATGATTCTGTGTGAATGGTTTAAAACAGCAAGTTGTTTTCAGACCCTGCCATATCATTGAATCTGGTAACAATCATTTCTTTCAAATCAACCTGGTTTCATTTCCTCTAACAAGATTTTTCTAGCCCTTATAATGTGAACATCATTCTCCTTGATAGAAAAAATGTAAGAAAAAAATGAATAATTTTGTTTTGTACTTTTTACCTTTGTTTTTAGAACTTTTTTTTTTAATTGGTTTTTCCTTGTATATCACCTGACTGGGGATTGAACTCACAACCTTGTGAAGTAACTCACAACAATGTTCTAACCAGCTGAATTAGCTGGCCAGGGCTATCTTTGACAGTATGTCCCTCTTTCCCAGGTAGTTTTCCCCTTAATCATTTTTTTTTGAAGTTGATATAGCTAATGGAGCCCTTTGTGTTGTCAGTAGCATTTTTGTTTCTCAAGCCCAGATGATTCTGGTTATTAGCATTTTTATTAGAATGCTTATAGCTATATACTGCTCTTCTATGTCTATCCATAATCACATACTTTTTATTTCCTCTCCTGTTTTTTTATGACATTTAAGAATTTTAGTTTGACAGGAGCATGCATAACCATATAGATTTATTTATTATATAAAGAAACCCCTTTGATAACATTTTAATTCATTTGAAACCATCTAGCAGTGTTGGCTGACCCTTAAGTGCCAGACCCTGGGTTGGGGTTGGGGATTTCTAGGTGAATTAGGCATGGACCTGGCCATCAAAGGACTTAACACTTTACTAAGAGACTCAAGTTCATATACTAAGGGCCACATTCAGTGCTGTATATGCTTATTAAGAATATTCACAATGTCCTGAGGGAGCACAGCAGAGAGACAGGGTTAATTTTGCCTGCAGAGCATATAAGAGGGGTGAGTGAGGTTGTGAAGAATCAGAGATATCTGTCTAAACCAAAAATAATGTTCTATGAAGAACAAATATGAGTTTGCATGACAGAGGAGCTGAGTAACATGGTATCCTATTCATGAATGAATAACATGAACAAACGCCAGAGTAGAAGATAACTTCTGGGCTCCATGACTAGTCCTACAACTGGAGTGTAGAATACTTCTTGAGAGAGTGAACAGAGATGAAGCTGAGGTTAGTAAGCTGCTAAATGGTGAATAACATTATGTATTATGCTGAGGAATTTGGATTTATTCCAAAAGGGATAGGCTTGAATGTTCTTGAACAGAGAAGGAAAATAGATTCCTCTTTCAGAAGAACAATTCTGGTGACTTCAACGTAAGATATGTTAAACTTTGGAAGTCTTGGGGAGGGAAAATCATTAGTCAAGAAGAAGAGGAAAGTGCTAATTAGTGCAGTGCAGACTAGGAGAGAGGAGGGGTTCGAACGGAGATTTTTAGGAGGTAGAATTGATGGGATTAGGTGGCTCACTGGGTATGGGGGAGAGAAAGAGGCAGGAAGATGATTCAGAAGTTTCTCATATGGTTGTTTTAAGTAGAGTCCATTTTTTCTCGACTCAATTTCCTTTCCGGATCTCTGGATGTGATGTTATGTCTGCCTTTTCTCTGAACTTTTGGAAACTTTCCCCAGTGTCCAGTTAGTGTACACTGATTTTAGCTGGTGTTCCATTCCTCCTGCACGGGTAATTCCAGAATGTGCTCATCACTTTTTAATAAACTTCTTTATTTTTAGATCATTTTAGACTTACAGAAGAGTTGCAAAATTAGTCTGTTGTGATCCCAAATACCCTTCACTTAGTTTCTCTTACATATATTTTACATAATCATAAAACAATAATCAAAATGAAGAAATATACCTTAGAACTAAATTTCTATTAATTGAATTGCAGAAATTATTTGTATTTTAACCAGTTTTTCTGTGATTGCCTTCTTTTTCTATTACAGGGTCTAATCGAGGATTATACATTGCATTTATTTGTCACATTTTTAAGTATCTTCGAGTCTGTGACAATTTCTTTCTTTCCTTGTCTTTTATGGCCTTGACACTTTTGAATAATAATGGTCAGTTATTTTTGTAGAAAACCCCTCAACCTGGGTTTGTCTGATGTTTTCTCATCATTAGATTGAAGTTCTGCTTTATTGCAAAGGACACCACGGACATGATATGCCCTTCCCAGTGCTTCAAAGTAGGAGGTATATGATATTGATAGCAATGAATCTATATCAAGTTTTGCATCAAGCTTGAACATTCCTTTGCAGAAACTTTTTGGATGATTCAGCTATAGGCAACTGCTGATTGGCAGCTTTATCATGACAGTGCTCCAGTTCATGCATCATGTCTCGTGCAGAGTTTTTTGGTGAAACATCAAATCGCTCAGGTGACTCAGCCCCCCTATAGCCTGGATTTGGCACATTGTAACTTCTGGCTTTTCCCAAAACTAAAATCACCTTTGAAAAGGAAGAGATTTCAGACTCTCATTGAGATTAAGGAAAACATGACAGGCAGCTGACAGCAATTGGGAGAACTGTGTGAGGTCCCAAGGTGCATACTTTGAAGAGGACTGAGGCATCATTGTCCTACGTACCATGTTCCTTGTATCTTATATCTTCAATAAGTATCTCTATTTTTCATAGTAAATGGCTGGATTCCTTCTGGACAGACCATTTTTTTATATATATATATAAATATATATATAAAATATTATATCACATTTTATCATCCATTGAGGGACACAAATTGTTTCCATGTCTTGGCTATTGTGTATAATGCTGCAATGAACACAAGAGCACAGATATCTCTTTATATATTTTTATCATTTTCTTTGGGTGTATACCTAGTGGTGGGATTGCTGGCTCATATGGTAGTTCAATTTTTGATTTTTTGAGGAGTCTTAATACTGCATTCTATAGTGGCTCTAGCAATTTACATTCCTACAAACAGTACATAAATTTTCCCTTTTCTTCACATCCTCATCAGTTCTTCTCTCTTGCCTTTTTGATAAGAGCCATTTTTACAGGTATGAAGTAACAGCTCATGAAATGCTTTTGTAAGGAAGAGTTGTCTCTTCTATTTATCATCTATCTATCTATTTAATCATTTATTTACATTAGGATGAATTCATGGTTATTAATTTTATTATCAGGGTTATAATATTGTATTACTATTATTTAATTTGTTAAAGATAAATATATAATTCTGTTTATAATTTGTTAAAGATAACAAATGTAAAATACAAACAAAGATATAGCTCTTCCATCTTGGCCTATTGGGTACTCTTTTAGGTTCCTGTGTGTTTTTCACATGTTTGTATCCTTTATTCTTGTGTACTTCCTTATTTTCTAACAGGATGCTTTATGTTCTTCTCATATTCTCCATGCCTTAGCCCTAATGAAAAAAACCCATTCCCTAAGGAGTGTTCATGACTACTTAACATATTCCTATCACTCTTCTTCACCTAGCAGTTCTTTACTGCTGATTGGAATTGGGTTAACAATAACAGAATGACAGTTAAGGGTTCTCTTTTATGCTTTCTCAAGCTTTTGAGATAGAAAATTTTTCTTTAAGACATGCTGAATTTGTGTTGAACAAATATTGATAAGAGCCCACTCTATGTCAGTGCTGAATTAGGTATGAGGATACATCTCCCTGGTGCCTGAGGAGTACTGTCTGGCAATGTGTTACATATTTTGATACCTTACCCTAGAAGAAGACCTCTTCTTTAAGAATTGGGTTGGACAAAAAGTTTATTTGTTTTTTCCCATAAGATGCCTCTAGTAACACTAGTTGTCTTTAACTTCAACATAGTTTTGTTAGATTGTATTGTGAAAACTGTCATATCAGCATACAAATTTAAAAAAAAACTTACCAAAGGTGGTGAATTTTTGTGTAGTCATTTTAATATTGAAGATGGAAAAAATAAACTACATTTTAGGGATGTTATTTTTTTTATTTCAAGAAAAGTATAAGTGCAACTATAATGCAAAAAAAGAAAATTTGTGCAGTGTATGGAGAAGATGCTGTGACTGATTGAACATGTAAAAAGTGGTTTGTGAAGTTTCATGGTGGAGTCTTCTCACTCAACAATGCTACAAAGTCAAGTAGACCAGTTGAAGTTAATAGCCATCAAATCGAGAAGTTAACTGAGAACAATCAACATTATATTACATGGGAGCTAACATACTCAACATATCTAAATCAATAAAATTATTGTGAAAATGAAAAATTTGTCCTTTATTTTATAGAACAAACTAAACTAACTTTTTGGCTAACCCTGTAACTTTTGCTTCCTCATACCTCATCTGATAACATGGGACTTCATTAACATAAAATGTCCCCCGAATCCCAATATGTTGAACAGTGCTTTGGGAAGTGTTATACACACTCACAAACAAGGCCAGTGAGTCATGTTCAGTTACCATGAAGAAGCCTCTGTTTCTTGTCCTGTTGATCCAGCTCCCTTCCTCTGCTGTGAGTCAATAGAAAAAAATGTTTTTCACTTTAAGCAACTTTTGGCTAGTCTGGCTCCAAAGTAGACTAATTTGCCCCAAAGTCTTATAGGATTATTAATGAAAAGAAAACTTTTAATTGCCACTTACGACACTAACCCATCTACCTATCCACTTCTCTTTC
Source organism: Pteronotus mesoamericanus (assembly GCF_021234165.1). Taxonomy (NCBI): domain Eukaryota; kingdom Metazoa; phylum Chordata; class Mammalia; order Chiroptera; family Mormoopidae; genus Pteronotus; species Pteronotus mesoamericanus. The sequence goes on along the minus strand of NW_026555157.1, from coordinate 11,951,270 downwards.
TTAAGATCTAATCATGAGTTTCTCATGGGGCTGGATTGGGAGACATCACAATGTATTTCTCAGAGTCTACTATATCTCCAGCTAAAGATGGCTTTGTTCTTCAGTCAATATCTTTGTGCCCACTCTCCTCTTTACTTAAAACAAGATGACATCCAGGAGGTTCTTTACTCTTATGAATAAACTTGGTCATGACCCTTCAGTTCACCAGGCAGGTCCTCAGTGGTGTGTTGTGCTTGAGTTCAAGGTTGGACACAAACCACACTTACGTTGAGCTGAAAACAATCATTCTGCATTTATTACCCAAAAGTTCTTATTATATATAGCCCGAGTATAACTCCTTTCTAATATGTCTACCTTCTAAGACTAAAGACAGCTTTCATTTCCTGCTCCCCTCAAAACTCTATGTTCCAGGTCAAGCATACTCAGGACTTTTTGCCATTCATTATATGATTTATTTCATATTTCTTCATCATTTGGTCCCCTTTCCTCTGAATACGCTCTGGCCTATATATCACCTTCCAAAAATGTAAAGTCAAAAAGACTATCTGACTGACCAGGGAAGATTAGACTATCACCTCTTTTTTTCTACCTACTATGCAGTTTGTAGTAGCTAAACATACAATTCTTTATTATTCACTTATAGTTAAACCACATCTCTACAAATAACAGAAGTTCAGAATTTAAAAAGTGATTATTTAATAATCAAATATGTGCTAAAAAATAACTAGGTTTATTTGATATTTAAAAAAATAATGTAATTCCATAATTATGTTTAGTTAACATTTCTAAAGACATAAACCTTGAAGATAATAATAAAAACCAATAACAACAAAAAAAAAGAGGAAAGGATAAGAAAGATCAGTTATGTAACTCTGGCATCCTATACATTTATGTGTATTTTCTTAAATTTTTTCTCAACACAGATCCATAACAGTTTTTGTGCGTTGACTGAGCCCAACCAGAGTTAAAGAGTGAGAGAGCCCATTGATACTGTCCATAAATTGCTACATTCCTGGTCACAAGGCAAGATGAGAATAGCTGTGTAGGGGCAAACAGCACATATCCAGAATACTGCAGAAAGAGGACACAAAAGAAGGAAATTAAAAGATGACAGAATTCTAATTTAGGTAGCCTGACTCTGAGAACTCAAGAATTTAATTATTGGTTATTAATTTCATCTTTAAACCACACTAAGTGGCATAATTCTTAAAGGTCTTTCCTCCTGAAGAGCAAAGTTTGAGTTCAATTTTGAAACAAGATAAACTTAGGTTTAAATTCTGTCTACATTCCATAACTTGTGTTTTCTTGAAAAAGTTATTAGTGTTTTTACCCTTATAGTTCTTCACCTAATAAGAGTGTCTGCCTCATTATTGACTGAAAAGCTTAAATAAAATAGTGCATGTAAAGTTCTTAGCACAGAACTTCTTACATTACTAAAGAATTCAGTGGAGTCAGCTATTGTTGTTTTGAATTATTGCTTGCTGAAATAATAGCTTGCATTTTTCTTTACACAGTGCAAAGAATATTCATGTATTTTATGTCATCTGCTTCTTGTGACAGCTTGTTAAACAGGTAGGTAGATATTATTATTGCAATTGGAAGAAGGTGAACATGACTTACCCTAATTAAAGGAGAAAAAGAGAGACTACCAGAACTGAGTCTACATACTGAAAATCCCATGAACTTTCAAATAATTCACAATGTCCATTAAAATTCTATCCATGGGGAACAGACAGAGAGCTGATGTACTATAGGAGGACTGTTCTTATTAGTATGTGACCAAGACACAGAAACACAAAATGTATAAAGATAGTGTTTGGGAGGGAATACTTTGAAGATAATATGAGGAAGATGATCAACATCTTCCACGTAGTTTTCTTCCACATAGTGCATTCTTGTCACTAAATGCAAAAGGTGGTTGATGGTTTGCAAAGTTTTTTCTTTTCTTTTCTTTTTTTTTTTTGGCAGAAAGAAAGTAGGGCTCAAAAATTTAACTTTTAAACAATTATCTTGAAAATTCATTTACTAGAATGGGGCTCTGAGTTGAAAGAAAAATAACTATTTTCTTTAAGGAATAGGGAGACTTGTTAATTTAATGAACCTAAGTTATAGAATGATGATAAAAGAATATAGTATAGTACTTCTAGTTAATTATCCTATATGGCTTGTTTTGGTCACTGAATTACTTTAATCACAGTCTCTACCTCATTAATGGTAACCTGATTGAAACTGACCGAGGCATAGCTCACTATTAGAGCCAAACTTTCTTGGGAAATCAGATGTAATCTGAAGTTTAATCTTGACTTGAAAAATAGAGTGCACCTAAATCATTCAGTTTGAAGATTACCTTTCTTTTTTTATAAGTTTTCCAGAGATGAAGATTCAACACTAAAGGCATGAGTAGCTAACCAACTAATTGTCAAAATACAATTTCTCTGTATTTCCATTTCTTTCTTAAAAGAGAAGTAAGTTATCCTGATTATAAAGTCCAATTAAAGCCACAAAAATGACCACAATTCCATACATAATTATAAATGAAAAAAGAAAACTAAACAAAATATATGCAAATAAATTATAAGTGCATGTTCTATAAATAATAAGCAGACTGGATAGGCTTTAATCCAGGAACATGGCATGACAAAAAGAAATCTAATAATAGATTACAGTAGAAAAACATAATAAAAGTGCAAGACGAATTTGATTTAATTTAATGTCTACTTTAAACTTGGTAAAAGTAAGAATAGAAGAAACAGATTTAACAAAATAAATAGGAGTTTCATGGACTGATAATGGGAAGTTTGTCATGAAACAAGAGTTTTGATTAGTTGAATTTCATGCTTTAGGTTGAGAGGAAAAACAACAACAACACATATTAGAAATCACAATTGAAAATAGTATTAGCTGTTTAAGACCTAAAGGTAATACTTAAAGACAGAAGTAAGATAAAACCATTTTAGTCTGTGACTCTTTTCATTATTTTGGAGACTCTAGCCAAAGCAATAAACACGAAAATAAAATAAGAATATAGATGCCAGACAGGAAGGAAAAAAAGCTATCATCATTTTCAAGGGACATAATTTTTTACATAGAAAAATCTATGAGTGTATACATTAAAAATATTGGAGGTAAAAAGAAGCTTGTTCATTGGCAAATGTCAAAATTAATATGAACAAAAAATATTTTCTTACATTATCAATAACAAATTATAACTGTAATATGGTATGTTAAAATTATTCTTTTCAGCTCCTCCCACTGAGGAGTGGAATTTTTTCGCCACTCCCATAAATTTGGGCTGGCTTTCTAACTTGCTTGCCTAACAGGGTGTGAAGAAACTAATGTCATGCCACGTTGTGCCTCAGTTTCAAGAGGTCTTACAGCTTTCACTTTAGCTTTTTTGGGACACTACACCATTATGTGAAGAAGCCCAGACTCTAGTAGAGGATAAATGGTCACATGGAGCACAGATGAGGTAAACCAGCTGCACCCAGTACACTAACCAGCAGACAGCCAACACTAACTACTAGTCATGTGAATAAGGCTGTCACAGACAATCCAGTCCTGGTGAACCATCAGATGACCACAGCTACATAAGTGACTCAGGTGAGACCAGAAAGAATATCCCCTCCTCATAATTGAGCTTAGGTAAAATTTTTCACCAATAGAATTTTGAAGAAATAAATGTTGTTGTTTTAAATTACTAAATTTTAGGTAGTCTGTTATTCAGTTATATATAATCGATAAAAAAAATGACCCAGGATTTACAATAATGATAGAAAATTAGAAAGTGCCTGGGAATATACTTAACAAACAATGTAAAGTCTATTATATGAAGATCATTACAAATCTTTAGGAAGAGTATAAAACAATATGTAAATAAGTAAAAACACATAATAGTTTTGGAAGAAAAATGATAAACATAACAACTATGTCCAAAAATAATCTATATATTGAATAAGATGCCTATCAGAATCTGCCACTGACAAATTGATGATGAATTGTTTATGAAGAATACTGGCTAGTAATAATAAAACTTAGAAAGCTAAATAATGAGGAGTTGCACTAGCAGTTATAAAAACACTAAAACTGCACTAATACGGTAAACACTAACCACATGTGGCTATTAAAATTTTAATTAAAATTGAATAAAATAAAAATTACATTTCTCATTACCCTAGCTATATTTCAAGTACTCAATAGCCTCATGGGACCTGTTGCTACCATATCGGACAGTGCAGATACAGAATATTTCCATCTTCTCAGAAAGTCTAATTAGACAGTGATGTTCTGAAGCTGCAGTAATTAAAATGGTGTAGCATAGGTACAGATATGTGAATGGATGAAAATAGTACAAAAATAGGCATATGTACTTATAAAGATTTAGTATATGGAGAGTTTGCATTTCATCAATGAAATAATTGCATTAGTGGAGAAATATAATTTGTTTAATGATTTGTGTTAGAGCAATTAAATGATCCTTTGGAAAAAATACAACTATATTCTGATTCATATCAATTACAAAAATAATTTTACATGGATTAAGATATTTAAAGATTGAAGATTTAAAGTTTAAAAAGTAAACTATAGAAGAGTTAAAAGAAATTATAGTTATAATTTTGAGATGGGAAAGAATGTTCTTTAAACTGTATAAAATAATAAATTATAAGAAAAAGATTGATAGATCTGGCTCCAATTTAAAAGAAACTTCTATGGCTAGTCCAGTTCTTATTGTTATCTTAAAAAATGCTTCAAAATTTAGTGGCTTAAAACAAAAACTTTTGTTCATGAATCTGTAATCTGGGTAGGGCTTAGCAGGAATAATTGTGTCTTTTTTTCTACATGGCATCAACTAGAGTGGCTTAAGTGGGGCTGAATTATTTACTTCCAAGGTGGCCCACTCATAGGCAAGTTGGTGCTGACTGTCTGCCTGTTGGGGTTTACCTGAGACTGTCTACTGAGGGTCTCAGTTTTAATTCACAATAGTCTTTCCATGAGACTGCTTGGGCTTACTCAGGACATCAGGGTTGTGTCCCAAGGGCAAGTGTTCCAAGAGACACACAGTGGAAACTCAGTTTTTAAAGGACTGAGCCAGCTACTGGCACGGCCTCATTTCTATCGTATTCTGATGGTCCAAAGAACCCTAGAACCCACTCATGTTCATGAGAAGGGAGCAGAGAACCCACTCGTGATAGGAGGAGCATCAAAGAATCTGTGGCCATCTTTAATCCACTTCAGTGGCAAAAATTAATTTAAAAAAATAGAAAAATAAAGAGAGAATACTATTTTTAAAAAGGTCCCATAGGGACTAAAAACCACAAATTGGCAATTACAAAATAGTCATAGGAATTTAAAGTAGAGTATAGGAACCACAGCTAGTAATATTGCAATACCTATGTATGGTGTTAAATGGGTACTAGAAATACCAGGGGGAACACACTGTAAACAATGATTGTCTAACCACTGTACTATATACCTGAAATCAATACAAAATAATATTGAAAGTAAACTGTAGATAAAAAAAAAAGAAAACAAATGTAGCATATAGTAGAAATTAGAAATCTGTGTAAAGGATTTTATGGGAAAAAATACAAAAACAAAACTATAAAATCATGATTAAAGTTTAATTAAATGTTCAAAGTGTAATATTTCAACTTCAATAATTGTCAAATGAATATCCATAAAACTTTTAAAAAGACAGAAAACCTTAAAAGCAGATAAAAAAAGACATCATAATAGAAGGAAGAAAAGGAGAGAGAGCACACTGACTTTCTTTTTAAACTTTTTTTACCTTTTCTTAAATTTATATTTTAATGGAAATACTTTGAAAATGTATCTATTTTGAATAAAATTAAAAATGTTTTAACCTTTATTTTTATAAAAGTCCCCATAAATTAAAAAAAAAAAAAAAAAGAAGCTGGATAACCTAATAGAAAAAAGATCAGAGGATATAAGCAGCTAATTTAAAGAAGAGATACAAATGCTCAATTAATATATTAAAATACTTAATTTATCTAAGCAAAGAAACTTAAAACTATATATTGTCTTTTCTTTTCTGCCAAATTAGATAGCTTTTGGGAAAGCATGAATTTTTATCCCTTTGGTTATGGTGTAGAAATAAAAATGATAGATATGTGTGTATTAGACATGGACAAATTTTAATGTAAATTATTAAATAAAATAAGAATGGCAAAACCATCATATTGCATATACTAACAATGACACGTAATCACAGTGTAAAAATTATGAAAGTATCCAGGCATGTAATATCAAAAATAGAGACATTTATTGAAGAAGGTACTAGATACAAGAAACATTGAACACAGGACAATGATACCTCAGTACCCTTCAAAGTTATAACCTTCTTCAGGAAATCTGGTTCATTGATAGATGTTTGAATCAAGCCATTAGCAACTGAAGCATGATGTTTCTTCTGCTCAGGTGGCAGAAGCTGTGGAATGAATTTTGCCATGATCCATTTCATGCCCAGATCCTGTGTTAAAATCTCAGAAACAGTAGTTTTTGGAATCCCCAGATCAGCTTCTAGTTCTCACAGTCAGTTGCCGATCCTTTGTTGATTCCAGCCTGTACACATTCAACATTCTCAGGTGTTCTGCTTGTTGCAGGCCTTCCAGAATGTGGATCACTTTCAACAGATTCTCGACCATGTTTGAAGCATTTGTGCCACACTTTTATTTGTGGTTTACTCACTGCATTGTCCCTGAAAGCCTTCTGAATCATCCAAATAGTTTCTGTGGAGCAATGTTCAACTTAAAGCAAAATTTGATGCAGATTCATTTCTTTACTCATTCAGTCATTTTGAATGCAACAGCCACACAGTACATATACTCACACAACAGCATCTACTGCCCCCACTGACTAGTACAGTGAAGTGGTCATTGTTCATGCATGCACATTCCAGTCCACTCTCTTGGCTGCCAGGTAACATCAATGTCAGGCAAACAATTCTTGTTATATTAACAATGGCTGTACTTTTTCAGACAGACTTTGTATAAGCCAAGTTTTAGAGTGGTTATTTTGGAGGCTGGTATCATAATCCACAGTACACAAAACTGAATATTGTATTTGTATTTTTTATTAGTGAACATTGATTATGTTTATTTTCCAAAAAAGGAAATGTATTTTTATTAAGAATGTTTCAATAGAAAGAAATAAATCATTTACAACTTTGGTAGGAAGCCCTACTGCAGTAATTCCTTTAGGCAAGGACTATCACAACTGTTTCACAACTGTAAGCAAATGAGACAACCAGATATTATATGCCTTCTAATACAAATATACATCACCACTGATGAAGTATTCTAGGCCAAAAAAGCAAGACTTAATCAGATTAACCCCTATCTCTCAAAAGATAGAGGTATTCCTCAAATTTCAAAGAGTCATAGATTCAAGAAATTTGGTTGTGAACTTAACCAAGTTAGATTCCTAGGTCTCAGTGTCTTCATTCTGTAAAAATAAGAGAGAAGGATGAACTTAAAAAAAAAAAAAATTCCTGAGGTCCTTTTCATGTTTGATAGCTGTGATCCAAAAGCCCAATTCACATTTTCACACATAGTCTTCACTATTTCAATATGTTCTCTATTAGTTTAATGTATTAATGTGTTCCCTCTTTATTTCTAATTTTCAGAAAGTAGAGGGAATGAGGAACATGTTGTAAGACTAAATCGGGGTACAATCAACAAAATCCAGAACGTGGAAAGCTCTAGGTGTTAAAAGACCTGGTTCCTTCAAGGAAATAGGATGTGGGGAGAATGGAATCCTGTATTGTATAGATCAGGGTTTCTCAATTCTCACTATTGATATTTTGGCCAAATAATTCTTTGTTGTTGGGGCAGTAGCGTGCATTGTAGAGTTTTTTAGCAGCATTCCTGTCTCTACCCACTTCCTGCCACTGGTACTTTTCATCCTTGCCCCAAAGTTGTGACCATCAAAAATCTCTCTGGACAAAGTTATCTAGTGTTGCCTAGTGAGAACAACTATCATAGATTAAAAGAAAGAAAGGAGATTTAAATGACACAGTAAAACAAAAAACAAAACAAAACAAAACAAAAACTTTGGTTGTTTTTGCATCCTGATTTATATAAAACAGCTATAAAGAAGATTTATGAGACAATTGGAAAAGTAGCATCAGTAACTCAATCTTTGTTGATATTTTAATAATTGTTAAATGTGGATGTGTGAAAATGGCATTATGAGTATAATTACATTTTTTTAAAGAGACCTTTTCTTAGTGAAGTACATTGAGTATATATATTGGGATATTTATGGTTAAAATTACATATTTTGTATTGCTTTAAAAAATACAGTTGAGGTGAGTGGGTGAATAAATAGGTGTGTAGAGGAAACGAGATTGGCTATGTGTTGATAATAACTAAAACTAAGTGGTGGATCCATGGGGTGGGTTCATCATTTTACTCTCTAACTTAATTGCATATGCCTGACATTTTCTGTAATGAAGTATTTTAAAGTGATAGCAGTATAAAAATATCATTTAGTCATATTCAGGTATCTACCAGAAGAAATAGCTAAAAAGATATCAAAGTTGTCACCTCTGGAGACGGGTAGGGTGAGACCAGAGTACGGCTTTTTAGTTACAAATTTTTAGCACCATTTCACTTGTAAAGCCATGTACATCAAATACTGTGATGAACAATTTAAAAAACCCTAAAATCAAAAAAATAAACAAAAGATGGGAGAGATTTTTACTACTTTTCTTGTGAAGATGCAGTTTGGTTCAGAAATATAAAAATTTCTGTGTATAGAAGATCAAGTTAAATGCCCTCCCAAGGAAACAATCAGCTGAATCAGAATGTGGGACATAGTACGAGACACAGGACTTCACCCTGAGGTGGGTCTGGCTATCCTCTTTTTCTCTTTTACCTTTTTTCTTGAACACAGAAAGAGAGCAGGGTCTTTCTGAGGAGGTGGGGATTTCCCTTGACCTCTCGTTGCTTGCAGTAAGCAGACAAGGAAGAACTCTTTCCCTGGGGCACAGTGGCCCATTGCCTCTCTCCAACTCAGTGCCTGAGCCTACAGTTCAAACTAGAGTCTGTTTGCATACCTGACGTGTATTAGCTTAGAGGGTGGAAATTCTTTCCTTTTTTTCTTTTCTTGTGTCTCATGGCCAAAGCTGCATTTGGCAGTTCAGTTTTTATCAGAGCCCTACCCTGGGGGAGAAGGAACTGTTTGCCAAACTTTTTAACTAAGAACCTTATCTTTTATCCTGCCATTAATGGTTGTTTGTGTGGTGTATTGGCCAGGAGACTAGAATGCACAAAGAGTAAAGGGATTATGATACAAACACCCCACCCTGATCTCTAACAGTTTTCATAGTTACATGCAAAACAAACAATTCTTTTGACCTACTATTCCTATTCCTTGTCAGAAGCATAACACTACCTCTTTAGTGGTAATGTGTAGTATCGGGCAGCCCGATACTACACAGGAAACAAAACAACAGAGTGGCCCAAGGCCAGCGTAGGTGAGCAGGCCAACAGGTAATGTGCTTTAAAAGACGCACTAAAGGTTCCTGTGTCCCGAGCTTTGCTCACCAAAGTTTCCAGGCTGCCATGGTACTTAAAACCACCAGTTTTAGAGTCAACCCTTTGTGTAAATGCATATTTCCAGAAAATTTCTGCTATACAAATGTATTACTTTGCAGAAAGAATAAATTAATTCTTTGTATCTACAAATTGCTTAACATGGATTAGTTTTTCAAGTTATTTATGTTGAGAGGAAGGCCCTTTAGGAACGAGTTACAAAATAGTACTTTCAGTGGAGAACTATGAAAAGGCTCAGGGAAACTGTGAATGCAAAAAAAAAAAAGAGAGAGAGAGAGAGAGAAGGAATAAAAACATGAGGAAATGCTGGGGAAGGCGTGGCCTGGGTAGGAAGAGCCCTGGCTGGAGAGCTGATAGTAAGCACTCTGAGAGTTTAGACAAGTTTGGTGCTTCAGAACTTTCTGCAGTGAAGAAAATGTGTATCTGTACTATTAGATACAGTAGCGGTTAGCTACATGTGATTACTGAGTTCTTGAAATGTGTCTGGTGTGACTGAGGAACTGAATTTTAATTATTATTTAATTTAAATTGGGATGTAAATAACCACGTGCGGTTAGTGGTCCCTGTATTAGACAGTGTATATCTAGATGAAGGATATGGGAGGGGTGGAATCATAGGAAGGCAATATGTGAGGGAACCAAAGATATGTTTTACTTAATTCATACTTTCTATAATATCACTTTGTATTTTTCCAGGCAACAAGTAGTTGACAAATTTTAAGTTATTTTATTTTTAGAAAATTAACTTGTACCATGAAATATGGTGAGATTGATTGCTTTTGCCATGTGTCTCATGATCTTATTTTACTCATATGAATGCAGTAAAAAGAAGGAAAGGAGAACATTGACTCAGTTGTCAGAAGGGGGATTCTGTGCTTACTGTTTGAGAAAGGCTGCAATAACTTTTCCTAATATAAAATTAGAAATTTTGATATATTTTTTCTTTTTGAATAATGATTTTTTTTTCACTGCTCATGCCTACATGAAGGCATGAATAAAGCCAATGTCATGTTTGCTCGAACTCACCTAAGGTGGAGCCAAAGGACATTTTTTCTCACAGCCCTCGGAAGTATTGCCACCTCTTGGAAGAATTAATCAAACAAGTCCAACAACTTCGAATACTAGTTGGACGTACAGGCATAGAAATAGAATTTTCCTTCCTGGGATTACTGAGATGCATGATAAAATTATTTTCTTAATTTTTTTGTTTTGTTTTTTGTTTTTACATCAAGGCTGAGCTGTTCAGGACATATTAATTAACTGGCACCAGAAAATCTGCATAAATCACTTGAAGGATGTTGGTGATCATGAAACTTAGATGAGAATGAAAATCTCTGTAGGCACAACCTAAGCAAGAATTTTTTTTTTTTTTTTTTTCCCAGAAGAAGACATAATTCCCTTTGGAATCTCTGGAAGGTCCTCCTAATGAATGTGGTGATATTTAGCATCTCATTGCCATGCCAGATGGTTACCCTGAAGATAGAATTTTGTCAGTTTTCCATTTCATGCCACATGAAAAGCCCCTGCCCCAAGATTTCTGCATGGAGCTCTTACAGTCTGGTGGTTGCCCATGACTCCGAAATGCTTTTTTACTCTGAATTAATTGATTTAGGTCATGAATCATTTTGCCATCCTGTAGCTGGTGTTTCTGTTCTGTACTATGATCAAACTAAATGTGAAACTTATTCCTTCACTCATTTTCCACAGGTTCCTTCCACCACAAAGTATGTGAATCAGAATTAAAGGTGTTATTTATATGTAAGTTATGAGCTAGGACTCTTTCTGAAATTGCCCTGAGGTTAGTGGAAATGGAATAACCTGCCTTGTTACGCTTAAATAGGGGTGAAGATCAAATAATGTGGTAACTCATCAGGAAAAGGGTCAGAGAAGTAGACCTGTGGCCAAAGCAACCTAACTTTAAAAAATTTTTTGAAAGAGATGAAGTTATGTTTCAAAGTGGCCATATTACATGAGCAGGAAACAGGAGCCTTCATTTTGCTGAAATTTTTTTTCTGGCTGCCAATATAAAGTTGTCTTAACATGGAAAGGCTGACTTCCTTATCAGCAGAAAAGCAGTGTTTATTCTATTAATAAGAGCACTTTTGTTCAACGGTGACCTATAAGGAAAAGGTGAAGGTGAGATATGAAAGCAGAATTTTATTCATCCTCATCAGCTGTCTTTGTAAGCTGTACTGTCACTCTTGCGCTGTCCCCACAGGTTCACCAAGAACCTCTTGGAGTTCCTTGAGGAGTTGCATCCATTTTCATACCCTAAATCAGGAGTTTTGTGCAAATATTAATTATATTTTTACCTCTTCTGGATGCTTCCATGGACAGTCAGGCTTGTCTGGAAATTTATTGAAGAGCTACATCATAAAATTTATCAAGTTAGAAGGACTCCAGATTAATTATATAGCCTAGCCTTTAAAAAATATGTCTTTGGTTACACAAATAGTTAATTAAACATATTCTCCCAATGGAAAGAACAGCCTAGAAAATTATTTTCAGAATTTGAAGTTTCTTAAGGAGGACATGTAGAGTAGATTATTAAGGAATGAGAATATCTTCTTCTTGGGATGTTTAATAACAAATTATGCAGAGAATTTAGATGTACTTGTGATGAGAGCTTAGAGTCTGACTTCAAGATTTCTGAAATTTAATGACCAAAGGAGAAACAGATTACTAAATAATCTTTAAGGTAAAATTTATTCTAAGTGTAAAATTGGATAAGTTTTTATGAGTTAATACATTTGTACAGCTACCACAACAATCAACATAGAGAATGTTTCCATCAACCATTAAAGTCTCCTATGCCCCATGGACCATAGGCAACCAATGTTCTGAGAAAGAGATTAATTTTGCATCATATATATAAAATAATGTGTCCATTTATGTGTGATTTTTTTATTTCAACATACTGTTTAAAAAATTAATCTATGTTCTTGCATGCATCATTACTTTATTCTTTTTTATTGCTGAGTAGTATTTATCATATATATCCATTTACTTAACATTTCCTTTATTTTTTATTAGTGTTCTGCAGTTTTCTGCATATAGATTCTACACATATTTTTTAAAATGTATACCTAATTGTTTATCTTGAATTTTTTTGGTTGTTATTTATGGTATTTTTAAAAAGCTTTCAGCATCCGATTGTTTATTCTTACCATATCAAATACTACTACTATTTGAATGTTAACTTTGAATCCTGAGATGGTGCTAAATTTACTTCTCAGTTCTAGGCATAAGATAAAATTTGTTCAAAGATAAATTATCTCCCTCCTTTTTTAAAATTTCTTCAAATTTTCTATGTAGACTATCATTTCATTTGCAAATAGGGGCAGTTTTATTTCTCTTTTTCCAATCTCTGTATCTTTATTCCTTTTTTTTGCCTACTGCACTGGCTAAAACATACACTACAGAAGTCCTGGATAGGAGTGGTGAGAGTGGAGATCTTTGCCTTGTACCTTATCTTAGAGGAAAGGTATTTGTCGCACTGTGCGGCGGCTATAGGGGCGCGCTGCCACGGGGTAGTGCTGCAGAGAGCGCAGCGCTCCCTGAAATGTGAGGGAAACCAGCTGGGGCCAGCTGAGGTGGGAGCCGGGCTCTGAAACCTACAGAGCCTGTCCCAGGTTTGTCACAGATGACGAGGAATAAACACAAAATGTTGCAAACACTTCTCTGTTTGCGGGAAGAGCAGACGGGGCACTTCCCTCCTATTGGAGAAGGCCAAGGCACATCCTCCTAGTGGGGATGGCCTTGTCACCTTTTGTTTCAAGTCTTTCATTGAAAAACTTAACAGTGGGCTAGGTAACAGGAATGCATATGTACACTCATTACATTAGCATGTTAAGTTTTACAGAGAATAGATACCTTAAGAAAATAAGTAACAGGAATTTGCTGATTTACATGGGCCCAAGAGACCAGTATAAACAAAAGAGAAGGAAGACAAGGTCAAGCGCCTTAATGCTAAAGGGTAAGGGGTGTAATTAATGTGAAGGTCCTTCGCAGCATGAACTGACCAGAGATATGAAGGAGGAACAGAGCACACTTTAAAGAATTTACTTTTAGGCATGGTTACCCTGGCAACCGCCAGATCTGATTTAGGGCTGTTTTTCTTGCACTGTTTTAAGCCTGAGCCAGGCAGGAGGAGTGAACCACCAAGAGATAAGGAGACTACTTCAGGCTGCAATGAGGACTCTGGCCGTGTCCAAGCCAAGGTGAGAGGTGTGGAGGCCTTTTTGCCCCTTCTCTGTGTCCCCCAATTTTTCATCTGCTGCCCATATCAGCCAATGCCTGTCTTAGGTTGCCCTTCGCCCAACGGGTCTTACCTGTCCTTGGCAAGAACTGCACAAGGCAAAGCAGAGGGGCAGGAGCGTAGCAGGGAACAGGTCAAGTAGCCTCAGAAGCCTGTTTCTCCAAGGCCACCTATTTCCAGCCTTGGGGTCCTCCAACCTGTTGGCAGGGTTACAGCTCCTGAAACCAGGCCGGGCGTTTCCCAGCAGGTATTCAGCTTTTTCCCATTGATTATGATGTGGCTTTTTATAGGTGCATCAGGTTAAGGAAGTTCCCTTCTCTTTGAAGTTTGCTGGGAATTTTTATGATGAAAAACATTTGAACTTTGTTAAATGCTTTTTCTACATTAACTAATTTTCAATAGTGAAGACACTTTACATTTTGGCACGAATCTCACTTGGTAGTGGTATGTTATTCTTTTTATTTATTGCTGGATTTAATTTGTTAAAGATTTTTGTGTTTCTGTTCTTTAAGTACATTGGCTTATAATTTTCTTTTCTTGAACCGTCTTTTTCTAGTTTTGGTATCAGGGTAAGACTGGCCTTGCAGAAAGAGTTAGAAAGTGTTTTCCTTTTGTATTTTCTGGAAGATACTTGTAGAATTGATGTTATGTTTTCTTTAAATCTTTGGTAGAATTTACCAGTAAAATCATCTAGGCCTGGAGTTTTCATTTTAGGAAGGTTTAGAAACTATGAATTAAATTTATTTAATAGACACAGAATCATTGAAATTATGCATTTTATATTAGGTGAGTTGTGCTAATTTGTGTGTTTGGAGAAATTGGTTTACTTAAACTAAGTTGTAAAAGTTACGTGTGTAGAGTTGTTTGTAGTATTCCCTTATTATCATTTTAGTGTCTGCAGAGCCTGTAGTGATAGCCCTTGTTTTGTCCCCAGTAACGTCATTTTGTGTTTTTTCTTTTTCTTGGAACTCTAGTAAGAAGTCTATCAATTTTATCATTGCTTTAAAAAAACAGTTTTTGGTTTTGTCAATTTTCTGTATTATTTTTTGTTTTCAATTTCCTTGGTTTCTTCTCTTGTCTTTATTTGTTTCTTATTTTTGCTTCCTTTGGATATATTTTAGTCTAAAGTAGATTTTTAATTGCTGATTTGAGGAATATTCATTTTTTTCTGTTATGAGTTTTGGATGGTATAAATATTCCTTCACACACTACTTTGGCTGCATACCATAAATATTAATATGTTTAATTTTCATTTTCATTCAGTTCAAAATATTTTACAATTTTCCTTGCAACTCTGTTTATTTTTAATTTTTTTCTTTTATTTTTACTATTTTTTATCATGTTTATAATATTACAGTTGCCTCAATTTTTCCCCCTTTACCCCCCTCTACCCATCCACCCCCACACCTTGCTCCCAGTCAATTCCCACTCTGTTGTTAATGTCCACAGGTCATTCACATATGTTTTTTGTTTAATCCCTTCCCTTTCTTTCCACCTTTGTTCTCATTCCCCTTCCCCTCTGGTCACTTTCAGTCTGCTCCATGTTTCCATGCCTGTGGTTTATTTTGTTCATTAGTTTATTTTGTTGAGTAGATTCCAGTTATAGGTGAGATCATATGGTATTTGTCTTTCACCAAGTGACTTATATCACTTAGCATAATATTCTCCAGTTCCATCCATGTTGTCGCAAAGGTAGGAGTTCCATCTTTTCCTTCCTCCCTTCCTCCCTCCCTTCCTTCCTTCCTTCCTACCTTCTTTCCTTCCTTCCTTCCCTCCTTCCTTCCTTCCTTTTTTGCCTTTTTTATCGTTCTTTTCTCTCTCTCTCATTCTTTCTTTTCTTTCTTTTTTCTTAAATGCAGATTTTATTTTTTTAAATGTCAAAGTTAATTATAAAATATTAAAAAATTTAAAACCATTATAAATTCTCAGCAATTAAAACATGACACCAGCACATAAATAATTAAGTAGATCAATGAAATATAATGAGCATTCTAGAGACAAACATATATATCTGTCTAACAATGTAATATGTGATTAAGTTGATATTTCAAATCAATGGGGAAAATAAGGTTTATTCAACAAATAAGATGCATAGACCACTATTACTTGAAATAAAACAAATATAGAGCCCTATTTCACACATTATACAAGAAATATTAAGGTGAGTTAAAAATCAATATGTAGAATCTAAGGAGTTTTAGAAGAAAATACAAACTAATATTTTTCTTACCCTGAAGTAAAATATTCAATCCCAGAAGGTATAAAGTAAAATATTGACAACTTGACTATATTAAACATTTAAGACTATATAGTAATATACATATAAAAAGTTAAAGGACAAGAAATAGAATAGGAAAGTATTTGCCACACATCTAAAAAAGAGTTAATAGTATTTTTTTTTAAGGGAAAAAAATTCTACAAACCTTTAATCGATAAATGGCTAAAGAATACCAAAAAGTCATTTAAAGCTGTTTTAAAAATAATATAAATAGGCAAGAAATATACAAAAACATGTTTAGTTTCAACAAAAAATAAAGGAATAATTAAAATAACATCATTGTCACAATCAAATTAATATGTATTAAAAAATATTGATAATACTAAGTATTGGCAACTCTGAAAGGAACTGGGTATTCATAGACTCTTTTTCTTCCTCTTAAAACAGTCCCTTTAGCATATTTTGCAGTGCTGGTTTGGTGAAGGTGTATTCTTTTAGCCTTCTTTTGTCTGGGGGAAACTCATATTTTGCCTTCCATTTTAATTGAGAGCTTTGCTGGGTAGAGCCATCTTGGTTGCAGGCCTTTGCTTTTCATGACTTGGTATATTTCTTGCCATTCCCTTCTGGCTTGCAGTGTTTCTGTTGAGAAGTCAGCTGCTAGCTGTATCGGGGCTCTCTTGTATGTTACTATCTGTTCCTCCCTTGTTGCTTTTAGGATTCTCTGTTTGTCTTTGATATTTGACATTTTAATGAAGATGTGTCTTGGAGTGGGCCTCATTGGGTTCAGTTTGAATGGGACTCTCTGCTTCTGGACTTGTATGACTTCTCAAATTTTAGAAATTTTCCATCATTACTTTTTCAAACAGGTTCTCTATCCCTTTCTCATCCTCTTCTCCTTCTGGTATCCCTATTATACAGATATTATTATGTTTCAGGCTGTCCTGCATTTCCCTCAATGCCTCTTCATTCTTTTTGAGTCTTTTCCCATTTCCTTGCTCTTTCTGAGAGCTTTTTTCTACCTTATCTTCCAGCTTGCTGATTTGTCCCTGTGCTTCATCTAGCCTGCTTTTGATTCCTTCTACTGTGTTCTTCAATCAGAAATTGTATTCTTCATTTCCTCTTGTCTCTTATTGATGGTTTCTATGTCCTTTTGCATACTGATATAGTTTGCAGGAAGTTCCTCAGAGTTTCCCTGTATTTTTTTGTAATTCTCTCTGAGCTCACTGAGCTCATTGAGCTTCCTTAGAACCATTGTTTGGATCTCAGTATCTGATAGTTTACTTGCCTCTATTTCATTTAGTTCTCTTTGTGGGGATTCCTCCTTTCCCTTTGATTGGGGGGTGTTTCTTTGTCTTCCCATTATTTGTGAGACTGTTCTTTTTTGCTTCTGCTTCTTCAATTGATCTGTCTTGATTTCCTGACTTTGTAGTATGAACTTCTATGGTAGGAGACTTGTTTTTTCTTTCTAGATCTGCCTCTGATGATGTCAGATGTTGACCCTGTCTGACTTCAAGCAGTCTGTTGGAGACTTTCAGGAATCTAGTGTCTGTGGCAGTCTCCTTCAGCTGTTAATCTAGTCACTCTGCACTCTGCAGGCCAGCTTAGACAGCTCAGGGCGGGGCAGAGTTCCTCCTGAGGGTGGGGTTATTGGGTCCTCTCACGTTGCTGCTCAGGGTAGTGGTATCTGTCTTAGTAAGATGGTTGCTTCCACATGGGGGATGATTCAGCACCGAGATCCCACTGACTACTTTTTCAGTTCCCTCCCCAAACCTTCCTATCCCAGTCTCTCCTCAGGTATCTCCAGCCCAATCTGCTCCCGCATTTGTTGAAGCCCAGGGTAAGTGGCTGCAAATAAAAATTTATGTGTTGGCCCTTTAAATGGCTCTTTGAGTCTCTGGCCACTTGTCTCTGGCAGAGAGCAACCCTGCTGCTTTTTGTAGCTGGCTGTTTGCTGTGTACGTTTTGGGCTCTGGTGCTGTGGGCTAGAGATCCCCACTTTTGGTTTAGACCCCGCTCTTCTCAGGGGGATCCAACTGGCTGTTTTAATATCCTTCTGGTGCTGCCACCCGTGGGCACCCCGCCCACCTTCTCAGGTCTGTACTGAACTCCTTACCAGTTAGATTGCGCTAAAGTCAATTCTTCCGTCTCTGAGGTTACAAGGCTCCTCTCTCGCTATTGTTCAGTGGTTTGTTCCAGGTGATTTCTCCACAATTAAGTTGTAATTCCAGGTTTGTCCTGGGAGGAGGTCAGTGTGACTTCCACTCACTCCTCTGCCATTTTGATTCTCCACAACTCCCTCTTTGATCCATAGAATTCGATCTGTAGATCCATAGATTATTATTGATTATTTAGAATTCTGTTGTTTAGTCATCAAGTATTTGGCGATTTTTTCAGTTATCTTCCTGTTATTGAATTTTAGTTTAGACTGGTTTTATTAAAAGAAACTGTTAATTAAAAAAAATTAAGTTGGCTTTGACACAGGATATGCTTTATCTTGGAATATATTTCACCTGTACTTGAACAGAAGATATATTGTCATTTCATGGAATTTTATAAATGTTAATTAGATGCAGTTAGTTAATATTCTTGTCTGGTTTTCTATAGTCTTTGCTAATTTTTAAAAATCTAATCATTCTATTGATTAATAAATGAGTGTTGAACTCTTAAACTAAAATTGGAAACTTCTCTTTTAATTCCAAACATATTTGTCTCATGTATTTTGAGGTTCTGTTGTTGAATAATACATGTTAAAGATTGTTATGTCTTTGTTGTAAATTAACCCTTGATTTACCTACATTATTATATTTAAAGTGGGTTTATTATAGCATATAGTTGTGTCTCTTTTTGTACATCCTGAAATACTCATTTTTAAATTGGTATATTTGAAACATTTTTTTAATGTGATTATGTATTTGTTGGAATTTATACGAGTTTAAAACAGGTCTACATTTTTAGTATTATTTCTCTTGTTTTCCTCTGATTTTTATTCTCTATTTTTTGTGATATTTGAATATTTTTTAGTATTCCCTTTTATCTATTGAGTTTTTAAATATTCTTTTGTATATGTGTATATGTATGTATTTTAATGGTGGCCCTAGAGCTTATATTTATGCTTACCTTTTCAAAGTCTATATAGAATTAATATTTTATCACTGCCTGTGAAATGTAGAAACTTTACTACAGTATAGATCTGATCCCTTAATGTCATTTTCATATGCATCATACTGACATACATTTAGAGACCCCATGGGACAATGTTATTATTGCTGTCTTCAGCTATCATAAATATTTACAGTACTGAGCAGAAAAATAGTCTTATATTTATCCATAGAGTTACCATTTCTGTTGACCTTCCTTCACTTCCAAAGTTTCAAGTTCCTCTTTGACATCATTTGTCTTCTTTCTTCAGATTGTCCTTTAACATATCTTTCAGAGTAAGTTTGCTGTTGATAAATTCTTTTAGTTTTCTTCATCTGATATTTTTAATTTCTTTTTCATCTTTGAAGGATATAAGGTGTGAGTTGATGGTTCTTCTTTTGTTTCAGCGCATTAAAAATTTTGTCCTTCAGCATTCCATGGATTCTCATGAGAAATCTATGATCCTTCAAATTGCTGTTTCCCTTTAAGTAATGTATTTTTCTCTGGCTACTTTCAAGAAATGCTCTTTTTTGTAGTTTTCAGAAGTTTGATGATGATGTGGCTAGGCATAAATTTTATTTAACTTATCCTGCTTTGGGATTCACTGAATTTAAATCTATAAATTTATGTCTTTTGCCAAATTTAGGAAGTTTTCAACTATTATTTATTCAAATATTTTTCTCAGCACCTTATTGGTCTTCCTCTTCTTTTGGGATTTAAATGGCATGAATGTTAAATCTTTTGACATTTTTACCACAGGCCTCTGAGGCTCTGTTTACTTTTTTTAAAATCATTTTTTGTTTTTATTCAGATTAAATAACTTCTATTGATCAATCTTAAAGTGCTCTAAGACTTTCCTCTATCCCCTCCATTTGCTATTGAGCTCATCCAGTGAATATTTTTACTTAGTTATTATAGTTTTTAGTTCTAAAATATCAATTTGAGTATTTTTATATATTCTATTTATGTGCTAAGATCTTTCATTTTACTATTTGCTTCCTAAGTATGTACCTCTACTTCTTGAAGCATAGTTACAATAGCTGCTTAGTAGGTGTCATCTGATAATTTTAACATCCATGTCATTTTTGGGTTAGCATCTACCAATTTCCTTTTTCTTTGTAAGATGTTAAGATTTTCCTAGCATTTTTTATATAAAATAATTTTGCAGTGTATCCTGGATATTATGACTATTCTGTTATATGACTTTATGTCTTGTTTAAGTCATATGGATTTTTTTTTTTTTTTTAGTAGGCTCTTCACCTGGTTAGGCTCAGGTCCTACTCATCTTCTGTGAATTTGTGGCTCCCTTTTAGTTTAGTTTTCAAAGCCTGTGTTCTGCTTTTCTGGTTTGTCCTATGTGACTATCACCAGTGACCATTCTGAGACTTGGTCAGTGATCTATCATATGGTTTAGTTCTCAAAACCTTTGGTATGTTTTTTGGGGTTGGATCCATACACCCACAATTTAAAGTGAGTCTGATATTTCACATACAACTATATAGCATCACTTTCTCTAGCTTTATTCTCTCTGTGGTATCCTTGATACTTTCTAGCTCCCAGTATCTTCCTCTTTCTCCCTTCCTCTGGCAGGAAATTTAGGGCTTTAGTCTCCCCATTCTGTCACACTGCCTTTGTCTTTGTGGTTAACAATGATAGGATATACAAAAAAGAAACAATGGGACTCATTGCACATTCTTGGCACCACCAAGAATCATGTATTCCATTCAGAAAGCAGAGTTCCCGTCCTTCTGCTCAGTGTCTATGGCTGTCTCTGCCACCACTGTGGGATTGTCTGGGACCTGGGGTGATTTGCATGTTTAGTATTTTAATTGCCTGCTAGAAAAACAAATCAACATGCTTCAGAAGAAGATAATATAATCCCAAGTCTCTATGATGTGTCATTCACTATGTCTAGTATGTAATAACATACCAGGCAATTAAATTACTGAAGGATAAACTGAAATTTGACTTTTAAGTTTTATAGATAGAAAATTGGCTCACAGTGTTGTTTGGTTGAGTGTGTGGAAAGCCCAAGATATCTACCAAGCCCATTCTCCATACTTTAGACTCTTCTTCCTTACAGAGCAAAACAGGTTGAAACTGCTAACTTTTAGTCTTCGGGTTATTATTTTCCACTGGGATCCTTGGACCATATCCTGTGTTCCGACAGCTCAAACCAATAATCCTATGTGTTTCTGCTTGAATTCTAGGTGAGCCATGCAGACTGAGGCATATCCTAAGTGGAAAAGCCTTGTATATTGAGAGTATGTAGAGTATGATCTCACCTTCAAGTTTCTACCTTCTTCTGATCAATCTACAGTGACTTTGAATAATTGTTTAGCATATCTTATATCTTGTTTAGAGTTTATGATTTTATATATGGGAGAATTTTCCTGCTACAAGATACTTTTTGTAAACACCTGAACCAGAACTGCTAAATGTATTTATTCATTTATTTATCTATCACCTAGATTTATAATACATTAATATTTTGCCACATTTGTTCTTATTTCCTTTTTGGAAATAAAACCTTTGAGTTGAAGCCCCATCTGTATCACATTCCCAATTCCATTTTCCACTCTTCAGAGACAACCAGTGCTTTCAGATTGGTGAAGCACCTCCCTGCTCATGTTCCTGTATACTTACTGTTGATGAGTATATTTATATAAAATATAGTTACATAATTTATTTCATACAATTTTATTCTAAAACATCCTTTTATTTTACCAATCAATCCATATTGTAGATCTAATTTATTCATTCAAACAGCTAGGTTACTATTTTAAAGCTGTTAGTGGTTTCTCTGTTGCTCTACATGGGGAGGCATAATATATCTTTGGGGAAAGGTTGTCTTTTTCTTTTGGGCAAAACTTTAGTGCTCCTTCAACTTATCAATAGGTAAATCCAAAATGTCCTTCTGGAATGGAAAAGTTAGGGACAAAAAGAAGCTTGGCTATTCTATAACAGAAACTTTGACTCTATTGTGGGCAGTGTGATTGTCACTAAAAATTTTATGACTCATTGACATAATAGAGGAACAATGGAAGCGAAAGGGTCCTTTGGAATTCTTCTGTCTGTGACAGGTAAGAAGAACTCTGCAACTGGCACCAAATTGTGATGCTAAAAAAGAAGACCAAATGAGAGACCTCCATTGAAGAGAGATGACCAACTGTCTCTAGGAGTAGAAATAACTGATATCCAATTTTAAGCTGTCTTTTTCTGACTTTGTCTTCCTTTATAATATCCTAGTATTTAAGAAAGAAGCTTGGATTTTCAGAGAGGTACAACAACAGAGATCCCTGGAATATCTTCATGTATTAATATTGGATATGTAACTGTCCACACAGATTTGAAGAAGGTGTATCTCCAGTCAGTAGGGCCCTTAAAAATACCTGGAGAGAGGATCCTGTAAAAGACTGAATATTATGTTGTACAAGTGGAATGAGAGGCTGTGATTATTATTTGGAGAGTAAAGGGAAGACTCCTGAAGAGTCTTTGTAATATGCTCAATACAATGGTGGATGATGGATTCACTCCAGAGATACAAAACAACCATCTCAAAATTATTGACCCAACCATTTAATTTCATGTGGCAAACTCAGAATATTTGAATTACAGAAGGTATTTCTACAAGTGAACTTTCTGTAGAATCATGAGATTAACTGCTTTACTCCATCAATATGTTTAAGTTGCAGGTAGAGGTAACAAGTCCATATTTAATAGTTCCCCAGAGTCAACTGCAAATCAACAATTGCCTTAAAAAAATACAGTTCAGTGAGAAGGAAGTGTTTAATTTTCAAATATCTTTTAAATTGGAAAATACATTTTTTCAATAAATGAACTACAAGCAATTTGTGGTGAAATCTAGAGCATTTTTCTTTTTTTTATTGTTGTTCAATTACAGTTATCCCAATTTTTCCCCTGCAGCAACTTTTCTGCTAATTAGTTTTTATTGTAGGCATTTTAAAGTGTTAGTGCCTAATGTTCATTTTTCATGCTGCACTAATGAATATTTCTAGATGAGAGTCTTAGATTCCTATGGATTTATTACTAAGAAATAACCAAAACAAAAACACTCCTCTGAATTGTAGTTTTCAATTTCAATTTAAATCAAATAAATTGTTCTTTATTAAATGATTTTTAGAATCACTAGTCCTTTTTTTTTTCCTTAGATTTCCAAGGATTTATGTTAACTGAACCAGGTCATCATTTTCAAATGTATCTAAAAGTATTATTTTTCCTCATAGAAGAGATGCTTGTTTCTTTTCAAAAGATAATATTTTCTGTATTTACAAATATTTATAGAAAAATTGGCTATAGATTTTTGGGCAGATTGTTTTTAGATCAGTGGATTAAAATTTTTTTCCATTACAATTCATGTACAACATCATCTTAGTTTCATCTGTACAACCATGTGATTAAACATTAATATAACTTACAAAGTGATTATCACCCTGATAAATCTAGTACCTATCTGATACCATATATAGTTATCACAGTATTATTGACTATATTCCTTATGCTGTAATTTAAGTCCCCATGACTATTCTGTAACTATCAATTTGTACTTTTTAATTCCTTCATCTTTTTTACTCATTACTTAAACCTCCCCTCCCCTCTGGCAGCTGTCAAAATGTTCTCTGTATCTATGAGTCTTTTTCTGTTCTGCTTGTTTGTTTTGTTTTATTAGATTCCACATATAAGTGAAATCATATCGTATTTATCTTTCTCTGTCTGACTTACTTTACTCAGCACAATACCATCTAGTCCCACCCATTTGTTGAAAATGGCAAGATTTCATTCTTTTTATAGTTGAATTATATTCCTTTATACACATGCACCATTTCTTTATCCATTCATCTATTGATGGACACTCAGGTTGCTTCCTGATCTTGGTTATTGTAAATAACACTGCAATAAACATATGGATGCATATGTCTTTTCAATTCAGTACTATATTTTAGGTTTCTTAGGATAAATACCCAGAAGTGGATTTTTGGGTCCTCCCTTGTCTCTTGTAATAGGCTTTGTTTTAAAGTCTCTTTTGTCTGGTATAAGTACTGCTACCCCATCTTTTTTTTTTGTTTTGTTTTGTTTTTATTTTCATGAAATATATTTTCCTATCCCCTTACTTTCAGTCTGTGTGTATCTTTCAATACAAATTAAGTCTGTTGTAGACAACATAGGTAAGGGTCTTATTTTGTTATCCATTCAGATACCGTATGTCTTTTGATAGGAAAAATTAATCCCTTTGCATTTAAAGTAATTCTTGACAGATATGTATTTATTGTCATTTAGTTATTCACATTTTTCATCTTTTTTTTTCTTCTTTTGTGTTTGGTGGTGATGAAATTATTTTTAGTTTTTTCTTGTCTGAGAAGCACTTTATCTGTCTTTTGATTCCAAATTATAGTTTTCTTGGGTAGAGTGATCTTGGTTATAAGTCCCTGCTTTTCGTCACTGAATATTTCATACTGATCCCTTCAGGCCTGCAAAGTTTTTATTGAGAAATCAGCTGGCAGTCTTATGGGAGCTCCCTTGTAGATAACTGATTATCTTTTCCTTGCTGCATTTAAAATTCTCTCTTTGTCTTTAACTTTGGCATTTTAATTATGGTGTATCTTGGTGTGGGCCTCTTTGGGTTCATCTTGTTTGGGACTCCCTGTGCTTCCTGGACTTATATGTTTATTTCATTCACCAGATTAGGGAAATTTTCCATCATATTTTTTCAAATAGGTTTTTAATTCCTTGCTCTCGGTCTTCTCTTCCTGGCACCTCCATGATGTAGATATTCATATGCTTAAAGTTGTCCCAAAGGCTCCTTACCCTGTCTTCATTATTTTAAATTCCTTTTTCTTTTTGCTGTTTTGATAAGTATTTTCTGTTTCCTTATCTTCCAAATCACTGATTTGATCCCCTGCTTCACCTACTCTACTTTTGGTTCTCTGTAATGCAGTCCTCATTTCAGTTAGTTTTCACTTATTTGAACTCATTTTACTCATTTGAACTCATTTCAGTGAGTTCAATCACTTCATTTCTGATGATTTTTTTTTATGTTTTGTACTTCCATTTTTATGTTTCTTATGTCATGATTAAAACTCTTGCTAAGTTTTTCTACTTTTCCCCTAAGTTCATTGAGCATTTTTATAACTGGTGTTTTGAGCTCTGCTTCTAATAGTTTTTGGTCTCCATTTTGTTTAGTTCTTTTTCTGGAGTTTTGTTTTGTTCTTTCATTGGGACACGTTTCTTTGTCTCCTCATATTTCCTTCCTTTCTTTGTTTGTTTCTCTGTATTTGGTAGAGTTACTATGTCTCCAGGGCTTGATAAAGTGGCCTTATGTAGTAGGTACCCAGTGGGCCTAGTGTAGCAGGCTCCCTGGTCACTGGAGCTGGGCACTGCAGGTTCACTCCCTCTGTGGGTTGTGTGCACCCTCCTGCCATGGTTGAGCCTTGATTGCTGTTTGTACAACAATGGGAGAGATTTACTTCGCAGGATGATCAGCTAGGAGGACTGGCTGTGACCATCATGGAGTATCTGCTATGCAGGAGCCAACCCCACAAAGTAGAACTCACTTCAGTAGGCCTCCTGTACTGACCAAATCCATCCCTTGAGTGTGTCACTTGTGGAGATGGTGGATTGGTACATTATCACGGTCTGAAGCTGTCCATTGGGTGCACTGGCTATTGGGTCTCCTGGAAGGCAAAGGCCAGGGTCATCTACAAAATGTGCCCTGCCCAGAGTCACCTGGCATGAGCTACAAAGTGATCTGTAGATGGCTACCACTTGTGCTTGGCTTGGAGGCACCTGAAAGAAGCTATGCTGTGAACCAAGACTGGCTGCTGCTAGTGCTGGGCCTGGGGCCACTGGGAGATAGGTATAGGGCATGCCAAGGCCAGATGCTGTTTGTTTGAGAGATTTAGGGAAAGTCTGAAGCATGAGCCAAGACAGGCCGTTCATGTGGAAAAGTTGCTGGAAATGGCTTTGATTAGTCCTGAAAGTAGGATGGAATGAGGTCTCAGGGAATCAGCAGGGCAGGGCAAACAGTAATAGCCAGGTTGATGGACACTCAAATATGGCACCTACCTGCCGGCTCAGTAGGGGGAAGGCTCAGCAAAGTATTTCTGTCTGGGAGAAAGCTGCCTCTCTAGTCCCTGTCCTAATGCCAGACAATTCAGTTCCTCACTGTATGTCCCTGGCACCTTTCAAGTGGCATCCCCAGCCCTGGAGCTTAGAACGAGTAAGTCTAAGTCTACCTACTCCCTTTAAAAAGAATGCCTGTAACTCCAGGAACCATCCATAATGTGGCCTTTTCTTCTTGGCACATAAGCCCTGGACTGGGGGTTCTTATGTGGGGCTGGGACCCATTACTCCTCACGGGGGAACTTTGCAGCTGAGATACCCATTCTGATTTTTAGATGCCACATGTGGGTGTGGAATCAGACCATTCTGTGTCTCTGCCCTTTCTACTAGTCTCCATGTGGTCTCCTTTTTTATCCTTAGTTATAGGACTTATGTTCAGCTAGATTTCAAGCAGTTATGAATGATGGTTATTTGGTTGTAATTTTGATGTGGTTGTGGGAAGTTCCAAGTACCATGTTTACCTAGGCCACGATCTTGACAGGAAGCTAATGATAAGTGGATATTTGAAAAAAAAATTTTTCTTACTATTTTTATGTCATAGATGCCTCATCAATTAAGGTCAGCTTTGAATCTTCCTTACAACAGAAATTGAATTTATCTTATGAAAGCTTATGATGCCTAAAATTTAGATTTTATCAACTCTCCAACAGTTTATAAGTATTTTACTAAAAGCTGTGGAAAGCTGGTTTAAATATTTAACTTATAAACAATAACTGTAAAGATTCTTACTATGCTCTGGAGGAAATTTCAGTTTTTTTAAAGAACTATAACTTGATGATCTATCAAGTATTCTAAAATAAAGCTCATTTCCTTGAAGTTTTAAGTTCTGATACTGTTTTGATTTACTTGAAAGGTAGCTAGTTGTCTGGTTTATTAATCTAATTTATGTTTAAGAGATTCATTAAAAGTGCTCTGGTGAATTGACAGACTAATACGATAATTTTAGGCAGAGATAACATTATGATGAAAATAACAGTGATGCGATGTGGAGTGACTGGCTGGCCACTTTGGATAGAGTCATTGTGGGAGACCTCTCTGAGAGGGGGCATTAGAGCTGAGACATGAGTGACAAACATTAGGTAGCCTGTCAAAGAAAGAACTGTAGGAAAAGTATTGTAAGGATATGAAACAGAAAATATAAAGGCCCTAAGATAATAAGAAACTGTGTGTGTTTGAGGAATAACAAGGAGTCCAGGGGCTGAAGTGGAATGAGTAAAGGAGATGGAAGTTGCAGATGGGTAGAAGAGAGAAGCAGGGCCATATTACACTCAGCCTTGCAGGCCACAAGGAGTTCTATGTTTATGAACATGGAAGTATTCCCAAGATATGGTTGAGTGAAGAAATATTGTTTCAAACAGCCCGAGTAGAAAGAGCCCCTTCATATAAAACTGTATATTCATTTCCATGTGTGTCTATAGGCACAGAAATACATTGAGGTATACATGAAGTCTCTCCAGAAGATACACAGCCATGTAATATGAAAAATAGAGACATTTATTGAAGAAGATACAAAAAACATTGTACTTAGGACAATGACATCTCAGTCCCCTTCAAAGTAGGCACCCTGGGACCTCACACAGTTCTCCCAATTGCCATCAGCTGCCCTGTTGTTTTTTCCTGAGCTTCATCAATGGTCTGAAATCTCTTCCTTTTCAAAGATGCTTTTGGTTTTGGGAAAAGCCGGAAGTCTCAGGTTACCAAATCTGGGCTTTAGTGGGGCTGAGTGACCTGAGTGATTTGATGTTTTGTCAAAAAACTCTACATGAGATGTGATGCAGGAGTGGAAATATTGTGGTAATGAAGCTGTCAATCACCAGTTGCCCATAGCTGCAGACTCCTGAATCCTCTGAATAGTTTACATGGAGTAATGTTCAAGCTTAATGCAAAATCTGATGCAGATTTTTTGCTTTACTCACTCAATCATTGTGAATGCAACAGCCAAACAGTACACATGCTCACTCAATGGCATCTACCATCTCCACTGACTAGTACAGGGAAGTCATCATTGTTCCTACATGTGCATTCCAGTCCATTATCTTTTGCTGCCAGTTTACATTGATGTCATGCAAACCGTCCTCATTAATGGCTGGACTTTTTCCAAGCAGGCCTTGTATTCAGCAAAATATAGATTTCCAGCTAACACTGGAAATTTCTGAGTGCTGGACTTTATGTAATATTCATTCTCCTTTTTATTTGTATTTTTTTAATTGCCTGAATTGTTTACATAGAACAGCAGAGAGATATCCAATATACATTGATGAAAAATGAGATGTGGTTCTTGTTGACTAAGATTGTGGCTTTCAAACTCATGCAAAGTGAAAAAAAGAGATTTATGAAGAAGTTTATTGAATTTCATGAAGTAAAGTAAAAATAAAATAACCTATACTATTTTTTGGTTTTCATTGAATATGAATAATAGAAAAAACACTAAAAAATATAGAGTGTACAGAATACAATCAACAAAATTCTCTTATTGTGTACCAAAATAAAGTTTTCCACATTCAACTTGTACACTGTCAGATGGTAAAACATAAAAAATTTGAATAACTGAAGAACTAAGTGGAAAAATAAAAAAGATCGATAATATTCAAGGTATACATTAATTCCATTACCCATTCTTTCAGTACAGTTTTTAACATAATCAGTGCTGAACAAACAAGGGCTGTATGCAAGAACTTTAGTTGGATTAAATTCTCATGGATGTTAAGAGTAAGATGTGACTGCAAAGGGAAGCAGGCTGGGCAGAAAGCAGGGTACAGAGGCTGCTGCTTTCATAAAAGAGTGGTCAGATTTAGTTATTATTCTACACAAAAATAAAGAGAAAATTCTCCTTAGATTTTTGTTCTCTCATCAAAATCTTTCCATTGCTTTCTTCTATGCTACTCCTTTTCACATCTTCACACTTATCTTTTGTTTCTATCCTCTTATTCCTGTGATATCCATGGAGATCTGGATTCACTTGAACCAGCTTTGTTTTTGACATATAACAAGTTCTATGGAAAACCACTAGGAGAGTGTTATTGTTCCAATTGTGGACTAATTCCATAAATAATCTGATGAACACATTTTTTTCTGCCTATAAAAGTAGGTTGGGTTCCATTTCATATACGGAAAAAAGGCTTTTCTGTCCCTATTTCATTAAGCAAATGCCTGTCTTTTGGCAAGGAACAAAGAAAAGCAGTAATCATTTCCAGTTCATCCATATCAGGATATTTACTCCCAAAACACAAAGATTCAATTCATATCTTCATTATTATAACCTCCAGGTATTTTTCTCAAAGTGGTTGATTCCAGAAAATGTCAAGGAAAAGTTATTTGTAGATACATGCTGCTTAGAATAGCATGTGGACAATAGCATGAGAATACCTTGACAATGCTTGCAGATAACCTGCTATTTGCACTACTCTACCATAACTATAGACTTCTATTTATTTGTTTTAATAATCTAGTTTAATGGTGGTCTTTGAGGCTTCTGGCTGGTCCCCTACTTCCCAATCTTTATTCCTCCAAATGCACTAGATTGTTGTCAGGATCATCTTATCTTTGGCCATATTGAAACCCACCCTCCACTCTTTAACCTTAGCTCTGTTCCTCCATCCTCTAAGATTGCACCTAATTTTTGCTTACCTGGGTATTCATGGGCTTAGATTTGACTCTCAAATCTTAGCCCTGAAGCTTCTACCTATGGCTTGGCAATCATTGCCAACTTAATTCCCTCTTTGTCTATTTCAACAACAGTACAAGTAGAGCTGAGGCTGACATCTAGACTCTTCTGAAATGATCCATGTAGAAGCTGGATTGGGTTGTGTGGAGAAGAGGTAAATCTGTGAGGAAAAGAAAATAGAAAGAATGAAAATCCAGAAGTCATTATGTGAGCATATAGAAAACAAAGGCCTGTGCTTGTGAAAGACTGGACTGGTCACCAATGACTTTCTGTAAATATATTTACCTCTCCAACCCAGCATCAAGATTAGGTAGTTTTGCCATTAAAGGCTGCAGGTGTTAACTAGGCATGACCATTATTTTAGGTAGTTCTGACCTCTAGCTAAGAATATCATCTATCTATCATCTATCTATCTATCTATCTATCTATCTATCTATCTATCTATCTATCTATCTATCATCTATCTATCTATCTATCATCTATCTATTTAATCTATCATCTACCTGCCTACCTATCTTCACCCGAGGATATGTTTATTTTAGAGAGAGAGAAAGGGAGAGAGAAACACACATAGAAATAGAAACATTGATGTGAGAGAAACATTGATTGGTTGCCTCCCATACGTGCCTTGTCCGGGGACTGAGCCTGTTAGCTATGTGTTCTGACTAGGGATGGAGACCACGACCTTTTGGTGTATGGGGCACTGCTCCAGCTAACCGAGCACCCAGCCATGACAGCCTTGGCTTTATTCTTAAATTTTGATTACATGTTTTCTTTTATCTCACTTCAAATCCTTTCATAAAGCTATTACATAGAATTCAGTATTTACACAAGTTAGTTTGGTATCAAAAGCCATAGCAATTTCTCAGGATTGGCATAATACATCAACTTCCAAATAAGAGATTTTTCAACTGCCGTCTTTCATAATTTTCTACTGAAATTTTCTTTCCCTCATATAACAGAAGTAAAATATAAAGGAAACCATGCTGATAGTATAAAAATATTTTTATATGATTACATGGAAGTGATTTTTCTCTCTAGTCTTAAATAAATAAGAAATACCAAATTTCCATTAATTTATCAGCTGGACTCTGAAAGAAATATGCTATTCAAAATTAAAATATTGTACACATATTTTCTTTCTTTTGTACTTCATGTATTTCTGAAAATATATTCTCAAGTTGACAGTATGGATTCCACAATATTTATGTATGGATTAGATCTATGTTCAGAAAGAAACACATGCTCCCCCCCCCCGCCCCCCCCCCCCCACACACACAAATTACTGCTCCGCTTAGGCTGTCCATTTGGAGGTGGACATCTACCACATATGGGTGTGTCTATCCATACACCCTTGAGCCATTTCAAAGAATTTCTAGGTTATTTGTTAAGGTTTCTTGCTGAATGTAACAAATATAGCTCAGATTCAGAGTTTAAGTTTTAACTTTTGCAAACAACAATTTTTTTAGTCCAAAGGAAGATAAAATTTTCATGTACAGATCTTAGAAACATGGAGCTATGGTCATGGAGGCATATCAGTTGTTTCTATTGCCCTTGTACCTAGCATTGGGCACCTAAGGCGCTTCATCCCATTAATCAGTTCTAATTTATATGTAGACATTGAAACTTGATCTTGTCAAAAATTAATACCCTAGTTTTCCTTGATGAATCCTCTGCATTTCCTTTTGATGATATCCTTAATTACTTACCACCTTTTCTATCTACCTCTTTGCCTCTCATCTGAGACCACAGTTGAGAAGAAGTCTATTTTCCCCTTAATGTCTAGCAATGACTGCTTTAGTATTCTATACAGTAGAATCCTGTAGAGTATTTGGAGATACGATCCTTAGTAGAAGGTTTGGTATCCCTGAAATAAATAGTGGCAGCAGTGGGATAACTCCAGTGGAGTTAATCTTATTTATTTTTTCTGAAAGAAAATAATTTACTTAAAATATTAAAATGATCATTTATGAGCATTTTTCTTGTATAGAATCACTGAATATAACTGGTGGGCAATAAATGGGTACAATCAAATCCAAGCAGTAATGGGAGACAGGTATTATTCTATAGTAAATGTTCTTATTTAATAAAAATATAAAAAGTAATAAAACCCTTCCAAAACTTTAATGTATTCATAGGTTTTCAATTATGCTTTTCTGTTTCATGCTCCTTCCCGTTCCTCCTATGAATTACAACAAGGCAAATGTTTGGCTTATGTGTTATAGAGTTGGCACTGTTTGTAATGGCAATTTACATTTGCTTTTCTTTTTCATGACTAGTGAGAGGAAATGAGCTCTTGGTGGAGTGTACCAAGGATATGAACAATTTAGGCTGACATGCTTTAATTTTCCTTTCCAACAAAAAATAAGTGGAAAAGGAAACTGAAGTTGTGCCTCCATGTAATGTGAAAATTAAAATGAGTCTACAAGATCACTCTTGTGCTCGAACTACTTCTGGAATATCTGTGTGTATGGTACCAGTGGACAAAGCAATTGGAATTAAAGGTAACGCAGTTCAGGGATCAGCTCTAGTCATGGTCTCAATTATTTTTATCATTGTTTTTGTTGTTACTGAAACAGAGTTGTGGAGTGGAATTGTTTTGATTGGTAATTATGTCACAAGCTAAAATGACCCAATTCACCAAATCAAGCAGCCCTTTGGCAGCTATGATCATTATCACTTATGGTATAAACTTACTAAATGTCCTTTGAGTAGATAGCTATAGCCTTGGAGATAGTTAAGAGAGACTCACTTTAACTGAGGAAAGGAAAGAAAAAAAAGTAATTTACCTACTGGCTTCTTTCCAGATTTTATAGAAAGTCAGGGTCAGGTCTTAGTAAGTTTCCTGGCATTTATAGGAAACCTGATTTTTTTGCACCACAGTACTAAATGTTCTTTACTTAAAAGCAGCAATTAGGAGAACTCTTTCCTTACCAGCTTCTTGGTTTCCGGTTTTGCTTCATTTTAGAGCAGGAAGGAAGGAACAGCCCAGAATCCACAATCTGACGGGCTTTTGGAAAAATAGGTCTCTTGTTTCTTTGAATGAAGGGAGATATTCCTTGCCTTGCTGACACACAATTTTAGTTGGCTTTATACTTGTTAACACCAATGAGAACAATGGTTCACTCATATCTACTAGTATGCTTATAATGTATGTGTTGGTGTGTACCTGGGTATATTTTCAGATCGTAGTAATCAATATATTTTTGGAATACCAGTTTTAAGATGATTTCTGAACATTGCGCAAGTCTCCTGGCATTTCCTTTCTTAAAGAACTATAATTATATTTATAAGCTCTAGAAAGTCGCAAAGTAGAGAGCATTTGAACTTGGCTTGACCTATAATTTCTCCAAATTCTCATTTGACCCATTAAGTCTTTTTCACTTTTTTCTGGTAATGGTTAATAATATCTTAATTCTGTAAACATATTTAGGAAATGATGAATTAATTATTTTTCTGAAGAATTTGGATGGCTACAATATATACAAAATATATATATATACACACAAAAGCCTAATGTACAGATGTACAGTTGTACAGAGAAATGTGACAATGTAGGTTGATGCATTTCAAAGTTTCTACTGGTTTCTTTAAGCTTAGTTTAGTTAATTCCACTTCTCTAAGACTTGATCTGCTGAAGCCACCCAACTCTGTAAAATTCTTTCTGTGCAAATAGCTGCTGAAAAAAAGGCTTAATTAAGGGCTTTTTTAAAAACTTAACTGTTTCTTCTCCCGAAGTAAGTTGCTTAGTCAATTCTTTTAGATGACTCAATAAAGTTACTCCATGTTTCTTCTACTATCTTTTATCATTTGCTACCTGGTGAAATTGGGACCCAAAATGCACAGTTGTTTTCTTCTAAGAATATATGCTCATTCCAGCAAAAGAAATAAAGAAGCAAACAAACAAATAAATGAAATAACTAAGAAAAGTATTCAATAGGTATCTATGGATTCCAATCCATGGTGGTATTTTTAAATATCAACAATTAACATTTAACATAATAAATTTTTTGGTGCTTTAGATTACTTAGTAGATATGAATTTGGGGCTACTTTAATTAAAGCTAAGGGGAAAAGTTCTGAATTTCTTTGATCTTTGTTGTAGGGAGTGTGTGGGAGTGAGGATAGCAGAAAAGACAGGGTAATTAATTAACTTCTGTAAAACACATTTTATTTGATTAATGTTTTGGAGCTAAATTTAAATTAGGGCCAGATATGCTAGATAATTCAGTACTTAACTGGGTTATTACTAGAATATCCTGCTAGGAAATTTACTAACCTTTAGGTTACTTCTGATCCTTCTTTTTTCCATCTCTCCCCACCTTTTTGGTATAACTGATTTTTTTTTTTAAAACATAACTATGACTTCAAGAAACAACACACAAACACCAATGAACTGCTCTGTTGGGATATGGCTGAAATCTTTATTAAGAACACTATAAATAACTTTAGTGTGCTTGAAGTTAAACCACAGATATCTTTTTCAGGTTATGCTGCATATGTGTAGTTTTCTGACTTAAGTAACAGAGAACATGACATGGCAGTCTTTTAGAGTAGTCTGGATTAAATCAAATGACACAGTCTGGTATGATGTAGATAATAAAAATTCACTTTACACCCCCTTATTTGTCATTTTAGGTAAAAATCTTGTTTGGAGAGGATAACTGTTTTCTTAAATAATATTTTCTTTAAAATTTATTTTTTAGTGTGGAAATGTTTTAGCACACAAAAGTAGAGAGAATAGTATAATGAGCTTCCCTATACTAATCAATTAACTAAGCACTTTTCAACATTTCACTGCGCTTGTTATTTATCATTATTCCTCCTCTTTTCTATTGACTGTTTCAAAGCAAATCCAAGAAATTATGTCATTGCTCAGCATGCATCTCTAACTGATAAGGCTTTATCTTTCATAACAAGCATGCCATCACTGAATCTGACAAAGCTGAAAATAATTTCTTAATATCATGTAACCCTGAGTCTACATAAATATCCTCTATTATCCTCCCAATTTTTACCCTCACCTAGCTGTAGGTCATCTTCCGCCCTTTAGGAATATCATTTTTGGAAAGAATAGATCAATAAAAGAAACAAGAAGAGAGCATCTTCGCTCTTTTTAAAATTAAATCCATTATTTCCAAGTTTCTCTAGTTCTGAATTTTGTTGCCACTTCTTAGTGCAGTGTTGTAATATCCAAGAAGTAAGCAAGGCCAAACTATTTTGATGATAAGTCAGAAATTAGATTCTAGAATTCATTCTGCTTAGAGTCTCCTTCCCAAGTTGTTTGGGAGGCCCATGACTAAGAAATAGACATAGGTGTTGATTAAAAGCAGGATTTTTTCATAGGGAGTTGTTTTCTTTCTTTATTTAATTTTATTATATTTTATTTTTGTTTATTTATTTTTTATTGTTCCAATACATTTGTCTCCATTTACCCGCTACAACTCTCCCATGCCCCACCCACTCCCACCTCCCCCGTCAATCCTTGGCCATCTTGGCTTCATCCATGTGTCCTTCACACCTCTTCCTTCATCTGACCCTTCCCATTCCCCTCCTCATTACCTCCCTCTGTCCTGTCGGTTTCCTCTTTCTTTCAATGTTGCTGGTCATATTTTCTTTGCCTGCTTGTTTTGCTGGTTAGGTTCCACTTATAGGTGAGATCATATGGTATTTGTCTTTCATCCCGTGGCTTATTTCATTTAACATAATGCTGTCTGCTTCCATCCATGCTATCGTGGAGGGTAGTAGCTCTTTCTTTTTTTCTGTTGCATAGTATTCCACTGTGTAAATGTACCACAGTTTTTTGATACACTCATTTACTGATGGGCACTTAGGTTCCTTCTAGTACTTTGCTATTGTAAATTGTGCTGCTATGAACATGGGGGTGCGTAGGTTCTTTTGAATTTGTGTTTTGGGATTCTTAGGGTATAAACCCAGCAGTGGCATCGCTGGGTCAAAAGGCAGTTCCGTTTTTATCTTTTTGAGGGAATTCCAAACTGTTTTTCACAGTGGCTGCACCAGTCTGCATTACCACCAACAGTGTATTAGTGTTCCCTTTTCTCCATAACCTTGCCAGCAGCCATTGTTTGTTGATTTATTTATGATGGCCATTCTGACCGGTATGAAGTGATATCTCATTGTGGTTTTAATTTGCATTTCTGTGAAGGGTAGTGATGATGAGCAACCCTTCATATATCTCTGGGCCCTGTGTATGTCCTCCTAGGAGAAGTGTCTGTTCAGGTCCTTTGCCCATTTCTTAACTGGATTGTTTGTCTTCCTGGAATGAAAACATGTGAGCTCTTTATATATTTTGGGGATTAAACCCCTGTCTGAGGTATCGTTGGCATATATTTTCCCATATGGTTGGCTCCCTTTTCATTTTGCTGATGTTTTCGTTAGCCATGCAGAAGTTTCTTATTTTGATAAGTCCCGCTTGTTTATTCTTTCCTTTATATCCCTTGCCTTAGAGGACATATTGGTGAAAAAATTGCTGCATAGGATATTCGATAGTTTCCTGCCTATGTTCTCCTCTAGGACTTTTACGGTGTTGTGACTTACATTTAAGTCTTTTATCCATCTTGAGTTTATTTTTGTGTTTGGTGTAAGTTGGTGGTCAAATTTCATTTTTTTGGTATTAGCAGTCCAGCACTCCCAACACCATTTCTTGAAGAGTTATTTTTACTCCATTTTATGCTTCTGCACCCTTTGTTGAATATTAATTGGCCATAGACACATGGGTTTATTTCTGGGCTCTCTATTCTGTTCCATTGATCTTGTGTCTGTTCTTATGCCAGTACCAGACTGTTTTGATTACAGGGACGTTGTAATATAGTTTGATGTCTTGTTTTGTGATTCTGCCTACTTTGTTTTTCTTTCTCAATATTGCTACGGCTGTTTGGGGTCATCTATGGTTCCATATATATTTTTGAAATGTTTGTTCTATGTCTGTGAAATACGTAACTGGTATATTAATAGGGATTGCATTGAGTCTATAAATTGCTTTGAGTAGTATGGACATTTTAATGATTTTAATTCCTCCAATCCATGAACATGGAATATGCTTCCATTTATTTGTGTCTTCCTTAATTTCTTTCTTCAGTGTGGTATAGTTTGCTGAGTCTTTTACCTCCTTGGTTAAGTTTATTCCTAGGTACTTTATTTTCCTTGTCGCTATAGCAAAGGGGATTTTTTCCCCCTGATTTCTGATTCTGATATTTCATTTTTGGTGTACAAAAATGCATTCGATATCTGAATATTGACTTTGTACCCTGCTGTCTTGCCAAATTCACTTATTACGTTGTGTAGTTTTTTGATGGAGTCTACTGAGTTTTCTATGTACACTATCATGTCATCTGCAAACAATGATAGTTTTACTTCCTTCTTTCAAAATTGGATGCCTTTTATTTCTTTTTCTTGTCTAATTGCTGTGGCTAGAACTTCCAATACTATGTTGAATAGAAGAGGAGAAAGTGGACATCCTTGTCTAGTTCCTGATCTTAGTGGTAAAGTTTTTAGTTTTTGCCTGTTGAGTTGACTGAGGTTGGCTGTAGGTTTTTCATACATGGCCTTTATTATGTTTAGGTATGACCCCTATATTCCCACTCTGCTGTATGTTTTTATCATAAATGCATGCTGTACCTTATCAAATACTTTTCCTACATCTATTGAGAAGATCATGTGGTTTTTGTCTTTCCTTTTGTTTATGTGATATATTACATTTATTGATTTGCAAATATTGAACCATCCTTGTATCTCTGGGACAAATCCCACCTGATCCTGGTGGGTGATCTTTGTAATGTATTGCTGAATGCGGTTTGCCAATATTTTGTTGAGGATTTTAGCCTCTATGTTCATCAGTGATATTGGCCTGTAGTTTTCTTACTTTGTAGGGTCTATCTTGTTTTGGGATTAGGGTAATGCTGGCCTCATAAAAAGAGTTTGGGAGTCTTCCCTCTTCTTGGATTTTTTGGAATAGTCTGAGAAGGACAGGGGTTAGCTCTTCCTTAAATGTTTTGTAAAATTGTCCCATGAAACCGTCCGGTCCAGGGCTTTTGTGTGCCAGGAGTTTTTTGATCACTGCTTCAATTTCACCAAATGTTATCAGTCTGTTCAGGCTTTCTGCTTCTTTCTCATTCAGTGTTGGAAGGTTATATTTTTCTAGAAATTTGTCCATTTCATCAAGGTTTTCAAATTTCTTGGCATACAGTTGTTCATAATAATTTCTTACTATCTTTTGTATTTCTGTGGTATCAGTTGTTATTTCTCCTCTTTCATTTCTGATATAATTTATTTGGGTCCTCTCCCCTTTTTTCTTGATGAGTCTGCTTAAAGGCTTGTCAATTTTGTTTATCTTTTCAAAGAACCAGTTCCTGGATTGGTTGATCATTTGAATTGTTCTTTTAGTCCCTATGTCATTCAATTCTGCTCTGATCTTGATTATTTCCTTTCTTCTACTCTCTCTGGGCTTTGTTTGTTGTTGTTTCTCCAGTTCTTGAAGCTGTAGAGTTAGGTCATTTATTTGAAATATTGCTTTGTTAAGTAGCTCTGTATTGCTATGAACTTCCCTCTCAGGACGCCTTCACTGTGTCCCATAGGTTTTGGCCTGGTGTGTGTTCATTTTCATTTGTTTCCAGAAACTTTTTCATTTCTTCTTTGATCTCATTATTGACCCATTCATTGCTTAGTAGAGTGTTATTCGGTCTTCATGAGTTTGAATGTTTTTGAGTTTTTTCCTTGAGGTTGGTTTCTAGTTTCAAGCCCTGTGGTCTGAGAAAATGCTTGTTATGATTTTGATTTTCCTGAATTTGTGGAGGCTTGTTTTTGTGTCCTATCATGTGGTCTTTGAAAATGTTCCATGTACATTTGAAAAGAATGTGTACTTTTCTTTTTTGGGATGAAAGCTTTTATATATGTCAGTTAAGTCCATTTGATCTAATGTTTTGTTCAGTTCCACACTATCCTTGTTGATGTTTTGTTTGAAAGATCTATCCATTTTTGACAGTGAGACATTAAAATCTCCTATCAGTGTGTTACTGTATATGTATTTCTTGAATTCCTCCAAGATTTTCCATATATATTTGGGTGCTCCTATATTGGGTGCACATATGTTTACAGTGTTTATGTTTTCTTGGTGGATTCTTCCTTTGAGTATTATAAACTTTCCTTCTGGGTCTCTTTTTATGGCTTTTGTTTTGAAATCTATTTTGTCTGATATAGTTATTGCTACCCCTGCTTATTTTCTCTATTCATTTGCTTCGAATATTTTTTTCTATATCTTTAATTTCAGTCCGTGTAGGTCCATTGTTCTGAGGTGGGTCTCTTGTAGGCAGCACATGTGTGGTTCATGTTTTCTTATCCATTCAGCTACCATATGTCTTTTGATTGGGACATTTAATCCATTTACACTTAAAGTTATTATTGATAGGTACTTATTCATTTTTTTCATTTTGTTCCTCTCTTTCTCACTTTTTTTCTTCATCTTCATAAAGCAGTCCCTTTAGCATATCTTGCAATGCTGGATTGGTGGAGGTCTATTATTATAGCCTTCTTTTGTCTGGGAAACTCCTTATTTTGCCTTCCATTTTAATTGAGAGCCTTGCTGGGTAGAGCAGTCTTGGTTGCAGGCCTTTGCTTTTCATGACTTCGAATATTTCTTGCCATTCCCTTCTGGCTTGCAGTGTTTCTGTTGAGAAGTCAGCTGCTAGCTGTATCGGGGCTCTCTTGTATGTTACTATCTGTTTCTCCCTTGCTACCTTTAAGATTCTCTCTTTGTCTTTGATATTTGTCAATTTAATGATGTGTCTTGGAGTGGGGCTCATTCGGTTCCTCTTGAATGGGACCCTCTGCTTTCTGGACTTGTGTGACTTTTTTTCTCCTCCAATTAGGGAAGTTTTCCATCATTATGTTTTCAAACAGGTTCTCTATCCCTTGTCCCTCTTCTCCTTCTGGTATTCCTATTATACAGAGATTATTCTGTTTCAGGTTGTCCTGCATTTCCCTCAATGCCTCTTCATTCTTTTTGAGTCTTTTTTTCATTTCCTTGTTCTTTCTGGGAGCTTTTTTCTACCTTATCTTCCAGCTTGCTGATTTGTCCCTCTGCTTCATCTAGCCTGCTTTTGATTCCTTCTACTGTGTTCTTCAATCAGAAATTGTATTCTTCATTTCCTCTTGTCTCTTATTGATAGTTTCTATGTCTTTTTCCATGCTGATATAGTTTGCAGTGAGTTCCTCAGAGGTTCCCTGTATTTTTTTGTAATTCTCTCTGAGCTCACTGAGCTCATTGAGCTTCCTTAGAACCATTGTTTGGAACTCAGTGTCTGATAGTTTACTTGCCTCTATTTCATTTAGTTCTCTTTGTGGGGATTCCTCCTTTCCCTTTGATTGGGGGGGTGTTTCTTTGTCTTCCCATTATTTGTGAGACGGTTCTTTTTTGCTTCTGCTTCTTCAATTGATCTGTCTTGATTTCCTGACTTTGTAGTATGAACTTCTATGGTAGGAGACTGCTGTTTTTACTTTCTAGATCTGCCACTGATGATGTCAGATATTGTCTCTGTCTGACCTTAGGCAATCTGTTTGAGATTTCCAGGAATCTACTGTCTGTGTCTGTCTCCTCCAGTTGTTAATCTAGTCACTCTGCCCTAGGAGTCAGGGCTGGGCAGAGTCCCTCCTGTGGGTGGGGCTATTGTATCCTTTCAGGGGAGTAGTCTGAATGAGCAAGATGGCTGCTGCCATATGAGGGAGGAGTCAGTACCGGGATCCCCTCAGCTACTCTCTCAGTTCTCTCCCCAATGCCCCTGTCTCCAGACTTTCCTCAAGCATTTCTAGACCACTCTGCATCCCTTTTAGCCAGGGATCTACTCTCTGTGACTGCTGCTCTGTACTTAGCAGTCAGGCTTGCTCAACACCAGGTCAGGGAAGAGCCTCCTGGGGGTGGGGGGGTTGGTAATTGTGTCCTTTCATGTTGCTGCTGCTCAGGGGAGAGGTCTGCCTTAGCAAGATGGCAGCTGCTGAATGAGGGGTGAGTCAGCCTTGGAATCCCGCTGGCCACTTTCTCAGTCCTCTCCCCAAAGCCTCCTTCCCAGTCTCTCCTCAGACATCTCCAGCCCACTCTGCCCCCAACTTTGCCAGAACCTAGGGTAAGTGGCTGCCACTAGAAATTTTTGTGCTGGCCCTTTAAATGGCTCTTTGTTTCTCCAGCTGCCTGTCTCTGGCAGAGAGCACCCCTATGCTTTTCATAGCTGGCTGTTGGTATGCTTTTTTTGCTCTGGTACTGTAGGCTGGAGATCCCCACTTACGGTTTCAACCTGCTCTTTTCAGGGCGGTCCAACTGGTCATTTCAATATCCTTCTGGTGCTGCCACCTGTGGGTGCCTAGACCACCTTCTCAGGCCTCCACTGTACTTCCTACCAGGTAGGTTGTGCTAAAGCCAATTCCTCTGTCTGTCCAAGGTGTTAGGGCTTCTCTCTCACTATTGCTCAGTTGTTTTCCAGGTGATTTCTCCACAATTTAGTTGTAATTCCAGATTGGTCCTGGGAGGAGGTCAGTGTGACTGCCACTCACTTCTCTGCCATCTTGAATCAATTAGGGAGTTGTTTTATTTTCATAAAGACATGTTTGTTTACATTTTCAAGTAATCTATAGTAAACTTAGTTGTAGTAGGTGACTAGTTTATGCCTTCAACGAGGTTATAATTAATGCCAATTGTGTGCAAAGCATTGTGCTAGGAAGGAAAACATAAGCTATAAAGCAAAAAGCACTATACATAAAATAAAATGAGCCTTAAAAGACTTCTAGACAATTGGAGAACAAGAAGGCCATTTTGGATAGAGGAGAGTGAGCAAAAGCATAAAGGTAGGAAATGCAAAACATGGTGAATAATTAGTCTGATAACATGACACTCTTCAGGCCAAACATCATGAAATACCATGACTAGCCATGCATCTAGGTGCAGTAATTACATAATCACCCAGTAAGAAGAGATTCCAGTAACTGCTGTCAGCCACTGCTGCCAGGAACTACTGTTGGGGTGGCATGTTTAGAATGTCAAGATGATGATTGTTAATATGTGACCAATCAAGAAAAGTGACCCATGGTA
Organism: Pteronotus mesoamericanus; assembly: GCF_021234165.1. Taxonomy (NCBI): domain Eukaryota; kingdom Metazoa; phylum Chordata; class Mammalia; order Chiroptera; family Mormoopidae; genus Pteronotus; species Pteronotus mesoamericanus. Next base: position 11,909,185 of record NW_026555157.1, on the reverse strand, counting down.
GAAGAATGTGATATAATAATTAACCCAACTAGATAATATTTTACCTTCAAATATAACCTAGTGGATAGGTCAATGGCCTAACATGGATACTGCTCATTTGAGAAAAATTCTTTACAACTTGGCCTGAAAAAGTTCCGGCTCTATTAAATGAAGCTTCTTTTTTTCTGAGGAGCTGGGTCTTTCTTAGATCTTTCATATGACAACCTCATAAGATTTTTTTGCTTTCTTTCAACAGGCAAAACTCTAAAACTGTGTCACTAACATAGAAATATCAAAAGCTCCTTGACCCCAATCCAAGTTTACAGTTGTGGTTATCTTTTAGCTAAAGGAGACATTCAACATTGCTGATATGGGTTTGCTTTGTTGCGTTCATCATTAAACTAAAATATCAGAGAGTGATCAGAGTGACTTCCTACTGGACTAGGACAATGTTCTAGTCTAGACCAAGTGCTTTATGCGGCCTAAGAAAAAACCCCATAAACATTAGCTAGAAATTCAATTTCATCTAACATATATTGTGTGTTTATTATGCACATAGCACTATGTCAGGCATGTATAAGCATTTTAATTTAATCATCATAACAACTCTATGATGAAGGATATTATAATTTTCTCCATTTCAGAGATGAGGAAACTGGGGATTAGTTAGAGAAGATGAGTAATTCACCAGGTCACGTAGCTAATAAGTGGAAAGGCTGGTTTTTGAGCCCTGTTGGACTATTCTGGTAAAGCCATAGGCATCTAAACAAGAATTGAGGCTTGTGTGTTACCATAGAAAGTGGGTAAAAGGAACCCATTGCTTCCCTCTGCCCCTCTAACTCTTCAGTTCCTGAACCTTCATTTCTTGTTACTTCTTAAATCCTTTGTCTCCTCTTCCTTGCACGTATTTCTTTTTATTTATATTGTATATTATTTTATTTTCTTCTTCAATCATTGACTTACCTGTAGGGTGTCAGGCCTTTCCTGTTAAGAAATTGCAAGGAACACTAGCAAGGAAATGAACAAATATAGCACACTATAATAAATGCTGTATTGCTTTGAAAAAAGAAATATTTTTAAAAAACCCTAAAAATTTGACCTGGGAAATGATACTTGAGTTGTGTCTTCAAGAAAGAAGAACTGAACGAGTGAAGAAGTTGGAAGAGCTTTCCAGGCAGACACACTAATATTTGTATAGGCACTTGGTTGGGGCAACAGTCAGACACAGCTCAGACCTGCTGGCCATTGTGGGTGGCTGGAATCCATGCAGAGTGCTTCCTAGGAGTATTGAGAGGTGAAGGTAGAGAGATAGGTGAGGACCAGACCATGAAGCACTTATGTTCTGAGTTAGAGTTTAAATGTCAAGCTGCAAGTTATTAGGAAATCATTGAAAGGTTTTAAATTAGGAAAATGCACATTTTTGTTTTAATTTTAAAAATACCATTTTGGCTGTAATCATCACTTGCATAGCTAATTTCTATGCCTGGAAAAAGAGGCCCTAAGTTTGTACCAAGATTACACATTCCTTGAGAGATTTTAAATCCCTTCCTCACTCTGTGATTTCCTGATGAAAGAGTTGAGTCTTCCATCCTACTTCCTGATCTCAGAAGTCCTGAGTGCAAGGCGGCCTTTGTAAATTGGCCCTTAAAGTTGTGGTCACCATAGCCTGCTTGCTAGGTGCAAGATGGTCAGGTTTCACAAGGACATTCAGATCCGATTTTCTCTCATAATATTCCCACTTACATTTTCATATCACTCGAGGTTTTGGGCTACTGAATTATCATAATAATTTTTTTAGTCTTTTTTTTTCTCTGGCATATAGCACCTGTAGTCTGGGAAAGTTCAGGAGAATTGCTCTGCTGAAGGCATATCCACTGAGTCATATAGGAAGTGTGGTGTTGAGGCAGAACCAGCAGGTGGCTCAAACAAGGTGCATCCAACAGTCACTAACCTTCTCCCAGAGCAAACTGGAATTACAGCTAAATTATAGAAAAATCATCCTAAATAACCAACTGAACACTACCTGGAGAGAAGCCTTTTAACCAAGGACCTATGGAAGAAACCACACTACCACACTGAGGCTGGTGGGAAGTATGGAGGCATGAGATGGCTGGTTGGGCTTCCACAGACAGCAGCTGAAGTTGTGGAGGGACATTTCAGTGGCTGGGAGGTTCCCCATGGGAAGTGTGGTGTCTAAACCCCAAGCTGGGCTCTCCAGCCTATAGCACCAGAATGGGAAAGGAATCCAAATAACATCCAGCTGTGAAAAGAAGTAGTACATCTGTCTGCTAGGGAGAGATGGCCAGAGATGCAGAGAACCTATTAAAGGGCTAACACACAAAATTTCCTTTGCAGTCACTTACTCTGGGCTCTGGCAGAGGGAGAGCAGAGTGCATTAGAGTCACAAGAGAAGTCTGGGGTTGGTGGCTCTGGGGATAGAGCTGAAGTGTCAGCCTCCAGATTCCCTGTGCTGAATCATTCCCCATAATGCAGAAGCAATCTTTCTTGGGCAGAACCCTCCCCTTCAAGTGGCATCAGCCTGAAGGGAAGCAATAGGCCCACACAGGTATCCCTCCCACCCTGCTCTGTGGAGTTTAAGTCAGCCTGATTAGGAGTACAGCTGGAGGCACTTTCAGTGATTAAGCCTAACAGATGATAGCCTAAAATGAGGGCAGAAGGAGGTACAAGCTGTGGATCACAAATAGTTCCACACAGGTTGCTCAGGGACAGTCACAGACAGCATCTGACAGGTCTGCTCCAGAGTCTGCAGATATACCTAATACATAGAAACAAACACAGAGAGGTAGCCAAAATGGGAAGACAAACGGGCCCCAAATGAAAGAACAAGAGAGTTCTCCAGAAGAAGAACTCAATTAAATGGAGGCAATCAATTGATAATATATACAGTTCAGAGTAATGAATATAAGGATCATTAAAAGCCATAAAAGAAGAAAGACATAAAAACCATAAAAAATATCAGTCATAAATAAAGAGTGCAATAACTGAAATAAATAATACACTGGAAAGAATAAAGAGTAGAATAGATGATGCAGATAATTAAATCAGTGATTTGGAGGACAAGGTAGAAAAATACACCCAAGCAAATCTGCAAAAAGAAAAAAAGAATTTAGGAGACTTACAGTCAAGATGGTGGCACAGGCAGACATGGCTCACCTCTTCACACAACCACATCAAAATTACAATTAAATATAGAACAGCTATCACTCAAAACTATCAGAAATCAAGTTGAATTGAAATCTGACAACTCTGGATTAAAGAAACTACATCCATCAAGGCTGGTAGGAGGGGTGCATGTGTGGAATGGGCTGGTCTTTCACCCACCTGTGGTGGATAAAAATTCAGGAGGGATATCTCAGGAGCAAGGAATCCCAGCCCCACACCAGTCCCCTGAGCCCAGGATTCCAGAGCGAGGAAGATAAGTCCCCACATCTTCTGGCTGCAAAACCAGCAGGGATTGAGTCAGTGCAAGAAACTTCTGGAGTCCCAAACAGTTCCTCTTAAAGAACCCACACATGGACTCACCTACTCAGACTTACTCCCTCTGAGCTCCAGCACCAGGGTAGCTGAGACTCCATCAACTTTGCTGACACTGTTTTACCTGCCCTAGAGATCCCCAGGGACTCCACCCCATCCAACTTACAGGCCCACCCAAACTGCTTCTCCATATGGATGGAAGGTCTTGGCTCATGCTGCACAACTTCCTCGATCCTCTCAAAGAAGCAATAGCTGGCTTCAGAGAGACACAAGCCTGGCAATAGCACCAGCCAGCCTAGATTACAGCTTGGCTTTGCCTGGGAATCTCCAAACCTAGCACAAGTAGCAATCATGTCAGACTGCTTTATAGCTCAGGCAGGGTAGCCTCTAGCAAAACACAGGTAGGGGCCGACCTTGGCCTGCACCACCCAGGAAACCCCAGGGCCAGCTCACCCAGTGAATGGATACACACCACGTCAGAACACCACCACCCTGCCCCCATACAACTGATCCTCCATGGAGGGCGGAGGCTGGTGGCCATTAATTACAGCCAGTCCTTGCAGCTGATTGGACTGGATAAATTCCTCCCATTAGCCTACCAAAAGGAAATAAGTCTATTATAAGAGGAGAGTGTACTCAGCTAACACGAGGGTGCATCTTGAGTGCCCAGCTTGGGTAGTAGGGGAGGCTGTGCCACTGGACCCTACAGGACACCTACTACATTAGGCCACTACCTAATGACACAGAGTTGCAGAAGCCCTACCTAAGACAGAAACAAACACAGGGAGGCTATGGAAATGAGGAGACAAACATGGCCCAAATGAAAGAACAGATCAAAACTCCAGGAAAAGAGCTAAAGGAAATGGAGATAAGCAATCTGTCAGATGCAGAGTTACAAAGATGCTCAAGGAACTTAGTGAGGAGCTCAGCAGCATAAAAAAGACCCAATCAGAAACAAAGGATACACCAATTGAAATAAAGAACAACTTACAGGGAAACAACAGTAGAGTGGATGAAGCTGAGAATCAAATCAATGATTTGGAATATAAGGAAGGAGAAAACAACATATAAGAACAAGGAGAGAAAAGAATCCTAAAAAAGGAAGGATGGTGTTAGCAGCCTCTGAGACAACTTCGCAAAGTCCAATGTTCGCATCATACTGGTGCCAGAAGGAGAAGAGAAAGAACAAGAAATTGGAAATCATTTTGACAGAATAATGAAAGAAAACTTCCTTAATTTGGTGAAGGAAATAGACTTGCAAGTCCAGGAGGCTCAGAGAGTCCCAAACAAGATGGACAAAAAGAGGCCCACTCCAAGACACATCATAATTAAAATGCCAAAGTTTAAAGATAAATAGAGAATCTTACAAGCAGCAGGAGAAAAGCAGTTAGTTACCTGCAAGGGATTTCCCAAAAGACTGTCAGCTGATTTCCCAAAAGAAACTTTGCAGGCTAGAAGGGACTTTCAAGAAATATTCAAAGTCATGAAAAACAAGGACTTACAGATAAGATTGCTCGACCCAGCAAAGCTATCATTTAGAATTGAAAGGCAGATAAAGATCTTCCCAGATTAAAAACAAAACAAAACAAAACAAAACTAAAGGAGTTCATCAGCACCAAACCATTATTATATGAAATATTAAAGGGACTTATTAAGAAAAAGAAGATCAAAACTACAAACAATAAAATGGCAATAAATATATACCTGTCAACAGTTGAATTAGGAAACAAACTAAGCAAAGAAGAAGAACAGAGACAGGATCATAGATATGGAGTACACTTTGATGCTTATCAGTTGGGGGGCTGTGGGGAAATCAGTGAAGAGGTACGTATACTTAGAAGTACAAATTGTTAGTTACAGAATAGCCACATGGTTGTAAAATACAGTATAGGGAATGGAGTAGCCAAAGAAATTATACACATGACCTATGGACATTAACAGAAGTGTGGGGATTGCCTGAGGGAGTTGGGGGTTCTGTGTGAAGGGGGACAAAGGGGGAAAATCAGGACAACTGTAATAGCATAATCAATAAAATGTAATTAAAAAAGAATTTAAAAAAATGAGGACAGTTTAAGAAACCTTTGGGACAACATGAAGTATAAAAATATCTGCATCATGGGAATACCAGAAGCAGACAAGAGTGAGCAAGGGATCGAGAACCAATTTATTTGAAAAAATAATGATTAAAACCTTCCCTAACCTTGTGAAGGGAAAAGACACACAAATCCAGGAAGCACAGGGAGTACCAAACAAGATGGACCCAGAGAGGCCCACATCAAGACACATCATAATTAAAATGGCAAAGCTTAAAGACAAGGAGAGAATGTTAAAAATTGCATGAGAAAAGCGGGTAGTTATCTACAATAGTGCTCCCATTAGACCATCATCTGATTTCTCAACAGAAACATTTCAGGCCAAAAGGGATTGGCATGAAATATTCAAGGTGATGAAAAACAAGGACCTAGAACCAAGGCTGCTATACTTTAAAATTGAAGGAGAATAGTTTCCCAGACAAGAAAAAGTTAAAGGAGTTTGTTACCACCACACCACTCTTGCAACAAATGTTATAAATGCAACAAAAAAGGCTTGATTTAAGAAGAAAATAGTTAAAAAATAAAATGGCAATAAATATGTATCTGTCAATAATCACTTTAAATGTAAATGGCTTAAATGCTCCAATCAAGACATAGGTTAGCAAATGGATAAGAAAACCAGAGCCATATATATATGAAAGAGAAAACCAGAGCCGTGTGCACCAGAGAATGTGCCAAAATCTATTAGTTTCCCAAAGGGGAGTGTTGCAGTCAGAATCTAGAGGCAGTCTGATTATAACTAGCAGCTGGGAAATGAGGCAATGAGAATTTTTGCCTGCTCTCTCTGTGATGAGCCTGAGTGTTTAGCTGCTGGAGGTGTGCCTATATAAAACTACCCTTGTTTGCTATAATCTTGTGGCACTCATGAATACAGGCTATGTTGGCTTCGGAGCTTGGTGATTTGGAGGCTGTTCCCTTGGCAGCTGTAAAACTTGGGGTGCTAGATGTGTGTACAAGCTCCTTTTAGGGAGATACTGGTGATTTGTTGGGGTTTTTTGAGCAAATAAGAGGGAGTAAGTTAGGGAAACTGGCTTTTGGGGCTCCAGAAGAATTATAGTCAACATCTGGATGTGTGTTAATTAGAAGCTGAACCCTCCAGGAGCAGCTTGTGAAATTGTGCAGTCAAACAACTTCTGATGAAAGATCGGCAGATGGACATTTTTGCTCGCTCCTTCTTCTTTCAGTCCTGGGTGGGGATAGCTGTGGTGAGTGCTGCATGCCAATTAAGAACTGTTTCTTCGTTTGCTTCAGTCCTGTGGGACTCATGATCGCAAGCCCCTTTGTCTATCAAATCCACACAATCTGTTTTTCTGGTTACAGCTGCAACACCTGGGGTACCTGACATGTGTTCAGGCTCCTTGCAGATAGATGTTTCCTTTGAGCTTGAATAGTATAGTGAGAAAGAATTTCCATATATTCCAAATTTAAGGTTGAGACCGTGTCTCAATATTATGTGCTAATGTTTCAGCAAGAAGTATCTTCCTCAAAATGGGAAGCTTATAGAGAAAAACTGGTCCCCCTTTTCCCTCAAGATTGCCTTTAGATTTAGATGTCATTGCCATTAAGCTAAGACTGATGGAAACCACATTTTTAAAAGTTAAGAGTTAAATAAAACCAAAAAAGTAGATTTATTCCTGCATGCAGTACACATAAAGTTTCCAGATTTGGGGTATCTGGTTGATTATTTTGGATCAGTTCTGAAAAATTCAGTAACAATCATTATTCTTTCTGTTTACCTCAGGTATTTACATTGCCCATGTATAGTAACCTAGATCAGTCTCAGAGAACTTAACTATTATCCTTCCCTTGGTATATGCATGGCTACCTCAATTATTTGTTTTTATTTTCTGATGTTTTTTGAAAATAAGTTTCTTGTCTTTAGAGCATAAAATATCTTGTATTTATTTATTAATGAATAACATCCTCCTTATGCCACTTGGGAAGTACTCGACAGTTCTGGGTCTGTTCTCTATATCCTAACAAACTTGTCCTCTTACTGGGCAGGGGTGTAGGCCTGAGGGGTATAATTTTGAATCAACTAAATTCATCAAATAATCATCTTCTGCCTGGTGTGAGGCACTGTAGTAGTCCTGGGGATGAGAAAGATGGATAGAGTTCCTGTCTTATAAAAGCTATTAAGTGTCAAAGCCTAAAGGTTTCTTCGGATATCAAAATACCACTTAACACTTCACCCTACAATTATCTGTAAATGTTAATATGAAAGGTGAAGCAAGAAGAGGCAAGCTGTCTTCTTTTGGGAGAAATGCTATTCAAATTCATAGCACACTTTTTAATCTGTTCTTTTTCTTTTTGGCATAGAAGTTGCATAAGCTCTTTACATATTTTATATATTAATCCCTTATCAGATATATGGTCAGCAAATATTTTTTTCCATTCCATAGGTTGACTTTTAACTCTTTTTTTCTCTTTTTTTATTGTGCAGAAGGTTTTAAGGTTGATAGAGTCCCATCTCGTTGATTATCATTTTTGTTGCCTATGCTTTTGTTGTCATGTTTATGAAATCATTGCCAAGACCAATGTCACAAAGTTTCTCCTCTGTTTTCTTCTAGGAATTTTATAGTTTCAGGCTTAACATTTAAATCTTTTATCTGTTTTGAGTTGGCTTTTGTGTGTGGTGTCAGGCTGGGGTCCAGTTCTGTGTGTGGATATCCAGATTTCCCAATGTCATTTGTTGAGTAGACTATCCTTCCTCCATTGTACAGTCTTGGTACTCTTATCACTGTCATATATGCTTGAATTTATTTCTAGAATTTCTATTCTATTCCATTGGTGTATATATCTATCTTTATGCTAGTATTATACTGTTTTCATTGCTGAGTTTGTAATATATTTTGAAATAAAGAAGTGTAATGTCTCCAGCTTTGTTCTTCTTTTTAAAGATTGGTGTGATTATTTATGGTCCTTAGTGATTCCATAAGAATTTTAGAATTGCTTTTCTATTTTTGTAAAAAATGCCATTGGAGTTTAATACAAATCAAAACTACAATGAGATATCACCTCACACCTGTCAGGATGGCTATTGTCAATAAAAACAAAGACAAGTGTCAGCAAGGATGTGGAGATATTGGAACCCTTGCACACAGTTGGTGGGAATGCAAGATGGTGCAGCTACTGTGGAAACAGTATGAAATTGTGTGCAAAAGTTAAAAATAGAAGTTCATATGATGCAGCAATACCAACTTTTGGTATTTATTCCTAATAATTGAAATCAGATTATACATTAGAATACTAATGTATATTAACATTCCCATGTCCTTGCAGCACTGTTCACACTATCCAAAATGTGGAAACAACCTAAAGGTCCATTGACAAATGAATAAAGAAAATACATACACACAACAAGAAGAACTTAAAAAAAAGATGAAGTTCTTAAAAAAGAGCTTCAAAAAGAATGAAGTTCTTCAATATGTGACCACCGGGATAAACCTTTAAAACACCATGCTAAGTAAAATATGCCAGTCACAGAAGGACAAGTACTGCATGATTGCCACTTCGAGGAGGTATCTAAGATAGTCAAATTTATAGAATCAAAGAATGGAATGGTGATTGCCAGGGGTTGGGGGAGGGAGAAATGGGGAGTTACTATTCAACAGGCATAAAATTTCAGTTAAACAAGATGAATAAGTTCTAGAGACATGCTGTACAACATTGTGCCCATAATCAACAATATTGTCATGTACATTTTAAAATTTGTAAAGTAGGTAGACCTCATGTAAGTGTTTCTACCACAATAAAATATTTTTTAAAAAGAATAAGTCTGCTTGGCCAAGGCTTTGATTTTAGATACCTCTAAAAATTTCTTACCCTCACCATGTAGCAAGAATGTTAAAAGTTAATCTTTTAGAGAAAATGGAAATCAAGTTTTGCAGGAAATGTAACTGAAGACAAATGTTTCCTGAAATGGTTTTCTTGCCTTTCCCTTTTTATTCATTTTTTCTTCTTCAAAATATTTGGCCCATATAAACACTTGGATCCTCTACTTTATACCACAAACACTTACTTGTTAGGCAATAATCAGTAAGCTCAGTGCATTAATAGGCAATGCAAAATCCTATACAGAACCATAAACAATAATAAAACACTTCAAGCTGGCTTCCTTTAGAGTTGTAACTCAGGAAAGACTTTGACTTGGGAGTGTTCTATATATTATTTTACATGTGGGTACATGCTCAGGATTATTTTATCCATGGTTACCAGGAGATTAAGTCTCATGCTCTACCTTGGCTTTTATTACCAGACAGTGTGGTCTTTGTTTTAATAAATACTTGTGCCTACAAAGGATTATTCCAGGGAGATCATGATACCAATTTGTTTGAGGCAGTGTTTCTTGCAAACAAGTTTAAGCCAAAGGTAATTTGTTCAAATGTAGAATATATAAATGCAATATTGTGGAAGTTGTTGAGAAAGGAGAATAACAGGCTGTTTTAATCATATGTCTCTTCATGTAATTGCTGAAAGCAATATTAAATCATTTGGTCCCAAATGTGGAGCATGATGAGACCTATTGGCTGCAGGAAAGGGAAGGGATCTGCCTGCAGATGTGGCATGTGGGAGAGCCCACTCACTCTACTTAGGAGCCCTTCTGGCCTCGAAGTCCCACAATTCCAGTTCTAAGAGTAGAATAATAGAATAAGTTTTTGATACTTGAAGGGCTAGTTAAAAAAGAAATTCCCTACCTTGTGAAATTACAGTAATAATTTTTCTCATAGAATTGTTACATATGTTAAATGAGATAATATATGTAAAGTATATTGCAAATATATATTATTGTTTGTTGTTGTTGTTGTTTTATTATATGCGGCAGAATCCTTTGCACTTCCCAAACAGGGTGTGAAGAATTTGTGAGTCAAACCTAACTTCCTTCTAAATGCTTTGTTGAGGTATAATTGATATACACAACACTGCAATGTTTAATGCATAAATTTGATGAGCTGGGACATATGCATAGATCTGTGAAACCAAAGTGTTTGGTTCTTTGTTTTGACTGAACCATTCCACAGCCATAAGTCACTTGCAAAACTAACAGAAAGGTGCAGCTGTACTCAGTGGAATAAAGTGAGTATCCTATATTTTTCAGTAACTAGATGAGACAAAATCTTGATAGAACAATTTGAAGCTTAATAAAACATATCCCATTGCCAAGAAATGTATTTTAATTAAGTAACTACTTTCTAAGATGTAAATAAATGGGGTTTTATTACTTTTTATCCAGAGTTGATAACCGAGATCAGATAAAGCATGAGGTGCCCAGAGTGATCGGGAAAGGAAATCCTGGGCTTGGGATAGTTGGTGAAAGTCCGATTCTGCTGGGTGGAATGGCTTCATGGGATGCCAAGTTCTAGGTGCCTCCAGGACCAGGCTGGGTGACAGAGAGGTAGGAGGGTGTGGGAGTGTACTTTGCCGAGGGCAGATGAATGGTTATGTGTCATCGAAATTCCCCAGCATTTGGCTGTGGTTCTCTGGCTGTGGGATAGGTTGCTAATGCCTGAGGAGAGATGTCAGGACTAGTTTGGAAGTCTGGAAATTAAAAAATGATATATGTTTTTGGCCAGCTCCATTTCTTCTCAACCAGCTTCTCCAGTTTATTCCAGTTCAGCCCAGTCTCTCTCCTCCCTGCCTTGGCTCCCTGTTTTGGAAAGTAAAGTTAAAAATGGAAAGAAAATGGAAGATGTGGTAAAGGAACAAACATTTCCTCCATTTCTGGAGAAAGTGTAGCTCAGACTTCTAGGTCCCTTATCTTTGCCTTCTCTTTCATTTTTACCTCGTGCATAAGCCAAGGCTTTAAAAACCTATCCCTTGGAATATTTAAGTTCTTTGTAAGTTTCTTCAATTAGATTTCCTTTGAAGAAATAACCCCCCTCCCCTAACTGCTAATGGAATAGCATACTTTCAAAAATTAGCATCCTCTCTAGCCTCTTCCAAATATAGAGGTAGAAATAGCAAGTTACATTTGCATCAAATTTTTATACTTACTTGAAATATCAAAAGTGGTTCCCTTCAGTTATATAAACATAGGAGTCTGAGATTTTAAGGAAAGGGTCCCAAGGAATTTGGGGCAATTTATAAAGACACTGTCTCTTGGTATCCTCTCATGGTTTGTAGTTCTCTTAGGAAAACTGGTTGTAATTTAAGTGATAAATTAGAAAAAATAAATAGATGTAACTGTTTGTACTTCAGACTGGTAAAGTGGGTCAGACCAGTTACACTCTCAAGGGTGTTTTGAAAGTTCATTTAGGGCACCTGAGTGAACACTTGGAGGAAAATCAAGGAAATGCAACAGAGTTCATGTCAGGTTCTCAGTGGGCATTCCTGTTGACAAAAGAGAAGTACTACTGCTTGAAAGAATATACCTAGAGTCAACTAGGCACTGGGTATACTTTTTGTTATCTTGAGAGAGAAGGATCAGCCTCTTACGAAAGACAAGCTCTGGAAAGCATGCTCATCTCACTCTTGGAAGATAAAAAAGAAGCATTCTCTGTCTCCACTGCATATGATGCCGTCTTTTCCCAGCCCTTCTCTCTTTACCCATCCCCTTACCACTCAAATATGCATTTCACATAAGCAGAGGAATCCAGAGGAAAGCCAGGTCTCCCTTGACCAAAGAGCTGGATTGATTTGGTCTAGCACCCAAAAGAGAGGATTATGGTAAGAAGGAACCAGGACTGGGTGCCAAGCTGAGCTAGCCAGGTAGACACTGTTATGTTTGAATACACAGTATGTGCTTTGTATCTTATTCCATTTTTACATTTTGAATTTTGTTGTCACATGGTTTCTCAGGTAAAAAATAAACATTCTTTTTGCAAGAGCCTTATTGATTCTTTGTTCATCAGAGTGTAGAGCTAAGAGCACAGGCTCTGGGCTATGAAAACAAACTGCTAAGTGTACTTTGAGCTCTGCCACTTAACTTCTGGGTAGCTTTGAACAAGTGTCTCTACCATCCTAGGCTCTGGGTTCTTCGTTGTAAAGGGAGGGAGAGGAGAGTACTTACCTCATAGATTTGTTGTGAGAATTAAATGAGGATTAAATAAGATGTTTGTAAAGCTCTTAACATAGTATTTGAGTTCAATCAGTGTTAGCTCTGTGTTTATTAGTGCTACCAAATGAAGAGGCAAGATGGCACTGTGGGGTTTCTGTCTCCAAGTGCAAAGGTAGGCACCCTATCATATCTGAGAAGGAAGAAGAGATAGGTTCTGCTTTGGGTGTGTTGAGTGTAATGAGTCAGGGGGAAATCTAGGTAAGGGCCTGAAATTCAGGAGGCAGAACAAGGCTGAAGATTTGACTTTGTGTGTCAAATGCAGAAGTGAAGGGCAAAAGAGAATCTCCAGGAGAGTATTTAAAATGAGAGGAAAAACAATTTCTAGGGGACTGTCTTCCAGATTAAAGAATTATTAGAAGAAGAAAATGATCGTGAAGGAGTTCAGAGAAAGCACCAGATGTGGGTGGGAAACCAGAAGAGAGGAATATTAAGAAGACAAGGGAGGGATGTTTGATTATAGAAAGAGTGGCCAAGGAAGATAAGCCAGGACAACCAGGTTCAGAGGTAGCCATTAGATTTAGCAATTATTACATCACTGGTTTCCTGGTCAGGCTAGTCAAGGGAACAGTGGTGGTAAAAATCCAAAGTGCTGTGGGTTAAAAGAATAAAAGGGCATATTCATGATATGGTAAGAGGAAAAATCAGAATATAAAACTCTATGCCTACCATGACCTATTTTTATTTAAAAGGAAAATAAATTAATGAAATCTTTACAATAGTATTGGTCTTTAAAGTATAATGCTTATTTCTTTGGTAATACCAAGCACTGACTGTAGAAAATGGAAGTCTGAGCTCCCCACTGGCGATTATTTTCAGTTCTGCGCAGCTTCGGACTTTCAGACCTCGCACCCGGTTTCTAATCTGCTCCAAACTCCAGGGCGAAACTCGGTTTCCCATGCCTGATTTTTGGTGCTCTCCAGAGACTGAGCAATTACAGAGCCCTGACTCTTTCCGGTTGCAAGCTGTTCTGTGACATCCTCAACCTCCACCCTTCCAGCTTGACCCCTGGGGCGCCAATCCCAGTAGAAGTGTGTGCTCCTGCCAGACTGCTCAAGGGGCCCGGGCAACAGTACTTGGAAGTCACGTGACGGGGACACAATGCTTCTAAGGAAGTTTTGAACCTTTGCTAATGAGAAAATTGAAGCCCTAGCAAAACTGGAGTGTTCTATAGTTACGACAGGAAACATTTTCCCACAAAATCACTTCCCACTTTCCCATGCTGAGTCATGTCCTGGTTTTATTTTCTCAAATCAGATAACATCTATTGTCAATGACATTAACATTTTGTCACTGATTAGAGAGTTTTACACACTTGAAAAAAATGTTTTATTTTTAAGCTCACTTATGAAAGGAGAAGCAAGCCATGAGTTTTGGGGAATAAATGTTTCCATTCACCTCAAGTCTTGTCGTTCCCACTGGTCTGTGTGACTTTGGACCAATTATGAACATTCTTTGCCTTAGTTTCCTCATCTGTGGAGGAGAATTATGATTCCAACCTTACGCATTTGTTCTGTGAAATTCATATAATAATGATGCACAGTTGATTGCTTTTTTGGTAAGCTTTTTCCAACTCTGTCTCGGAGAACATCTCATGTTTTTCCTGATTGGTAAGTTCCATACCATGAAAAGGATAACAACTAAGAAAATGTAGCCACTCAGGTGAACTGTGATCTCCATCTCAAAATGTTTCTTTACTTCCAAACTTTCTCCTCTCCTCTGCAATTCTCAGCTCAGCCTACCTTCTTCTCTTAGAACTTGAATTTTGTGGGATATGGTATTTGTGAAATATTAACCAGTGCTACTTTCCCCTCGTTATCTCTTTGTCTTTCTTTCTATCTCTTCCTTGACTAGCCCATATTCACTGTCTCAGGAAAGGAAAAAGGATTTGAGATTTTTTCTTCCCCTTAAGGATTAGAGGAAGAGAGACACCTAGACAGAGGTGGTTTGAAAATTAGACTAGAACTTCTCACTTTTCTCCACTAAGGATTCCGTGTGCTGTCAGAATAGAAATGGATGAGAAAGGCAGGAAAACTTGGGGGGTTCCTTAGAAAGGTTCTGTGTCCTGCTCTGGGCCAAGCCTGGGGCTTTGGCAACAGCTCCGGACAGCCTGTGAGACCTGAGAGCAGGAAGGGCCCATGCCTCCTTCCCTTTACAACTCTGGATGGGTAGTGAGACATTAGAGAAAATGGCTCTATGGTATTATTCTAGCCAGATGGGACTTTGCTGATCGTCGAGTTTCTCAGACTGTATTTTGTTGAGAGACGTAGATGATATCTCAGCATCCAAGAATGGCATAGAAGGAGTTTCTGAAGGGACTGTGCAGGTAAAAACAAAGGACATTTCTGTAAGTACCCTGATGGACCAGCCACCAAGAATGACATGTGATAATGAATGAATCAGCAGATGGCAGTGTGGAGAGATGGCTTTGAGACTCAAATGCAAGTGCTCTTTTAATTCCCCAACCTCACTACAGATACACACATAGTCATGCAAATACATGGACACACACATACACATCCCAGCCTCACGTGTACACATCAACCATATACACATACAAACATATATACTTTAGCATTAGGTAAGATTTTAGAATTCACATAAAAGCAAAACTCAGAAAAAAATGAAATTACATTTCTACTGTCCCTGTGGAATGGGATTCCAAAAAAGAGATTGGATTCTAGAAAAAAATAAAGTTACATTCCTTGCACATCATAAATTGTGGACTAAGGTATATATCTGATATACCTTATTAGCTATGCTTTCTTTTTATTTATTTATTTATGACACATTATATTAGTTTTAGGAGTACCACATAATGATTTGATATTTTATGTATTACAAAATGATCACCACAATAAATCTAGTTAACATTCATCACCATATATTGTTAAAATTTTATCCTTTATTTCTTTTCATTTTTTTCTCTCCACCTCTCTCTCTCCCCCCTTTTCTTCTTTTTATTTTGCATTATCCACCTCCATCACTTGCTGTAGCCTCTTTCCCCTGGGCCTATGTGAATGCTCAGATCTCTTCTAACATTAATGCCAAAACAAAGTAAAACCCGGAATCCTCGCCTCACTGAGACTGTCTGTCTGGAACCTGCCAGAAACAATCTCATTATTCTTTTAACTCCCATTTGTGTCAGATACTATAAGAAGCCCCAGACTTCTACACTTAAATTCTCATGCAATTTTGCCAATTCCCAATTTTGTGCAATAACCACTCCCTCCCCAACCCCTGAAATCCTTCCACTGGGCCCTTTGGAACTCATGAGTCACCATAGGCAAATCTTCATGGATTCCTTTGCCTATAAGTTTTCAGGCCCATGAACACTCCCCTCTCCTTTGTTATATACCATGGGTGGCGGAGCTCCTCAAAAGCTCCCTTGTCATTTGGATGGTATTTAGTTTCAGCCAATAGAAAGCATTGGTGGGACATTAAAGACAGACAGGAAAAGAGAAGACAGGGTATTCCTCTCCATCCTTTCTGCTTTGGGCTCCAGCAGTGGCTACAGCTTCTCTTCGGTTCCAGTTCCCTCTGGATGACTGTCCTCTGGGCTTCAGTTCCCTCTTGCTCTACTTCCTGCTGGGAGGCACAGCTGCTGGGTTCAGGTACCATCGCCTCCTTTCCTGGACTCTCTAGCCAAACCAGCGATAGGGGCCCACTCTTGCTAATGTCTGTTTCTTCTCTATATTTTGCTGATCTTTTCAGCTCTTCCAATATTTTGGGGGGCTCTCTTCTCCTGACTGGATCCTGAAAAATACAGTTTTGTTCACCTTCCTGCTCTGACCAAACCAACATGTTTCCTGAGTATCCTACTTCCTCTGTAGTCCTTTCCATTTCGTACAGTTTTTTTTCCTCCCATTGAGTCTAGATATGAATTAGATATTCCCCCCTTTTTTTTCTTATTGCTGTTTTCAGACAATTCTTCCTCCGTTATCCCTAAACCCTTTAAATTTTGAATCTTATTTCATTAGACTGCATTGTGTACTCTCTTCATCTTCTACTCTTTGGGTCATTCATTTCTGGATGATTTTAGTTTCTGGCTCTTTATTAATCTCTTTAGTACTATTCTTGTCTTATTTTGCAGTGATTTCAGCACATGTGTAAATGATTCCTCCAACATTCTGCCTTTCTCACTTCTGGGACTCCTCTCTACTGATGATACCGCCTTCTACTCTACCTTGACCATTCATTTCCTTGTTAATATCCTAGACCTCATACTTTCCAATAAATACTCATAATCTTGATTATACATATCCCACCCTCTGATTACTCCCTCTAGTGACCTATATTTCCAGCTCACTCTCTCTAGTACTCAAACTTCATGTATCCCTTGATCTCAGTGTGGGTTTCTGTTTATTGATTCTTTTGCCTTTTCACTATTTTTTGCTCCCTATTCCTTTATTTACATCTTTATATAAATTAAATTCCATGTCAACTATTACTTACTCCTTTGCATGTAGCCTCAAATACTTCCAGCTCCTCTCTTGCTTCATTGTATTCACTTGAAAATACTTCAGCCATGATTAAAACCAATTTTCTATCTGCTCTGTACCTGAACGTAAGCAAGTGCATGTACCTGGGCAAAATGCAGCCACCTGAGTCAGGAACATGTTTATCAACAAGCCCTTGATGCTCATTGATAAATCAACTATTTTTTTGACCATTCATTGATCTCTATTTCAGATGATTATTTTACATCTTCTTGTTCTCCTCAAAACTTGTGGTGGACATGGAGATGTGCCAATCAGATCTCCTGTCAAGAGTAACTGTGAGCACAGGTGATGGACAGCCTTTAACCTCCACCATCTTCCTTCACATACAGCTGACCATGAAGTCTGATACCAACGCCAGGTTAGCCTGGATATAGAGGTACCACCAGGCCGTGGAGAGCCAAAGACTTAGATTGCTAACTTTAAAGTAGGCAACAGGAAGAGAACTCCATTTGGAAAGCAAGGACTATTATGCCTATTGAATGTCTACTCTGTGTTTTCAGGTGTTAGGAACAGAAAAATTAATAAAACACAGTTCCTGCATCAAAACATGTAACAAGTGACTACTGCCTCTGTAACACTGGGAAAATATTTTTGCCTTCTGAGTTTACATTAACTATGAACACCCAGTCAGTCTTCTTAAGCTTAATAACTAACAATGTCTAAACACGAAAGTGAGTTCTTTCCTGCCATATATAAGGTATTCATGAATACCATTATCAGAAGATGGTATAAGAATGTAAATATTTGGTTCCTTTGATATTTTATTTCCAAGTTTCCTAAGTGAACTGTATGATTAACAAAAATTTTTTTAAAGACTTAATTCTGCCATCTATTATATTAATATATCTATTTATTAGTTAAATAAATAGGTACTTTTATATATACATTTACTATGTATTTAAATCTTGAGAATATCACTTTAATTTTTTATACTTTAATTTGTTAACTATAAAATGGGAATAAATATTTCCTGGCACACTTAGTTGTTAAAGTTTTGTGAAACTGAATCTGCTCATTTGATTTTTAAAATAAAAACATGCAAACATGTATTCCAGAGAAAGTAACTTCAATTCTCTGTTGTAGATTTTATTCAGTAGAAATGTAAATAATGTCTGTTCGGTGGAACTCAAATGTTATGGTTTCTGGACCTGTTAGGCGTTAATCAGTTTGTATCTGATCTAGCAGTATAATACATTGCAAAAATGTAATTTAAAAAGCAAGTTCAGTCATATCACTTTACTTAAGACCCTCTTAATTCTCACGTCATCTACAGTAAAATCAGAGACTCTACAATGGCTTTAAAATTCCCTAAGATCTTAGGGTGCTCTGCATCATTGCATTACTGACTTCAGATTCTGCTCCAGCCACCCTAAACTCCCAGCCAAACCAAGTCCATTTCTGTTAGGGCCTTTGCACTGGCTGTTCCCTCTGCCTGGAAGTCCTTTCTAAATGAATCCCTTATCTTCTGAAAGTACTTACTGAAATCTCACCTTCACAATGAGGTCAATTGGACCATCCTATTTATAATTGCCAAGTTCCATGACAGTGGTCTTTTGTGTCTCCAGTAAAAAGAATGTTGTGGAACATAGCAGGTACTCAGGGATGATGACTAAGAGGAAAACATGAAGGTTGGCACAAAGCACTGGAATGATGTGTAATAATCCAAAGAAAAGGAAAGTTTTCAGAAATCTTGGGTGAAAAGGAAAGTCATCTCAGGATGGGAAATTTTCACTTCTCAAATAAGTGAAGTAGATCAGTGCTGTAAGTGGTGAAGTTGCAAGTGTTGTCACTAGCCTTTACCAGGTCCTGGGGCAGCTTCCTGTGTCTGCAGACCTCAGGTTAACCTCTCAGCATGAAGTTTGGCAGAGGACTTAGCCATGAACTTCTGTCTGCATCATGCTTGGGAGCTTGGTAGAAATGGAAACTCCCACCTATGCATCTGCATTTTAATTTAACAGCCCTGTGATTGTTTTAAATAAGAGTCACAATTAAAGAACAGAATACTGGTCTAATATATGTACAAAATCAAGGGCACTAGTTTTCACAAAAAAATTCTTATCCCGTGAGAGTTCTAAAGACATCTTATAAGGTTATTTCTTTCCCAGAAGGAAGTGAGACAGACTTCCCTGGGGGCAGCAAAGGGATGTTCAGGGACCATCTGCTTGACTCCTATTTTCTAGGAGGCTCTCTTCAAAACCTTTTCAGACAGATGGATTTAAAAAAGCAATTAATTTTCAGGATGAATTCAGTTCTGGGCATTCCATGGCTGATTTTCATCTCTATCTTGCCAAAAAAGAGTTTCAGAGGGAAAGCTGAGTATCTCAGAACAGATGGCCCAGTGACAGGAGTTACTGTGACCATGTGAATTATTTTCAGATCCTGACTCTGAGCCAGTAAGACACATTAATTTTTCTGGGGTTGCCCAGGATCTTTTTCTAGATTCTTGTTTCCCTCCTTGCAACCTCCACCTCCAAATCCCCACCCTGTGCCAATTTCTCAGTTAACTGGCAAAGGTTACATTGGATATTTTCTGCTCCACACTCATCTTTAATACCATATCTTTAATATCTGTTTCACTTTGTTGTGTTTTTTCCCCATACTTATTAAAAAAATAAATCATGTAAATATTCTTTGACTATAATCTTATTTGCAACATTCTGCTTTCTTTCTTTCTTTCTTTTTTTAAAGACCTTATTTTTTAGAGAGAGGGGAAGGAAGTGAGAGAAACATCAATGTGTGGTTGCCTCTTATGTGTCCCACACTGGGGATCCAGCTCACAACCCAGGCATGTGCCTTCACAGGGAACTGAACTGGTGACCCTTTGGTTTGCAGACAGGCACTCAGTCCACTGAGTTGCACCAGTCAGGGCCATTCTACTTTCTTTAATAGGATCTTAGGAGGGTTCACTGATCTAATCTCAACATCCACGGACGTTTCTTCATTATGGCTCTTTTCTTCACTCCTTTGCCACCATTCCATTTCTTTTCACCTGTTTCTATCTCCTTTGTCCTCTCTAGGTTAAACATCTGTTTATTTCCTCTGCTCTCTCTTGGTTTGGGCTTCCTTTTCTCCTGAGCACCTTAGACTCATAGAATATTGGATGTGGCAGGTCCTTAGAGATTATCTGCTTCAGTTTCTCATTTTTAAGGAAAAGATGCTGAAGCCTAATGAGGTAACATAATTTATGGAAAGGCCACAGCAAGGCCAAGGAAAGAATGAACTCCATCCTCTGACTTTTGGGTCATGTTGGGCTCTCCTTTCCTTTGTTTCTCTACCTCAGAGTTTACAAAGTGTCATCTCAGGGCCTGAATTTAACCCTCGGACAAGCTTTGTTTGACCTGCACATAAATAAAATAATTACTTGTTAATATTTTTAAATGGGGGATTTCAGATAGGATGTAGATGTAGACAGTGTTGTGGTCAAGGGCGTGACTCTTAGAGCAGAGAGCCCCAGTTCTAACACCAGTTAGGCTTCTTACTACCTGGTGACTGTGGAAGAGTTAGCAGTCCAAACTAGCCTTCATTTTCTTCATCTATAAAATGGGGTTGATGATAGTCCTCACCTCACTGAGTTGTTAGAGAAATAAATAGCAATATATGTAAAGTGCTTACAACATTCCTAGTGCTCGGCAAGTGCTGTTTGTGTCTGTTATCATCTACCTTTTATCATCATGGTCAGGCCATTTGTGCTCTTACTCAGAACCGGAAGGCTTTGCCTATTTGTGCCACATTCTGGGCCCCTGTGGGTAGCACTCCTATTCACCCTTGTACACATCCTCTGTGCTCTAAGCACAAAAACCCTGACTCTGAGTCCTCCATCCAGGCCTTTTAGGCACAGTAAAATTTTGCAAATTCACTGTTACCTGGAGCTACACAATTGTCTGAAACTTAAAAAGTATTAAATAACATATTAAAGTAATATGAGGTCTGTCCAGAAGGTATCCAGCCATGTGCTATGAAAAATAGAGACATTTACTGAAGAAGATGCAAGATACAAGGAACATTGTACATAGGACAATGATGTCTCAGTCCCCTTCAAAGTGGACACCTTGGGACCTCACACGTTCTTCAGTTGTCATCAGCTGCCCTGTAATATTTTCCCAAATCTCATTGACATTCTAAAATCTCTTCCCTTTCAATGGTGTTTTTAGTTTTGGGAAAAGCCAGAAATTGCAGGGTACCAAATAAGGGCTGTAGGGGAGCTGAGTCACCTGGGCGACTTGATGTTTTGCCAAAAAACTCTGCATGAGATGTGATGCATGAACAGGCATGTTATCTTGATGAAGCTGCCAATTGCCAGTGGCCTATAGCTGCCTGAATCATCCAAGTAGTTTCCATGGACGTATGTTCAAGCTTAGCACAAAATTTAATGCAGATTCTTTGCTGTACTCCCTCAGCCATTTTGAATGTGATGGCCACACAGTACACATGCTCACTCAACATTGTCTACCACCCCCACTGACTAGTACAGTGAAGTCTTTGTTGTTCAAGTATGTGCACTCTAGACCATTCTCCTTGGATGCAGGGTATTATTGATGTCATGTAAACCATTCTTGTTATATTAACAATTGCTCAACTTTTTCCCAATAGACCTCGTAAATGTAATTGCATTATTTCAGATATGTAGGATAATGCTGTGGGTGGGATGCAGAGCTGGGTGGTTAGTGCTAGAGCTTGGTGTTTCTAACTGCAGGTTTAGACTCATTAGTGGAAAGGGAAATCAGTTCAGGGAAGTATGACTAGAATTCTAAATAATGGAATAAAATGCAACAAATTAGGTATATTGTATTGTATTCTACATAATAAGGGCAAAATTGTTTTGTGAAATCCTTTCCAATTGGCATATTCATGTGTGTGCTGGGATAGGATGCACAATGCGTTTCTTGCTATGAGTCTTCATCAGAAAGTTAAAAAGCCAGTGTGCTAGAAAATCTTATATTTTAATAATTAGGTGGGAATATCTTAATTAACATACTAATAGCATACTTCTAAATCCTTCTCTTTTGAGAAGGCTCTTCTTTATATTATTTGTTTGTTTTAACAAGCCACTTTGTCAAAGTTCAGGGAAAATTCCATTACCAGAGGATTGCATAAGAAACTTGTCATCCAGGTTTGCTGAGTTGATCTAATCATGACATATTCTCAACAATAATAATAACCTTGTACAATAAATATTTTTACTGGTTCTTATCCATGTACATGAGGAAAGTTTGGGATCATGCATGCTTATATTAGTATAGTGGAGAGGGTTAGCTGTTAGAATTCCTTATTCTACCATCAGGTGCAATTTCCTCACCCCATTTCAGTCAGCGCTTACTAAGCCCATGTTCTGGCTACCTGGCAACAAACACACTGTAGGCATTTTCTGTTCCTCCTTGTCACTCTAAGTTTGCCTTTTAATTCTCTGTAACTTGATTTCATTTTTACAAACAGAGGGAGGCAGGTCCTGAAGAACTGTTTAAGGTGAAACATGAGGCTACTTTGAGCTTCTGCCCTCCAACCTGAATTCTGCAGGCACTCCATTAGATGAAACAAATTAGCTGACTATCCCAAAAATGTATACTTATTTTATATGCATATACTACTATACATATAAAAATATGCAAATATATGATATGTTATATTATAAAACTCAAGGGTAGAAGTAAAAAAGGAAGATATTAAATAAGTCATATTTAAGATATTTTTAAAAGATAGAAATAATGACCTTGCCAATAACAGCAATAATAATATTTTTTGTGATTGACTATCTTTATTATCTTGAAATAATGTGACAGTGAGCATCAAAGCTCTAGTTACAAGTATAATTCAGTACTTGGTTTTAGTGGCATTATGTTTGTTATAGGTTAAAAAAATGCCTCACACTGACATAGAAATCCAAATGAAGAAGTATGTTATAAGGTGTTATTGCTTTATGTGATGCTCACCTTTTAATATCACATCAATTATGCAAAAGTTTTATTAAAATTTAGTTTACAATATCCACCTTTCCTTATGCCAATCAGTCTTTTAAAACTCATCAAAATGGATTCAATACCTCCTGAAATACTTCATTTGAAGGATTTATGTCTGGGTTAAATAATTCTGTCCTCATGTTTTAAAGTGTGCAGATATGAAAGTTGTAAGTGGTACACATCATTTATAGCAACACAAGTCTTTAATGGTGAAAACATCACTTTCAGAACATTTTATAGGTTTTTTTTTTTTAAATCAGCCACTTCCTTCCTTAGCATTGAAGCATCATTTTTAACTTGAAGAGACAGATTTTGTTTACTTATTTATTTAAAAAATTAACTGTGATGGTGCTTTCTGCTGACAGCCCCATGTTATTTAAGAAAAGTTCAGCCCTGGCTGGGTGGCTCAGTTAGTTTTATTGCCGTCTTGTGCACCAAAAGCTTGGGGCTTGGTCCCTAGTCAGGGCATATACCTAGGTTGGGGGTTTGATCCTTGGTCAGGGTACATACAAGAGGCAACTGATCAATGTTTCTCTCTGATATCAATCTCACTCAGTCTCTCTCTCTTTCTCCCTCACCGTCTACCCCCACATCTCTTTCTCCCTTTCTCGCTCTTGAAAATCAATAAACATATCCTTGGGTGAGTATTTAAAAAAAAAAGTTTACCAAATTTTATTGCTTATCCTTTGTAAAAGAAAAATGGATATCTCATCAGTAAGTTAGATATATTTGGAGTACTTTGCTATGAAATAACCAGGGGAATTTCATGAAGCACAAAAGATTTTCATGGTTACTCCCCATCTCATTACAAAATGTCACAGAGATCCTGTTATTATAAAATCAATGGCATCAATGACATTCAGTAGCACTTTGTGAACTTCTGTTTTATCTTCCTTGCTGTAATCACTTGTTTTTAAATGGTAGAGTACATAAATATGACATGATTTACTTTCTCTCTTAGTCCGAAATTATTATTTTTTATTACATTCAAAACTTCCACTCCATCAATGGTTACCTTAAACTATTTTCATACATGCATTAGAAAAGTAACTTACTAAGTAGAATAAATCTTCAGATACCCTTGTGTTTCAGCTGTTCACTAGAAAATTAGCACTTTATACACAAGTATGTCATTATTGGAAAAAATAGAGAATATATCCTAATGTAGACATGTGAAAAGCACAGACTCTTCATCCAATTGTATAGCAGAGTTCCATATGGGGTAATAATTATTTCTTTAAATCTGCAGCAGTTTTGTATGTTCCAATAGTGTTTTCTGACAAAAAAAGTATTTTAATTTGTAACTATATTATTTCCCATGTATTCCTTTCAGCTGTTTTTACTTCAGGAAGGGCAATATTTTCCAGTGGTATATAATTTTTCTTTTGTCCTCAAGTAAGAAATTTAAAATATATTACATATTGAGGGAAATATTATAAAGGCCTGGGTTAACTATTGAATGGCATTTTGAACCACTGCTAAAAAACTGCTGACATTTGCCTTCATGCTCTGCATGACTACCGTGTATCTTAGGAATTATCATGGCTTTCAAACTACCATTAATTAGTATTTCAAGATACAATATCTATTAAGGGCATGATCAATCTTTAAAAGTAGTGTATATATATGTATATTTCATAGTCTTTGGATAATTTTGAATTATTTGGGGCAAATTCTTGTAAGGTTAAATTGCCATTGCTTTTACCTCTTAATAAAGCTGACAGCTTGTATTTTATTATTTCCTTCATTATTTGATGCAATCCTTTAAAATGTTTCCTATAACTTTCTTATGGAATTTTAAAAACACATATATAATTGAAGAGCATAGTGAATCTGATGTGCCTATCACCCAGTTTTAGTAATTATTACTCCATGGTATATTTATTTAATTTATATTTCCCTATTCTCATTTCAGATTATTTTAAATTAATTCTCAGACAACATACAATTATGTATATATTTCAGTGTGCGCCTCTAAAAATTACTGAAGTATTAAACACATAAAAATTAATAATACATTTTAAATGTTGTTAAATATTTAGTGTTTTTTTCCTATTGTTTTATAATTTTATTTTTGAAGATAAAAAAATGGGTTGGGGGTACATTTTGGGATTAGACTCTACAGTACTTTCTGTTTGATTAGTGAAATGTGGGAGAAAAGAGAGAAGAGTTTGAAGATAAAACTCTATTTTCTGTGTGAGTGGGGATGTTGTATGTTGAAATGAGGAAGGATGTAGAGGTGGTTAGTGTGAGAAAATAGAGAGTTCAGTTTAAGGCATGAGAAAATATCAAGATGGAAGTGACAAGTTGACATTTGGATAAATAAATCTGGAACTCAAAAGGGGACATGGCTGAGAGACATAAATTTGAGAGTATGTGTAGTCTCGATAACATTTAAAGCTATGAGAACAAGAGACAAATCAAAGAGAGACAAGCATAAGAAAATTAGAGAGCTCAGAACAAAGACTGGCCAGTCCTAACACCCTCAGAAGAATGAGAAGAAGAAACGAGAAACAGTAGAAAAATCAAGGGTAGCACAGTAGAAACCCTGAGAGAGAGAGAGAGAGATCAGGAAAGTAGTAATGGGTCAACAGTGTTGGGTGATGCTGAGAGATTTTATGCAATAAGGACTGAAAAACCCCTCAACCAGTCTGAGACACTGTCATTCCACTTGCATAATTTCTGCTGTTGAGTGAGTTACCTAACTTATTTGAGTCTGAATGTCATCATCTGGACAATGGTGCATATGAAAGGTGGTGCTGGGTGGGGGAAAAGGAAGCGGTGTGGGTCAGGAAGGGCCAGGCATTTCACTGGCACTGTGAGAGGCTGAAGTGTGGAGGGGTGGGCGGAGTACCATGGTCTCCTACCAACTCTAACAATCTGTGAGATGTAAAAATATGTGTAACAATATTTAATCTCACAGACAGATGGAGGGATTTTCTAAATCATTATGTAAACTACCAGGTGCCAGGTAAATATCAGGTGTTGTTTCTGTTTACTGAGATGTCAAAGAGACAAAACATCACAGAGAATTTTCGCTGTGTCCTGGCTGTGTGTTGTGAGGTGGATGTAACCATGATAGTGAAGCCTCCTAGAAAAAGCTGAAGACAGGATTGCCAAGGCTGTGGTCCCATGTGTTAGTGTACTGGCACCTTGAGAGTTTAGAGGTCCCCAAGGTTTTGAGATTTGCTTACTTCTGGTGTTTTTAAGTAATGGCCACCAGAAATTTTGCCTTGTCTTTATACTGCAGAGCTATCTGGAAATTATGGATAGTCTGAAGTCAGGGTAGTCAGGTCAGGATACTTAGCGTGATTCTCAGAATCCTGCACCTCCTGCCGCTGTCATTTAATGCTGTATAGGGGAGATGGGGAAAGAAGAGGAAGATCCCTGGTCCCTGTCACGGAAGGGGTGCAGAAGCTCCTGCTGTACTCTAGGGTCTCACGCAGGGAGAAGTCATTAGATCCTCAAGCCTCATGCAATAGGGAAGCAAACTGAGAGCACCAGGGGTCAGGAACTCAGCCGAGGGTGCTTCTCACATGCGGGGACCTGACTCTGGGTTCTCACACAGAACCGTGCAATCAGAGAATGCTCAATAAATGCTTTTAAAAAAGACTGACTTAGACATTCAGGCGATATGCCTTAATGAGGGGCAAGGTGACCTTTGTCATTGGCCTATGATTTCAGCTCTGTGGGTTGATGTTGAAGATGCTGTTAATTATCCTGCCTCCCTCCCCCCACATTACTACCTTTCTAGATGATTATAATTCTATTTCTGGAATTTCACCCTTTCCTAGGCCTTGTTCTTTGACAAAATCCAGGTGTTCCAGGAAAGCAAAAGTACATTGGATTTCATATCTTACTGCATTTGAAATCTTTGGGTCTTTGCTGAGAGCAGTTTGACTAGGGTTGTTGAGCGGAGAGGAAATGAGAGTGATGGAGGAGGGGAAAAACTACACGGTTAATGGTAGGTACAAAAAAATCTAATTGCGCAGACTTCACAGTTGTGCTTAGAGCTGGTCCTGATCAGTAGTTTGACAAAGCAAGTGTCTAGGGATGGCTCATATTCCCTCTTGCTTGTTTTTTCTTTTTCATTCATTCCTTTACATGTCACAGTGGATAATATAATGAGTCGGATCCCATATACACAGGCGATTATGTATTCTTAACACAGTTACAACTTGGTGCATAAAGAGGATGTAGATAATGTTTTTAGGCTTACAACCCCAATTCCATGTAACTGATTGATTAGCAGTGACATGAACAAACATGAAGCACCAGAGCTTTAGGTGACCCATCCAATGAATGACTTTTGCGCAAGCAAAGAAAGATAAGCATTCTGGTAGCAGGCCATGGCAAATTATGGGTCAATAAATACAATTTCTGGCTTCAGAGATTTTCCTATTTTATTCTTTAACACTGGGATCAACATTCACTAGCTCAGAAAGGTCTAGGTAAAGACCTGCTGGACAAGGCAGCAACCTAAGGTAAGCATTTGCTCACTGTGTATCCCTGATCAGACAGAATTACCAAGCCTAATCTGACCTCTAGTGGCACTTTGTAATAATGAGCACACTTGAACTCTTAGAAGCTTTGTTGTGGGAATTGATGTGAAAAGTCTAAGAAACGACAGAGATGACCTGCTTGGGAAGCTTCCCCCAACTGCCCTGCTCTGCAGGTGAGGACACAGGTACAGAAATGCTGGGTGATTTGATCCAGGTTGGAGAGCTAATTGATGACAGAATCACTAATGATAGAATGCCAGTTTTTAGAGTCCCATGCCTGCAGGACAGTGGCATCAGAGAAAAACCAATGTGCAAATAGGTAAAAACGCTGATAGGGAAACACTTAGATATGTAAACTTCACGGCTTTCTGAAAAATGTGAGTCAAAAGCATCAAAGCATTTTCAGCTCAATATCTGAATATTTTAGCTCAAAGTATCTGAAGTAATCTGAGTCAAATTACTGACTTCATTTTAGCCATTCTTAAATGTGAATTTCTTTGCTGTTTTTCTCTCTGAATCATCTGTTTAGAGCCATCATAGCAATAATCAAAGAATGGGACAATTCTAATGATTTAATCAGATCAACATTCAATCACCCAATTCAATCCTCAGTTTCATATCCTGGGAATGTTTAAATTGGGACAAGGTGTAAATATTTTTGTGTGTACTTAATTCCAGAATCTTTAATTAAATTGCAGGCAGTGTAAAGGAGTGGAAAGAAGGCAGGCTCCAAGTCTGAGCAGAACTAACTGGGTTAGAATTCTGGCTCATCTGCATTTTCATTTCTATTGCTGTTGTAACACATTATCACAAACCCAGTGGCTTAAAACAACATGAATTTATTCTCCTACATTTCTGGATATTAGAATTCCAAAATGAGTCTTCTGGGGCTTACACCCAGTGGCTTAAAACAGAATGAATTTATTCTCCTACATTTCTGGATGTTAGAATTTCACAAGGAGCCTTCCAGGGCAACAAGGTGTCGCAGGGCCAGGTTCTTCTGCAGCCTCCAAGGGAGAATCCGTTCCTTGCCTTTCCCACCTGTGGCAGGAGCAGGCACGCCTTGGCTCCCGGATGCATCACCCCAGTGTCTGCCTCTGCGGTATACCGCCCTTTCCTTGTCTATAGTCAATTTCTTTCTCATAAAGATACACATAATTGCATTTGGAAGACACCTGATAATGTAGGCTAATCCTCTCAAGATTCTGAATTTAATCACACTTACAATGTCCTTTGTGCCATGTAAAATAATATTCACAGGTTCTAGGGGTTAGGACACGGACATCTTTTGGGGCCATTATTCAATCCACCACAGCCTCTTCCCAGCCATGCGACCTTGGTGTAGTCATCTTAACCACAGAATTGGCTGTGAGGATTAAAACAGAGGGTAAATAAGATATACCTAGCAAGTTTAGCGAGAATAGAAACGCAGCAATATTTTCTTTTATCCCCTAGTTTAATCAATAGATAAAATCTCTAACAGCAGATTATGTACATGAGAGAAGATATTTACCTTCAGTGTAGTCCAACATCTGCTTTTCAGAAGTAGGGTTAATATTTGGTGAATGAGATGGATACCACAAATCCCAGCATTTTCCAAGTGATGGGTTCCTCCTTCTGGCCCCTGAATGGTATATCTTGCATTTTGGTTTTGGAAACTTAGGTAGTTTTATCGTCCCATTGCTCTTTTCCCAGTTTGCATAGGTAAAAAATGTCATTGCTGGTAATCAAGTTTATTGTCTTTTAAAATAATTACGTCCTGTGGCAATCAAGTAATAAGTCTAGTATATCAGATGGCACATAAAGTATGTGCTGTTTTACCGTTGCTGCTCTGCGATGGGCTCGTTCTACTGGGGAGAGACACTTTAAAAATGCATATTCTGTTTGGTCCTGTATGACTAGCTTTCCTCACCTCTTTATCGTCCCTCTTCAACAGACTGAGAGAGAATGGGTGTGGTAGAAAGCAGTTTCTTTGCTTGGAAATGATTTATTGATAACCAGTCTGGGAATCTTTCCTTGTGATGCCGTAAACTGCAGGCTGTGACCTTGCTGTTGTCAAGCTGAGTGGGGCCTTCAGAAGTGGCCTTTTTGGGCAGCACTGGGTTCACAGTGTTTAAGTTGCATACCTTCAGATGAGCAAGTGCTTTGTAGTTTTCCCAGTGGTAATGTCTACCACTCTGTAGGCCAATTACAGCATGTATGGTTCCAGATATTTCCGGGACCTGCCTTTTCCCTGAAGGCATTTTTCCAGGGCAGAAACTGACATCTGGGGAGAAAAAAGTGAAGAAATAAAGGCTGATGTTTATCGCCCCTTTAAAAAGGCCTCCTGTGGACCTTGCTGCATATGGCTGCAGTTACCTGTGACAGCCTTTTCTCTGTCAGAGTGTTGCAGATTTGATTAAAGTTTTCTTCCAACGGCTCTAACTAACTGGCTTTATGACTGTAGGCAAGTTATTGAATGTACCTCAATCCTATTCATAATATGCAAGAAGTGTCTCGCAAACACTTCTTGCATATTATACAAGATCGTGTTTAAGAAGGCCTGCAAAACATTTTTTAAAAATTTTATTTATTTTTTTAGAGAGAGGGGAAGGGAGGGAGAAAGAGGGAGAGAGAACATCGATGTGTGAGAGAAACATCTATCGGTTGCCTATCACATGTCTCCAGCTGTGGACCTGGCCCACAACCCAGACATGTGCCCTGACTGGGAATCGAACTGGTGACCTTTTGGTTCTCAGGCTGATGCTCAATCCACTGAGTCACAGCAGCCAGGATGCAAAACATTTTTGTTCAAACATTCTGTAATTCTATGTTTTAATAATTTGTCAGTAGAAAAGGTAACTTTTTGCTGAGGGGGAAAAAAATAAACTTGGGGAAGGGGTAAAAGGGGTGGATAGGTAGGTGGAATAACCTTGAGAAAAGGAAGAGAAGGAGATGGAGAGCTCATAGAATCTGCACTGCTGTCTCGCACCTGGAGTTGAGCTCGTCGGGTCACATCTCCTGTCTTCGCTGTGCTCTGCTTTAGTTTTCATCTTTTTCAGATAGTCATGAAGATTTCCTCAGCTCAAAACTTCTTTGTTTTCTTATTACTGCATTTCCTTTTGATCTATGTAAGTTAATCCCAGAGAGCACTCAGAGCCACACTTATTTGTTAGCAACAGCTTCTATTTTTTTCTGTCAGTGCTCTGTGATTTATTATTATTGTCGTGTGTGCTGCAGTGCAGCAGAAATCCCTGGCAAAATTAAAGTACTTTAAAGGTAGAGTTTTGAGTAGGAAGTACTATAATCACAAAACCAATTTTACCAGACATCGCTAAATCAACATGTTCAGAATTGCAATTTTAGCCTTGGGCAGAATGGGTACCTAAAAGTATTGGTTTTTCATAGCTAAATGGATATACTCTATCCCATGAGAGGCAGGAGTGTTTTCCAGCCACAAAAGCCTGAACAGACCCGAAATTACAGACCCAGGGAAAAACCTGAACCCATTATGGAGTACAGAGAAGCCAGAATTGCAGTTGGCTCTCATTCCACTAGATGGCGGTAGAGGAGCACAGAAAAAAATCGTTTTGGGCTGCTAATCGAGTTGACTGCACAAAGACGCTAAAGGGGAAGTCGATTTGTCATTAGGTAAGATCTGCAGATAAAATTTATGGATTTCTTACTCGCAAATGATGGTGGAAAACCTTGGCTTGAGGCATAAGGCCATTTGTAAGATGTTTTGATTTTATGCAAAAGTTCTATTTCTTTATCACCATCAAGTAGCAGTTCCTACATTTGCCTGATTTTGGCCTTTCTCAGCTTTTTACAGTAGGATCTATTTTTTAAAATAGTTTATTTTTTTTATTTTTTACATTGCCATTTATCCACCTTATAACTTCTTCCACCTCCATCCATCCCCTCAGCCCCGCAATCACCGCACTGCCCATGAGCCCTTATTCCTTGTTGCTCAATCCCTCCGCCCCTTAACCTCCCCGTCCTCCTGAAGGTGTCAGCCTGCTCTCTATCCATGAGTCTGTCTCTCTTTTGCCTGTTAGTTCAGTTTGTTCATTAGGTTCCACATATGAGTGAAATCATACGGTGTTTGTCTTTCTCTGACTGGTTTATTTCGTTTACCATAATGTTCTGCAGGTTCATCCATGCTGTCGCAAAGGGTACACTTTTCTTTTTGTTTTAAATAACTGGGTAGTGTTCCATTGTGTAAATGTAACAGCTGGATCTATTGATGGGCTTTACTTTGAGACCATGCCCGCCCCAGGTCCTCAGGAAATCCTGCCAGCAACAGGAAGGATAGCAGATGCCTCTGTGCAGGTGTGGTTTGATCAGCAGAGTTGGGATCATACATCTGAGGGGCTGGCATTTCCAGCTTCTCAGGTGGGATTAGTTTCTGCCTCTTAACAAGATTCATATAGTGAAGAATTTGTCTGGTAGGGAAAGAATTTAGATACTTATTTAGGCAACAAATGGTAATGATATTGGGATATTGACCAAGAATAAATTCAGGTGGTCACACATAATTGGGAAGATACTTAATCACTAACTGGTATCCCAACTCCTTCCTTTCTCTCCCTTTCTCTCCTCCTCTCTCCTCCTCCCTCCTCTCTCTCTCTTTTACTCTCCCTCCCTCTCTCTGTCCCTCCTTTTCTCTCTCTTCTTTCTCTTCCCTTTGTTAACTGTACAGCAGCTCCT
This sequence comes from Pteronotus mesoamericanus, assembly GCF_021234165.1. Lineage (NCBI taxonomy): Eukaryota > Metazoa > Chordata > Mammalia > Chiroptera > Mormoopidae > Pteronotus > Pteronotus mesoamericanus. The sequence continues at coordinate 11,876,917 of NW_026555157.1, read as the reverse complement.
GAATCTGCAGCCTGAAGGGTAAATCCTTGATACCCTTCCAGCTTTGGATCATCCAACTGTTTTCACTCCAGTTTTATCTTGCCCAGGACTCTTCTACTCAGTCCTGGTTCAGAATCCCACTTTTGATGGAAGCTAAGTGCCCAATCCTCCATCTTCTGCTTGGCAGCTATGGTCTACTAAATATGAACATCTACCTAAATATAACTGACCACTGCCATCTTTTGCCAATATGCCTCTGTCCTTGGAATATATTTCCTAATGTGGGCCATTGTTTGGGTCACACCTGAGTCTTTTAATGAGTGTGGAGTCAAATAAATACCCCTGGCAATGGGAAGAGGAGGGGGAGAAAAGGAGGCAGGTAGAGTCTGAGCTATAGCCTCAGGTGGGATGACACCTCAAAAGGATGGTTTTCTTGGTGCCTTATATTTTATTTTTAAAATGTTTGTGAAGCTTGCATTATACTAATATCATCCATATTTTTAAAAAAATCCTCACCCAAGGATTTATTTATTGATTTTAGGGAGAGAGGTAGGGAGTGATTTGGCACAACCAGGCTTCTCTCAGCCTCATTTCCCCCCTCCATACATAGGAATAATTGTGAACACATGGGCTTATTGTGAGGCTTAAGTAATGAAATGTGCACAAAAAGATAGTGAGTATATAAAGCACTCAGCATAGTGCCAGAAATACAGTAAGCTGACTTAATAAACATCCTTTATCGTTGTTATGAACAAGCTATTTGTATAGTACGTGCAACCATCCATTTGCCCTCATTTGCTGCATGGGAACTTAGGTCCTGTCTTTTCAAGAATGCCAAGTTAAAATATGGCTTCTTATAATGCAAAGACAGTAGAAAATATCAGATTTGTTTTAACACTCTTCCTCATGGTTTGTTCCTCCTTCATTAAGGCAACCTATATAAATAAAACATTTTCAGTTTAGGGAAAAGGAGTGGGAGAGGGGCGAGGCCAGGGCTTATTTTTCACTCTCATAGCTCAACTGTTTGGCTCTGAAATGACGAGGTGACTTGGCGGTTGGCAACTAGTTGATGCCATAAGGTTGTTAGGAGCCTGGGCAAAACAGCATTTCAAGGAAGACAAAAGAGTAGCAGTTGGCTGTGGCTATAAAACTCAGTTTTTAAGTTTGGTTTCTGCCCTCCTGCAATGACTATATTCCCTTTATCACCCTTCCCTCCCAAACAAAGCAGGGATAGAAGCCCTGTAGTGTTCAAGGACAGCTAATTCTTCATGTTGGCTCAATAGATCTTGGGAGAGGATCTGAGAAATGGTCATCTTAAATGATCTCTTGAACAGAACTTATTAATATAGAGGAAGGAGGGAAATGTGTTTTGGCTCCAAGCTGGTACCACTTTGTGCAGTGGTGAGTGGAGACTATTGCCTACTTCAAACACAGGTATCACCCAGGCACCTACTAGGTTTAAGGCATTGCCTTACGTTCTCTGGGATATAAAACAATTTAACACCCTGGCCTGGCACCAAGTACTTAATATGTGAATGGGAGAAACAGCATATATTCATGCAACACTGTATTTAATACAATCTCTGGTGCAAGCTCTCTTAGCACAAGAACTCTCAATCAAATAATTAGTTTAACTAACAAAGTACTTACTTACATGGTCTGAAGCAGCATGCTGTGGGTTTGACTCTATAAGATATGGCTCTTTCACTCAAAATCTCATAGTCTAGTTGGAGGGAGACACATACAAGCAGATGACTACCATGCACCAGCTCTGCCTGAGGGAGTGGGGCGGGCGGTGGGGGAGGCCTCACATCTGACTGCCTGGACAGAGTCATGTCTTTGGAAGGTGTGTGATTGTTTTAAGCAAATACAAAACAGAATTTGAAGAATTCTGGTATGGTTGAGAATTGGGCCTGGAAATGAGAAATAATAGGTTATTGCTCTAGCCATCTTATACTTTAAAATGTAAAGAAAGGCCTGAAGATCTCTGTGACCTACTAGGAAGAGGGATTAGTCCATGATGATTCCAAGGCAAAGAACTGGGTGCTCAGTAGAATTATGAACATGAAAGAAGAGCAAAAGATTTAATTTTGCTTTGAGAGTAAGATAAATTTAGAATTTGTAGTTCACTTTGAGATGAAATTTCTCAGTATATATTAAGGAATACAGAGTGGGGCAAAAGTTGGTTTATAGTTGTTTGTATGAAAAATAATACAATAATCAGTACATAGTAGTACAAGAATCAACTCTGTTTCACACACTGACAACTGTAAACCTACTTTTGCCCCACCTGTACATTAGTAGCTAAGGCTGCTGGAGATTTTTTAATAGGTCTTTATTGTTAATACCCACTGAAATGTCTAAATATTTAAATTTATAAAATTAAAGTATATTTGGGAAAAGTGATCATAGTGTGTTAGAAAGCAAGTTAGACTGAATTAAAGGTATTTTTCAACATATACTAACAGGGATATAAATCAAGGATACTTGGAAATGCTAATTGAATGAGTAAAATGAGAGAAATTAAAAATAATTAAAGTAATGCTCTCTCTGAAGCCCGTTGTGACAGGAACCATTAATTTTCCCAAATATTCTTGGCTTTATTTCTTGAAAGTCTCTCAAATCTGTCTCTTTGTCCTCAATCATATTTCTCTGGTTTAGTTCATGTTTTATTTCTCCATCTTCTGGGTTCATAGGAGAATGCTAGCTTTCCTCTGTGCTTCTAGACTCATTAGGCCAGCCCCCCCCCCCCGCCCCGCCCCGCCGCTGGCTTGTGACCCACAAAAACAGACTCAAATTTCCTTTTCAAGGCTCCTAACAGCTTAATCTTGTTAAGAGGAAGAAACTAATCCTTACTCTTACCTGAATGGTCATTCCAAAGGACGCATTACCACATCCAGCATGTTTAAATTCAACTACTGGCTCTTTCTTTTATAGCATTTTACTGCTCTCTTAGATTCTAATATTTATACATTTCACAGCTGACCTGGGCTCTAAATAGTTGTAAACACATTGATGTCTACACATTAAGGCATGTACTTTTTTTTTTTAACCCTCACTCAAGCACATGCTTATTGATTTTAGAGACAGGGGAAGGGAGAAAGAGAGGGAGAGAAACATCAATGTGAGAGAGAAACATTGGTTGTCCAACTGAGGACCAAACCCACAACTGAGGTATTTGCCCCAACTGGGAATCAAACCTGTGACCTTTTGGTTTATGGGAACAAAAGCTTGAACCAACTGAACCACAGTGGCCAGAACAAGGTGTGCACTTTCTGAGCTGAGGGATAATGTCTTATTTTCCTTTAGTCTAGGACCATATCTTTCTCATGTTAAATTGTTGACAAATATGGATTTGTTGTGGTCTTGGCCATCTCCCGACAAAATTCTTATGTTGAAGGCCTAACTTCCAATGTGACTATACCTGGAAATAGGGCATTTAAGGAGATAATTAACATTAAATGAGGTCATGTGGATGGAGTCATAATCCAATAAAACTAGTGTCCTTATAAGAACAGAGACACCAGAACTCTCTGTCTTTCTATGCACTCACGCAGAGAAAAGGCTGTCTAAGGACACAATGAGAAGCCGTCGTCAGCAAGCTGAGGAGTCTCACGAGAAAGCAACCCTCCAGCCTCCAGAACTGTGAGAAAATACATTTCTGTTGTTTAAGCTGCCAGTCTGTGGTATCTTGTTAGGGCCTACTGAGCTGACTAATACAGGGTTGAATTAGGCAGATATGGCAAGTCGTCTGCCTAATTTAACCCATTTGCCCTAAAAGTCTGGGATACTTTCATGGCAAATGGTGTGCAGACCATTTCAAATTTTCTAAGTGGATTTTGACTCTGTACTGGAGCCTGCTGTTAGAGATTGATCCCCCAATAAACATCCAAGAGAATATTCAGGTATTTTAACAAAATGCACTCTGTTAGAGGGGCTTTTTTGTTTCCTCTGCATTCTTACTTTTCTTACACAAACTGCTGGATTGATCATGACCCAAGGGAAGTTGGTGTTGTCAGAGAAAAGAGCAAAAGAAGACTTGCTGGGGATCCGAGGCTGTGTCTACATGTGTCAGGACTCACAGGGTTTTATAGGCTCATGAATCAAGCCTGTGGCATCCAGATTTTGATTTAAGATCATCCACCAGGGAGCAAATTTTGTTTGAACTTTGCTTAAACCTTCCTGAGCAAAGAGAGATCCTTCAGGCATGCACTGTGAACTTCCTCGTGGGGCAGCAGGGGACACGGGGGGCGGATGTTCCTCATGATTTACTGCGTGCGGCCCTGGGCACACACCGCTGCTCACCATGCTGCATGGCAGCGTCTGGAGAGGCACTGCATGCAATCTGGCCTCCTGTTTTCTCTGTGGTTGCTGCTCCATAGTTATTCAGGGAATTAAGATAGAAAAAAAATCTAAGAATCATGATTAAAAAAAAGGATGAAGGACTTCATTTAGCTGCTGTTAACTGTTCACTAACAGTAAACCCTCAAACCAAAAATTAGTGGGAAATATCAAAGTATCTGAGTATTATTTTCACAGATGCTGTTAAGTTTTTAACTTCTGCTGTGTATTTCCTTATCTAATTGATCATATCAGCTTGGTCAAGACCAATTGCACATGTGTGTCTAATGGAGCTCTCCTCCACAGTGATGTTTGTGATGTAACTCTCCTGGTTATGAGAACAATACTTCCTCAGATTTGCATGATATAATTTGAAGAGAGCTTTCTCATCTTGTATCTCATTTGATTAGGCATTGGCTATTATGGGTTTCAAGTTAATGAAAGGACAGGAATTGCTTTATTTAATTCAACTCCTAGTACTACACAGCCCAGAACTTTCCACATTTATTTACCAATGATCCTTTCAATGATTTTGGTAGGTTTTTGAGAAGTAAAAATTCTAGCCATCTTGCAGATAAATGACCAAACATATTCCATAGAGATGTTTTTTTATAAACATCTGAACTATAGGTGGCTCAGATAGTTAAAAAAGCATGTGCTTAATATCCACACTTTTGTTTCATGATTTTACTATTTGTTGAATTTTGCTTTGATTTTTGACTTTGAATATCATCTCCCTTAAAACAACTCAATGTTATGTTTAAAGGGTGTTTGACGTTTTGTCAATTAGAAATCCTCAGAAAAATTAGAATCTATGTAATTATATTATGTGGTAGATAATCGAGAAGTTTGAACAAACAATAATTAGTGTTAGACTCTTTTTATGGTTCACTGAATTACATTAAATAGTGGTGATGCTATCAGTTTCTTTATACAAATAATTCTAAGTTTGTTCCTTTTTATTTAAATTTTGCTTAAATTGAAACTTGTTTCTTTAGAGTTGTAGATTATAACATTTTATACAGAGGATACCATTGTCATGACTAAGCCCATCCCTGAAAGTGCAAAATCACTTATTTTTTGTAATCTTACATATTATCTTTACATATTATTATTAAAGGAGAATTATTGGAAAAAATAGAAAAGTATACTATGAGTTTGTTTACTATTGTCTGTTAACACTGGAGCTATGTTTTAAAGCCCGTGAATGACCCTGAAACCATAAAACAATCATGTTGGTTTATTTTGTCAGCTAGTAAATACATTTTTTCTCCTTGCCCAGAATTTGGTTTAATGCTAGAAGACACACACACACACACACACACACACACACACAATTATGAGTTAATTGATTTTTATAAATCAATTAAAAATGTGATTACTATCATTAGTAGGAACATGTCTATGGTGTTATCACAATTTATGAGTGCTTCTGCAATCCATATTTCTTATCTTCATTAACAATGCCTACATGTTCTGATGGTTGCATAAAAAATATTTGAAGAAAGGAGAGGAATAAAGTGCGCCATTGCTTTTAATGCTGCTTGACCTTCCTGCTCAATTACCCTTCAGGTTCAGTGATACCATCAAAGAAGCTAAAAATAGCTTCGTTAGGTAGGAGGTAACTTAAAAAGTGTGTATATCTCAAAAACCAATGCAAATAGAGTGAGAGTTCTTCTGCCACATAAAGGCCACCAGATGGCGGTGCGCCTCAAGGATTGACGGGAAGAAGTCCCTTCTGCCCTCAGGCTGCTGGGAATCTGTAGCGGGAACACTGCTCTAAACTAGAGACAGGGATGAGTATCTGAAAGTGTTCAAATATTTCAAATATTTCAAAAACCTTGCAAAAACAGCCTCTTGCCAGCTGCAAGTGCTTAAATGCTGAGAGTGAATCTTGGATGGATAATCTTGAATGGAATCTTTATTAGATTGTAGATCTTTTCAGAACTGTCCCCAGGATGCTGCCCAGCACGTGGAACCACTACAGGGCTCTATTGGCGCCAGGGTGGGCGAGGGCGGGGGGGGGGGGGGGTCGGCAGGGGGTGTGCTGACGGTGATAGGCTTAATTTTTCCTTCTTAATCTGTATTTTTTCTTGAGGAAATCTCATTGACTCCAGTGGTTTCAATCTCATCTACATCCCTGATGATAACCCACAGATCTGTCTGGGGCTGCTGTGTGTTTCACACACATCTTTAACTCCACTCACTTAACTTTAATGTCTGATACCCGACAACCTACTCCGTTTAGTGTTTGCCAGTTAGCCATCTAACCAATTCCTGAAACTAAAAACCTGGAAGCCATTTTTAAACTCCTTTCTCTTCCTCACTCTTGATCTCCATTCAGTCTTAGGGTGTTTTGATTCTCTTTTACCTTCAAGTTTTTTACCACTATGCCCACTTTTACTATGTCTCGATTCTAGTCATGATCCTACACAAATATTCTGAAATAGTCCTTGTGAGTCCCTTTTTGCTTCCTTCCTGTTCATTTCTGTATCCAGAGTGACCTTTAAAATACAAATCAGATGGTGAGACTTTTGGCCTTACCCTGATCTTTGCCAGTCTGCTCAGTCTCTATGAGCTAGCCACAGAGACTCTTTAATTCTTGTTTTGTTCTTTTTAACTTCAAAGCCTTGGACCATAGTGTTACCACGGTTTGGAGTGTTATTTAGCCCCTCTTTTTCTAAATAGCTTCTTATTTTTCAAACCCCACCCCAAGTGTCACTTGCCCAGGAGGCCTTCTGGAACCCAGAAGACTAAGTTAGGCCTTCCTGTTAGATCATTTGCTACTTGCCCTGTATAGTACTTATCACACTTTTAATCACTTGTTCACTGTTACCTGCCAGACAGTCAGGGCCAGGAGGAAAGAGACCACGACTGTCTTGTCTATCACTAAATCTTCTGTGCCTAGCACAGTGCCTGTGATATAGTGGTCATTCAATGCATATTTGTTGAATGGACAACCTCATAAATGGAAATATTTGTGAGAATGGAGCAAATGAGTTAAGAGACATAACTTAATTCTTTTTAATGGTGGCTATTTTGGGTGGTGTAGGGACGGAATGGGCATGCTTCAAGGCTCTGCTGTAGAGGAAGGATGTCGGACGTGGCTAGAAAACTCTAACTCTATTTCTCCTGGAATGTGTCCTGGGTCCATAATCTTCCTGCAGCAGTTGGGAAAGTCTGCTCCTTATCCCGAGAGTTGGGGTGGGAAGGAAGAAACTCTTGAGAGGAAGTATATGGTTGGCTCACCACTTTATCTTACTGGGTTTTTCAGTTGTGTTAAGAATAGTAATATGATAAAGAAAGACCCTTTTCATCTTTTCCTGTAGGAATTTATGGGAGGAACATGTTGTATTTAGAAATTCTAGAGCAACCCCTTCCAATAGGACTTTTTTTGGCAATGGAAATGCTTTATAGTATCTGCACATGCACTATGGTAGCCACTACTCAATGTGGCTTTGAACACTTGAAATGTAGTAAATGTAAATTAGGATCTGAATTTTTTTTAATTCTGCTTAGTTTAAATGAATTTATATTTAAATTTAATTAGCCATATGTGGCTTGGGACTGCTATATTGGGCTGTTAGAAAGGTCAGACAATACGGATTTTGCTGAGATAGGAAGGCTGAATGCATCAAATGTTTTATACCAGAGTGTCTTGCATTATAAGGAATCTGAGATATGGATTTAACATTCTTTTATTTATGCTGATGCTCCCTTTCCAACAAGCATGCGAAATCATATCTTTCTGGAGAAGAAGTAAGCTGTGGATGTTTTCTCAAATAGGAAAACATAAGGGGTTGTTTTATAAGCCTGGCTTCCTCTCATTCTTAGAGTGCATCATCTTCTAATTCAATATAGTGGCTTTCATTTCCCATCGGATGAAAAGAGAGGCCCCCAACCTATTCCAAAAAAGTCACCTTCAGAAAGCAGTTGGTTGTGATATCATCCTGCCTCCTAGGATACTACAGAGTAAGTCTTTGAAACAAAGCTGGAGTTATGCTGCTTCTAGAATTCCAGTGTGTCTTGTTAGTGCTGCTATCGAACCACTTCACGCTTTTATGACATGTCTCATGAAATCAAAGGACTTTACTAAATTGAATTCATGTTTCTAACACTTGTTTAGGTTCACTCAGTTGGATAGGACAATACTTGCTCCTAAACTTTTTTCTTGTAGAGAGTACATGAAAAGTACGTAACCTTTTTTTTTTTTGTTTGTTTTTTCATTCTTTTTTTAAAATTAATTAATTATTTTTTTCAAATACATTTGTCTCTGCCTTCCCCCCACCACTTTCCCTTGTCCCCTCCCTCCTTCTCTCCCTCCCTCAACTCTTCTCCTTTGGTTTTGTCCATGAGTCTTTGCTATATGTTCCTTCACTTTCCCCTTCCCTTCCTTTTGCCGCGCCCCCTCCTTCCCTTTTGTCTCTGTTGGTTTCTTTTCCTTTCAGTGTTGCTGGTCTTATTTTCCTTGCATCTTTGTATTGTTGGTTATGTTCCTTTTCCTGTGAGTGCCTAACACACACAAGAAATTTGAGCCTGTGTTTGTGCATCACAACTGGGTAAAGGGACGAGGCTGCCCATGGTTGGAGCAACCTGTCCCAGAGGCTTTGAATAATCTATGCTTTACCCACCTCTGATGAGAACTGAGGAAACTGTCAACTCAGTGAAACTATGACCTGTTTGTCACACTGCAGATGGTAAGCTCTGTTGGCTTGGTGCTTGTGAGTCCAGAACAATGCTTCCTAAAATTTAATGTATTTATGAGTCACCTGGATATTTCATTAAAAAGCAGATTCTGATTCAGTAGGTCTGCTACTGGACCTGAGATCCTGCATTTCTAACCAGCTCCTGATGCTAATGCTGCTGCTCCACCAACTTCACTCTGAGTTATTAGGTGCTAGGACATAAATTTAATTTATACTTTGGCCAGTTTTGCATTGAAGAGTATTCTTCCATCACTGTGAAACTTACTCTTTTTAAAATTTTATCTTTCAATTACAGTTGGCATTCAATATTACTTTATTTTCAGATGTACGGCATAGTGGTTAGACAATTATATAATTTATAAAGCAATCTCCCTCAATAATTCAAGTACCCACCTGGCACCACACACAGTTATTACGATATTATTGACTATTTCCTTAAGCTGCACTTTACATCCCCATGACTATTTTGTAACTGCCAATTTGTACTTCTTAACCCCTTGACATTTAGCATGCTGTCCCCCAACTCTCCTCTTCTCTGCAACCATCAATCTGTTCTCTGTATCTATGAGTCTGTTTCTGTTTTGCTTGTTCATTTACTTTGTTCTTTAGATTTCATATATATGTGAAACTTCTTCTCAAATTCTGCCAGCTAGGATATTGTGTTATCAGTCTAGGTGACAGGGGATAAAAGCATTGATTAAAACTCTTCCCTGGGGCTGGAAAAACAGCTCAGTACGCACTGATGTTTGGTTAATGACCATGTGTTTACATTATCAGTGGGAAACAGCACACAGATGAGAGTAGCACGCTCATAAATAGGCAAACATTAGCTCATGTCACAAGGCCACAACTAATGATTTGATTGGAGAAATTATGAGAAGAACTCTGGACTAGGAATTGGGAGACCTGCATTCTGTACCTAGCTCTCCACTGACTGGCTAACTTACTACAGAGAAGACATTAAATATCTTCAAGAGCCAAGTTTTCATCCTGAAAACGTGGGCCATGAAGGCTGTGGAAAGACAAACCCCCTTTTACTTTTGTCTTAACACAGGTATTTGAAGTGTCACACATGTGTGGGGTGGGCTGCTGGCTATTTCATAACAACGGGCAAGATGAGCTGAGCTCTCAGTCAGAGGAGTGACGCTTTGTAGGAAAGAAAGATAAACTGAAAAATAATAGTAATACTGGGGTTGTACTTTAGGGTTTTATAGATCCACTTACTTAAATTCTAATCTGTTACTTCCATGAGTGTAAGGACACTTTGCCTAGTGCCAAGTACAGAATGGATTCTAAAATTCTCAATAATAGTGGTAATGGAGGTAGAAAACATTTTGTAATTGTAGCCTAGAGCCAAGAACCAGGTACATAGTAGGTGAACAACAAGCAGTAGTTAAGAGAATGAATGAATCAGATCAATGATGGCTTAAAGTAGATTCCTTTTCTCTTTCTGTGGTGAGCTGCAGCAGAAGAGAAGCTGCTTCATCCCTGCTGTGATCTCACAACTTGTCCATCTCCCAGACTTTTTCTCCTCCTCTGGAAACACTTGTGAATTTTCTAAAATGCTCCCTTGAATTTTTGCACTGGTGAGAAAGGCCTGTGTCCTCATAGTCAAGTTCATGTGACAGATGAGCCTGGACTGTTCAGGATTTAATTGCATTATCGAGATTGTTAAACTTTTCTTCAACTATCAGTAGGATCTATAAAATTATGATCTTACACATAACTTCCCAGTTAATAATAATCTCTTTATTGCTTATACAATAAAACAGATGAAAAATATTCAGAGCCATGCATTTGCACAAATAAATGTGTACATTAGAGTCAGCATGCACTTGTAAACATTTAAAAAGTGATAGGTGGAAAGGAAAGTGATCACTGAGGCATGAGTGTGAACTTTCCAGAGCCTTCATAATCTCAGACTTACAAATAAATTTTAGGTAACTCAAACAAAGGATTTCACTCTCTTTCTATCTCCCTCCCTTTAAATAAGAGAACAGGATTATTTTAGTAATTGATATATAATTAATTAAATATTTTTGTCTAGCTAAAGTAATACTGCATCACTCCTTTCATTTATTTTATTAATTTATTTTTTATTGTTGTTCAATTACAATTGTTCCCATTTTTCCCCATTACTCTCCCCTGCCCTACCCACCCCCCACCTCCCACGTTCAATCCTCCCCCTACTACACCCCTGTTGTCTTTGTCCGTGGGTCCTTAATACATGTTCCTTGACTTGCCCCTTCCCCTTCTTGCCCCTGTTATCCCCCTCCCCTCTCTCCTCTGGTTACTGTCAGTTTGTCCTTTATTTCCATGTCTCTGGTTCTGCTTTGCTCACTTGCTTGTTTTGTTGATTAGGTTCCACTTATAGGTGAGATCATATGGTATTTGTCTTTCACTACCTGGCTTATTTGTAGCTGCTCGGTTCAGGTGAATAACATCATTCTCTGATGAATTTCTCAGATATACAAAACCAATTCATCCAAACCTGATTCATTTTTGATAAATGTTTTGTTTTAAAGATAACTCGCTTACTGTAAATTTATATAGCTCTTTCCCTTAAGGAATTTAGACTGCTTATTCTTTCCTAAATAAATAATTTAATTGCATTATTATTTCTTAAAACCTGCACCTGCACCTGCCTACTCTAGCTCACTTTACAGCAGCGTCCCAGCAAGGGCTACTGCATTAGCAGCTCTGTGGACGGGCGTTTTAAGAAGTGCAGGTCATTCTGATGCTTGCTTCTTTCTGACCTTTGAAAAGCATGGTTTATGTCATCCGTCTCCACTAGGCTATCTAAACAGAAACCTGGAAGGAATTCTTTCTGGTTCCTTTTCCTTACATCCCGTGTTAAATTCATTTGCTCAGACCTGAAACATTTCTCTCAACAATCCCCTTTCCCTCTTTATTTCCACATCCACTGCTTCTAGTCAGTCCTCTTGAATTTTTCTCCTGGTCAAGGGAGGTGACCTCCAATCAAGTATCTCTGCTTCCTTTCTTGCCTCTCCAGTCCAGTCTCCATACTGTGACCAGAGTAACCATAAAACACATGTGGGGTTATGCCCTTCTTGGAAAGGTCTCCTATGTGTCCCCAAGTCCATGCTTGTGGGCATGACATAGAGATCTTTTCTGCCTGACTCTTTCTAACCTTGCCAGTCTCGTTTTGATATCCCCTCATTTCTTCCCTCCACTTGTATCCCAGGTTCTAGTTACTCTTGGCCACTTCAGATTTCTCAAATACAATGTCTTCTTTTATTGGTCATGCATTTTTATGTTGTTCTCTCTGTTTCACATTCTTTGTCTATTTGGCATACTCCTAATGATTTTTCAAGATCCATTTCACAGGTGACCTACTTTCTAGACCTTTATATCACTCCTACCCCTCCCATCTTTCTTAGCATAATTAGTTCCTCCATATCCATATTCCTAAGGGACCCTGTATATAATTCTATTAAAGAATCTATCACAGAATATGAATATGTGTCTGTTTATTTAAGAATTTAAGTTATCTGAGGATAAGGATCAGTTATATTCATCTTTGTCTATCCTATTCTTTGCATTTAGCAAAATGCTCTATATTGCATGTTGAATTAAATGTGTCAAACCTTGTTGTTTTTCCCTTTCATATATGAAGGAGAAACTGCCACGTTGGGATTATAGAAGAAGGGAACATTTTTGCCCCAGAGTCACAAGCAGGTCAGGCAATAGCCTTAGGATGAATGGAGTTCTAGGTGGTACTGAGTTCATATTGTTTTCACATATAAACTCTAGAATCAGAATTTATGGAATATAATAATAGTCTGCTTAGTCCATACTCGTGCCTTAAACAAAACTAAATGTATCCAAAGTGTCCCAGGCATATAATGATGTCTCTTTATAATATTTCCATATGACTATTTGGCGACTCAGCTTCAATTTCAATTGATATCTTCTGGCATTTTGATCAATTATCATTCTTATCTTCCTTGGCTAGGTATTAATTATGGTCTGAAGTGTGATGCCATTTTCACAGGCCTGTAGACTCTCTTATTTTGGACTGAGGGACCAGGAACAAGGGGTTTGGGTTATATCATTTTTGCCCTGTCCTGGGGCACCAGGTAGGGATTTGGAGCAGAGCTAAAAGGGGCACTTATATGTTGGCTGTATAACCAGATGGGTTTCAACATAGACTTCCACATATGACAGGATGAAGAGTACAAGTGTGGTGCCCAGATAAAGAGCTACTTGGGTGCTTGAAATTGGCTCAGAAAGAGGCGGGGTAAGGGCCTGGCATAACTTCCTTCCTGCGCTAAACATGGAATCATAGAATATTAGAGCTGGAGGATGTAGGGGGCTGCTTTGAGTGATATCGGGGACTGTAGTCCTGCACAAGCTGGGGCCTGGGAGAGGACTGTAAGACTTGGCTGGAAAACTGGAAATGCGGTTGATAGACAAGACCCGATAATAACTCCGAGGGCCCTTGGGGGAAATCAGGCCTAGAGGTAAATTACACTTCTTGTAGCAGGCTTTGATTTTCCCTGAAGCTCCTTTAATCTTATATTGTGATAACCAGCTCAAGGCTGGGAAAGAAATTTACAAAACTCTTGGACCCTGACCCAAATTCCATCTGGTGCCATAATGTTTGCTCATCTTGGACCCACGCTATTCCGTGCGTTCCTGCCATTGTATTCTCTAAACATCACCTATTCTCTGTAAGCTTAAGTTATGGATGTAATCAGATTACCCATACATTGCTGCTACTTATCCCCCACTTGTAACCCTCTCAGTAAAAGCCATTGAGCATAGAGGCTTGGGGAATTCTCCTTTAGAGAGAATCACCTTCCCCTTCCCTTGAGAGGCAAACAGTGTCAGGAACAACTTTCTTCCATCCACAGCAAATCGGGGGACTTTGTGGGCCAGAGTTCCCCATAGGAAGACATTTTGGAATTTATCTTGTTCAACCCCAAATTTTACAGACCATTGGTCTGAGGCATTGAAAATAATGTGTCTGAGAACCTGCAGCTAGTTAGTGGTAGGCTTAGAACTTAGAAGCTCTTAAGTGTCAAAACTTTTACTTGTTCAATTGTTTTTGTTTATTTTCTATCTTTATTATTTCTGTTTTTATACATCCAATCCAGTTACTGATACAACACACACACACACACACACACACACACACACACATCCCTTTGCTTCTGTACCAATGTCCAAATCTACAAAAATGTTTTGAATGATTACTGTGGAGGTAGTGTGGGAAAATAGAAAGATCACTGGATTTGAAGTTAGAAGATCAGGGCTTGCCTTCAGTTCTCACTCACTTAAAGAGGAATGGCTTTTTTGAGTCTCACTGTCCTCATCTGTAAAATACAGACAGAGAGTTAAAGGTGAAATAGAGAGTGGAGGAATGGCTTGGGAGCCTCTCGGGGTATGGCTGAGACAGTGGGGTCCAATGATTATGCTGCTGTGGGCTTGCCTATCTTGACCGTTGCCTATGAAAGTGCTTTATAGACTTCAAAGTCCACACCACATACTGAGAGAGTTTTTATTAACTTGACCTTGAGACTGGAGCTATGAGTTCAGCCTGCCACCAATAGCACCATAGGATGTTCATTGTGATTTGAGATATTTGTACTCTTTGGGCAATGCTTCCAGGGCCATCTGTGGCCTTGTCGCTGTCACCAAGCAGTAGGGCAGTAGGGTCTGGTGGTGGCAGCAGGGAGTGAAGGTCTCGAGCACTCCAAATCTGCTCAAAGGGAAAGCACACAGCTCATGGAGCTCTGCAGTATGAGTCTCATATGCACCACAAAGTCTAACGAGCTTTAGAAGAACCATAGGTCAAAATATTTTTAAACTATTAACTGCTATGAGGAGGTAACATTGATTGTAGTTCTAATTTCAGTGGCATTTGATTTTCCATTTTAGTTTTTATTTATTAGATTAGTAACAAAGCCGAACTAATCTTTGTTACTCAGTGAACATTGAAACCATCCTATTTTGCTTCTTTAGCACTGCAGAAGATGGCATTGATACCCCATACAGGTAATTCCAGGCCAGTCCAGGGAGCAGATCAGAACAATATTTGGCAATGGTGAGAATTAGAAAATGTGCCAGAATTATAATCCACCAAAATGGATTTAGGCTGTTTTTAGTACTTAGCAATTGTAAATGGTTTGTATATGGCTTTTTTTATGTTGAGGTATGCTCCCCCTAGTCCCACTTTGCTGAATGTTTTTTATCATACATGGGTGCTGGATTTTATCAAATGCATTTTTAGAATCTCTTGATATGATCATGTGGTTTTTGTCTTTCATGTTGTATATGTGGTATATTACGCTTATTAATTTGTGAATATTGTACTATCCTTGCATCGCTGGGATAAATCTCACTTGATCATGATGTATGATCTTTTTAATGTATTTCTGAATCCAGGTTGCCAGTATTTTGTTGATGATTTTAGTATCTGTGTTCATCAGAGATATTGGCCTGTAGTTTTCTTTCTTTGTTGTGTCTTTACTTGGTTTTGGCAGGGATGATTCTGGCCTTGTAAAAAGAGTTTGGTAGTCCTTCCTATTCTTGAATTTTTTGGAATAGTTTTAGAAGGATAGCAGTTAGTTCTTCCTTAAATTTTGATAAAATTACCTCTGAAGTCATCCAGTCCAGGGCTTTTGTGTGCCGGGAGTTTTTTGATTACTGCTTCGATTTCACTAGTTATTATCAGTCTGTTCAGGTTTTCTGCTTTTTCTTGCTTCAGTTTTGGAAGGTTGTATGTTTCTAGAAATTTGTCTATTTCACCCAGGTTTCCAATTTCTTGATGTATAACTGTTCATAGTAATTTCTTACATTTCTTTGTATTTCTGTGGTATCAGTTGTAACTTCTCTTTCATTTTTAATTTTATATATTTGGGTCCATTTATTTTCTTGATAAATCTGGATAAAGTTTTGTTAATTTTATTTATATTTTCAAAGAACCAGCTCCTGGATTTATTGATCCTTGAATTGTTCTCTTAGTCTCTATGTCATTTAAGTCTACCCTGATCTTGACTATTTCATTCCTTCTACTAGCTCTGGGCTTTGTTTGTTGTTTTCCTCTATTTCTTTTAGATGTAGGTTTAGGTTGCTTATCTGAGATTTTTCTATCTTCTTTATGGAGGCCCATATTGCTATGAACTTCCCTCTGAGGCTGCCCTTGCTGTGTCCCATAAGTTTTGGGTGGTTGTGTGTTCATTTTCATGTGTCCAGATACTTTTTGATCTCTTCCTTGATCTCATTGTTGACCCATTCATTGTTTAATAGCATTTTATTCAGTCTCCATGTATTTGAATGTTTTTGAGTTTTTTCCTTGAGGTTGGATGTCCATTGTGATCTGAGCACATGCTTGCTATGATTTAAATTTTCTTGAATTTGTAGAGGCTTGCTTTGTGTCCCACCATGTGGCCTATTTTTGGAAATATTCCATTTGCATTTGAAAAAGATGCATATTTTGATTCTTTGAAGTGAAAGAAAGGTTCTGTATATATCAATTAAGTTCATTTGATCTAGAGTGTAATTCAGTGCCACAACAGCCTTGCTGATTCTTTGTTTGGAAGACCTATCCATTGTTGACAGTGGGGTGTTAAAATCCCCTATAATGACTGTGTTATTGTCAATATCTTTCTTGAAGTCCTCCAAGATTTCCTTTATATATTTAGGTGCTCCTATTTTGGGTGCATATATGTTTACAAAGGTAATATCCTGCTGTTGGATTGTTCCTTTAAGTGTTATGTAATGTCCTGTTTGGTCCCTTTTTATGTTTTTTTTTAAAGTCTATTTTGTCTGATATAAATATTGCTACCCCAGCTTCTTTTCATGTCCAGTTGCTTGGAATATTTTTTCCCTACCTTCAATTTCAGTCTGTGTAGATCTTTTGTTCTGAGGTGGGTTTCTTGTAGACAGTATATATTTGGGTCATGTTTTTTTAATCCATCCTGACACCTTATGTGTTTTTATTGGGGCATTTAATCCATTTATGTTTAAGGTTATTATTGATAGGTATTTATTCATTGCTATTTTTTCCATACCTGTGTTCCTCTCTCCCTCTCTCTTGTTCTCCTTTTTATATCAGTCCTTTTAGCATCTCTTGCAGTGTTGGCTTGGTGGAGATGTACTCTTTTGTCTGTGATGCTCTTTATTTCATCATCTGTTTTACATGACAGCCTTGCTGAATAGATTAGTCTTGGTTGTAGGTCCTTGCTTTTCATTTCCTGGAATATTTCATACCAATCCCTTCTGGTTTGTAGTGTTTCTGTTGAGAAATCAGCTGATAACCTTATTGGGTCTTCTTTATATGTTACTTGCTGTTTATACCTTGCTGCCTTTAAGATTCTCTCTTTGTCTTTAAAATTAGGCATTTTAATTATGATGGTCTTGGAGTAGGCTAATTTGGATTCATCTTGACTGAGATTCTCTGTGCTTCCTGAACATGCATGATATTTTTCCTCACTAAGTAGGAGAGTTTTCTTTCATTACTTTTTCAAATAGGTTTTCTATCTTTTTCTTCTTCTCTTTCTGATATTCCTATTATGTGAATGTTGTTACATTTTATGTTGTTCTGAAGCCCCCTTAAACTGTCCTCAGTCTTTTTTAATCCTTTTTTGTTTTGTTTCTCTGACTGAGTATTTTCTTCTATCTTGTCTTCCAGCTCACTGACTTGGTCCTCTGATTCATCCAGCCTGCCTTTAATTCCTTCAGTGTATTTTTCATTTCAGATATTGTATTATTCATTTCTTCCCAGCTCTTATTCATAGTTTCTATGTCCTTTTTCATGCTGCTGTAGTTCCCACTAAGTTCCTTATAGTTCTCATTGACTTCCTTGAGTATCCTTATAACCTTTCCTTTAAATTTTTTTCTGATACTTATCTCAATTTTATTTAGTTCTTTCTCTGGGGAATCCCTCTATTCCTTTGGGTTGGGTTTTTTTTTCTTTGTCTCTCCATTTTATGTGAATTTTTTTTTTTTTGTATCTGCATCTTGGGTTTCTCTGTTTTGCCTGCCTGTTTTCGTGTGGTGCACATCTGTGGTAGGAGTTCTATGGGACTCAGTGGTGCAGTCTCTGTGGTCTCCTGATCTGGATGCTCTAGAGTTTCCTTTTATTCAGTTAATGTGGGCTCTATTGTTATACTTGGGCTTTGATTATTGGTGGCTCATTCATTAGTAGGTTCTCCCCTCCAGCTGGCTGACTGGGATTTACTACTCCTGCCACGTCTTATATTACTTCAAATCTCATAGGTTACTCTTCACCTGTTTTATTCCATTTTGCCTTCCCCCTCTGCCCTGGCTTATTTGAGATAGGGTGCTAGTTTACAAAGCAATATTACCAGAAAATCAATCCCATGCCAGCAAAAATACCCTCCTACCACATCAGCAATATCAATGGCAACTGAGTAAGGATTAACAAAGGTGGAGAGAGATTAAGGATATTATAAAGGTATGAAAAAGGGAATATGAGATGACTAAAGGAGAGAAAAATGATTTTTAGTGGGAAGAAGGAGAAGAAATGATAAGATTAGGTAATTAGAATAAGGCGAAGACAGGGAGAGAATAAAATTAAAAACCTAAGTAAAACAGGGAAAAGCAATGGCAAAAAGGAGTAAGAAAAGGGGAGAGTTACTATGAGGTTTGAAATAAAATTATAAAGGTAGTGAACCAAAGAGAACAAAATTGCAGAAAAACCACAGCAGGGTCAATATCAATGACAGCTGAACAAAAGTTACTAAAGGTGCAAAGGGAATAAGAATATCATACAAAAGAACAAAGAGAATATGAGATGTCCCCAGTAAATAAAACTGATTTTGTAAGGATAGGGGGAGGGAAAATAATAAGAATAAGGAATAGAATCCAGGCTAAGAAAGAGAAAAATAAAATTCCTAACTCAAATAAGCTAGGGCAGAGGGGAAAGGCAAAATGGAATAAGACAGATGAAGTACCTATGAGATCTGAAGTACAAAAAAATAGTGAGCAAATGAGAATACCTTTGAAGAAGAATAGCAATAACCATAATATGCATTCCCAACAAGCCACAATTTACAAAGGTGGAAATAATATTATAAGGGTGGGGGAGAATATAAGATGATTAAAGGAAGAAAGAAGAATGCTTTTGAGAGGACAGAGAGAGTATAAATAGTAAGAGTAAGGAATAGGAAAAAGGCATAGCATAGGAGAAAATAAAATTTACACTGAAAATAAGAAAGGGCAGGAGGAAGGCAAAATGGGGTAAGTCAAGGGAAGGGTGAGATGAGATTTGAAATAACAATAAAATGAAAAATAATATAAAACCTGAAAAAAGAATACAAAATAAAACACAGAATAGTAAATTAGTTAGAAAGAAGAAATAATAAAAGGCTATGTGAAAAGAAGAAAATCTCCCACAAATTCTGAAGAAAAGCAAGGCGGAATTTGTCTCAGATGTTTGGTGTTCATCTTCTGACTTCTCCTTCTGGATCTGCCACTGTTTTTTTTATCAGCTCAAGGTCCCAGGGTGGGTTGTCCAACTTCTGGCAACACTACCTGTATCACCTTCATCTCTAAAAGATGTTTCTGTTTTGATCAAGAGGGTGGGACCCAATATCTCCCCTAGGAGGCACTGTTCAGTCTTCTGGGAAAATTGTGGGTATGTTCCCCCTGCCCCTGTACCCCCTATCTTGATCTGTCCCAGCTTATTCCAATAATGTATAGTTTCTGATAAATTAGCTGCCTTTTTAAAGGGAGGGGCCAGTCTGTGTAAGAGGGTCCACTCTCTCCTGCTTGGTGTTGATGGCAGCTCTGTGTGCGAGCTGAGGGTGGGTGGGTCCCTGATTCCCCCTTGCTGCACTGCTTTCTAATCTTCCTGCTTTTCTGGCCTCAGTGAAGTAGGACCCTAGGGACCAGTGTATTTTGTCTTCCTGAGGGAAGTTCAAAAAGGACCCTTAAGGCATTCCTCTTGCTGTCTTTCTCTTGTGGAAATGCACCCTGCAGGATTCTTTAGCCTGCCCTGCCTGTTTTGCAGATCTTCCCTGCTCTGGCAGGAGGTGGGGTCTGGGTGCAACCTTCCTGGAATTCTACCAAGGAAGAGGGCTCTGTATGGCTTTGAATAATCTCAGGTGCACAGTTCCCAGCCCACTGCCCTTGTAGCGAACAGAAACCCATGCTCTCCATTCTGTGCAGCATCTGCCCTGCCAGCTGCACTGGGCTGAGGCTGAGAAATCCCCTCGCTTTTCATCTTTCTAGTCAGTCTGCCCAGCTGCACTGAGTAGGAGCAAACTGCGCCCTCAATCCTTTCTCCTTGCTGGCAGGGGCAGCTGCACATGGGGTCCCTGTCCAGCATGCCTAGCCCCTCTTTTAAAAAGTCTCTGTGGGCACTCCCACTCCAGCACTGAGTCACTGTCTCGCCTTCCATACATGCCACCTCTCCCAAAAAGTCAAGAGTCTCTCTCGGTCGTGGTTGGTCGTGGTTGGTCATGGCTGGCCGTGGCCCAGGTGCAGATAGTATTCCCCTCTCTCTGGCACGCTCCTCGTTGACGTTTGCCACTGCAGCTATGGGTGTGCTGCTCAGTGTGTGTGTGTGTGTGTGTGTGTGTGTGTGTGTGTGTGTGTGTAGCTTGGATCTTCCCAACTTTGTGTATCCAAGTTGCTCCTGGCCTGGGTCTGGAGATTCTCTCCCCTGGAAGGGGAGGGAGCCACAAAGCCGTGATCTCTGACTGGGCTTTCTGCGGCCTCCTGCACCACACATGGGGTATTCTGCTTTCCCTCATAAAATCTCCTTACCACTCATTGTAAGCATCTTCTGTACTTGCTGGCTTCCAAACTTCATATCAGCTAAGGTTCCAATGAATATTCAGTTCTTTTCTTTTTCTTTGGAAGATCGGCCAAGTGTCCAAGTTGAGTGCAATAGCAAGTGGTCTCAGCTTCTACCTACTTGGCCACCACCTTCCTCTATTTTAATAAATTACAAATTCTTAGGGTTATATATTTATATAGTAATGGCTACATTTTTACTTCAGGATTAGAAATAAAGTGAACTGATCACTGAACCAAATGATAAAGACCCAAATTCCAGTGTGGTTATGTCTTTGTGTTCTTATTTGTAAAATATGGTTCATTTGTAAACAATACTATTGATGTAACACTTAGGGAAAATATACATGCAATCAAAGGCATTTGTGAAATTTAAGGAAAAAAGTGAGAAATCAATATCATAGGCAGTTTCTAAGGGGAAAAGAAAAACATAAATGAATTTCAAAGATTTACTTTTGTTACAACTTTTTAGACACATTCTGAGAGAATCAAGTGATTTTGAAAGAAATGATTATCCCAAGGTTACAGTCTGAGGAGCAGAAACATAAGTTGCGAAGTGAAGCCCCGTAATATAAATGTTGGAGACCAAATTGAAAACAAACCAGAAAGACTGCCGTTGTTCCAAGCCAGAAGTTAATTTATTTTCATATGAAGTGTTGAATTAAGTCAGAGGAGCAAAAATGTTAAGTACAACATTTTAAACTTCAAATAAAGATAAATCTAAAGCATACTCAAAGAAATTATTTTCTGTGATGGTATAAGGAAGTGATGAATGTGTGTTTAAAAGTTTTTATTGGTGTATTTAGTTCAGAGTTTTTAGCTGCTCTGTAGTCTCTAACTGCTGAGAACCCATTGTATTGCAAAGTCTTCTTTGCATCCTAGACCAGGAAATCTCTGCTATCTTGCACATCATGGTCTCATATACATAAGGCATGCAGATGGCTGGAATGTTAGAGCTGGCTGGTGTTTGCCTTAAAAATGGTGCTGGGAGGCAGGGTGTGAGGACTTATGAAGCTGTTTGTAAAGACTTAAACATTAACAAGACAGATATGACACTTATCCCCATCAATTGGTCACAGACATGCTTCTTAAGTGTTTTCCTTGACTCACTGGCCATCTACCAAAACTTTTTTTTCCTGACCCAAAGCAATTCCTCGAACTCTACATTTTGTAGGAAAAGAAGTTGGGTTAAGGCTTAGACTTTCTCAGGGTTTCCCCCAGTGTTTGCTTTCTTTATTGAGGTCTTTTTTTATCTAAAAATTCATAGACAGCCATACAAGTAGAAACCAAGAAAAGCCCAAAGTGACATAGATGATGACTCTTACAAGGAATTAGCATACCCCCTTCCTTCCCACCCACTCTATCTCAAGCTGTTTTTCAAGGGTGTCCCATTCAACATTTTCTGGGAAACATTTTCAAGACCACTCAAGAAGGTGCTGAATTTTCCCCTTCTCTGAATTCTCATTATATTAATAATCTACCAAATGCTGTTGGGATTAGTTTGATTTATGTCCTTCCTGATCTCTCATAGGTGTATATTAAGGAGTCGTATATCTCAAATTGAAATGATAAGCTCTGTAGGACAAAGACATCCTATAATTCTCCTCTATACCTGCACATTATAGGATATAATAAATGCACTTGGATACTGATACGTTCTGCGGAACAGAGAAAGTCCTTGGAGGGGATTTATATATTCTCAGTAAATCTCATTAAGTAATGTGGGAATTTAATCCATATTAAATTTCACAGCATCAGGAAAAGCAAGGAAACACTTCTCAGAGTCTAACAGAATCCTTGTCTTTAGAGTCATATCTGAACTATATTTCCTCTTGCTGTGTAAGTACATGTACATTGTTGGGCTAGAAATGATTTCCCACTTAAGAACAAATGTTCTGAATTAAGGAAAACAAAATTAAATAAACTCTGAGAAGAGAATGAGCAATGATAACAGGCTCAAACCTTTTTTGTTAGGGGATTAAAGCATTAACCATCCTATTATCTGCTATTTTGAGTTTTGCCAAAGTTGCTGGGAAGGGGAGACCAATAAGAATTTGTTTCAATTAAAGAACTTTAGAATTTTCTCTCTTCTGTCACCCACTGTTTTGGATTGAGGGAAGATGGATGATGCTAACATGGTCCCAATAGTCTAATTGCAGTTTCTTTCCATTTTTGCTAAGAAATTGTAGAAAAAGTCACTTCAAATTTTAAAAATTAAGAGCTTCATTGTCAGAAAGTATCACTAATGCATATAATTGCTATTTAAAATGATCACGATGGTCTGAAGGCAGACATTTTATTTTAATACTTGCTATTCAATTGTGTTAGTGACATTTGCTAATAACTTAAGGATGTTACCTACTGTGATGGTGAGTGCTGAGTTGTCAAGTTTAGCATTTTGACATGGGATGCCAGCACTCTGTAATGCACATAAAGAGAGCAAGAATCAATAAACATTTCAATTTAAAAATGTTAAAAACTTGAAATATTCCCAGATTACTCCATTAGGAAAGACAAAATGTAATGGACAGTAGCAGTTATTTCTTGACAGACCGCCCACTAGACTGGTTTGCAGAATTGCTGCAATTCACATTTAAAAAGTTAGGAGAATCTGGGCAGAGTGAAGTTGGCAAGTAAACTAATTCTGCAAAGTGGTAAATGTAGGTAGGTTAATTGCTGAATCTTCAAGATATCCTTTAGCGCTGTGCTTCCTTACTTGGTGCTTGATTAAAAAATAAAAATTTCCGTGGTCTTCCAGCCATTAGAGACCTACCTTGCATGATTAGGAAAATTTTGGCTAGTTTATTTTGTCATTTGGAGAAGGAAGAAAGATGACTTAGTTTTGAAGTTTAGGTCTACTCCAGTATGGTGCTTTGGCTCAAAGAAAGTGTCATCAAGATGAATCTATTCATTGTGCTGAGTGGGATTTTATGACTATATATTTTAAAAGTTGCTTAGTTTTCCTGATTATGAAAGTAACAAATGTTCATCATGGAAAAGTTGAATTGAAAAGGAAAACTAAATTCCTAGAAATCTTATCATAAAAAGAAGACTTTAATATTTTAATTTAATTTATTTTTTTCACTTTTTCTGTGCAGAACTTTTTTTTTGTACAAGTTGTCAATTTGTATACTCAGTTTGGGACTTTTTTTAGCTTAACATTATAACCTAAGAATGTTCCTATGTTAACTAAGATTATTAATGGATATGTGGGTTCTATTGAGTGGGAAAGGTCCCATAATTTACCTAGCTATTATCATATTATTGTTAAATATTTTAGTAATTTTTAATTTTTTTACTACTTTAGTAAAGTTCCAGTAGAAATCTTCATGAATGAACATGGCTTTTGGTATTTTTGGATTATTTTTCTAGGGTTTATTTACTAGAGTAAAATTTTTAGTCAAAAGGTATGATAATATAATAGGATGATAAAGTTGAAGTTTTGGCTGAGACATCAAGATGCAAGAAATAATGTATTTCACAGGATTTGTCAGACAAGATGCCAAATTTTAAGATGATTATCAACAGCCAGTTGCAATTGTCTTAATTCTTTTATAATATTAAGAGTACAGAAGGGTATTGATTTGATTATTAGTATGAATTTTAGGTGCAAGTTTTCTTTGCTGTGAGTCTCTCTACTTCCTTATTAAGAAAATGTTTGGGGTATGTTGCACCTCACCTCACCTTACATACTTTTATTAATGCCCCTTTGGGTTGAATGAAATATTGGACCAGTTTTTGACTCATACCTGAGGGATCTAAGAGGTGAATTACTGTCTGGCTAAATGTTGTGATGAGGGCACAAAGAAGAAATTGCCAAATGGGACAACTTGAACTCCCACGTTTGTCCAGGAAAGGATGTGTGAGAGTTTCTCATGAGCCACATGCTGGCAGCTCCATGAGAGGAAGCCAGCATATTTCATCACTGGTCCTGTCCAAAAAAGCTATTGGACAGTGCAGCAGATGCCTGGCTTCTGAAAAAAGGGTACACTTGCTATTGTTGAGGATACTGCAGGTCTCAGAAGACCCATGAAAGAGAAAGAAGAAAGAGGAAAAACACATATGGTTTCAAAAGAAGAAAGAATTTTTATTTTGGACATGTTGAATTTAAGGTTCCCGTAAGACATTTAGATGCAAGTGCCTAGCAGGCCATGGAGTGCACCAGTTGGAGCTCAGAGAGGCTTTGGCTAGAGAGGTAGATACCGGTGCAATCAAATGTAGAAGAATGTTGGAGGCTTGAGAAAGTAAAAAGAGGGTATAGAGAGAGGCAACAAAAGGGTCAAAGGAAGAGCACTGGCTTCAACCTGTCTGGAAGAGAATGAACATCTAGCCAAGGAGACTGAGAAGGGAAGAAGATCCAAGGAGGTCTAGGGCTGAACAATGCCATCCATCCCAGCCAGTTCCAATTAGGGTGTGGTTGCTAAGGAGGCCAAGTAAGTTGGTTTTTAGGATTAAATTATTTTTGGCAAGTATTGGGACACTGGTGATTTTATCAACTAAGCCTCACTATAATGATGTAATTAGAAGCCTGACTGAATCATGAATGGGTAGAGAGAGGAAGTCTTTGTGTGAAGATTATTCATTCTAGGATTTTGATTGTGAAAGGAAAGTGAGATATATTCTAGTGAGAGAAAGACTTAGAAGATCAAGGGAAAGACTTGAGCACATTGGTAGGTCATGGGGGAGGTGTGCAGAAACCACATACAATACAGGTAAACCTCCTTTTATTGTATGTTTTGCTTTATTTCACTTTGCAGATACTGTGCAAATATTGAAGCAAGACCTACTACCA
The DNA here is from genome assembly GCF_021234165.1 of Pteronotus mesoamericanus. Taxonomy (NCBI): domain Eukaryota; kingdom Metazoa; phylum Chordata; class Mammalia; order Chiroptera; family Mormoopidae; genus Pteronotus; species Pteronotus mesoamericanus. The sequence continues at coordinate 11,851,309 of NW_026555157.1, read as the reverse complement.
CCAACTTAAGGTGAGTTATGATTAGCATTTTTTAGCAATAATGTATTTTTAAATTAAGGCAGATATGTTGATTTTTTAAATGCATAATGTTATTATGCACTTAGACTAAACAGTATAGTGTAAACATAACTTTTATATGCCTGGGAAACCAAAAAATTCATGCTTCATTGCAATATTTGCTTTACTGTGGTGGTCTCTAACTGAACCTACAATATCTCTGAGATATGCCTGTAGCCCCTCCTTATCTACAGTTTTGCTTTCCACAGTTTAAGTTACTTGCAGTCAACCTCATTCCAAATATATTAAGTAGAAAATTCTGGATATAAACGATTCATAGGTTTTAAGTTACATGTTGTTCTGAGTAGTGTGATTAAATCTTGCACCATCCAGCTCCATCCCACCCAGACGGTGAATCATCCCTTTGTCCAGCGTATCCACATTGCATATGTTACCCGTCTGTTAGGCACTTAGTAGCCATGTAGTTATTGGATCGACTGTTTTGGTATTTCAGTGTTTGTGTCCAAGAAACCCTTATAGCTAAAACATGCCAACCATAGCTGTCATAATGCCTACATCATTCACCTCTCTTCCTCTCATCACATAGGCATTGTGTCATCTCACAGCATCACAAGAAGAAGGTTGAGTTCAGTAAATGAGATATTTTAAGAGAGAGACCGCATTCATATAACATTTATTACTGTATATTGTCATAATTGTTCTATTTTATTATTAATCGTTGTTAATCTCTTACTGTGCCTGTTACAAATTAAGCTTTATCACAGGTATGTATGCATGTATAGGAAAAAACTTTATATATATATATATATATACACACATAGGATTTGGTACCATTCTGGTTTTAGACATCCACTGGGGTTCTTGGAATGCATCCCCTGCAGATAAGAAGGGACTGCTATATAAAAGAAAGAAGGATTAGCTAATGGACTTAAATTATAGAGAAGACAAGGGGAGATTAGATTAAGAGTTTTCTGGCCCTCTGAAGTGGAAACTGTTAGACAATTTAATGTATATAAAGCAAGGAATGCTCTGCAACTCTAATGAAGAATATCTTTCTTTAGTGTTGATAAGGGACAAACTCCAATATGTGTTGTGAGTGCAAAGAGCAAGGTAAATAGTCTATTTAGCATGCTGCTAGGACTCTGAGGAATACCAAAGCAGATTGTATACTAACATGTGAGCGATGTCCCTCTGGAATTATGTATTACATGGTCCTCTAGCGATATGCCCCTGGTTTGAGATGGCACCTCATGTTACCTGTGCTGGAGGACCCCTCTCAACGAGCTCCATATTTCTTTGTTCTGGTCAATTTTAATAAGACTAATCTTTTGGTCATTTAACTTCCCACTTATCTATTTATTCAAACATATTCACCAATAAGACCGATGGATCAGATGCTCTGCTCTGCTTGATAATGATGTTTTTAAATTGAACATTAATAAAGTGGCCTTCGGATGATAATTTGAATCTTCATGTCACTTGTTCACAGGAAGAGAATGCATCAGCATGCTGATATGAGTGTTTCAGCCTGATAGTCAGGCCTCTCATAAATGGATAAGTAGTCATTCTTGTGTATAATATCATTCTGTGAGAACTTGATTAATGAGCGCCTACCCCTCAGAGTCAGACCTACTTCAGTGTACTGACAAAACCATGTACCTCCCCCTATTCCAAAAAAGTTCCATGTCACTCTCTAGACTATAGTGAATTCATTAAGCTCAGTTTTACTTGTTCAGGCTCACTGCAGGAAGTCACCTGGCCTTTTCCTGTTGATGCTGTTAAAGAAAATATTTATGACACTTATTGAAAATGGTAAGGAAGACTTTACTCCAATAGGAAGTACCATCTCTAGGTGTAGGAACCACTACCAAGAGGTTTTACAGGTGGGGAGAAATATTGGGTTCAACCCTGAATATAGCATGAGCAAGGGGGAATTTAGCCCCAAGGAACAAGGTGGGGAATCAATGGATGGAAATTACTGAGAGAGACTTGCAGGAGTAATGAGAGATTCTTGCTAAACTGACCTAACAGGATTCTTGTTAGAGGCAGGCCAGGGTGATCAGACATCACCTCAGGGATGATGGAAAATGAAGAAACTGATTGAATACTGCAGATCATCATATACTGAGGATGAGGCATTCTAACTAAAAGGACTCACCATGATCCTTGCTAAAACTAGACAATGCAGAGACAAGCACATAAGACCAAAAGTTAAGGCCTAGTTGAAAAATAGCTCAGAGTAGCCTGAGTAGAGTTTGGTTAAGGAAAGATTTCTTGTTAATGCCCTTTGTCATATGGGCCATTTTCTGTTGAAATGAAGTGACTTGGTCTCAGTCTTCTATGTTAAAAATAGTCCTGTGCATTAGGGAGTGTGGGACAGTCAAGGAATGTGAATATGTGAAATGGGGAAGGGAACTGAATTGGGACATGAAAAGGACTTTTGAACCTCATTAAGGATGTAGCTAGGTTGTTCAAGTTGCTAAGGACTATTTAGTTTTTAAGCTTCACAGCCAAGGAACCCTTTCAGGTTTAAGCAAACCAGGACCATTGGTCTCCCAAGATGTAGCTGAGATTGGAGACTAAAAATTTATATAAACATGACACAGTAGGGTTCAGTGATTTTTCCTAGAGGATTTCAGTAGCCAGGGAGTTGAGCCAAGAAGATGGGTGTTTGATGTGATCCCCATCACAGGATGGTTGCTGATAAAAAGAAGATGGGCCGGGGATGTTGAGAGAGTTGAAATGATCTAGGTAGGGCAGGGCAGGAGGTGAGGTAAGGTCAGTCACATGTCTGAGTGATGCCTTATACCTGTGTCTCCTGAGTCTAGCCTCCTGTTTGTAAAGGGAGGCACCACTGACTGGAGAGTAGCATCAGGTAATCTTGTTTCTCAATCAGTTAGGCTGTAGAAATAGTGTTTTGGTAAGAGAATGTAGGCAGGCTAGACTAGGGGACCCTTGAGCAAGAACAGTACCAAATAAGGGCCCACCTCACAGCCTTTAAGGATCTGTAGAATCTTGGAATGTTAGAACTTGAAGGGAACTCAGCATTCCTCTGGTCCAGTTTCTTCCTTGGATATCTAAGAGGGTTAAAGTAGTGTTTCCATTACAAATGAGTATGTGAAGATTCATTGACATTTTTCTCTATGTGAGAGTGATTGAAGCAATCACTGAATGAGCAGTTCAGTTTGCTTAATAAAAGAAAAGTAACCAGAACATAAACTCTTAACCAGTTTTTCCAAGCATCTTAATATTGTTCCAATGCTTAACATATTGATTCACACTAAGATAATATCAGAGTGGAGAAGAATCAGATTGATCCTACATACTGTATAGATTGAGATTCATACCAATTATACTACTGAAAAAAGAGTGACCAGTATTTTAAAGAACAAACTTATTGCTCAATACTGAATAATCTTGTGATTAGTGTGACTAAAATAGCAGTCTAAGTTGTTATTAAGTTCGATTCAGAGGCAATTATTAAGTGCCTATAATTATGGGACAATTCTTAGCTGCTCTAAGGCAGAAATTAGCAATTCAATTTGGTTGCATCAAGTGTGGTAGGCAGAGTATACACATTCTCCATCCCCCCACAAGATGTCCATGTCCCACCCTGGGAACATGTGAATATGTTATGATACATGACAAGTGGGAATTAAGATTGCAAATTGAATTAAGATTGCCAGTCAGCTGACTTTAAAATAGGCAGAGTATCCTTTATTACCTGGGCGGGCCCTTAAAAAATGAAAGAAAGAGACAGAAGTCAGTGTGAAAGTGATGCCATGTGAGAAAGCCATTGATGGCTTTAATGGTGGAAGAGAGCCACTAACCAAAGAATGCATGAAGGCTCTCAAGGTTGGAAAGGGCAGGGAAATAGATTTTCCCCTACAACTTTCAGACAGGAAAGCAGCCCTGCCAACACCTCGGTTTTAACCCACTGAGACCCAGTGTAGACTTCTGACCTCCAGAATTATTAGATAATAAATTTGTGTTGCTTTAAGCCACTGTTTGTGGTTATTTGTTAGAGCATTAACAGGAAGCAAATACAGCAAATAACATAAAGAAGTGAAGGGGGATCATGTGACCATGACGTGGTGTGGTCATACCTGGGCAGACTGGAAAGGGCCACCTGACACATGGCTCCTTTTCAGCTCCAGCCAGTATTTCTTAGAGGGAATAAAAGTTCAGAGTTGCCAAATTTTTCCATTTTTCAAAATGTGGTGAAAATATCATGAATGTTACTGTCTTTAATTATTTGCAACAAATTCATATAATAAAAACAAAGTCTTGTACATGTACCCAAATAGGTGTATATGAGGATGTTTACCACAGTATTGTTTGTGATATCAAAATATTGGAAATCAATGAAATAGCTATCAAATATGGATAAAAGTGAATAAATGTAAATATATGATAAAGATGCATACTTTAGTTAAAAGCAACAAACTATATATTGTAAATATGTTCAGTAAAGATGTAAAACAAAATGAAATATATAACACGATATGTCATTTATTAGTATTAAAATATACCCATAAAAAGAATATGTGTAGTTTAAGGATGCTTATATATACAAATAAAGAGAGGAATGTGACCAAAGGTCATAGTTGAATGGTTGCAAAAAGCCAGTACTTAAAAAGTTTGAAGAGGGAATTTGCATGGACTGATGATCATCATGTGCTATGAACTGAGGGTCAGGTCAGACTCTTGTATTTCCACTGGGAATACAAAGATAACAGGGAGACAGTCTATTCCCTTAACATTTTTAATGGGGAATTGAGGAAGAAAAATGTAAGTGAGGCAGAATTTAAAGAAAAATGCAGTTATAAAAAATGAACATTCATTCATTTACTCATTCATTTATTTATTTACTCACCATTCATTCAAATATTTATTAAACACCTGCTATGCTCCCAGCAGTGTGCTTCACTGCAGAGTGTCTTTGTAGCATAGGATTTGGTTGAAAGAGTACTAAGAGCTGTGTAATTTTGTTTTTAAATCCCACCCAGCCTCCACACTAAGGACAAGTCTACTTATGGCACCAGTTAGCCTCTCTGACTCTTGGATTTCTCATTGACATAAAGGGCATTACTCCTGTTCTAACCCCATGTAAGATTGTTGTAAGGAAATAAATGGAAAAGCTCTTATGAAATATGAAGCATTCCACAGATGAGAGACACCTGTGCTGGGCTTCATTTCTCCTTTTAGCCTGGTTCTGCCTTTACCTAATCTTCTCTGAATTGCCACTGCCTGTGTCTGGCCCAGGCCCACATTGCTGGTACCCAAATCACTGCCATGGACACTAAGTCTCATTGCCCCATTGGTAAGTCTCATTGGCCCATTTCCCTTCAATCTGGTTTGTGATTTAAGCAAAGTAGATATTTCTAAAATACTTCTTTTATCACTAAGTCATAAACTTATAAGAGAAGGGATTTAGATATCTCCCTCAATCTTAGGCACAGAGGGGGAATCCCAGAAGGCTCGTCTTGGAAATTTCCTATTTGTATCTGTTTCCAATCTTCCCATTACATTTTTCTAAATTGCTTGCTGTGGTGAGGATGTGGTCATACTTTCCCTTTGTTCCAGACAATTCCTTTATCTGTGTTTCACTAACTGAAATTATCTTTTTCCCTACAGACAGTTATGAAGATTCATTTGTGGGAAAAACTTTACTGGAATAGAAATATTCATTCTGTGATGTTTCCTGGAAAAAATTTATTCCTGATAATAGTCTTCAGAGTGTCTGCCTAATTCTCACTGATACACATCTGTTCCATAAAAAGACATCTCTTTGGAATCAGTGGGATTTTAGAACAACTCATCAAAGAGAGTATGAAAATCAGGTTGGAGGCAAATTTTCACTTTGGAGTCAAATACCTCTATCAAATAATAAAACAATCCATATGTTCAAATTTATTAACTCCCATTGACAATTTAAAACTATAAGCTTTTGATGAAATCAAACATTTGCCTAAAAGATATGAAGAGATGGCTCTGTTTCATAGCTGTAGTTCTTGAGCATTTGTGGTGTTAAAGCAATGCATGATTATAGGAGGATGTTAGCTATAAACTGAAGCTCTTTCCTGGAGAGAACATATTTTGCAGTAACTCCTATTCAACTGAAATCCTCAGCAAACCAAGAAAGAGTTGAATTCCTCATATTTACTTTTTATTGTTTGAAAATTGCTATTGCATTGCAAGTGTTATAGATGCTTGGGAAAGAAGGATGGGGCATTATTAGAAACATCTCTGGGGCATAATTCAGCAACACTAGTAGGAGATTGAAGAAATGGCTTCATACTGAAAAAGCAATGTCTGAGAAATACAATCAGTAACATGCTACTAAAACTAAATGCTGGACTGATTAGAATCAGTGGGAGTTTGGCTACATAAAAACAGCGTTATTAGAACTTGTAGAAAAAAGGGAAACAGGAAATAGCTGTATTGGTAAGGCAGTTTATATTGGGGTAGGGGACACATTCTGGAGAATTTATTAAAGGGTGAAAAAAAAGCATTAGTAGGCCTCTTGCAGAGTTATTTCACATCAATTTATTTTTCTAAAGGACTCAATGTGCTTCACAAAGTGTAAATATGGCTCTTGGACTTCTGGGTTATTATGCAGGTGGGAAAATATAAAGAAGAGAACTATAATAAAATCACTAAAGTTTCGACTCACCTATGGACATAGACAGTTAAAAGTAAAATTAGGACTTGAATCCAGATTTATTTTTCATAATAAAAACACTTTATTGCCAAATGTGATACTTGAAATATTTTTTTCACTCATTTTATTCTAGTTCTTTAACCTTTATTGCCAAATGTGATATTTGAAATATTTTTTGTACAAACTGAGAACTAACTTTACAAAGCATTTTCATTATAATCATAGTAGCCTTCCTTTGTTTGTTCTGACAATATAAATTACTTTTATCCAAAAAGAGTTGGAAAAAAAAGAAATTAACTTAAGTGATTAGGTCAATAAAGCATTTAATTTTTAAGATCATATCTTTTAGAATCTGGTAATTAAAACATATTTTCATTATTTACATTAGCTTTTTAATTATAAAAAAGTAAATTATTCACATAGTAAAACTTTCATATATTATGTGATGAGTTTAAAATGAAAAGTAAAAATAAATTTTTCTCTGTCTCTTATTCTTATACCCTAGAGGTTAACAATTAGCTTTCTTATATATGCTCCTATAAGATCATTTTACTCTGTGTATGCAAGGGTTTTATAGCATACATTCCAAACCCCCTTGATTATACAAACAATGCTGACATGCATACTGTTTTATATTATACCTTGCCTTTTTTACTTACCAGAATATCTTGGTCACTTATCTTTCCAAATCAATACCTTTAGACTTATCTATTTTTTTCAATGGTAGTATGTTATTCTATTTTGTATTTTTACTCTAATTATTAAACCAGTTCTTTACTGATAAATATTTATGTTGTTTCTTCTGTCATGTGTGTATATACATGCATACATGCATAATAAAGAAACAATACTACAGTTGATATCCTTGTATATATTTGCACACTCATGTGAGTGTAATTCAAGGAAAAATTCGTGCATGTGGGTTTTCTTGACAAAATGAAAAAATGTGCATATTACACTTTACCATCCATTTTCAAAAATTTTCCTTGCAGAAACATATCAGCATTTGCTGTATAACAAAAGTGCAGGAAATGAACTGTGTGCCGATCCCCTCAATGGAACTGTGTATTATCAAACTTCATGATAGAGAATTATGGTATCCCATCACTACATTTGTATATCTTTAAGAAAGAGTGAGTTTGAGGGGCTTTCTATATGTTTATTTTATTTATGTTCTTTTATCTGAATGAAAAAGTTTTTTTATGAATGCTAGTTCATGTTCTTGGACTAGTTTAATAAATGACTAATTTACTATTACTACTTCTAACCAATTTTGTCAGAACTTTTATATATTAAGGAAATTGTTCATCATTCTCTCATGTTTCAAAAATACTTTATCTATTTTTTATTTGCATTTTGACTGTAATTTTTTTTTGCACATTGAATTAAAATGTTTTATATACCAACATTGATCAAATTTTTCATTTAGAATTTCTGAAGTTTGATGTTTAGAAAAGTCTTTCTCATTCTAAGTTTATAAAAAATATTCACTTATTTTATTCTAGTTCTTTAACCTTTTAATTCTTTTACATTTAAATCTTTGATCCATCTCGAATATATTTTGTAGTAAGGAATCAGGTAGGAAGTTATTTATTTTTTTCTAAATGGCTAGTTGTCTTAGCTTACTTATTGAATAATTAATCATTTCCCTAATATAGTAAAATTCCATGTTTACTAAAAATAAAATTCCCATGTACATTTAGTTTTATTTTTATGCTATGTATTCTGTCCCTTTTATTTGTATATATTATTCTATATTAGTACCAAATCATTTCTGTGACAATTGCTTTAAAGCATGTCCACTCTCTAGTGGGTTAAGTTCCTCTTATTTTTCTTCTTTCATGGATTTTCCAAGCTGAACAGGTGTGTTCATTTTTCTAGAAGACCTTGATAATCATCAAGAGATGTTTTTAAAAATTCAACAGGATTACATTAATTACATAGATTACTTTGGGAGAGAATTTACATTATTGCAATATTATTTCTTAGTTGTTGACTGAAACATCACTTTGAAGTGCAAGGTTGTATTATGACTATTTCACCAATAATAGTGTCTTAATATTTTTCTTTTTATTTGCCATACTGTAACATTTTAAACTTTATAAACATTATTTCAACAGTAAAATTACATATAAAATATTCACTTAAAGATTGCATCAAGTGTTATTTAAATCCATATATGCTCAATAATCTTGTCATATGTGTTGAAATAACAAGAGTAATTAAGGGTTTGAAGATGGAACAATGAAAGTCACCATTAAGTATTAGCAGTTATTATTGATTACAGAGCAATAAGAATTTAACTGATCTCCTTTGGAGTGGCATTGAACAGAGAACTGAGTAAACTGAGAAATGAGATGGACTAAAACAAGCGGATTAGCTAAAGGACAAATATATTCAAGGACTTTTCCTTACTTAGTTCACGTGACTGGGTACGGACACGCATGTGGTCAGATGAGCCTGTGTCATACAATTGTATTAAAGAGTTCGGGCTTTATTTTAATATGTGACAAGGACTTATGAGATTAGTTTGAGAAAGGTCATGACATGATTAATTTTTAATTTTAAAATCGTCATGTAATACACAGCATATTGACTATAATTAACAATACTGTATTATAATTTGAAGGTGCTAAGAGTAGATCTTAAAAGTCCTCATCGTAGCACATCGAACACAGCAACTATGTAAAGTGATTGAACTTTACTAAACGTATTGTAGTAATCATTTTCTGATATATACAAATGTCAAATCATTATGTTCTACACTTTAATACTGTGTTATATATCAATTATATCTCAATAAAACATGGAACATTATAAAAAATATTATTTCTTCTACAATATTTTGAAATTTTTATTGTATTAAAAATTAGATTGGTCTACCAGATTATATGTATGTGTAGAAACTATTATCTATCTGTTTACCTATCATCTGCCTAGCTAGCTATCTATAATCTATCTGTATATCTTATATTTAATCTATCTGTCAGATATTTCTGTAGTTTTGAGCTGTGTTACTCTTTTCAATAAGAATTTGAAAATTGGCCTTATTTTATATGCTCTGGAATCTTTAGCCTTAGCATTAGGTTTCATGAGGATTTGATAAAATTCATACCATCTGGACATGAATTTCATACACATTACAAATGTATTTATAAAATAAAAACAAAGATTTCTCTTATAATTCAATTTCTTTTGTGTGTGTATGTCTTATTTGAAATTTTGTTTTGTCAAATTGTGATTAGTTTAACAATTAAAAAATGTAGTTTATATTGTATTTTTAAAGAAATAGATCAATTTAAGAAGAAGCAAACAAGAAGAGTATCACACATAATGGGAAGACAAAGAAACAACTCCCCAATTGAGAGGTAAGGAATCTCAGAAAGAGTGCTAAATGAAATAGAGGAAAGCCAACTATCAGATATTGAGTTTAAAACAATGGTTAAAGGAAGCTCAATGAGCTCAGTGAGAATTACCAAAAACTACAGGGAAACTACAAGGAACTTATTGCAAACTATATCACCATGAAAAAGGACATAGAAACTATCAGTAAGAGACAAGAGGAAATGAAGAATACAATTTCTGAATTGAAGAACACAGTAGAAGAAATCAAAAGCAGGCTAGATGAAGCCGAGGAACAAACCAGTGAGCTTGAGGACAAGGTAGAAAAAAGCTCCCAGAAAGAGCAAGAAAATGAAAAAAAGACTCAAAAATAATGAAAAGCAGTTAATGGAACTGTAGGACAACACGAAATATAAAAATATCCATATAATAGGGATACCAGAAGGAGAAGAAGAGGAGCAAGGGTTAGAGAACCCATTGAAAGAAGTAATGATGGAAAACTTCCTTAATTAGAGGAGAGAAAAAGTCACACAAGTCCAGGAAGCACAAAAGGTCCAAATCAGGAGGAACCCAAAGAGGCCCACTCCAAGGCACATCATAATTAAAATGGCACAATTCAAAGACAAAGAGACAATCTTAAAGGCAGCAAGGGAGAAACAGGAAGTAACATACAAAGGAGATCCAATAAGGCTAAGAGCTGACTTCTCAATGGAAACACTACAAGCCAGAGCGGAATGGCAAGAAATTTTCCAAGTCATGAAAAGCAAAGGCCTACAACCCCGATTGCTTTACCCAGCAAGGCTCTCAGTTAAAATGGAAGGTGATATAGGGAGTTCCCAGACAAAAGTAGGCTAAAAGAATACACCTCCACCAATTCAGCATTGCAAGATATGCTAAAGGGACTGCTTTAAGAAGAGGAAGGAAAAGAATGAAAGAGAGAGGAACATAGGTATACGGGGGTAAAAGGACAAGGAATTAGGACCTATCAAAAATAACCTTAAATGTAAATGGATTAAATGCTCCAATCAAAAGACATATGTTAGCTGAATGGATAAGAAAACATGACCCACAAATATGCTGTCTACAAGAGAGCCACCTAAGAACAAAAGACCTACACAGTCTGAATATGAAGGGTTGGAAAAAAATATTCCAAGCAAATCAATAGGAAAAAAAAATAGCTGGCATAGCAATACTTATATATGACAAAATAGACTTGAAAACAAAGTCATAAAAAAAGACCCAGAAGGACACTTTATATTACATGGAAGAATCCATCAAGAAGCCATAAACATAATAAACTTATATGGACCCAACATAGGAACACCAAAATATATGAGGAAAATATTGGAGGACTTCAAGAAAGATATAGTCACCAATACACTTATATCAGGAGATTTTAACACTGCAAAAAATGGATAGATCTTCCAAACAAAATATCAACAAGGATATTGCAGCATTGAACAATGCCCAAGATCAAATGGACATGACTAATATATATATATATAAGCTTTCATCCAAAAGAAGCAAAATACACATCTTTTTTTTTCAAATGCACATGGAATATTTTCAAAGATAGGCCACATGATAGGACACAAAACACGTGTCTATAAACTCAAGAAAATCGAAAACATATTAAGCATTTTCTTGGACCACAAACAGCTGAAACCAGAAACCAATCTCAAGGAAAAAACTAAAAAACACTCAGATTCATGGAGATTGAATAGCTTGCTATTAAACAATGAATGGGTCTATAATGAGATCAAGGAAGAAATTAAAAAGTTTCTGGAAACAAACGAAAATGAACACACAATAGTCTAAAATTTATGGGACACAGTGAAGGCAGTCCTGAGAGGAAAGTTCATAGCAATACAAACCTACCTAAAAAAGATAAAAGCATTTCAAATAAACCACCTAATCCTACATCTATAAGAACTGGAGGAACAACAACTAACAAAACCCAGAGAAAGTAGAAGGAAAGAAATAACAAAGATCAGGACAGAATTAAATGACATAGAGAATAAAAAAAAAATTCAAAGGATCAATAAATCCAGAAGCTGATTCCTTGAAAAGGTCAACAAAATCAACAAGCCTTTAAGCAGACTCATCAAGAAAAAAAGAGGACCCAAATAAACAAAATCAGAAATGAAAAAGGAGAGATTAGAACTGATACCACAGAAATACAAAAGATTGTAAGAAATTACTATGAACAACTATATGTGAAGAAACTTGAAAACCTGGGTGAAATGGACAAATTCCTAGAAAAATATAATCTTCCAAAACTGAATGAAAATCAAGCAGAAAGTCTGAAAAGACTGATAACAGCTGGTGAAATTAAAGATGTAATAAAAACTCCTGGCACACAAAAGCTCTGGACAGAACAGTTTCACAGGAGAATTTTAATTTATGGAAGTGCTAACCACTATCCTCTATAGACTATTCTAAAAACACCAAGAAGAAGGAGGGCTCCCAAACTCTTTTTATGAAGCCAGAATATCCTAATCCCAAAACCAGATAAATACACAACAAAAAGGGAAAACTACTGGCCAATATTGCTGATGAACATGGACACCAAAATCTTCAACAAAATATTGGCAAACGGCATCCAGCAATACATTAAAAAGGTCATACATCATGATCAAGTGGAATTCATCCCAGGGATGCAAGGATCGTACAATATTCATAAATCAATAAATGTAATACATCACATAAACAAAAAGAAAGACAAAAATCACATGATTATATTAATAGATGCAGAAAAAGCATTCGATAAGCTATGGCATCTATTTACAATAAAAACACTATACAAAGTGGGAGTAGAGGGAGCAAACCTCAACATAATAAAGGCCATATAGGAGGAACTTACAGCCAACATCATACTTAAAGGGCAAAAACTAAAAGCTTTCCCACTAGGATCAGGAACAAGACAAGGATGTTGGCTTTCACCACATCTATTCAACATAAGTATTGGAAGTTCTAACCACAGTGATCAGACAAAAAAAAAAAAAAAAAAAGAAATAAAAGATATCCAAATTGGAAAAGAGGAAGTAAAACTGTCATTGTTTGCAAATGACATGATAATGAACATAGAAAATGCCCTAGACTCCACCAAAAAACTGACCTAATAAGTGAATTTGGCAAAACGGCAAGATACAAAGTCAATATTCAGAAATCAAAGGCACTTTTGCACACCAACAATGAAATATGAGCATCAGAAAACAGGAAAAAAATCACTATAGCAACAAGAAAAATAAAGTACCTAGGAATAAACCTAACCAAGTAGGTAAAAGACCTGTACTTAGCAAACGACATAACAATGATGAAAGAAATTAAGGGAGACACAAATAAATGGAAGCATATACTATGTTTATGGATTGGAAGAATTAACATCATCAAAATGTCTATACGACCCAAAACAATTTATAGATTCAACATAATCACTATTAAAATACCAATGACGTATTTCACAGGTATAGAAAAAACATTTCAAAATTTATATGGAACTATAAATGACCCTAGATAGCTGCAGCAATTTTGAGAAAGAAGAAGAAAATAGGATGGAATCACAATACCTGATATCAAACTATTATAAGGCCACAGTAATCAAAACAGTCTGGTACTGGCATAAGAACAGACACATAGATCAATGGAACAGAGTAGAGAACCCAGAAATAAACCTATGTCTTTATGATCAATTAGTATTTGACAAAGGGGGCAGAAACATGAAATGGAGTAAAAATAGCCTTTTCAACAAATGGTGTTGGGAGATCTGGACAGCTACATGCAAAAAAATGAAACTCAACCACCAGCTTACACCATACACAAAAATAAACTCAAGATGGATAAAAGACTTAAACATAAGTCACAACACCATAAAAGTCCTAGAGGAGAACATAGACAGGAAACTCTCAGATATTACATGCAGCAATATTTTCACCAGTATGTCCTCTAGAGCAAGGGACATAAAGGAAAGAATAAACAAATAGGACTTCATCAAAATGAAAGCTTCTGCATGGCTAAGGAAAACATCAGCAAAATGGGAAGGGAACCAACTGTATGGGAAAATATAATCGCAAATGATGCCTTGGACAAGGGTTTTATCTCCAAAATAGATAAAGAACTAACACAGCTCCACTCCAGGAAGACAAACAACCCAATTAAAAAATGGGCAAAGAACCTGAACAGACACTTCTCCAAGGAGGACACATAGAGGGCCCAGAGACATATGAAAGGATGCTCAGCATCACTAGCCATCAGAGAGATGCAAATTAAAACCACAATGAGATACCACTTTACACCAGTCAGATTGGCCATCATAAATAAATCATAAGCAAGAAGTGCTGGTGAGATTGTGGAGAAAAGGGAACCCTTGTACACTCTTGGTAGGAATACAGACTGGTACAACCACTGGAAAACAGTATGGAATTTCCCCTAACAAACTAGAAATGGAACTGCCTTTTGACCTAGGAATTACACTTCTGGGATTATACCCTAAGAATCCTGAAACACCAATTCAAAAGAACCTATGCAGCCCAATGTTCATAGCAGCACAATTTACAATAGCCAAGTGTTGGATTTAACCTAAGTGCCCATCAGTAAATGAGTGGAGCAAAAAACTATGGTAAATTTACACATTGGGTCATAAGGCAGTTCATTTTCCATATCTTGACTATTGTGAATAATACTTCAATAAGAGCAGAGAGAAGGAGCTCCTATCATTTGCGACAACATGGATGGATCTGGAGAGCCTTATGCTAAGTGAAATAAGCCAGGTGGTGAAAGACAAATACAATATGATCTCATTTATAATTAGAACCTAATCAACAAAACAAACAAGCAAGCAAAACATAAACAGGAACATTTGAATAAAGAACAAAGTGACAGTAACCAGAGGGGAAGGGAGAGGGGATATCAGGAGAAAGAGGGGATGGGTCATCAAGGAACATGTATAAAAGACACATGGACAAAGCCAAAGGGGGTAGGATCAAGGGTGGGAGGTGTGATGGGTAGGGTGGGGGAAAAATGGAGACAACTATGCTAGAACAATAATAAAAAAATAAAATCAGATGTTGGCTGGATTGAACTAAAAAATAGAAAAATGAAACCAGCTCTTTCATTTTTTTGCTTAATTTATCCTTTTCCCATTTAACTTTTATTATTTGTCCATTTACTTCTGTAGTTTTTTGTTCTTTTTCTAAGTTTTTGTTTGAGTTACTAATTTATTTTTGTTTTTCTTGTTTAGTAATATATTTTAGACTATGATTCTTCTATGAGAACACTGTGGTAGATGTGTTTTATAGGTTTCAATATGTAGGGTGTTTACAGCCATTATTTTCCAGATATACTACAATCTAAAAGTTTGATTTAAAAAAAAATTCAAATGCTTGGAATTTTCTTTTTTATTGTTGAGTTAATCTCAAATTTATTATGGTTTCCTAATGATATTTCACTATTTTATGTGCCTTATTTCTTTTAAAAATATTGAATTTATTGGGATGACCTTGTTAAGAAAATTATATAGGTTTTAAGTGTACAATTCTATAATACATCATCTGTATATTGTATTGTGTGTTTACTCCCCCAAAGTCAAGTCTCCTTCCCTCATCATTTATCCTCCTTTTGTCCTCTTCTACCTCTCCCTACCCCTCTGTCCCTTTGGTAATAAACATACTATTTTTGTGTCTATGAGTTTTTTCTTTTCTACTGCTTAATCCCTTTATCTACCTTACCCAGCCCCTCAACACCTTTCCCTCTGACAGTTGTCAGTCTGTTCTTTGTATCTATGAGTCTGTTTCTATTTATTTGTTTGTTTATTTTGTTCACTAGGTTACACATATGACTGAAATTATATGATACTTGCCTTTCTCTGAATGACTTATTTCACTTAGCATAACACTCTCCACATCCATCCATGCTGCCATAAAGGGTAATAGTCCCTTCATTTTTACAGCTGAGTAGTATTCCCTTGTGTAAATATGATGAGGTCTGTCCGGGAAAATTCCAGCCATTGTTAATATAATGAGAATGGTTTTCATGACATCAATGTAAAATGGAAGCCAAGGAGAGTCGGCTGGAGTGTGCATGAGTGACCAATGATGACTTCACTGTATTAGTCAGTAGGGGTGGTAGATGCCATCTAGTGAGCAAGCGTACTATGTATCCATCACATTTAAAAATGACTGAGCAAGTAGAGCAATGAATCCACATCAGATTTTGTGTTAAGCTTGAACATTCCTCTTCAGAAATTATACAGATGATTCAGAAGGTTGCAGTTCTGGGCAACTGATGATTGACAGCTTCATCATGACAATGTGCCTGCTCATGCATCACATCTTGCAGGATTCTTTGTCAAAATATCAAATCATCCCTGCAGGGTGACTCAGCCCCCCTGGATCCCAGAATTGATGCTCTGTGACTTCTGGCTTTTCCCAAAACTAAAATCACCTGTGAAAGGGAAGCAAGGTTCAGGAAAATATGGTGGGGCAGTTGCTGGAGATTGAGAGAACGGTGTGAGATCCTAAGGTACCTACTTTGAAGGGGACTGAGGTGTCATGTCCTATGTACAGTATTTCTTGTATCTTGTAACTTCTTCAGTGAATGTCTCTATTTTTCATATTGTGTGGCTGGATACCTTCTGGACACACCTTGTATAACACAGCATTTTTATCCACTCATCTACTGATGGACACAAGGGCTGCTTCCAAATCTTGGCTATTGTAAATAATGCTGCAATGAACATGGGGCACACATATTTTTTCAAATTAGTGTTTTTGGTTTCTTCAGTTATATACCCAGAAGTGGAATCACTGGGTCATAAGGCAGCTTATTTTCCATATCTTGACTATTGTGAATAATACTTCAATGAACATAGGGCTACATATATCTTTACAAATAAATGTTCTCAAATTTTTTTGGCTAGTTACCCAGAAGAGAGATTGCTAGGATATATGGCCCTCTATTCCTTTTTTTAAAAAGTATTCTCACTTGAGGACACTTTTTTACTGCTTTTAGAGAGAGAGGATGGGAGAAAGGGTTTAGAAAGAAGAGAAGGGAATGAGAAAGAGAGAAACATCAATGGGAGAGAGAAACATCAATGGGTTGCGTCTTGTGCAGGCCCTGACCAGGCACTGAACCAACAACACAGGCATGTGGCCTGACCAGGTATCAAACTTATGACCTTTTCCTTTGCCAGATGATGCCTAACCAGCTGAGCCACACTGGCCAGGATAGGCAACTCTATTCTTATTTTTTGAGAAACCTCCATATGGTTTTCCACAGATGGTCAGCAGATATACGAAAAGATGCTCAACTTCACTAAGGAAAATGCAATTCAAAACCACAATGACGTACCACCTTACACTTATTGAAAGGGCTATTATCAATTAGACAAGAAATAATAGGTGTTGAAAAGGATGCAGAGAAAAGGGAATCCTCACACACTACTGACACAAGTGTAAATTGGTGCAGCCACTATGGGTAACAGTATGGAGTGGAGGTTCTTCAAAAAATTAAGAGTAAATGTGTCATATGTCCTAGCAATCCCTCTTCTGAGTATCTAGGCAAAAATTTTGAGAATGTTAATTTGTAGAAAAAAAAATATATATTCTATGTTCATTAAAGTATTACTCACAATCGTCAAGACATGGAAACATCCTAAGTGTGATTTTTAAAAATTTTATAATTAGGGAGATTTATAAACTGTGTTTAAATGTTGGTGGTTTGCTCTCTATATTTGTGAACATACTTAAGTCACTTTCTTGGCTTTAGATAGTTTGTATTGAATTATTACTCTGAAAATTATAGAAAGTTTCATACTTCATACTTTACCACTTTTCCGCTTAATAATCTACCTTCTTTAAGTGCATTTATATTCTGCTCTACAATTCTAATCCCTTCAGTCATTTAGACATTAGCAATTTCTTTATTCCACAGCAAATTTCATGAGATCTTTATTTTAATTATTTTTTACTTTTACTGTTTTTTTTTTAATTCAAAGTCTTCAAAAGTGTTTTATATTGACTGTGTTCTTGCTATTCTGATAAGTTCTGTCTGTTACTTTTACACTTATATAAACCTTGGCTATATACAATTTTGGGATCCAGTTTATTTCCCATAACAGTTTATAGACATGGTTGTACAGAATTAGAGAAATTATTTCCTCTATAATTTTTTCAATATTAATATAAATACTATGATCATGCATGTGTCTCTTCCTGAGTTATCATCTTCTATCTAATTAGGTGCATCTTTTGATCTTAATCCTGTTCTCTCTGACTATATTTTAAAAATTATCTTCAAATTTTAGGTGCTTCTCATGTGATTTTATTTTTGTACTGATTTTATTGCATTTTTTTGCTTCCATTTATTATCTGTCAGATTATCTTATTATCTCTCTTTTAGTTTCTTTGACATTTTTGAGCTATTCCCCTCCAGTTAATTTTATTTATAATTTATTTTCTTTGAATTTTTTATTTAAATTTCTTTGAAATGACCCTTCTGATTTTTAGTCTCCAACTAATTTTGCTTCTTATATTTGTTCCCAATTTCTCTGTAATACCTTAATGAAGACCTTATGCTGTTTCTATTGTTTATTTTTGACTGAGGTCTCCTGGGCCTGGGACACCTATTTGCCCAATAATGGTATGGGAAGCGGGGAATGATCTGAGTTAGGATTGTAATCTCACACTTTTTTTTTTTTTTTTTTTTTTTTTTACCAAACCTCTGTCATCTTCCCTCTGAGGCAGGTCTTCTGTTAGTTTGCATGCTTCTCTTGCTGGGTATAATCAGGTGGTCCTTGTGGGTTGCAGGGATGTTTTGAAGAAAACAAATGGCAGGAACATACTGATTTACAGGGGTCCAAGACAAGATGAGTAAACATAAGAGCATAAACTAAGGACACCAAAGGGTGTAAGGTCAGGGTCTGTGAATAATGTAAATTTCCTTCCCAACATGAGCCAGTTATCATAGCTTTTGAGGGAAAAACAAAGCATACTTCAAAGAATTTACTTTTAGGCCTGCTTTCCCCTCGGGAACTGCCCGATCCAGTTTAGGGCTGTCTCCAATATTGTTTCAAACCTGAGCCAAGCATGGGGAGCAGAGCTGCCAAGAGATGAGGAGACTTCTTTCAGATAGAATGAGGACTCCGGCCATATCAAAGCCAAGGAGTGAGTGTTTTTGTCCTTTGTCTGTGTCCCCTGAGTTCTTCCCTGATGCCCATGTTGCTGTGTCTGTCTTACGTTGCCCCTGCCATTGAGGGGTCTTACCCATCACTGACTAACCAGCCATCCTTCGGGGCCAAGCAGGGTGATGTGAGGGAGGCAGGGGCTGTGCCCCTGCCAGGGGGACAGGTTTTGTCTCCTCAGTGGCGTATTTCCCCAGGCCTTCCTTGCTTATCTCCAGCCATCGGGGCCCTGTCACCTGTAGACAAGGCTACAGTTCTTGAAACCAGGCAGGACGGTTCCCAACAGATGCCAGTATATATTTGCACCTATTTTCTGTAGTCTTTCTTTCAAGAAATATTAGTTCATGGTTAAGTTTCCCTATCTTGTGGACCTCTGGGTATATGTGAACTGAAAGACAAATAGGCTCAACATAAAATTATTTCTCAGGCAATTTAACTAAGTTGAAACACATTTCTTCAATGACTGGCAAATGAAGCTGGTAACTCTCTTTCCCCAGTGCTTTTCTTGGTTGAACCAGAGGAGAATTTAGGAAAATCCTCTAAAATGACCACCTTCTTTACTTTGTTCACAATCCCTAGGATGGTTCGACTTCCACTCCGTGAGATACATTACCTATATAACTTAGATGCTGCCTGCTTCAGCTGTGAGCAACTTTTACTTCAAGTATCTTGAAAACTTGCTAGTTCCTCCAGGAGGGGTAGAAATAATTTCCTTGAGATTACTTTTCCTCTCTGTGCTTTTCTTTTTACCAACTGTCTCTGGTTCATTCTCTTATCATCTCCTGTTTTCTGTGGAGCTCTTTCTTTTCCAACCATTTTTACAGATTCCTTTCTTTAGAGTACTTCTCACAAGGAACAGTCTTCAGCTTTATTTTTAGGGTGTCATTACAGGTGGAAACATTATAAAGGTGATAGGATTGGTGATTGATTAGATTAGGTTGAGAAAGACTGAAAGGAATAAGCGTGTGAAAAGATGTTTGTGATATTTCATCCTAGGTGCCTGGGAGAATGTAATTTATTAACAGATAATGAAACGTAAAGAGGAACTAGCCTAGATGGTCAGGGTTTGATTTTTGAACAAGTTAAATTTAAGGCTCTAAAGTGGAACTGTATAGCAGATATTTGGAAATGTCACTCTGGCCTTGCAGAGATAGTGAGTCTATGGTAAAATTTGCTGGCAGATATATAGGGAAGATAATTTTGAGAGAATACATGGAGAAGAAGAGAGGACAAAAGACAGAAAAAGTCATGGACATGTTGCCTTTTCATTATCTTTGACATTCTTCCTTTGCTTCTGTTGGTAAGAAGTGTAGTCAACTCCTTGGGGGAACCAAATTTTGGCAACTGGAAGTCACGGTTCCTTTTTTTCCTTTCTTCAAATTGTAAGAGGAAGTTTATTTAGAAAGTTAAAGTTACAGAGGTAGTAGAAGTGAGCCAGCTGGACTGTGAAGGCTCAGAAAACAAATTACAAAAGCAAAATAAGGGCCCTTGGGGAGAGAAAGGCAAAGGCAACACACCTGAGGGGAGGAAGAGGAGGAAGAGAAAAGCACCAGCTTGCTCCTAGGAGAAAGAGCGCCTGAAAGTCACTGTTCCTAATCTTGGACCCATTGCTCTTCTCATTAGCTTGGATTATGGGGATTTAGCAAATCTTTTTTCTTGTGGTTTACCTAATTCAGTGCCATTTAATCTCTAGAATTAAAAGACATTGACTCTGAGCTGATATCCTAGGTATCATCATAGCAAAGTTTCCCCGGGTTAATCCAGAAAGGGAAAACCCAAGTATTCTTTTCCCTTCTGAGTCTATGGCAATGAGTAGTAATGAAAGTGTAGTCTTTGTGAATGAAAGAAATGATCTACACTCATATTGGTATGCTCTGGGACTATTTCAATGCTTCCGAATAGCTTTTGCTCTAATATATTTCTTTATAGTAATGGCTATCTCAGCTGCACCCATGTGAAAACTTTTAATTTGGTTAAATTTATGCTAGGAGCTGTTGGAAATTCAAGCCTTGTGGGGGTTCCTCCCCTCCTCTCATTGTAATTCTCATGTGAATTTCTCCCCTGCAAAGTTATGCAGCTCTCCATCTGGCCATATTCATAAGCCATCTTTCTTGTAGAACTTTGATAAAATGCATCAGCTTTCTTAGAATTAGATTAGCATCTTGATCTGAAAGCTTTCTAGGCTCTTCCTGCTGACAAGAGATGAAAGCCTCATAAATAAAAATGCTGCTTTGTTTGCCTCTATGTTGCGGAAGAGGAAGACAATTAGATCTAAACATCTTTTTATTCAATATTACAGATATTCTCTTCTTCCATGGCTTGGTACTAATGCCCTTTCTTCGAGTGTTATCTGCTGTGAAGATTGTATAATAGCACTACAAAGTTAAATAGCACTCTTCAAACTAGCTTTTGCTTCTTCTAGCTACATCAGAAATCTCAGTAGAGAATGTGGGTGCTTTGTGCTTCATTACTGATTACCATCATTCTAAATAAGGAAATAATAAAATGTATTTCTATATAATTATATGTCCCAAAATAGTCAATAATGGACAGTCTATTTGGGATTAAACCTTAATAAAGTCTGCATATGTTAGACTGGATATAGATACTTAACTCTATGTCTTTATTTAACATAGGTTAATCATTCAAAGATGACATTTAAGTACATAAGGCAATTCTGGGACACAAGTTTCAGATTTAGGTTCCACTTGACTTGAGATATAACTGAATAACATTATGAGATGGGACTTGGCTTGATTTTATCAATAGTATAGTCTTTGTTATTATTCTATTTTTACATTAAAATGATTTTGAAGCAAAATGACCTTGTTATTGCTATTAATATAACCATAATAAAGTTATTGGTCATAATAATTTATATTATTGAACAATAAGCTGTGTTAGTATCTGTAAGAAGACTGGCCATAACACTTCAAGAAATATCAGAGTTGGTGTCTTTGGAGTCAAAGCAAAAGAGGTTTAGAGAGAGAAAAAGAGGTATGTAGTATCAAAAACAACAGTCTGAAAAACATCACAAAGAACAGCAGTAGATTTTGGCTGGGTGTGTAGCTCGATGGTAGCTTGAAAAATAGCTATAATGAGGATGAAGACAACTTAGTAATAATCAGACCAATTCACGAAAGAGCTGATGGAGAGCATGTGGAAATGGTGCTAGAAATAATTTTGTGTCATTGAAGCATACTCAAATTTCTCATCTTGGGATAATATGGAATTCTAAAATTTTTCAGAAAGTAGAATTTCAAATATGATATTTGTCTCATTTACATTCTCAAAACTAATGTCTGTTTCAAGCTACTTTTTACCTTTCAGTAACTCCCATTTATCTTCCCCACCCTTTGAAACAAATTTTTAAACAAATTTTAACAAGAAATAGGTTATTTTCTAAATAGAAGAAATTATAATACACACACATGCATACACACACACATATACTTTTTAACGTTTAATTCTATGTCAAGGAAAAACAATTGCCTAAAGAAAGTGGTTAAAATTTCAGGCCATTTTGGTCAACAATTTATGCCTCATTATGTTGCCTAGCAGTAGAAAACCAAGAGTGAGTTCTTTCAAAACACTAGCTTTGACTTCAGAAAACTGTCAGTCTCATCATATTTTTAATATGGGAAATGATCCTAACTACAACAGAAATAAAAGAAAATAGATAGGAGCCATATGGAACTTTATACTTTTGCTGGCAAGAAATTGTCTTCCTTTTTTAAAATGAGTGGCATCAAGATGTATGGAAGATGTAATCTGTTCTACACAATGATACATTTGATTGAGTGGCATTTATTGGAAAGATAGAATGAGATGTTTGTTTTTAAGAAATTATTTAAATGTGCTGGTTGTGTAGGGAATTATATCAAATGGATTTGATCATAAGGTTTTTTTATTTACTTTTGGTTAGCTTTAGATTTTTATTTATAATCATACTCCAAGTTGACCCTCTATTTGTTAACTTTTACAGGATTGTGTATGTGAATGTGTGTGTGTGTTTGTGTGTATGTGATAGGAGTTTTTTGTTTAAACTGGAGAATGCAGAGTGATTTTATATTTTGTAAGATATTTAAAATATATATGAAATTAAGATAAAATATCTTGGCCTTAGTAACTTATATTGGCTAGAAATCACATCATGAAACTGTGTAGGAGAATAAATTTAAATTTTCTTAAGTTTAACATGCCAACTCCTCACACAAAACTTACAGATTGAATAATAAATGGGTAATTGCTCCATGTGAGATAGTGGTGTTCATAGTGTAATAAGGTCATGAAGGCAGGAACTCTGGGCACAGGACTTAGTTTTGGCTGTGAGGAAAGTAAATCTTCTCATGTTAGAAAATGGAGACTTAAAAGTTATTGAACAATCTAACAGTTTTCCTTAGAAATAGAAGATCTGATTAGCTGTCATCTGACCTGCTTTACATATTTGTTTGATAATTTGTCATCATTGTGTTTTTATTTTTACAGGAAATGTATTTATCATAATTGTACAGCTATGGTTCAGGCTGGAGACTGCATAAGTCTGTGGAGAAGTGAGAGAAGTTCTTAGTCATTGGAGGGAAGTTTGGAAATGCTTTCTAGAAACAGAACCACTTCTGCCTTCTGCACAGCAAAAAAAAAAAAAGAAAGAGAGAAATTAAAAGGGAATTCACTGAATGGGAGAACATATTTGACAATGATATATCTAAGGGGTTTATTTCCAAAATATATGAAGAATTTATAAAACTTAATGACAGGAAGACAAACAACCCAATTAAAAAATGGGCAGAAGACCTGAAGAGACACTTCTCCAAAGAGGACATACACATGGCCAAGAGGCAGTAAAATATGTTCAATGTCACTAATCATCAGAGAAATGCAAATTAAAACCACAGTGAAATATCACCGCACATCTGTCAGATAGGCTACCATCAATAAATGCTGGCAAAGATGTTGAAAAAAGGAAACCCTCATGCCCTGTTGGTGGGAATGCAGACTGGTCCAGCCATTGTGTAAAACATTATGGAGTTTCCTCAAAAAATTAAAAATGCAACTGCCTTTTTACCCAGCAGTCCCATTTCAGTGGGAATCCCAAAACACTGATCAGAAAGAATATATGCACATCTATATTCACAGCACTATTACTTATAATAGTCAAGATATGGAAACAATCAAAGTGCCCATCGTTAGATGAGTGGATAAAAAAGATGTGGTACATTTACAAAATGGAATACTCTATGGGTATAAAAAGGAAGGAACTCTTACCCTTTGTAACAGCATGGATGGATCTGGAGAATGTTATGCTAAGGGAAATAAACCAGTCAGAGAAAGACAAATACCGTATGATCTCACTCATATGTGGAGTCTAATGAACAAAAAAACCCTGAAGAACAAAATAAAACTAGATGCATGGATACATGGAAGAGACCGACAGATCTCAGAGGGGTGGAGGGAGAACTAGAAGATATTAGCCAAAGATCACACAAGTTCTATCCAGAAAAAGTCCAGTAATTGTTAACATAACATGAACAGTTTATGCAATATTAATGTAATGTGGCAATCAAGGAGAGGAGAATGGAATGTGCATGCATGAACAATGATGACTTCACTGTACTAGTCAGTGGGGGGAAGTAGATGCCATTGAGTGAGCATGTGTACTGTATGACTATAGCATTCAAAATGATTGAGCACTTAGAGCAACGAATGTGCATCAAATTTTGCATTAAGCTTGGACATTCCTCTACAGAAACTGTATGGATAATTCAGAAGTCTGTGGTGGTGGGCAACTGGTGATTGGCAGTTTCACCATGACAACATGCCTGCTCATGCATCACATCTTGTGCAGAGTTTTTGGGTGAAACAGCAAATCACCCAGGTGAGTCAGCCCCACCACAGCCCAGATTTGGCGCCCTGAGACTTCTGGCTTTTCCCGAAACTAAAATTGCCTGTGAAAGGGAAGCAATTTCAGACCATTGATGAGGTTCAAGAAAATACAATGGGGCAGCTGATGGCAATTGGGAGAACTCTGTGAGGTGCCAAGGTACCTACTTTGGAGGGGACTGAAGCATCATTGTCCTATCTATGTACAATGTTTCTTGTATCTTGTAGTTTCTTAGTAAATGTCTCTATTATCATATTATGTGTCTGGATACTTTCTGGACAGAACTCTTTTATACATTTATGCAAAGCCCATGCGCCCATAGAACAATATGTTGAAGGTGGGGGCTGGTGGTTGAGTGGAGGGGTCAAAGTGTGGGTAAATGAGGGATACCTGTAATAGTGTCAATAATAAAAAATAAATTAAAAAAAGAAATAGAAATAAGTGGATTACTAATACATAGTAGAGGGAAAAGAAACAGCTTAAATTTTGTAGGGTGGTTTATATATTTTGCTTGGAAGCTTAAATTCTGTTAACATTTGTCTGTGACCATCCTGCTGCTCTGGCCCTTCCACTGTCGCTTCAGATTTCATAGATCTTCAGGGGTTTATCACCCATTTTGATGACCGTATTCTTTGTTTTTTTAGTAATCCTTGCTTTTCTTCCTATCATCAAACAGATGAAAGATGGGCACCCACCTCATGTGTCATTACTTTCTTTAGAGTCTAGTAATGGTCCTCATTCTTTGTTTCTTATTGGGTTCCTTGTGTTGAAACTCTTTCATTAAGCTCACTCTTTCAGTTTCTCACAACCTTTTTAGGGGTATGCAGATCATCTTAAGATACCTTGATTAATACTAAATAATTCAGCAGCCTAAAATCATCTCCTGCAGTATGTATGCAGTTACAAATGACCCCAAATGGTATGGAACACCTGGATGCCCTCTTACTTTACAATGAGTTCTCTGCCCATCAGATTAGACTTATTGACAATGAATATGGGGTAGATTAGCTCTACATGGTGTCTATGGGTAGACCTTCTACTACACTAACAGAAAACTAAAATGCTAAAAATTATTATTAATTTTTATAGTGGTAGGTTTGCTGTGCTAATTTTTTTCCAAGTCAAATTCTCCTTTTCTCTCTTTTCCCCAGTTAATGGGTATATGAATGAATGTGTGTTTGTACTGGTAAGTCACACATCTTAATATAGAACTTTATAGAAGTAAATTTCAGTGAGTTTAATAAAAAAACACAAGAACACATCAAAGAAAAACAAACACTCTTTAGCTGTTGACTGGCTTTCACTACTTATTATGTGACCAATAAAAATTATTATTCAGGGGAGACCCCTAGCCAGGGTCATTGAATATGTTAGTTATGTGCAGGTATTGTTTTTTAGGAACTACTGCTCTAATTTATACAGAAACAAAGATGGGGCTTCAACCATGTATTCACAAGAGCCATGATGAATAATTGGAGAGGTAAAGGTGGTAAATGAACCAATTGTTGGGAGAGTTCAGGCCTAAATATACTTTCTGACCTGAAGTGGCCTCAAGTCTTCCTTTTGCAGAGATCAGCAGAGTCTTCCAGTTGCAGAGATCTGGCCTTAGGAATGTGGTGGAAGGTTGACATATCTGACCATGACTTTATTTTGTCCCTTGAGTAACCAAAGATGTTTTAGAAAAGCAATTGCTTTCTCCAGGAGGGCTCCAGTGAACCCTCTATTGTGTCTACTAACCCAAACACAGTCTATTGGGGAAAGTTCCTCTAAAGATGGACATGGTTTCATTTCTGTTTCCTTAGCTCTTGCTGCAGAGATGATGGATCAACTTAGTTTGCTACTTTTCCTATTAAGGATTTTACCCATTTCTTTTCAACCTAGAAGAGTATGGGAGCCTAAATGTGATTGCTGAGATTTGTCATTTTCAGTAGCTTAGGGATCTCCCTGAAATAAACTATGGGCATCTGCTTTCAATACTCATGTCTATAAAACCACAACTGAGAGGGAAATGTGTGAACCTTCAAAACCCAGACGCTGCTGCATTTAAAAAGAATTGTTGCTATGGAATTGAAATATTTTCCTCCTGGTTGCTGTTTATGCCTTTTTCTGTGTGTTTGCTCAGATGTATTTCACCTACTCAGGAATTCTGAATTCAAGAATTTTGCATTAGAATATTTGTTTCCTTGATTATATTAAGATGTAGAATTGTGTCAGTATTTTAAAACAGGCTGAGAGTTGTGTCTGAGTGATTAATGTGAAATAAAAAATTTAGCCAAATAGCTTGTTAACACACATACATTATTTACAGAAATTAGAACATATATACTTTCATTTTTGTGAAATGTTTTTACCTTAATATAATTTTAAGAAAACATGTTATTTCTACTTCGCCATTCTAAATCTGCCTTATTTAAAAAAAAATACTTTTTTAAAGATGTGATACTCTTACTCAAAATGAAAAGAAATAAGTGAAATAAAATAAAATAAAATTGAGAAGTACCTAATCTTTTTTTTATTATTATTAACTAGTGTCTGTGGTGGAGGTTGCCCTGGAATGGGTCTGGAGAGATCAGTTCTGTGGGGTGGAGATAAGCCAATTCACATTCTTTGTCCTCTCTTAAAATCTAGGGCAATTATGAAATAATCTCTATGGTCTTTCTCCCATCTCCCCTTCCAGCTCTAAATGTTCTACTTTGCTTTTCTTTGCTATACGTACATAACTATCTTATCATCCCTTGGGTAGCATACTTTCCGCATGTTTTCAAATAGTATTCAAGAGAGAGTAAACTTGAGGCAGCAGATCCAGCATTTTCAAATTTTAAGGCTCAACTGAGAAGCAAAGAATTCATCCAGAGAAGGGTATAAATTCCACTTGACTAAATCTTAGCACTTTCCACATACCTCCATTAGAGAAGGGGTTGACATTACAAAGATTTTTCCTATCTCTAATGGCTCTGGTTGAGAATCTTGACTGAACAATATTTTGACTTGCACTTCAGAGTTCCCTCAATGTCTCCCTCCATGTCCACAAGTAGCTCTCTAAATACAGCAGCTGTGCCATCTGTTTCAAATATTATTTCAGCACTCGCTGTTTTGGGATAAATTTCATAAAGTGCGTCACATATACACACATTTAATTGAACAAATGAGAAGACTTTCCAGTTTAAAAAAGCTTGCTAAATGACAAGAAGTGTCCAATTTCCATTCAAATGGTTACTTTGGGGCTTTAAAATGTATGCATTCATCTAACAGAGGCTGGTGGTGTATTTTGAGGCAGATGGCTTGATTCTGTGTAGAAAAAAAATTAAGTGGATTTTACTATCAATCTTATTTTTTTTTTGGGCAAAGACTGACATAATAAAGATGTGTGTATTACTGAGAATGCTTTTTAATAATGATTCTACCTCATGTTTTCCCTCAAGAATATGGTTAACTGACTAGAAAAATCTATTTAGAGATTTTATGTTTATCCATAATGATTAGTTTAGAAAAAAAAAAGAAAGAAGCCCACTAAAAATTGCTGAAATACAGAAGGAAAATAATACTCTACAACTTTCTAAAGGAGTCCAAATAGGAAAGGAATGTTGAAGTTTATCTGATATTTTTCCTGCTAAATAGTTGTGAAGTCAAGAAATTGAAGATTTTGAAAGAAGGAGAACAAATTTTATTTCTTATGAAAATATCTTCAGTAACTTCTGAAGATGGTGTGTCCAAGTCACTTTGTATATTGAATACCAGCAATTTGGAAGGTGAGTCAGTGGGATGATTCTTAGTTACTGTTGCTGTGCACTCTCAAATTTAGACTCCTGTTAGTATGTGTCAAAATTATGTCAAAAATTCTATGCTCCGA
The DNA here is from genome assembly GCF_021234165.1 of Pteronotus mesoamericanus. Classification (NCBI taxonomy): domain Eukaryota; kingdom Metazoa; phylum Chordata; class Mammalia; order Chiroptera; family Mormoopidae; genus Pteronotus; species Pteronotus mesoamericanus. The sequence goes on along the minus strand of NW_026555157.1, from coordinate 11,822,376 downwards.
AGATCAAGTCTTGCCTGCCTTATGAAGCATGATAGTTTACCCCCTGCCCCAAATTTACTCTTCCATTTGTAGATTGCAGAGTTGCAAATAACCTGCATCTTTGATAATTGAGCTTTTGGGATCATTGCCTTGAATCCCACTGTGTGTCTGGACTTCCCCTTATATTAGCCAATGCTCATTGTTAGTCAGGTTTTCTGATACTTGCAGCTAAAAGCATCCTAAAAGATATACATGTGCATAAGGAGGATGCAATTGTGTACATCATGAAACCTTCTACTGGTCCTATCTCCTTTTTCTGACATTACAGTGTTTGTTTTGATATGTAAGACATTACCTGGGGGAAAATAATGCTATAAAAATGATATAATTAAGGTGGGTATTGCAGGTGCTATGTAGTAGAGCCTAAAGCTTCCATGTACTCTGTGGTTGACTAAAGGTGGTGATTTCCTCAGTAAGTCAGTGGTTCTCAAAGTATAGGCTTCCAGAAGTTCTGATTTCTGGTGTCCCCCCAACGTTCTTAGAAATTGTCACTCCTTTCCTCACAATAAGAAAAACACTGAATAAACTGAAAGTCAACTCTTCTTAGGCCCATTAGATATAATACAAATCAGATAATTTTATGTGACAGGGCAAACTGCCACATAAAAAGCTGGAGAGACAGGCAAATACATGGAATCACAGCTTACAAGAAGTTAAAGCTTCTGGAGTTAGTAATGGGAAGAAACATGGTAACCGACAAACTGCTGGAGGCTGAGTGCAGACAGCCTGGAAAGTTAAAAACTCCTGGGGACTCGGTTGGGGCAGAACCCTCACACTTTTATGAGATTTACCAGCAGAAACCCTACCAAGTTCTCACAGAGAAAATCAGAGAAAAATCTCCTGTGCTTTGGGTAGGACAAAAGTAGCCATTTTGAAAGGAGCCCAGAGCTTTGTCACGGCGAAGGTCTACACTTATGGGAACAACTTCACCAGAACCTCATCTAACAAAGAGGAGGACAACTAGGCGACTGGGCCCCCTAAAGCCTTTCTGCCTCAAAGAAAGGGAGCAAAGAACAGTTATGAAAGTCATAACTCAGGGACTCAAGTCCATTAAAAACAATGGAAACTTAATCCTAAGATTATAGAGTGCTTCTCTTATACCTTAACACCACTGTATGCTAACAGTGAATTACAGTTGAGACACAGACTATCTGTGAAGGAGTTTCTAGAGAAACACAAAGAAAACGGGAGACAAAAACAATGTCACTAGAGGAAACTCAAGCCTCTGGCACCTACAGTTAATAGCAAACATTAAACTCCTAGTCGGATAAACAGAAAACCTTACAGTAAAGACCTATTTACTTCAGTTCCTATTGTCCAATACAGCATGTCCATCCTTCAACAAAAATTACAAGAGGCAAGGAAAAGCAGTTTGAAGAGCCAGCTCAAACATAGGGACCAGACTAAGAAATTGTTGATTTATTTCTCTGTACTTGCTGGATTCACAGCAGCTGTATCACCCTAAACCTATTGAATCACAAAAGGGCTGCACATGGTGGGGGTTGCGGGGGAAGGAGCAACTGTCTGTGCTTTAACAAGCCTCCCAGGTAATTGTGTGTGAAGATTTCTCATTAAGCAGATGTGAAATTTGTAAACTCTTGTGCTTCCTTGGGTGTCTCAGAAATAGAATAATACAATACCTGTTATCACAACAGCAAGGTGTTTTAAAAGGTAAAGAACCCCCTGATACATTGTTTATGATTTTGACTTTTTTTGTCAAACAATGTCATTGCTACTAATAATCATTTTGAGTGATTGCATATGGTCTAGAGTTACCCCAACTCTGCCTGTTTGCATGAGACTTACCACCTGCCTTGAAAACCTTACCATCACTGGAAAACTGGGCAGGGTGTATTTACTTCTAGATGGAGGGTGCAGGACTTTGGAGAATTTCTCAGAGCAGGATTGCCAGGCCCTGTGTCAAGAGTATTTTACCGCCCTAGTTTTCATAAAGTGGGTTTAAGAAAAGGGAGAGGGTGTTAACATGGTCTTTCCAAAGGCAGACTGTGTTTTTATCTTGCTCTGGACTAATTCGGCGCTTGGCTGTCCTCTGGCCTGATTGCAGTGTTGGAGTCTCCTGAGAGTCAGTTGTTAAGCCTAATTATTATTGCTTTGAACTTCCTAAGACCCTGATGTCAGGGGTTTCCTCTTAGGATTTTGATCACAGTTTTCTGTATTAGGTTGCCTTTTATGTGCTTGCACATCACTGCATTCCTGTGCACACATGGGGAATCTCTCTTCTCTTGGTGCCTCCTGTTAAGTGATGATGAAGGCTTTCTATGCAACCCTAGAAGAATCATAACTTGCTATTACGTGCAGAGGCCTCCTAATTTTACATTGGAGAAAGCTGAAGTCTGAAAGGATGTTAATTTACTTCCTGTATTCATCTGTTCAAAAATACATATTGAACACCTACTATGTGCTAAGCACTGTTTAATAATGGTAAAATTAGATCAGAATACAGGAATTGTAATTCCCATACCAGGGTTCTTGTCACTATCCTGTGTCTAAAAAAGCATTAATAAACTAAATAAAAAGTAATGAAATAAAAATAAGTGAGAAAAGAAAAAGGGAAAAAGAAAAATACAGAGAAAAAGCCACGTGGGAGCTAAGTGCCTTCTGGGTGACTGCCTAAGCATGCACATTTATTTTTCTGTCCCCAAAGTTCTATTTAGATGAGTGAATACATATAAAAATAAGAAAAACAATGCAACTAGGAAACCTGACGGCTGATATCAGCAGAAGTAAAAAATTTCTGGAAGAAGCAGAAGGGATTGGATCAACAGAGTAACCAAATAAAATGAATAAATGCAGTCAATACAAATGAAAGAGAATAGTAATGGAGGGAAAAGGGAGTTTTGTTTTGTTTTTTTAAATAGAACAACTTTAGAAAAACCCCAAGAGCATAATCATTAGGAACTAGGGGCAGGAATCATTTGCTGAACACTTAATAGGAAGACCAATAAAACTTGGACATTCCAAGCAGCTAGAAACGGCATACCCACGCAGCTCCAGCAGCTCAAATGTTACAAACATTTAAGAATTAATAAGGGGTGGATGGATTCTGCCTATGGGAATGGGCAGGAGGCATTTAAAGTGAGTGCTGCAGCTACGAAGAGAAGTTAGGTGGTGCTCCTAGGTAGTATCAGTTGCCAACCTTCCCACATCCAGACAGCAAGCTTCTACCCACCCTAACAGAGAGGTATCTCTGATGGCAGACAGGAGCTCATGCCATATGGCCATTTGCAATCTGGCTTCTGTCATTTGCAATCAAATTCTCTGTCAAAGAAACTATGACTTTCACATTGGCCACTTATATTAACCATCCTAAACCTTCTCTTATAAAAATGAATGAACAATTAAGAATCTCCAGATATTTAAGGAAAAATAACACCATAAAGATGAGTTACCAAACTCAATAAATTCAAGTTATCCTTGAGGGAATTGAATTACTGGAGAAATAAAATATTATTATAATAATTATTATCTTCAGGAAGATTTGAGGGGACACTATATTCATATAGCTAGATAAGGCTGTTAAGAAAAAGTGAAGAATGAGAGAATTTATAGAAATTCAAAAGATCCTACATGATTGTTGAAATAAATGTAACAGAGCAAATGATAATGTAAAATGTAAAGTTCTTAATTTCCCAAAGCTTCTTCATACATATGGACAAAATCAGTCACTCTGGAGCTAATGTGTGTTTAGAAAAAGGCCACCTGAATATACACAATAAAATCAATTAAACCACTGTCCAAGTGAAACAAAAAAATTTGAACTTCTTTGGCTGCCAAAAACTGCCTTTAATCTGACTTTGGAATGCTGAATTGATTACTGGGGAAGAATATTCACAGCTAGGGTAGAAGCAATTAATCAAGAGGAAAGGTCAACTCTTTTCCTTTTGAGGTTCAATGTTGTTAGCCTCTCTCTGCTTAACCAGGTTGGCTAAAATTTAAGTGGCACAAAGGACACTGAGGTTTCCTGGCAAGATCTCATTTGGGAGAAGATAGAATCTAGGTAGGTGAATATGGTGAAAAGTTAAGTCAGGGAGGATTGGGTATGGGATATCATGCAGCCAAAACCAGAAATACATGCGAACCTAATCATCCTGATAGATTGGTTATGGTAGCAGATAATGGTTAAGCCTGAATGTGAGCTGAAAGACCTATATTCTCGGAGGTTAAGTCTTTGACCTAAGTGAAACATGTGCAGGGACCTATATCTCTACAGTCATAACTGAATGATGGACAAGGTACAAGAATAGTTTTCAAAAGTATCCTTGTGTGTCAGTGACAGAAGCAATTAGCAGACTCACCACACTCAAGTTTTCTTTATCAGCTTGTTGACAAAAGAATTAAGACCTTAGACTGGAGAAAACTCTTTGGATTCTTGTGAAATTTAGGGAGAAGGAGGACTACCTCAAGAAAGGATTAATTATGTGTCAGCTAAAGAGCAATTGAAAAATACAAACTAAATTCATACTGTTCAACTTCTGAAGTAAATCACACTACCTAAAAATAACAGTTGAAAAACTGAAAGGTGTGATTGAAAACCAAATCAATTCTATAGCAGATCAAGCCAAGAAGTTTTCTAGACTATAGTGCAAAAAGACAGAGAAGAAAACTGTGAAAGAAGCTTGGAAGAAAGGATGTTATTCAGCATGTGAGATAAATATTCACAAAGCATGTAACATATTTAGAAATCCTAACATCTACCTTGTAAAACACCTATAAGTAGAACTATACAAAATGGAGGGAATGACATAAACAAGGTAAAAGTAGAACACTTTTTTTCCAAGCTGAGGGATGATATTAGTCTTTTGCTTAAATAAATAAAACAAAATAAGAAAAAGAAGTGTTGGTAAAAATGTGGAGAAATTGGAACAGTTGTGCATGGGAATGTAAAAAAGTAGAGTCACTGTGGAAAATTGTATGACAATTCCTCAAAAAATTACACATGGCATTACTATTTGATCCTGTGATTTCAATTCTGGGTATATACCCCAAACTAAGATAAGCAAGGACTTGAACAGATATTTGCACACCTATATTTATAACAGCATTATTCATAATAATAAAAAACTAGACAACTTAATGCCCATTAATAAATAAATGGGTAAATCAAATGTGGCATAGACATACAATGAAATATTATTCAGCCTATAAAAGCAAGAAAATTCTGACATAATCTATAACATGAATGAAACTTGAGGACATAATACTAAATGAAGTAAGTCAAACATAGAAAGACAGATATTGTATATTTCACTTATGAGAGGTATCTAGTAGTCAAATTTAGAGACAAATAGTAGAGTGGTAGTTGTTCGTTTGGGAAAGGGAGCTGTAGGACATTAAAGTTAATGGGTACAGAGTTTCAGCACAGAAGATTAAAGTGCTCTGGATGTGAAGGATGGTAAAGGCTACAAAAGGCAGCACAAAGGAGACCACGATGATGCGGTAAGCATGTGGGCCAGCATGTGAGTCCCAACAATATCACTATTAGCTCTGTTCTCTTGGGCTAGTCACTTACTCTCTCTGTACCTCAGTTTCCTCATCTGTAAAATATGGACAGTAATAGTAACTACCTCATGGGATTGTTTTGAGGTCTTTATTATTAATGAGAATAACATCTAGAAATAGTACAACTCAATTGTCAAATTTGGAAAATCTATTAAAATTTAAAATATACTTATCTTTGTTCTAGTAATTCCACTTTCCCATGGAGTTAATATTCAATAAAATCTAGTTGCCAGATTAAAAAAAATAAAACATAGAATGTATAATAACAATATTGCAGAAAGAAACCTAGCATTATTAAGGTGAAATTTATGAACTACTGGGAAGAAGATAAACATCTTATAATTTCTAAAGAGAAAAAAAGGGCCTAGTAAGCAAGGAAAATCAGAATGATGTTAGGGTTTTCATTTTGGGTTTTTTATTTTTTTGGTTTTGGGGTTTTTTTTTTTGCAACCCAATGCAGGAAAATATGGAGCAATGTCTAAAATCCTGAGTGATTCAAATCTTGGGTTCTGTATTATTATGATGTGTGAGTAAAACAAATGTGGGAAGTTGACCCTCTTTGAAGAAATAATGTACTATAGACTGTTCTCTAGAAAGATGAAAAAGGAAATAAAAAAAGAGAAGACATGGGATATGAATGGTAAATGAAGTAACCAACATAATATCAATGTCTAGTCATGAGAGACTAAGAATAGACATGAATTATTCACATAAACTAAGTGTGAATTTAATGCAATTGTTAAGAAAGTGTCCCTAAAATAGAAGAAGCATGGAAGCATAAGGAGTTATTCTAAATGTTAATGTAAGTCCTTTGGAAGATTTTGGGTGATAAACAATATGTATAAGCACACATCTAAAGATTGATTATGCTTTAGGAATATAAATGAGTAACACTGTTATAAATTAAAATTTAAGCTGAAAAGGGAAAGTTCATTATAAAAAAATAAAAAGTAGTAATCAAAATCCCAAGACTTTGTAGTCAGACAATGTTCTATTATTACTAGCTAAGCTTGAGGGCTTATTCTGTGTCAGATATTGTGCCATATGGGTGCTATTATTGTCTCCATTTATAGATGAGGACAGAGATTGAGCAATTTACCCAGTCCTTAGCTGGCAAGGGACAAAACTAGGCAATCTCAGTTTAGAGCCATGCTCTTAATCACTAACCTAAATATTGTACTTACTGGAATATAAATTGTTCAAAAAGGGCTTTATAGTAGAGAAAACCCAACACTCTGTTTTACACAGTTCACAGGCATTTTCCCAACATGTGTCAGATATGTTTCTTATAGCCTGTATACTCTAGAGTAACTGTAACCTATTGCCACAAACTTCTGTGGAACAAACCACCTCAAATGTGCCAGCATGGATGAACCTTGAGGACATTTTGCTAAGTGAAACAAACTAATCATGAAAAAAAAATATTGCACAATCCCACTTACATGAGTCAAATTAACAGAATTAAAAAGTGGAATGGTAGTTGCCAAGGGCTGGAGAGGTACAAATGGGGAGTTATGAATCAAAGGACATAAATTTTCAATTAAATGAAATGAATAATCTCTAGAGATCTACTGTACAACATTATGCCTATAGTCAACAATAATATATTTTACACTTAAAATTTTGTTAAAGGGTAGATCTTACATTGTGTTCTTACCACAACAAAATAACAAATAAAACAAACAAACAACCTAATGACTTGAAACAACTATCATTTTTTCTCATAGATATATGGGTCCCCTGATGGTTTGCTCCAGACTTGGCCCAGCTGGTGTCGTTGGTTCCATTCCATGTGTCTTTCATCTTCTTCTTGGGACAACAGGTTATCTTGAACATGTTCCTATTATTGCATTACAGGTGTATAAGAGGGCAAGTCCAAACACTCACATGCTTTTCAAAGTCTTTGGTCTCATCGCAACTGTTAATATTCCATTGACCAACCTAAATGGGCACACAGGAAAGTCAGATGACAAAAGATGTGAATATAGGGAGGGGTGAAGAATTAAAGCGGTTATTGGTACATACCATCACCAGTCTACTTCTTTTATAGTTGCTACTTGGGAAAAATCATATTAATAGAACATACAGGAGGATTTGTGAAGATAATGGGTTTATTAAGAAAGAACAGTGCTATACTAGATGTTATAATAACACTAGTATTCTTTGAGCCCAAAAAGAGTGTCTGTAAAATACAATGCATTTAAAAATGTTGGATAAAATAATAGATTACTATTACTCATTCAAAGAGAGCCCTTAATCAGATGGACCCTTTGAGGGCAGCGCGCTGGGACCCTCCTTCCGGTACTGACACTATTGTCTATGCCGCAACTAAGGGAGAAGGTAAGGAAAGTCAAAAAGATAAGAGATTATATATAAATAGACATCGTCTATCCTCAATAATTAATAAAATAAAATGCTGAATACATAATTCTGAGTGGGATGTGCTTTTTCTTACTCTAGGTTGGGGTTTGGGAAGGAGTTTTATGAATAGTGGAAAGAACACTTTGATGGAATAGCCTGGACATTGGCTTTTGCCCTAGATCTGCCTCTAATAAAAGATAAAATCTTGGACAATTTCCTTAACTTATCAAGTGACAATTTTCTTATTAAAATTGGGCTGAAGGATCTCTAAGATCCTCTGCAACCCTGGGATTTAAGAAGGAACTTTGAAAAACTGAAAATAAGACAACAGTATAAATGAAAATTCATCAGAGTACATTTTGTAAAATTAGCAAAAGCAGCTGATTTATAAGAAGCAATAACATGTTCCCTAAAATGATTAATTATAATTGAGTAGTTACTATTGATATAAACATGTACAGATCTCATGAAGAAAATTGTAAAGCCTATTTGAAACTGGTGTTTTTTCAAACAAAAAGAAACAGCAAGTGCTTTATATTTGTCTAAAAATTAGTACTAGATACATTTTGAATAAAATACTTAAAGATTTTAAAACTTATACTAGGTTATAAGTCACTGACTAGTCTCTGACTCAAAGTGACATACTAAAGTAAGAAAGTAAGAAATATCATAGTTGCCCTGCCATACCTGGTGCCCTTTCTAGTTGGCAATACTTCCTGTATTATGCTGTGGCACAACACAGTTAGCATTTGTTCCACCACTCAAAGGCTATGGCTATGTTCCAAACATCTCCACTTTCCTGTGAGAAGCAGTTAGGAGTCCTCACTCCACTAATGTATAAAAATATACATTATAGATTAGGTTTATATATAAAAAATGACTCACTTCACCAATTATGAGTAGCAATATGTTACATCTTTGTTATCTTGCCAATTAATCCTTCAAGCAACAATGTGCTCTTGTTAGCTGGAAGCCTGGCATCCTCATTTGAGTGGTTCGTCTTCCTTACTATTCCAAGTTGTGCTCAGGCCAGAGGCTATCAGTCACATTTCCAAGATAATTGCAAGTTCACATTGGTCCTCTACTTATGGTTTCTCATTGTCCTATGTTGTCACTACTGAATATTGGTGCTATCCTGTTCTATAGCTGTTCATTACTTGGTGGTAATATCTAGTCTAAGTATATACATTGCATCCCTACAAACCTGGGTTCAATGTATAGGATAGATTGCCTGATTAAGATTCTGAGTTCTGGGTCATGTGAATTGGATTTAAATTTTGCCTTTGCTACATTTTAGCTGCATGATTTAGGCCAAGTAATGTAAGTTTCTGAGCTTCATATTCCTCATCTATAAAATAAAGATAATAATAGAATTCATCTCATAGGATTGTTGTGAAAATTAAATGAGAATACATAACAAGCAGAGCATCTGGCACCTATGAGATTTGTGGAAATGTATGTTGCTGCTATCATTATGCCTACTGCTACTGCTACTTACTAGTAATCATTTCCAAAAGTGTAGTAATATTGCAAGATTGCTGTGAGATAGAATTTAGTGTTTCCATTGTATTCCTCTTTGGAGGAACTTAAGTTCTCTATACCAAATAGTTTACTTTCACCCCAGAGCTCTGCGTACCAGAGCAATTGACCTCCTAGTTGAATTTTCCTCTAAGAAAAATGGGCAAAGTTTTTGAATAGTTAATTTCATGAAAGAGTAAATTTGAATGACCAATAAATATAATCTCACTAGTCCTCAGGAAAATACAAATTAAGATAAAAATGAGATAAGATTCTATACCCAACAGATCTATAAAAATGCATTTCTGATAACAACAGTCTGTGGGAGCCTGATGAAAAGGTGACCCTCATGTGTTCTGTGTGAGAGGGTAAGTCATTACAAGCGCTATGGTTCACATTATTTCGAAGGAGTAGGGAATGGACAAAAAAAGTTAAAAAAAATAGGACACCACATGGTAGTAAAATAAAGTATATGTGTGTGTGTGTGAACATGGATACATATGAAAAACAATGCTGAATTAAAAAGTCACTAAAGGGTATATAAATATACCATTTATGTACATTTTTAAAAATATACAAATATGTACACAAACATGTAATAAAAATATTAAAACATGCAGGCTAACAATACATTTCAACTTTAAGATGTTAGCTACTTCTGGGGAATGAGGAGGATAAAAAAGATAGGGGTTATGGCTCTCTATACAGCAAAACATTTTATTCCCTTAAAAATGTTTTAAGACAACATGGTAACATGATAACATCTGTTTCTTATGTGTGATGGGTTCATAGGTATCTATGAAGTCATTTTTGTTCCTTTTGAATATTTAATAATACAACACAACATACAAAAGAGGGAATATAAGAGCTCATTTAGCCTTTGGAATAATTAGAAAACATTTGGAGAAGAATATTTGATTTCTACCTTATGTCATATACAAAAGAAAATTCCCTAAGTTAAATTTTAAATGAACATAAAATATACCAGAATATAACATCGGTGATTATTTGTCTGCTCTTAGGTAAGGAAAATGATCTCTAAGTATTTAGACAAAAGAAATATAGACAAAACAGACAAAATGAAAAAAAATGAATATACTTTTTTCTACAAAAAATTTAAATCTCTTCTATGTCCTAAAGCTATAAACAAAATATAATATATGATAAACTATACTGATATTTGTAACATGTAAAGGACTTGTAGAAATAAAAGATATAAAATCCTCTCAGGAGAAAAATATGATAATGATATGAACAATTTGCAAAAGAATACATACCAATGAACAACATGCAAAAATGTTCAACAACACAGTTATTAAATTATTGCCTCTTACCTCTAAGGTCACCCTCCAGTACCTACTCAGCAATAATGAACTGGGTTGTCTACACATTTCTCTTTAATAATGAGCATAATACTAAGCTTTGTAAGAAGGACAAAATGTTGTTGGAGGCATATTACTAGAGGGAGGGGTCTTCTCTTATTGGGTCTAGTGTGTTGTGTTTTGTTTTTTCTTGCTAATGCTGAATGATGGTCAACCGTACAGGAGTGCGGGAACATCCAGCGGTGCTATGCCCCGATGTGTGCCCACAGTGCACACTTTCTCAGAGGTCTTACTCTGAGGACTTGGTGACCACATTCCCATGATCCTCCTGATGGAGGCACCACAGAGGTCAAGTTTGAGCTTACAGAGGTGTGCTTACACTCTCTGAATCCCCAGCTCCCAGCTTTGGCTCACCTATATCTGAAGGGCGGTTTCTCATGGCTTCCTCAGAGCAGATACCTTATACTCCAGGTCTGTGCTCACAGTGGTGCTTTGATACTTTTTCTCATACCTGCCAGCCTACCAGTCTTGGCGCACCTGTATACTAGAGAACTGCTTCTTGCTTGCTGGGTGTTGAGGGCCAGCTCTGGCCAGGGTAACTCAGTAAACATTTCTGTGGATTTTTAATGAACCCATGAGATTTTTCATTTTATGGCAAATAATTTAATATGATTTATTATTCTTACTTTGCTTTTTATAATCATTCTTAGTGATTCATACCTGTCATATAACAGAAAGGACTTAATTCTACAGATTTTAGTAATTTTAATTTAGAATATTTTTAGAACCAAGACTCAATATCTTATAATGAGAAAACATAAGTGATACTGGCAATCTTCACTTGAACTCCTGTGTACTCGTTTGTATTCTCACTTGGAATAAGCAGATATTGACTGCCATTGATATAAACAATCAAGATTTATTGATTTGAGCTAAATATCATCTAAAGTAATGTCAAGGTCAATACATGCTCAAGATACCATTGATCTTGTCTAAAGGCTAACAGGTCATTAATATCTCCATTATTGAACTCCATGTATTATAAAAATTTATTTTATAAAATGTAGTTTTCAGAAAATATATAATTCATTATGAAGGAGGATAAAAAGACTATTCAGAATCTGTTATAATTATGGGCATAGAAACTAAACAAATTCCTAAAACCACTTCTCCAGCTTATTAGTATTTTGGGATTGAATTTTTAGGTGAGGTGTGGCTGCAGCTAGGGTGCTGTTGTCATCAGTTGTAAAAAGGCTGAGGAGAGAAGTGAAAAGAAGATCAACATTTTAAAAAATATAGTAGAAGAACTGGGAAGAGTAGTAGAAAATTTAACTGGGACTAGTTAAATTTTCACTTTTAATAGCACTTCCCTATTCTGCATAACTCTGTTATGCATGGTTCTACTGTAGCTAGCATGATAATGTGACAAAGTGGAAATCCCAAGCAGAAACAACAGATGATGTTACCAAAACAAATTCGTAATAGAGTAGAAATTGATACACATGAACTAAAATAAGATTTTGATAGCAAGAGCCAATTTGTTTTAAACTATGGGCTTAAATTAAAACACAACTGATTACTGCTTAGAGATGAGCAAGAAACATTAGCACTAAATCATTAGCAAAGAAGGACCTAGGTAAGTTTAAAGATTTTATTTATTCATTTTTATTTTTTTTTTAATTTTTGAAACATGTTTATTCTATTACAGGTGTCTCCATTTTTTCCTTTTACCCCCCTCCACCCATCCCACCCCCAACCCCCACTCCCACAGTCAATTCCCACTCTATTATCCATGTCCATGGGTCATTCATACATGTTCTTTGTCTAGTCCCTCCCCCTTCTTTCCACCACTGTCCTCTTTCCCCATCCCCTCTGGTCATTTTCAGCCTGCTCCATGTTTCCAACCTGTGGTTTATTTTGTTCGTTAGTTTATTTTGTTTTATAGAGTCCACTTATAGGTGAGATCCTATGGTATTTGTCTTTCATTGACTAGCTTATTTCACTTAGCTTAATATTCTCCAGTTATATCCACATTGTTGCAAAAAGTAGGGGTTCCATCTCTCTCTCTCTCTTTCTTTTTTTCTAAATGCAGATTGATTTTATTTATTTTTTTAAGTGTCAAAGTTAATTATAAAATATATAAAAATTTAAAACCATCATAAAGTCTCAGCAATTAAAACAACATAACACCAGCACAGAAATAATCAAGTATATCAATTAAATATAATGAGCATTCTAGAGACAAACATATATGTCTAACAATATGATATATGATTAAGTCGATATTTCAAATAAATGGGTAAAGTAAGGTGCATGGACCGCTATTACTTGAAATAAAACAAATATAGTGCCCTATTTCACACATTAAAAAAATAT